>NC_140591.1:268943885-270215298 GCF_964204655.1 Triturus cristatus
TTATTTCTTTTTTGGTCTAGGTCTAGTGCAAAGGGGGCACAACAAACTCCTTGTCACACACTACCTGTTTAGGAGACCACTCTACCTCCCCCCCCCCTGTTGCCTAGTGAGAGGGTGATTATTACCCCTCCCACTACACTTAGTCTGGGCACCTCTCCCACGCTATTCACCACTACTGGTCCTGATGAAACGCCAGGGATCATTTTGACCACTTAAAGGCGCGAAACATGTCGACCATTTGACCTTTTTCTCTAGTTACCACAGACACATTACGTCTTGGCAAGTAACAATCTATTCACGTTTTTTATTGTACCAAGGGTACCTCTTTATTAAAATACCCTCCTAGGTAAACCCTTAGGTATTTTTATCTTTGCACACACTTCCCTGACCACAGAACTTGGTACTCTCCCTCCACATACCCGCATGCACCCATCGGCAGCTCTCTAAAAGATCTCCGCTAAAGAGACCCTTCGGGGGACCCGTAGGGCATTGCACCGCCGGCCCGACGAGGAGCACAGCCCGATGATGAAGCATGACATCCCTCGGGGTGTGTGAGGGCAACAAGAGACACTCTTGCTGTCTCCCCCCATCCGAAGTACCTCACCCTTGACCATAGACCCATAGATCTACCTTGTTTCTTTTTTCTTTCTCCTTGTTGTGGTTTGGTCTCGGTTGACTTACAACCATACCGACCCTGGAACAGTGCCTTCTAGTGATTACCTCCAGTAAGCGCCACAGAGCTGCGTTGCAGAGAGGTGTAAAAAGGGGCATGGCCTGCACCCCCTCTCTGCAACGCAGAGCAGTGGCGCTTACTGGAAGCACCTGGTGGACTAGTTGGCCCCCAGGGTCCCTCAGGATTGAAAGGGAATTATTTCCCCAACTTAAAAACGCGCCACAGGGCCTGTGGGCGTTCTGAGTTGGGAGATTAAGTCGCCTTGAATCCTAAGGGTCCCTAGGGTCAAACTAGCCCACTAGGTACCTTCAGTAAGCGCCACAGAGCTGCGTTGCATAGAGGTGTAAAAAGGGCGTGGCCTCAGAACACCTGTCTGCAATACAGCTCCCTGGCGCATACTGGAGATACCTGTTGGGCTAGTTGGCCCTCAGGGACCCTCAGTATTGAAGGGGAATTAATTCCCCAAATTACAACTGGCCAGGGGGCGCATTTGCAGAGTGCTGCAAGGAGGGGGCGTGGCCTCCGGCGCGATGCCGGTCTTTTATTTATTTTATTTTTCTAAGAAGGAGGGCTTTGTGGCCCCCCTTCATTTTCTAATTTATTGGCCCTGGGGACCCCATCCCCCAGGGCCTGCACCCTAATTTTTTTTTGTTGAAAAAAATTAATTTGGAAGGGGGCCCCTTCCCAAGGCCTAATCGGCCCGGGGACCCCAACCCCCGGGTCATGGCCTTTTTTTTTTAATTCTTTAGGAGAGGGCTGCGTTGCCCCCCTCCTCAGGCCATACCCCGTGGCCGGCCTTTGTTTTTTATTTATTTAAAAAAAAATATATTTATAGAAACACCTAGGACATGCTGGACAAACCGTATGTACCTATCACCATGACGATTTGCGTGATATTCATTAAAAGGCGACTATGCATACAATTAATCCACGTGGAATGTATTTACACCGCTAGTGAAGCTCTGACGTGTCTGACGCCCTTCCGTGCCTAATCTCGGCGCCCCCGCCGGTAGGTCTCTCCAAGTAGACACCCTTGTTGTTTATTTATACAAACATGGGTAGCTATTGACGGGCACATTTAATACACACGCACACCAAGCCATTCAAAGCGGATTCAACAAAAATTCGACCAAACTATGCAAGAAACCCCCCTCACGGTTAATAAAACACACATCCACCGCCGGATGTGTAATACTTTTTATTTGACTCTCTGGAAAGGAGGCGAACCTCACTTGAGAGTCACAGCGTGCTCCTGGCTGAGCCCAATGCTGTGTTACACCCACCAGTGCCCGCCGAGTGCCACACACCTCTGTGTTGTATTCTACCAGCTAGTGCGTATGCTATGACACTCTCTAGCCCATGTGCACTGTAACACCACCCCGTGAATATGTCATGCCACACTTGCCTTCGCACGGGTTATGTTGCCCCATCTAACGTGCCTTCCTCAATGCCTATGTTATAACGCACAGCGCCATGCCATACATATTACAATCTGGGATCCATATCTTTGTCACAGTGCATATGCAACGTTACACTCCCCAGCATATATTTTATATTACAACTTTAGAGACTTGTTAGGTTACACAACACTGCCCTGTGCATATTACACTCCAAGGCATATATCGCATAGCACACGCTAGTGCCTGTGCTATCTCGCGCTCTCCAATGAATCTGTCATTGCGCACAATGTATTGCATATTATATTTCACGCCCCGGTTCAGCTTATATCACACTTTTTGGTGCATAGTTTATACCATATACTATATCTCGTTTTCATTTTAAATCGTGCTCTCAGGACTATGTTCTATATAACGCTGCGTCAACCTACCTTTTTCACATGCATTACATTTTGCGATGGGGGGTGGAGGGTCAGGGGGTGTTTCTGCCAAGTGAGTCCGGAGTCACAGTCACAAACGTCCTCATCTTCCTGAATAAAAGTGAGATTGTGCTGCATACTTGTTCATATTTTAAGTAGTTCGCACAGACACACATTTTAAAAACAATAAAGTTCCTAATACCCACCTTCTCTGAACAGTTAGCTTGCTGCCCCATCCACCTCCTCCCATGCACTAGCCTCCTCCCTCCTGCCATGCATGGTCTGATGTGCTGCCACTGCGCTCCATTTAGCATGATGTACCAGTCCACTCCTCCTGCCCTCCATTGTCCAATTCTATGGCCCATCATTGACCTCCTGCTTAGCCTCTGTGCTTAGCTTGCTGCCCCTATTCTCCTCCCCCCTGCCCTCAGATGTCTTTGTGCATGCCCCTGCTCCATCCTTTTTGCCCACCATGTTCCATGGACCTGCCACTCCTATCTACTCTGAGTGTTCTGTTGAGCTGGCACTCCCCTCCCACCTGCCTAGCATTGTCAGATGACTGTAACCTGTCCCTGCCACCTCCACCCTGCCTGTCCACATGCCATGCCCCTATCCCCTTCCTCCTGTCCTCCATGGTCCATTTTACTGCCACACCCCTCTGCCCTCCCTGGTCTGTTGTGCTGCAACTGCTCCTCCTGCCTGCCCCGCGTGGTCTGTTGTGAGGCCCCTTCCCCTGAACTCTCTTGCCTGTGCCCAGGTCCTGACCCTCCCTTCTATCCTTTATGGTCCTTTGTGCATGCCCCTGCACCCTCCTTCTTGCCCATCATAGCCATTGTGCTTCCACTAATCCTCCCGCTTGCCATGCATGGTCTTCTGTGCTGCCATGGCCCCTCCCACCTTCCCTGTGTGGTCAGCTAGCTGCCCCTGACCCCCTCCCACCTTCCCTCTATGGTCTGTAATCTGCTCAGCTGTAGCGCAAAGGCTCTCTCCTTGTTTTATCTTAATTTTAAATTGTTGAATCTACCTCTGCATTTACCTCTGCATTGCGCCGCTTGGTGTCATTTTTAAATTAGCCCTGTAGTCGACAAAAAGATAACTAGAAGGAAAACAACAACTCTTACTGCATATATTTTCTCTGTGCCTCTGCTTCCTTGTGTCTACTCCCCGGTCCACCACAGCTTGTGCTGATTGTGTGGAGGGAGTATCGATGCGATATTCTTGCCCCTACTTCCGGTGGGACAACTTTCGGCCGCCATCTTGCAAGGGTGACGGTTTAGCTTACTGCTATACCACTCTCAGCCCTGTATAATGTGAAGGAATGGCGCTGACGCGCATTTGATAATCTGCTCAGCTGTAACGCGAAGGCTCTCTCCTTGTTTTATCTTAATTTTAAATTGTTGAATCTACCTCTGCATTTACCTCTGCATTGCACCGCTTGGTGTCATTTTTAAATTAGCCCTGTAGTCGACAAAAAGATAACTAGAAGGAAAACAACAACTCTTACTGCATATATTTTCTCTGTGCCTCTGCTTCCTTGCGTCTACTCCCCGGTCCACCACAGCTTGTGCTGATTGTGTGGAGGGAGTATCGACGCGATATTCTTGCCCCTACTTCCGGTGGGACAACTTTCGGCCGCCATCTTGCAAGGGTGACGGTTTAGCTTACTGGTATACCACTCTCAGCACTGTATAAAGTGAAGGAATGGCGCTGACGCGCATTTGATAATCTGCTCAGCTGTAACGCGAAGGCTCTCTCCTTGTTTTATCTTAATTTTAAATTGTTGAATCTACCTCTGCATTTACCTCTGCATTGCGCTGCTTGGTGTCATTTTTAAATTAGCCCTGTAGTAGACAAAAAGATAACTGAATGAATGAATGAATGAATGAATGAAAAGCAATTTGTATCGTGCAAACTAAGCCCGAAGGCATCAAGGCGCCTACCAATAAGATCAGAACACAGAGGACAGCTCACGGATATGCCATAACAAATAGCCAGGTCTTTAACGCTTTCCTGAACAAGGGGACTGATGGTTGAGCTCTAATTTCCATAGGGAGAGCATTCCAGAGCTTGGGCGCCAGATAGGAAAAAGCCCTTCCTCCCCACCTGGTTCTCCTGAAACGAGGTACCAATAACAGTTTCTTATCTGAGGACCGAAGATTTCTGGTGGGGACATAGGGAACTAAGAGATCATTGATTCCTCTCGCTCCTTGGCCTAGTATTGTCCCATATGTTAGACTAATGATCTTAACGGTGATCCTAGCCGAGATAGGAAGCCAGTGTAGGCTATTCCTGACAGCAGTGGCAGAGGAGAGCCTTGGGGCGTCCGTTACAAATTTGGCAGCCGCATTCTGAACAGTTTGCAGTCGCTGCACCAAACCCTTGTCTAGACCCGAGTAAAGAGCATTACAATAGTCAATACGTGAGGACACCAGGGCTATAACTACTTGTTTGCGTGCAGAGGGAGCAAGGTAGTATTTTATTTTTCTTAGGATTTTGATGATGCCCCAGCAGGTCGACACCGATCTATTCACCGTTCTATTTACCTGTAGGTTCATAGAGAGTGAAGGATCAATCAGGACCCCCAGGTTACGAGCTGAGTTAGTGGGAGAGGGACACATTCCCAAGGAGGGGGGCCACCACTTATCAGACCATAGGTCACTCCCACCACCAAAGACAAGAACCTCCATTTTCTCTCCATTCAGCTTTAAGGAGTTACAAATCATCCATTTAGAAACTGCCTCCATGCAGTTTCTAAAGCTGAGAGCAGAGGAATCGTCCAGGTGTGAGAGGGACACCATGATCTGGGTATCGTCTGCATAGGAGACCACCTCCATCCCATAGGATCTTATTAACTTGTCAAGTGGGGTCACATAAATATTAAAAAGGGTAGGGCTGAGGGCCGAACCCTGTGGGACCCCACATTGAACAGGCAGGGATGGAGATAAAAATTCGCCTAGTTTGACCCTCTGTTCTCTCTGATCCAAGAAAGAAGCCAGAAGGCTCAGAGCCGATCCCTCAACCCCAATCTCCCTCAAGCGAGCTGTCAAGGTCAACGGGGATAGGGTGTCAAAAGCTGCTGTAAGGTCTAATAGGACCAGAAAAGGAGTATGGCCCTGGTCCACCTCCATACGGATATTGTTTAACACAACAGTAAGAGCGGACTCTGTAATATGGGACCGCCGGAAACCATGTTGGGCTGGATCAAGAAGTCCATGCCCATCTACAAAAGCCATCAGATGTTCATTGAGATGTGTTTTGAGCATTTTAGCAGGTGCCGGAAGCAGCGAAATAGGACGGAAATTCTTCAGGGTTTCAGGATCAAGGGAGGGCTTTTTTAAAAGAGGCTTGACCACCGCCCTCTTCCACACGGCCGGGTACACACCCTCATGTATTGCCCTGTTCATGATCTCGAGAAGAGGGGGCAATAAGACATCCCTACAATCCTTAAAAACTCTGAGCGGGCAAGGGTCTAGGGGTGAGCCCGATCTTGTTTTACTAAGCAACCTATCAAGTTGGACTATATTCAGCGGAGGGAAACAGGACAGACTAGCCTTAGCAATCCGATTTTCCATTTCAGCCCCCGAGATGGCAGGAGTGCGCGGGGGGGGCAAAGAGGCCCGTTGTAATACCAGGGCGGAATAGATATCCGCAATTTTGGAATGAAAGAACTGAGCGATCCTATTGCAGAGATCTTGAGAACTGACAGTCGGATTGGGAGTTTGCAGAGAACAGAGGGAATCAACAATCCGAAAGAGTTCTCTGGGGGACGTAAGAGAGGTAGTTATTTTGGCGAAGTAATCCTGCTTTTGTTTGATTACCTCTGCCTTGTATCTTTTGAGCAAGAGTTTATGTTTTTCCCTTTCTGTTAAGTCCCAGCTCGCCCTCCACACCCTCTCCTGTTTCCTACAGTCCTGCCTCAAACGTCTCAGGGGTTCAGTAAACCAGGGAGCCAAGGGACTCTTTCTAGCCGAATAGCGCAAAGTAACGGGGGCCAAAGTATCAATTGCCCTGCTCAGAGAAGAATCTAAATCAGTGGCCACCAGATTAACATCTCCAACATTAGAATAGTTATTATTGGGAATCAGCGGCGCCAAGGTCTCCTTTGAAATCGCCTTAAGATTACGTCTGGGTTCTCTTCTGCTATGGCTGAAGGACTTAGAAATGGCAAGGGGACCCTGGAACTCCAGCGGAACGGCCAGATGGTCGGACCAGGCCAAAGGAATGGGTTGGCCCGTCGAGATCCTGGGGTCATTCGAAAAGACCCCATCCAGGGTGTGACCGGCCTGATGAGTGGGAAATGTAATCAATTGGTTTAAGCCACACGCGGACATAGAGTCCAACAGAGAGAGGGAATCCTTGGAATCAAAATTTTCCAAATGAAAATTAAAGTCCCCAAGGATCGTCATGTATTCGCACCCAAAACAAGGTTCTAAAATATTAAGCAGTTTCTGACTAAAGGCAGTTCTAGGTCCAGGGGGTCTATAGATTAAAATGGCATCAAAGGGAAGGGAGGAAGCAGAAGTGATCACAAAATGTAGGTCCTGAAAAGAATCTGAGGGAACGGAAAGTGGAGTAGTCCGACAGGAATAAGAGACTTGATGTATCATCCCCAATCCGCCCCCTCTGCGACCCTCCCGATCTAGTCTTCCAAAAGCATAGCCTTCGGGGATGGCATCTATAAGATCTGGGCCGGAGGAATCCGAAGCCCAGTTTTCCGTAACAAAAACCCAAGAGGGCTTTACACTAACCACAAACTCATTAAAGGCTATATTATTTTTAATTAAAGATCTGGCATTAATGAGGAAACCGCGCTCAATATTAGCCGTAGGGTATTTTAGGCGTGGTAATAGAACTAATTAAGGGGCCAACCTCCAAAGGCAACGAGCGCAGTGGCAGATAACATGCACAATCCGGGGAGTTCAAAAATGCTTCCGGAGCAAAGGAATGATGACAATACGAGCGAGGAGGTCTGAGAGCGGCTAAGTCTTTGTGTGTATAGGCATGATATGTATACCTGACATTGGGAGGTGTATGCATGTTAATAGCCGGACCCTCCTCCGGCACGTCCTTGGCGCGGACGAGCGCAGACGGGCTAGACTCTGGCGCAACTCCGGAGCGCGAAGAGCGCTCCCGCTGCGCGCAAACGTCATTGGCTTGAATAGAGATGGAAAGCGCACTCCTCACAACTAGAGCGCAACCCAATATGGCGCCCGTTTCCCGGCACAATCTACCCCCAAGATGGTCCTGGAAGTCCGATCTAAGGGCAGAGGAACCCGCGAAAATCGCGGTGAGTAGCGTATTCTTTTAATGTGCGAGTATGAGGAAATAAAATCAGGGGAAAACAACAAAATCTCAAATAAGGCAAACACAAAACAGGGAACTTTAAAATTCGCTAAAGTAGCGAGCAATGAGCGAGCAATGAGTAAACTCGATTACATTCATGCGCTAAGGAAGAAATGCGGCAGCGCGATGTGTAATGGCACAGCTACAAGCCGAGAATACCGTGTAAGGGCTCCCCCAGCTAAAATGACGCCTTAAATAAACATCAAAAGCGCCCTCCTCACAACTAGAGTGCAACCCAATATGGCGCCCGTTTCCCGGCACAATCTACCCCCAAGATGGTCCTGGAAGTCCGATCTAAGGGCAGAGGAACCCGCGAAAATCGCGGTGAGTAGCGTATTCTTTTAATGTGCGAGTATGAGGAAATAAAATCAGGGGAAAACAACAAAATCTCAAATAAGGCAACCACAAAACAGGGAACTTTAAAATTTGCTAAAGTAGCGAGCAATGAGCGAGCAATGAGTAAACTCGATTACATTCATGCGCTAAGCAAGAAATGCGGCAGCGCGATGTGTAATGGCACAGCTACAAGCCGAGAATACAGTGTAAGGGAGCCGAGAATACCGTGTAACTAGAAGGAAAACAACAACTCTTACTGCATATATTTTCCCTGTGCCTCTGCTTCCTTGCGTCTACTCCCCGGTCCACCACAGCTTGTGCTGATTGTGTGGAGGGAGTATCGACGCGATATTCTTGCCCCTACTTCCGGTGGGACAACTCTCGGCCGCCATCTTGCAAGGGTGACTGTCTAGCTTACTGCTATACTACTCTCAGCACTGTATAAAGTGAAGGATTGGCGCTGACGCGCGCAGTTGACGCGCGCAGCGGGCGCGCCTAAGGCAAGCCCGTCTGCGCCCGTCTGCGCCCGTCCGCGCACGATGCGCGACCAGCGCCAGCCATGCTACCTGTGACCCCCCTATATGAAATCTGACCACTTGTTACTTGGAGAAACTGAATACTAGCAAACAATGCGGTCACTTCTTAGATGTTAATAACATCAGAGGCCCAACAAGCTGCTGTAAATGCCAGACACAGGTAATCTTTGTCGACCATTATATCACTAACGATTCAGAAAACGAAAGCAGTCGTCTGGTTACTATTCGAGGGGGTCTAATAAATGCACGGTCTTTAATTAAGCATGCTTTGGACATCAATTAATTAATTACTGACAATAAGCTAGACTTCTTATGTATCACTGAAACCTGGCTGAAGGAATACTGTAATCCGGATATAGTGGTCGACCTGCCGCCAAACTTTACTATGTGCAGGAAAGATAGAGAGGACGGCAGGGGAGGGGGAGTAGCCATTATACATAGGGAGACCTTACAATGGAAGACCTTTACCCTGCAAGGACTAAAAGGAGAAGAAAATATGGGCTTCTGCTGCACCATAAATAACTCCTTCTCCTTTTCTGGGGTATTGCTATATTGCCCTCCAGGCAACTGCAATACCTTCTTAGAATCTTTAGGAGATGCTCTTAGTGAGGCAGTGCTTAGATACTAGAATTTTTCATTGCTTGGGGACGTTAACCTACACCTGGAATGTGATAATAGCCCAGGAGTTTCATCTTTTTTAGAAACGATCACTATATTGGGCCTCAAACAAGTTGCTCAAGGACCAACACATTGTGCAGGGCACACGCTGGACACAGTTTGCACTAACTTTAAGTCATTTCAGATTGGTAATCCAATTCCACAGGCGTGGTCTGACCATAGCCTTATTCCTTTCGCCTTTTCAATTCCTCAAAAGGTCAGTGTAGGCATAAGTAATAGTAACATCACCGATGCACCCAGGCGGAAATGGCAGTCTTTAGTCTCTAACCCCCTCTTATTAGCTATAGCTCAAGATACGGTGCCTATACTCATCGGGGAACCGGGAGAGGACTCAGTTAGAATGCACAATTGGTTAACATCTATAGGGAATAAATTAGATCCCCCCAAAGGAGGCACTCGAGCTTCTAAAAGGAAAAACCACAATGACCCATGGTTCTCAAAAGATCTGGCAGATCTCCATCTGCACAGTAAACAGCTTGAACGCAAGTGGCGAAGGGGATATGAAGTAACTAATTTGCAAATCTTTAAAGCATTTAGAAAACAATATAATCTGGCTATTAAAGCTGCTAAAAAAGAATATTTTCACAATCGAATCATCATGGCAAAGCATAGTCAAAAAGAAATATTTAATATTGTAAAATCCTTCACAGATCCTAAAGCTCTACATTCTGCGATCCCTCCGTCTTCTACACTTTGTAATGAAATTGCACTTTACTTTGAAAACAAGGTTAAGAACATTCAAAGGAATTTTGAGACTTATAGACCACAGGACCTCGCCGATGGAAAAATACCAGACCACGGAATGGACTTTCCCGTTCTTCAATCATTTCAAACTGCCACATTAGTCCAAACGAAAGAGGCTATATTAGCCTGTAAATCAGGTTCACCATTGGACGCATTTCCCCCAAATCTTTTACATCATATTATTGATGTTGTGAATCCACTTATCAACAGGTATAGTGAATTCCTCTCTAGCCTTGGGTACTGTACCCGAGGAATGGAAATTTGCTATCGTGAAACAACCCCTCAAGAAAAAACATAACTTCGAATCATCTAATCTATCTAACTATAGGCCTATATCGCTCTTACCAATTTTGGGTAAGATCACAGAGAGAATAGTCTACAAACAACTCTCTAGCTTTGCTGGGTCTACATCTATTTTTCATCCCCGCCAGTCTGGATTTCGCCCAAAACATTCAACAGAGTCAGCTTTACTCGAGATATCAGATACCCTAAAATTCATAACGGTTAGTGGCAGGAAGGCAGTCCTGATCCTTTTGGATCTGTCTGCCACGTTTGACACCATCTCCCATGACATCCTTCTAGCCAGACTAAGATCATGTGGCATTACCAACTTGGCATTCGCATGGATCACATCCTTCCTGTCAAACAGAAAACAGGTTGTCTCTTTGGGTTCCTGTCTTTCATCTGAACATGCTGTATCTACGGGTGTTCCACAGGGGGCTTCTCTTAGTCCCCTGCTGTTTAACATATATATGGCTCCACTAATCTCACTAATCTCGTCCTTTGGGATCGAAATCACATCTTATGCTGATGATACCCAACTCATTCTGTCATTAGAAGAGAGATCGACAAAAGCGGAAGAAAATTTCAAAGCTTGTCTTACGGCAGGTATTAAATGGATAAACAACAACCACCTCTGCTGTAACACCGACAAAACAGAAATCCTTCCCATCGGTAAAAATAATCTATTCCAACCCAAAGACTGGTGGCCAGATGATACTGCAGCCCCTCCTTCAACGGTTGAGGTCGCAAAAAATCTGGGAGTACTGTTCGGCTCTTCCCTTTCCTTTAAACCCCATGTTTCAAAATTAACAGGGACCTGTTTCGGCCTTATTAAAACATTGAAAAAATTCTTCAATCTCATCCCACTTGCAGCAAGGAAAACGGTAACAGCAGCTCTTATATTATCACGGCTAGACTACTGTAACAGCCTCCTTGCAGGGAAAAATAAGGCCTCCCTGAGGAAACTCCGAGTAGTTCAGCATGCAGCGGCCAGATTGGTCTTAGGGCTTCCTCGTAGAGCGTCTGCCGCATTGAAGACTCTACACTGGCTCCCGATTCATAAAAGAATCCTGTTCAAATTGCTGTTGACAACTTTTAGAGCATCTCGTGGTTTAGGCCCTGCTTATCTCTCCACTAGATTCAAATCATATACCACAACAATGACACTCAGATCTAGCTCCGCAAATTTACTTGCAATAGCTAGGTTCAAATTGTCAACCAAAGGAGGGAAATCAGCTACGGTCTTGGGCGCAAAGGCGTGGAATAGCTTGCCAAAGGAACTGAGAGTGATCCAACGGGAAGATCTGTTTAGAAGAGCCCTTAAGACTTGAATCTTTGGCCTAACAGATGTCTGCTCCCTGGCCATGATTTAGCCCATACAGTTACAGTCGGTTCTAGTTATCTGCAGCGCCAGGAGACTCCATCAGGAGTGACAGTTGCGCTATATAAACCTCACTTTTCATCATTCATCATCTGTGTGTATGCCATCATAGTCTCACTTTTGCTCTCCATGGTGTGTCTTGTTTCTAGTGCCCATCCTGCCTGACCTCCATGGTCATCTTGTTGCTCCTGCCCTGCCCCCTTGCCCCCAGCCCTCTGTTTCCATGTGCAGACCTCTATTCCCTCCCTCCTGGCTTGTCTGTTCCATTGTAATGCCCCTGATCCGTCCCTCCTGCCCTTTATGGTCTGTTATGCTGCAGCTTTCTCTCCTGTCTGTCCATTATGGTCAGCTAGCTACCATTGCCTCTTTCCCCTCTGTTCTCTGTTGTCCATGTGCATGGTCCTGTCCCCTCCCTATTGCTTTCTATGGATTGTTGTGCTGCACTCCCGTCCCGCATGCCCTGTGTGGTGTATTGTGCTGCTGCAAACCCTGATGCCTGCCCTGTAGGGTCAGTTTGGTGCACCTCTCCATGTCCCTCCTGTCCTCTGTTATCCGAGTCCATGTCCCTACCCCACTTCCTCCTTCCTACCATGATCTAATGTACCATACTTGCGAACATTTTGAACTTGGTAAGAGGGAGATTTTGAAAAAAAACTGGGGTATTGATTTTCCCCTTTGAGTTATATTGAAAAAGAGGAGATTGTAGACAGGAGACAGATCAAATAAAGCCCATTTGAGCTTAAAAACATTGGACGTTTCCTGGCTGAAACGGGTCTGTTGGCATGTATGGTTGTACTACCACTGCCTCTTCCTTCTACCCACAATGGTCTATTATATTGCCACAGCCTCTCTTGCCGGTCCTGTATTGTTGGTTTGCTGGCCCTGCCCCCCTTTCCACTGCCCTCCATAGTCTGTTGTGCTGTCACTGCCCTTCCTGCCTGCCCAGTGTGGTCAAATTGTTGCCTCTCCACTCTCCTACCTGCCTTCAATATTCAGACTCCGTGCCCCTGGCCTCTGCCTCTCAACAGTATCCCAATGAACAACTAGATTGCTAACATTCTATATTTACTACAAAAGTGTGGAACGCCTGACATCATCTTGATGTAATCAAAACTGTAATACCTAGAGCATTTCCTTTAGAAATTACATAAATGAGAGGGTCTTATTTGCATCAAAATTATGGTTAGTGCTCTAAAAAACTAAAATGAGGACATATTTTCTGAGTTTTCAAATAGCGACAAAGAACTTTTAAATTATTTGTAATCTTTATGTTTTTTTATGCAGTTGACCACTTGATTAAATGTTGCACTTAGGGGAGAGGATGTGGTGTTACTTCCAGAGCTGCAGACTTTGCAACTGGGGAACCAGGTTGGACTATCTGCTTCAGCTCAACATTCTGTGATTCTGGTCAAATCACTTAATCTCCCCATGTCTACAACCAAAATGAATTTTAGCTTGTGTGATGTAACCAATGCTCATGTAAAGCACTCCAATACCTGACAAGGCTGCACTATATAAAACTGCAAATACACAAAAAATATGTGTTTTGCACACTTCTGTCATTGGGCTCATGTGGGCTACATCTGGGTGATATTTGTGCTGCATTTGGGCTCTTTTGTCTCTGGTGGCCATCTTGGGAGATTTATTTGTTATGAAGTTTCCTAATTTCCAAATTTACTGCAGTCTCCTCAGTAGGAAATGCTTTCAGTTTTTTACTTTGATTCCATCAAGAAGGTATTCAGATATGTCACACATTTGCCATACATTCTGAATGTTAGCACTCTAGTTGCTCATTAGATCACTGTAGTAAAACTACTGCTCAACACGGAAGTCTGCTGCTGGTATTAAAAGTGCATGTTTCAGTCTGCATATCAGAATTTTTTAATGAAATAGAAGAGGGTTTGAGAAGTCACTCAAAATGTGCCCTAATTTTTCTTTCTTCAGCACTAATCATAATGTCTATGGCAAAATGAACCCCCTCATTGTGTTCCTTTTTAAATTAAATGTTTTAGGTGTTACCAGTTTATTCCAATCAAGATGGCTTCAGGTGTGCCATACTTTTGTCATAAGTAAGACAGTAAGCGCTCTAGTAGTTCTTAAGAACACTCTGGGAAATTCTGTCATTGGGCTATACTTGGGCTACATCTGGGTGATATTTGGGCTACATGTGGGCTCTTTTGTCTCTGGTGGCCATCTTGGGAGATTTATTTGTTATGAAGTTTCCTAATTTCCTCATTTACTGCAGTCTCCTCAGTAGGAAATACTTTCAGTTTTTTACTTTGGTTCCATCAAGAAGGCATTCAGATGTGTCACACATTTGCCAGAAATTCTGAATGTTAGCACTCTATTTGCTCATTAGATCACTGTAGTAAAGCTACTGCTCACCAGGGAAGTCTGCTGCTGGTATTCAAAGTACATGTTTCAGTCTGCATGTCAGATTTTGTTTATGAAATAGAAGAGGATTTGAGAAGTCAAAATGTGCCCTAATTTTTCTTTCTGCAGCACTAATCATAATTTCTATGGCAAAATGAACCCCCTCATTTTGTTCCTTTGTAAATTAAATGTTTTAAGTGTTACCACTTTAATCCAATCAAGATGGCTTCAGGTGTGCCATACTTTTGTCATAAGTAAGACTGTTAGCGCTCTAGTAGTTTTTAAGAACACTCTGGGAAATTCTGTCATTGGGCAATACTTGGGCTACATCTGGGTGATATTTGGGCTACATGTGGGCTCTTTTGTCTCTGGTGGCCATTTTGGAAGACTTATTTGTTATGAAGTTTCCAAATTTCCCTATTTACTACAATCTCCTCAGTAGGAAATACTTTCAGTTTTTTACTTTGATTCCATCAAGAAGGCATTCAGATGTGTCACACATTTGCCATAAATTCAGAATGTTAGCACTCTAGTTGCTTATTAGATCACTGTAGGAAAGCTACTGCTCACCAGGGAAGTCTGCTGCTGGTATTGAAAGTGCATGTTTCAGTCTGCATGTCAGAATTTTTTCATGAAATAGAAGAGGATTTGAGAAGTCACTCAAAATGTGCCCTATTTTTCTTCCTGCAGCACTAATCATACTTTCTATGGCAAAATGAACCCCATCATTTTGTTCCTTTTTAAATTAAATGTTTTAAGAGTTACCACTTTATTCCAATCAAGATGGCTTCAGGTGTGCAATACGTTTGTCATAAGTAGGACTGTTAGCGCTCTAGTTGTTCTTTAGAACACTCTGGGAAGCTGCAGTAGAACACAAAGGAATCAACTGACAGTCTCTGCCCTTGTTGGATGTACATGTTTTACTGAGAATGTCAGACTTCATTCTCACATGACTGAGAAAGATAATGTGAATTTACAGAAAAGATGATCTCAGTTTATCTTATAGATCACCTTCCAAACCTCTGTGGGAAAAGCATGAGAAAATTGTTTTTTCTCAAACATGATTCATGATATCACAGCAGAAGGCTTTTTCACATTTTAAAATCACCTTAGAACACACCACAATTCCTAAAATGAGTATGGTACCATCAACAAATGATTTATAATGTAACTAAAGTCTTAAAACCTTCTATTAACTGCAATGCTTTTTTATGAGGTGCTATCATGTACATTGGTAACAAGATGGCTGCCAACACTTCTTGGATGAAGTACTGACAGCCAATCAGATCTCACGATGAGATGTGTGGTTAGGCTCCGCCCAGATATATCTATCTATTTAACTCTAATTTTCTCAGGAACTACTGAACGGATTCACACCATTTAAGCAAAAGGCACGAGTCAGAACTGAGGACTACCTCTTTGCCAAATTTAGTTTAATTCCGTTCAGCAGTTCGGGCTGTAGCTGCGTCAACAGGTCCTATAGGAAAAGGCATTGGGAAAACGCGTTTTGGGACCCCCCTTTTTTCTCGGCCCCCGCTTGACGAATCACCGTGAAATTTTCAGGATAGGTGCGGACCGGAGCTGGCCAAAAGTTTGGAAAAGTTTGCGAAGATTCGTCAATCGGCGCCAACGTTATTCCAAATAGAATGTTGCGGATTTCCTATGGAAAATAGGTCCTAACTATAACTAACTACTGGCGACTGCCAGTAGGTAATATATATATATATATATATATATATATATATATATATATATATATATTATATATATATATATATATTCACTGAAAAAACCATAGGTTTCACACATGTTATAGTTAGCGGAAATTTTACTGATAAAAAACCAGTGAAATTCCCCCGTTATAGTTAGTGCAGGCAACTATAACTCACGCGACCGCAATCTTCTGCTGATGACATATGTGTCTTTATGAAAAAAAAATATTTGTAATATATGTATAGCTAAAAATGTATGGAAGAAGACATGGGCAAATAAGTGTCTAAATACAGTATTAGCATCAGCAGAGGATTGCGGTCGCGTGAGTTATAGTTGCCTGCACTAACTATAACGGGGGAATTTCACTGGTTTTCTATCAGTAAAATTTCCGCTAACTATAACATGTGTGAAACCTATGGTTTTTTCAGTGAATTTGCAAGGTTTTTTAAATGCTAATTCCTAACTATAACGTGTGTGAAACCTATGGTTTTTTCAGTGAATTTGTACGGTTTTTTAAATGCTAAGTTACTTTACGCCATTCGTGGCGTGCGCGCCCACTTAACGCAGTTCGTTCCGTGCACGGTAATATTTAAATTTTTCGTAATTTTTATAAGCCATGCACAAATGGTGCCCTTCGGGCACCATTTGCACACGGGGTGGAGAGAGTGTGGATAATTTTTTCTTTTATTATTTTTGTTTACAATATTTAGTTTTTGTCACCTCTAATAAGCCCTGTACATTTGGTGGCCTTCGGCCACCAAATGCACAGGGGGTGGGGTGAGTGTGGATAGTGTTTTTTTTATTTCCATTTTTTTACCGTACGCGTACGGTAAGCGTAATCCGAGAAAGTAGCAAAAAAATAAAAATTGCATTTTTGGCCTTGGGGGGTCTTTGGGGACTCCCTCAACATGGCTATGTGTGTGGGAGCTGTCTAAACAGCCCCTTTATATGTTTATTGGTTTTATTTAACAACCTAGCTCTCAGTGCGAGAGAGAAAATGGCGGCCGCCGCTTCCTGGTTTCGGCTGTTTCGAATGTTTACTAAGATCTAAGAGCCAATCAGAATCGCGCTCGCGCACGCCACCGTACGCGTACGGTAAGCTTACGGTAAGCGTACCGTAAGCTGGCTCAGATATATTGATTTAAAGGCTATTTTCTCAGAATCTACAGAACAGATTTACACCAAACCTACAAAAGGCACTTCCTTGACCTGAGGACTACCTCTCTGCCAAATTTCTAGTAATTCTGTTCAGCCGTTCGGGCTGTAGCCCTGTCTAAAGGTCCTATGGAAAAATGCATGGGAAAAATGCGTTTTGGGACCCCCCTTTTATCTCAGCCCCCGCTTGACGAATCCCCCCGAGACTTTCAGGGTAGGAGCGGAGCGTAGCGCCCCACCTATTTTGAGAAATTCGCGAGGATTCGTCGACCGGCGCCAAAGTTATTCAAAATAGAATGTTGCGGATTTCCTATGGAAAAGGGGTCCTAACTATAACTACCTACTGGCGACCGCCAGTAGGTAATATCTATATATATCTCTCTATATATATATATATATATCAGAAGCACTCCTCCACTTTTGTAAGCGTTTCGTTGTGTCGAAAAGAAAGGAGCACGGACCGCAATTCAGTGCATACAATGATTTATTCACTCAAGGTATGCCAGCCATGACGCGTTTCAACTCCGTAGAGCCTTGATCACATGACAGCAAGAAAAATGTCAAGATAACTCTTGTGATTATGTTCCTGCTAGTGGCAGTTTTGACGCCATCGAGTAGCGCAGAGGGCCTACTGCAAAGAACACATCTGTATTTTATCTGGATTGCTGAGTGGATTAGTAAAGCCAGGCGTTACCAATGCTTTTAAATAAATGAAATGTATGTGAGAGAGGGGCTATGGAGAGATGAGGGACACGTTTGCCAGGTGGAAGCGCTGAAATCCAAGGAGGAGGTCATAACATAATGTGTATTTGTAAAGTACACGTTTACCTGTGGGCATCTTAGAGCTGAATACCAAGGGCCATATTATGTATATGGGGCATTTTCCTTGATTGCGCCAGGCGCACCGATTAAAAGGTGCATCTCGCCCAATCAAGGAAAATGTGCTGCATTAAGATCAATGCACTGTCCCCGGGAAGCCACAACCTTGCACTGCCCCAGGAGCAGTGCATTCAGGTGAAAAATAGAGCGGCTCCTTTGAAGCCGGTCTGTGTTTTCACAGTGCAGGCATTAACCTGCCTGCACTTTTAAAGGGGATTAGAGATCCCCTTGCATGCTGGTGTAGTGAGTGGCTGCACCGGCCTTCAAGGGGATGTCTGGGGGGACCATGGGACCCCCTTCACCACCTCCATAGGGCTTCCATCAGGGGGTGCACCAACAGTGACAGCATCTTTGCCTCTGCGCTCATGTCTGTAATACAGCACAGGCGCAGAGGCAAAGGGACTCCTTCATTTGCACAGAGCACACCCCATGCAACTGAGCGAATGCCCTCTGAAGATTGCTCTGGTGCTTTATGTGTGCTAGTGCTATCGGTATTACAGAAGGGGCCGCACAGCATCTGCGGCCCCTTCTGTAATACCAAAGTGCCCTGGGAACGCGCAAAGCAGGGCATAAACGCCTGTTGCGCCCCGGGGGCACTTCCATAATACGGCCCTTGAGGTCATGAGGGGGAAGGCGCCAAAATGATTGCCACGCTGGGTGCCACCAGTGCTAAATGTTGTGATGATGGGTATGTGACAAGGTGAAGTAATACTACATAGTTTTTGTCTTTTTTAGTGTCTTTGGAGAACCTGCTGATATTGGAAAGAAGACAAGGTAAGGTGACTATGTCATTATTGACTGTTGGACACAAAACTGATGGACACACCCACCAACTGTTTCAAATTAACTACCTATCTGCCTTTTTCGTAGGATAGTGTTTTAGAAGGACGGTTTTAGGCACTAGCAGTGATGGTGTCTCGTTGGATGAAAGCTGGCCAGGCCCTAAATCTGGTTCTGGAGTCCAGCTCTGAGGCAGGATCAAAGACTGACACAGCATCTGAGGGAGACAACAATGGAGAGAATCTGGGAGTGATTTTTCAGTTGGCGCAGTTCCATCTGACGACTCATCTTCCAGTGATTCTGAGGAAGACGATGATGGCAGTTGTGCTGTCCCTTTGCAAGCATAGTCTATGCAGCTGGACAACAGACCAACCCAGAGAGCAGGCATGTGTGGCAGCAAACACAGATGGAGTGCTCTCTTAGCAGCCTCCCAAATTCGACCTTTCAATGGCGACGGTGAATATAAAGTCAATGGAGCTAATTTTTTGCCAATTGACTACGTCCATCTCTTTTTTGGATGCTGACTTCCTTGAGAAAATTGAGCAGCAAACACATTTGCATGCTGAACAATGCTGGAGTACACAGTTGGACTCCCACTTCACTAGGGTAGCTGAAGACATTTGTGGGCCCTACGCTCAAAAAGCATGAGCAGAAAACGTTTTTTGCTATTGCAGCGCATTCTGCATTTCACTAACCATTTGTCTGCCAGGTTTTCAGAGGCTTATACTCCTGTAAAGAATATAGTCATCAATGAGTCCTTGATCCTGTACAAAGGGGTGGCTGTTGTTCAGGCAGTACATTGAGAGCAAATGAGCTAGCTAGTTACGGAATCAAGCTGTACATGCTGTGTGAAAGCTTGACTGGCTATGTGTACAACTTGAGAGTGTATACAACAAAGGACTCCACTTTGAACCCTGTAGGTAGCCCTCCCACGCTAGGGGCCCCAGGAAAGATTGTATGGGAGCTTGTCCAGCAACTCTTTCAGAAAGGTTATAACCTTTAAGTTGATAATTTATATACAGGAGTAGAGCTGTACAGTGAGCTCAACAAAGCTGGCACTGTGGCATACAGCTTGTTTTTACCGCAAAGGATTCCCGCAGAAGGTTGTGTTCAAGAAGCCCCAGCAATCCCAGAGCACTGTTGCGTGTCAACGAACTGCTCACAGCCAAGTTCTTGGATAGACGTGATGTGTACGTGCTCACTACAATTCATGATGAGAGCACTTCCGCTGTCACGGTTTATGGTCAGATGGCCACAGTCCACAAGCCCACCTGTATACTTGATTACAACAAGTACATACACGAAGTGGACAAGAATGACCAGGTTCTCCAGCCATACAATGCGAGATGTAAAACACGTACTTGGTATAAGTAACTGTTTACCCACCTGATCCAGATGGCAACATACAATGAGTGTTGTTTCTCACAGGAAGCCTCATGTCTTTCATAGTCAGTGATTGAAAGTCTCACTACTACAGAAGCAGCAGCCTCCACTGTTCTGGAGGACGTGGCAAGCCTGCTGATCACATTCCTGCAGACCCTAAAAGGAGAGACCATGTCATAGTTGTAAAATGTGCTCGATGCAGAGAAAGAGGCAGGAGAGTTGTGTTTACTGTCCCCAGTACCCATCTCATCCAACCTTGTGTTTTCTACTTGCATTATATTATATCATACTAAAACACTGGGAAATTGAATGAGGTGGAGCTGCTGTTAGGTAAATCTTTCAATGGCTGTGAATGGATACCTACTGTCTATGGTCCACTACTTCGCTAGGCAAGTAGCCCCAGAATTTTAGTTCCTCTACTTAATCATGGACTTCCGTATGGCTTGCTTTACTCCTTTACTCACCCTCAGAACGTGGTAGGTGTTCTGTTCGCCAATTGACAAGTGCATTATAGTCCCCACACTGCACATACTGGTGGACAAAACATTAGCCACTTTGTTACGGTGCACCTGTTTGGAAAAATGTTAAAGGCTTGACTGGATTTTGAAGTGAATGTTAGGGAACTTATGTATAATATACAAGGACCATCCTCAATGCAATCGAGAACCAGAGTAAGTGTAATAAGTCAAACCAATGTCTTGTGGGAATAATTCACCAACATTTCTACTTGCTTTGAAGGTGTGCAAACTCAATTAGTAACTTGTATCATAACCATGGTATTGAAAAGGGGTACTGGATACAATATCTCATATGAGGAGTGTTTTCACATCTTTAGTATAAGATGTGAAAAACAATAATCATACAAGATATTGTGTCTTGTACCCTTTTTCAATAATGTTGGGTATGATACAAGTTAGTAACTGAGTTTTCACTCTGTCAAAGCAAAAGTAAAAGTGTTGGTTAAGGAGTAAAACACAGGACATTTATTTGGCATATTACTTTAGGGAACTTAGGCAATATTTCCCAGCATTTTTGCCTTAGTTTCAACTGTAGCTATGCTCGTTTAGTTCGAGGAACAGACCTCGCAGGGCCTCCTCAGCCAATCCCAAATTACATCCACAAACTGGAGGGAGTTGGATTTAGCATAGTAAGGGGTATATTCACAAGAACGAGTGATAACTACCGCAAGAGTAGCGTAATGCAACTTTCAATATCGCAGCCCATCACGGGAAAATAACTCTGTGTCAACGTGGAATTCACAACAAGGTGGTACCATGCGATAGCAATCAGATAACGTGGACAATATCAGCGTCAAAATCAATGCCACGCCGCAAGAATGCGAAATGCGAAAAAACATGCGATAAGGCCAATCGCGGTACAGAAATCAGCGTATACCAGCCACAGGCCTGCAAATCACATGCGTCGGGTGGAACAATGCACTATAAAAGCAAGAAAAAAAAGCCACAAAATAATTCAAACTGCGTAGCAACATAGATGCACCTGGACCGAGTGCAAAGGATAAGCCGAACACCACAAGCCCCACGGCGGACCAGCCAGGAACCCCGTGTCCGGGGAAGGGCAAGGACAAGAGGAAGAGGAAGACGGGGCTCAGTCCGCAGGAAGACCAGATCATCGTCACGGAGGTGACCCAACACCATCAACAACTGTACGGCACCTCCACTGCAGCACTGGCAACCCAAACAGAAATATGACAGGCCATCGTCACCAACATCAATGCAGTGGGAATGTCGAGGAGGTCACTGGAGGACGTCAAGAGGCGCTGGCATGACCTGAAAAGGCAGACCAAACTTAAGCTTGCCGACAACAGGGAGGCAGCAACGGCGATTGAAGGTGGGCCTCCTGTGACACAGGAGGAGCTGGATGAGCTGGGGCAAATGGTGGCCACAGTCAGCAGTGAGGAGACGGTGGCAGGAGTGGGGGGCCTGGACACAGCACGATATGACCTGACACAACAGCAACCGGGTGAGTAACGACCAGCGACGGGGGGAACGGGGAAAATGGGCACAATGGCACACATGCACAATCAAGTCAAACCAAGGGCAAATAGAATTTTACAATATCTCCGCGATATCGATGCGCAGATCATTATACTCCAGGAGACACATCTAATTGAGGAGGAGATGCTCGATTTAGTGAAAAGGAATAGGTGGATGGACATCTCGGTATCCACTTCCCAGTCTTTAAATATGAGGGGTGTCACTGTCTTGTTTAAAAAATCAATTAATACAAGAATCATAACACAGAAGGTCGATCCGGGAGGTAGATGGGCGATCACTTTGGTGGTCATTTGTGGGGTAAATTTAACACTTGCAGGCTTCTATGGTCCCAACCAGGACGATCCTGCTCTCTTCTCAAATCTTTGGCACTTTCCGGATCCGATAATTGTTGCAGGGGACTTCAATATAGTGCTAGATCCAGCACTAGATAAGATTCTGAGCAGTAGGCAGTTGACTCCTTCTAAAGCCAGAGCTTTCTTGCAGAGTTCCATGAAGCAATTTGGGTATGTCGACATTTGGCGGGCAAGAGCAGGTATAAAACCAGGTTTCTCATTTCACAACTACAAGTATCACCATCGATCTAGAATTGATTATTTTTTGATAAGTCACGATTTGGTTGATTCAGTTAAAGATATCTCTTACCTCCCATCGCATCTTTCAGACCATTCTGCTGTTCTCTTGGAACTGGTCGGAGTAACTAAACCTCTCACTAACTCTTGGTCATTTGACAGATCTTTACTCTCTTTTCCTCAAGACGTGCTGTCTATTAGAGCTGACACTCTTGAATTCATGCGTATTAATATCGGATCTTCAGACCCCCGGGTCGTTTGGGATGCATTTAAGTGTTGTCTTCGCGGTGTAATTAAAAACAAGGTTGTACATCGAAGGAGGCTTTATGTGCAGGAGGTATCATCCATTGAGGTTGCGCTTCTTGAAGTGCAAGGGGAAATTAATGCCACTAGCAAAGATCTTACAGATACTTATCTGGCACTGCAAGAGAAATTGGCTTCCCTCAAAGCGGACTTAGCCTCCGTATTAAATGAACAAATCTTGCAAAAATGGGAAGCGAATAAATTGTCCCATTTTGAATACGGAGAAGGGGCTGGCAAGCTGTTGGCCTGGAAGGCTAAGTCTGATAGGGCGCGTAATATTATAAATGCTGTGACAACCGCCCAGGGCACTGTCTCCTCTGATATAGAGATCAGAACTGCTTTTAAAGATTTCTTTCAGAACATCTATCAGGAGGACAAGAATATTGAGTCAGTAGCCATAGAGAGTTGGTTAAGGGGTATTTCTCTTCCAAGATTATTGGATGTGCAACGCGAAATGTTGGAAAAGGAGGTAACTAGGGAAGAGGTAGAGGGGGCTGTGCGAGCTAGTAAGGGGGGTAAAGCTGCTGGACCGGATGGCCTGCCGGGAGAAGTATATAAGATCTTGGTAGAAGAAATCTCTCCCTTTCTTACAATGCTATTTAATCAAATCATAGTAGGCGGGGCCATACCACCAGCAACTTGGAATGAAGCTTCCATCACTCTTATATTAAAACCTGGCAAACCCCCTGCCGATTGTGGCTCCTACCGCCCTATATCCATATTAAATGCAGACTACAAAATCTTTGCCTCTCTGTTGGCAAAAAGGTTGGATCAAGTCATCCCCGCAATAGTACATCCTAACCAAAAGGGCTTTATTAGAGGCCGTCAGCTCTTCGAGTTAACATATGACCTAATAGGGGCCATCGATATGGCTACCTCGGATGTAGCTCCGTTGGCCATTCTTACGCTCGACGCCACCAAGGCTTTCGACAGGGTCAACTGGTTGTACCTGTCGGGGGCCTTGGCCAAGTTTGGCATGGGAGGAAATTTTCGAAGGGCTGTACAGTTGCTATATAATAGCCCATCAGCTCGGGTACTTGTTAATGGCGGACTTTCTGAATCATTTCCTATTTCTAGAGGGACCCGCCAGGGCTGTCCCCTTTCCCTTCTTTTATTCGATCTCTATATCGAACCTTTGGCTCAAAAAATACGCGAAGAACCCAGCATTATACCTTTCGTATACAGGAAGTGGGAGAAGAAAGTTGCGTTATACGCGGATGACCTCATGATCATGACATCTGATATTGACACGGCGTTCCCGGCAGTTATTAGGCTGGCTGTCGAATTTGGAAATGTTTGTGGCTATGAGGTAAACGCAGCTAAAACAGAAACATTGGTATGGAACGATGTCGGGAGTAGTTTTAGTGATGGCTCAAATAAGAGTCTTCGATATTTGGCGTTGAACATCATTAAAGATATTACTCTGATCGCGTCTTCCAACTTTGCTAGGATCGCAAAAGAATGCCGAAAACTGATGAGAGCATGGATACACCTTCCCCTCACTGTAATTGGTAGAGTTAATCTTGTGAAAATGTCCATTCTTCCTAAAATTTCCTTTTTGTTTAATACAATTCCTCTTTATTTTGAACCTTCTTTGTTGGCTAAACTTCAGAGTGAGATAAGTTCCTTTATCTGGTGCAACAAAAACCCAAGGATAGCTTGGAAAAACATAAGGCGTCGAAGAGAGAAGGGGGGCATGGCAGGGCCCGATTTACAGGTTTATGCCTGGGCATTTCAGCTTTCCCATTCCCGTATGCTGTTAAAAACACCTTCAGGCGTAGGGACTGGTAATCTGTTTGCTACTTTGTTGAAGGGTGAAGGAGCTGGGCAGTCAGGTTTTCTGTTTAAGTTTGGAGACCCCAAATTTTTTAAAAAGGTGAAGTTGAAGATCTTACAGGGCCTGGCAAGAACTTGGGCAAAAATAAAATCCTGTACTAAACTAGGGTATTACTCCAGTAGAGCACCTTTATGGGATCTTCCAGAGGCGCCAAACTGGCTAAGTGATGCACTTGCAGTACCACTCAGGGAATCTGGGATAGCTGTCTGGGGGGATCTTTTTGTGGAAGGTACTTTGCTCCAATGGGAGGACTTAGTTTGTAAAGTTGGGCCCAATCTCTCAAGATTTAAATATGTACAAATAGTAAGTTGGGCCCAAGCAGCAACAACACGATCCACACGACCTAATAAGTCCGTTCTAGGGGAAGGAAGCTACCTGGAGTACCTTTTAGTTGATCAGCCAACTGTAAAAAAAGAGGTCTCGCTATGGTACTCTCTAATAATGGATGAAATGGATGGCGACTTTGATCTCCCAGAACAGCTGTGGAGTTCCTTGATACCTGACTCCAACGTTGCTGATCTCTGGTTGATGTCCTGTAAACTGTTGTGGGAATTAGTGAAGCCAGCTTGGCTACGCAGGCACCACTTGTTTACACTACATAGGGCTTACTATTCCCCACAAAGGCTCTCGAAATTTGCTGCAGGAGGTCCGGTGGCTTGCCCGAGATGTGGACTTATGGAGGCTGCTGACTCACACATGTTTTTTGAGTGTCCTCACTTAACTCCATTTTGGGACGCAATTAGTAGCAAGCTCTCGGCCAGGCTGGGACGCCTGATAGTAATAGACCTGAAACTAGTAATCTTCGGAACGGTAAACTCTACACGGTCTATGGCTGGTAACCTATTATTTTATGCAATGCTGGTGGCTCGTAGAGAAATCTGCAAACGCTGGAAAGAACCCACCGCACCATCGCTGTATGAGTGGCACAGATCCCTGCTTCAGATTTCTAAACTAGACATAGCTAGGGCCGGTAATCGTGACAGGAGAAACTTTTGTTGGAGGGGTCTCCCTGAACTCGCTGGGGTTTTTTTTTATTTTTTCTTTTCTTTTTTTTTCCCCAGCTCCGATGATTATTCTGCCATTGTACTATCTTGCTGCTTTTTTTGGTCACCCTTCCTTGCGCCCAGGTCGCACACATCATCGGCAGCGGCATGTATAACCATAAAATTGGTTAACTTCTGTCAGCTGGCTTACATGGGTTGAACTGCTAGGGTGGCCGTGGCAGCTGTAGGGCTCTTGTATTTGATCTCTCATCTACTTCCCTTCCAGTATTGACTGTGCCAGCGCAACGGTGCACCTGCAGTTCTTGCTTCCCATGCAGTAGGCTCTCAGTAGTCTGGAACCATGGCAGTAAATGAGGAATAAAAAATAAAAAAAATCAAGTCTAGTACACTTCACACCCACAATGACCGTGGAACATGTCCCTGATTGGCTTGTCACACTGCAGTACACATAGAAATTCCAAGTAGGCGCCCACCTACAATGTGCATAGAGGGCCCCCCCTATCACCAACATCACAACCGACCCATGCACATGTGCTGAATCCAGCAAACCAGCGGCTCTGTGACCCACACTGACTATGCAAGTAACACTGCATGTCCGATTGTATGGCAGCAGCTAGAAAAATGACATGGCCCACAAATCGACATGGAGGTAGCCCAGTGCGGATCACATCCGTAAAGGAGCAGTCACACTCTGACATGTCCACGTGCACCCACAACCCATGCCCTACGAAACACGCAGCAGACGAACAATGCACCAGGCCAAAATATCTGCAAATCAGGCCCCGATAAGCACACAATTCAAAGGGACTCCGCCTCTAAGGGAGAAGGCCACACACGAAATCAGAGCTGCAGGGGCAACTCCCCCACAATGCAGCACACACACATAGCAATCACAGGACATCAGCAAAGACGGCAATGTGGTACAATGTGCAACACCAGCACCACAGGACAGAGCTCACAACAGGTTCCGCTCGTGCGTAGTAACTGTTCACTCACACCTGGCATTGCCTGACACAGTGTGATGATAATGAACAGGTATTACCACATATCCATCATGTATTCGGAAAAAACACTGACTGCCATCAAATAGCCAGCTCCTCCCAAACAGTCACAATGTACATTGGCATGCAGTCTGAATGTAAACATCTGAAAATCAATAACATACATGTAAAACTCTGCTAACCTGCATCTCCCCTTAACATTTCAGAGGGACAATCACGACCTACTGCAGAGCAGAACATAAACCCCATCATTGATGATGTAGACGACAACCTGCATATATGTCAAGATACCCTCCAATGGATACTGGACAGCCTCTGCACCCCACCCCCAGGAGCAGGGCAGTCCATCTGCCTTGAGGTGACCCCACCACCTGCACAGACCACCCAGCAGGAAACACACACCACCACAGCTGTCTCCCAGGACCCCCACGAACAATACATGGAGCACATACTACGTGTATGGTCTTCCCAGGTGGAGTTGGCTGAACAGCTGCGGGTGGGTTTAGCGCTCATGGCAGCCAAACTTGATGCCATATGTAGGTGTCTGAGTCCCATCAGGGACCAAGTAAAGTCCCTATAGGACACCCCCTGTCCACACCATGCTCAGCCACAGATGACTGCAGCGAGAACATCGACACACACAGCTCCGACCCCTGATGTGTCCGTGGCACACAGTGATGCTGACCCATCACCTTTGCAGTCTGATGTGCCAGTGACACAGAGTGATGCAGCCATCACCCTGCCACACACACCGGACACACAACCCGTATCAGGGGAGTAAGAAGGGGATGTGAACTACTGTGTGAGTATGGAGGCAGTTGCAGCCATCACCGCCAAATGGCCTGTCCCTGCCTGGTTATGACCTATGCATCATGGCCTGGGTAACCCCTCCTAGTGACCTCCGGAACACTCTGCGGCTTTCACCCGGACCCCGACACAGACTGCCATTTCATCACTGCAGGCCAATTACACAGCTATCCTGATGCGGACTGCACTCTCCCTCTTCACAATCACTGTGCAATCCCCAAAGGACTCTGGTGTGCTCACCACTGGGCTTCCATGTGATGTGGGTTTGGATGGCCATGTACAGCCCCAGCTCCGTCAATCACCTGAATGTGAATAAAACTTTTTAAATCACACAGATGTACCATCACTATGTTCCCTCACGTATGGAGTTGTGGCTGGATGTAGGAACAATGTTTGCACATGAAGGTACACCCTGGTAACTGACATTTATGCGCATGTGTATCCCTGAGACACATGGCCAATTGGCTGACTGTGAAGGTGAGTACTAGCTGTGTCCCCATTGCACATCACCAACAATCTCACAACCCCCAACGTAGGCACATGTCCATTTACTAAATAGGGCTGTGTGTAGGACTGACCCAAACGAAAGGAGGCCAGGAGTGGTGTCCTACACCACATGTGACACCAGAAGTTCATGTCGCATACCTACTCACACACAGCTGTGAGGACACATTCTGTTGTGATATATGACATTGCAACACATGGTCAGAGGATGGACACCATACTCACATTGCTGTAGTCACGTAAGTGCACATAACGTCCAGCACCAATCCAAAAACACTGTCTGGCTCACAGAGGTGGAGCTTGCCCCATTGTACAAGTGTCAGTCAGTTCCTCCCTGTGTAGGGACGATGCTCATTGTGGCACACGAGTGAACAATCCAAACAACACACCTCACAGTTAGACAACAGTGGAGTTGCATTGACTTTATTGGCATGTGCGTGTCAGTACGGACGAGGCAACGGCCACAACAGGCAGGGACATGCTTGAGACACTTACACGAAGCATGGGTACATGTCGAGGTTCAGGACATTTTGGGGTTAAAATGGGAAACACTCATCACGGATGGAAACGCTCTCAGTCCACCTTGCCATGCTGGATGAGTCATGTTTTGTTTGGCGTATGTCCATTGCCCCGTGTGAGGGAGCACGACTCACTGCTCATGGGAACTGCATGTGCTCTGCCTCCGGAGTGTGCCGATTGTCTGCTCTGCTAACGGTTATCAGGTGTGAGGATCCAACAGGTTCACATGCTGTGCTACATTGCCACGTGTGTGCTCTCCTCCAGCAGTGTGTCCGAATTGGCAAACTTTGCCAAACGACGCTGTGTTGCACCGGGCATGGACCTGCATCACCTTGTACAGGTGTGTGTACACAGGCATTGTACCACGCACATGCATCCAGAGCCCGGATGAAGGCAGATGTTTTCCATGTTGTGGTGGGATATGTGAGCAATCCCCACGATGCAACAAGTTGTTGGGACATGTGCTGTGGGTGACAATCGGATGTGGCTGCAGGAACGTAGTTACTCGTCCATGAATGCCCGTGCAGCTTCATGTGCAATGTGTTCCAATAGTACGTTGTTGTCGTATTCAAGGAACACCAGGGTGAGCCAATCCATTAAGTGGTCCGGGCAGGTGCGCTCAGCCCACGCCGTTTCACCAATCCCCATCACAGCCCAATAGGGGAGCGCCTCGATGTGGTCACTGCACACGAGGAATTGTGCAGTCTCCCATGCACAACTACCAATACATACACAGTATGTCAGGGCATCCCATGCATGGCTGTCTCGGTTACACTCCTGTTCGTGATCCAACAGGGGGCGCAGACACAGGTCATAGTCCAATTCATCAACAGTTGTGTTAATTAGGCAGACATCCATGGGACACTCGAATGTGCATTTTTGGCAGTGGAACCAGGGCTGGCTGCAGGTGACGTAGGCAATGCGGAAGCTGAGCCGGTAACTGATCCTCAGCACTGCCAGTGGCACTGCACCCAGTAAATGCAGCATACGTGCATGGTACTGTTCCACGTGACGGGGGTTGTGCATGTGCCCGGCGTGGCCTGCCATTGCGTTGGTGCATCTCGGGGAACCGGCACACTTCAGAACTGCGGCAGTTGTGTGGAGGATATGCCACAGCTCTGAGCAATGATTCAAATGTGTGTGCAACGTTGGGGAGAGTGGCTTTCTGATTCCGTGTGTGTCAAGGGCATCCCATGCGTGGGTACCACAGGCAGGGGCTTCTGTGTGTGGGGTGTGGATGAGTCGGATAGTTCATTTGCGGGATGCGTGGTGTGGGAGTCGTACCCGTATGCCATGGCATCTCTCTCAGGGTGTTCCAGGCGCGTTCTGGCCCAAGGTCAGAGGTGCAGGTGTCCTTCCGCCTTCTGCATTGGAACAATGGAGCTTTCATCCCTGATGTTTGTCTCACTACTACTTGCATTTTAGGGATGTGATGTGGCTTTGGCACTGAGATTGGGACCTGGCCTTGGGCTCATGGTGTACGGATGGCGATACACACACACATGTTGGCATGTGGAGCCAGGTGGCCGAGAGGCCTTGCGCTGCTTGTGCAATCTCACTCCATTTCTCTCCCTCGCTCTCTCCCTCTCGTTCCTTTGGTGGGCGCATGGCACACCTTCTTTTTTTGTATGGTGTTTTGTGTTTGTGATTGCATTGCTGTTTGAGTGAGTCTCCATTTTCTGGCCGCGCAGGTCTGTTGAATTTCCTGCTTGTGTGACATCAGGCATAATGTTTGTATTGGGATTCGTGGTGTTGGTGTGCAGTTTCTTTGTCCGGGGTTGTGGTGGTCACGGAGGGAGGGGGGTGTTGCGGGCCTGGGTGTGGTGGCGGTGGGTGTTGAGGCCCTCTTGGGTGTCCGGGCCGCATGATGGATGGCTCCATGGCATCTGTTGCCCTTCCGATGTGGCCCTGGTCTGGTCTCCCTTTTGTGGTGCTGGCTGCCGCGGGACTTAACACCAGGTCAGAGCAGGTGTAGATTTCCTGGTGGCAACGCGCCTTATCGCCGGTTTTGTGTTCTTATCGCCGATCTGGCTGGTCGTTGAGAATGTTGTGGAGTGGTGTTGTTGCTGCTTTTGGCACGGGAACGCCTACTCTGCATCTCATTAGCGATAGTTGCGGAGATGCTCTGTGGCGATGTTTTTTGCAGCTGCTATCGCGGGTAAACTGGTGCTGTGGGCTGTTAGCACCAGCTTGTGAATGGGGAGGTAAATTTATCACGACTTTGGCTGCGATAAAGTGCCATTAATGTGGTGATAGCACCTTGTGAATATGGCCATAAGTGCGCTAATGGTGCATGAAAGACATGCCTTCCTGAGCCTCATGTGGCTGTCATAGGAGCCGTCAGTAAAGTTTCACTAGGCATGCGTTCGGTAATGTTGAGAAAGAAGAAGGCGGTTACTTGACAAGTGGCAAAATGTAGTCAAACTGATTTGTGTGGCGTATGAATCTAGGATGGGCCCTTGCATGTTGGTGGTATGTTGATGTGAGTGCACTGATCTGTTGGATTGGGCATATGGCCAGTGGTTTGAAAGTCTTGTGTGTGGTGTGTGAATGGCGTGTGAATGGACTATAAAGTGGTTGGCGCCGTGAAGTAGCTTTATGGCTCACTTTCCAAGGGCTTTGTTTCAATATTTATATACTTTGATAAGGATCTGTGCCTTGAAAGGCCAGCATTTCTGGAGGGGCTAAAACCAACCAGTATAAGTGGTGGATTAGTTTTAACAAATTAGTACCAGATTTATATTTGTGGTGGTAAGATGGCCTTTAGTAAGAAGAATTCCGTTTTTTTTTTCATTATTGGTAGCTGTGGATTTTGTTCCCTAGCTCAGCTGTCACCTAGGCAAACCTGCACATTTTTTAAAATAGACAAGTAGGGACGTACAGGGCTGTGTATCGCTCTCACCAGGTTTTTTTTACACAGAATCTCCTGCAAACCTAGGATTTAGCTAAAACAATAAATTTTCCTCACATTTCTATGATGGAAAGTCCTGGAATCTGAAGGTAGCCACAAATGGCCACCCACCCGGCATTCTGCCACATCTCTCGATAATAATAGTACCACACTTGTGTGGGTAGGCCAAGAGCCCGCAACAGGGAAGTGCCCAAAATGTATTGTAGAGGCCGTTTTCCGATAGATAATTTTGATGTCTCTACAATACCTTTTGGGCCCTTTCCTGTCGTGGGCACTAGGCCTACCCACACAAGTGAGGTACTATTTTTATTGGGAGACTTGGGCAAATGCCAGGTGAACAGACGTTTGTGCCTCTCCACAGGTTCCAGAACCTTCCATCACAGAAATATGAGTACAATGTGTTTTTAAGTAAAAGTTTGAACTTTCCAAGGGATTCTGGGTAACGAAACATAAGGAGAGCCACACAAGTCAGCCCACCCTGGATACCTCTAGGTGTATAGTTTAAAAAATGTATAGGTAGGCTAGGTTACCCTAGGTACTGACTGAACTAGGGCCCAAAACCTAGAGCTACTCACATTGGAAAAAAGGGTCTGTCTTCAGTGGAAAATACAATGCATCCTTGTTGCTTTTAGGGACGTTTCTCATCACAGCCACTAGGCCTACCCACAAAAGTGAGGTACTATTTTAATCGAGAAACTTGGGGGAATGCGAGGTCGATGGAAGTCTGTTGCTGCCCACAGATTCCAGAACTTACCATCACAAAAATGTGCGGAAAATGTGTTTTTTAGTCAAAGTTTGGGATTTGCAAGGGATTCTGGGTAATAAAACATGAGGATAGCCACACAAGTCAGCCCACTCAAGATACCCCTAGGTCACAGAAGAGAGGCATCCGTTTTATTGGGAGAAAGATCCATGCTCATCCATAAAGGGAACATATCCTAATTAGAGAAAGTAGAAGGAGGAGTATAGAGAGAAAAAACACATGCGCACCAGGAATAGTGTGGTTGCTGTCAAAACTGAAAAGGGTTCCAAGAAAGTAAAGTATGTTGACTCAATAAAAAACATTGGAACCTAACAAGTGTCATGCTGAAGTGTCTCTGGTGTTGTTAAAGGAACAAGCATGTACAAGTATGTGTCATAACCAAACTGAAGGGAAATTCAGACATGTGAGAATGCAGGCATATGACACATGCAGGAAGAAAATGACGTGTCTCACATCTGCATTAGCACCTGATGGAAACTAACCTGTTCCAAAACCCAAACAAATCTACTGTGTACTCTAAAAGAAACAAAGAAAAACTGAAAATCAGGCTCAGAGGGAGGACTTCAAGGAAAGGATAAACAAATAACAAAATCTCAAAGCCCAGCCAGTTCCTCCTAAAAGACTAAACCAATCAGGGGAGATGAAGACTCCTTAGCCTGAATAATAATACAAAGCCAATCAGCCCGTGTGTGATTGAAACTTGGACTACAAGGGTGATGAGAGAACACAAGAGAATACAGATTGTTGTGCCCACTTGAGCATAAAACGAGATGACAGGTGAAAATTCAATTAATGTTCAATTTACTAAGGAATCATATCAGAAAAAAATTATGTTCACAAGCCAGGAAGCTTAAAAATCAAAAGAGGACCACAATGCACATCACCAGAGTGTGTCATAGTGAAATCTACATTTGGCCAATAAATGTGCGGGACCTGCCCACTTCCCTTGACACAAGCCCCTACCTCTTGGGATGCATAAACTGGCAAGGACCATTGGTATTGGCAAAATATGTAGAGCCAACAACTGGGACCATATTATGAAAGAGTGAAAACTGACTGACAGGCCGGCTTCTCTAAACACCAGCCAGTCCATGTGCATACCACTCCGGGATCACATTGACAAAGACTTTTGTGACAAAAAATGCGAGCTGGCTACAGAGAACCTGAAGTCTCATAACACAACTAACCACCTCCCAGACCACATGTCAATGAGAACACAATGTCACCATAAGTTGCAAGGAACCTGCCCAATACTACAATAGTAACTCTGGGTCCTCTTACCTTATAGTGGGCAACATCGCGTCTCTTCTGTGTCTGTGCTGAAGAATAAATCAGGAAGGGCTGGTCCAAAACAGGAACTATTGGTCCCGTAGCAGCATGCCTTAAAATGCTGAATGGAAACACCATGTGACCAGATCCGACTTTATTTTATGAGTCTAACCTGCTAAAGCCCTTGACTCATCTGCGATCAGACACCAAGCATTGCCGATCTCTCTCCCGGACCCTCCTAGAGCAGGTAGCACTTTTTAAGATGCTAGCTCTGCCGTGTTTTCTGTACAAACTGCAGTATACACCCAATATGATCCCTGATGCATATTTTACCAATATCGATAGCGTGGTGCAAGGACAGCTATGGGAGAGGCGGGCATCGCGCATAGCCATGACGATGAGATGGTATGATGGAGGTATTGCATTGCCTGATCTGCGGCTCTATTACCAAGCGTCTCAACTGGTTGCGGTTAAAAGGTGGGTACATGGGGAGTACGACGATCCAAACTTTTGCACAGACCCTTGGCTTTTGGGATGGGGAGGATACAACAGAGCACTCTACACAAACCCCCGTAAGCTTCACCTCATGGGACCCACCGCACGCACAGTGGAGGTCTGGCATGGAATCATTAAGAAATGGGGTTGGCATAACAGGCTTCCAAAAACCCACACCACTCTGGGAACCGGATAGGTTGGGTCAGCTTAGCAAATGTCCTGGATTTGATAAGTGGGATATGATAGGCATTTCAACGGTGGGGGACAGGTGGGTGAGTGGTAAACTGGCCACATTTGCTGACCTGCAAACCAAGTATCAATTAGCGCCTACCGAGACCTTTAGATATTTGTAGATCTGACATGCCGTCACAGCTGCCATACCCAAGGAGCTTCCTCTGCCTGAATCCTCTCCACTGGAGGACATATTGATACTTGACCCTATGCCCACAAAAGCCATATCCCTTACCTATAAAAAACTGTTAAATAATCGACCTGATCCTGTGCAAGCTAAAAATACTGTAGCTGGGGTTTCAGGTTTAGGTAACGGCGCCACAGGGAAATTAAGCATAAATTATCTAATTAGCTGAAGTGATATGACGGTGCTAAAAGGTGGGAAGTACCGCCCAACTCCCCAGAAAAAAGAGCCAAGGCTCTACACAGTTTAGCAGTCAGTCCTTAGCACACATCCTTTTTCTATCAAAAAAACAAGTTATTTAGTGTTTCCACAATGACAGTACAAATTTGTAGGTGAAGAAAATAGATTAGTCTCCTCTTATGGGTGGTTCTTTATTCATTAGGTGTCTTCCGTGCGATATACAACATCCAGCCGACACGTGTTTCGTCGCTACAGGGGAAAATTATTCCCGCGACTTTTTCAAGGCTGTGTTACAAAAGAAAATTAAGAACCTATATAGTACAAAACTTGAAAACATGTACTCAGCGGCAATGCCAAAGCAACTTGGTGGTGAAACTCAAGAACCGGCTACAAGTGGGTGAGCAAGTCGTCCATGATACACACTATGCATAGTAGCTATAACGTTTGTTGTGTAAAATAGTAATAGTAAACATAAACTAAATATGATTCTAATAAGATGGAGAGAGCTGGATAACCGTGCTAAAGTGGGGAAATACGCTAAAAGAATCAAAGCTAATCGTGATTTGGAGTGGCAAACGTGAACAGTTTCGTGGTGTGATGAGGCTAGGTTCATTGTAGTGTATTTAGAAACCGGACGTGGTGCGTCTATATGTGCGGTCATGCAACGATATTTAATGTGCCATGTGTCAGTACAATCAGACCATGACAGTGAATTCATGTGTTGTGCGGTCATAGCTACCTATTCTTCGTTCGTTTGAGTATTCCTAAAAAATGATACAAATAACCTTATTAAGTACTCATAAACAGGACTTAAAAAATTCTAGGGCCAAAATAAACATAGGCAGTGTTCGTTAAAGATGAAACACCTACTTATTAAGTGGTGATAATTCCAAACCACCTATGGTTTCAGTAGTGGTGGCGTCAGTATTCCTCTGTAGTTGTTCAGTGGTCAGGTGCTATTAGATTCTATTTCCAGTACTGTAAAAAGTAAATTAAAAAGTAAATAAATCTAGATCATGTATTGCATCTTGATTTTAGCGTCAAAAAGCGGTGTGTTCACTTTAACTAAATGTTCCGCTTGGATCTAAGTATTATTAATATTGACATACGAGAATACGCTGGTCTTGTAATCGTCAAAGAGTTTTTTCTCGAATGTTGGCTGAGTAATTATTGAGCGCTAAACCATGCGCAGGCTCAAAAATGAAACAATGATGAGTATATATAAGCCCTGGCAACTGTCTGTCCCCACGTTTGAGTATGCTTGATTAGTTTATGAGAATAGCGTGACTCCCCAATTTGTGCTTAAAAAGGCTCTGAAGAAAGAGCCTGGTATCAATCAAATCACTACCAGAAACCCGAAAAATATACCGGGTGAGGTTTCTGCATTGTCCTCACAGCGCACGGTGTCAAAGTTACTAGTTAACCGAAAACGCTTGTGTGGCGAGCACTACGCTTACCTTATTCGGCTGAAAATCGGGCCGGAATACTGCCCGTCACTGGTTTCCCTTTCGAAGTGTTCATATGCGAGTGGCTTCCCTGGTGATTATATTTCCGGTTTCGGAACGTGAAACGTGATCACGTGACTAGTTGCATTGCGTGCCTCTTCTCATGCAGTGAGTGGAAAAGGGACTTAAGGTGAAGTGGCTATTGATTCGGCCATCTTGGAGCTATGTTTAGTATCTTAGTATTAACGCTAATATTTAATGAATAGATCTCTCCAGCTATTAAAAACAGTACACGATGATCAGAAACTCCAGCAAATAATAGATAAATCAAACATTGTTAAGATAAGGCATATCGTAAAAACATCTATAATGTTAATCTCCATGAATAAAATGACATCATGTGTTCCACAACTGTGATCAGAAAAAAGTTGCAAATTGGAAAAACATACAATTCTAATACAATGTATACAGTAACATATCTCTAGATAAATATAACATGTGATATTAGTCGTTCGGGTTATTAAAGCTACTCTAATCAATGTGTGGTAGTGATTTGGGTAGAATAACCCAATAGTTTGTAGTGTAATAAGTCATGGTGAACAAGGAACTGTGAATAGGACTATGTACACGGTAACTCAAATATAAGTACTGAGGCTCTCATCTGCCTAAGAAGTAGTGTAGTTCATGGTCAATGTTAAGACCATGTTCCACACTACGCATTTTTAAGATCCATTGGGCCTCTCTTTGTCTTAGTGTCAGTTCTCTGTTGCCTCCTCTTGGACTAATTGGGACATGTTCTATTCCATAGAATTTGAATATGCGATTGCCTGTTTGTGCATTGCAAGTAGACATATGTGCTGCTAGTGGGTATCTCATGTCTACTTGTTTGATCGCTCTGGTATGTTCCCCTATGCGGTCCCGCAAGGGTCTAATTGTACTACCAATGTAGTGTTTGTCACATTTGCATTGTATTATATATACAACAAATTTGGTTAGACAGTTAATGTTAGAGTTTATTTTGTATTTTCTTCCCTCTGGTCCTAAAAATTCAGTTTTGCGATCATCAGCCCATTTGCATGAGCTACAGTGACCGCATGTGTAGAAGCCACATGAATATTGGCTAAGCCAATTAGTCCTGCCTACTGTTTTTGGATAGCTAGGACTCAGTAGGTTCCTTAGTGAGACCCCCCTCCTGTATGTTATGGTTGGTTTGTCCGTGACGTACTCCCTAAGGGTATTGTCTGCCTTTAGTAAGTGCCAGTGTCTGTTGAGGATCCTTTTTAGAACTACCGACCAGTTGTTGTACCCAGTAATCAATCTGATCCTTTGATCATTAACATCCTGTTTAGGTTTTTCTTTTAATATTTCGTGTTGGGTCATTTTATCTATTCTTTCTTCAGCTTTCTTAAGTAAGGGTTTGCTGTAGCCTCTCCTTTTGAACCTTGATATTATTCCTTTCTTATGTGTATGGAATTCATCATCCCTACTACAATTACGTCTGGTTCTTGTCAGTTCTCCAAATGGAATGGAACGTATCTGGTGATAGGGATGTGCACTGCTGGCGTGCAACAGAGAATTACATGCTGTTGCCTTGCGGTACAGTCTACTCTCAATTTTGTTATTGTAAATATATAGTTCCACGTCTAGAAATGGTATGTGTGTTTTACTGTGTTCCATGGTGAATCTAATATTACAATCATTATTGTTCAGAAATTCAAAGAAACTTAAAAGTTTGGTATTTGTCCCTGTCCAGATCATGATACAGTCGTCAATATAACGACCCCAAAATAAAATAGAGTCGTTATATTCAGCACCCAATGGGCCCCAGATTCTCGTTTCCTCGAACCAACCCATAAAAAGGTTGGCATACGAGGGAGAAAATCTGGAGCCCATCGCTACTCCCTGTGTCTGTCTAAACCATTGTTGTTTGAAGAGAAACACATTGTTGTCCAAAATGAGTTCTATCATCTCAATGAGCATTTCTGTATGGTTCCAGGAGCTCGCTGCCCTTCTGTTCAACATCTTTTTGACAGCTCTAATGCCAATATCCCTTTTTATACTGGTGTACAGAGCGGTTACATCCAGTGTAACCATAGTCATGTTGTCTTCCCAGTTTAGGTCAGCTAGAATACTCAGAATATGTTTAGTGTCCCATATGTATGAGGCTAAGTTGGTTACTAAAGGCTTCAGAAAGATGTCTACATATTCAGATATTCTTTCTGTCGGCCCACCTATCCCTGATATTATGGGTCTACCAGGTGGGAATGGAAGGTTCTTGTGTACCTTTGGTACAGTATACATACATGGGTATCTTGGTCGATCAACTTTGAGATAGGTGTATTCATTTTCGTCGAGCAGTCCCTGTTCTTGCCATTTTCTTAGTTGAGTATTGATATACTTCGTTAGCATCCAAATAGGATTACCTATTAGGGCTTCATAGCAATCTGGGTCATTTAGTTGGGTCTGTATTTCTTGCTCATAGTCTGTGCTACGCATGACCACCATGTTTCCCCCTTTATCTGCCTCCCTTATGGTTAGGTCCTTGTTGTTACTGAGTGTTCTAAGTGCTATTCTTTCTTGTTGTGTGAGGTTATCCTTCTTCATACGTGAGGCCGTGTTCTTGATATCATGCTTGTCTAGTTCAGCCGTGACCAATTTATAAAATAGGTCTATGTTATTGCCTGCTGTGAGTGTAGGTGTCCATTTAGATTTTTCTTTTAGTTTACTAGTGATACTGTAATCCGGGTCAATGTTTAGGTCTCTCATTATTATGTCAGTCGACACTAATTCGTCTTCACAATCAGTTAAAGATAACAACAATCTGGTATCTAGTAGGTCCTGTATTGTTTGTTCATTGGGTAATAATAGACCAAGATTTTGCTGCATGTCTTTATTTGCCACTTTGTTCAATTCAAAATGCTTTTTCAATTTGAGGCGTCTAGTGAACTTAAACAAATCAATTTTAGTTGTACAGATATCACCAATGCTACTAGGGCAAAAGCTCATCCCTTTGGAAAGTACGGACACCATATCATTAGTAAGCTCTAAATCTGACAAATTCATAACAGTTAAATCATTCATTTCCTCACATTCCAAGATCTGGTCCTTACCCCGGGACGCTCCGTATCTCTTGCCCCCTCGTTTTCCCCTCCTTGTTTTTCTCCCTGATTTGGTCTGCGATTTTCTCTGTTGCCTTTTTTTTATCCGTCTGACTTCTAACAAAAAACTTGTTTCGTTGGAGACATTACCCGTAGTATCTGCCCTTTCCGGATCACTGTCACTAGTTAAGTCTGTGTCTAGTGAGGTGGTACTAGAATGAGCTGATGTACCCTCCCCCGTTTTTGTGGGTACTGTTTTGGGAATCAGGTGATCATACTTATTGGCAAAAGTAAAAATTCTACCGCTAGCATAGTCCCGTTCATCTCTTTTGATCTTCCTCATTTTCCGCTGTTTGATATCAGCGACATGTCGTTCTATGATCTCATTTAGAATTACATAGTTCTTTGTCATTACCTCTGGTAAGTTAAGATCTTTTATTTCTGTTTCTATTGTTTCAATGTCTTTCTGCAATTTTGCAACCTTCCTGTCACAGTTTTCTATTAGGATCTCCATCAGTCTATTTGAATTATTGTTGAGTTCCTTTTCCCAGTCCGCCAATAAATCTGGTTCCAAATCCTCATATGTGGGTATTATTTGGGATCTCAGTCCTCTGGGTACTCTTTTTACTTTTATGTATTGTCTCAAGGTTGCTGCATCCCACCACCTGGACATTTCACTAAGTCTCATCCTTTCAAGTCTCAAGAACTTATCTTTCATACCCTCTTTTCTAGAGGATTGACCACTTGGTTGTGGAGTGGTATTTGACCCTTGGTTGGTCAAGTTATTAAACAGATCATCTGCCTCTTTGTCTCTTCTCTCCTTATCACTCGCAAATGTATTCATAATGCCTTCCCGGCTGCCTCCTAGATGAGTAAGCTAAAAATACTGTAGCTGGGGTTTCAGGTTTAGGTAACGGCGCCACAGGGAAATTAAGCATAAATTATCTAATTAGCTGAAGTGATATGACGGTGCTAAAAGGTGGGAAGTACCGCCCAACTCCCCAGAAAAAAGAGCCAAGGCTCTACACAGTTTAGCAGTCAGTCCTTAGCACACATCCTTTTTCTATCAAAAAAACAAGTTATTTAGTGTTTCCACAATGACAGTACAAATTTGTAGGTGAAGAAAATAGATTAGTCTCCTCTTATGGGTGGTTCTTTATTCATTAGGTGTCTTCCGTGCGATATACAACATCCAGCCGACACGTGTTTCGTCGCTACAGGGGAAAATTATTCCCGCGACTTTTTCAAGGCTGTGTTACAAAAGAAAATTAAGAACCTATATAGTACAAAACTTGAAAACATGTACTCAGCGGCAATGCCAAAGCAACTTGGTGGTGAAACTCAAGAACCGGCTACAAGTGGGTGAGCAAGTCGTCCATGATACACACTATGCATAGTAGCTATAACGTTTGTTGTGTAAAATAGTAATAGTAAACATAAACTAAATATGATTCTAATAAGATGGAGAGAGCTGGATAACCGTGCTAAAGTGGGGAAATACGCTAAAAGAATCAAAGCTAATCGTGATTTGGAGTGGCAAACGTGAACAGTTTCGTGGTGTGATGAGGCTAGGTTCATTGTAGTGTATTTAGAAACCGGACGTGGTGCGTCTATATGTGCGGTCATGCAACGATATTTAATGTGCCATGTGTCAGTACAATCAGACCATGACAGTGAATTCATGTGTTGTGCGGTCATAGCTACCTATTCTTCGTTCGTTTGAGTATTCCTAAAAAATGATACAAATAACCTTATTAAGTACTCATAAACAGGACTTAAAAAATTCTAGGGCCAAAATAAACATAGGCAGTGTTCGTTAAAGATGAAACACCTACTTATTAAGTGGTGATAATTCCAAACCACCTATGGTTTCAGTAGTGGTGGCGTCAGTATTCCTCTGTAGTTGTTCAGTGGTCAGGTGCTATTAGATTCTATTTCCAGTACTGTAAAAAGTAAATTAAAAAGTAAATAAATCTAGATCATGTATTGCATCTTGATTTTAGCGTCAAAAAGCGGTGTGTTCACTTTAACTAAATGTTCCGCTTGGATCTAAGTATTATTAATATTGACATACGAGAATACGCTGGTCTTGTAATCGTCAAAGCGTTTTTTCTCGAATGTTGGCTGAGTAATTATTGAGCGCTAAACCATGCGCAGGCTCAAAAATGAAACAATGATGAGTATATATAAGCCCTGGCAACTGTCTGTCCCCACGTTTGAGTATGCTTGATTAGTTTATGAGAATAGCGTGACTCCCCAATTTGTGCTTAAAAAGGCTCTGAAGAAAGAGCCTGGTATCAATCAAATCACTACCAGAAACCCGAAAAATATACCGGGTGAGGTTTCTGCATTGTCCTCACAGCGCACGGTGTCAAAGTTACTAGTTAACCGAAAACGCTTGTGTGGCGAGCACTACGCTTACCTTATTCGGCTGAAAATCGGGCCGGAATACTGCCCGTCACTGGTTTCCCTTTCGAAGTGTTCATATGCGAGTGGCTTCCCTGGTGATTATATTTACGGTTTCGGAACGTGAAACGTGATCACGTGACTAGTTGCATTGCGTGCCTCTTCTCATGCAGTGAGTGGAAAAGGGACTTAAGGTGAAGTGGCTATTGATTCGGCCATCTTGGAGCTATGTTTAGTATCTTAGTATTAACGCTAATATTTAATGAATAGATCTCTCCAGCTATTAAAAACAGTACACGATGATCAGAAACTCCAGCAAATAATAGATAAATCAAACATTGTTAAGATAAGGCATATCGTAAAAACATCTATAATGTTAATCTCCATGAATAAAATGACATCATGTGTTCCACAACTGTGATCAGAAAAAAGTTGCAAATTGGAAAAACATACAATTCTAATACAATGTATACAGTAACATATCTCTAGATAAATATAACATGTGATATTAGTCGTTCGGGTTATTAAAGCTACTCTAATCAATGTGTGGTAGTGATTTGGGTAGAATAACCCAATAGTTTGTAGTGTAATAAGTCCTGTGCAAGGCCTGCGGCAGGGTTGGGAGTCGGACCTGGGGAGCATGGATGATGACGACTGGCGCGATGCACTGGCCTCTCCCAGAGAGGTGGCTATCCCAATGAGATTGCGCCTGGTCCAACTGAAAGTCCTCCACTGTGTATACTTTGATGCAAAGGTTCTGTTTAAGCTAGGTAGAAGGCATGACCCCTTGTGCCTTCGAAATTGCAACTAGCCAGGTACTTTCTTTCATATCCTATGGGACTGCTCGATAGTTAGACAATACTGGGATAAGGTTATAAAACAGATGGAGAGGGCATGTGGCAAGACTCTGAAGGCCTCCCCTCAGTTCTGCCTCCTTAACGCGTGGGAAGCCACGGACCTCACGCAAATTAGGCAAACATGGGCCTCAATGGGGTGGGCCATTGCAAATCGCAACATTGCGCAGAGATAGGGGGTAGGGACGGCCCCGGGCTTGCGAGATAGGGCTATTGACATGGATAGAGCAATGATTGCCAAAAAGGATGTGTTTAAGCACAGAGGGTGCCCCAAGAAATGGGACTATAAATGGGGGAGGTGGAATAAATATAGAGGCGATTTATGTTTATCTCCATCAATTGAACTGCAACGTGAAAGACGATTATTGCTGGATGAGCCTGGAAATGATGCAGTGCCCTTACCCTAAAAACATATAAATGCCTACTCGATTGCAAGATGCCGCTTGGTGTGCGCGTATTGTCTGCATGCTTATACACCTCAGTACTGGATGCCTAACGAATAGGCTGGACACTTTCACTCTGGTTCAACATGGGGAAGTGAAATGTGCTTATCGAAAGCTCTCTGTATTGCAACATGTGACTTTGTATTGTAGACCCATCCATTGATAATCATTGCCTAGTACCTTTTTCTTTTCTCAATAAAATTGTTTATTAAAAAAAAAAGAATCTACAATCAAAGACCATTACACCCTTAAACCCTTGAACAACTTTCACCTGTGAAATACAATAATTCAGAAAATTCAAGAAGCTACAATTCAAAAACATTATACGCTTAAACCCTTAAACAATTTCCAACTGTGTTACATTTTTGGCATTTAGTCTTTGATGTTTTGTATCCAGTTTCCCCAATATTTAAATTTTTTTCATAATAAACATATTTATATCATACTAGGGACCCTTTTGCCTATGTGTAAAGGCATGAATGGCCAGACTTAGGGCCTCATGTAGGTAGCTAAATACCGGTCGGTAACGGCCGATTTTCGGTAATTATACCGTTACCGACCGGTATTTTGGCTTTTGAGATGTAGAGGGAGAATTTCTGTATTCGGAATTTACCGAATCGGTAAAATTACCGATTCGGTAAAATTACCGATTCGGTAATTTTACCGATTCGGTAAATTCCGAATACAGAAATGAGATGTAGGGGGACTGTGTGGTGTGTGTGGGGATTCGTTATTTACCACCAACTAATAATTGGTGGTAAATGACGAATATGTGTGTAAATGCAATATTTTGCCCGTAGATGTGTGCAATGTGGCAGACACACATGCCCTCAGGGCATGTATGTGTGCCACATGTGCACACATGGCCGAATCAGGGGTGCAACAGGGTGTCAATGTGACACCCTGCCACCCTTGCATGTGCTCCCCCATTACCGAATCGGTATTTACCGATTCGGTAATGAGGCATACCTTCCAATCAATGGGAAGGTATGCCTCATTACCGAATCGGTAAATACCGATTCGGTAATTACCGAATTTTTCCGAATCGGTAATATTTACCGACCAATTACCTACATATCATTTACCACTTCATAAATACCGAATCGGTATGATTCGGTATTTATGAAGTGGTAAATGCCAGCCCACCTACATAAGGCCCTTAGTGTGACAAATAGGCATCCACAAGGAATGAGCTTGCTAAAATTTGCAGTTATGATACTTAGGTGGGGCAGTAGAGCATTCAATCAGGGACAAGTGTGATGTGCCCAAACTTGGAGGGAGTAGGATACTGGGGACGCTATCAACCAGCAGGAGCATTGCCGTGAGGGGAACGGCCTGCCGCTACTCTGCCCGTGACAGCCGTGAGGGAAACGACTTGGCTGACCAATCCACGTGCCGTGAGGGGAACGGCTTGAACTACTCCACCCAGCAGGCTCGGGCACCTGCTGCTGACGCTGTACTACGTGCCCGGAGGCGCGATAAAAATCACGCCGGGCTGCTGGGGCACTGGGATGCTATCAACCAGCAGGAGCATTGCCATGAGGGGAACAGCCTGCCGCTACTCTGCCCGTGACAGCCGTGTGGGGAACGGCTTGACTGACCAATCCACGTGCCGTGAGGGGAACGGCTTGAACTACTCTATCCAGCAGGCTTGGGCCCCTGCTGCTGACACTGTACTATGCACCCGGAGGTGCGATAAAAATCGTGCCGGGCTCCCGCAGCACCCATGTAAAGCCCAGGCCAAGGGCGGGTCCGTCCTTGCCCGTCATTGCCAGGAAGAGACAGGACAGGGCTAACCCCCTTGAGTTCCTTTTTCCAGGAGGCAGGGGGTTGAATACCAGGACACTGCTGGTGGAAGGTTAGTGATTGAATCCTCTTCCCTTTGTTCATCTCCAACAGTGCCCCCTCTACAACCTTCCCTTAGGCGGCTAAATACATCTGTTGAACCATGGAGATGCGCAATTGTGTGGACAAGAAACAAATCGCACCCTCAAAATCGATGCCTATGCCCAACCTACCTCGATCAACAGAATGTTACAAAGAGCAATAGGGGTAGTGTCAAATGAAATTGAACTGAACGAGAGACGGTTATTGTTAACCCCAAACATGGATTTCCCCCTGATGGACTTGAATGCGACGCAACCCTCTGGAATTTTGGTCTCAGAAACTTCTTTGCCACAGTCAACTGTAGACGACTCCCTCAATGATGACCCGCCTAGGGGGGCCGGGTTAACACGCCAAGCTAAAAGGGGAAAGCCCAAAGCTACAGTATAAGCGGGGATAAAACGTAAGAAGGGAACAGAAGAAGTTACAACAAACTCAGCCATGGGAGTAGACGGCACCTCAAGTCTTGCAGCTAAGGTCCCTGACCAACCACTTTGGATTACAAATTTAGTGGTGGACTTGCAAATACAAGTCAGGAATATTGTAAAAGACGAGCTTAAACAGTTGTCTGAAAGGGTAGAAAAGTTGGGCGTGATGCTTCAGGCTCATGTTGGTAACTGTGGGGTAACAAATGGGGTAGCAACAAAGTGCAAAACCCAAGAGGGACAGGCCGCACCCAGTTTTACCAAGGATGACCCCCCACCAGTATCGAATGGCCTTATTGTTAGTAATGCTGGGAATCAAGACACTTTGTCTACCATTAATATAACTAAGAGAAATTCTACCATCCCACCAGTGCCCAATATTAGTTCAGGGCAAGAAATAAGACCTTGGGGGCAGGTTCTATCAAGAGCCCAGAAAATAATCCACCCTTGCCATGCATTAATTTACCACCTGCCTCAACACCCTATGTCATTGTTCTCTCTGGAGTCAAGGAGTTGGGGAGGGGGTGCTCTGAATCGCACCAGGAATTAAAAAACAAATGTATGTTTTGGCTAAATAGTAAGAAGCAATTCCCATACGAGGAAGCAGGAGAGATCCTAATGAACCGAAGAGTTAACTGGCTGGGCTGGAGACCTAAGGATAGACAGGTAGCAAGAGCCATTTTAAACAGAAACAACAGGAGACAGGAGGGTCCTATAGTGGCCTTACCGCTAGGCTACTTCTATCCTATAGGGGGACCTTGCCAAACAGGAAGGTTAAATGGATGGGAGGACAAACCCCATCAGTCCAACCAGCCAATTAACCCAGTTCACGACCGGTTTAGGCATCAACATTACAAGATCCATAGAACCAACATGTTTAGTGAGCTAGAGGGTGTAGATTGACTCGAATCTGCAAGGAATAGGCTGGAGGAACTTCATCATAAGGGCAAGTCACTGGCGGAAAATACTCAAACAAGGGAGGTTCAAAATGGGAGTGTGTGCCCAGGAGGGGATGAGACAAGTATGTGAAAGAATGCGGCTAAGATGGGAGCAACTGATAGGGGAACTAGGGACCCAAGCACTAGCCATTTAGGTGATACAATAAAAGGAATCCCACAGTTAATTGATAAGGCTAATAGTGTGACTAGGTATTCGCTCTTACCCATACTGGTAGAACCAGCTAGCAAGCCGGATTCAGCTAGGCTAAGGGTTTTATCGTGGAACTTAGCCGGAATAGCTTCAAGTTAGAGAACCCTAAATGGAGCATTTTTATCGAACAGCATGAGATTTGCATGCTACAAGAAACGTGGGCAAGGCAGCATACACTCAAATCTAGATATGCATTGTGTAGTTTAGCTGCAACTTCGGGGGTAGACCCTCAGGGTGGCTTTGTATCTGGGTGGGCACCCATTTGGGATGCACCGTAAATCAATTGGATACATTATCAAAAGACATCCAAGGTATTCTTCTTAATTTCCCCACAAAGTGCCCTAATAAATGTATACTCGCGACCCGTAAGTCGCAGCCAAGAGTCCAAAACCCTGGATGAGCTTACGACATTCTTAGCTACCATCCCTGACTACTGCACTGTGATCCTTGGAGGGTACTTCAATTGCCAATATGAGCCTTTAGTCGGCATGAATGAAGATAACCCCTGTGAAGAGGATCAACACTGGGCCATCCCCGAGATGTCATGTGCACCAGTAAGAGTCTGGACTCCTCTGGTGCTACAACTGAACTCTCTCACACTTAGACACTCCATGAGGGCATGCAATAGCAGATCACAGTCGGACACACCTGGTGGACATACCTATAACAGAATCAGACACTCCTCTATATTAGACTTTATCCTGATAGATACTAAATCGTGGTGCAGGGTAGTGGATTTTAAGATCGAACCACGCTTTGATAGCTATCATAATGCATTCATTTTAGAACTATCAGTGCCATGCTCGGGGAGTGCAGCTGGTCTGGAAGTACCAATTGATGACAGACTAACTCTAACTAGCTGCAGGAGGCGAGTTAGATGGACAGACTTAAGTTAATCCCAAGAAAAACTAGCACTCCTATACCAGACAGCTATTCGCATCCTCCAAAATTCAATGCAATCTGTGCAAGAGGATGGCATAACAATTGACCTTGAGAGTGTCTCCACTAACCATTCCAGCTTGACATCCACTATGGAAGAATTTTTTTTCCCGAACAAAAAACCTAGGGCTAAAAGTAAATGTCGAAAATCTAAAAATGTCCTGATTGATGCTATTAAGGCCAAGGATAGATCCATGATTAAAACTAGCAGAGTGGCCTATCATAAAACCATAGACAAGGCCAAAAAAGGGTGGGAGAGTGCAAAGTGGAACACCCTGAGAATTGCTTCAAGTGCTCATGACATGAGGACTCTTTGGTTAACAGGTAATATTGATAGTGCTAATGGGAAATCAGCTGTAGCTCAAAACTTAGGGGCGGATGTGTGGATGGACCACTTTGAGTCCCTCTACTCGAAAGCTGAAACAGAGGTTGGTAGTCAAGATAACGACCACAACCCCTCACAGGGCAGCACTCCTGTGGGTAATATAATACTTCCTGGGGGTAATCAAGACATCCAATGATTACCCTTAAAGAGGTAATTGGTGCTTTGAGCAAAATAGTCCCAGCTAAAGCCCCTGGGTTAGACCAAATACCCGGGGATCTTTACCATAGTAAACCTACCATTTGGGCACCATATTTATGGATTTTATTCAATGCAATATTACAAGGCATGTACATCCCCGCAACCTGGGCTGGTGGGGAAATCATTCCTGTTTTCAAAAATGGCTCTCCACTGCTCCCGTCCAATTACAGGCCAATCAACCTTATTGATATCAGCCCAAAAAATGTGCACGAGTGCTGCTTGGCCGCTTCCAAAGTTGGATGGAGGAGCATAATGTTTTGAGCCCGCTACAAGCAGGGTTGAGGGAAAAAATGTCTACTCTGGATCATATTTTCAGACTACAACTATTACACTGGAAGAGCGTGTGTATTGAGGGTGGCAGCCTCTACTTAATATTTGTAGACCTGAGATCTGCATTCGACTTGGTACAGAGAGACAAACTGTGGGGTAATGAGTCAGGAGTTCCGGTATATCTGTGCCAAATGTTGAGGCGGCTACATGAGGGAATCTTTGCCCAAATACAGTTCTGTAAACATGGGGAACTCACCACACCTCTCCCAGTATCAAAAGGAGTTCGACAGGGATGTGTCCTAGACCCAACACTTTTCTGTCTTTTTATAAATGGGTAAATTGAATTTTTACATTTAGAGCAATATTTAGATGCACCCAAACTGGCGACTCGTAAAATTCCGGCAATTATGTTTGCCGATGACACCTTGCTAATCTCTAAATCCCCCATGGGCATACAGAGGATTCTCAATCAATTTGTCCTTTTCTGTAAGGAAAGGGGTTTCGAGATTAATTCACAAAATACGAAGTACATGGTGTTTAATCCAGGAAAATGTACTCGACCAAATTCATGCCTAGATGGCACCCCATTAGAAAGGGTACCGGTGCTTGAGTACCTCAGCTTAACGATCACCGATAAAATGGACTGGGGAGCACAAATCAAAAAATCCAGTCTGAAACTAGCCCAGACAACGGGGGGTTTGACCAAAGTATTTTAAAACTCTAGACACAAACCAGTTGGCCCAGTTTTGGAAATATATAAGACCCAAGCTAGAGGAGCAGCTGTTTATAGGGCGGAACTCTGGGGGTATGGTTATTGCAGCAGTCTTACTCAGGCTGAAAATTCTTTTGTAAGACAACTATTCGGTCTCCCCCGTAGCTTCCCCCTTATTCCACTCAGACTAGATTTGGGGGTCAGACCAATTGCAGAGGTTGTTGCCCTTAGACCCCTTTTAATCTGGCGTCGTCTTTGGGCCACCCCAGAACTGGCTAGCTTTGGAGAAGAACTAAAGGAGGTGATCAATCTACCCGGAGCAGGAAAAATACCATGGTTATCCTCCATACAAAAAATGCTTGTATCCATGAGAGGGGGTAATATGTGGACTAGTCCAGAAACAAGTTGCCCTATTGTGTCAAAGAAGATGTTAAAGGATCTCTACTAGGAGCATAAATTGACTTTGCTACAGGGGAGTTGTACAACCGGCAGACTTACTATAGCGTTCCTAGAAATCAAAGACCAGTTTAGATTAGAGCCAGCTCTGAATGACATTAAGCCGGCAGCGGCTAGGAAGCTATACTTGCAATTTAGGCATGGGGTACAACCCTTGGGTGCCTTTACGTAAAAATGGGCTGGCTCACAATGCATGGACTGCCCAGCATGTAATATTGGAGTTAAAACTGAACAACACGTACTATTCTTCTGCCCTGGGTATAAGAAAGCCAGAAAACGATGGCTTATACAGATCTGCAGAAATCTGGGAACTAGGCATTGCGTAGAGGCTTACAGGATTCTGAAATACAATGCCAGCCTACACATAGCTTATTCGGTCGCAGGTTTCTTGTTTTTCTGTGGTGCACACGAAGAGTTTATTTAAGATGTCCCACACTGCATTGTGATAATTAATGGTCACATTTTAATGAGCAAACTTTTTTACAAATTTCTGGGATCTTTTTTCTTACTATATAAAGTTAACCTGCTGAAGTTCTTGCCAGAAATAGCTTGTACAGCATAAGGATGTGCAGGTTAGCCTACACGTTGATTCTTTGTTGTCCAGCATATGACAACTCGGCTAGCATGGGTGTAGGTCAATGTTTACAGTTAATGATACATTCTTGCACTTTATCACTAAATATCTTGAATGGTTGCTATTCATTAAACATTATGGCCCTGCTGTAACTTTATTTGCACATGTACAAAGCACTTTAATATAAGTTATGATTCTTATGTATTTTATTAACTTTATTTGCTGATAGATCTACAATGAACGTGGTTGACAAAAATGTCTTTTTAGTGTTTTAATTTGTAAATGAAACTACAAAATAGACTGTGATACATGTCCACATTTACGTTTCAAGCAGTCTAGTTGCCATAGGAGATTGTTGGACTTGGACAGACATAAAACGATTTTAGTTGTTTTTACCTAATATTTTAATCATGATCGTACCTGTATTTCGGGACCTGTATAACTGCTTTTGTGGCCATTTGGCTGAAATAAAGATTTTTAAAGTAAAAGTTATTGGTCATCCTCTTTGCAAATAACACCTTGCTGATTTCCAAGTCTCCTCAGGTGCTCCAGCTATTGCTCAACCTATTTAACATCTTCTGCGATGATCGGGGCTTGGAGCTCAACAGTTCCAAGACCAAGTGTATGTTCTTTTCTATATGCAAGGTGAGCTTTTGCAATAGATGCATGTTAATAGGTAATTCCCCTCTAGACCATTGATTACTAGCGTATCAGACTCACACCCAATTTAAGTTGGGCTCCTCAGTTGCAGAAGGTTCACCAGCCCGTGATACAGCAGACTGCAAATATAGCCCAATTCCTCTGTAAGACTGTATCTAGAAGGGTAGTTCCAGCCCTCGAAATGTATAATGTTTAGGCAATTGGGCCTGTACTCTGTGAAGCTGAACTATGGGGCAGTTTGAACACTAACAGCCTAGAAACAGCTGAACATAGGTTTTTAAGATCTATTTTAACTCTTCCCTCTAGTACTCCTCTCACACCAGCTGTTAGACACAGCAGATTTGGGCTGGCTAAGACGCATCAAAGCCAGTCAGACTCCACCGTTCCAAATAGGATGAGTACGATACACTAGTGCGATAACTTGTGCTCACCCTCTGGTATCTTGGCACCGCGCAGTCGGGTTTATCCTCAGGGCTTGTGTCTAAAGTATTGGCACAACACCCTCCCCCCTCGCAACACAGTGCTGACGCTACAAAAAGACTCCACACCTTATGTAAGAAAACACCTATCTTTGTATTACACACACACTGAAATCAAAATGCGATACACTCTACAGTTATATGCAATTGTCAAACTTCTCTATTGAAATCAAAACAAAACACACACTGCATAGACGCTTTACAGTTATATGCAATTTTCGTGATTTTCCATTAGCTGAAAGGTTAACAGTCACAGTTTTTTACTATGCCTCATGGCCCAGACACTCAGTCTTCAGAGACACCAACCAATGATACACGTTCCGCCGACTGGCACCCTGTTGTCTAGACAGTCGGAAAGAAACAGTTACTTAGTTTTGCCCATCTGGATTAGACATCCAGGAGCCCAACTGCACCTGTACGAGTGCGGGATCAATATTACCCCTGTAGACAAAAGGTTGTGACCAAGGAAACTGGTGCTTCCAAGCCTGGAGAAATGCTTTTCCCTCAAGCAAGTTGTGACCTGCTATAGACTCCCGACAGTCAGTTGCAGATGACCACAAGACACACAAAACCCCTCTGGTCTTGTCACAGTGTTTATCAAAATAAAGCACCCTGACACGTGGGTCCAGGAAGATGGAGTCAACTACCTTGGATGGAGACCGCGATGTCAGGAACTGTCGTCCTTCTGATCTGGAGACTGAAGACACTCTCAACTCCCAACACCCCTTGGACACTATATGCTCTGGAGTACAAGCGAGCAAAGGTCCCCTGGTTGCAAGCAGGGATCCCTCAGACTCTGCAAGCTTTCCCCACACTCCTTAAACTCCACATATCCTGGCACCTCAGACGGCTGCTGATCTTGCGCACACCCTCCTCTTGCACAGCGAGAAGATGGTGTATGTGGACCGTCCTTGTCCCAACCACGATCACTTCCACCTGTCTCCACCGCATCCAGTGAGGTCCTTATGATCTTGTGGATACAGTGAGATCCTTTGTGTCCCTGGAATCTCAAGGAGAGGATGCCAGCTCACGTGCCCTTAGAGAGTACTACGAGACCCTGGCCACGACATTTGGCACTTAGCTGCAGACCAGCAACGTCCAGCCAAAATCCACCATGTGATAGTCCCCTTCTTGGAGCACGGCAAGCTCCAAGCTACAACAAGTCTCCTAATAGTCCAGTTGCAGTCCATCCTGCCCTAATGTCAATGTCCCAGTATCGAACCAGTGTAGTGTGGTTCCAAATCCAAAAGTGTCTCTACTTTCGGAGGCCTAAGCTTCAGTAGTCATAACCACCATGGAATTTGAAGATACACTCAGTTCAAAATTCTACCTTTGAAATGCATAGGCCCTTTCTCTTAATTATGTAATGTCTGCCATCCTACCCAGGGAGGTTTGATCGCAATCTTTAGTGGGGCCATGACCCTGCCCTTTGGAATGCAGTTGCCAATCCACCCCAACGTAACCATCCCAGAAAGGCCCCTTAGAGTAGGAGGTGCACAGTTACCTGTGAACCCCTCATTTATGGCCCTCTATCAGGAATGCAAAGATGTGGCTGCCCCCCTAGCACCCAATTGTGAATTAGGAGACAGGACGACAGGCACACAGAGCCCCAAGCATCAAAATGCTCACTTTCCCAAAGTGACATTTCCCTCACTGTAATGTCCAACCCCTCCCACTACCGGAGAGTATTCGCCATTATGAACTCATCAATACGAAACACTATACTGTTACTGTTATGTTCGTAGGAAATAATGCTCAACAGTCTTTTCCCTACATTCCCTCATGCTAATCCAATGCAAGAGCAGGCCCCATGATACAGAACAAACCCTCCGGTGTCATTCACGACTCTTGCAGGTAACACATACACACACCTGCCCAACCTCTTCCCAACACCACACCCTGTCACCAAGAAGAACTCCAATATAGCAGGAGACATGCAGAATCTTGGCATGTAGCTTTATAAATGTCAAACCAAGTAACCGTAACCCGTGCACAGAGGCCCCATCAGGACAAACATGTGGCACAATCGATGAGCTACCTCCATGAATGGCACAAACAGTGTGGCAGGACCACGGAGGTCACATTCGAGACACATGCCCCTGGTATAGTTCTTACCCCATGACAAGGGACTTAAAGCTAACTCGAATCAGCCAATAATATATACACCGATCCACAGTATGTATATGATGAGCACTGCGCTTTGACCCTGCATGGCAGAGCCAGACACTCTGAAGTCCTAAGGCTAGCATCCAGAGCAGCAGAAGACTGGGAAGGAGAAAAGCAAAAATTTGGCGTAAAGCTCCCTAATAAGGGCCATTTCCAACACCAGTATATGTAGACCTAGTGCAGAGGATGATTTCGCATAAGATAGAATGCAGACACCTCACTATCAGGAAGGTGTAAGAGACCTTATGGCCCCTCAGTGTTTAGAGAAGATCCCCTTGTTCCGAACTCTAAAGACAATACTGCAGAAGCTGGAGCTGGAAAACTGTTGGTTCTTCCCAGAGTAAATGTGCCCGATATCCCGAGATGGGTTAAAATGCCACTAATAGGAGTTTGTAGCTGGTGGAACTGTGGCACAGATGGGGGTATAGAATCACTAGAGTACATTTTATATTATTGTCCCTGCTATCATACCCTACTCCGCCTAAAGTGGATATTGCCCTTTTGTAAGAATCTGGGCACCAGGAAATATTTAGAAGTCCTTAAAATTGTGCGAGCCGACAGAAGCAGAGTGCCTGTCTTTGATTTAGGTGGTTGAGTATTTGTTTCATAACTATGGGCATGTTTTATGACATTCATAGCCTAAAAGGCCGTACACTAAAATCAATGTAAATTTATGTTTAAATTCTTTTCTATGATAGGATGAAAGCATTACTGATGTCACAATATCGTTGCATATGTTAGAGAAACTAGCATTACACTGGATCACGTTATTTTAATGAGGAATTGCGATTTGTTGCTCTTCCACAACTTAGCATGGTGCAAGTATTTGCTACGAATCCATTATTTTGTGTCCACCTTTGCTCCATTGGATGCCTTGTTTTTTTAACTATGTGTTATTTAGTGCTGTTTTTTTACCTATTTTTTTCAGAGTTTTATATAGCGAAAACTTGACCCGAAGGTATCAGAGCGCTGTACATGAGCACCAGTTGCATTACAGATGGACACATTCATTTTTGTTAGGCACGGGGAGATTAAGGGATTTGCCCAGAATCACAGATTGTTGCAGATATTTGAACCCGGTTCCCCAAGGTCCACCGCTCTAGCCATTAGGCTTCATCCTCTCCTGATGACCCTTTGACCATCGATCTTTTAGTAATATGTTTTCTTTTATGTGAATAATGTACTTTTATGACCTTCGTGATCGAAATAAAGTTACAAATGAATAAATGAAATGTAGGCCTTCAATTATTTATTATAAAGCCAGTCAAATCAAATTCAAATTTATTGTTTGATTACTAAAAGCCGTAACAAAATGTTAAAACCATGTGACTCATGAATACATATACACATTTTTTAAAAGAAACAAAAAAGAACCCCGGTTAGTGCAAGAACAGTGCAATAATCTTGCCATAAAAGTGGGTTGAAATTAAAAAATTGTCCGAATGTACATTTGTCTTATACGGATCAGGCTTGTGGAATAACATAACAGTCACGGAATGATTTTAAGAAAATCTAGAAAAAAGGACTAATAAATATGGCAGCTAGTTTTAAAATGCTGAAAACAGTATCTATGTAGGCATAGATGGCAAGGGCAGCCGGCGGAACAATTGCTGCCTTCTCTTTCCCCAGCACTTTAGCAGCTCTGATGACAAATTTGGTGAACCAAATGTTCAACTTTGTATTTTCTTGGTTCATAGCTGCTATTATGGACTGACAACATGTGCGAGCTCCTAGTTTGTTCCACTCCGCTTGCAATAAAGTCCTTCTGTCATTGAGCAAAGCTGGGCATGCACAGGCTATGTGCTCCAAGCTTTCGGAGTGGTAGCCGCATTCCCTGCATTTGATATTGAGACTGAGGCGCCCCCATTGCGGAAAATACTTTAAAAAGGGCCACTCGCCTAGCCTTAGTGCCATTAACTTAACCTTCCAAAAGAGGGAGTATGTGCTTGATAAGTAGGATGACTCAACCCCTGGTTTATAATCTGAGACAACGGCCCAGACATGTTTTCTTCTGGATAATTTTGCCCTGTCGGAGTGGAAAGGCCAGAGCTGAACGCTTCGCTTGATTATGGTCTTCAATGCCTTTTGTGGTGGATTTGTTCCCCAATATTAGGGAGCGGGCCAAGTGTTGCCGGTATTTTTGGCTAAATGCGCTGGTCGATATTTCATTCCAGAGTTTGGACTCAAGTTTGCCATCCGGAAGTTGCGCAGTCTATTGCAGAACTTGATAAAAGCACCAGCCTCTATACCGTTGTGATCTAGCAGGCCGAGTTCTAGTCTGACTTGTGCCGGAGACGATGCTCGCTTAAAGATTCTGTTGGTTGATTTATTTAATAAGATGTTTGTTGAGCTCATCATAATCTCGTGTCCGTATGATAAGGAATTGGTGATCTAGGCCTTCATCACCTTGAGCAGAGGGGTTAGGCTTGGCCCTAGTAAATGTTTTGAAAGTTTTGCCGACGTAACCTCAAGTGACAGTGCTTTAGCCTTGACGGCGTCTTTATGTTTGGCGAAGGAACCTCTGGAGTCAAGGAAAATTCCCAAATATTTATAGTTTGGCACTGTATCGATGTTTCTATTATTGAAAAACCACCTGCTTTTCCGCGGCTTCTGTTTGCTGAAATGAATTATTTTTGTTTTTGACAGATTCAATTCAAGAGCATTGTCAAGTGTGTAGGGAAGGAGTTCGTCAAGAAGCCTCTGCAGGCCTACCTTTGTGTGGTTCAGTAACACAAGGTCGTCAGCGTATAACAGATTGCTGATGCGGGTTCCGTCCAGTTGGGGCGGGTGGGAGTTAACCTTGTCAAGTGTGGGGGATAGGTCCAAGATAAAAAGGTTAAAAAGAAGGGGCACCAAAACGCAGCCTTGTTCAACACCGCTTCCTGTTTGGATCTTTTTTTAAACATGGGACCCGTTGCCGAACTTTATCCTTATCCAGGTCTGTGTGTGGAGTTGGATTATGGCTTGTAAGAGGGCGGGGGATATACCCCAGCGATCTAATTTTTGCCATAGGCGGCCGCGTGGCACCCGATCAAAAACCGTCTTGAAGTCGACGAAGCAGCAGTATAGTTGCATACGACGAACGTCGGCCTTCTCCATCAAAACCATTAATGTCAATAGGTTGCTGGTTGTGCCTGAATTAGCTACGAAGCCGGTCTGGTTGAAGGGGAGACGCTGTGCTGATTCAGCCCAGGTTGACAGTTCTTCTAGTAAAATGCTGGCGTAGTATTTTGATTCGATATCAAGAAGGGCTATCATTCTGTAATTTTTTGGATCATCTCTTTTACCACTTTTGTAGATGGGATGAATGATGGCACCTTTCAGGGAATCCGGGATGTGGTCATTGAGCCTGCAATGTAAAAACAGTGGTGCGAGGAGACCTGACCACAGCGTTTCGTCTGACTTGAACAAGCCCTGAGGTAGACCGTTGGGGCCGGGGGCTCCGTCTGACCTGCCTTTCCTAATTGTCCGGACAATGGTGTTTATTAAAACTCCATGTGTTGTCAAGATCTCTGGGGTTGTTTCGTTTCGAGGCTCCTTTCTCTCAATTATGGGTGAATCCAGGACGACTTCAACTGTAGTAGTGAGCCCGGTATTGCCAGTGCAGAGGTCTTCGGTGAGTGGTGGCCAAAGGTTGCAAGTCGAATGGGGACTGAGGTGCTCTGTCCTGCTTAAATGTTCTCTGAAGTGATTGAATAGAAATTCAGTCCAGTTGTTAGCACTTATGTTTGCGCTGCTTTGTCCTCTGCCTCCTAATGGACCTCTGTTCGCAAGGGACCAGAATAACTTTGTGTTGGACCTTTTGCTGGTGTAGACTAACTTCAACCAGAACTGGTCTGAAGCTGATTGTTTGTCTCTGTGCACGGATGCCTTGAAAGCTTTTTGACCTTGTTTGTAGTGGTTGAATAAAATTACGTTTCCCGGGCTTTTTCTGGCCCGGCGTAGAGCAGCATTTCTTAGTGATTTTAACGTTTTTGTTGCTGATGAAATGCGAAGTTGTGGTGGATCTTGCCGGGGGTAAGATTTAGATGGAAATTCATTTAATAAACTGTTCACCAGCGCTTCCCAGCCGTCAATAATAGGCACATCTTTTGCACATTGTAAATGTAGAAGATGACCACATTTCTACATGACAGTGGGGACAATGCTGGACGACCATTTCATTCGCCTTAGATTCTCCGAGTGTCTGTATGATAGCGTGTGAGCAAGTGCGTGATGGTGAGGCATGTTGAGAGATAATGTTATTATTTGAGGTCAATGGTCACTTTCCCCCAGTGCTGCGATGTAATGGCACTTAATTAAGGTGAGCATTTAGCAGTTTCCTAATGTAAAGTCCAAAAATGAATTGGGTTATAAAGCTTATAACGCTTCATACAATACGGCCACTAAGGGCCATTGTCCTCCTGGTCAGTAAAGGGTATTATGAATTTCCTTTGGCGCTTGTGACTGATGTAAGGCGCCAGCAGTATCAACGCACCCCTACACACACCCCTCAAGGGCAAGCCTGGCTGTGCAGGCAATGAAACAGAGGATTTGCCATGCACGGGTACCAGTCCAGAGCAGGACAACCAGTGCCCATTACTTAATCAGGCTCTTCGCGGGCCTGACAGCTTCAGTGAATGTGAGCTACCAAGGCTGCTGTCCAGATCAACATACTGAATACTAGGATGGTTTACCCTGTGAGTCACTTTACTCCTGAGAGGTGGGTACACATGGGGAGTAGAGACCCTGAAGGTGATACCATCCTAAGGAGACATGCAGTGGGACGCACCACAATCCTGGTTTCCTCAATCAGTAAGCTGGGAACATCCACCACAGCCCCCAAAAACCATTGGAAAGTGGAGTGGGCGCCTTAATCACTATTTTAAAGCAAAAGGGGCACAGATGATGGAGTAAAGCATTCCATCACCTGCAGTATGGTACAGTATGCTGGTGGAGAAATCTACTAAATATGTCCGAAGCTTCTGACACTGGAGTGATGACAATTCAAATGCGACTGAGCCAGCATCAGAGGAACACTTTTACAAATCCATGTATTCATCAGACCCAACAACAAAAAAATAGATCAGAGAACAATTGTTATACACGACCAAGGGATCTGACTTCCACCTGTGCAGATGAGGCTCTTGATAAGGAAATAAGAGCCCAAATAATACAAGGTTAGAAGTCATTTGTCCTCAGGAGACTCATCTTGAATGAGTGACACATTATCAAGGTCACAGGAACTCTTACACGTGTCCCTCTAGATCGAGACAGCGCTTGCCCAGAATGCAAAGATATTGAAAGATCAGACTGGTGAAGCATGCCAAAGTCTGACTTTCACAAGAGTGACGCACTGATGGGTACAAGGAGAGAGAGTGTTGGCAATGCAAGTTGCTTGGAATGGGTACTTTGAAAAAGAAGAAGTCAAAACAGACACACGACCCTCTTCAACATGCAGGATGCCTACAATAACGAGTCTGAGCTGAGAGGTATGTGCCAGCATGTGATATCTGCCTGCCTTGCAAAACTTTCAGAGGAGACAATGGGAGGGTCCCAAGGCATCCCCCACCGTGTAAGAGGTCAGGCAATTACTGTACCCGGGCACTTTGCCTGCGTTGTAAGTGGAAATACTAGTAGAGCCTTTTATCCTGTGCCGTTGTACCCGTTTATTCTGTATGCTGAAAGGGGGGCTGCCCTTAACTATTGCTGTACATGAAAATAGTAGGCCCGAAGTGGCCTATGGCCGGTGTACTATCTAACAAGCTCAAGTGCATAGTTGAAAATCAATAAAAATTAAGATGCAAAAAAGGGTGAGAAGTAGTTTTAGTCTTTGCAGCCTCTTATATTGACCACAGAAGAAGAGGAATGCACAGGATTCATAAACTGACATGCCAAGTTGAGAACATTGCCACACAGATGGAGATTCGTGGTACAGGGTCAGGTGTTGCCAGCCAGTCCCCCGGTGAGAAAACATCTTCAACTGAAAGCTCTTTCATGGCTCTGACTAGCTGGTGCACCTGAAACTGAGGGGGCACTGAAGTGCAGGCCTAGGACAAAAAACAAGACAGTAAATTCTGCCTCAATGAAAGTGGGATAGCCAGACGCGTCTTGGGAAGAAGACAATCTGCTCTCTGGGCATCAACACCTCTACGCAGGCCTTAAAGGTAGAGCCCACTGAACAGCACATGACCCCTTGCAGTGCCAACACTAGCCCTCAAACACATCTTCAGTATCAAATTCACGCTGCTAAACCTTGTTTGTCACTAGCCTGCTTGCCCTGAGAATCAAGTTTTGATCCAGAACTTACTCAATAGCGTACCTCTGGGCAGAGTACATGGGAAAAGGGCTCCTCACTGCTATTTGGGCAGCAAAATACAACAAAAATCTGGGTCAGGGGGGCCATCGGGGCTCTGAGCCCCCGTGCCACTGCACCTGCTGGACCATTGATATCTGAGCCGCTGTCCTTACTAATAGTGAACTATGGCTTGCCCGATTGCGAGATTGTGATTGGAGAATAGTTGAAAAGGCCGGTGTTCAAAATGTTTTTTTAAAGTACAAACTACACTGGGTCTCCTTAACATAACCTTGAATTATATGATGACTAAAACAATCTTATGTTAAACATCCAAGCCTTTGACTGTGTCCTAACCCCTACCTGTCTGTATTATATCGATTTAGGAAATCTGCTGTTGCTTTTGCTTTTCAGATTTGATCAGCTACGTTTTTTGAATGCCATGACTAATTGGACTCATGGCGTTCAGAAAACGTAGTCACCCCACGCTATACTTTCATTGCTAGATCCGTATGGTTTTCTAGGCTGGGTCCTAGGATTGTCGGTTTTCTGCCCTTTCCTATATAGGTATGATAGTCTGATGACAACGTCCTAAGAAGAGTTCACACCTTTCCCAATTGCTTTTAAAAAAAAAGTTTTGAATGCTTTATTGAGTCGAAGTACAAGGTGTAAAACAGAGTATCGTATAACAGCCGAGGTCGAATGCAATCATAATCAGAACAATTTGGATTAACAAGTAGGACCATAGTACAATGGTATAAGTATATAATGATAACAAAAAGAACTTTCTAAGCTAATACCTAGACAAATGCAATTTTAAGGTTTTTTTTTTAAAAGGAAGGGGGAGGGAAAAGGGAAGGAAAAGGAGGGAAATAGAGAAATGGGGAAGTAATAAACAGCAGCTAAGTAATCATGAAAAAAATACATTAAGAAAGAAGTTGAACATAATCTTGTTAAAACGATTCCTAGCGATGTAAATAAATAAAAAATCAGACTGGTAACCTGGAAAGAAAGGTAGTGAGTGGTGACCAAAGAATATCCTTTTTAATCAATAGGGGTGTAGAAGATTGCAAATGCACGATGCAGTCTGTGATGATGACATAGCAGGTTCCACCAGGCTTGAAATGAAACTTTTGAAGTGTCCTTCCAATTAGTGGTGATAATCTGAAAAGTAATAGCTATAAACAGGTCAATGAATTTACCCACGTTTCTCTGAGCGCTCCAAATAGGAGAAGAACCGCCCAGAAAATCTTATACAACCTCAAAGGGAACATTAGTAGAAATCTCATTTAACTTCATCCAGATGAGAGACCAAAAACTCTTAACCATGGGGCAGAGAAAGAACATATGAAAAAAATTGCTGGTAGTGTGAGGACAGGACCAAAATTTTGTATTCTCCAATAATTTGAACGTATGAAGCTCTGTGGGGTAGGGAAAAGCCTATTGTAAAAATAGTACAGGGTCTGCGTGGTACTTGCAGAGCGTGAGGAGGTATGAAACTTTGCCCAAATGGAATCCCAAGTGGAAAGCGAAAATTCATGTGCAAGATTTTTCTCCCATAATAGTTCAATACTGGATTTGGTCCTAGGAACGGATGAATGAGATAGTATTTTGTATATGTGGGAGTCCTTAAATTGAGTAGAGAAGTCTAGGGAGAGAGAGGGAGAACGAGGGTGGTTGAGAATATGTGATGGAGGAAGAGTATTCAGATTGGAGATGGGCAAGGGATGGTATAAGAGCAGAATAATGAGGAGAATGTAAAGGGGATATGTCATATTTATGTTGAACCTCCGTGAAGTTCATGAAGGACCCATTGCACATCAGGTGCTCAAATATAAAAATGCTTTTATCGATCCATTCTTTCCAGAACAGGGCTCGGTTATTAATCTTTAAGTATTTATTATACCAAATAGGAGTAAGTAGAAAAGTATCGGAATGGGGAGGGTGAGCTCTATGCAGGGAATTCACAACTGAAGTAGAGTGTGTGGGGATAGGTGATATAAAACGTCTGGGAGGTTGAGATACAGGAGAGTGGATACAGGAAAGGAGAATGGGGCGTATTGTTGTGATTGTTCCAGTGAACTCCAAGCCATGAGAGGTGTGTTTGAAGAATCAGAAAGAAAAGTCCAGACCTGTTTAAGGGTGAATGCAGAATGATAAAGTCTAATATTAGGGAAATTAACTCCTCCTAAACCTTTAGGTTGTTGAAGTCGATTAAGGGAGATCCTAGGTTTACAATTATTCCAGAGGAATTTGGTCAGGGAACGGTTAATAAGGTTAAAAAAGGAGAGTGGGAGAGGGACTGGGAGCATGGAAAGAAAAATATTAACAATCGGAAGCAACATGATTTTAATCGTAGCAAGTCTGCCCCACCAAGACAAAAACAATGGAGACCAGCTATCAGTGAGGGCAGAGAGTTTTTTAAGTATATCAGTAAGGTTTATTTTAATAGTTTCTTTAATGTTGTTAGTGTAGAGAACACCTAAACATTTAATGCTCTTAGGGCTCCATTTGAAACCAGTATCATGAAAGAAATGGGAAAAACAGTGTTTGTTCAGTGGCATAACCTCGGACTTGTCAAGATTAAGTTTGTAACCAGAGACTAGAGAATATTCTTTTTGAAGAGAAAAGAAGGTCGGCATTGAGGTAGTGGGATTGGAAAGATATAATAAAATGTCGTCCACGTAAGCAATAAACTTAATTTCTGTGTGTTTAAACAGGAATCCTGTGTAGTGTGGAGAGCGACGCAGCGTCTCAAAAAATGGTTTTAGGGCCCAAAAAAAGAAGAGGGGGAATAAGGGACATCCTTGTCTGGTACCTCTGTGAAGTGGAAAGTATTTGGACTGGCAACAGTTGACCCAAATGGAAGTGGAAGGCGAAGAAAAAAGCAATTGGATATATCTGAGAACGGTAGGGCTAAAACCGTGCCATTTCAATGCATCAAAAATAAGTTCCCAGTTGACCCTCTCAAGAGCTTTTTCAGCATCCAACGCAATTGCAGCAATCGGTGAGGTCACCTTGGAAGCTAAATCGATAATATTAAGAAGAGTGCGAGAGTTATCTGTAATGGACCGTCCTTTAACAAATCCTGATTGGTATGTGTTGCTTAAATCTGGAATGACCGAATTAATATGAAGGGCTAATAACTTGGCAAAAATCTTACAATCAGTATTAATTAGAGAAATGGTTCGGTAATTTTTACATAAGGAAGCGTCTTTATCCTTTTTAGGGATTAAACATAAGCATAGCTTGAGTGAAAGAACCTTGAGAGGAGCCAGAAGCTAAGAAATGATGTATGAGGGACAATTGAGGTACCAGGAATTGTTTAAACTGAAGAAAGAATTGACAGTAAAGCCTTACGGACCGGGAGTTTTATCTTTAGGAAGGTGGAAAATGGCGTTAATAATATCTTCTTCTGATATGGGATCATCTAGGGATGTGAGATCCGTGTGATTATCAGAGGATTTAGGAATAGATTAAAAAAAGAAGTCAATTTGATCGCCAGAAGGGGTTGATTCAGGGGCATAAAGGGAGGAGTAATAATCTGTGAAACATTCAAGAATTTTAGTGTCCGTAATGTGTCTAGATCCTTTACTGTCAGTGATAGCGGCGATATTGGATTTTTGTTTTTTAATTTTAAGGTGAGTGGCTAGGGATTTGCCAGCTTTATTTCGGCCACCGTACATTTTTGCGTTGAATTTAAGCAGATTGTTACATGCGGAATCCCAGGACTGTTTGTTAAATTGCATTTTAGTTTTAATAAGAGTAGACAGAGTAGTGGCAGAATTCATAATAAAATATTCATGTTCTAGGGTCTTAATTTGTTTGAGGAGTAAAGTGGTTGCCGTAAGTGCCTTCTTCTTTTTCCGGGAGACATAATCTATGATAAACCCTCTAGCGGTGGCTTTAAAAGCATCCCAGATAAGGTGGAATTGTGACACAGAGGATAGATTATTCTCAAAAGAGTCCTGCATGAATTGTGAGACTTGTTGAACAAAGAGAGTATCCAACAGATGAGCATTATTGAAATGCCATCTGCATGAGGTAGGTATGTGTGTGGGGTAATCCATATCCATTATAATAGGGGCATGATCAGATATGAGGATAGAACCAATCTCAATGTGCCTCATACATTGAATAGATGATTGGTTAAGGAAAAGATAAACGATCTGGAGTGAGATTTGTGAACAGGGGAAAAAAAAGAAAATTCCAAAACATCTGGGTGGGTCAAGTCTCCATGCGTCCAACAACCCTCTAGAAATAATTGCTCTGTGAAAAGACTTTTGCATTTTATTGGGGATAGAAAGAAGAGTGGAGAAATCATTTCAAAAAGTTAAATCAATACCATTGGAACCATACACATTACAAAAAGAAAGTGGAGTATTATTAACATTAACGTTCAAAAAGAGCCATCTACCATTGTTGTCCTTGACCTCATGCTGCAAGCAAACCGATAATGATTTGTGAAACAGGATTATTACACCATTTTTGTTATTAACTGCTGTTGAACAAAAGACTTCACCCACCCATTGGTTACGTAAAGAATACAAGTCCTGTTCTTTAAGATGCATTTCTTGCAGTAACGCTACATGGCATTTCAATTTGGCAAGATGAGACAAGACACGCTGTTTTTTAATTGGATTGAGAATACCTTTCGACATTCCAAGAGATTATGTGTAAACCGGTAATTGAAAAAGTTTATTCCAAGGTAAGTGAAACAGATTAAAAAAGTTAAGAGGAAGATAAAAATATAAAAGCAAAAGGCAGGATAATGTTAAGAAGTGCAAACCTCGAGTGGTAAAAGATGTAAAAAGGAGAAGAAGAGAAGCAGACCAAAAATGTGTAAAAAATGGGAGCTGAGAGGGAGGTAAGAGAGAGAGAAAGAGCTAGACTGAAGGAAGCAGATAAATATATCAGAGAGAGAGTAGTAAAAAAAACACAGAGATGGAAGAGACGAAATGGCAGAAAAAAAATGCAACTGAATATAAAAAGAAGGATAGAGGAGGAAAGGAAGGAGGAGAGGAAAAGAGAAAGAATGTGTAAGGAGAGCACAATCTCCTCAAAGGGATATTCAAAGAGAAGATGACAAGAAGCCAAAAGACTTCAGTCATAATGACCACAAAAAGGAAGAACATTGAACTAGGTGGGGGGTGAGGAGTCCAGAAGCAGCCCCAAGAGGGACACAGAGAACAATAAATATAATAACCACAGAAGTATTCTGGAAAACAGTGACCATAAACGGAAATGTACAAAAGAGAAGGGAACTTACCGAACAATGAAGAGGATAACACAACGAATGAAGTCTACAGAACAAAATAAATGGACAGTGCAGACACGCAACAGCACCACCCAACAAGACCCGAAGGGGGAAGCCTGTGGAGCAAAAATGGAAAGTATAAGAAAACAATGCAAGTTTTATTCAATTCCATAGCCTCTGTCCCATGAGTATGAATATGTTTTCCAAGGACAGCCAGGTCAACAGAGGAATACGAATCAGTCTGTGTAAATAACATTAAAGAAACATGAATGAAACAGGCAATAATGAGCATTCAGTGAAGCATACAAAACAGAACAAAAAAGCAGTACGGATACAAACGGCAACACCCAACAAAACACAAAGAGGGAGCCTGTGGGAAAAAAAGAGAAAAAACATAAAAGAGAACAGTCAAGTTTTGCTCAATTCCATGGCATCCTCCCCGTAAGTATGAATGAATTTCTTAAGATCAGACGGATCCTCAAAGGAGTATGTTCTGTCTTTGTAAGTAACTTTAAAGAAACATGGATGAATCAGGCCGTAGCGGGTATTCATGGAGCGCAGTGATGGTCTAAGGTCGAGAAACTCCTTGCGTCAGTTAACGGTGAGTTTAGAAACGTCCTGGCTGAAAAAAATTTTATTACCAGACCAGAGAATCTGTTTGTGTTGTCATGCTGCGTTGAGAATCGCCATAAGATCAGAATTTAATAGGAAATAGGCAATAATTCCTGGTGATTTGCTAGAAGAGGCATAATGCTGAGGGCCAATCATGTGGGCCATTTGGATATTGAGGTCAGTGGATTTCGGCAAACCGACGTTCTGAGGGACATGAATCTTCAAGAAGGAGATCATGTCTGAACTTTCGGAGCCCTCCAGAATACCATAAACACGAAGGTTGTTGCGCCTATTTCGGTTTTCTAAATCCTCAGTGGTTTTCTTCAGCTGTTCCACCTCACGAGAAAATGTGTCCACCTTAGCAACATCTTGAGCATCACTAATCCTTTGCTCAACGTCCGAGAGCCTCAAGTCTAAACCAGACCATTTCTCCTCAATTCTTTGAAGTGTCGCAGTGGTTTCTCTCAAAAAAGGTTGAATATTATGAAGTTCATCCATAATGTCCACCAAATACAGCGGGAGAGGTGATTTCGTTGGAGAAGACGGGTCTTTCTTGGCGCTTTTATTTTTATTACCAGCAGAGTCTTTTCGACCAGACATATTAGAACCAGATGCTCCTAAGGACTTGATAGAGTGAGAGGAATACATGTTGAGAAATGAATGGCAACAGGAACCAAAAAGAAGAAATTAGACAATTCTCTCAAGTGCTAAAGTCCGTAACGTCAAAATACAATGACTAAAACTGTGATGAAAAGTCAAATGTGGGCCTGGGCAAAATTAGCCACAGAAGCAAGCAGAAGAACGTAAGGCAAGCAAGGAGGAGAAGAATTCAGGTGGGTCAGAAATATATGTTATAGGTTTCCGCCATCAGGACATGCCTGCCCTCATGCACTATGCAGCGTGACCAAGCAGACCATTATGCAAAGGGGGGCTGATCCATATTGGTGGATAGTTGTAACAGAAAACAGTTTAGTAGTGAGCTGTGTTCTGCAAGCCCATAAATATGCTCATTTAGGCAATGCTGTTAGGAAAATATGTCGACAACCAGCGCATAAAATGGCGGCCGCAGTATGCAGGGCTACTGAGGCGAAGCAGGCATGAAGAAAAAAGTGGTGAAATGGACCATTTCCAGGTCCAAAAACTTGCCTCAATATGCCTCGCCACTTCCGATGCAAGGAAACATGCTTTTGGTGCGGTTCCGCGATCAGGAAAGGAACCCTTTAATGACGACCGGAGCTCGATGCCACGGAGCTTCTAAAGGGGCGACCATCTTACGTCACGCCACCGCGCGCCTCTTTCCCAATTGCTTTCTAACTGGAAATAATAAATAGTGTTTGCTATTTGCAATAAGATTCCCTTGTTCTTGCTTTATGAAAATATGTGCACAACCATTGGGACTACACAGTGTTTATGTGAACTAATCATTGTCTCTTGAACTATTTGTTGTATACTCTGTGGTCTGCACTATTTATTCACAAGAGCACACTATTTTTGTATATATGCATGTGTATAATACACATTTGACAGAAAAAGCTCTTTTGTCCAGCCTCATACTGTTCTGTTTGTACAGAAATGTTCTGTTTGTATATTCAACAAGCTTCTAAATAATCTTGATATATGTATATATACATGTTTGAATATCCTACTTGGATTATTATCAAATATTAGAACATTGGAATGAGGAGCACTCCATTGAAGGCCTCTCGGAGCCCAAAGGGGATTCAAATCCCCTCGGGCTCCGAGGTGCCTTTGTTTTATTTGTTAGAACATTCTGCCCTCTAGTGGCAGAAATTTCTAATAGCTTTATAGCCCTTCGGAGCTGGGCTATACCGGCTTTTAAAGTCCCGCTCCCTTATTAAAGGCCCTCGCCTTCAACTTGGGCCTTTAAAACTGGAGCGGGCCTTTAATATCCGGTATACCCTGCTACGGCAGACTATAAGGTTATAATAATAATGAATGGTTTTAAGTATCCTATAGACTTTTGGCGGAGGGTTCAAGACTAAGGGGCTTAAAGTGACGCACCGGTGACACATTTTTCTGCCTCATATTTGCAAGGCAATGAAAAGCCACTCTGCGTGGCTTTTCCTGTCCTTGTAAGTTCTGCCCCTTTACATGCAGCAATTTGCGTGAAAGGGCCGTTCCACGGGTGTTGCTGTGGGTGTTCCCACACAACACCCATGGAACCTGACACATTTCCAAATTTACTAGAAATCGTAAACTTTGAAATGGTCTGAATGCTACGCCTCCCCAGGGGGAGGCGGAGGGAGGAGCAACGAGGAGAAATGAATTCAATTCTCAACGTTTTTCCCCCCTCTTTCCTGGTGCTGCATTCTGCAGCACACATGGAACGAGGAAATCACCTCTTATTATTGTTTATGTGCAGAAAGGTGTCCTTTCCTGCACATAAACAATCATTTAAAAATGACGTTTTTTAACTTTTATGTGTGCTAATGCAGCACACATAGAAGCTGACAAACAACATTTCAGATTGTTTATGTGCAGGAAGAAACACCTTCCTGCACATAAACAATCATCCCCACGATGCAGGCATTCTTGAACCATATTGGAAGGGTGCCAGCATCAGCGCATGGCAGCCACTTGTGCACCAGCGCAGGGGAAAGCACAGGGATGCAACATATTATTGTAAATAAGTTGCATCTCTGTGCTTTGAATGTGTCACCGCGTGACGCAGCCAAAGGGCTTGCGGTGCCGTGTGGCAGCACTTTTTTGTAAATGAGGCCCTAACTGAAGTGGCTTTGTACATATGAGATGCATAGTTATCCATGTCCTGTAGGTCTATTGGGTTGTCCCTGTGATTGTTTAAGTAATTGGAAGGGCACGTTCAAGGATCCGAACAAACCAGAGGTATGTTAAGCTCCTTTTAAATACTTTAGGTCAAAGTTGCTAGGCAATTTCTAATCCCAATAACAGAGGTAATGTACATATACTAGATGGGATAATCAGATTGGAAAGCTTCTCATTGTTTAGAGGTGGTTGGGCCAAGGATCCTGTTTGTGATGTGTTGATTTTACAGGCTTCAGTGTTTTGAAACTAGTGTTGTTACTCAACTAATGAATGGCAACACACTTTCTTAATCTCCACCTGATTTCACCATCATGTCTGGGTCTTGTTACATTATTTGAAGATTGCGTATGTATTGATATTATTTAATAATATTTTTTTTTAGTAGGTGTTTCTCTGTTTACACGTGATTTCACCATTACTTTTAGACAGTGTGCCATTGTTTGGAGGTGGGTGTAGATCAGTTGCTTCTTTTATCAGAACTTGCCTAATCCTGTCCTTGATTACACATTATGAAGGCGAAATTCCAGTTTGTTCATACTATATTTCCCCTCATAAAACACTAAATCAGCACTTCCTTTCAGCTTCAACTTCAGGTATGTGACAGACCTGGTTGGTAGTTGGCAAGATAACCTACTGAGATTTGTTGTATAAAACACTGAATTAAGTGTTTTATCAGGCAGTCCTGGCTATTCAGCTGCACCCATTTAAGTCTTTGGTGTTAAGCCATGCAGCATGTACAAATGTAAGGAATACTTTCTGGTGGGTATGTTCAATGTATTTGGGTCTGAGTCTGAAACAAGTTGCAGGCCTACAGATGCAGAAATTCTAATTGCAGATTGGCAATACACTTGCTGAAAATGACCGAATTAAAACAGCTCAATTCAGACTCCACCATTACACACAACAGAAATGCAATTATATGCATGCATTTGACATCATATGCAGCGTGTGCCTTAATTTTATTAACATGTGTGAACCATTTAAATGCATTACTGAATTGGACGTACTGTAGAAGCTAGAGATTTATATACATGTGCACTAATTGTCAGTTAAAACATGAAGGCATGTTTTCTTCATTTATGTTTTAGACTTACAATTCAAAATATATTTGCATATGTAAACTTGTATTCTTTTGCTGATGTTTTGCGATTATTTCTAAAGTTACACTTGTACATGCATAACCATGTATTCAAAATGCACTCAAAATGCTTAACTAAAGCTTGCCTGACAACAAGCCTCAGTTGAAATGCATTTTTATTAGCATGCTTGTTTTCTTTTTTTCTTGCAGGTTTATTATCATGATTTTTGTTAGCTAGAGAAAGGTTTGATATTTGTATTAGTCTGTTGATTGAGAGGCTTGGAGGGAAACTTGACAGTGAATGTGGAGAAACAATAGTCGAACGAAACCTTTTGTCTGTCATGCACCAAGATGGCAAGATGTTCAAGGTTGAGAACCGAAGTATTAGTTTGGTACAATCTAATTCTGAAGAAATGTTGCAGAAGCACTCAAGTTGTGTTCTGATTGGTCCCTGGTGAAGGAAATGAAAATGTTTCTGAATCTCCTGTGAATTTTAAATTGATGTTCATATAGTTAGAGTTTGAAGGGATTCCATTTAGACTTAGAGAAGTACAGACCTCTCTGCTTGCCCTAGTCTTGCAAGTGCGATTGTTTATGCTAAATACATATTTCTTTTTCTTTGGACTTCTACTCAAGTCTGTTCATGCTGACACCTAATTCTTATATGCTCCCAATTTAGAGACCCTTTATAGATAACCCCATATTTGATCTATGTTTAGAAGAGAGAAGGGAAGTTCCTTTATGCAACACTTGTTTGCTTAAATCTGTATTTATACAATTGTGATTAACGCAATTTGATATGTCATTCCATTGTGTCTTAACCTGCTGTGATACTTCAGCTTACCTATTATAATAATTGCATGTATTGAACTTATTCTTGGTTTGCGTATATACTGAATTGATTGGTAATCCAAAATAAAACCGTTTGACTATATTCAGCAATTCCAGGTCCTTACTGTGGAGTCAAAGTGGCTTCACAAATTAGAAATTTATTGTTGATGTTTTCTCACTTTCATTGCTTTACATCAGCTAACAAAGGTTCATATGACCAGTGGGATTTTTTTTGACAACTTGACTAGGAGATTACGTTGTAAGGCCCAGTGCTCTCTCAGAATGATGATCCAAATCACCATTAGCTGTCTAAATAGTGTGTGAGGTCAGCAGCCTCTGTCCACGTGGGCATTAAATGCCAAAGCAGTCCCCCTTCTATTGTACAATCTCGGGAGATTTACAGTACTGCTGGTACCACTGCCCAGAATGCAGAAGAAGCCTGTATGTAAGCAGGGTCAATATGCCCACAGGCCAATCATGTCGTACAAACATAATTGTCTGGCAGGTCAGTTTGTGGGAATTATTTTTGTGTGTTTATAAGCTATGCCGTTTTTAAGGCTGATTTGTCTGATGTTAAAACAAACTTTGCCTGCAGCAAGCACGAATCCATATATTCTTCCATACCTTGCTAAACATCTATACAGGTTATCTTTGCAAGTTAAAAACTGCCCTGAATTGCACACATATGCCACTTTTTTCAGCATTCTAATTAACTAATGGGGCCCATTTTTATTTTTGTGCCCTGGCCTATTTTCTGCCTCAGTCCTACCCTGCCTGTAGTTCTTGTAGAAAACTGTAATTTATCATTCTGAATAAGTTTCACATCTAAGCTCACTATGACAAACACACTGCAACATGACTGCAACATGATCCTTAGAACCTTAACATCTCTCACTTAGAGGATGGTGCGTTTTCGATTGTAGCGTAGACTAATGAGAAAAGAAGAGTTATAGTGCAGCGGATGATGTATTCACAGAAGCTAATTACTCTGGTATTGATGCTTTAATAATACTGAGTAAAAGAAGATCATTGAATTGCAGAACTCATCTGCGGGTTCTTATAGTTTCGATGAGCTATAGCATTACAAAGATTTGATACCCATACATCCAGGTATTTAATCATTGCCCAACATCCATCCAAAAGAGACAGCTAGCCACAGATACCTTACCTTTGAATTCTCCCCAGGTGCCAGAGTGGTCCTGGATGATTTTTCAGCAGTACCTTTGCACGCTGAAAGAGGGCAACATGCAACTCGGTAGCTACTTTGTCCACCGGATATGATGTAGATGAGGTCCAAACAAGCACACCCTCACCCGGCGCGCTGAAGTCAGTTTCTTCTTTTCCGCACGTCTAACCAGAGCATTTCCTCAGGCTGTTTTTTGGCCTGTTTTGACAATTTTTTGTTGAAGGAACAGTGTGCCCCTCTCTTTTTCTCATGTCTTCAGGGTTCAAACTTGTGGGTTCTGTGGGAGGCAGATGTCAGCCACAGACCCTCATACTATTTGTAAGTGGTGCCTTGGGGAGCACCACAACTCTGAGGATTGTTGCTCCTGCCGTCGCCTTCATCCGAAGGCGTTGCAGGAACAGCAATTTAAGATCCTGGTGGCACAACTGGCGGAGGCCCTGCACCATTTTTGACCTTGTTCAAGATCCCTGGAGTGATAGCGAGGCTGATCCAAAGCCATTCTAGTGGGCATCCATCACCCTCTGCATCACAGGTAAGTTATCGAAAAGCAAGTGGTCAAGGTCAGGGAATCTCCTGGCTTTGCCACGTAGGCCCCACATTTCCAATCCTGGCCTGAGGAGTTGGCGCAAGAGTCGATCCTGCACCTCGCTCATTTAACTGAAGCCGGAGAGCCTCTGGATAGATGCTAGAGCACCATACTTCCCTTCATGCCATCCTTGGACCTACACCTCCCTCTGGGGCGCCTTTGAGCCCCAAGGAGAAGCCAGGTGTCCTCACGGAATCCACGGCGTCAGTTAAGCCTTCTGGATCCATGGTTGGATCTGTATTGACTCCAGTGCACACCCCTTTGGGGTTTCCACTTGTGACCAACACGGACAGTGATGTCAGTGGAGTCAATTGATACTGTGCTGTTCACTCTGACGCCGACCCAATGACGTCGGATGCGGCGCAGAAAGTACCATCCGGCTAGGACACCTTACCTCCTCCTTCTACACAGTCTCTAGCTATTTGTCCTATGGGAGAACAGGCTTTTGGAGGTGAAGGAGAAGAGCTAGGGTTTATTAACCCCATAAACGAGACTGGCCAGGCTCCTCTGGAGGATCGTTGACTGGCACAGCTGGGTGAGGCTAGTGGAATTGAGTCCTTGCCATCTTTGGACCTTCTTTATCCCCCTAGCCTTGCTACAAAGGTGAGTTTCTTCCTCAATAAGGTGCTGAAGAGGGCAGCTGTGGTCCTAGAATTACAGCTCCCCACTGTGGAGGTGGCCACTGGCCCCTTGATAGAAGTGCTTCATCAGGGCCAAGCGGGGGTCAAGCCTGTGCTCCCCTCAGTGAAGCACTGTATGACCTCTTATTAGGGCTTAGGATAAGCCCACTATGGGGGCCCCTGTGGATGGGTCCATAGCCCATGGACATCGGCCTGCCCCTGGGGGTGCAGCCTGCCTTTTCTGGCACCCAACTGCAAGACGTTTTGTGGTCCAGACTGCTATGGCCTCCTCTGACCCTAGTGTTCTCCCTAATGCTCCAATAGACAGAGAGTCTAGAAGGTTGGAAATGTGTGGGAGAAACATCTTCTCCTCAGCCAGCTTAGCATTGCAATCAATAAATACTGCATGCGTCCAGGGCTGAATTTCCCATTCATTTTTGGATTTAGTGGCTTGCCTGTTGCCTTCCTTTCTGGAGGAGTCCCATCGAGAACTCACCCAGACACGCCAGGATGGATGCGAGGCAGCTAAGTTTGTAATGAGATGCGGTATGGCTACCGCAGACTCTGTAGGTCAAGCCGTGGCTTATTCGGTGGCACTTTGCCATCATGCCTGGCTACACAACTCAGGATTTTCCGAAGCTGTCCAAGCCACTTTGGAGGACATGCCCTTCGATGGAGTCCTTCTGTTCATCACACATGCCAATTCTGCATTGCGGCACTTTAGGGACAGTCTGGGTGGAACAGATTCTTAACTATGATCATTCCTATATTATCTTGCTCTTTAGCTCCTTGCTTGCTTGGTTAGTAAGTGTGACATTCATATTTGATTCTTTTTAAAGATGAGGCCATATTAGAATGGATTCTATAGCCTCTTCCTGTTGCGAGCAAGCTTTAACCTATCTCCCACGGCCTACCCCTTTAGGTGTTTTCCTTTTTGGTGCAAAGGAATCATCCTACCTTCTGGTGGCATCCAGTCAAGTGTTTCTGCCTTTTGCACGTATAATTACTATTAGTATGTTTCAAGCATGTCATAGATAGCTTTTAGCTCTCGCTACATAGGAGGTATATTCTTTGTGGCCTTAAATGGGTTTTACGCCTGATGGAACAGAGTTTTTCTTTTTCTCTGGAGATGGGCTTCATGCTCAAGAGAAAGTTGCCTGTATGGTAATTGTTTTCCTGCTCTCTGTAGAGCATCTTCTGTATGCCTTGCGGGCATTACTTGGTATTATTATATTACTTTTTGTATCCTGTATAGGGAGCTAATAATTTGCACTCCCTGGGAAACCTTGCACATGACTTACTACTTGGCGCAAGAACCTCTGTATGGTGACTCTTGTTTCTCTTTGTCTGAATCTATGGAGCATTGCTTACGCTTCTGTTTTGGTGTTTTTCTTCTTTTATTGAGAGGCTTTTCGTTTCCCAACTGGGCAGTGGGACAAGTGGTAAAGCCTTTGACCTGCAGTACATCATCGGTTACTGGTCTAACCAGTGTTCCCGGCCAAGACATTCCTTTATCGGTGTGTCCTTCACTTCTTTTGTGAGCTCCTTTTCGCTCTCTCTTAGCAGCATTGGCTCTTGCCACTCATCTCTCAGGCATCTGTGGTACACGGATTCAAATCTCTTCTTGTGTTCTCTATAGGAAGCAATTTTCCTTCATTCTTGTACCCTGCTGGTCTTTCTTGTTTTTTTCATCCTGCCTAAATGCATAATATGTCTGCGTCAGTCTCAAGAGACTCTTCTCTTGTACTGCTGTTCTAGTTGCCCTTCAACTGCCTCTTCCCTGTCAGGGATGGGTGATATTTATTTTTTGCTTACGGGCAAGGTCTTCTACCTTTAATGACACTGGCACTTCTTAACAGTGCCTATGCATCATCTGTGACATCAAGGTGCATAAATACTTTTATTCCAGAAGGCACCACCATGTAGCCTTCTTCTGTGTTGGTGGGTTGTTGCTTACACACGTTCATTGCACATTATAGTTCAGTTTTTCTTGAAATTAGTTTGCATTGGAGATTGGTTGTTCCCTTCGGATGCAATCTTCCTGGCGGTTCCTTTCACTCTGTTCTACAGGGTGTCATGTTGTGTCTAGCCCTCTGGGGTTAGTTATTATACTTATGCAATATTACTGGGGTTCTTAATAAGGGACTCCCCCTTCTTGCTCTGTCCTTCCCTTCCTTTCAGGTGGCTTGGTTTTCTTCCGCCATATATATCAGTCTAATGAAGGCTGTGGGTGCTTCACCTTGGGCCTTCCTGTACATTGATTCCCTTTGTTTTCTGTGGAAATTCTTTTCCTATACTCACCACTTGTTGCTCTTGTATAGGTTCTTCCACTTTCAGGGGTTGTTGTCCCTGGGGGACTATGTTTTTTACCTTTTGTTACAGTCTTCAGCTATGCCTTGCTCAGTCTGATATAACCTTCCATTGGATGTTGATGCTGAATACCTGTTCTAGGTCTTTTGTATGTTGGCTTCTTTGTAATGTGCCTGGGTTAGGCCCATATAACAACTGTGCACAGTTTACTTATATTCTCCTTTCTTTGCGAATTCTTTTTTACTGTGACCTTATGCACAGATTTGCATGCAAGACAATGTTGGATTTGTTTCTCTGAAACTGCTTTTACTTACTCATCTTGCTTCACGCAACATTATCACGATGCCTTGAATAGTCAGTACAAGGCCTTTAAGCACACTCTAGAAATTTCGTTCTATCTTCATCCATGGGGCGGCAGGGCTATCTGCATATACATCGCAAGTATGCTTTTCATTATAAATAAAGAAGCAATTCAGTGGGTTAGCAGAGGAGACACTTCAGCTGACATCAAGATGTTCCTGAATGTGGAGGTTTCGCTAAGCAGCTGCATAACTACTCCGTGAGGGTTGTCCAGTTTGTGACCAAGACGGAGTCCTACATTCTGTCCCGCCAGGCAAAGGGGTTGGATCATCCCGTGGGAGGATTCTTGACTATACATCAACATACACTCTAGACGCACATAGAGTAATGATTGCATAGTAGGAGGACACCTGGTTACTACCTTACATACACTGTTTTAGCACCATGGTAGAACTATACCTGCTATTACTATTTTGGTGCTTGTAATCACTTTCAAATGCTTCTGTCTACTGATTAACGCACCACATATATTTTATACAAAAACAACGTTGTTTCAATAAATATATTGAAAATGTCCCATTGTGTATTCTCTGTATACTTCTCTGAGGACAAGAGTGTACGAGTGACTGAGTGAAAGGGTTCCAGCTATGTTACCATGATCCCTGAGGGGTCAGAGTTGTCATGTTTAGTTGTTGCCAGAAACCATGCCGCTACCTGTTTGGGTTAAGGGGGCTTATGGTGGCACTGTGAGCTAACTGGTCTCTAGCCCAACATACTCTATGGGGGGGTACAAGGAGTCAGTCTAAGCACCTCGCCCAAAATGTATGTTGTCCACAAATGCGCAGATCCTACGGATCAGTGGGAACTACACAATAGCTTCTGATATCAGCGACCTGATTGAGGGCTATTCAGTTAGTTAGCATTGTTTTAAATGCTCCTGAAGTCATTCCTTTTGCTGGGGTGTGTGGTGTCCCTCACTCTCTTCATTTTCTCACATTAGTACTATGTTGCTTTCTACTCAGCTCCGTCCACATACAGCCATCTACAGCCATCATAGTGGTATGGCTTCTGTCTATGGTCGATATATAGATATATATAGATATACATCCATATCTATATCTATATATATATTCACTGAAAAAAAACATAGGTTTCAGGGGTGTTATAGTTAGCTGGACATTTCACTCGTACAAAACCATAGAAATTCCCCCTTTATAGTTAGTTCTGCTAACTATAACTTGCGCGCCCGCAATGCACTGCTGATGATATCACATATTACATCATTCATGACATGGTCAGTGACATCACTGATGACATCACTAATGACATCTCAAATGACATCACTGATGACATCATCCAGTGACTGTGTGTTTCTGTAAAGTTTAAATATGTTTTATATATATGCGAAGCTGTATTGATGAATGAGTGGGTGTATAAGTGTCTGGATGAAGGATTTAGTAGGTGCGTGACTGACTGTATAAGTGAGTGATTAAATGTGTCTTACTGAATGCATGGGTTAGTGACTAAACTGTCTGAATGTCTGTATCAGTATGTCTGTTTTTGTGTAAGCTGCTGCATGTGTTGGTCATGAGCTACATGAGTGTCTATATGGGTTATTGATTGAATGCCTGAGTATTTGTATGGGAGACTGAGTGTGTGTGTGGGTGGGTGGGAGATGTGTGAGTGGTTGATTCACTCAGTGTATGGCTTCAAGAGTACATGTGGAAACAGCTGTATGGGTGGGTTAGTGTGTGTATGGGTGTGTGGGTGAGAGATTGGATGTCTCAGTGGTACATGTCCAAGTAACTACATATATAAAAGGCAGTGTATGTGAGAGTTGGAGTATATAAATGACTATATGTGAGAGTCAGTGATTGTGAGAGTGGCTGTATGGATGAGTGTGTACATGTATCAGTGATTGTATAAGAGAGTAAGTATGTGTTAGTATATGTTTGAATAGGTGAGGTGGTGTGTGTATAACTGTATAGGTGAGGAAATTCAAGTGTGATTGATTCTTGGCATGACTGACTATGTGTATGAGTAACTCCATGGATGAGTGGTAGTGTGTGAGTGTCTGTATAGGTATGAGTGCATATAATAGTGTTGTATTGATGAGTAATTGTATGGGTGAATGAGTGGATTTGTGTATAGACCTAGGAATCAGTGAGTGCGTATGTAGTAACTGGTATAGGTGTGTCGTTTTTGAAAATGGTAGTCTGTATTTTACAGTGGGTGTATCAAAGGTTGTACTAGAGTGCGAGGAGGTACATCAGATTTTCACGTGGAGGATGTCGTCAGTGATGTCATCAGTGATGTCATTTGAGATGTCATCATTGATGTCACTGACCATGTCATGAATGATGTAATATGTAATATCATCAGCAGTGCATTGCGGGCGCACGAGTTATAGTTAGCAGAACTAACTATAACGGGGACATTTCTATGGTTTTGTGCGAGTGAAATGTCCAGCTAACTATAACGACCCTGAAACCTATGGTTTCTTCAGTGAATTTCATAGGTTTTTTAAATGCTAGTTTCTAACTATAACGTCCCTGAAACCTATGGTTTCTTCAGTGAATTTCATAGGTTTTTTAAATGCTAGTTTCTAACTATAACGTCCCTGAAACCTATGGTTTTTTCAGTGAATTTCAAAGGTTTTTTAAATGCTAATTTTTAGGTATAATAGTAGTTATACCTATGTTTTTTGTACTTAATTTGAAGATTTTTTTTAACTGTTAATTTGTAAATATATTATTTATTAAACAATATAATATACTTTTCTGAAAATTGTAAAAAAAAAAATAATTAAAACTGAAACATGCTATAAATATTTTGTTTTCTTTTTTCTTTTAATATATTTACATTATTTTCTTTTTCTTTTTTTTTTAAATTCTGGAGTCACGCACTCAAAGCGTACCTAACACGACGGGTGCGTGCATTAAAGCCACCATTTTGGAAAAGTCATGAAGGATCCGCTTACGGTGTGCGACGGGCATGTTTTCCAGTTACATGATATGTGTATAATATTACGTGGTGTGCGCAATAGGTATGCGACCGATGCACGACTCCTGCTCTCACGTATTCGTGACACAAGTGCATTACAGTACGTGACTTTTGCGCTGTGGCAGGCCCCGCGTGACATCATATGTGGGTGCGCTGGGTGCGCAGTTCCCGCGAAAGTTTTTATATATTAAAATGATATGTATGTCTTTAATGTACATATTAGGGCAAGAGATTATCTAAGGTATTCATAAAAATAATATATTTCTACTTGTAATAAACTAATATTATTTTTAAATATATTTTCGCGGAGTCGCGTCGGTGCGTTCTTCATGAGCGCAGGGTGCGCGACTCCCATGTGACCTTAAAAAAAAAGGATTTGATTGGTTCATAACTTTTCCCACTGTAACTATTGAAGGACCCCACCCATTTTAATCATTCTTCTTGGACCATCTTCAGAAAAGCATCTCTTTTACAACTTGAACCTGTTTGGTTTTTTTGGGTGTTTTTTGTCAACTCCGAACAAAAATGGCATCTGGAGAGGAGCAGCAGGTGCAACTTCTTTCAGAAGAAGAAGTGTTGGAGGAAGGCCTACCCAAAAAGATACCAGAGTATGTTGTCTGGAGGTTCTTCACTTTTCCTTCCGGACAAAAGAAGGGGAATGCAACAAAGGTGACATGCTTGCTTTGTGGCGGGGTCCTGTCGCGAGGCAGCGAGAAGAAATACTCCTGTGGAACAGCGAGTATGTACAAGCATTTGCGCACCATCCTCCCCCGGAATCTTGCTCGCGAGGAAATGAGGCGAGCTGCGGAAAATCCAGCAGTTGCTAGCACCTCAGGAGCGTCACAACCTACACCTCCTATGGACATAAGGGCAGAATTTGTGTTTTTGGAACAGCACTGTGTGAAGTGCAAAAAAATCATCTGCTACTGCGAACACTCAGTGGATGCAGTTTGTGCTGCCCAATGCAACCACCGCTGTTAATTTTTTGTTGTTGTTGTTGTTTTAGGAATGATAAATAATTCCAAAAGTTACCTGTTTACTTTGTTCCTTTTTTTGTTCAGTTTTTGAAAAAACACCCAAAAAATACACAATTGTTAAAAAAATACAAACAAAATACCAAAAAAAAAAGGAGAAAAAAAAAGTTCCTGTCAGAACTACCTTATCTGGTTAAAAAAAATACCTATAATTGCATGGTAATGTGTGAAAGTTTGGTTGAATATATGTGTAGAGCATGATTGACTGAAAATGCAAATGGTGAATTTATAGGGGCAGATGTATGAGGACGTGCTGTAGTGTGCTGCAAGCCCTTTTGCTGCACTGCGCTGCAGCACTTATGAAGCACAGGGATGCGACTTATATTAACATGAATATGTCGCATCTCTGTGCTTCCCTCTGCACTAGAGCACAAACTGTAGCCATGTGCTAGCACTGGCACCCTTGCACCATGGTGCAAGGATGCCTGCATCGTGGGCAAATTGTTTTTGTGCAGGAAAGAACACCTTCCTGTACAATAACAATCACTGAAGGCATTTTCCTCCTTCAATGCGTGGCGTAGAATGCAGCATGCATTGAAAGAGGAAAAAATGAGGAGAAATGAAAACATTTCTCCTCATTGCGCCTTGCTAAGCCACCTCTAGGATGGTGCAGCATTCACACACATGTCCAGATTTATGATTTCTTGTAAATCTAGAGATGTGTCTTGTTCCATGGGTGTTGTGTGGGAACATACACAGCAACACCCATGGAACGCCCCTTCAACACAAAGTGCTGCGTATGAAGGGGCCGTATTTACAAGGAGAGGAAAAGCCATGCAGGGTGGCTTTTCCTCTCCTTGTAAATATGGAGGTGCCCCCAGCACCACCACTACGTCACAAAAAGTGATGTACTAGTGGTGCAGGGGGCTTGTAAATCTACTCCATAAGTGCTTACGTATTGGCAGAGTAATACGATAAGTACATAGTGCTGGATGGGTGATTGAGGAAGTGCATGAGACTGACAGGAGGAATCCTAGACTATATAGGTACTACTTCAGTATTTAGTGAAGTGTACCAATAGTATGTAAATGCTTAGATGTTTGTTGGGATTGTGCACAGAATATTGTAGGTGGACTTGTGTTAGTACCTAGGCCATTTCGATAAGAACATCATTATTAATTTGAATTATCACAGTGCTGTAAATAGAGTACATGGTCAATTTATAAGTGCTTAGGTATTGATGGAGTGATAAGATAAGAAAATAGTGATGGATGGATGATTGAGGAAATGCATGAGACTAACAGGAGGAATCCTAGGCTGCGTGGGTATTACTTCAGTATTTAGTGGGGTGTACCAATAGTATGTATGTGGTTAGAGGTTTGTAGGCATTGTGCATAGAATACTTTAGGTGTACTTGTGTTAGAGGCTATGCCATTCTATAAGTACATGACTAGTAACTGGAATGATTACACTGCTACAAACAGGGTGCGTGAAGAATTTATAAGTGGATAGATATTGGCAAAGTGATAGCATACGTTGATAGTGGTGGATGGGTTATTGGATAACTGCATGGGACTGACACGAGGATTCCTAGCCTGCATGGGTAGTAACTGGGTGTTTGTAAGAGTGTATCAATAGTATGTATGTGTTTACAATTCTGTATGTATACTGCACAGAATATTGTACCTGTACTTTTGGTAGTAGCTAGGCCATTCTATAAGTACATGATTAGTAACTGGAATGATTACAGTGCTGCAAAGAGAGTGCATGGAGAATTTATAAGTGCTTATGCATTGGCGGAGCGATAGTATAAGTAGATAGTGCTGGACGGGTTATTGGAGAAGTGCATGGGACTGACAGGAGGATTCTTAGCCTGCATGTGTACTAACTGGGTGTTCGCAGGAATGTATCAATAGTATGTATGTAGTTACAGCTCTGTATGTATATTGTACAGAATATTATACCTGTACTTGTGTTAGTGACTAGGCCATTCCATAAGTACATGACTAGTAACTGGAATGATTACAGTGGTGCAAACAGAGTGCATGGTGAATTTATAAGTGCTTAGGTATTGGTGAAGTGATAGGATAAGTAGATAGCGCTGGATGGGTGATTGCAGACATGCATGGGACTTATGGGTGGATTCCTACACTGCATAAGTACTAACTAGATATTTAGAGAAGTGTACCAATACTATGTAGCTGGTTAAAGGTCTGCATGCATTGTGCAGAGAATATTGTAGGTGTACTTGTGTTACTGGCTAGGCCACTCCATAAGTACATGACTAGTAATTGGAATGATTACAGTGCTGCAAAGAGAGTGCCTGGTGAATTTATAAGTGCTTAGGTATTGGCAGAGTGATAGGATAAGAAGATAGTGCTGAATGGGTGATTGAAGAAGTGCATGGGACTGACAGGAGGATTCCTAGGTTGCGTAGGTAGTACCTTAGTATTTACAAGAGTGTTATAATAGTATGTATGTGAGGATTCCTAGGGTGCATGGGTAGTAAGTGGGAATTTGCGTGAATTTATAAATAGTATATACCTGGTTGGAAGTCTGCATGCATACTGTACAGAATATTGGAGGTGTACTTGTGTTAGTGGCTAGGCCACTCTATAAGTACATTACTAGTAATTGGAATGATTACAGTCCTGCAAATAGAATACATGGTCAATTTATGAGTGCTGAGGTATTGACGGAGTGATAGGATAAGAAGAGAGTGCTGGTATTGGCAGAGTAATAGTATAAGTAGATAGTGGTGGATAAGTGATTGGAGAAATGTATGGGATAGACAGGAAGACAGGAGGATACCTAGACTGCATAGTTAGAGTGCTGGTAGTAGACAGCAGGGTGAGTTTATAAGTGCTTGTGTTTTGGTACAGTGATTAGATAAGGACATAGTTCTACTGAATGATTAGAGTATTGCAAGGAGATCATCTGAGAAAAGGCATAACTGCTTGGGTACTGACAGAGGTATTGAATTAGTACATGCTAGAAGTAAATGACTTAAAAACTGCATTACCAGTAACATAGTGATTGGTGGACTGTATGGTTAGTACCTGAGGTATTTTAGACATTAATAAGCAGTGAGTGAGACCAGAACATATTTGACCGGAAGAGCAAGATGGCCGCTGCTCGCACGTAGGGGCTGGATGCTCTCTAACCCCTCTCCCCAAACTAATGCTGGAATACTGCAGACGCTGTAAGAATGAAAGATGCTGAAAAAATGCTGAAAGTCATTGACTATGCTGAAATATGCTGACTGCTTACAAGTTGTTAAGGCGGCTGATGGGCTCTTTACTCAGCATAAAGGATCGGCGGTTTGGTGAGGGCGATATCTCATTACAATCTACCCGCACTGAAGGAATAGTAACAGGAGTGAGGGACTTCCTGGAGCAAAGCCTGTCCTGGTTGAGAGACGAAATTAAATTTGAAACCGGAATGGCACCGAGAGGCCCTAAACCCCTGAAGGAGCGAAAAGAAAAAGTGCTTTCTAAGGATACTCAAGGGGGGAAAATGACAGCACCTACCCAGTCGCTGACTCAGCCTCTATCCTTCAGTCAGAGGGGGCCTGCCCAAATGCGAAAGACGGCCCTCAAGGATACGGAGGAAAGCAAGAACGGAGATGGAAGTACTGCCTCTGGCGCAAGAGAGACCGCTTCTGCTCGGGCATCGACGAGGAACCGGCGGGAAAACGGCGCTAAAGACAGCAACATTATACACAGACAGCCTACCTTACTCGAGGCTTTCTCTACGTTGCCACTGGAGGAGACCCGGACCCGGACCCCTGAGGTTAACCATGATAGCACTGCTTCCCTAGCCGATGCACGGGCGCAGAGAGCACTCGCGGCGTCAGCGGCGGCGGCAGCGGAACCGGAGAGACCGGAGAGGCCGGAAAGACAAGAGGAGAGGAACAGCGAGTACATCGATTCAGGTCTACGGCCTCCAAGGAGTCGGTCGGGGTCGAAGAAGGGAGCTTGCACAGTGAGTCAGAATCGGCAGAGGATTTGACTGACAAGAGGGATGCTCATGAACAGCAGCTTGGATTTAGATCAGGCTGGGAGCTATCAGGGTCGAAAGAAGCGAGTGTGCTGCGCGATCACAAGCCTAGCAAGGAATAACGCACTTGTAGATGTCTGGGCAAGGTTGAAACCCACTGATTCTGGTTTTACTTATTTCTCCGCCCCCCACAAGGTTAGTGCTAGGCTGGATTACTTTTTGGTTTCCAATTGCTTGCTGTTAAATACCCAGATTGAAAAACTACCTCGTGTTCTTTCAGATCATAGCCCCCTGGTTTTCTCTCTAGATACCACAAAACAAATTAAGAATGAACGGATATGGACCTTCGAGAGAGGGCTTTTAAAGAACATAGATTATGTACGCCATATGAAAAACTGGATTAAACAGTACTGGGAGATTAACAGAGGTAGTACATCGACGGGAAATTCCTGGGATGCTTTCAAGGCAGGCATCAGAGGCGAAACATTAAGCTTTAGTTTGTTTAAGCAAAGACAGGAGCAGGAAAAAGCTTTAGAATTGAGTAAAGCCTTGGTGGAAGCTGAAGATAGGTTGTCCTCCCTCTCCCTAGTTGGTGCTCCTTTGGAGCAAGCACTAATTGAAGTCATTAGAGCAAAAGCAAGAGCAGAAGAGAGCATAGCTAGTAAGGTGGCTGCTACATATTTAGTAAAAAGGGAACAATCATATGAGCTTGGGGAGCGGGTGGGCCACACTCTAGCAGTGCGTGCTAGGCAAAAATCGGCTCTGGGTGAAGTCAAGGGGGTTGTGGATGGGTATGGGCAACTACACACGGACTCGGAGGGAATTCGTGAGGTCTTTAGACAATTTTATGTTGCATTATATGATGAGGAACACCCAAAGGACCCTTCAGAAATATACTCTTATCTTGCCGACATTCCTGCGCCATCTTTAACACAAGAAAGCATAGAAGCTTCAGAGGCTCCCCTCGGGGCAGAGGAGATATCTGCTGCTCTGACAAATTTAGTGTCCGGGAAGGCAGCTGGGCCAGATCAAATCCCGACGGAGTTTTATAAAGCCTTTCGGGACGAGATTTTCCCGGATTTATGCATTACTTTACAACAGGCTCAGGTAGGGGTATCTGTTCCTAGTAGCTGGGCGGGGGCAGATATCGTAGTAATTTAAAAAAAAGGTAAGCCAGCCACAGAACCAGGATCTTACCGGCCGATCACATTGATGAATGCGGATGCTAAAATATACTCAAAAATTCTGGCTACCAGGCTGTCAAAGGTTATAGATACTTTGGTTAGTGCTACCCAACACAGATTTATACCAGGAAGAGGTACAACACAGCATATCCGCAGAGCTATTACCTTATTTGATGCTGCAGAGGTGACAGGAGACCCGATGGCAGCTATGCTACTGGATGCTGAAAAAGCATTTGATCGGGTCTCCTGGGAGTATCTTTGGTTAACACTGAGGTGGACAGGGTGTAGTGAGGGATTTATAAAAGCTATTCAGGCCTTATACTTAGCTCCATCAGCTCGAATTCGGGTGAATGCGGGTTATACAAGATCCTTACAGATTAAACGGGGTACAAGACAGGGCTGCCCATGTTCGCCACTTTTGTTTGCATTGTATATAGATCCTTTCTTACGCAAATTAGAGGCGAACAACAGGATCCCTCCTATAAAAACTAAGGGTGCAGACTGTAAAATTCTAGCTTACGCCGATGATGTGGCAATTGTTACACCGGCTCCCACTGAGGCTATAAGTGAAGTGGAGAGAGAAGCCCTATGTTTTGGACAGATATCAGGTTACGCCCTGAATGGGCCTAAGACGCTGATAATTAAAAACGACAGAGCAGATTGTCTGGATTCTAGAGTAGTGGAGTCCGGAGTTTATCTAGGGGTTAGCATTTCGGCAGATCTGAATAAGGTAGTGGAAAGGAATATAGAACCAATAATAAAGAAAGTAAAAAAGGACATGGACAGATTGCATAATCTCCATCTCTCTATAGTAGGACGTACAAATATAGTCAAAATGATTTTTTTGCCAAAATTTCTTTATCTTTTCAGATCAATTCCACTTATGTTTGAAGTAAAATGGTTCAATATAATAGGGCAGATCCTAAATAGGTTTCTATGGGCACAAGGTAAGACAAGAAGGGCTTTACGGTACATGGTGCTCCCCAGAGAGAGGGGAGGATGGGCTGTCCCTGACCTAAAGATGTATTATTGGGCAGCAGCCTTGCAGTATATGTCCGGACTTTTAGGTGGTGGCGGCACGGAGGCAGATGATGCCTTTGGCTCTGTATCCATCTACTCGATACTTCTAGGAGAAGAGGCGGAGAATGCATTTTTGAAATATACTGATCCCAGTTACTACAAGAGAACAAAATTTAAAACACTGATAGCTGCTCATAAGATATGGATATCTTTCAAGAAAAGATATGGTTGAGGCAGATTCAATGCATATACTCAATTACACAAGAACTATACGCTGCCACTGGACATCTTCTCAGATTCAGTTTTCATAGAATGGGGGCGTCGAGGCATCACGAAGGTAGGGGGCCTAATGGACCTTAATGGAGTACGTCAGTTCTCTGATATACAAATGGCTTATGGGGTGGACACTAGAAGTTTTTTTAAATACTTACAAGTTAGGAGCTTTCTAAAAACTAAGAAGGGTGGTTCCGCTGGGTTTGGGAATAATGTAATTTTGGAAATTATCCGGGGCAGGGGGAGTTGTACGATCAAAAGAATCTATGCCGAATTGATGACGAATAAAGAAGACGATCTTCTCAAATATCAAAATAAGTGGGCAGAAAAACTCGGAGTGGGCCAGGAGTGCTTCTTAATGTCACTTGAATTAGCACAGAAAGTACTATGTTCAGCGACACTCCAGGCTCAGCATTACAAAACAATCTACTCATTATACTTCACACCAGCTAGGATAGCACAGTGGGGAGGGACGACAGGAATTACTTGTCCGAGGTGTGATAGCTCCGAGGCAGACATAATACATGTCTTTGCTACCTGTCCACATCTTTCCCTGCTACATAAGTCCGTAGAAGCATTTTTAGAGAGATTATTGGGTAGTAAGATTAATCTTGCCCCATTGACAATACTGCTGGGGATAGATATCGATTGCGTAGGGGACTCAACATCTTTCTTCCTGTTTGTAGCTATGGCTGTTCTGCGAATTTGCATCGCCTCGGCCTGGCTGGAACGATACCCACCTACGTTCTATCAATGGCTGGCTAGATCACTTTCAGTTTATAATCTGGAGAAAGAGATATACGCTAGGAAGGGTAAAAGGGGAAGAAAGCTGGGACTACAAATCTGGGACCCTATTATTAGGTGGAAGGAAAGTTAGAAATTGATGGTATAATATTATTTGAACTCTTGTTTAGATTTGTCTGATCTCCTCTCTTCTCATATTTTCAAGGATGTTAATGCAAAAAATTTGCTTAGAATAATTTTATGTTTAGCCCAAATTATTATAGAACTGTTTTAGTTTGTTAAACTGAACTTATGTAGTACTCTGCTTTATGTATTTTTATGGTGACTATGCCCTGTATAAAAGGGGGAAAAAAGGTAATAAAAAAATATTTAAAAAAATAAATAAATAAGCAGTAAGTAGGTGTTTAAAGGTGTGTATGAATAGTGCCTGGATTAATGTAGTAGTGGATGGATAGTGTTTGGATTACTTAACCTTACCTTTACAGTAGTAGATATCAAAATATTGTAGTTTTCTTTTGCAGTTGTTTGTTATATTTTAAAGTTTAAAAACTTTTTAATTTTAGAATTAGGATCTGTAAAAGAGAAGAAAAAACACAGTTATAATATATAATATTATCATTTTATAAATACAACATAATTTAAGCATAATATAAAATATTTTGTTTGCCTTTTTTGCTGTGCTCTGAATATATTGAATTTCACTATAAATAGAGATTTTAATGTTACTCATCACATAACAGCGTGCAAAAAAAAATCAATCAAGAAGATTGTTTAAAAAAACAAATCTGTGTCAAAAATATTTTCAGCATAGTGAACTATCTCTGCACATTGCATAAAATTAACATAGCATAAAATACAAATCACACATATATAACATGCTTCTTTGTAAGATAATTCAATAAACAATTCTTTATAATTTCCATATACTCTAAATGATCTTCTTTAAAATGTATGCTGTCAGAATATCCCAGAAAAAGTGCTTAATTCATATTAATATCTTTCCTCTAGGCCAAATGATATTCCTGAAATCCTTTATACTGAAATTGTCCAAAGTAATTTTATTAATACAGTTTAACATATTCCCAATAGGCCAAATTATGTTCTTAGAACTTTCGCTTTAAAAATATTAGGTATGGATTTGGTAATTCGTTCAGCAAACGATATCTAAAAACTAAATGAGCATCATTACAATATGTCCATCCTTTATTGCATTTTAAATAGACAGTGTAATATCCAGATGTTGTAGAAGGTCCATCGTGGAAAATAATTGCTACAAAAGTTCTTCCTAATAGCAAGTCAACTATTGATAGTTGACTTGCTACAAATGTTTTAATTAAAGTTTCCAACTTTCTTCCATCAGCTGTACAACGTTGTATCATTACAATTATTATATTGTCCAAATTTTTCTATAAATAGTGTTGATAACATTTCTGATTTGCATTGGGTACACTCCATGTTTTGATTTGCTGCTTTAACTAATTTGTTGAAAGACACTGTTTTACAGTCTGGTATTGTTAAATATATAAATCTTTCAGTGTCTATGTTAGTGGTAGAAGTAAACGTACAATTTTCACATTCATGTTCCCATTTATAACGAAGTCCAAATAGATTTTCAATTTGTATTCCTTCCTCTTCTAATACTGCAAGCATATACATTAGAATTTCCTGAGCATCTTGTTGCACAATCTGTGTAACTTGTGTAGAACCAGAACAGATATCCAAAAGATTCTGAATATCAGAAACACTTTGTATTTTACTTCTATCAGTTCTCAATTTTGTAAAAATAGAACGCAACAAGGATCAAAACTTTTTTCCTGATCCTCCATAATTTGCTGTTGCAGATATTCTAGAAAAAATACAACATTTACCACTACATTAGCATTGCAGTTGATACCTGAACTTTTCTAACTGATATCCGACAATCTCTTCATTAGTGTCCTTTTTCTCTTTGCTTGGAATTTCAACATTATCCTGATTTTTTTTCTTCTCTTTAACTTCACTACAGATATTCTCATACCTTCTTTTTCGACCTACTACACGCTTTTCCTATACAGGATATTCACCTAAATTGGGAGCATACAGTGTCCTTAACCGATTATACTCTCTTACACAATTTACATCTGCACTAATATTTCTCTAATCAAAATAAATCAAATGCAATCCAGCATATGCCAAAGAAAAAGGAAACTGTTTTCTACGAACATACAAATCTTTAACAAGCAAAAAATGAGCAGAACAACGAGCAATTTGTTTTACTTTTTCAATCTGATCAAATTAGATTTTCAAATATTCAATTCCATCTTTTTTTTGATAATTAACAAAATCAACAACATTTCCCATTGCTCCATTTACTAAACCTTTTTGCACATCCAAATTACACTGTAAAGTAACCCAACAGTTTACACATATATATAAATTATTTTCTAAACCAGCAGTTTTAGATATAGATTTTTTTAAAGAATCCAATTTTGTTTTCAGTTTTTCTGTCAAAATAATAGTAATTCCTTCATGCTCTATTTTATCAATGGCTTCCATTTTTATTATTTGTTCATTTTCCAGCTTTAAAAGTTCTTCACTGAATGTACAACACGCTCGCAGTGTTGGCATGAGGCACATTATAGATTTATTTTCTGCAATTTTTTTGTATATATTTGCAGGATCTTTATTTTCATTTGGAAACAAGTTGGTGAGTAGCCGACTTTGCAAAGCTTGTTTGCCATGTTCTGTCAATACTCCAATTCTTATATCTTGAAAGACTTTCTGGTGTCTTCGTCCACAAGCGTTTTAAATACTGGTTGCCCTTTTACATGAGTAAGTTGCAGTAGATCACCAAAAACTATCACGTTTTCCTCCAAATAAGACACCGTATTCTGTTTTTAAAATTTGCTGCATTCTTAAATGCACAAAGGCAAGCATTAAGTTTGAGGCCATGCTCACCTCATCAATAATCAGAAGTTTAATTTTCTTTAGCACTCTTGAAACTTCATAACAAGCTTCTCCAGATAGCTTGGGATATTCCAATTTATTTTCATGTTCCACAGGTAGCATTAGTAAACGATGTAATGTAATTCCTTTAATGTTGTGTGCTGCCAATCCAGTTGGAGGAGTTACAACACAAGACAAATGTGAGTCAGCTATTTTCTGTAGATAAGTGGTCAAAACTTTAATCAGGAAACTTTTTCCTGTACCAACTTGACCATTGATATACATTCGGATAGGTTGAAATGATGTGCATGTGCATTCTTTCTTTTCATGAAGAAAACCATGGTTGATCTGTTGTCTAACTTGCTGATATATTTCTTTCTGTTCAATATTTAGTTGCTCTTCCAAGTTTTCTAAGTCCATAATAACTTCTTGAGCTTGATGCATTGCGGTTTCCACTTAATTCATGACGATTGCTGCTTCATTTTCAAGAATTGGTTGTCCTAGTGGATCTTGACTCAGGGTACCAGGACTTTGACTGTCTTGAGAACTGTCTCCAGCAATCTCAGCTGCAATAGTAGCTTCTTGATCAATTTCTTCATTCAACATTTTGAGATAATTTGCAACAACTGGGCATTCAATGCTATCTTTACATGCATTGAAAGAATCTTCATAGCACTGAAAATCTGCAAGTAATTCCAGTTCCGTACGCCAAGGCTTGAACAGTTGCAAAAGTGCTAAATAGTAAAAATTCTCTTTTATCAGCAGTATCACAACTCAGTTTCCTGTGATTAATCAGATTTCCTTTACTATGTTTCACCAAAACACCCTTCTGAGCCAATCACTGCTTATCTTCCTTCATTTATGTTTTCTGTAGTATTTTTCTTAAAACTGTAAATTTGCAGCACTTCATAGCGACATATGTTCTCAAGATGACGGCTTCTATTTGGATAGTATGTATCCAACATGTTTGTTTTGAGAGTATCTGTACTTCCGGTTCATTTACTGCTAAATATTCAACTTCTTGTATAGGTTTAAGTACTCGATTTCATGTTGCAGCAAGACCTAGACTGACCCAAATGATCCCTCTTGACTTTGAATATAAACTTACAGACGACAACCGATCCGAGCATTCGTATGCTTCAATCTCTCGATGGGATAACATCTTCAAACTAAAACTGTACAGACTTTTCTCGTGGGAAAGTTCTTCCCACATTTCTTTCAACTCTGTCTTTTCTGATTTTGTTATGTATGATGTTACATACAGAGCAACAGCAATGGAATTGTCTGCAACATACTGGATATCCATATTAGCATTCCACATTGAGAGAATAACTGGATTATAATCATTGATATACTTTGATTCTTCACTTCTTCTCAAATTGTACGTATTGTTTGGAGATTTTCTAGTGATGGTATGTCTCACTGCTGACAAGAAACTGTTTACTCTTCATTTGGATATTACTGGATGTGGAAATCCAAAACGACATTTGGTATAAAACTTTTCCTTCGACTTGTATTTCCGTCGACAATATTTGCCACATTGATGACTTTGGAATCGTAACACTTGTTGCCTTAAGGTGTTTTCTTCTGTTCTTTTTGGTATAACACATGTAACATAATCTTGTACAAAAGATAAAACAGTGTCATGCGAATCAGTTCCAAATTTGGGTGCATCCTTGATCCATAACAGCATATGTATATGAGGACCACCTCTAGCTTGATACTCCTTTCTCCAAAAGAAATCAATAACTTCTCCAAGAGGAGGATTCTTTTTATTGCAGATAAAAGACATCATAGCTTCAAACCTATGGTTGAAATATCTGCATACATTTACAGGATCCAAAGGGCACAATTCTCCAGGTGTCTTGTATTCAATATTTTTAATTTTTGAATTTGCTTCTCGAAGAAATTCAAGTAAATCATCCCAGGCGTATTCAGCACAGCTTAGGGTAACAAACCACATAGGAGTTCCTAAGTTCCTTAGCATACATTTAAGTTCTCCATGACGATGATACCAATACTCATTAGTACCGTGCTGACATGACATCAAATTAATCAGTTGAGATTCTAAATGATTGTTTCTCTGATGTACTTTATCCATAAATTCCTTTGCAGAAACATTTTGAAGATGTACTCCTGTTTTTAATATTTGGTTGACTGCAGATGAAAGTCCAGACAAGTCACTCTCAAACAAAAGATGACATATATATGGGATACATTGTTGAAATCTTGGATCTTCTGCATACAATCTTGTTGTCCAATATTCTGAAACAGAAATCTGTACTGATCGTTCCTCATATCGTCCACCTTTTCCAGTGGGAAAGAGCTGTGGAAAACAACGAGCTTCCAATCTTTTTTCCCATACACTCATGGGAGTCCCCTTCGCTTTTTTCATTTGGAATAATTCAATAGTATTCCCCATCCTTTCTTTTGAATGAAGTGGATGTATACTATAATGTTCATAAATTTCTTCACTTTTGCACATGTCAACTTTATCAATTTGAACACTTGACGCTTCACTATCATCTCCTAAAACTATTTCTTCTTCTTCTACATACACATTTTTGTAGTAATCATTGTTTTTTATAAGATATAATGTTGCCTTTTGCACTTTCCTAACATCAACTCTTAGTAGGAACACCACTAACTAGAATACCTAGTGGTTCACTTTCTGCATTTTCTGCACCAATAGTTTCAAAAATTTTCTTTAAATCTAGCGGTAAATATACAACTCTTCCTTTTAATCCTCGTTGTAAATCTGTAGGAGGCAATTTACCTATTTTAGGCTCCGTGCGAACAATAGTCTGAAATGGGTGCACACATTGAATCAGAATAGACTCATACTTGTTTAAATCTATCAGTTCTGGAGGAATAGTTACTAACTCTAGATTATAATGGACAGCTCTAGCAGGCATTTTATTATCGTCTAATTTGTTATAACAATATTTACAAATACGCTGATTAGTACCCAAATCAAAGCAATCCTCTACCAACAAATAAGTTGTAAATTCCTTCCATTTATCATTATTTTCTCTTTCACTTTTTAAATGCAGATCAACAGTCCTAGTCTGATTTCTATAGTGAGTTCGTCGGCAACAAATACAAGTGTAATTTGGTCTTTCACACGAAATTACCTTAAACTTTGTAATTTGTTCTTCAAACTTCTCTGTACTACTATTTTCCACATTTTCTTCAACACCTACTTCAATCAATGTCTCACTTTGCCCACTCTCTTCTTCAGGACCAAAGTAATGAAACTCTATTTCATCACAAGCTTTTTAACATCTGATACTGTTCCATGCAATAGAGCACTGTTTAAGTCATTTAAAATTATTGCTGGACTTTTTGCATAATACAATCTTCTCACTAACTTCCACATTTGAGACTGATGTACTGCTAACATTCTAAAATGATGAAAAACACTTTGACATCCTTTTTTTCCCTGAAAGACAAGCCAGTGAATGACCTTGCAAACCAGTATTTTTTCTCACTCTGCAAGGATCTAGTCCTTGCAACATCTTAATCTAGTGTTTAACACTTTTTTTACTATACTCTCATGAGAAATTGCGAAAAATATCAATAGATTCCCGTCGTATACTACAAATACTACTTCAATCCCAAAAATACACTGGAGCTTTAGAACGTCTCTCTAGAACTTCATCATCTATCACTTCTTCTACATTTCTGGGAACCATCTTCTCTTTCTCAATTGGGCAACCATTTCTAACCTCATAAGCTCGACCACTGGCATCAACTGCAAGCAGTAATGTATTGGTTTGAAAATAACTCTCTTCATTAAAAAAAGGCTATGAGCTTGAACTGTGTTTCCATTCACCCAAAAAAATATCACAAAAGTTAATTCTGTTAATTAATCTCTTCTTCTTACGTTTGGCCTTCATAAAATGTATTGGCTTGCAAAGTGATCGAATTCTATTTAAAACTAAGATGAATAATTTCCTTTTTAATTGAAAAGCCTTCTCCACAATACTTTCAATCTGTTTCTTCTTTTTCTAAAATGCAGATTGTTTTTATATTTCTTCACATCTTTCAACAAATTAGACACAACTCTATTGTAAAACATTCTCTTTCTAATTTCTTCATACTGAGTCTTCCTCCTTTTACCATACATTATTTCCTTAGAATGTGATTTCCCATTATTCTTGCTTTTTTTCTTCTTATTCTCTTTTGTTGTTAAGGCATTCTTTGTACTTTCCACACCGTGCACACTGTTTCTAGGCTTTGACATTTTTGTAATAAATTGTTTTGTTCTCTTACCGCAAGATTTTTTTTTTTTTATTGAAGTCCTAAAAAACAAAATAAAATTGTAAAGAATATAACATTCATTGACAATATTTAATCTCATTTAACATAAAAAATTTACAGAAATCTTAAAGAAAGAACAAATATCATATGCCACGCATTAAAGCGCAAATTAATAACATTGCAGTGTCCACATATAATATGCTATAAGGCATATAACAACTACTATTTCCCATATTATCCATAACGACTTTTTAATCAAAAAACGTCCCCCAGATTCTATCAAATCTTCTAATACCCCCCACTCGTTGCGGGAAGTCCTTTCACTAGTTTTAACCCAGTTCATCTTATGAAGCCAATCATAAAAGAGTGGAATCTGCTCTGTACACCATTGTTGTAGTAAAAGAGATCTAGCCACTGCCATAGCAATATATAATAATTTAGCCACCTGGTCAGGAAAAAAGAGATCGGGATCAAAGCCAAACAAAATTAATTTCTCGTTCACTACAACTTCGATACCACATTTCATCTGAAAGTAGCTGAAAATCTCTTCCCAGAACTTTGCAATCTTATCACAATAGACTATAACATGTGACCAATTGGCTGGAGAATGATGAATACATCTGAAACAATGTGGAGAATGATTAGGATACATTTTAGCGATAGAAAAGGGTGCACGATAAAGTAGCTAAAAAATAACATTCTACGCCAATTTGCCCCCAGTAATGTAGTAAAATTAAATCTATTAATAACAGATCAAACATTCAAAGGCATTGCCTGATTTTCCTGGTCCAACCACTTTTTAATTGCCTTTTGACTAAGGTCCAAGTTCCTATTTTGAGCGAGATGGCGCTTCCATACCCCTGGTTTTCTATCCGACATGTCGACTAATAATTCCTTTATTAACTGACTTTGCTGTTCTAACTGAATAATATCCAATTGAACCAGGAGTTTATAAATAGATTTATATGACCCTAACAAGATGAAATTTCGGGTAACTAATTGAGATATTTCCGTCAAAGTGATCCATTTCCCATTTCTCAAAAAGTCAGAGACTTTTGATAACCCTGCCGCAGCCCAATTGACGGCAAGATCTGAACCTTGTGTAACACCCGTCAGTGGAAGAATACTGGATAGTAAAGATGTTAAGTTAATGATGGGAATAGAATATCTTTTAAACAGAGTCTGACGTGTTTTTTAAAAACCACTCAAGGGACTTATAACGAACAAATTTGGGAGATTTAAACACGTGTAAAGGAGCATGTATCAGATTTTCTTTACAGATTAGATCCATAAATGTATTTATGAATAATTTTTTTGTGTAAAGTTGAGTTTTGAATCTGGATAGGTACTGGGCAAAATAGGCATCATAGTAGTCTCTAAGATTTGGAGGAACGAGCCCTCCCTGATCCAGATCTTCATATAAAATACTAAGTGCAATGCGTGGTGTTTTCTTTGCCCAGATAAAAGCTGTAAACATTGATTCCACGCGAGCAAAGAAAGAACCTGACAAAGAACATGAAATAGTAGAGAACAAAAAATTAAAGATAGGAAGGACAGATAATTTGGTCAAGGCTATCCAACCTAAAATGGATAATGGTAGAGAGTTCCAACGTGAAAACAACTTTTGGACTCTTTGAAGAAGGGGATTAAAATTTAAATCATATAAATCCCTAACTGATGCTGAAAAAAAGACACCAAGATATCTCTTTGGTCTAGAGTTGGTACAAGAGAGAATGTCAGAATGTAACTCCAAAGCTTCACCACCACATTGTAGAATTTCCGTTTTCTTTTTGTTTATACGATATCCCCCTAGTATTTCAAACTCTTCAAAAAGCTGAAATACTTTGGCTTGAACTCTAGACTCAGGTTTTATGATAAGCATGATGTCATCTGCATATAATTTTAGTTTTGCCATTGATGGAATTGGGGGGGGAATTTCTGCACAGTTCCTCAATGCTATTGCCAAAGGCTTGATGAAAAAGGCAAAAAGGACTGGGGGACATCCCTGTTTTGTACCTCGTTTTACTAATACGGATCCTGCCGCTATAGTGTTAATAATTACATTAGCTTTAGAATTAGAATATAAGTTGCGAATCAAAGATATAATTTTAGGCGAAACCCCAAAGTGTCCCAAAATAATAAACAGTGTCTCCCAAACCACCAAGTCAAATGCCTTTTTGGCATCTAATAACAAAACCAAAGCAGAAATCCTTTGTGTCTCAAAGTAATCTAAAGCCTCAATTAAATAATGTGTATTAGTAGCTAATTGTCTGCCCGCAAAAAAACCATTCTGATCCGGATGAATCAATTCTGCCGAGATATTATTGAAGCGTACTGACAACAATTTTGTTACAATTTTGTAATCAGAATTTAGTAATGTTATCGGGCGATAAGAATTTGGGTCTTTACTATCCTTCCCCTTTTTCAAGAAACTCACTACGTTACCTTGTCTGAAAGAATCTGGTATTGTACCCCCTCTAACATAGAATTTTGTTGTTCATCTAATTCTTGCTGTTGTCTTTTCTCCAAATAATACTCCTTTTTGTGTTATTTCCTCTTTTCAGTTTTTTTAGCCATGGTCAGTTTTTTTTAATGATGATGAACAATATCTGTTTAAAAAAAAATATATAATATTATTAAAATAAATCTATAAAATATACTATTGTATTAGTAAACAAACATGTTCTACATAAAAACCATTTAAACACTTTGTTTTGAAATCACAATCCATTTACTGCAGTATACAGGTAAAAATTGGATAATTCTAGGACTGAATAAGTGAATAAGTAGTGTTTACGTGTTTAGAGGACTGCATCAATATTGGATAGATGATGGTAATACTGTAAGTATTAGTACCTGGGTCATTGCATGAGTACATAGGTACTGACTGGATAATTAGAGTACTGCATGAAAAGAGAATGGAGAAATCATTAATGCTTGGATTTTGCACAGTGATTAGATAAGGACATGATACTGGCTGCATAATTACAAGACTGCACAGAGAGTGACAGCGTGATTATTGCATTTCATGAGTACTGCCTGGATTTTTGCAGAAGTGAATCAGTAGTCTGCAGAAGGTTAGGGGCTTGCATAGATTGTGCACATTTAACTCTAGCACTGCGTGTGTTAAAGCCTGAGTCATTGTACAAGTGCATGGACAGTGACTGGGTAGGTAGAGTGCTGGTAGTTGACAGCAGGGTGAGTTTATAAGTGCTTGTGTTTCGGCACAGAGATTAGATAAGGACATGGTTCTGTCAGGATATTTGCAAGAGTGGACAGAGAGTGACAGAGTGATTGGCGCACTGCATGAGTACTATCTGGATTATTGCATGAGTGAATCAGTAGTCTGCAGAAGGTTAGGGGCTTGCATAGATTGTGCACATTTAACTGTAGCATTGCGTGTGTTAAAGCCTGAGTCATTGTACAAGTGCATGGACAGTGACTGGGTAGGTAGAGTGCTGGTAGTTGACAGCAGGGTGAGTTTATAAGTGCTTGTGTTTCGGCACAGAGATTAGAGAAGTACATGGTTCTTTCAGGGGGATTGCAAGAGTGGACAGAGAGTGACAGTGTGATTGGGGCACTGCATGGGTACTATATGGATTATTGCAGGAGTGAATCAGTAGTCTGCGGGGGGTTAAGGGCTTGCATAGATTGTGCACATTTGACTGTTGCACTGCATGTGTTAATGCCTGAGTCATTGTGCAAGTGCATGGACAATGACTGTGTAGGTAGAGTGCTGGTAGTTGACAGCAGGGTGAATTTGTATGTGCTTGTGTTTCGGCACAGAGATTAGATAAGGACATGGTTCTGTCAGGATGATTGCAAGAGTGGACAGAGAGTGACAGTCTGATTGGGGCACTGCGTGAGTACTGCTTAGATTATTATATGGGTGAATAAGTAGTCTACAGGGGGTTAGGGGCCTGCATAGATTGTGCACATTTGACTGTAGCACAGTATCTCTTCATGCCTGAGTCATTGTACAAGTGCATAGACAGTGATTGAGCAGGTAGAGTGCTGGTAGTTGACAACAGGGTGAGTATATAAGTGCTTGTGTTTCAGCACAGAGTTTAGTTAAGGACATGGTTCTGTCAGGATAATTGCAAGAGTGGACAGAGAGTGACAGTGTGATTGGGGCACTGCATGAGTACTATCTGGATTATTGCAGGAGTGAATCAGTAGTCTGCAGGGGGTTAAGGGCTTGCATAGATTGTGCACATTTGACTGTAGCACTGCATGTGTTAATACCTCAGTCATTGTACATGTGCATGGACAATGACTGGGTAGGTAGAGTGCTGCGAGTTGACATCAGGGTAAGTTTATAAGTGCTTGTGTTTCGGCACAGAGATTAGATAAGGACATGGTTCTGTCAGGATGATTGCAAGAGTGGACAGAGAGTGACAGTCTGTTTGTGGCACTGCATGAGTACTACTTAGATTATTACAGGAGTGAATCAGTAGTCTCTACAGAGGGTTAGGGGCCTGTATAGATTGTGCACATATAACTGTAGCACAGTGTCTCCTCATGCCTGAATTATTGCACAAGTGCATAGACAGTGACTGAGTAAGTAAAGTGCTGGTAGTTGACAGCAGGGTGAGTTTATAAGTGCTTGTGTTTCGGCACAGAGATTAGATAAGGAAATAGTTCTGTCAGGATGATTGCAAGAGTGGACAAAGACTGATAGTGTGATTGGGGCACTGCATGAGTACTACCTAGATAATTGCATGAGTGAATCAGTAGTCTACAGGGGGTTGGGCCTGCATAGATTGTGCACATGTGACTGTAGCACAGTGTCTCCTCATGCCTGAATCATTGTACAAGTGCATGGACAGTGACTGAGTAGGTAGAGTGCTGGTAGTTGACAGCAGGGTGAGTTTATAAGTGCTTGTGTTTCGGCACAGAGATTAGATAAGGACATGGTTTTGTCAGGATAATTGCAAGAGTGGACAGAGAGTGGCAGTGTGATTGGGGCACTGCATGAGTACTATCTGGATTATTGCAGGAGTGAATCAGTAGTCTGCAGGAGGTTAGGGGCTTGCATAGATTGTGCACATTTGACTGTAGAACTGCGTGTGTTAAAGCCTGAGTCATTGTACAAGTGCATGGACAGTGACTGGGAGTGCTGGTAGTTGACAGCAGGGTGAGTTTATAAGTGCTTGTGTTTCGGCACAGAGATTAGTTAAGGACATGGTTCTGTCAGGATAATTGAAAGAGAGGACAGAGCATGACAGTGTGATTGGGGCACTGCATGAGTACTATCTGGATTATTACAGGAGTGAATCAGTAGTCTGCAGGGGGTTATGGGCCTGCATAGATTGTGCACATTTGACTGTAGCACAGTGTCTCTTCATGCCTGAGTCATTGTACAAGTGCATAGACAGTGACTGAGCAGGTAGAGTGCTGGTAGCTGACAACAGGGTGAGCATGTAAGTGCTTGTGTTTCGGCACAGAGATTAGATAAGGACATAGTTCTGTCAGGATGATTGCAAGACTGGACAAAGACTGATAATGTGATTGGGGCACTGCATGAGTACTACCTAGATTATTTCAAGAGTGAATCAGTAGTCTACAGGGGGTTAGGGGCCTACATAGATTGTGCACATTTGACTGTAGCACAGTGTCTATTCATGCCTGAGTCATTGTACAAGTGCACAGACAGTGACTGAGTAGGTAGAGTGTTGGTAGTTGACAGCAGGGTGAGTTTATAAGTGCTTGTGTTTCGGCACAGAGATTAGATAAGGACATGGTTCTGTCAGGATAATTGCAAGAGTGAACAGAGAGTGACAGTGTGATTGGAACACTGCATAAGTACTATCTGGATTATTGCAGTAGTGAATCAGTAGTCTGCAGGGGGTTAGGGGCTTGCATAGATTGTGCATATTTGACTGTAGCACTGCGTATGTTAATGCCTGAGTCATTGTACAAGTGCATGGACAGTGACTGGGTAGGTAGACTGCTGGTAGTAGACAGTAGAGTAAGTTTATATGTGCTTATGTTTTGGCACAGAGATTAGATAAGGACATGGTTCTGTCAGGATAATTGCAAGAGTGGACAACTACTGATAGTGGAATTGGGGCACTGTATGAGTGCTACCTAGATTATTGCAAGAGTGAATCAGTAGTCTACAGGGGGTTAGGGGCCTGTATACATTGTGCACATTTAACTGTAGCACAGTTTCTCTTCATGCCTGAATCATTGAACAATTTCATACACAGTGACTGAGTAGGTAGAGTGCTGGTAGATGTCAGCAGGGTGGGTTTATATGTGCTTGTGTTTCGGCACAGAGATTAGATAAGGACATGGTTCTGTCAGGATAATTGCAAGAGTGGAGAGAGAGTGACAGTGTGATTGGGGCACTGCATGAGTACTATCTGGATTATTGCAGGAGTTGATCAGTAGTCTGCAGGGGGTTAGGGGCCTGCATAGATTGTGCACATTTGACTGCAGCACAGTGTCTCTTCATACCTGAATAATTGTACAAGTGCATAGACAGTGACTGAGTAGGTAGAGTGTTGGTAGTTGACAGCAGGGTGAGTTTATAGGTGCTTGTGTTTCTGCACAGTGATTAGATAACTGCATGGCTACTACTTGAATTTTTGCAGGAGTGAATCAGTAGACTGCAGGAGGTTATGGGACCGTATAGATTGTTGACATTTACATACTAATTACGAAATTGGACATTATAGAACCACAAAAACACTTCTCATGCACTTATAAAATATATTCACTACCTTTGCACTCCTGTAATCTATCAGGTACCTCCCATTAACCCCTTGTGTGCCACGCCCTTTCCCCGCCCTGTGCCGGCCGTTGCATTAGCGGGCGGGGTTCATGACGAGCTGGACTCGTCATGGGCACAGCGCAACCGCGGCCCATGACAAGTCCAGCTCGTCATGGGCACAGAAGGGGTTAATTCAGTAAATATAGATACAACTATATAAATACAATGTAAATAAATACATGACTCATGACATACTATCTATTTAAGGAGACAACTACTACATGCAAGAAAGAATAAAATGTAGTGGTTTTATTTTGAACTAAATGTTGCCAATTAAATCTACAAATATGCAACATCATCAAACTGAACCTTCCAAAAAACTTAATTAAGAAGTGTAATCAACAACACCTTTTTTATGAGGATTTCTAAAACCACTCAAACTGTATAAACTGATAACAGAATTATAATCACTAACACCTTATATGATCAATTTGCAAACAGCACAGTTGTACCTCATTTTACCAAACTATCTATAATAATGCCATTTAATTAAACTATACCTTACTCCCAAAGATATGCTTGCCTAATAAACTGCACCTTATATAAACATTTTTGAAAATACAAATTCTTCATGCATATTTAACCAATTAATAATAAATAAGAAGCATCATTCAACTATGCCTTTCAAGACACTTAAGAATATATATATTAGTGCACATACTATTTTTAAAACAAAGTTCAAATACAATAGAAATTATTCCAATATATATTTGTATATTTAATAAATTAATTTAACCAGCAGAGTTTCATAAAAATGTCAAATTAATATTACATAAATCTCTTAAAAATATAACTCACCTTTTAAATAAATCTGTTGAATGAAAAATCTCACACACTCAGTCAGGATTTTCTTTTTCACACAGAGACTGTAGATGAGCACAATCTCCAATGTAAAACCAGTAATGGCAAATCTTTCCTCTAATTTTCAACACATCTACACATAACACACAAATGACATTGCTTCCCAGTGTTTTTTAAATTGAAAAACGATTTTTCATTGGTCATAGTGAATAATACTTTTCAACTGACATCTTCACCCCTTGTACTTAATGTCAGTTTCCATAGCAACAGGTCATGCAACGTTCAACTTAGCTGCCAGGTCAGAAGTTCACCACACAATGTTGCAAATGACAAGAGCAGGTGTAGTTTACTTTGCAAAGCATGCCCTTATCCTTTCTGCTGTACCTTTCAAACATTTCTTAATAACCAATAACAAGCATGCTTTCTAAACAAAGTAAAACGCACCCTATATTTGAATGTAGATTGTTCTTAAACAGCCAATCAAATCTCTACTTTCTTAAAAACAGCATATTGTCCACCATTTTAGATGGATTTCATTCTACCCCCTGCCTACCTCACCGACAGACATCTTTTGATTACTTTCAGAGATTCCTTCAAGATGCTTTCAGTGTGGATTGTTGGGCACAGCTACGTTTTCTGGTGCAAAAGGTATGCTGAAAGCAGAGGCATTGATAAAGACCTAGCTTTGCAAAATGTAGATATTAAATGGATTGGACAGAGAGGATTAAAGTGGCACCAATTGAAGCCATTGGTTAAAACCTTTATGCACCTCCAACCCCCTGACCTCATGATTGTGCACTGTGGTGGCAATGACCTAGGCACATTGACTGGGGTAGGTCTGGAAATGCTAATGAAGGACACCTTTGCAGAATTGATGTTGCTTTTCCCCCAAACTGCGTTTGCCTACTCTAACATATGCCAAAGACAAAAATGGAAGTGGTCCAATCAATTTTCTCCACAGATTGAGAAAGCTAGAAAAAATGTCAAAATTAGCTGCTTCTACTTATCTCAGAGAACATGGTATGGGGTCCATTTACAACAACAATCTGCGTTTTGATATGGATGGTATCTACAGGAGTGATGGTGTACACTTCACAGATAAGGGAAACAGAATCCTTCTCAACAACTTAAGACTCTGCATCGGCACTTACATGTAGCTACAAAAATCACCCAATAAACACAAGGGCTCTTTTTAGAGCCACCCAAGATGCTAACATAAAATATAGGTTTTTAATGAAAAAATCTCAAATTTTAGTGTTTGGAGTCCTGCACCCAGCATGATTAGGAGTCGCGCACCCCTCGCATTCACACCAGGGGGCCGCGCTGGGAGTCATGTACCCGCCGCGAGCACACCAGGTGGGACGCGCTGGGAGTCACGCACCTCTTGCTTTCACCCCAGGGGTGGGGCTCCTTGCACTAATTTTTATTCGCCCCGGGGACCCCATCCCCCGGGCCTACTCACTTTGTTGAAGACCGTGGGGGAAGCCCCAATGCCCCCACAGTCCCACCGGCTCCCCGCGTCCTGCGAGAGCCAGCATCGCTTTTCCACATGGGGAGCTACTGACATGCAGCTCCTCGTGTGGAAAAGCAATTCTACTTTGGATTTTGAAAGAGAGAGCAGGTTTACCAAAATCCAAACCAGAGTTTGCTACAGTAGGGCGGGAGACGTGCTCCCGCCCTACTATAGCAAACAGCAGTGTCCCGGGGGAGGACACCCCGGGACACTGCAGGAGCTGGCCCTGGGGGGTGGCAGTCCTCAGGGCCACCGAAGGCTCCTGGAGGGGGGCCCCATGGCCCCCTCACATCTTTTGCAAAGCCCCGGGGAGGTGGTGGTCCCCGGGGCGCTGGGGTCCAAAAGGGACCCCCGCATTTTAACAGTTAGTACCCCAGGGAGGTGGTGTTCCCCAGGGCATGTGGGGGGGCTGGAGTCCCCTCACACATTTTTTAATTTTTATTTAAAAAAATAGAGCTCGAGGGAGGAGGTGGTCCCCGGGGCTGTGGGGGCCTCCGCAGGCCCCCGCTTTACATTACACAAATCCCCCAGGGACCTGGTCCACCCAGGGGGTTAGAAATAACGTAGCGAGAAAACCCTTGCTTCGTTTTTTTTAAATGTTTCACCTGGATCCATGCACCCAGTGCGCATTCCGCTGTTTTTAAAAAAAAATGCTTTTTTGGCCCTGGAGGTCCTTGTGGGACCCCCTGAGCAGTCCTAGTGGGTCAGTGTGTTTCTACCCTACCCCCTTTTCTTCCTTGTCACCTTTGTTTCCCTGTTTACTTCTGACTCGGTTCTACAGTCACAAAATGGCTGCCAACACTTCCTGCTTTGGAGTGTTGACAGCCAATTAGAATAAAGCTTGTGGTCAGGAGGGTCCGCTGATCCACCGCGGCCCTAAATATCGAAACTTTTTTGGGGATTTTCCCAGCAACTACTGAACGGATTTACACCATTTAAAAAAAGGGCGCTTTCTGAACCAAGCACTACTTTTTTGCCAAATTTGGTGTAATTCTGTTTGGCAGTTTTGGCTGTAACCGTGTCTAAAGTTTCCTATGGGAAATTGAATTTTTTGACCACTATTTGTTTATTTTCTCTGCAACTATTGAACGGATTTACACCATTTAAAAAAAGGGCTCGTTCTGAACCAAGCACTACCTTTTTGCCAAATTTGGTGTAATTCCGTTCAGCAGTTCGGGCTGTAGCCGTGTCTAAAGTTTCCTATGGGAATTAACATGGAGAAAACACGTTTTGGGACGCCCTTGTTTCTCGGCCCCTGTTTGCCGAATCACCCCAAAACTTTCAAGACAGGAGCTGACCGGAGCCCCCCACTAGTTTTGAAAATTTCACGATGATTCGTCATCCGGTGCCAAAGATATTGGGAAAACAAAAAATGCTTTTCCTATGGAAATTAGGTCCTAACTATAACTACCTACTGGCAACCGCCAGTAGGTAAAATAAAAAAAATAAAAAATGTATATATATATATTCACTGAAAAAACCATAGGTTTCACACATGTTATAGTTAGCACGACATTTCACTCGTGAAAAACCAATGAAATTCCCCCGTTATAGTTAGTGCAGGCAACTATAACTCACGCGACCGCAATCCTCTGCTGATGATGTCAGATATTACATCACTGTATTTAGACACTTATTTACCCATGTCTTCTTCCATTAATCTTTAGCTATACATATATTACAAATATTTATTTTTCATAAAGACACATATGTCATCAGTGATGTAACATCTGACATCATCAGCAGAGGATTGCGGTCGCGTGAGTTATAGTTGCCTGCACTAACTATAACGGGGGAATTTCATTGGTTTTTCACGAGTGAAATGTCCTGTTAACTATAACATGTGTGAAACCTATGGTTTTTTCAGTGAATTTGCAAGGTTTTTTAAATGCTAATTCCTAACTATAACGTGTGTGAAACCTATGTTTTTTTCAGTGAATTTGTACAGTTTTTTAAATGCAAATTTTTTTGGGAGATTTTTGGTAAAAAATAATATCCAACCTATGTATAAAATAATATATGTACTATATCCTGCATTATGGAATGGTTAATTTTTTTTAAATTAATGTTTACATACAGTTGTACATCACAGTTATTATCTTCTACAACTCTTGAAACTTGTACTTTTTTTTGTTATACATTTTTTGCTGTGCGCGTACGGTAAGCTGACGCTACGCGCTCCGTACGTCATAAGTACGGTGCGCTTACGTGATACGATGCGCGTACGGTAAGCTGACGCTACGCGCTCCGTACGTCATAAGTACGGTGCGCTTACGTGATACGTACGTGACGTACACGTACACGCATGCGCGTTTCGCGGAACCAACGTCGCGGTTACGCGGGTGCGTGTAATGCACATGCGCGAGTGCGTCCTACGTACGCGCTCCGTAAGCGCATATTTACGTCACATTTGCGCATGCGTACTTGTTTACGAGCGCGTACCGTAAGCTTACGGAGCGCGCACGGTAGGTCATGTGATCCACAAAGAACACTTTTCATTGGTTGAAACTACTTTCAGTTCCAGAAACTTCCCACACCACACCCATTCTCCTCATTACTGCTTGAGATCCCCGAGGAGAAGGAGCTGAATTGACATTGAGATACAATGGCAGAGCAGCAGTCCTCTTCTGAGAGTGAGCCTAGCAGCACCATCATCAGACAGAGAAGGAGGAAACAAAAGGATTCTTTTGTGTGGGAGTATTTTACTTTTCCAGAGGGGCAGAAAAAGGTCAATGCTCCATTGGTCACTTGCAGACTTTGTGAGCGTGTTTTATCTAGAGGAGATCCAAGGAAGAAGTATTCCTTTGGAAATCACTCTATGATGAGACACCTTAGGGATAAACATCCCAGGACCTTTGCTCGACATACTGAAGAAAACTCTTCAGTAAGTCACCGGAGCCCAACCTCAGAAGCTCAGCCGAGTACATCATCGGCAGCTCAGCTGAGCCCTTCCTCTGAGGTGGGAGCATCTCCTTCTTCAGCTCCTCTGGACATTAACCCTCGATTTCGGAGGGTTTCAATGAGGTGTACAACGTGTTGTGGTCTTATTGTTTTTGGGGAGACCAGTGTTTCCCTTATTAACAATAAGATAGACCAGCACGTTTGTAGACGTTCATAATATTCCCATTCTTTCTTTCCTCTATCCCTGTATTAACCCAACGGCTCTTTTAAGAGCCAACCTTACCTCACAATTTTTGTAATTTTTTTTTAAGCTTTCCTTTTTGAATTTTTTTTTTTGCCATGTGCGTACGGTACGCGTAATCGCGGAATAGTTACGCGAAGTTCGCGGAATTTTTCCGTTTACGCCGTGCGCGTACGCTACGCGCATTCCGCGATTTTTCGAAAAAAAATTAAAATTAATTTTTGCCCTTGGGGGTCCTTCTGGGACCCCCTGACAAAGGCTAGGGGGTCAGGAACTGTCCACCCTGCCCCCTTTTCACGTTCTCCACCTTTGTTTTTCACCCCCTCAGACTGCGAGAGACAAAATGGTGGCCGACACTTCCTGGTTTCGACCGATTCGAATGTTTACTAAGATCTAACAACCAATCAGAATCGCGCTCGTGCACGGCGGAGTGTGCGTACGGTAAGCTTACGGTACGCGCTCAGAGCGCGCCTATAGATATATATATTGATTTAAATGCTATTTTCTCAGGAAATACTGAACAGATATACACGAGACCTGCAAAAGGCACATCCCTGACCTGAGGGCTACCTCTCTGCCAAATTTCAAGTAATTCTGTTCAGCCGTTTGGGCTGTAGCTCGGACTAAAGGTCCTATGGAAAAATGCATGGGGAAAACGCGTTTTGGGACCCCCCTTTTTCTCAGCCCCCGCTTTACGAATCCCCCCGAGACTTTCAGGGAAGGAGCGGAGCGGAGCGCCCCACCTATTTTGAGAATTTTGCGAGGATTCGTCAATCGGCGCCAAAGTTATTCCAAATAGAATGTTGCGGATTTCCTATGGAAACACTGTCCTAACTATAACTATCTACTGGCGACCGCCAGACACAAACTCATTTATTCTCAAGAAATACGACGTCTCCAGGGTAAAGGAATCCAAAAATGTATTCCAAACTTCAAAAACAGGCTGGCAGTCCATAATAAAACACTTGCCCTAACTCCTTACACATTTCGGCTTTCCCTCAAGTCTTGATCACAGGAAGGCAATTTCATCAAACAAATGCAAAGCTTACGTGCTTATCTAGCATGCGTCAGACTACCTGATTGTTTGTAGTCTGCCAATTTCGTGTTTGATGAACATATTTTGAAACTTTATTTTTAAAAAAGTCATTTAACATATATAGCATTTTAGATGTTTTAAAAGCAGTTCTTAAAGTCATTCTTCTTGTGAAGATGAATGACTTTAAGAACTGCCAGTCTGTCTCTGAAGTTTGGAATAAATTGTTTGGATTCCTTTAACACTCACTGGTGGCTGCCACCAAGGAATGCAAACTATCTGGCCGTACTCAAGAGTTCTTCATTTGGAATTAGTCAAACGTGTCTATGGTGCCACAGCACCATTAGCAGCCGGTCCCCCAAGGTCCCAAAGGCTCAGTTCCAGTCTACCCACTCAAGTGGAATGGAAGTGTTTAGCACTGCAGCAAGTGCTCTCTCCTTGGGCACAAACAAGCCTGGATCCTGTACGGCAAAGATAGTCTGGTACAATGGATGCAGCAGCACCCAGCAGCACAGTCTCGCTCTGTAGAGCAGCAATGGTGGTCTGTTCCAGTATTTCGGAGCTGCTCCTGCTCGCCAGACAAAAAGGTAAGTTGCTCTTCCTCCTAGCGGGAGTGTGGGGGGCTTGTGTGCTCCTCAGACTCTGGACCGTAGCTCCAACAAGGGTAAAAGTCCCCGGCGGCGACTTGGTCAACCTGGGGGACATCATCAAGGTGCAGATCCCAATGTGCAGGCTCGACCCGCTAGTCACAGCAGTATTCTCTCAGTACGGGAGACAACTTGAACCCTAGGCCAAAGTGGTACCGGTAGCCCCACCTGGCATACACAGTTGTGGCATTACTCACAATTCGGGGGAAAACTTTCCTTTCCTCACTATGGGAAGCCCCTCCTGGCACATGGGTTTGCAGATTTTGGCAGTCACAAGTCCCACGCTCCTGGCCCAAAATCAGTTCAATGGTGACCTCCTCTGACATACGGGGTCACTGTGGTATGGGGTTGCAGCTTGGTGCTTCCTGCACAGTGCTTTCAATACTGCTTCGAACAATGCAACCCTCTCCTGGCATATGAGGGTCTCAGAGCCAATACTGGATACAGGCACGGGCACAGCCTTACACTTCACTCAGCGAATCCTCATGCAGGGCTCCCCACTAGACCGCGCTCCCTCCAATGCTCTCCTCTCACTCGCAGAGCACACTGGTCTTGGCAAGCAGTCAGGAGATGTTGCTCCAGGGCAGGTGATACTAGTGTCCTGGGTGATGTCCCCTCACCAAGCAGGAACATGAGCAGTCCGTGGCTCCCAGTCCTGGTCACAGGCAGAAGTCTTGCACAGATTCCTCTTCTCACACAAGCCATCTGGCTGCTTGGCAGATTACACATTTTTGGGGACTCAGCCTCCCTGTTTTATAGTACTTTGACAGACACCTGGGATAGTATTACAGAAGTGTCCCGGGGCGCAACAGGTGTTAATGCCCGTTTTGCATGCCCCCGCGGTACTTTGATATTACAGAAGGGTCCGCAGACGCTTGTGCGGCCCCGTTTGTAATACAGATAGCACTGGCGCGCATATAGGGCCAGTGCTATCACCAGAGGGCGTTCCCTTATTTGCATGGCGGCTTGGTCCCATGCAAATGAGGGAATGCCTTTGCCTCTGTACCTGCACCATATTACTGATGTGGGCGCAGATGCAAAGAAGCTAGCAGGAGGAGCAGTGACAGTGGCTCACTGTCAGTGCACCCCCTGATGGCAGCCCTCTATAGGGGGGAAAGGTGTCCTATAGACCCCCATACATACCCTTGCAGGCAGATGCAGTCACTCACTGCGCACGCCTGCAAGGGGATCTCTTAGCCTCCTTAAAAGTGCAGGCGAGTGCCGCCTGCACAGTGAAAGATGGAGAGGCTGCTTCAAAACCGCTCTGTATTTCACTTTGTATGCACTGCCCCCAGGGCACCATGATTTTGCAGCTACCGTGAGGGCAGCGCATTCAATGTAATAGGGCGCACTTTCCCTGTTTGCACCTGCCACACCTGTTTTAATGTGCGCGTGGCGCAAACAGGGAAAGTGCACCCTATCCATAATACGGCTTCAAATGTGATTTAGGGTCTGAGCCTTTGAAGTTTTATGACCAGGTTCGGCTTCTTTTGAAATGGACATTTCTCTCTTCCTTCTTTCCTCACAAAAGAGGTCTGTCACAGCAGACAAGACTCTGAAGATGATTGTTCCACAACACAATTCATGGGAGTGACCAGAGTTCACTCCTGCATGTCTGCCACAGTGAAATGTGCATAAAAAGGTCAATCCAAGACCCACAGCCCTACTCTTTATGATTCCCTTATCAGCATCATCACCCTTCCAGAGAACTGCCCGGATCTCTTCCATGCGATCTATCACAGAATCAAACAGCAGTCTTGTGAAGTATAAAGGTAGTCTCATCCTTTTGTTTTCAGTGTGTGTCTCACCCAGCTCACAGGAATGCAGCAATAGGCAAATCTCTCTAGGGGGGATTCTTCTCCTCCTCAAGTCTTCACCAGGTAGGCCTGGGTTCCCCAAAGTGGAATCAAGGGTCCTCCTTATAATGAACCACTGCAGGCACACTTACTCTTACTCAGTGCACATGGACAGCACACTTTCAGTCCAGCACTGTGGTCCAACTGTGCACTGTACCCTCATCCATACACATGCATTCAGTACATACACTGTTCAGCACTGAAGCTTTTTTATCTTTAGATAGATGAGCAGAGCTCACGGAGTTCCAAAAAACTCTGCGGAGAAGTGTTTTTCCTCACTCACCAATAGTAAGTTGGCGAGTGCAAGCAAGGAAAATCCAACACTAGACCACTTTCCAGCGAGATTTCTCAATGTGGGCAGTAGCGGATGGTCACTACAGCACGCGTTGAGAAACCTTCTGCTTCGGTTGAGGAACCTGCCACTCAAGTAAAACTTCTACTCGAGGAGCAGAAAGAAGCAGCACCCTCTTGCACAGTGCACGATGCTATTCACACTGATTTTACAGCGCAGGACAAACACATGCCACTAAAAATCAGTGCGAACAGCACAAGGTAACCCACTCCCCCACTCGCGGAACTCCGAGTCGCTTGGCAACGTTTTTTAGTTGTTTCGCGGAGGAACTCCACCCAGGCTTGGTTCTGTACCCTTCCCAGGCATACATACAATCAAGCAGAGTCACTATTCCTGCACTCCAGAACTACCAAGGGTGAGTTAAGCACACAGCAATGGAACATTTAGAAGGTGACTGTGCCTGGAGGCCTCATTCCAGGAACAGAGGGTAAAAGGGTCCTGCTCACTACTACTGTATACCTCTACCACTGCACTGGTTAACTCTTGGTGAAGGTGGTAGCCTCCCACCACTATGAGTGTAGTGCTATGGTCACCCCTCCTGGTCTACAGGACCGCAATCTGCGAGACAGGTCTATGTCATGGCGTACACGCAGGATTCATGTTCACCTATGACAAAGAAAAACATACAGTTGGGTACTCAGGGCAGGGGTATACATCTCATAACATGTAGAGGACATTTCCATTGCAACTGATGACCCTCCCAGATCAGAACACCCTTAACCAACTTTTAACCTGGAGAAATGGAGTAGTCAGTTCAGTAAAACCAGTAGGAAAGTCTGTCAGTATTCCCGCAGCTCAATCCGACTCTGTACTCCACTACAGAGTCTAACCCTTGCAAAGAAATGGACCATCTCAACAACTTGGGATTCTCTCACTTCATATCCATGTAAAATGTGAAGGGCGTCTAACATGGGCTTCAATTGGAATTCCATAGAGCATATTATCAAGCCCATTATCGCCGTTTTAGCAGCAGTTTTCTGCCGCTAAAGCGGCGATAATTTTATCACCTGGCTTGATAATATGCCCCTAAATACTTATAAGGCCCCAAAGGCGAGACCTATTGCCTAAGCCAATGCTTGTTTCCATCTTGTTATAGTGCTACTAGGGGTTCTTTCCTCTAACCAAAGATACACGCAACTATAGGGAAGGCTCTTGTACAATCCAGGTTGGACTATCAAAATCGCAGTCACTCGAAGCACTGGAATAGACCTTCAACAAAGAGAAATATGGAGAAAGCATCTAGAATATTTATCAGACGTTTTTCGAAATACAGTGAAACAGTGTCCGTGTTGTGAAAACTTTATTGGCTAGTTGTTTGAAAACGGATATTTTTCCAGGTCTTAGTTATTTATTGCTCAGATGGTTATCTATGGCTCACTCTCTTGCCTACATGGTAGTAAGTTTCACAGTGATTCTAACTCAGATTTAGCAGGGTGCAGAGCTTTTTCGGTTACTCCAACCTCTTTAATTCCCTGACCCTCTTCTGACCTTCTTTTCAGGGCGAACTTCGGCTCTTGCACATTTGGAAACAAATAAATGCATGACTAACAAGCCAGGGGCGTAACACAGGCCCCCGCAGCCCCAGTGGTGCGGGGGCCCCCACGCTCCAGGGGCCCCCTCACTCTCAGTGGAGGGAGACGGCTCCGCCTGCAAGCAAGCCTCTTCAGCCTCCCAAAGTCCCCATAAATTAAACTGTGCGCACACGCCACGGTGACGGCATCTAAGCCAGCCTTCGAGTCTTCCCTCTCATTCTGTCTCGCTCCTCAGTGAAAACCGAGACTTCAAGAAACGGGTATTACCCTCTCTTTCCTCCTTTCGTTTATTTGCTCCACTGTAAAATGGATCCAAAAAAGAATAACATTTTTGCTGGAAACCTTTTCTTTTTCTGACACAAGTGCAGCCTCGGGGTGGAGAGAAATAAAACATTCCAAATGTGAAAAATAAATAACTAATTGAAGCAAGACAGAGTGGTTGCAAGGTGTCCAGATTGATTTATTTACACCTAAACACATTAGCGCCACTTTACAGTGTTTGCCAGTGAAGTGATACTTTTGTTTACTCCTCCTTCTTTGAACAACATTGTTTTCCCTGTGTGGGAAAGAGCACCTTGCCTGGAGGTACTGAAATACCTGCTTGATGGGTGAATTGGAAAACAAAATGTGAACAGCAACTCTGTGTTTATGAATGTGGTCTTTTTAAACCATACTGCCTGTGTTTTGAAAGAATATAAGCAATGAGCACTGAAATGGGTCCCTTCCAGGCCCTGTAGTCATGGCCTTACCTTTTCATGCAAAAGCACTAATTTCAGAATAATAATTGTAAAAGGAAAAAGGTAACCATGTTGTTCCTGCTTACATTTCACATGGTTTACTTAATCTTGCATTCCCTATGAGTGTTTGCTTTTTCTAGAATTTTGTTTAGGCAGCATATTGCTCTTGTCTAGTGCGTAATTAGAATTGAGTCACATTCAGGTGTTTATAGCGGGTCAGTGCAGTGCAAGTTTCTCTCAGTGGGGCAGTATGGTGTTCAGTGGGGAGAGGATGTGGCGCTATGGTCAGAGCTGCTGAAGTGGAACTGGTGAACCGGGTTCAGCCTTAATGACCAGGCTCCTAGACCACTCTCCTGAGGGAGCACATTCCTGTGCTACACCTTAGAAGGCGCCGCAAGATCTTAAAAGCCCTGGTGTCTTAGCACCAGCGGGTCGACCCTAGAGGTGGCAAGTGTGGATTAACCTTGAAGGCCTGTCCACCACTATCCATAAAGTTCACCTCCAGTCTTGGGGACAGACCTATGAAGCAGCACACCATAGAGTGGCAGTGACTCTGTCACTGAGGTCAAAGGACCCTTGAGCAGGGTGGTTCTAGGGCAGTGTGACCGCACCGGGCGCTAACTTCAGGTGGGGGCATCGTGTTTGTAAGTATATTATGGTTTTAAAAGCACTTGCTGCCTCCTTCCTGCCCTCCAACATTTTTGGGCAACAATAAAAATGTCTTGAGAACTCCAGTGATTTATGTTCTTAGTAGAGAGAGATGGTGTTTTGTCTAGTTGAAGGTTTGACTCATGAAAAGGAATGGCAGAGGTGTAATGTGCATGCTGCTAAGAACATGTGCCATGCAGTTCACAAAGTGCACATAATGTGAATAGGTCAGTGGGTTACTGCTTTTGTCAGAGAGACCCTATTGTTACTTGCAGCTAATAAGTTAAAATCCTAACATAGAACAGTGAGCTATTAACTGTCATGTAAGAGTTACATGCAAACTCCAAGGTATGAATTAGAGCGTTATGTTTTTTTCCCCAGTCTTCGATTATCCTAATGTTGCAAAAAAGGGTTCATTTGGGTAGAAATCAATTCTGATTATTAAAGAGAACCCCTAACCATGGTATTATGTTTTTAATTCTGAGTTTGTGTTTCTGCAGACCAATCACTATTAAACTATGCTGCCTACTAGTATGGTTGTCATGTGACTCCTACACCGTGTAGTACTTTGTCTTATGTAACATTTCCTACACAGTGATTTGCACACATATGAATGATTGTCTCTGTGTAATATGTGTGATGTAAAGTGCTCTGATACCCTACACTGGTATTAGTGGTGCTGTACATTTTCTGATACTTTATTATTTTGAAATGTTTACATATGCTAACAGTCTCTGCAATGATTTTTCCTTATTAGTACTAGTGGAACATACAACTGCAGCAATGAGAACGGTGACCAGTCAACCTTTGCAAAGGGCCCTCCACTTCACTGCAGCACAAGTCAAATTTTTTAGTAACTTTTGATGGGTTTGAGCTATAAACAATTTATTAGTTAAAATCGTCAGATTATGCAGCAGATGATGTATTATGTGGCAAATATGGCAAAGCCATAGTTATGTGGAAAACATTTGCAAACTAGGATATTTTGCCATTCATGTTTGAACTCTCTCTCTAGGCATCTTGAAGCTGGAAAACTCCTGCATCCATCCCAAACTGGGTTTCGCCCCTCTCAAGGGACTGAAACAGCCTTACTGGCAGTCGCAGAAGACTCTAGAAGGATTCTTGATGCAGGTGGCTCTCTAGGCGTGATATTGTTATATCTCAGCGCGGCATTTGATACGGTTAATCACCGTATCCTAACTCATCGACTCAAAGATCTGGGTGTGACAGGAACAGCCCATAATAGGCTGTGCTCTTTCCTCGAGGGTAGATCCTTCCAGGTCTAGGAGGGCGAGGCCATTTCAAGCCCTAGGCCCCCTTATTGTGGAGTGCCTCAGGGGACGTCCCTGAGTCCCACTCTCTTTAATGTTTACATGGCTTCTCTCGTGGACATTGTCCTACCCTTTGGGGTGCATATAATTACAGTGGTGGCATTTAACTACAAAAGCAGTTCCCCTACTTGTCTTGGCCCATGCCTCGAGGAGGTGATGAGGTGGATGTGCCATTCCCATCTAAAACTGAACGGTGATAACACCGAGCTTATGTTGCTCAGTAATCCCTCCCCCCTAGAGGTTTCCTCTATCTGGCCAGTATGTATGGGCCCTGTGCCTATCCCCAAATCCGAAATAAAGAGTTTAGGTTTCAGGCTTGATTCTGAGCTTAGCTTTAAAACCCAAGCAAGGAAAGTTGTTGCCTCCTACTTCGGTATTCTAAGACTGCTGCATAAAGTGTTGCCTTTGATACCCCCTCAAGCAAGAAAGCTTGTGGTCCAGGCACTTGTCTTATCCCGCCTGGACTATGGCAACGCTTTTTATCTCGGTGATCCCTGTGCGGGCTTTAAGAAACTTCAAATCATGCAAAATTGTGCCGCAAGGATTCTTGAGGGTACTCCAAGCCGCCAGTCAGCCAAAGCACTTAGGTCTTTACATTGGCTTTCCAGTCAGGAAAGAGTCCACTTTAAAGCCCTCTGCACCACCCATAAGATGCTAGGGGGTGTGGGACCGGCTATCAATTCTTCCTTTGTCCAGCCCTACCAAGCCAACAGGCGGTTACGTTCAAATGACCTCCACCTGGCGTCTGTTCCCAGAATCAAGAGGTCCAGAAGTGGCGGCCGGCTCTTCTCTTACAACGCCGCTAAACTCTGGAACTCCTTGCCGCTTCAGCTACGTAAAGAGCCAGACCACACCGTCTTCCGCAGGAGGCTCAAAACCTGGCTTTTCCCTAATTGATTGCCACAGCTTAGTGCGGTTTCTGCCCTAGCGCTGGGATGCCTTCGGGTAATCATGCGCTTTATAAATGCTATTTCATTTCATTTCAACTGCTCCTGTGGAAAAAGGGAGGAGAAGTGCTGATGACAGAAACTCCATGGCTGGGAGACAAATGGTTTGCGATTCCACTTTTAAGGATATTTTGGACATTCCGTGATTGGAAATGTATCCCACTTTGTGAATGTATTTTAATGTTAATAACACATATTTAACCCTAAATAAACATGTGTATCTCTTGGTTAAATTAAATAATGTAATAAGCTGTAACCGGTTAGTGAAATGGGAAACGAATACTAAAAACTGGGATATTTTGCTTTTTCTGCCACACCTCTCACTCCGCCCACTGACCCAATCCATTGGTTATTCCCGCCCTCTGATTTTCCTCCCACAGTTTCCCTACTTTTTTTCCCCCACTTCAACCACTGCCTGGCACTAACATGCATTAGAGACCACTGTGGGCTTTTACCACTGGGTCTCTTACAGAACGACACCTCAGGTCCATACACGGGGGCTAAACACAGCACGTTTCTGGGTTCTCCACACAACGTGTTTGCTATTTGACGCCAGACTTCAGCTTGTGTTGAGGAAATTAAACATCCCCTTGTGCTTGTATAAAACATAGCTGCCAAGTGGCATTGGCACCATGTCGTGTCCATTCGGAGATTTTATACAACAACACTTTGCATGCTGGAATGTTTAACCCCTTACTTAGATGGTCACAGCACAACTCCCAGAATGCAAGGCGCTCTTGGCTTAAAATCCAGACCTGGCTGGCGGTGTCACACGTGACGATAGAGCCATTTGGAGGCAATAGTGAATCTGTAATTTTGCAGTCGTGTCTATACTCTTAGTAGATTGTAAATACCGCCAGTGTTGACACACTGAGGTCTGAGGCCTCTGTTTGTTATGAAGTAAGGCCCAGTCTGGTGGTTCAGGTCAGTCCTTGTGAGGGAAGCTGCTAGACTTGTTTTTACCATGCACTTTGAAAGAATTTTCACATTGATGCAAGAAGAAAGTTGGATTGTTTTACAAAACATGCTTGATTTTTGTATATTGCTGGACTGGTGATTGCTTTATTTTGCACTTTGAAAGTATTTGCACTTTTTCTTTTGCTTTACCAACTACAGTTTGTATAGATTGTCATTAGGTACTTGCTGATATGGTTTGTTTTTATTGTACATGCAGTGTTATTTATGGTGTTGCTTGCACTTGTTTGTAATACGTGTACCTTAAATCTTGTATTTAGCATTGTTTACACTACAGAAATGATAAAGTAAAACAGACAAACATCTGCATCAATGTTCTGAAGCATCCAAACAGTTTTCTTCCTCAGCCTTGTTTGCCTGCCTGTTTTGCAGTGCTTACTAATAAAGACATTATGATTGAAATTGCTTCCTCAGTTCACGTTATTATCATGCACAACCCTTGACAGTCGCTAGTGTGTGGCATGCAGATAATTCACGAGTCTATTTCTCTTGACTTTCGCAGGATACTGAGCACTTCTCATGTATATTGTCAGTCGAGTTTTTATGGAATTGCAGGTTTGGGTTGGTCTTTCAAAGTTTCAAGGTATTGTCAATTCTATTTCAAACCCTTCATAGTTGTTCTTTGTTCTTCAGCCATAGGCAGTTCCTGAGACAATAGGACTGCTCCTTGGCATTGTTCTGATTGCTGCCTCAGTTAAATAATCTGCTTTTGACAGTATTGTTACAAATGGCATAGCTTGTATGTTAAGAGTATTTCCCACTTTCTCATTAGAACTTAGAGAAAGACAAAATAGAGGCATTTCATTTAAAAGTTGGAGGTTTCAAATCAAAATATGCTAGATTTCTGGGTGGTAGGGCAAAGTGGTAGATGGAGGGCAGCGCCGCCGGGGGAGGGTGGCCCCATCCATGTGCTTTGCAGGGGGGCCCCCTCAAGTTTCGTTACGCCACTGTAACAAGCGGCCATGGTCAATGTTGAGAATCCCAGTGTTTGCACACACCTGAACACGCCCATCACCCGAAAGGGAATTAAGGAGATCCATTTGGTTATGGTTAAACTGGGATTTTTTAAAATGGTTTCAAATTAAATATAGGACACTAACAAACAGCCTTTTTTATTGTGCACGATTTTCAAGTACCCACATTTCTAAATAGACCTGTTGTATTCACTGTGATGGAGGCTGCTGGATTGGAGGATGGGGGTAGGGACTCTAGAAAATGCAATCGTTTTGCCCCTGTTGTGGTTAGGGAGATGCAAGTAATATTCCTAAAGCCAGCATTGATGGGCACACAGAAAGGGCAACACCCTAAGGCTCTAGGGCAAGAGAGGGGATGTCCCACCACTCATCTGGGGCTGATGGAGGGGTGATGCAGAGCTCACAGGAGTCTAAGGAGTTCTCTTTCACTAGGGGACGGGGTCAGATGGAATCCCAGCCCTGGTCTTACCCCTGCACGCCACTGAGACACGGGTGGCAGAGCAGGGGGGCTGGCTCACTAGGGAGGAGTTGCCTGCCTGGTCCCCTCCGCAGGCCTCTATCCCGCATGTTATCCAGTGTGCAGTGCATGTGCCAGTAGATGCAGGCGCGGTGCAGATGTCACTTGCTGCAGGTGCGGTGCTTATCTCAGTGTCACTATGTGGATGCAGGTGCGTTGCTGGGACCAGCAAGTTTGGATGCAGGACAGGTGCAATGCATGTGCCAGTGCGTGCAGGTGTGTTACTCATGCAAGGGCTTGTAGTGTGGGAGTGCTGGTCCCAGGGGGCACAGCGTGGCTCTGCTCCCAGTGGGTGCAAGGGAGTGTGGGGCCACTGGGGCCTGATGTGGTGGTGTTCCAAGGGGGTGCAAGCGGACGTGGCATGCTTCCAGCGGAGGTCGCTGTGCTGCTGGTGCCAGTGGGTAAGGATGCAATGCTGGTGCCACTGGGTGAGGGTGTGGTCCTGATGCCACTGGGTGAGGGTGTGCTGCTGGTGCCAGTGTGTGAGGGTGTGGCGCTTCTGCCACTGGGTGAGGGTGCAATGGTGATGCCACTGGGTGAGGGTGTGGTGCCGGTGCCAGTGGGTGAGGGTGAGGGTGCGATGCTTGTGCCAGTGGGTGAGGGTTTGATGCTGATGCCACTGGGTGAGGGTGTGACGCTGATTCCACTCAGTGAGGGCACGATGCTGGTGCCAGTGGGCAAGGGTGTTCTGCTGGTGCCTGTGGGCGAGGGTGTGCTGCTGGTGTCACTGGGTGAGGGACGGCGCTTGTGCCACTGAGTGAGGGTGCAATGGTGGTGCCACTGGGCAGGGTTTTAAGTGGGATGAAAAAACTGGGGGTCTCTCAGAGGGGCGAGGCCATGTAATTAAGGGCATGGCTTATAAAACTCGTAAGCTAAAATTCTGTGCATAGCATAGTGTGCCGCCCGACTTGTATTTTGCTGTTTCTGTCATTGCATCCAGATACACAAGTAGCATCATACCTACAACAAGTCAGGACTATTGGCTTTGTCAATGGTTGTTAGTTGCATAAAATAAATAAGCAGCAACTATGGCTTGTATATACTATTGAAAAAGCTTCCACTTAAAGCCCTGGTGACACCACGACAATGTTGCTACTCCTGAGTTTCAAACAGAGAAGGGAAATCCGGAGAGAAAATTACTCTCTTTAAAGGATTTCCCTTCCCCTACAACGCTCAACTGGCATGACGTCACGCCGTAACTTCTCCACTAGTGAGAAGTGAGCAGTGTGAGCACGCACACATCGAGGTGCCTACTGTCACTGCAGTCCGCTGGACCGCCTGTGCCAAGGCACAAAACAGAGCCCGGTAGAGACCCGTTTCGAGGCCCCCTGTATAAAACTGCCGGTGCTCAGCACTGGTGAGACCCGGCCCACTTAAAGCCCTGCCACTGGGGGAGAGTGCGGTGCTTGTGCCACTGGGTGAGGGTGCGATGGTGATGCCACTGGGGAAGGGGGTGGTGCTGGTGTCAGTGGAAGAGGATGTGGTGCTGGTACCATGGGCCGGGGTGCGGTAATGGTACTGATTGGAGCATTCGTGGTGCTGGTGCAAATGCAAGTGCACCTGCTGGGGAGCAGTAGTGCATGTTCAAGAGTAGGCACCTCCGAGAGAGAGAGAGCAGGTAAGGTGAAACAAAAGCATGACAAACAACCCCGTTGCAGGACCAAAGGCCTTCAGGCCCGGCTGGGATGGGGGCAATATGTCTAAATGCGGCCTGGCCTGCAACACCCGGCCGTACTCCTAAATCGGGAATGAACCCGCCTGCGGGGGCGTCTCTGTTTATATGGAGGTGTGGTCCTGGGAAGCTGGGGTGGAAATATTTGCCCCCTGCCACTCAGATCTTGTGGGCCCCGGCCCCCTCCCACCGTGCGAGATGCTGCACCTGTGCGCTCGGATGACCCCCACACCCCAGACCTCACTTTCTCCTTCTAATGAAGAGAAAGTACAGCTTGGAATCAGCCGGCTCCCCTGAGAGCCGAAGAATGTTGCTGCCTGCCCCGCACCATGACAGCTGGGGAGGAAGTGAGGGTGGGAACCAAGGAAGGGATGGGTGGTGTGAAAACTAGGCCTGGGCGGTAAATTCCGTTCCGCTCGCGGAATTTGTGGAATTTCGGTAATTTCGCGTTCCGCGGAGAGCGCGAAATTACCCAAAATTCTGCTTTCCGCGACTTCGCGAAATTTTTTCTTGTTCGCGTTCTCAAAATGCGTGTTCGCGAGATATTTCTCCCCGAGCACGCAAACAGCAACTGTGAACAGGAAAAAAGCATCGCGAACAAGCAATTCCGCGTGTTCGCGGAATTTCTGCATGTTCGCGGAGATTTTTACCGTTTCGCGGAGATTTGCGTAACGCGATTACGCAAATTCCGCCCACCCCTAGTGAAAACTAGAGCAGGAGGAGGGAAAGAAGAGGGAGAGGTGGTAAAGAGTGAGGGATGGAGCTCGCAAACCGAGGAGAAGGAGTTGTGAACCAGGCGCTGGTGCAACGCTTCTGAGCTTGGAGATTAAAATATTGGGTTTTAGTCCCAGCCCCAACTCTTGACTGAAAATCATGTCATTCTGTGCACGTTCGCTTATCTCCCTTTGTTCAAAATAGTAAATGTAAAAAAAAACACTTGTCAACTATACTTTTGGAATGTTATGCCCCATACACCCTCCTTTCTCCATTCTGGTTTTGTTGGGGAACTCCATGGTCTTAAGTTTTCCTGATACAATAGAAAGCTTCTCTGCACAGGGTTCAGTCGTCCATGGAGCTTAGGTACCCACTTGCGTGTTTTAAAATTGTAAGGCCCTGAATCACCAATTAGTGAAAGGCATTTAAAAAGGTCCCAAATGTCCGCTGATGGAGGTAGCGGGGGTGGAATCTGCAGACACCAAGTTATGTTATACTGAGGTCGGGTTTTCAGTGCCCCCCTCAGAGGAATACGTTCGGTTGTTCAAGAACATGGCGCACAATCTGCAAGAGGGCGTGGAATGCGCTCCGTGCGGAAGACCAGAGCTTTAAGGTGCTCTTTGTTGCTCTCAGAGGTTGCTGGGTATGCTCACAGAAGTCGGGACTGACACAAAAGTCCAACTGAAGCAGATTCCGGGTCAAGGAAGCAGGTCAGCGCCAGACATGGTAACATACGACCCTTCTATGGCACGATGGGTGGCACTGAGGCTAGAAATGGCTGATGCCAGTCCATCATAAGAGATAAAAGGACGATGGAAAATGTCCGTTAGTGATAAGCTAAGGGATGGCGCTCGATGTTGGAAGTGGCACTTTCACTGATGCCACCCTGGGCTGCAGGGTCAGGCAACTTGATCGATGCCAGTCTGTGAAAGAGGGCATTCGCTGGTATGCTGTACACAAGGCTGGGTAGAGCCTGTCGCCCTGATGTGCCCGGGCCACACTCATATCTCGGAGTGCCCCCGCAGCGCGGGATCTTGGCAGTGGAAGGAGTGCTGGGGCCAAGCCAACGCCCCTGCCAGAGTCTTATGAACCGTTAATGAGTCCCCACACGTCAAAGCCGGCCTCGTCACACGGCCCACAGCCCTGCCACTCCATCCCCACAGCCCCACCCGCCCTCGCCGAGAAGCAACCACCTCCAACAAGTTCCATGAAAGTGAAAGCGATTGCGATTATAAAAAAAACAAGCGCCTGTGAAAGTGAAAGCAATCACAAAAGCGATCGCGCAAAGGCCACGCTAATTAAAAGCACACGTGAAGCATCATTTTAGTTGGTATGGCAACAAAATGGCGTGGGACTGTCCACAGTCCCTACAGACACGCGCATGCTGTTTGCTATGGACAAATGGCGAAAGCAGCCATGTTTGTCCATGCAGACGCGTGCATGAAAACCCTCGGCAGAATTGATTTCAAAAGGTACTCGCAATAGCGAGAGCAGCACATGCGCTGCTTTCGCCAGGCGAGACCTAAAAATAAGTGTAAGGTTACTCAAAAGTGTAGATTTACATGTATAAGCTACTGACAAACAGTAGCAAGTCCAGCAACACACGGCCAACCAATGATACTCCAACACCCTCCAATAGAAAGTAATAGAGATGGGGATTAAAAATAAAAAAGACATTACAAAAAATGGTGAATTCAAATATTTAAAATAGTTAAAAATATCAATAAATGCAATTTATTAGGAACCATATCTAAAACAATACATATTTCTAATTATAAAATATTTCAGCAACCATTTTTTAATTGAAAAATGTATGTAACATTATTTTTTATTAACATATAACTGCATTACTTTTAATTGAGTCTATGCCTTATTTTATATAATTATTTAAACATACTAAAAATATTAATTTTACTTTAGGTAGCAAATTATTTTTAAATAGAACTATAGAAAAATATGTATTACTGCATGTAATATTTATAAATTAATTTCATTTGTAATTCAGAAAGAAAGTTACTTGCATTGTAGCACTTTTTTATATACAATTGATTTACATTTATATTTAACATAAATATATTTTTACTGATTTATTATAAAGTTTGATCAACTATTTTTATTTCCCCCTTATTTTACAATAGGGAGATCTCCAGCCCAACTGTGGTGCCTCCTTTTGGTAAAGTATAGGGAAATGTTAAAGAAGGTTTATTTGGAAAAGAAAATAGTAAACATATTTGTACGTTAACCCGTTCCCTGCTCATGACGGAACCACTCCGTCATGAGCCACGGGCGCCGTGTCTCATGACGGAGTGGTTCCGTCATGCTGCGGCCGTTGGCGGCCGCTCCTCCCACGCGGCGCTAATTCCCCACCTGTGCGGGCGATTAGCGCAGTGGATGGAGTCATGATGGAACCACGCCGTCATGAGCACAGCTCACCCGTGACTCATGACGGCGTGGTTCCGTCATGAGCACAGCGGCGCCGTCATCCCCCAAAACCCCCCAGCGCTGCGGCGGAATTCGCGCCGCAGCAAAGGGGTTAAATAGTAGTGTAAATTAATTATTTATTTATATATATATATATATATATATATATATATATATATATTATCTACTGGCGGTCGCCAGTAGATAGTTATAGTTACAACCTAGTTTCCATAGGAAATCTCAAAATTCTATTTTGAATAACTTTGGCGCCGGTTGACGAATCCTCGCGAAATTTTTAAAACAAATGGGGCGCTCCGTTCAGCTCCTACCCTGAAAGTCTCGGGGTGATTCGTCAAGCGGGGGCCGAGAAAAAGGGGGGGTCCCAAAACGCGTTTTCCCCATGCATTTTCCCATAGGACCTTTAGTCGAAGGTACAGCCCGAACGGCTGAACAGAATTACTTGAAATTTGGCAAAGAGGTAGTCCTCAGGTCAGGCATGTGCCTTTTGCATATATGGTGTCAATCTGTTCAGTAGTTCCTGAGAAAATTGCAGTTAAAAGTACATAAATATCTATATGCTCGCACGGTGCGCACACGGTGCGCGCACCAAATGTCCGCGAGCGTAATTCTGATTGATGGTTAGATGTCAGTCAACATTCGAATCTGTCGAAATCAGGAAGTGTCGGACGCCATTTTGTGTGTGACAGTGAAAAAGAAAGGTGGAGAATGTGAAAAGGGGGCAGGGTAGAGAGTTCCTGACCCCCTAGCCTTTGTCAGGGGGTCCCTGAAGGACCCCGAAGGGTGAAAAAAACATTGTATTTTTTTTCAAAAAATCGCGGGGTGTGCGCACCGTGCGTGCACGGTGCGCGCACCAAATGTCCACGAGCGTAATTCTGATTGGTGGTTAGATGTCAATCAACATTCGAATCGGTCGAAATCAGGAAGTGTCGGACGCCATTTTGTGTGAGACCGTGAAAAAGAAAGGTGGAGAACGTGAAAAGGGGGCAGGGTAGAGAGTTCCTGACCCCCTAGCCTTTGTCAGGGGGTCCCTGAAGGACCCCGAAGGGTGAAAAAAACATTTTATTTTTTTTCAAAAAATCGCGGGGTGCGCACACGGTGCGCGCACCCCCCAGCCGCCATTTTGAGTTTTAGAGGCAGAAGAGAGCTAAAAACACAAGTGGAGAACGTGAAAAGGGGGCAGGGTAGAGTGTCCCTGACCCCCTAGGCCTTCTCAGGGGGACCATGAAAGACCCCTAAGGTCCCAAAAAAAAACCCTTAACCCAGAAAAACCCTTAAAAAAAAAACATGTTAAACTGTTTATAAGTTTATAGAGGATATTAACTATGCTGTTCAACTTTATCCAAATTCAAAAAAAAAGAGCTGAGCCATTCCATATTACAGGATACAGTCAATCTATAACTATATACATAGGTAGTTTATTGTAAAATAAATATATAAAAAATATAATAATACATACATAAATTAGCATTTAAAAAACCTTACAAATTCACTAAAAAAACCATAGGTTTCACACACGTTATAGTTAGAAATTAGCATTTAAAAAACCTTGCAAATTCACTTAAAAAACCATAGGTTTCACATACGTTATAGTTAGGAATTAGCATTTAAAAAACCTTGCAAATTCACTGAAAAAACCATAGGTTTCACACATGTTATAGTTAGCTGGACATTTCTCTCGTAAAAAACCATTGAAATTCCCCGTTATAGTTAGTGCAGGCAACTATAACACACGCGATCGCAATCCTCTGCTGATGACGTCAGATATTACATCACTGAAGACATATGTGCCTTTATGAAAAATACATTTTTGTAATGTATGTAGAGCTAAAGATTAATGGAAGAAGACATGGGTAAATAAGTGTCTAAATACAGTGATGTAATATCTGACGTCATCAGCAGAGGATTGCGGTCGCGTGAGTTATAGTTGCCTGCACTAACTATAACGGGGGAATTTCATTGGTTTTTTACGAGTGAAATGTCCAGCTAACTATAACATGTGTGAAACCTATGGTTTTTTAAGTGAATATATATATATATATATATATTTATATATATATATATATATATAGTTGCTGAGGGGTTTGTCACACAAGCAGGAAGCACTCTACAGCTGCGAAGGTTCAACCCAAAAACCTTTAATCATAGGTATGGACGGCATGCAGCATGTCAGAAGATTCAAACAGTTTTTGGGTTGAACCTTCGCAGCTGTAGAGTGCTTCCTGCTTGTGTGACAAACCCCTGAGCAACTATAATTGGCGGCGGTCCAGCCGTCGGGAATGCACCACCCCACGATCATTGGGGGCCATGGGAAAAGTAATTTTACCTATCTCTCTGTGGTTCATCTGTGTTGGATTAGGACGGAGGCACATGCGGGGGCGCATACAGAGCCTGGACAGATCGAACAGATAAGACAGTGCATCCATACAGGATTGATGAACTCGAACTCCCAGACTGCTTCACTCACAGTCCCATATGGGCAGCCTATTGAGGGGCGTGTTATATATAGAAACTTTGCAGCCGAGGGAGTGCACGCCATTTCGTTTGATGCCGCTGAAGAAGAAGGATTTCGAAATGCGTACGGCAGACGAAGTAACTGTTTGAATCTTCTGACATGCTGCATGCCGTCCATACCTATGATTAAAGGTTTTTGGGTTGAACCTTCGCAGCTGTAGAGTGCTTCCTGCTTGTGTGACAAACCCCTGGGCAACTATAATTGGCGGCGGTCCAGCCGTCGGGAATGCACCACCCCACGATCATTGGGGGCCATGGGAAAAGTAATTTTACCTATCTCTCTGTGGTTCATCTGTGTTGGATTAGGACGGAGGCACATGCGGGGGCGCATACAGAGCCTGGACAGATCGAACAGATAAGACAGTGCATCCATACAGGATTGATGAACTCAAACTCCCAGACTGCTTCACTCACAGTCCCATATGGGCAGCCTATTGAGGGGCGTGTTATATATAGAAACTTTGCAGCCGAGGGAGTGCACGCCATTATGTTTGATGCCACTGAAGAAGAAGGATTTCGAAACGCGTACGGCAGACGAAGTAACTGTTTGAATCTTCTGACATGCTGCATGCCGTCCATACCTATGATTAAAGGTTTTTGGGTTGAACCTTCGCAGCTATAGAGTGCTTCCTGCTTGTGTGACAAACCCCTGAGCAACTATAATTGGCGGCGGTCCAGCCGTCGGGAATGCACCACCCCACGATCATTGGGGGCCATGGGAAAAGTAATTTTACCTATCTCTCTGTGGTTCATCTGTGTTGGATTAGGACGGAGGCACATGCGGGGGCGCATACAGAGCCTGGACAGATCGAACAGATAAGACAGTGCATCCATACAGGATTGATGAACTCGAACTCCCAGACTGCTTCACTCACAGTCCCATATGGGCAGCCTATTGAGGGGCGTGTTATATATAGAAACTTTGCAGCCGAGGGAGTGCACGCCATTTCGTTTGATGCCGCTGAAGAAGAAGGATTTCGAAACGCGTACGGCAGACGAAGTAACTGTTTGAATCTTCTGACATGCTGCATGCCGTCCATACCTATGATTAAAGGTTTTTGGGTTGAACCTTCGCAGCTGTAGAGTGCTTCCTGCTTGTGTGACAAACCCCTGAGCAACTATAATTGGCGGCGGTCCAGCCGTCGGGAATGCACCACCCCACGATCATTGGGGGCCATGGGAAAAGTAATTTTACCTATCTCTCTGTGGTTCATCTGTGTTGGATTAGGACGGAGGCACATGCGGGGGCGCATACAGAGCCTGGACAGATCGAACAGATAAGACAGTGCATCCATACAGGATTGATGAACTCGAACTCCCAGACTGCTTCACTCACAGTCCCATATGGGCAGCCTATTGAGGGGCGTGTTATATATAGAAACTTTGCAGCCGAGGGAGTGCACGCCATTTCGTTTGATGCCGCTGAAGAAGAAGGATTTCGAAACGCGTACGGCAGACAAAGTAACTGTTTGAATCTTCTGACATGCTGCATGCCGTCCATACCTATGATTAAAGGTTTTTGGGTTGAACCTTCGCAGCTGTAGAGTGCTTCCTGCTTGTGTGACAAACCCCTGAGAAACTATAATTGGCGGCGGTCCAGCCGTCGGGAATGCACCACCCCACGATCATTGGGGGCCATGGGAAAAGTAATTTTACCTATCTCTCTGTGGTTCATCTGTGTTGGATTAGGACGGAGGCACATGCGGGGGCGCATACAGAGCCTGGACAGATCGAACAGATAAGACAGTGCATCCATACAGGATTGATAAACTCGAACTCCCAGACTGCTTCACTCACAGTCCCATATGGGCAGCCTATTGAGGGGCGTGTTATATATAGAAACTTTGCAGCCGAGGGAGTGCACGCCATTTTGTTTGATGCCGCTGAAGAAGAAGGATTTCGAAACGCGTACGGCAGACGAAGTAACTGTTTGAATCTTCTGACATGCTGCATGCCGTCCATACCTATGATTAAAGGTTTTTGGGTTGAACCTTCGCAGCTGTAGAGTGCTTCCTGCTTGTGTGACAAACCCCTGAGCAACTATATATATATATTACCTACTGGCGGTCGCCAGTAGGTAGTTATAGTTAGGACCCCTTTTCCATAGGAAATCCGCAACATTCTATTTTGAATAACTTTGGCGCCGGTCGATGAATCCTCGCGAATTTCTCAAAATAGGTGGGGCGCTACGCTCCGCTCCTACCCTGAAAGTCTCGGGGGGATACGTCAAGCGGGGGCTGAGATAAAAGGGGGGTCCCAAAACGCGTTTTTCCCATGCATTTTTCCATAGGACCTTTAGAACGAGCTACAGCCCGAATGGCTGAACAGAATTACTAGAAATTTGGCAGAGAGGTAGTCCCTATGTCAAGGAAGTGCCTTTTGTAGGTTTGGTGTAAATCTGTTCAGTAGATTCTGAGAAAATAGCCTTTAAATCAATATATATATCTGAGCCCGCTTACGGTACGCTTACCGTACGCTTACGGTAAGCTTACGGTACGCGTACGGTGGCGTGCGCGAGCGCGATTCTGATTGGCTGTTAGATCTTAGTAAACATTCGAATCGGCCGAAACCAGGAAGCGGCGGCCGCCATTTTGTGTGTTTCACTCAGAAAAAAAAGAGTGAAAACAAGAAAAGGGGGCAATGAGGAGAGTTACAGACCCCCTTACATTTGTGAGGGGGTCAAAGAAGGACAGAAAAGTACAAAGAAAACATTTATGGATTTTAAAAAAAATCACGGGGTACGCGTACGGTAAGCTTACGGTAAGCGTACGGTAGAAAAAAAAAATAAAAAAATAAATGAAATTCAGATTTAAGTGTTTAGATATTAGGGGGCTCTAAAAAGAGCCGTTGTGTTTATGAAATGATTTTTTAGTGGTACCTACAAGTAAGTACCGATGCAGAGTCTAAGGTTCAAGAGGAAGACTCTGTTCCCTTCATCATTGAAGTGCACACCATCTCCTCTATAAATGTCTTGCATGTCATAACGCAAGTTGTTGTGGTAAATGGCACCCATACCATAGTCACGGAGGAAAGCAGAAACAGATTTGTTGACGTGCTTTCTTGCTTTGTCAATCTGCGGACAGAAATGATTGGACCAGTTCCATTTTTGCCTTTGGCATATGTTGGAAAACACAAAGGCAGTTTTAGGGAAAAGTGAAAACAGTTGTGCAAAGGTGTCCTTCATAAGCATTTCCAGACCTACCCCAGTCAAAGTGCCTAGGTCATTGCCACCACAGTGCACTATTATGAGGTCAGGGTGTTGGATTTGCATGAAGGATTTCACCAATGGCATCAATTGGTGCCATTTTAACCCTCTCTGACCAATCCATTTAATGTCTACATTTGGCAAAGCAAGGTCTCTCACCATATCTGTTTTCTCTGCAAACTTTTCACTCCAGAAGACATAGCTGTGCCCTACAATCCACACTGTGAACATCTTCAAAGGAGAACTGGATGCACTCAGGAGGTGTCTTTCAGTAGAATGGCAATATGAAAAGAAAGACAGTTTGGAAATGGAGGCATACATATTTTTTACAAAACAAAAAGAACTGATTGGCTGTTTCATACCATTCTAGAATAAAAACTAGGCTGTATGTGTAAATTAATAGAAGCATGTTTTGTATTGGTACAAAAAATGTGTTACCAAAGAACAGTACTATGGATTTGCTGTTAGGTTTGAAAAGTCAAGCACTCTTGCTCTGTGGAATTGAAACATTGTGTGGCGAACTTCTGACCTAACTCCACACAGCAGTGTTCCATGAGCTGTTGCTATGGTAGCAGGCAGAACACAAGTTGGGGGAAGGGTACTAGGCAGAAGTCAAGTTGGGGGCAGGGTACTTTTGGAAAAGGGTTGGTTTTCAACCAATAGAAATGTGTGATTACATTTGAAAAAAAGGGGGAAGCACTGAGATTTGAAACTTACATGTATATGTGTGGAAAAATAGAGGGAAAGTTTGCCATTATCTGGTTCTGCTGAGAGGAGAGAGGTGAACAGAACAGAGATCCTGGCTCTGATAATCTGCTGTTTGAGTGCCACATTTCTTTCACAACTAACTAATTTTAAAGGTGAGGATAGAGTTTGAGAGGAGATGTATATGGTAAATTAAGAAATGAATAATAGAAATGGAAATTCTTTTTGTTGAAGTTGCGTTTATCATTTTCTGTTTTGGGAGAAATTTAAATGTGAGGAACATGTAAAATAATATGGACTATGTTTTCACGATAAATTAAGGTGTACTGGAAAAAAAAAGAATAGTTTAAGGGTTTGAGGTTGGACTCAGTAATGCAAATACATTCAGCATCACTAAGGCTGGTTGCCCTTGCTGGAATGTAGGCAGCCACCCAGGTTACACATGGTGGTGGTCTGAAAAAGCAGTTTGGACATGTGCATTTAAAAAAATCAAAAAAGTGGTTTCATAATGTGTCAGTCTGTAAAAGTGATTTTCACTTGCCAAAAAAAAAAGAGCAGTAAGTGTGCATTCAAATTGGCAAAGAAATTTCGTTTTGGGACTAATGTGAAAACATGACTCTGTGTGGAAATAGGAATTACAGGCAGAGATTTATTGCGTTTTTTTCTGGTGATTTCACAGTTGCATTAGTAGGAAAAAGGGGGAGCGATTTTTTTGGGGAAGAAGCAGACTCTTAGCACACACCTATCTGCTTGCCATGTATAATCATGCACAGTATTTACAAGCGAGTGGGGTTTTCAGGTTTCAGTCTGTAATGCAAATACATTCAGCATCACTAAGGCTGGTTGCCCTTGCTGGAATGTAGGCAGCCACCCAGGTTACACATGGTGGTGGTATGAAAAAGCAGTTTGGACATGTGCATTTAAAAAAATCAAAAAAGTGGTTTCATAATGTGTCAGTCTTTAAAAGTGATTTTCACTTGCCAAAAAAAAGAGCAGTAAGTGTGCATTCAAATTGGCAAAGAAATTTCGTTTTGGGACTAATGTGAAAACATGACTCTGTGTGGAAATAGGAATTACAGGCAGAGATTTATTGCGTTTTTTTCTGGTGATTTCACAGTTGCATTAGTAGGAAAAAGGGGGAGCGATTTTTTGGGGGAAGAAGCAGACTCTTAGCACACACCCATCTGCTTGCCATGTATAATCATGCACAGTATTTACAAGCGAGTGGGGTTTTCAGGTTTCAGTCTGTAATGCAAATACATTCAGCATCACTAAGGCTGGTTGCCCTTGCTGGAATGTAGGCAGCCACCCAGGTTACACATGGTGGTGGTCTGAAAAAGCAGTTTGGACATGGGCTTTTTAAAAAAACTGAAAAGTCTTTTCATAATGTGTCAGTCTGTAAAAGTGATTTTCGCTTGCCAAAAAAAAAAGAGCAGTAAGTGTGCATTTAAATTGGCAAAGAAATTTCGTTTTGGGACTAATGTGAAAACATGACTCTGTGTGGAAATGGGAATTACAGGCAGAGATTTATTGCATTTTTTTCTGGTGATTTCACAGTTGCATTAGTAGGAAAAAGGGGGAGCGATTTTTTGGTGCAGAAGCTGACTCTTAGCACACACCCATCTGCTTACCCTGTGGAATCATGCACAGTATTTACAAGCGAGTGGGGTTTTCAGGTTTCAGTCTGTAATGCAAAGACATTCAGCATCACTAAGGCTGGTTGCCCTTGCTGGAATGTAGGCAGCCACCCAGGTTACACATGGTGGTGGTCTGAAAAAGCAGTTTGGACATGGGCTTTTTAAAAAAACTGAAAAGTGGTTTCATAATGTGTCAGTCTGTAAAAGTGATTTTCACTCGCCAAAAAAAAAGAGCAGTAAGTGTGCATTCAAATTGGCAAAGAAATTTCGTTTTGGGACTAATGTGAAAACATGACTCTGTGTGGAAATAGGAATTACAGGCAGAGATTTAATGCGTTTTGCTCTGGTGATTTCACAGTTGCATTAGTAGGAAAAAGGGGGAGCGATTTTTTGGGGGAAGAAGCAGACTCTTAGCACACACTCAGCTCCTTTCCATGTATAATCATGCACAGTATTTACAAGCGAGTGGGGTTTTCAGGTTTCAGTCTGTAATGCAAATACATTCAGCATCACTAAGGCTGGTTGCCCTTGCTGGAATGTAGGCAGCCACCCAGGTTACACATGGTGGTGGTCTGAAAAAGCAGTTTGGACATGTGCATTTAAAAAAATCAAAAAAGTGGTTTCATAATGTGTCAGTCTGTAAAAGTGATTTTCACTTGCCAAAAAAAAAGAGCAGTAAGTGTGCTTTCAAATTGGCAAAGAAATTTCGTTTTGGGACTAATGTGAAAACATGACTCTGTGTGGAAATAGGAATTACAGGCAGAGATTTATTGCGTTTTTTTCTGGTGATTTCACAGTTGCATTAGTAGGAAAAAGGGGGAGCGATTTTTTGGGGGAAGAAGCAGACTCTTAGCACACACCCATCTGCTTACCCTGTGGAATCATGCACAGTATTTACAAGCGAGTGGGGTTTTCAGGTTTCAGTCTGTAATGCAAATACATTCAGCATCACTAAGGCTGGTTGCCCTTGCTGGAATGTAGGCAGCCACCCAGGTTACACATGGTGGTGGTCTGAAAAAGCAGTTTGGACATGTGCATTTAAAAAAATCAAAAAAGTGGTTTCATAATGTGTCAGTCTGTAAAAGTGATTTTCACTTGCCAAAAAAAAAGAGCAGTAAGTGTGCTTTCAAATTGGCAAAGAAATTTCGTTTTGGGACTAATGTGAAAACATGACTCTGTGTGGAAATAGGAATTACAGGCAGAGATTTATTGCGTTTTTTTCTGGTGATTTCACAGTTGCATTAGTAGGAAAAAGGGGGAGCGATTTTTTGGGGGAAGAAGCAGACTCTTAGCACACACCCATCTGCTTACCCTGTGGAATCATGCACAGTATTTACAAGTGAGTGGGGTTTTCAGGTTTCAGTCTGTAATGCAAATACATTCAGCATCACTAAGGCTGGTTGCCCTTGCTGGAATGTAGGCAGCCACCCAGGTTACACATGGTGGTGGTCTGAAAAAGCAGTTTGGACATGTGCATTTAAAAAAATCAAAAAAGTGGTTTCATAATGTGTCAGTCTGTAAAAGTGATTTTCACTTGCCAAAAAAAAAGAGCAGTAAGTGTGCATTCAAATTGGCAAAGAAATTTCGTTTTGGGACTAATGTGAAAACATGACTCTGTGTGGAAATAGGAATTACAGGCAGAGATTTAATGCGTTTTGCTCTGGTGATTTCACAGTTGCATTAGTAGGAAAAAGGGGGAGCGATTTTTTGGGGGAAGAAGCAGACTCTTAGCACACACCCAGCTCCTTTCCATGTATAATCATGCACAGTATTTACAAGCGAGTGGGGTTTTCAGGTTTCAGTCTGTAATGCAAATACATTCAGCATCACTAAGGCTGGTTGCCCTTGCTGGAATGTAGGCAGCCACCCAGGTTACACATGGTGGTGGTCTGAAAAAGCAGTTTGGACATGTGCATTTAAAAAAATCAAAAAAGTGGTTTCATAATGTGTCAGTCTGTAAAAGTGATTTTCACTTGCCAAAAAAAAGAGCAGTAAGTGTGCATTTAAATTGGCAAAGAAATTTCGTTTTGGGACTAATGTAAAAACATGACTCTGTGTGGAAATAGGAATTACAGGCAGAGATTTATTGCGTTTTTTTCTGGTGATTTCACAGTTGCATTAGTAGGAAAAAGGGGGAGCGATTTTTTGGTGCAGAAGCTGACTCTTAGCACACACCCATCTGCTTACCCTGTGGATTCATGCACAGTATTTACAAGCGAGTGGGGTTTTCAGGTTTCAGTCTGTAATGCAAATACATTCAGCATCACTAAGGCTGGTTGCCCTTGCTGGAATGTAGGCAGCCACCCAGGTTACACATGGTGGTGGTCTGAAAAAGCAGTTTGGACATGTGCATTTAAAAAAAACAAAAAAGTGGTTTCATAATGTGTCAGTCTGTAAAAGTGATTTTCACTTGCCAAAAAAAAAGAGCAGTAAGTGTGCATTTAAATTGGCAAAGAAATTTCGTTTTGGGACTAATGTGAAAACATGACTCTGTGTGGAAATAGGAATTACAGGCAGAGATTTATTGCGTTTTTTTCTGGTGATTTCACAGTTGCATTAGTAGGAAAAAGGGGGAGCGATTTTTTGGGGGAAGAAGCAGACTCTTAGCACACACCCAGCTCCTTTCCATGTATAATCATGCACAGTATTTACAAGCGTGTGGGGTTTTCAGGTTTCAGTCTGTAATGCAAATACATTCAGCATCACTAAGGCTGGTTGCCCTTGCTGGAATGTAGGCAGCCACCCAGGTTACACATGGTGGTGGTCTGAAAAAGCAGTTTGGACATGTGCATTTAAAAAAATCAAAAAAGTGGTTTCATAATGTGTCAGTCTGTAAAAGTGATTTTCACTTGCCAAAAAAAAAGAGCAGTAAGTGTGCATTCAAATTGGCAAAGAAATTTCGTTTTGTGACTATTGTGAAAAGAAATGTAGTAATATATTTAAATAAAATAAAGGAATTTTTTTTTTAGTTTTTTTCAGGTATTGCTGAAGAGCAGTGAACAAAATTTAAGATGCCTACAAAATCCAGAGTTCAAAAAACGCTAAAAAAAACCTATATTTGAAGACAACTAGAGGACCAAAGTTAGTAGAAGATGCTGATGTTGGGAAAAAGAAAAAATCTTCTGGTAAGCAAAAAAAACAATTTCTTAAAAATATATTCAAAAGAATGAAAAATGTACAAAATGTCTGTACTCGAAAGGATGTTTTTAAAAAAAAAGAAGAGGAAAAAATTGACAATTTAGTTAATGCAAATATACCTTCAGCAACTGAAAAGATTTATATAAATAGAAAAACAGCGTTTAAAGAGATACGTAGAAAAATGTTTCAGAGAAGAGTTATGTCTAATTTGATGAAGGATGTGAAGAAATATAAGAAAAAGACAAAGTTTTATAAAAGAAAAAAAGAAATAGAAGCCATTGCAGCAAAGGCATTAGAATTAAAAAGGAAACTATTCATATTAATTTTGAATAGGATGCGTACATTAGACAAAATGGTTAATGTACTGAAATCACATAGCAAAAGGAAAAGAGTAGTGAACAGAACAAACTTTTGTAAAGTGTTTTTAGGCAAGTGGATGCATAGTTCAAGTAGTGAACCTTTTTTTAATGAAGAAAGCTATTTTCAAAGTAATAGTTTGCTGCATGCAGTTGACACCAGAGGTCGTTCTTACGAAGTAAAAAATGGTTGCATAATGGAGAAGGAGATAATGGTTCCAAGAGATGAGGTACAAGTGATGGCAGATGAGGCAATGGGGAGACGTCCTAAAGCCCCAGTGTACACTTCGAATTGTAGTAGTATTTGCACTGTGCGTCAGGAATCTATTGACAAATTTCGAGAGTTTCTAAGAGAATATAGTAAAAAAAAGTATAAAACAGAAGATTAAGGTGCTTCAAAGTCTGGATCCATGCAGAGTGAGAGAGAATACTGGTTTGCAGGGTCATTCTCTGGCTTGTCTATCTAGAAAAGTGTGCAATAGTGTTTTTCATCATTTTAGGATGCTGGCTGTTCATAATACTGAAATGAGAAAGTTTGTGAGACGGTTGTATTTTGCTAAAAGTCCAGCAATAAAGTTAGATGAATTGAATAGGGCTCTGTTCCGAGGAACGGTATCAGATGTAGAGAAGGTTGTTGATGAAATTCAGTTTTGTTACTTTGGTCCTGAACAAAACAGTGCAGAGAAGGACACACTAAATGAGGAAGAAGTGGAAGAGAATGTAGAACCATTTGTAAGTAAGACATTTAATGATCACATAACAAAATTTGAAAAAATCTCTAATGAAAGACCAAATATTACTTGTATTTGTTGCCGCAGAACTCATTATAGAAAACAAACCAGGTATGTTGATCTGTACAGAAAGAGTGAAAATGAAGATAATTATAAGTGGAAGGATTTTGCCACATATATATTTCTTGAAAATTGTTTTGAATTGGGTGAAGTTCAGCGTATTTGTAAATACTGTTACAACAAGTTAGAGGAAAATAGAATGCTGACCAGAGCTGTACATAATAATTTAGAAATGGATGCTATTCCTGCTGAACTTTCTGAATTAAATACTTATGAGTCTATACTCATTCAATGTGTTCATCCGTTCCAGACCATAGTACGTATGGAGCCCAAAACTGGTAAATTACCTCCTTCAGATTTACTGAGAGGTTTAAAAGGTAGAGTGGTGTATTTGCCCTTGGATTTGAAAAAAAATATGGAAACTATTGATGCGGATACTTTGGAAACTGAACCATTAGTTATTCTGGTTAATGGTGTACCTACAAAGAATAAGAAGATTTGGCAGGAGCTGGTAGATGTACGGAAAGTACAAAGAGCAAATTTGTATTTGAAAAGGAATAACAAATGGTATGAATCAATTTATATAGAAGAAGAAAAAGAAGAAGATTTACAAGAAGACACAGAAACACCAACTGGACAAATTGAAAAAGTGGACAAGTCAAAGGAAGAAGAAATTTATGAACATTTTAGCATACATCCTCTTCATTCAAAAGAAGTTATGGGAGACAATATTGATCTCTTTCAGATGAAGAAAGCAAAAGGAACTCCCGTGAGTGTATGGGAGGAGAGTTTGGAAGCTCGATGTTTTCCCCAGCTGTTTCCTAAAGGAAAAGGAGGACGATACGATGAACGTCCAGAACAGATTCCAGCTTCTGAATATCGGACTACAAGACTATATGCTGAAGATCCCAGATTTCGACAAAGTATTCCTTATTTGTTCCATCTTTTATTTGAAAGCGACTTGTCTGCACTGTCTTATGCAGTAAATCACATTTTAAAAAGTGGAGTACATTTGCAAAATGTGTCTGCTAAGGATTTTATGGAGAAAGTGCAGCACCGAGATGATCATTTGGAAACACAACTGATCAATCTGATGGCTTGTCAGCGTGGGACAAATGAATATTGGTACCGACGTCATGGTGAATTAAAATGCATGTTACGGAATTTAGGAACTCCAACATGGTTCCTTACCCTAAGCTGTGCCGAGTACGCTTGGGATGATTTACTGGATTTTCTACGAGAGGCAAATTCAAACATTAAAAACATCGAATACAAGACAGCAGGAGAACTGTGCTCATTGGATCCGGTTAATGTTTGCAGATATTTCAATCATAGATTTGAGGCTATGATGTCCTTCATCTGCAATAAAAAAAATCCACCTCTTGGAGAAGTAGTGGATTTCTTTTGGAGAAAAGAGTACCAGGCAAGAGGTGCTCCTCATATTCATATGCTGTTGTGGATCAAGGATGCCCCAAAGTTTGGAACAGATACTGATGAAGCAGTGTTATCTTACATTGAAGAATATGCAACATGTGCTATACCAAAAAGCACAGAAGAGAAAAAGTTAAAGGAGCAAGTTTTACGTTTCCAAAGTCATCGGTGTGGAAAATACTGTCGACGGAAATACAAGAGCAAAGAAAAATACTACACTAAATGTCGATTTGGATTTCCTAGACCTGTTCTTTCAAATGGAAGAGTTAACAGTTTTATGTCAGCTGTGAGACATACTATCACAAGAAAATCACCTAAGAATACCTACAACCTTAAAAGAAAAGAAGAATCAAAAAATATAAATGACTACAACCCAGTCATTTTATCCATGTGGAACGCTAACATGGATATACAGTATGTAGCTGACAATTCCATTGCTGTTGCTCGATATGTAACGTCTTACATTACGAAATCAGAAAAAACAGAATTGAAGGAAATGTGGGAAGAGATTTCTCACGAGAAGACTGTCAGTAAGAAGCTGTACAGTTTCAGTTTGAAGATGTTATCGCATCGAGAAATTGGATCCTATGAATGTTAAGATAGGTTATCTTCTGCAAGTCTCTACTCGAAGTCAAGAAGAATAATTTGGGCAAGTTTAGGCCTTGCAGCAATGAGAAATCGGGTACTGAAATCTGTAGGAGAAATTGAATATTTGGCCGAGAATGACCCAGAAAGTACAGATATTTTGAAAACAAACATGTTGGACACTTATTATCCCAAGAGAAGTCATCATCTGGAGGACATGTGTCTCTATGAAGTGCTGCAGAACTACATTTATTCACGGAAAGCCGCAGAAGACATCAACAATGGAAAATATAAAGTCGTTGGTGAAGAAGGATGTTTGGTGAAGCAAACAAGAAGTTTGATAAATCACCGGAAGCTGAGTTGTGACACTACTGACAAGAAGGAATTTTACTACTTGGCTCTTTTACAGTTGTTTAAACCATGGCGTACAGAGGATGAACTACTGGGAGAATTTCAAAGCTATGAAGATTCTTTTAATGCTTGCAAAGACAGCATACAATGCAGTACATTCTCAACTTATCTGCAAATGTTAAATGAAGAAATTGAACAGGAAACTACAATTGCAGCAGAAATAGCTAGAGACAGTTCTCAGGACAGCCAAAGTTCAGGAACACTCAGTCAAGATCCCCTAGGACAACCAATCGTTGAAAATGAAGCATCAATAGCCATGAATGAAGTGGAAACGGCTATGAATCAAGCTCAAGAAGAATTTATAGACTTAGAAAATTTGGAAAGACAACTGAATCAAGAGCAGCAACAAATTTATGAAGAGATCAAAAACAAAATTGATCACGGATTTCTACATGAAAAAAAAGAGTGCTCATGCACATCATTTCATCCAATCAGGATGTATGTAAGCGGACAAGCTGGAACTGGAAAAAGTTTCCTAATAAAAGTCATCAGAAGCTACCTACAGCAAAAAACGGATTCTACTTTGTCTTGTGTGGTTACTGCTCCAACTGGGTTAGCAGCATATAACATAAAAGGAATCACTTTACATCGTTTGCTAATGTTACCAGTGGAGCATGAGAACAAAATACAATACAACAAGCTAACTGGAGAAGCATCCTTGGAAGTTTCAAGAGTATTGAAGAAGATGCAAGTTCTCATTATTGATGAGGTGAGCATGGTATCAAACTTAATGCTTGCCTTTGTGCATTTAAGAATGCAGCAAATTTTGAAGACAGACTATGACATGTTATTTGGTGGAAAACACGTCATAGTTTTTGGAGATCTTCTGCAGCTTACTCCAGTTAAAGGACAACCAGTATTTAATACTGTCACACATGAAGACACGAAGAAGTCATTGGGAAGCATCGGAAATACAAATATTTGGTCCTTCTTTGAGTACAAGGAACTTACTACTAATATGAGGCAAGCAAGCGATGAAGAATATGGAAGTATTCTGAAAGATATCAGAATAGGACTACTCACAGAAGTTGGCAAAAAAGCATTACAGAGTCGGCTGCTACATAATTTATTTCCAAAGGAAGAAATAGTTGCAGAGAAAATATACAAGAATATTGCAGAAAACAAAAGTGTCATCTGCTTAATGCCAACTCTACGTGAATGCTCAATATTTAATGAGGAGCTTTTGAAATTGGAAAAGGAAGAGATCAGGAAATTGGAAGCAGTGGACAAAATTGAGGATCGAAGAATTACTGTCACAGTAACAGGCAAACTGAAAAATAAATTGGACTCACTAGAGAAGAACATCTCCAAAACAGCTGGATTAGAAAAAAATCTATATGTTTGCATGAACTGTAGAGTATTTTTAAGAAGAAATTTGGATGTTGAAAAAGGTTTAGTTAATGGAGCTATGGGAAGAGTTGTGGGTTTTATTAATTATCAGAAAAAAGAAGGAATTGAATGTTTAAAAATAAAATTTGATCAGATAGAAGAAGTTAAAGATATTTGTCGTTGTACAGTTCGTTTCATGCTTGTGAAAGACTTATATGTACGTAGGAAGCAGTTTCCGTTTTCTCTAGCATATGCTGTAACTATTCACAAGTCTCAAGGATTGACTGTAGATTGTGCTTTTGTGAACATTGGTTCAACTGTGTTCAAAGAAGGTATGGCATATGTTGCTTTGTCACGAGTGAAAACATTATCAGGTTTATTCATGATAGACTTTGATGATTCAAAAGTTAGTGCTGATACAAACTGTGTAAAGGAGTATAATAGATTAAGAAGAAGCTATGCTCCTCATTTAGGTCAGTATCCTGTGTTGGAGAAACGTGTAGTTTCTCGTAAAAGAAAAAATGAGAATATCTGTAATGAAGATGTAGAGAAGAGGAAAAAAAAGAGGAGTGATGTAATTGCAAGCAAAAAGAAAAAGCAAAAATGAAGAACAGGTTGTAGGATGTCATTTTGAAAATAGCTCTGGTGTCAACTGCTACGCAAATGTAGTGCTGAATGTTGCATTTTATCTGGAAAGTTTGCAAGAGCAGATAATAGTAAATCAGGGAAAAAGATTCTGTTCAGAGCTGAGTCTCCTTTTTCAAAAGCTGAGTAAAGATAAAACTCAAATAGAAAGTGCTACTGAAATTAGAAAACTTTTAGATATATGTTCAGGACGAACACAGTTTTCTCAAAATGAACAGCAAGATGCACACGAATTTTTGATGTATTTTCTTCAGGTAGTGGAAGAAGAAGGAGTTCCCATTGAAATTTTTTTTGGTCTCTCTTATAAATGGGAACATAGTTGTGAAAATTGTTATAATATATGTGGCTGTAATGTTGATAATGAAAGGTTTATTTATTTGACATTGCCAGAGAGTAAAACAGTCACTTTTGCAAAATTAGTTAAAGATGCTAATCATAGCATAAAATGTGGTGAGTGTAAATCTGACATGTTTTCAACGTTAATTTTAAAGGAATACGGACAGTATGTAATTTTAATGATGCAACGATGTAGAGCTGATGGTTCAAAATTGGATACTTTAATAAAGAAGTTTACAGGACAGCAATTATCAATTTCAGGAAAAACTTTTGTAACTGTTGCAATAATTTTCCATGATGGACCTACTGTTACTTCTGGACATTACACAGTTTATCTAAAATGTGAAAAAGGCTGGACACTGTGTAATGATTCCCAATTGATTTTCAAACAACGTTTGCCTTTTGATTTAGCAAATTCCTATCTAATCTTCCTGAAACCTAAATTTTAGAGAGATTTGGCAAGATCTGGACAAAATAATTTTACCATTTTACTGGATTACCATTGCAATTTTGTAAAAAAAAGATTTTTTAAATTATCATTTGGCCTAATGGAAAGATAACCAATTGTAATGTGGACTTTTTTAATTTTTAATGAAACTTTCAAAAACCAATAATTTAGAGATAATCGGTAACATCTGCACAATTTAAATTTTGGAATGTTATTGGACTGCCATTGGAAATTTTTTCAAAAATGATTTAAAAAATTACTATTTGGCCATGTGGAAAAGTAACCAATTCTATTGTGGACTTAATAAATTATTCAAAAAATTTTCGTGAACCAAAATGTTACAGAGAATCAGTGAGATCTGAACAAATTAAACTTTAGAATTTTATTGGATTACCGTTGGAAATTTATTCCCAAAAAAAATTTAAAATTACTATTTGGCCTAAAGGAAATGGAATCAGATGTATTGTGGAGTTATTTGAGATATAATATTGTGATTATACTTCTGAAACAAAAATATCAGACGGTATTTTAAAGAAATAAGTATTGGTATTAGATGATATTTTTTTAGATAATTATGCATTTCTATAATGTTAAGTTTAAGTAAAAAGAGATTCTGGGCTTTTTTAATACAATCTTTGTGATTGTTATTTTTTTTTGCCCGCTGTAAAATGATGAATGCAATTGCTTTCACAATTTATAGTGAAATGCAATATATTCTGAAAACAGCAAAAATAAGGCAAAAATATTTTTTGAAAAATATGTAAATATGTGTACTGTATTATAAAATGTTTTAAAAATATTAATACTTTTTTCTTTTTTTTCAGATTGATATAGAAAAATTTTGAAAACTAGAACCATTTTTTGAGCTATTTTTTTAAAAAACAAATGAATAAATATTTTTTTGAGTGGGTATGGTAAGTCAATAATAATAATTGTAGTCTCTCAAGGACCTTGTAATGTGAATATTGATTTTTAGTGTTTTTAAAAAAAAAAAAAAAAAAAGTACGCGCACCGTACGCGTACGGTAAAAAAAAAAAAAAAAAAAAGTTTTAAAAAACATATGTAAAAAAAAGATGAAAGATAAGGTTGGCTCTTAAAAGAACCGTTGTGTTCATGCAGGGACAGAGGAAAGAAAGAATGGGAAAATTATTCAAAGCGACAAGTGTGCTGATCTATTTTGTTGTTCACTAGGGAAACACTGGTCTCCCTATGGCAAATTAGATCTTGACAAAAGGCGCATCGAATATCAACCCTCCGAAATCGAGGGTTCATTTCCAGAGGGCCAGCAAAAGGAGATGCTCCCCCCACAGATGAAGGGCTCACCTGACCTGCAGAAGAAGGAGTCAGCTCTGCAGATGATGGTCCAGGCTGAGCTGCTGTGGATGTACTTGCTTGTCTTTCTGAAGAGTTACCTCCAAAAAGATGACCATGTGTCCTTTTGTGTACATCCTTGAGGTGTCTCTTCATGGTATGATTCCCAAAGGAATACTTCCTGTCAGGATTACCTCTTGAAAGTACACGCTGACACAGCTTGCAAGTTACTAAGGGTGCATTCACCTTTTGCTGGCCTTCAGGAAAAGTAAAATAATCCCATACATAAGAGGGCTTTTGTTTCCTCGCTCTCTGCCTCAAAACAGTGCTGCTAGTGCTAGCCTCACTCTCAGAAGAGCTCTGCTGTTCTGCCATCGTATCACAAAGACAACCCAGCTCCTTCTCCTAAGGGATCACAAGCAGAAATGAGGGGAATGGGTGTGGTGTAGGAGAGTTCTAGAACTGAAAGTAGTTTCAACCAATCAAAAGTTGTGTTTCATGATCACATGACCTACCGTACGCTTACGGTGCGCTTACGGTACGCTTACGTCAAAAGTGCGCATGCGCGTAAAAAAGACACGCGCTTGCGCGCATGCGCATAACAGACACTACCCGACACTTCCGCGTAACATGCGCGTGTAGCGTATGCGCGCACGCGTCCCACGCGGAGTACGCGCGGCTACGCAAATTGCGTAACTATACGCAAGCAGCGTAGAAAAATTACGAGCGTTGCGAAAACCGTACGCTTACCGTAAGCTTACGGTACGCGTACTAAAAAAATAATAAAAAAAAAAAAAAAAGTGCTGCAAATAAATTTTACATGTTTATTTTAAAAAATATAAAAAACATATTAAAGAATTTTACAAATTTAGCCATAGTCTTTATAAAAGGTAAGAAAAATAAAAAAAAAATAAGTTAAAAAAATAGAAGAAAAAAAAAACAATTAGCATTTAAAAAACCTTGCAAATTCACTGAAAAAACCATGGGTTTCACACACGTTATAGTTAGGAATTAGCATTTAAAAAACCTTAGAAATTCAGTGAAAAAACCATAGGTTTCACACACGTTATAGTTAGGAATTAGCATTTAAAAAACCTTAGAAATTCAGTGAAAAAACCATAGGTTTCACACATGTTATAGTTAGCTGGACATTTTACTCGTAAAAAACCAATGAAATTCCCCCGTTATAGTTAGTTCAGCTAACTATAACTCGCGCGCCCGCAATGCACTGCTGATGACGTCACATATTACATCACTCATGACATGGTCAGTGACATCACTCATGACATCACTGATGACATCTCAAATGACATCACTGATGACATCACTGATGACATCATCCTTGTGATAGAGTGACAGACCTCCTCTCACCCTAATAAAACCTTTGATACACGCATTCAAAAATAGAGACTAAAATTTTCAAAACAAAGGACATACCAATAACAGTTACAACAACCTCTTCAGTAATTCTAAGATCCACATACACATCCACTCCTTCACCAACAGTCCTATACAGTCACTCATACATGTACTCACTTATCATATGTACTCATACACCTATACATCCTGTTACACAACGCCACTCATCCATAGAGTTACTCACACACATAGTCACTCATGCTAATAAAGAATCAAACATCCATTTACTTGCATATACAGTTATACACACACCACCACACTTACTTCTACGGAAACTTACACATACTTAGTCTTTTAAACAATCACTTATAGAAATACATACTTATTCATACAGGAACTCTTTCAATCTCTCACTCTCACATATACTCACATATATAAACCAATAGTCACATATACTAGTTTTAAACATATGTAGTTACTCATAAAGACACTATTGAGACAGTCATTCACTCACTAACACACCCATACACACACGCATCCACCCATGCAGTCCTGCACACATGCTCTGTTCAACACATACAAACAGTGAGTCACTCATTCATGCACCTATGCACTACGTCATACCCCCCACCGAACCATGCAGACACTCAGACTAATACTCAAAAAACCAACTAATAACCTATATAGACACCCATGTAGCTACTCACCAACCCATGCAGCCACTTATACACAAAGTGAAAAAATGAAACAGATATTTACATATTTAAATATTACTCACTAAGCCATGTATTCACTATGATACACTTAATCAGTCAGTTACACAATCAATTTTTCAAAAAGAAATCATCCATTTAGACAGTAATATACCCATTTATTCTTCTATCAACCTTGAGATATACATATATAAAACATATTTAATTTTCAGAAAAACACACATTCACTGGATGATGTTATCAGTGATGTCATCAGTGATGTCATTTGAGATGTCATCAGTGATGTCATGAGTGATGTCACTGACCATGTCATGAGTGATGTAATATGTGACGTCATCAGCAGTGCATTGCGGGCGCGCGAGTTATAGTTAGCTGAACTAACTATAACGGGGGAATTTCATTGGTTTTTTACGAGTAAAATGTCCAGCTAACTATAACATGTGTGAAACCTATGGTTTTTTCACTGAATTTCTAAGGTTTTTTAAATGCTAATTCCTAACTATAACGTGTGTGAAACCTATGGTTTTTTCACTGAATTTCTAAGGTTTTTTAAATGCTAATTCCTAACTATAACGTGTGTGAAACCCATGGTTTTTTCAGTGAATATATATATATATATATATATATTCACTGAAAAAACCATAGGTTTCACACACGTTATAGTTAGGAATTAGCATTTAAAAAACCTTGCAAATTCACTGAAAAAACCATAGGTTTCACACATGTTATAGTTAGTGGAAATTTTACTGATAAAAAACCAATGAAATTGCCCCGTTATAGTTAGCGCAGGCAACTATAACTCACGCGACCACAATCCTCTGCTGATGCTAATACTGTATTTAGACACTTATTTGCCCATGTCTTCTTCCATACATTTTTAGCTATACATATATTACAAATATTTTTTTTTCATAAAGACACATATGTCATCAGCAGAGGATTGCGGTCGCGTGAGTTATAGTTGCCTGCGCTAACTATAACGGGGCAATTTCATTGGTTTTTTATCAGTAAAATTTCCACTAACTATAACATGTGTGAAACCTATGGTTTTTTCAGTGAATTTGCAAGGTTTTTTAAATGCTAATTCCTAACTATAACGTGTGTGAAACCTATGGTTTTTTCAGTGAATTAGTACGGTTTTTTAAATGCTAAGTTTTTTTCCCTTATAATAAGCCCTGTACATTTGGTGGCCTACGGCCACCAAAAGCACAGGGGGTGGGGTAAGTGTGGATAGTGTTTTTTTCCATTGTAATAAGCCCAGCACATTTGGTGGCCTTCGGCCACCAAAAGCACAGGGGGTGGGGTAAGTGTGGATAGTGTTTTTTTTATTTTTATTTTTTTACCGTACGCTTACCGTAAGCGTACGGTAAGCGTACCCCGCGAAATTGCCGAAAAAAAAATAAAACCGTTTTTGCACTTGGGGGATGTTTGGGGACTCCCTCAACATGACTATGTGGGAGGGAGTTGTCAAAACAGCCCCTTTACATGTTTTTGGGCTTCCGATTTTAAAAATCTCTCTCAGTGCGAGAGACAAAATGGCGGCCGCCGCTTCCTGGTTTCGGCCGATTCGAATGTTTACTAAGATCTAAGAGCCAATCAGAATCGCGCTCGCGCACGCCACCGTACGCTTACCGTAAGCGTACGGTTAGCGTACCGTAAGCTGGCTCAGATATATATATTGATTTAAAGGCTATTTTCTCAGAATCTACTGAACAGATTTACACCAAACCTACAAAAGGCACTTCCTTGACCTAGGGACTACCTCTCTGCCAAATTTTGAGTAATTCTGTTCAGCCATTCGGGCTGTAGCTCGTTCTAAAGGTCCTATGGAAAAATGCATGGGAAAAACGCGTTTTGGGACCCCCCTTTTATCTCAGCCCCCGCTTGACGAATCCCCCCGAGACTTTCAGGGTAGGAGCGGAGCGTAGCGCCCCACCTATTTTGAGAAATTCGCGAGGATTCGTCGACCGGCGCCAAAGTTATTCAAAATAGAATGTTGAGGTTTTCCTATGGAAACGTGGTCCTAACTATAACTACCTACTGGCTATCGCCAGTAGGTAATATATACATATATATATATATATATATATATATTCACTGAAAAAACCATAGGTTTCACACATGTTATAGTTAGTGGAAATTTTACTGATAAAAAACCAATGAAATTGCCCCGTTATAGTTAGCGCAGGCAACTATAACTCACGCGACCACAATCCTCTGCTGATGCTAATACTGTATTTAGACACTTATTTGCCCATGTCTTCTTCCATACATTTTTAGCTATACATATATTACAAATATTTTTTTTTCATAAAGACACATATGTCATCAGCAGAGGATTGCGGTCGCGTGAGTTATAGTTGCCTGCGCTAACTATAACGGGGCAATTTCATTGGTTTTTTATCAGTAAAATTTCCACTAACTATAACATGTGTGAAACCTATGGTTTTTTCAGTGAATTTGCAAGGTTTTTTAAATGCTAATTCCTAACTATAACGTGTGTGAAACCTATGGTTTTTTCAGTGAATTAGTACGGTTTTTTAAATGCTAAGTTTTTTTCCCTTATAATAAGCCCTGTACATTTGGTGGCCTACGGCCACCAAAAGCACAGGGGGTGGGGTAAGTGTGGATAGTGTTTTTTTCCATTGTAATAAGCCCAGCACATTTGGTGGCCTTCGGCCACCAAAAGCACAGGGGGTGGGGTAAGTGTGGATAGTGTTTTTTTTATTTTTATTTTTTTACCGTACGCTTACCGTAAGCGTACGGTAAGCGTACCCCGCGAAATTGCCGAAAAAAAAATAAAACCGTTTTTGCACTTGGGGGATGTTTGGGGACTCCCTCAACATGACTATGTGGGAGGGAGTTGTCAAAACAGCCCCTTTACATGTTTTTGGGCTTCCGATTTTAAAAATCTCTCTCAGTGCGAGAGACAAAATGGCGGCCGCCGCTTCCTGGTTTCGGCCGATTCGAATGTTTACTAAGATCTAAGAGCCAATCAGAATCGCGCTCGCGCACGCCACCGTACGCTTACCGTAAGCGTACGGTAAGCGTACCGTAAGCTGGCTCAGATATATATATTGATTTAAAGGCTATTTTCTCAGAATCTACTGAACAGATTTACACCAAACCTACAAAAGGCACTTCCTTGACCTAGGGACTACCTCTCTGCCAAATTTTGAGTAATTCTGTTCAGCCATTCGGGCTGTAGCTCGTTCTAAAGGTCCTATGGAAAAATGCATGGGAAAAACGCGTTTTGGGACCCCCCTTTTATCTCAGCCCCCGCTTGACGAATCCCCCCGAGACTTTCAGGGTAGGAGCGGAGCGTAGCGCCCCACCTATTTTGAGAAATTTGCGAGGATTCGTCGACCGGCGCCAAAGTTATTCAAAATAGAATGTTGAGGTTTTCCTATGGAAACGTGGTCCTAACTATAACTACCTACTGGCTATCGCCAGTAGGTAATATATATATATATTTATATAAATTTATATCAAAACCAAGGTTGCCCATAAAGGAGATGTCACTCAGAGAAGAGTTACCGCACTCACATCCCCGGCGGTGACAAAGTCGCTGCTCTCGCTCATTCCGCTCGATTCACCAACTCGCGTTTCGGGCGATGAACCCTTGATCACTGGTGCAAACTGAAACATGGAGGCAGCGTCTGTGTAAGGAAACCATTTTATTTAGATTAAGGTCCCGCCCTAATGGGCGTCATCAGGCATTGCATTGTGGTAGATGCAGTCAATATGCTTGTAAAGACCCCAGGTTATCCAAGGTACACCCAGTGGGCGTTGCTGCCCCGTTACAAGTATGGAGATGTGCTAAATACAGTTCCTTTGGCACCAATATCCCCCGAAGATGAGGCCTCTTCAATTCCACGCGGCGCTGTGTTAAAATGCCAGGATCCGCTATGATTAGCGGCGGGACATCTCCGCGACCGGACCGGCCGCATAACATCAAAACCAAGGTTGCCCATAAAGGAGATGCCACTCAGAGAAGAGTTACCGCACTCACATCCCCGGCGGTGACAAAGTCGCTGCTCTCGCTCATTCCGCTCGATTCACCAACTCGCGTTTCGGGCGGTGAGCCCTTGATCACTGGTGCAAACTGAAACATGGAGGCAGCGTCTGTGTAAGGAAACCATTTTATTTAGATTAAGGTCCCGCCCTAATGGGCGTCATCAGGCATTGCATTGTGGTAGATGCAGTCAATATGCTTGTAAAGACCCCAGGTTATCCAAGGTACACCCAGTGGGCGTTGCTGCCCCCGTTATAAGTATGGAGATGTGCTAAATACAGTTCCTTTGGCACCAATATCCCCCGAAGATGAGGCCTCTTCAATTCCACGAGGCGCTGTGTTAAAATGCCAGGATCCGCTATGATTAGCGGCGGGACATCTCCGCGACCGGACCGGCCACATAACATCAAAACCAAGGTTGTCCATAAAGGAGATGTCACTCAGAGAAGAGTTACCGCACTCACATCCCCCGCGGTGACAGAGTCGCTGCTCTCGCTCATTCCCCTTGATTCACCAAACGTGTTTCGGGCGGTGAGCCCTTGATCACTGGTGCAAACTGAAACATGGAGGCAGCGTCTGTGTAAGGAAACCATTTTATTTAGATTAAGGTCCCACCCCAATGGGCGTCATCGGGCATTGCATTGTGGTAGATGCAGTCAATATGCTTGTAAAGACCCCAGGTTATCCAAGGTACACCCAGTGGGCATTGCTGCCCCGTTACAAGTATGGAGATGTGCTAAATACAGTTCCTTTGGCACCAATATCCCCCGAAGATGAGGCCTCCTCAATTCCACGCGGCGCTGTGTTAAAACGCCAGGATCGCCTATGATTAGCGGCGGGACATCTCTGCGACCGGACCGGCCGCATAACATCAAAACCAAGGTTGCCCGTAAAGGAGATGCCACTCAGAGAAGAGTTACCGCACTCACATCCCCGGCGGTGACAAGTCGCTGCTCTCGCTCATTCCCCTCGATTCACCAAACGCGTTTCGGGCGGTGAGCCCTTGATCACTGGTGCAAACTGAAACACGGAGGCAGCGTCTCTGTAAGGAAACCATTTTATTTAGATTAAGGTCCCGCCCCAATGGACGTCATCAGGCATTGCATTGTGGTAGATGCAGTCAATATGCGTGTAAAGACCCCAGGTTATCCAAGGTACACCCAGTGGGCGGTGCTGCCCCCGTTACACGTATGGAGATGTGCTAAATACAGTTCCTTTGGCACCAATATCCCCCGAAGATGAGGCCTCCTCAATTCCATACCGCGCTGTGTTAAAACGCCAGGATCTGCTATGATTAGCGGCGGGACATCTCCGCGACCGGACCGGCCGCATAACATCAAAACCAAGGTTGTCCATAAAGGAGATGTCACTCAGAGAAGAGTTAACGCACTCACATCCCCGGCGGTGACAAAGTCGCTGCTCTCGCTCGTTCCCCTCGATTCACCAAACACGTTTCGGGCGGTGAGCCCTTGATCACTGGTGCAAACTGAAACACGGAGGCAGCGTCTGTGTAAGGAAACCATTTTATTTAGATTAAGGTCCCACCCCAATGGGCGTCATCAGGCATTGCACTGTGGTAGATGCAGTCAATATGCTTGTATGAATGAAGGGGGCCTAGCTGCCGGTTTCATATTGGCAGGGTTGCTAACGGCCCTTCTAGTCCTCATGCCCACTGGGGTAAGACATTTTTTAGTGAACATTCCAAATGAGAGAACGATACCCAACCAGGTTTTGTATGGAACTTTGGACTTAGCGACGATGGGCGGCACTACAAAGACCATCATGCCCTGTTTTGCTATCGCCCACATGGGCGGGTCTGTACATGCAATAAAGGCTGTTTCCACGTAATTTCGTTTCTCTCTACCTAATTGGAATGAGCCAGTGATCAAGAGGAGCACGTTCTCGAAACGCGTTTGGCAGTCACGCTGTGAGGTCTGCTGGGCTGGCTGACAATCCTGTTACCGGTGGCTGTGTGTGCTACCCCTTTATGCGTGACATCCTCTCCTTGGGCAACCTTGTTTTTTTGTATAGAGCGGCTGGCCTGGCCGCGAGGATGTCCTGCTGCTGACTCACGGCTCCATGGTGCTAGGATATGACAAGCGCTGCCTGGAATGAAGGGGGCCTAGCTGCCGGTTTCATATTGGCAGGGTTGCAAACGGCCCTTCTAGTCCTCATGCCCACTGGGGTAAGACATTTTTTAGTGAACATTCCAAATGAGAGAACGATACCCAACCGGGTTTTGTATGGAACTTTGGACTTAGCGACGATGGGCGGCACTACAAAGACCATCATGCCCTGTTTTGCTAACGCCCACATGGGCGGGTCTGTACATTCAATAAAGGCTGTTTCCACGTAATTTTGTTTCTCTCTACCTAATTGGAATGAGCCAGTGATCAAGAGGAGCACGTCCTTGAAACGCCTTTGGCAGTCACGCTGTGAGGTCCGCTGGGCTGGCTGACAATCTAGTTACCGGTGGCTTTGTGCGCTACCCCTTTATGCGTGACATCCTCTCCTTGGGCAACCTTGTTTTTTTGTATAGAGCAGCTGGCCTGGCCGCGAGGATGTCCTGCTGCTGACTCGCAGCTCCATGGCGCTAGGATATGTCAAGCGCTGCCTGGAATGAAGGGGGCCTAGCTGCCGGTTTCATATTGGCAGGGTTGCAAACGGCCCTTCTAGTCCTCATGCCCACTGGGGTAAGACATTTTTTAGTGAACATTCCAAATGAGAGAACGATACCCAACCGGGTTTTGTATGGAACTTTGGACTTAGCGACGATGGGCGGCACTACAAAGACCATCATGCCCTGTTTTGCTAACGCCCACATGGGTGGGTCTGTACATTCAATAAAGGCTGTTTCCACGTAATTTTGTTTCTCTCTACCTAATTGGAATGAGCCAATGATCAAGAGGAGCACGTCCTCGAAAAGCGTTTGGCAGTCATGCTGTGAGGTCTGCTGGGCTGGCTGACAATCCTGTTACCGGTGGCTGTGTGTGCTACCCCTTTATGCGTGACACCCTCCGCTTGGCACACTTGCAACCTTGTTTTTTTTATATATATATATATATATATATATTCACTGAAAAAACCATGGGTTTCACACACGTTATAGTTAGGAATTAGCATTTAAAAAACCTTTGAAATTCACTGAAAAAACCATGGGTTTCACACACGTTATAGTTAGGAATTAGCATTTAAAAAACCTTAGAAATTCAATGAAAAAACCAAAGGTTTCACACATGTTATAGTTAGCTGGACATTTCACTCGTAAAAAACCAATGAAATTCCCCCGTTATAGTTAGTTCAGCTAACTATAACTCGCGCGCCCGCAATGCACTACTGATGACGTCACATATTACATCACTCATGACATGGTCAGTGACATCACTCATGACATCACTGATGACATCTCAAATGACATCACTAATGACATTATCCTTGTGACAGAGTGGTAGACCTCCTCTCACCCTAATATAACCTTTGATACAAACATTCAAAAATAGAGACTGAAATTTTCAAAAAAATGGACATACCAATAACAGTTACAACAACCTATTCAGTAATTCTTAGATCCACATACACATCCACTCATCCACCAACAATCCTATACAGTCACTCATACATGTACTCACACATCATATGTACTCATACACCTAAACATCCTGTAACACAATGCCACTCATCCATAGAGTTACTCACACATAGTCACTCATGCTAATAAAGAATCAAACATCCATTTACTTGCATATACAGTTATACACACACCACCACACTTACTTTTACAGAAATTTACACATACTTAGTCTTTTAAACAATCACTTATAGAAACACATACTTATTCATACAGGAAGTCTACCAATCTCTCACTCTCACATATACTCCCTTATAAACACCAATAGTCACATATACTAGTTTAAAACATATGTAGTTACTTATGAAGACACTATTGAGACAGTCATTCACTCACTAACACACCCATGCACACACTCATCCACCCATACAGTCCTGCACAGATGCTGTCTTCAACACATACAAACAGTGAGTCACTCATTCATGCACCTATGCACTACGTAATACCCCCCACCGCACCATGAAGACACTCAGACACTCATACTGATACTCAAAAAACCAACTAATAACCTATATAGACACTCATGTAGCTACTCACCAACCCATGCAGCCACTTATATACAAAGTGAGAGACTGATACAGGTATTTACACATTTAAACATTACTCACTTAGCCATGTATTCAAAAAGATACACTTAATCAGTCAGTAACACAATCAATTTTTCAAAAACAAATCATCAATTTAGACACTTATATACTCATTTATTCTTCCATCGACCTTGAGATATACATATATAAAACATATTTAATTTTCAGAAAAACACACATTCACTGGATGATGTCATCAGTGATGTCATCAGTGATGTCATTTGAGATGTCATCAGTGATGTCATGAGTGATGTCACTGACCATGTCATGAGTGATGTAATATGTGACATCATCAGTAGTGCATTGCGGGCGCGCGAGTTATAGTTAGCTGAACTAACTATAACGGGGGAATTTCATTGGTTTTTTACGAGTGAAATGTCCAGCTAACTATAACATGTGTGAAACCTTTGGTTTTTTCATTGAATTTCTAAGGTTTTTTAAATGCTAATTCCTAACTATAACGTGTGTGAAACCCATGGTTTTTTCAGTGAATTTCAAAGGTTTTTTAAATGCTAATTCCTAACTATAACGTGTGTGAAACCCATGGTTTTTTTCAGTGAATTTGCAAGGTTTTTTAAATGCTAATTTTTTTTTTTCTTCTTCTTTTTTTTTTTACATATTTTTATTTTAATTTTCTATCCTTTTTTAAAGACTATGGTTACATTTTTAAAATTCTACAATATGTTTTTATTTTACATTTTTTATAAAATAAACAGGTAAAATTTATTAGCAATACATTTTTTCCTTTTTTTTAAATTTTTTTTTAGTGCGCGTACGGTAAGCTTACGGTAAGCGTACGGTTTACGCAATGTCCGTAATTTATCCACGCTGTTTGCGTATAGTTACGCAATTTGCGTAGCCGCGCGTACTCCGCGTGGGGCGCGTACGCGTGTACGCTACACGCGCACGTTACGCGGAAGTGTTGGGGTGTGACTGTTATGCGCATGCGCGCGAGCGCGTGTCTTTTTTACGCGCATGCGTACTTTTGCCGTAAGCGCACCGTAAGCGTACGGTGGGTCATGTGATCATGAAACACAACTTTTGATTGGTTGAAACTACTTTCAGTTCTAGAACTCTCCTACACCACACCCATTCCCCTCATTTCTGCTTGTGATCCCTTAGGAGAAGGAGCTGGGTTGTCTTTGTGATACGATGGCAGAACAGCAGAGCTCTTCTGAGAGTGAGGCTAGCAGCACTACCTTGAGGCAGAGAGCGAGGAAACAAAAGACCTCTTACGTATGGGAGTATTTTACTTTTCCAGAAGGCCAGCAAAAGGTAAATGCACCCTTAGTGACTTGTAAGCTGTGTAAGCGTGTACTTTCAAGAGGGAATCCTGACAGGAAGTATTCCTTTGGGAATCACACCATGATGAGACACCTTAAGGATGTACACAGAAGGACACATGCTCGACTTACTGAAGGTAACCCTTCAGTAAATCAACCAAGCACATCCACAGCAGCTCAGCCTGGACCATCATCTGCAGGGCCGAGTCCTTCTTCTGCAGGTCAGGTGAGCCCTTCATCTGTGGTGGGAGCATCTCCTTTTTCTGGTCCTCTGGAAACTAACCCTCGGTTTCTGAGGGTTGATATACAGTGCGCCACTTGTCATGATCTAATTTGTCATAGGGAGACCAGTATTTCCCTAGTGAACAATAAAATAGATCAGCACATTTGTCGTAGAGACTAATATTCCCACTCTTTCTTTCCTCTGTCCCTGCATGAACACAACGGCTCTTTTAAGAGCCAACCTTACCTTTCATCTATTTTTTATATATGTTTTTAAAACTTTTTTTTGTATTTTTTTTTACCGTACGCGTACGGTACGCGTAATTATTATTTTTTTTTTTAAAAAACACTAAAAATCAATTATCACATTACAAGGTCCTTGAGAGACTACAAAGAAAAACTGAAAATGTGATTGTAGAGAAGTGGAAAAAAGGGACCATGATATTATTGACTTACCATACCCACTCAAAAAAAGATTTACAGACTGACACATTATGAATCCACTTTTCAGATTTTTTAAAAAGCACATGTCCAAACTGCTTTTTCAGACCAGCACCATTTGTAACCTGGGTGACTGCCTACACTCCAGCAAGGGCAAACAGCCTTAGTGATGCTGAATGTGTTTGCATTACTGACTGAAACCTCAAACCCCACTCGCTTGTGAATACTGTCCATGATTCCACATGGTAAGCAGCTGGGTGTGTGCTAAGAGTCTGCTTCTGCACCAAAAAATGGCTCCCCCTTTCCATCTAATGCAACTGTGAAATCACCAGAGCAATACGCAATAAATCTCTGCCTGTAATTCCTATTTGCACACAGAGTCATGTTTTCACATTAGTCACAAAACGAAATTTCTTTGCCAATTTGAAAGCACACTTACTGCTCTTTTTTTGGCAAGTGATAATCACTTTTACAGACTGACACATTTTGAATCCACTTTTCAGATTCTTAAAAAAGCACATGTCCAAACTGCTTTTTCAGACCAGCACCATTTGTAACCTGGGTGACTGCCTACACTCCAGCAAGGGCAACCAGCCTTAGTGATGCTGAATGTATTTGCATTACTGACTGAAACCTCAAACCCCACTCGCTTGTGAATACTGTGCATGATTCCACATGGTAAGCAGCTGGCTGTGTGCTAAGAGTCTGCTTCTGCACCAAAAAATGGCTCCCCCTTTCCATCTAATGCAACTGTGAAATCACCAGAGCAATACGCAATAAATATCTGCCTGTAATTCCTATTTGCACACAGAGTCATGTTTTCACATTAGGCCCTTAAACGAAATTTCTTTGCCAATTTGAAGGCACACTTACTGCTCTTTTTTTTGGCAAGTGATAAACACTTTTACAGACTGACACATTATGAATCCACTTTTCAGATTTTTTAAAAAGCACATGTCCAAACTGCTTTTTCAGACCAGCACCATTTGTAACCTGGGTGACTGCCTACACTCCAGCAAGGGCAAACAGCCTTAGTGATGCTGAATGTGTTTGCATTACTGACTGAAACCTCAAACCCCACTCGCTTGTGAATACTGTGCATGATTCCACATGGTAAGCAGCTGGGTGTGTGCTAAGAGTCTGCTTCTGCACCAAAAAATGGCTCCCCCTTTCCATCTAATGCAACTGTGAAATCACCAGAGCAATACACAATAAATCTCTGCCTGTAATTCCTATTTGCACACAGAGTCATGTTTTCACATTAGTCACAAAACGAAATTTCTTTGCCAATTTGAAAGCACACTTACTGCTCTTTTTTGTGGCAAGTGATAAACACTTTTACAGACGGACACATTATGAATCCACTTTTCAGATTTTTTAAAAAGCACATGTCCAAACTGCTTTTTCAGACCAGCACCATTTGTAACCTGGGTGACTGCCTACACTCCAGCAAGGGCAAACAGCCTTAGTGATGCTGAATGTGTTTGCATTACTGACTGAAACCTCAAACCCCACTCGCTTGTGAATACTGTGCATGATTCCACATGGTAAGCAGCTGGGTGTGTGCTAAGAGTCTGCTTCTGCACCAAAAAATGGCTACCCCTTTCCATCTAATGCAACTGTGAAATCACCAGAGCAATACACAATAAATCTCTGCCTGTAATTCCTATTTGCACACAGAGTCATGTTTTCACATTAGTCACAAAACGAAATTTCTTTGCCAATTTGAAAGCACACTTACTGCTCTTTTTTTTGGCAAGTGATAAACACTTTTACATACTGACACATTATGAATCCACTTTTCAGATTTTTTAAAAAGCACATGTCCAAACTGCTTTTTCAGACCAGCACCATTTGTAACCTGGATGACTGCCTACACTCCAGCAAGGGCAACCAGCCTTAGTGATGCTGAATGTATTTGCATTACTGACTGAAACCTCAAACCCCACTCGCTTGTGAATACTGTGCATGATTCCACATGGTAAGCAGCTGGCTGTGTGCTAAGAGTCTGCTTCTGCACCAAAAAATGGCTCCCCCTTTCCATCTAATGCAACTGTGAAATCACCAGAGCAATACGCAATAAATCTCTGCCTGTAATTCCTATTTGCACACAGAGTCATGTTTTCACATTAGTCACAAAACGAAATTTCTTTGCCAATTTGAAAGCACACTTACTGCTCTTTTTTTTGGCAAGTGATAAACACTTTTACAGACTGACACATTATGAATCCACTTTTCAGATTTTTTAAAAAGCACATATCCAAACTGCTTTTTCAGACCAGCACCATTTGTAACCTGGGTGACTGCCTACACTCCAGCAAGGGCAACCAGCCTTAGTGATGCTGAATGTATTTGCATTACTGACTGAAACCTCAAACCCCACTCGCTTGTGAATACTGTGCATGATTCCACATGGTAAGCAGCTGGGTGTGTGCTAAGAGTCTGCTTCTGCACCAAAAAATGGCTCCCCCTTTCCATCTAATGCAACTGTGAAATCACCAGAGCAATACGCAATAAATCTCTGCCTGTAATTCCTATTTGCACACAGAGTCATGTTTTCACATTAGTCACAAAACGAAATTTCTTTGCCAATTTGAAAGCACACTTACAGCTCTTTTTGTTGGCAAGTGATAAACATTTTTACAGACTGACACATTATGAATCCACTTTTCAGATTTTTTAAAAAGCACATGTCCAAACTGCTTTTTCAGACCAGCACCATTTGTAACCTGGGTGACTGCCTACACTCCAGCAAGGGCAACCAGCCTTAGTGATGCTGAATGTATTTGCATTACTGAGTCCAACCTCAAACCCTTAAACTATTCTTTTTTTATACCAGTACACCTTAATTTATTGTGAAAACATAGTCCATATTATTTTACTTTTTCCTCACATTTAAATTTCTCCCAAAACAGAAAATAATAAACACAACTTCAACAAAAAGAATTGCATTTCTATTATTCATTTCTTAATTTACCATATACATCCCCTCTCAAACTCTAAACTAACCTTTAAAATTAGTTAGTTGTGAAAGAAATGTGGCACTCAAACAGCAGATTATCAGAGCCAGGATCTCTGTTCTTTACACCTCTCTCCTCTCAGCAGAACCAGATAATGGCAAACTTTCCCTCTCTTTTTCCACATATATACATGTTAATTTCAAATCTCAGTGCTTCCCCCTTTTTTTCAAATGTAATCACACATTTCTATTGGTTGAAAACCAACCCTTTTCCAAAAGTACCCTTCCCCCAACTTGACTTCTGCCTAGTACCCTTCCCCCAACTTGACTTCTGCCTGCTACCATAGCAACAGCTCATGGAACACTGCTGTGTGGAGTTAGGTCAGAAGTTCGCCAAACAATGTTTCAATTCCACAGAGCAAGAGTGCTTGACTTTTCAAACCTAACAGCAAATCCATAGTACTGTTCTTTGGTAACACATTTTTCTGTACCAATACAAAACATGCTTCTATTAATTTACACATACAGCCTAGTTTTTATTCTAGAATGGTATGAAACAGCCAATCAGTTCTTTTTTTTATGAAAAAAATATGTATGCCTCCATTTCCAAACTGTCTTTCATTTCTTTTTACCATTCTACTGAATTACACCTCCTGAGTGCATCCAGTTCTCCTTTGAAGATGTTCACAGTGTGGATTGTAGGGCACAGCTATGTCTTCTGGAGTGAAAGGTTTGCAGAGAAAACAGGTATGGTGAGAGACCTTGCTTTGCCAAATGTAGACATTAAATGGATTGGTCAGAGAGGGTTAAAGTGGCACCAATTGATGCCATTGGTGAAATCCTTCATGCAAATCCAACACCCTGACCTCATAATAGTGCACTGTGGTGGCAATGACCTAGGCACTTTGACTGGGGTAGGTCTGGAAATGCTTATGAAGGACACCTTTGCACAACTGTTTTCACTTTTCCCTAAAACTGCCTTTGTCTTTTCTAACATATGCCAAAGGCAAAAATGGAACTGGTCCAATCATTTCTGTCCGCAGATTGACAAAGCAAGAAAGCACGTCAACAAATCTGTTTCTGCTTTCCTCCGTGACTATGGTATGGGTTCCATTTACCACAACAACTTGCGTTACGACATGCAAGACATTTATAGAGGAGATGGTGTGCACTTCAATGATGAAGGGAACAGAGTCTTCCTCTTGAACCTTAGACTCTGCATCGGTACTTACTTGTAGGTACCACTAAAAAATCACTTCAAAAACACAACGGCTCTTTTTAGAGCCCCCTAATATCTAAACACTTAAATCTGCATTTCATTTCTTTTTTTATTTTATTTTTTTACCGTACGCTTACCGTACGCGTACCCCGTGATTTTTTTTAAAATCAATAAATGTTTTCTTGAAAAAAAAGAGTGATAACAAGAAAAGGGGGCAAGGAGGAGAGTTACAGACCCCCTAACATTTGTAAGGGGGTCAAAGAAGGACAGAAAAGTACAGAGTGAAACACACGAAATGGCGGCCGCCGCTTCCTGGTTTCGACCGATTCGAATGTTTACTAAGATCTAAGAGCCAATCAGAATCGCGCTCGCGCACGCCACCGTACGCGTACGGTAAGCGCACCGTAAGCGCACCGTAAGCTGGCTCAGATATATATATTGATTTAAAGGCTATTTTCTCAGAATCTACTGAACAGATTTACACCAGACCTACAAAAGGCACTTCCTTGACCTGAGGACTACCTCTCTGCCAAATTTCTAGAAATTCTGTTCAGACGTTCGGGCTGTAGCCCTGTCTAAAGGTCCTATGGAAAAATGCATGGGAAAAACGCGTTTTGGGACCCCCCTTTTATCTCAGCCCCCGCTTGACGAATCCCTCCGAGACTTTCAGGGAAGGAGCGGAACGTAGCGCCCCACCTATTTTGAAAAATTCGCGAGGATTCTTCGACCGGCGCCAAAGTTATTCAAAATAGAATGTTGCGGATTTCCTATGGAAACGTGGTCCTAACTATAACTACCTACTGGCGACCGCCAGTAGGTAATATATATATATATATATATATATATATATATATATATATATATATATATATATATATATATATATATATATATATATATATATATATATATATATATCGCTACCAGTCTCTCTTCTAAGAAGAAAAGAGTGTGACACAGCTCCGGGGGTTCAAAAGTAGGCTTTAATGTTGTAAAAGCGCTGGCAATACAAGGGTCCCTGAAACGCTAGGCAGACGCGTTTCAGCCATTGATCCGCTTTCCTCAGTGCCCATTTCAGTGTCCTCGATGTTCCAGGGAGTCTGTTTCTGTGTTGTTTAAAAGTGATCACACCCCATCACGTGATCACTAGCTCCTCCTATGCCTCACAGCTGCAAGGCACCTCGCACTATTACTGCTGCTGCACTGCATTCTGGGCGTTGGAGTCCACCTTTAGAGCCCAATGCAGTGACGGGACTTCTAATACATCACGTGATGCCTCCAAACAGTGTTGGCCAGTGCTCCCTCGCCGCTGCAGCCGTTCAGCAGGTAAAGTCCTTCGTTTGTCCCCCTTAGTCAGGCAAAATAAATTCTGCCTCCTCTCTCCCCAATGCAACAAATTCCATCAAGTGGGGCACTGGGGGGGCGACTCGTAGCAGTTTTATGCGCAAACCAGAGTTTACAGGTAAAACGCGTTGCTCCAAACCGAGAGGGCGGTCACAAGCCAGCACCTGCAAGCTGGCAAAACATCACTACCAGTCTCTCTTCTAAGAAGAAAAGAGTGTGACACAGCTCCGGGGTTCAAAAGTAGACTTTAATGTTGTAAAAGCACTGGCAATACAAGGGTCCCTGAAACGCTAGGCAGACGCGTTTCAGCCATTGATCGGCTTTCCTCAGTGCCCATTTCAGTGTCCTCGATGTTCCAGGGAGTCTGTTTCTGTGTTGTTTAAAAGTGATCACACCCCATCACGTGATCGCTAGCTCCTCCTATGCCTCACAGCTGCAAGGCACCTCGCACTATTCCTGCTGCTGCACTGCATTCTGGGCGTTGGAGTCCACCTTTAGAGCCCAATGCAGTGACGGGACTTCTAATACATCACGTGATGCCTCCAAACAGTGTTGGCCGGTGCTCCCTCGCCGCTGCAGCCGTTCAGCAGGTAAAGTCCTTTGTTTGTCTCCCTTAGTCAGGCAAAATAAATTCTGCCTCCTCTCTTCCCAATGCAACAAATTCCACCAAGTGGGGCACTGGGGGGGCGACGCGTAGCAGTTTTATGCGCAAACCAGAGTTTACAGGTAAAACGCGTTGCTCCAAACCGAGAGGGCGGTCACAAGCCAGCACCTGCAAGCTGGCAAAACATCGCTACCAGTCTCTCTTCTAAGAAGAAAAGAGTGTAACACAGCTCCGGGGGTTCAAAAGTAGGCTTTAATGTTGTAAAAGCGCTATATATATATATATATATATTTTTTTTTTTTTTAAATGTGGAACAAAATACAACAATTCAACAGCAGTATTACCATAATTTTGAATTCAATCTTTAATTAATTTAAATGTCATAAATGAAATAAAAACTATTTTCTGAAGTTTGAATTAAAAATAAATTTCCATCTAAAGTAAAATAAATATCCTTTATAAGGCCCTCGTAATTGGTAAAATTAGGTATACTAACAATTAATAAATACATTTAAATTTTATTACAAAAGAGTGTTCATTATGTTATACATTTAAAAAAGGTTGGGAACATGGTTAGTAATTAAATATTAGAAATGCTTTATTTTTAGACTCTTTAATATTACATTTTAGTTGTTCATATTTAACTATATAACTATTTGAAATAATTCCGTATAATTTAACACTATTCCCCAAGGAGTTTTATTTTAAGCCCCTTAAAATGGGTGGGTGTTGCATTACCCGGGGTTGGGCATGTGTGGAGCTGGATTTACATCAATATTAACATGTGCACAAATATAATAAAAATGCAATTAAAAATAATTAAACCCAAAGTTTATTTTAAATTAAAATATAAACTATACAAGCTACAAAATCTTGAGTAAATTACTATTGTTTTAGAGTCCTATTTTTAGCTGCAGTTGCTTTAAAATTGCAGTTAGTGAATAGCAACATCCATATAAAAATACTAAAAAGGCCATACAAAATAAATTAAGCAAAAACACATTTTAAATTGAAATATAAATTATAAAAACTACAATATCGGGAGTATGTTAGTATTGATTTGGGTCCCTTTTTGGTTGTTGTAGCTTTAGCATTCCAATTTAAGTATAGAAATGAGCTTACTCTTTTGAGGGTAGGTGTATGTTATTCCTAACCCCCTACTTACTCCACCCTAATCTCCACCCATATAGAAGTAAGAATGCCCCTTTATCCAGCCACTCCACCCATGTACGTCCCATATTTACTACTTTGGGGCCAATTACCATGCAGCCGTAAAAGGCTCCGACCTTTGGTCGGTGCCTTTACAGCTGCATCGTAATAGGCCGGTCGGTTTACTTTCACGGCTGCCTCATTACGATGGAGGCGGTCGTAAAGTACAACTGCCAGTCATTCCGGCTGGCTTCCTACGAGCTCGGGGAGCCATTTGGCCAGTCGGAATCTGGCCTGTGATCTCAAGGGCGGGCCTTTCTGCCCTTGAGATTACAATGTCGGGTTTCGGCAGCCTTTCACTGGCCTTTCGGACACGGAAAGGCTGTTGGAATTCAACTTTGGGGGCCCCCAGCAGGGGCCCCTTAGGTGTACGGCCTCTGGTTTGTAGCCAAGGGGGCACCTGTGGTTCCCCCGGTTGATCTCTGCATCCTGTGGCAAGCACCTTGAGGTGCCTGCCACGGGGTGCAGGGATAGACTGCACCTCCCATTTTACTGTGGTAGCATGCATTCCAGCCGGTTTACTGCTGAAATGCATGCTGCCATATTAAAATGTAGGAATGCGACCGAACAGTGTTTAGTCACATCCTAATTGGGCAGTAAGGACCGCCGACCGGGTGTCGGTCGGTCCCATGACTGATGCTGTGTCGGGCAGAAGTGATTCCGCCCAACATCGTAACTACCCCATAAGTAGTAAATCAAAATAATTGTGGCTCTCCCTATAGAAAAGATAGGAGAGGTGAAGATGAAGATTTACACTCACAGGTTTGTGAATTGCATTTTGTAATATTTTAGTAGTACTATTGTAGTGCTACTTAGGGGCCGATTCCGATCCGGGTCGGAAAGCACTCCGACCGAGTCGGATCCGGAGTGTTTTCCGACCGAGCCAGACCCCTACAGTCCGACCAAGCGAGTACGATGCATACGTATGCTGTCGGACTCGGTTCGGTCGGACTCCCATAGAAGTCAATGGGAGCAGGCTGTCCGACGCGTGCATTGTACTGGCTCGGTTGTAAATCGCAATCATTGCACGCCACGGTTAGCTTCCGACCGGGACGTACGGAGCGGTTCGGACCCAGAAACGACTTGGTCGTTGATTTTCATGTAGCTCGCATCGTACTTGCTCGCTCGTACAGCTGTACGAGTCGGCCGGAAAACACGCATACGGCTCATTGTTTTTCTGTCCGAACCCGATTCGGTGCCCTTCCGACCGAGATCAGAATCGGCCCCTTAATGTCCTACAAACTGCAGTTTGTGAATAGACCCCATATATAATAAACTAAATATATTTTATGCATACATAAATAAAGACATTAAATCAATCTTAATTAGCATCCACTATATAAGGCAATAAAACAACAACACATAACTAAACATTTACCCAATGAATTTCATTTGAAAGGCAGTTAGCAAATAGCAACATTTTCTTCATTAAAAACAGTGTAAATACAGAATGAAAATATGGAACAAACTGCTGCACATGAAGCCATCACTGCTGGAGAGCATCACTCTGCCTTACCCAAGTACAAAAAGATGTACTGTCCCAAACAGAAGATAAAAATCCCTTGCAACAATAAAATAAGAAAACACTGAAATAGCAAAAGAAAATAATTTTCAGATACAACAAACATCAATATCAACATGTAAAAAAATACAAAAGGCAATTAAAAAATATTGAATCCAAAACTTGTTTTAAATTAAAATTTAAACTATAAAAACTACAAAAACTAACACTAACAGCTAATTATTAATTATGGCTTTGTTGGTAATAGCCCTTTCTAGGGTGCTTTCCTTCGATTGATTGCGCTTGTTATTCCCAGTTTTCTGCTGATCTATATGCTAGCCTTTTTGACACTGGCATTCAGAGCCAAAGCGCTGTACTTCTCATAAACCTTCTGGTGATTCGTGTCTACATGATTGGCTGAATTGAGTTAGCTGTAAGCCCCTTGTCTAGGGGTAAGACATATACCTGGGCATGTAACTAAAATGCTGTTCCGTGGGCCTGCAGCACTGGTTGTCCCACCCGCAGAGGTAGCTCTTCAAACGTGCCACAGGTCTGCCATGATGGGACCTGTGTGTGCAGATTCCAGTTACTCAGCTTGGTATTTAAAAAGCTACTTGCCAAGGTTTTGCAGGTCTCTCGCTATATTGATGCGGTGTCAGGAAGAGGTTGGGCATGTGCACATGTGAGCTACATACACTGGTAGTGAATGACGCCGGGGTGGTGGAGTGGATTCAACATTACTAGTGTGAAAATATCACTTTGGGACAGTGGGCATTTCTGTTCTCGTGGCACTGTGTGCCTCTCAGCCTTTCTCCAATCCACATCTGGGTGCTGGTGGAACAGCTTCATCTATGCATTCCTGAGAAGACAGCTATAAACTAGGGCTCAAGGGAAACCACAGACCTCTGATTTTGAGGGGCCTTCCTGGGATGGATAAGAGGGAGTGGAATTGGCATCTGCATTCCAAGGGGCAGGGTCTAGGCCCCGCTAAAGATATTGATCATTGGGGGGCGCTAGAGGGCGCACTGCGACATGGCCGCCTTTTGAGACGGCTCCGCCGGTGAGGCCAGAAATGAGGGAATAAACATCTACAGCGGGCTTGCAACTCCCCGCAACCGACGAAATCTATAATCGGAACCCTTAGGCTTTGCGATGTGAGTGGCGGGAAGCGGTCCATGAGCCACATCAGCCAAGACTGAGCGGAGGACGGGCGCGAACAAGATGGCGGCGCCCTGTGAGATACAACGGTCCGAGGAGCGGAGGTAACAGACAGTGACCGTGGGATGCAACGAGGCGCTCCAACGCCCTGCCTGAGCTGTGCCTGGGGGACAGTTGGATATGTTGCACTGCGGATACCGGCTGGTAGCCCTGTCTGCGGTGTGAACGCTACGTGCAGGGCGCCGTCCCCTCTAACGGCCCAACATGGAGGTCGGACATCATGGTGACGACTGCTAACGCGGATGGAGCGGCCTGATGGTGGAACCGGCAGACTGCGGTCGGACTGTGGCTGGAGCCGTGATTTATCTGCCCGCACTGTAGCGGTAAGCGCCATCCCCGCGGAAGACACGCATGCTGGGGTGAGAACTGCACGAGGTGCCTTATGCCTCCCAATTGCGGGACACCTTTTGGCACTGCTGCGGAGCCTGGAGCCGCCCCCCCCTCACACTCGCTGGATTGGGGGAATGAGCTGCGGGGCCCGGGCGAGATGCATAGAGGAGCTGGTGGGACCCATTGTGTAATAGCCTGGAGGCTCTCCTGGGCTCTGTGACCCGAGGGACATGATCGATGGGGGCGCGACTCGGGTTCCACCGCGCATGATGATGTTCTGGAGGATCAGTTGCGGAGTGACCGCGTGATTGCCCCTCGGTTTGGCCACTACAAAGATGTGTTGCCCTAACTAAGCGTGGAGGGTGAATATCAAGGCCTATTGCGCGCCGCCTCCCCCGCTGGATACCTGAACACTTTCAGAGGCCGAGTCGGATGTTTGAGGATGGGGGACGGTGCATGCTCAGCTGGTCGTCACGCTCAGAGTAGGGAGCTGTGTTCCGTGATATCTGCGGTGGGCTACACTACTGATTCAGCTTATCTCCTGTTCACGAGCTTTTCACAGCGCGAACATGGGGAAGGCGGACAAGATGCAAACCAAACTCACCTTTGAAGCAAAATAACACGCTAAGTGTGCGACGGCACCGCCAGACACTGAACATCAATCTGACACCGAGGTATCTACTGGCATGGAGGGTGTCCTGCAGGCCTTACAGCGCAGCTTGCAGGATATCAATGGCAAGCTGGACACGATTACATCGCGGGTTGACAATATGGCGGCCAAGCTGGACAAGCACGGAGAGCACCTTGTAGAAGCGGAAACTCGTATCTCGGCAGTGGAGGATGAGTCGCATGGCACGACGCGGAAGTGCGGGGAAATGGAGAGGCTACTGGAAGTTGTCAAAAATAAAGAGGAAGATCTAGAAGCGAGATCCAGACCCAATAATGTACGAATCGCTGGAGTTTCGGAATCCACGAATACAGGTCGTATGGAAACCTATATTGAGGAACTACTTCGCAATGTATTTGGTACGAAAAATCTCTCTGACATTTTTGTGATCGAACGTGGGCACAGATCCCTTGCTCCGTGGCCAAAGCCTGGTGCCGCTCCGCGACCAATAATTGCCCGTGTTCTTAATTACAGAGACCGCGATACTATCTTAAGGCTGGCTCGTGAGAAACGGCAGATGAATTACCAGGGAAACGCCCTGGAATTCTACCCGGATTTCACCATGTCGGTTCAGCTGGCGAGAAAAGAATTTAATCCAGCAAAACAGAAACTGCGTGAATTAAAAATTGAATACGCCATGCTTTATCCGGCATGGCTAAGGGTGATGTATGAGGGCTGTTCAACCATCCTCCAGACACCGAAAGCAGCAGAGGGATTTCTTAAGAAACTCAGCACTTTAATGTGAGGCAAGATGGCCGCTGACTGACCGCCTTTGAAAGCAGCGCTGACCTCTCTCCCTTCTTAGTGATTTATCACGGTTAAAAATAACACCAACCCCAAGAGCTATGCTACAAACCTTTGTTTCCTCGATTTCCTACACTCCTCTTAGCGATCAGTTTCCCCACCGGTTATAGTTTCAAGGAAAATTTCCAGATTGAGTTGCCGGGATCGCTGCGGTCTCTGCCTGCCTACCTCCGTGGTCAGCCTACTCGATGCAGAAGAGCTAGCGAGCCTGGATACCTCTACGCCTCATTACTTTCTCGACTGGTGCAGTACACTACTTCGCATTTCCGACGCTGGGTGCAGTGGAGGATGGCTCCGAAGACAGCGAAGACGCGGGAGGCTGCTGGGTCCGGAGATTAGAAAAAGCCTAGGAAAGAACGGTTGCAGGGCTCAGCCACAGATACAGGCTCGAGTCAGGGACGGACACGGCATGGCGGTCCCAAAAGGAAAGGTGAGGTGTGTAGGATGGCTGATGGCGGAACTACCGGAGTAGCGGGCGGGACAAGACTGCGGGCTGGTAAAGCCAATGAAGGTGCTCTCAGGCAGCCATCAGTGATCGAGGCATTCAGCGTGACAAATTCGACAAAGGCACTCCCTGGGGGTAATGTGGAAACGCCTGTATGCTCCTCTGATGTATCCCTGCAATTGGATGCTATTTTTCAAAAGTGTGACTCAGCCTCACTAAGTGACAATCAGGCTACGCCGATTACTGTACCAGTGCATTCTGTTATGTTATGTTATTTATTCATTTCTATAGCGCACGGCTACTCAAAAAGAGTGTCCCGGCACTTTAATGGAGAAAGAGATAATACTGCAACATAAAAAACATAACACCAAATAGAACTAACAGAAGAATGGGCCAAAGATTCACGGAGAACCAGCTACTGAGAAAACAACCAGGTTTTAAGGCCTTTCCTAAAAGCTAATAGGCTGCTGGCTCCCCGCAGGGCCAGTGGTAAAGAGTTCCACAGCTGAGAAGCCAGCAATCCAAACGAGCGGCCTCCGAGGCGCGCTTTCTTGACCCGGGGGACGACAGCAAAATGCAGGGCTTCCGACCTCAGAGACCTGGTTGGATGGTAAAAAACCAGTCTCTTTTGGAGGTACTTGGCTCCCTCCTTGTGAAGAGCTTTATAGGCCAAGGTCAGCGCCTTAAAAGCGATCCTCTTACGAATAGGAAGCCAGTGTAAAGTTGCCAGCAGGCCCGAGGCCCTGGATCGCCTGCTAAGGCCAAAGATTGCCCTTGCAGCGGCATTCTGTACCACTTGAAGCCGCTGCAACAAGTACTCTGGAAGGCCCAGGTAGAGAGCGTTGGAATAATCCAACCTGGACCCAATCAGAGCCTGGACAGTCAGCGTCCTGTGTTCCATGGATAACAGAGGAAGAAACCTCCGCAGCATCCTGAGGACGCCAAAGCAAATGCCCGACACCCCCAGGATCTGGGATTTCAAGGTAAGCCTGTTATCCATCTTCACCCCCAGATTCTTAGCAACCTGAGAGGAACAGGACGGAGGGAACATATCCCGTGGCCACCAGGCCTGCCAGTCTGGTTCTGTATCACACCCAAAGAAAAGTACTTCGGACTTGTCGGAATTGCACTTAAGGCTGTTTAGATGGAACCAATGAAAAACAGCCCCAAGGCAATCCCGAATGCTCTCCCCATCAAAGTCGCCTCCTCTCTTACAAGAGAAGAGGAGCTGGGTGTCGTCCGCATAGGATACGATCTGGGCACCATGCGACTCCACCAACGCCGCCAATGAGGTCATAATGATGTTAAAGAGGGTCGGGCTTAAAATAGAGCCCTGAGGGACCCCGACTCCCAGAGGCGGCATCACGGCGGAATCCGGCGGGGCCCAGATCGACTGCCGGCGGCCGGCTAGAAAAGAAGAAAACCAGTCGAACACCGTCCCCCGCAGGCCTATCTCGAAAAGTCTAGCGAGAAGACCAACATGGGGAACGGTGTCGAATGCCGCCGACAGATCTAACATCACCAGCATGACTTTGCCCCCGGAGTCCAGAACCCCTTTAATGGTTTCCGAGACCTCCAGGAGCGCAGTCTCAGTACTGTGATGGGGACGAAAGCCCGATTGGGTGGCGTGCAGGATCCCATTAGATTCAACAAAGTTGGAAAGCACGCCATGGACGTGCTTTTCCAGCATCTTCGTAAGGGCCGGCAGCAAAGAGATGGGCCTATAATTAACCGGGGCCTTCGGATCCAAACCAGATTTTTTGAGCAATGGAATCACCATCGCCTGCTTCCAGGACTGCGGGACGACACCAAGCCTCAGTGAAAGATTTAAAAGCGGATTGGCCAACGGGTTGATCACCTCCGCCACTTTCGCCAAAAATTTAGCAGGGCATGGGTCAAGAGGAGAACCCGATTTTAAATTGCCCATAAGAGCCAGGGAGTCCGGAGCAGAGATGGAGGGAAACACACTCAACGTCGCCCCTGGCCCGGCCTGTGGCAGTATGGTGATGTCAAGTTCAGCCTGGCCGGCAGACACTGGTGCAAGGAATGACTCCTGAATGCGTAGGATCTTGCTCGCAAAAAAATCTGCAAGGTCCGTGGCCCAGGTACCAGATGGTTTTTGGTCCGAGGCGTTAGACCAAGAGGAGGTGAATTCTCTCACAATAGAGAAAATCTCTTTGCAAGAGTTTGAAGCCGCATCGATTCTCCTGGCTAAATAAGCTTTTTTTCCTAAACGGATGTCCCGGTGGTAAGCCTTAACCACCGTTTTGTATGCCAACTTGGCAACAGTGTCATAATGTGCCCGCCAGGCTCTTTCGGCTACCTTGCACTGCTGCCGCGTAGCCGACAGTGCAGCGGTAAACCAAGGCGCAGAGACCCGTTTTGGTGTCGAGCGTGATGTTACTTCCGGGGCAAGATCATTGAGCCTATCCAGTAGCCAATCATGCAAGGTCTGCGGATCCCTGTCTAGATCACCTGAAAGAAGACAGGGATGGGCCTCAGCTGCCTGGGCCAGCATCTCCAGGGTAACGCAATGGAGAGGCCTATAGACACGACCCTGATGATGTACCGGAATAGCCGCAGATTTAACTATGCCCTTGATCACAAATTTTGCAAGGAAGTGGTCAGACCATAAGACAGGAGTGATCTCAATACCCTCGAGAGGCACAGACGAAAAGACCTGATCGAGGGTATGCCCCTTCTCATGCGTAGGCTCCTGAAAATAGGGAATGAGCCCCAGCGGGGTCAGTGCCTCCGAAAGTTTGGCGGCCGCCGGGTCGGATGAATCATCCATCCGGAAGTTGAAATCGCCAGCCACGATGAAATGTTCGGCTTTCAGGGCCAGCTCCACCAGCACCATATCCAGATCTTCAAAAAAGGTGCCGGGGGAGCCAGGCGGTCTATAAACAAGCAATCCCTTAAAGGATTGGTGGGGGGACAGAGTGATAGAAAAGGCTAGGCTTTCCGAGCCACGAATGTCAATAGCTGGCAGGATCTCGCAAGGAGTTCCTTTCCGGACCACTAGCGCTACTCCGCCTCCCCTACCCATGGCTCTATCCTTTCTGAAGATGTTATATTCGGGCGGGATTGCCAGGACGACATCAGGGTTAGAGAAGTCGCCCCACCATGTCTCAGTGAGCATGAGACATAGTGGTTTATCTACATCCAGAAGCTCATAGATGTCCTGCGCATGTTTGCAGGCTGACCTGGTGTTCAGTAGCATACACCCGAAGCCCATACTAGAGCCATTGGTGCTCGGCCGTGAGAAGAGCGAGCGGGTCGGGCGCCAGCCACAAGCCGGGCAGCGGGTTTTCCCATGATAACGGCCCGGGAATACTGTACGACAACCATTGCCGAGAGGACGGAATGAGCGAAGATCGCCAGAGGAATAGCGCAGAAGAGACCCCGGGGAAATCATCCCTGATGGTAGAGTCCCACCCGCCGCTCCGCCCGCTTCCGGGACGCTGACGGGCAGGACTCTGGCTTGACTCCGGCGAGAGTCCGGCGCTCCCGCTGCGCGTCACCGCTGCGCGCAGGAGGCGAGCTTTAAGTAGGGCTCACCTGTGTTACAAAAGAGCGCTAGAGCGCTCCCACAAGTGGCACACTCGCTCCACACTACCCCCAAGATGGCGCCCAGCACCAGACACGAAGGCTAAAAAGAAAGTGACATAGCTCCGCGAAAAGCGCGGTGGGGGGCCCAATTTAGAGTGCAAGTGAGAAGGCACACAAAGAAGAATCTAAAAACAAGGTAAATACAATTTAAAAAGCAAAATGCAAAAGCAATTGTTTAAAAGTTACAGCAGCGCTGATAGTGTAAATTTCAGCAGAATAGCGCGCGTGCGTGCTACTCCCTCTCTCCAGGTCGAGCTACTACCTAGCTCGCCTTAAGTAGGGCTCACCTGTGTTACAAAAGAGCGCTAGAGCGCTCCCACAAGTGGCACACTCGCTCCACACTACCCCCAAGATGGCGCCCAGCACCAGACACGAAGGCTAAAAAGAAAGTGACATAGCTCCGCGAAAAGCGCGGTGGGGGGCCCAATTTAGAGTGCAAGTGAGAAGGCACACAAAGAAGAATCTAAAAACAAGGTAAATACAATTTAAAAAGCAAAATGCAAAAGCAATTGTTTAAAAGTTACAGCAGCGCTGATAGTGTAAATTTCAGCAGAATAGCGCGCGTGCGTGCTACTCCCTCTCTCCAGCTGGGAAACGTAGTCCGTCTATATCTCTGCATCAACGGGCTGATAGTATGGATTTGGACATTAGTATTATGCAGCGTGTGGATATAACATCTGATGGCTCTCTTGAAATTCTCGGATTGCTTACAGCGGGGGTGATAGAGGGGGAAAATCCCCTGTTAAAGTCCCATGATACAAATATTCATAATAGCAGTCAAGACAGCAGTGGTGGAGAGGAGCTAAATGAGCTTCTAAATAGCTGTCAGAGGATTGTAACAGACGACTGCTGCACAGAAGGCGCGGGTGAGGCTATAAATTCACTCCCTGACACAGGTCAAGATAACCCTGTGACATCTATACAGTCTTATGGCAATGTGGGGTCCCCTGTTCTCAAATCTGGTGATTTAAATGGCACATTTAGCAAGATAGATAACCAGGAGTCTGACATCCTTCAGGTATGTGTGCCATTGCTTTCACCGGATGGTGATCGGTTTTTCTCACTGAATGATGACTCTGATTCATCTTTGGAGAGTGAGCTTGATTCGACACAGGAGAGTGTTTCTGGAGAGGAGTCTCTGGTGGTACAGCAGGACACCACTCAGCTTAAGCTGAAGCCTAAGACTATTAAGCGTCGGAGCAGGGGTAAAGGCCAATCTTCGGACTCAACCAGTAGACGGCTTGAGTGGGATTACTCTGCCTCAGTCCTCACAGCTTGCTCAGGCAGCGGGCTTGGGGGTGGCAGTGGAGCGGAAGGAACGGAAGGAACCAACAAGCCAAGTAGTGCGTCCTCGTCACCAACGTTGGAGTTGCTGTATACAACATTAAAGCAAATGCAGAGTGAGGCCCGGCAGGAGAGTAAGAGATCTCAACTTGCGACCAATAAGCTACAAGGGGCAATTCGCAAAACAAATAAATTATGTTCTGATATGTCTGAGCAGATAATCGAGGTTGAAGCGCGGACGGCTGCTGGAGAGGAAGATGTGGAGAAACTACTTATGGGTAAAGGTGCTCAGGAAAAGCGCTCACAGGATGTGGATTGGAAACTCGAGGATTTTGAAAATCGGCAGCGCCAGAATAATATCTGACTTCTTGTCTTGGAGGAAAAAGTGGAGGGGGAGAATACTTTCAGATTTGTGGTGAAGCTGTTGAAGGCAGCTTTTCCAGATTTGGCTAATTGGAACTGGGAGATGGAAGTGCAGAGGGCACACCGTTTCCCGATGTTCAGGAAAAATCAACCTAATAACCAAAGAGATCATCCTAGAGCGATCCTTATTTTTATTGGAAACTTTTTCCTGAGACAGGCAATTCTGGACCGTGCTAGACTTGATTCTAAGATAACAGTGGAGGGGCATACCTTCTTTGCTCGGCCGGATTTTTGCCACACTACGGTCGAGCGGAGGTGGAGGATGTGCCAGCTGATATCTGCATTTAAAGGGGCAGGTTGTGATGCCTTTCTCCTGTTTCCCGCAAGACTTAAGGTTATTCAGAGAGGTCGGGCTAGGATCTTTTTTGCAGAAATTAAAGCCCAAGAGTTTCTTACTAATTTAATCGAAACACGAGGACTGAGGGCATTGCCTAGTACGGGTGAAAGCAATAAGGGTGCTAAGGGTGATCAAGGAAAAGTGTGATGTGATTTTTAAAAATGCTGATTATATGTTGAGATTTCTCTTCTACAGTGTTGGACCTACTTGGTGGTGTTAGATATTATTGTTGGGGTGTATATTTGGTTTTTTGTTTGTTGGGGGGGGGGCGGGCGCTGCCTCTATGGAAGACGTCTCGGCCATATTTTAGGTCTTGGGTGACCTAATTGCCTGTAAGGGAGGTAAGGGGGGCGAGGAGGGTGGGTGGGTCAGGGGTCTGGTTGTTGGGGGTGGGGGGGTCAGGGCAGGTCAAGGTGTTTCATATTGTTAGGCAAATAAAGAGGCAGAAGAGTGGAGTTAAATGTGTCCGGGATAGGTTAATTGGTAAGGTTTGGAAAGTGAATATGAGTATGAATGGCAAGGCAAGGTCTGATGGATTAGCAGCCAAATGGGTCTATTGTGCGAATGTAAAGAGAGAAAACCTTAATTCCAAGACATGAATCTTCGGATTTTGACAATAAATATTTGTGGGCTGAATGATCAGAAAAAGAGGAATAAGGTAGCGATTTGGTTGAAATCTTTATACCTAGATCTATTATGCATTCAAGAAACCCATATGGAGGGTAATAGAGCTTATTTAATGGAGCAACTTGGTTTTAGATTGATTGCATATACTACACAAGGTGCCCAAACTCGTGGGGTGGCAATCCTCACTCGGAGAAATGATATAAGGGTTCTTCGTAAATCAGCTGATCAATGGGGTCGGTGGGTAATAATTGAATGCTTGGTTAACAACTTTAAATTCACACTTTGCTCACTGTATGGCTCAACCGGTGACGATCCGGAATTGTTAGAGTATTTAGATGGTAAATTGGCATTATGGTCTGTTCCAGTTGTTTTATGCGGAGATTTTAATATTAATGGTCTAGGGGTACAATGGGACAATCAAGGAAATAATTATTTAGGAAAAAAGAAGAAAACTAGCACTGCCCTATATAATTTAGTTTACAACAATGGTTTGACAGATGCTTGGGCTCATTTAAAACCTACTGATTTAGGTGGTACCTTTTTTTCAGCTCCACATAAAGTTATTTCCCGTCTGGATTATTTTTTTGTATCCAATCAATTTCTTACTAATTTGGGTAACGAGAAGTATCCACAGATTATATCAGGTCACAATCCTTTAGTTTTGACAATTAATATCAGTTTGTTGGAAAAAAAGAATGTTGGCTGAACCTTTGAAAGGAGGTTACTATATGATCCAGACTATATTGTCAACATGAAGGGGTGGATTAAAGAATTTTGGGAGTTTAATCAACGGAGTACACGGTTTGGAGTCGTTTGGGATGCCTTTAAGGCAGGGGTTAGAGGGGAAACTTTAAGTTTCAGTTTACCTCGACAAAAGATGGAAAGACTAAGAGAAAGAGAGACAAGGGAGGAATTAAATAACCTTGAGGGAGTCTTAGCTACAGCTATTAGTACCGGGGAAGGTATAGATAGGATACTTTCACAGTTGGCTATTAAAAAGGCCGAGATAGGTGAACACTTGGCTAAAAAAGCAGCAGAAATTTTTCTGGCTAAAAAACAGCATTGCCATGAATTTAACGAGAGAATAGGTCACACGCTGGCAGTAAGTGCTAGGCAGAAAATCTCGGCCGAGACGATATCTGAAATTTATGACACCAGCAGAAAGCTTATTACCGATGTAGTAGGTATTCTGGAAGTTTTTAGGTTGTTCTATCAGCAGGTATACTCCGGTGGACCTGCCGCTATACCTGGTGGTATCCATGAATATTTAGATAATATACCCAGTCAGAAGGTCGATTCTATAGATAGGAAGGAGCTCGAGAGGGTCTTCTCCGAGGAAGAAATAATGGGTGCTTTACAAGATCTACCGTCTGGTAAAGCTGTCGGTCCAGACCAGATTCCGTTGGAATTTTATAAACATTTTTTTGATTCGTTAGGACAGGATCTGGTGGAGGTTATGCTATCGGCACAAAGGGGGGATCCTACCCCCGAGTCTTGGGCAGGGGCAGATGTCGTTGTATTTTTGAAAAAAGATAAACAAGCCAAGGATCCCGGCTCTTATCACCCAATTACCCTAATGAACAGTGATGTCAAAATATTTTCAAAAATTTTGGCCATGAGATTAAATGGGATCTTGGGAAAAACTATCCATCTGTGTCAGCATGGGTTTATTATGGGCCGGGGAACCATGCAACATATAAGACGAATGATTACCCTTTTTGATGCAACGGAGATCTCAGGGGACCCTATGTCTGTGTTGTTACTAGATGCTGAAAAGGCATTCGACAGGGTCTCCTGGGATTTTCTTTGAGAGGCGATGAGGTGGTTTGGGTTGGGAGAAGGATTTATCAAATCTGTTCAAGTATTATACTTGACCCCAACAGCTCGGTTGAAGATTAATGGCAACTATACTTCCCCATTTTATATACAGAGGGGGACCAGGCAGGGGTGTCCCTCTTCTCCATTGCTGTTTGCCATCTATATTGATCCCCTGGTACGATTATTTGAGGCAAATAGTGGAATCCGATCAGTTGTGTGCCAGGGGATAGAAACTAAAGTTCTTGCATACGCTGATGATGTGGCTTTTATTACAACGGATCCGCAATTGGCTCTGGAAAGGGTTGAGTCAATATCAAGTGAGATTGGTATTTTTACAGGATATGCATTAAATAAAACTAAGACTCAAGTTATTAAGAATCGCTTTATTAATTTTGAAGATATTCGCGTTGTTGACTCTGCAGTTCATTTGGGGATACGTGTTACCTCAGATCTTGGGAAATTGGTTGCCGTTAATATGGAGCCAGTAATCAGTAAAGCGAGGGTGGATTTTGATAGATTAAATAATCTCCATCTCTCTCTTGTGGGACGGTGTAATCTTATCGAGATGTTATTTTTACCAAAAGTATTGTATTTGTTTAGGTCAATTCCCTTAGAATTTCAAAAATCTTGGCCTGTTATCTTAGAAGGTTTAGTTAATGGGTTTATTTGGGCACATGGGAAAACTAGGCGGGCTCTTCGGTTTATGTGTTTATCACGGGAGAAAGGAGGATTTTTGGTGCCGGATTTTCGTAGTTATTACTGGGCAGCAGCTCTGCAATATATGAGGATATTGTTTGGGTCGTGTTCCGGGGAAATGGAAAGGGAAAACGATCTCCCGGATGTTTATAGACTACTATTGGGCCAAAATGCTAAATATTGTTTTTTTAAATTTACAGAACCCAGTTATTACAAACGCACAAAATTTAAGACGCTGATAGCTGCTTTTAAGATTTGGGGGGGGCTAAAGAAAAAGATCGGACTAGGGAGGCTCAATTTTTACACAGTTTTGTTTAAAAATCCAATGCTTCCCGAGGTATTTTCGGATGAAACTATGGCTGGATGGGCTAGTAAGGGTATCCGTCAGGCCGGGGATATAATAGAAAAGCAAGGCTTTCGCCAATTTAAGGATATACAGAAGGGCTTTGGGTTGGAAAGTTGTAATTTCTTTAAGTATTTACAACTTCGTAGCTTTTTTTGCAAGAAAATTGGTGGGGCATGTGGGTTTGCTAGTAATTGCATAATTGATACTATGCATAGGGGTGCTAAGGGGACGATTAAGTTAATTTATGCAGAATTGATTAATTTGAAACAAGACGATTTAATTAAACATGAGGGTAAGTGGGCTGAGCGAGTGGGGGCTGCCCCCGGAACAGTTGTGAAATCTTTAAAGGTGGGTCAGTCAGTTTTATGTTTGGCTGGGCTTCAGGCACAACACTTTAAAACGTTTTTTTCTTTACATTATACCCCGGCCAAAATAGCACAATGGGGCGGCTCTACAGGGACTTTATGCCCACGATGTGGGGGACCGGAAGCTGATCTGGTACACATGTTTGCTTCCTGTCCACGGTTGCAGGCATTGTTGGATTCAATTATGGAATATTTAGATCATATACTTGGGGTAAAAACAATACAAACCCATGAAATTATTTTGTTAGGATTAAGTTCTTCAAATGAGGATAAAACTGCTTATCAATTTATTTTTGTTGCTATGGTGGTTTTAAGGTTAAACATTGCCTCTGCTTGGTTAGATCCCCTTCCCCCTACATTTCAACAATGGCTAGCTCGCTTACTTTTCATATTTACAATAGAAAGTGCAATTTATGAAAGGAAGGGAAAAAAAGCGAAATCACTGGGTAAAAATATTTTGGCACCTTTAATAAAATGGAAGGAATCAATATAATTTTACCTATATTGTTTGTGAAAATAATGATGGCTGATAAGAACTGTGAATTAGGTTCTCCTTAATGTTTTATAGGAGTGTCTTATGTGTTTTCTTTCACTTCTGTTTTCTGCTCCTTCTTTTCTTGCTGTTACTTGTACACTTTTTGTTTTTTAAGATCTGCCATCTGCCTCAAGAGGCATAATTCGTTGTCAATATTTGTTTGCTGTATGATACTATGTACCTGCACTGATCCCTCATGGTTGTAATGGGGGATAAAAATCCTAATAAAGATATTTAAAAAAAAAAAAAAAGAAACTCAGCACCAGGCGAAGAGAGCTACGGCAGTTGGAACGAGATAAAGACCAGGACTAGCTGCGGACATGCGGTGCGAAGGACCCCGAACATATGACATCGCAAACTGGTAAGATCTATATATGTCACATTTTACGGGGCTGGACTGTTGATGCCCCGGGCGGCCTGGCGGCTGCAGTATCACAGTGCGTCAGACACAATGGCGAACGGTAGCAAGTGCCCTGGGGAATGTTGTACAGGCTTGAGTACGTGAGAAACATTGCTAAGTCCCAGATCCGCATGCAGATACATGAAACCATGGTGCTGCTTTTATCAATGAGCAATAGCGCAGACTGCAAACTATTTATTTCCATATACTTCATCGGCTGTTGATGACTGATGTGAAGTCACGACCCAAACAGTTAAACCTATTAACCTGGAATATTAGAGGTCTCAATAACCCTAAAAAAATCAGGCAGGTCTTTGCATTTCTAGACAGACACCAGATTGATATCGCCGTCCTGCAGGAAGCACACCTCACACCTACCTCTAAAGTACAGTTAGGGCGCAGGTGGGCGGAGATTACACTCTGTTCGTCATATTCATCGTACTCTAGAGGGGTTATTATAATGGTTAAAAAGGGATCGCAATTCAATATAGACGCTACTATGGCAGACGAAATTGGGCGTTCGGTTCTAATCACGGGAACGATACGGGGGCAGAAAATTGCTATACTCAACACATATGGTCCAAATATTGATGACCCTGAATTCTACCACAAGGTATGGCGCACACTTAGTGAACTGCCAGACATTCCGGTAATCTGGGGGGGCCAGGTACGTCGACTGAACCTCATAAAAGGTCCATGAGCAAAGTGTGAGATATTATGACTGATAGGCGTCTTAAGGATATCTGGAGAACACGGCACCCCACAGGTATGGAAGCCACACACGTATCAGCTGCGCATGGTAGCTGGTCGCAAATTGACTATTGGTTGGGCTCGGAGGAGATGTTGCTGCGGACGGAATCCATAAAACATCTCCCCAGAACGTTGTCGGACCACAACCCGGTATTCTTGTCCTTGGCTCTGCCGTATTACACGCCACCTCCATATAGCTGGAGGTTTAATGCCAAAGCTCTGTTAGATAATGCATGTACGGGTACTATAAGCCAAGCCATTAAGGAGTACTTTGACCTTAATGCACCTTCTACGGATGACCCTGGCTTACTGTGGGAAGCCTTTAAGGCCACTATTCGGGGTATTTGCATAAGCACCATTGCGGGCATCCTCAAAGATATAAGACAGCAGCTCACTATCCGAGAAAGTAAGCTACGAGCCCTGGAAAATGATTATGAGCGTACACATGATACGAAGTTGCTGGGAGACATTAGGACAATACTGTCTGAATATCGAACTTATGCAGAGAATGAACTCAAGTACATTGGTAAGCGCCAAGAAGCGAGAACATATGGTGAGAGCGGTAGGCCGGGTAGAAGCTTGGCAGCTAAAATATGCTCCGGCCGCACGCCGCAGATGGTCCAAGCGGTCAGGGATGCTACAGGGGAATTGAGGTATGATACGCACAGTATACTAAAAGAATTCATGTGCACATATGAAGCATTATATGCTTCGCACTCCACGCGTCGCCTGAAGAGATAATGGGTTATCTAGCTGATATCTGGTTGTCGGTTGCACAGAGAGACTACTTGTCTATGCCTATTACAGAGGAAGAGGTTACGGAAGTCATTAAATCTCTGCCAAACGGGAAAGCACCGGGCCCCGATGGGTTCACGTGTGAATTTTATAAGACATTTGTGGATCAGTTGGCACCTCACTTGGTAGAGATGTATGGAGATGCCCACGAAAAGCAGAGACTGCCGCCGACATTACTAGAGGCCATGATTATCACCCTATTGAAACCAAACAAAGATCCTGAATACTGTGATTCGTATAGGCCACTGTCCCTAATTAACGTGGACACCAAGATACTGGCCAAGCTCATTGCCACTCGGTTGCAACCACTAATGACCAATTTGATATTGCCGGACCAATCAGGGTTTATCCCATCCAGGTCTACAGCTCATAACACTAGGACACTATTTGCTTTATCTAACTCCCAACACTAAAGCAGCTGCTGTACTGCTAGATGCTGCCAAAGCATTTGATTCTATTGAATGGCCTTATTTACAAACAATTCTACAGCGAATGGGGTTTCCTCCTATTTCCCTTCAGGGGATACAATTACTATACACGGCGCCAACGGCGCGTATAAGGGTTAACAAATACATATCTGAACCTATACGTATCTCGAGGGGGACGAGGCAGGGATGCCCGCTATGGCCCCTGTTATTTGCGATAGCGTTAGAGCCATTGGCTTGTAAAATTAGACAAAAACACCACTACTCAGCACTTCAATTCCCGCAAAGACCCTTACATATTTCGTTATATGCAGACGACATGATGTTATATGTGCGTGACCCGGAGAACCACTCGAATCCTTTACTGAGGGAATATATCAAATTTGGGCAGCAATCGGGCCTCAAAATAAATTGGTCTAAATCCCTGATCATACCGCTAACAGACACCACCAGCCTGTGCGCTCTGGAATACCCATTAGAGTGGCAATCGGAACCTGTAAAATATTTGGGTGTCTGGTATCACCGTGACCCTGAACTTGTAATTCGTACGAATTACGGCAGAGCGGTTGGGGCATTAGACGAAAAGATAGGGCGCTGGATTCAATTGCCATTATCCTTGGCAGACCGACTAGCCACAGTAAAGATGGTTATCCTACCTAAATTATTGTATCTATTTAACAATATTCCGATCCAGCCTCCACCAGCAGTTTTTCGCAGGATCTCCACTCTGGTTCTTCGCTTGATCTGGGCGGGTAAACAAGCCCGGATCGAACTGCGCGCTCTCACACTGCCTTACTCGCGGGGAGGGTATAGGGTTCCGGACTTTTTACTTTATTATCTCTGTGCCCAAGCGCAATATGCACATGTTTGGTATCATCCAATCCCATATCTTACGCATGCGGCGATTGAAGAAGGAGACGCACACCCGACTCCACTCAGGGCTATCCTAACCCACCAGAGGCCCCCGCTGCACATCCACGATATCAATTCTATTGATACGACGAATAATGTTTGGTGAACTATGGGTAGAAAAGCGCGTAAGTTGCCACTGTATGCTCCGGCGCTGCCAATACACCATCACCCTGAGATATCTGTTACCCAGGAAGCAGTGGGCATGGGACTTCTCAGACAGGTGGGCTTTGACAACATGGGAGATTTATACGAACAGGGGTTCTTTAAACCACTTGCAGAGCTGTCATTCATAAGCAATCAAACGTTACTATTCCAGTTTACGTATCACCGGCTACAGAGAGCGCTGAAGGCATTATATCCGACACACCCTGTGGAGCCACCGCAGCTGACTACTCTGCAGTTACTGATAACGACCCCCACTGCTAAGCGACTGTTATCCAGACTATATGCAACACTACAGGAAGACATAGCAGACAATACACATAAAGCGATGGGCACATGGAGTAATGTCCTAGAGGATCCGCTGATAGTGGAGGAATGGGCCATTGCTTGCTCTCTTACCGGTCTGTTGACACCAAATGGAAATCTGTGTATGTTACACTATAAATACCTCCACCAGTCCTACTACACTCCAGCGAGGCTTTATAGATATGGTCTGCGGGCAGACTCCAAATGTTGTCGCTGTAATGCGGAAGTTGCAGATTTCATACATCTGGCATGGTATTGCAATGCAGTGGCTGGGTACTGGGCAAGAGTGATACAGACGGTGGGGACAATGGTGGGCGTAAACATTGCATGCACTATGCGTACATGTCTGCTGGGCCTGCTGCCTGAAATACGGGCAAATAAGCGTAAGTTCTGTATGGTGGCGTTGCTCCTGGCTAAGCGGACAATATCGTTATGCTGGGGCAGCAAGAGAGCTCCAAAGGTTAAGCAATGGATTCAAGACTTGACATATTGCAAAGACACCTTGCAAACATATGAGGAAGAACTACCACTGGGTTCTAAGCCTAGAGACTACTGGCAGTATTTGGTTCAATACTTACAAACATACCAGGTAGACTAAATATGATTAACAGTTGCACTGTACATGATGGGAGTCCCGGTAACATGGTTAAATTATCAAAAATGGATGAAAAATGTTGTTGTACCATGGCCTGTAAGTTACATATATGTTGACTCTGTATGTTTTTTATTGTTGAAACATGCTTATAAAAAAAAAATAAAAAAAAGATATTGATCATTCCTCCCTGGGTAGGATGGCAGACAGTACAAAATGTGGAGAGGGCCCATGCATTTCAAAGGCGGCTTTTGATCTCATCTTCAGAGGCCATTGTGGGTATAACTACTGGGGCTCTGTCCTCTGGAGCTCGAGACGCTTTGGGGACTGGAACCATACTATGCTGGTTCAACGCTGGGACATCAGCAAGAGGAACCATTGGGGCAGGAGGGACTGCAGCTGGATTATCTGCAGACTTGTGGTGGCCTGGGGCTTGTCATGCTCTAGGAAGCGAACTATCACTGGGTGGATTTTGCCTGGATGTGGTTGGTCTGCAGCTAATTGCTAGCTGTCATGGCCTGGCTCCCTATGCACTCTCCAATGGTCGGTTGTCTGGCCTTCTGTCAACGAGATCCCAGGGACAGAAAGGATCTTCCCATTTCAACAAGATCGTAGGGACCACACAGGGTGTGCTGGAAAAGGGTGGAAGTGATTGTTGGCTGACACAAGGACCGTCCCAACGTGTGCAGTAATCACACTGTGCTGAGGAGTGTGTTTATAACGACCAGTGGCCCACCTGGGGGTATCGTATTGTGAGGAGTTCAAGGAGTGTGGGGGGAGATTGCTAAGTCTGAGGGACCCAAGCTTACAACCAGAAACCTGTGCTAGCTCACATTCCATAGTGGGTGGTGGCAAAGGGTGTTGGGGGAAGTTTGCCAAGTCTGCGGGACCCAAGCTGGCAGACTAGACTGTCTCCAACCTTCAGATTAGAAGGATGACAGTGTCTGACATTGTGGCCTCAGTCCGAGGTCACTGAACCCATGCCGCAAGTTACTCTGTTGTTGAGAATATCATGACTGACCTGAGGGGTCTCGTTGTGCCTTGTGTGCACCCACAGTTGGCTCCCTGAAGCAACTGCAGCTCGCAACTACGCCAGAGGGGAAACCATTCTCTAAATTGGAAGCGTGCCAGCTTCCTGTGTCACAGTCTTGTGCCTATTGGGAGGATAGTGATCCCACACTCATGAAGGTGCCGCTGGGTGCTTGGGAACTTAATCTGGATGGACAAGAACACATAACGTTTTCCTTACAGTTTAGGTGGTCCAGACAATCTCATCAAAGTGTTGCCAGCGGGTGCAACGTGTATCGGTGGCTGGTACAGTTTAAGTGGCTGAAGAGATGGGTTATGAGGCGTAGTCAGAACCTGTGATTTCTTGACCATCACAACTGCACTGGGTATGCAAAATTGGGAATGTCATGTTTTATGCTAATGAGTTAGCATGAAAGTTAAATACCTTGGAACAGCCTGCATATATCTTTGTGTCACTGTTGATGTGCAAGGGATTGCTTGGATTGTGAGCACCTTGTGGAAGTACGCACATGGGTTTATGTTGCTTCCGAGACTGAGGGGATAATGGGGCAGGTGAATACCTATGACTAGTATATATATATTCATCTTGTTCTGCTGGTTATGCAAGAGTTAGACAATTTCAGCCCATATTATGACACTGGCGGTCGGACCCACAGCTGTCGGACACAACACCGCCGCCTCCACTAGGATCATAGATCCCAATGGTGCAGCGGTCCGAGGAGCGTCCCAGAATGGCGGTAGTGAGAAGGCAGGCACCGCTGTTCAGATTACGATATCCCTTTACGACAGCCTTTTCATGGCGGGAAGCCTACCATGAAAAGACTGTTGGAAAGGGATTGGGGGCCAGAAACAGGGCACTCAGCCACCATAGGCCAAGGTAAAGTGTCCCTTGGGGCACATTTAGTACCCCCACTTACCTCTGTGCACTGTGCACTGTGCACGGACATGCCCCGCTGTGCTATGATGCAGCGGAGTTTACCGCTGCAAAAACAACAGTTGATGGACAGAATGCAGAACAATGTCATACATTCATCCTAGTACAGAGATCTGGGCCTAAATCCATCATTTTTTGGCTCACCATGCCGTTCCAGTTTGAACCCAGCCATATGCAAATCAGTCTTGACCCTGTGCCTCATGGGAACAGTCCAGCCCGAACTGCCAAGCCAGGTCCTCCCTGGACTGGAAACAAGCATCCTAGGACCGGTTTCAGGGTTTCACCCATCTTCAGCCAGGATAGCTTGATTCCAGTGGCATGGAGAGCACGGGACCTACGTCTGGGCATACCCTTCCCACTCGGGGTGACAAATGCAAAAACAACAGTTGATGGAAAGAATGCAGAACATAGAACAGCATGGTGAGCAAAAAAACGATGGATTTAGGCCCAGATCTCTGTACTGGGGTGAATGTATGGCATTGTTCTGCATTCTGTCCATCAAATGTTGTTTTTGCATTTGTCACCCTGAGTGGGAAGGGTATGCCCAGACGTGGGTCCCGTGCTCTCCATGCCACTGGAATCAATCTATCCTGGCTGAAGAGGGGTGAAACCCCGATACCGGTCCTAGGATGCTTGTTTCCAGTCCAGGGAGGACCTGGCTTGGCAGGTCGGGCTGGACTGTACCCATGAGGCACAGGGTCAAGACTGATTTGCATATGGTTGGGTTCAAACTGGAACGGCATGGTGAGCAAAAAAACGATGGATTTAGGCCCAGATCTCTGTACTGGGGTGAATGTATGACATTGTTCTGCATTTTGTCCATCAACTGTTGTTTTTGCAGCAGAGTTTAACAGCTCAACACATTCGTACACACATCATTCATTTGGGCCCATATACATTCATACATGCAAATGAGCTGGCAAATATCCACTGGACATCAATTTGTTTACCCTAGGAAACATTTACACCAGTATTCTTATAAATCCTGTCTCCTGAGTAAAATGCACTGTCGACGGATCTAGTAGTAGATTAGAATAGGGAGGAGAATACAACAATGCATTTTTTTATTCTAAAGAACCACAGACTCAGAAGGAGTTTTAAAAGTTTATCTGAATTAGTAATTTTTTGTGAGTCAAATCAAATACACATGAATAGACCAGAAATCTCCATCAGGAAAATAGTACAATTAGCTTATAATCAGTTCGCATTAATACGTTCTGGCAATTACAGCACCTGAGGAGAGAAAGGACAGAGAACAAGTATGGAGCATTTACCCTACAGTTATATTTACCTAGACTGGTGTGAGGACCCCGACATCAGAGAATCAAGGATTCAGGACAGGTTCGGGATAGGGCAAGGTAACCTCTTCTAGTGCAGCGCCAGCGTTACACCCCTTTCTGGTGCTACTCTCTCCTACTGGGGCACTTCCGGACCCTTCCCTAGATGTGCCTCCTCGGTTGTTCCGCAAATTTTCCCTAGTGTAGGATTTCTTCAGTCAGATTGCAGCAAAATCGGGCAGCAACTCAGCATAAAATCAGCATCTCAGCATCAAGTGTGTCTAACTATCCATAACTTACCTCTGTTATACCAAATTCAAGTGTATGATCCACCCCCAAATGTTTCAATTCCACGTTCACCCGCAATTTGATTCGGCCAAGCAGTGGGGTGAGGACATCACACCATACCAAGTGCAATATTTTTTTTTGTCTATTGTCTAACTCCCCGCCCCTTAATTTTAATACCCACAAGCTTTATTCCCACAAGCATTTCATATGTGGATCGGAAAGTCTTTACACATTGTTGCCTCTTCTTCCTCTAGTAGGGTCAGACGTTTGGGTTCTCATGTCCTTGTCGGGTTAGGGTTTGCCAATCAGTCAATTTACATCACTTGTTCCAGGGCAAGCAGTCATTTTGTGCATGTGTAGAAATGACAAGAGAACAGAGACGTGGTCACCCTCCAAGGCCCAAATACGAACTATCAGTAAAGTCAGGAAAGAACATGTTAGAATACAAAAATAAATGAATTCACTGTATACCACTTACTTCTACTCCAACCCCATTTACTTAATAAATCTTTCGCATTAATAGCTTAGTAGTACGTGCATAGGTTAGTTTCAGCTCGGCATGTGCATCAGTATGTTATTTCAAAGCGGCCATTTTAGAAGCTACTGCGCAGCTCCAAAGATTTCCCCCCAAGCGACAGAAGAACGTCACACCACATTATGTGGCAGACACATGCGCAGAAGAGTTCCCGCATTTTAGCGGCCATTTTAGGACACTCGGGTTACTTATTAAGACGGCACATAGGAAAGCTTCCCCTAGATAGGATTATGTAAAATGTGGTGCAATTTTAGTACACACGGACATGTTGGTTACAGTATTACATATTATTCGAGAGGATTGCATACTAGCAAGTTTCTTTAGATGTGAAACCTTGCTCCATCAGCTATACCGATGACTTTCTGACCGCCAGTCCGGAGGTCACATCAAAATACAGCATGCTCGTCGGGCGGTCTCCCGACCACCGCAATGGCTGTCCTGACCACCCGACATCAGAATCAGGTCCTAAATTCTTGCATGAATCACTTCTAAATACTAGTCAGCTTATCTTGAGGGATTCAAAGCATAGTTAGGGTGCATTATTTAACCCCTTCGGTGCTCATGACGGAACGGTTCCGTCATGAGCCACGGTTGAGCTGTGCTCATGACGGAACCGTTCCGTCATGACCACGCCCGCGCAAGATTCCGTCAGCACAGCGGCGGAATCTGCGCAGCATGGAAGGGGTTAATATAATATTCTTGTCAAAAGGGTTCTTATGACAGGTCTGCCAGCAGGTTTAAAGGCAGCAGTAGTCAGGCTACACAGGTAGGACAGAAGCCTTGTTTTTTGTCAGTCTAATGGATGGCACAACATATGCTGCAGTGCACAGATTACATTTTGCTTTTCCATGCCATTAGCGTATTTTTCTACTCCATATACTATGGCCTTACTAAAAAGTTAAATATTCCAATTGAGGATTAGCCAATTCTGCCATGTTTACAGGGTCAGAGCACATACATTGTGAACTGGACATTACCACCCCAATACACAGAGGGGCAGATTTACAAGCCCCTTGCACCACTTTTGCGTCACTTTTCCCATGTTAAAAGTGACGCAAAAGTGGCGCAAGGGGCTTGTAAAATTGCCCCAGAGTTTTTTTAAAAATTGCAATACCAATGCAGAAAATGGAGGTAAATACTCAAAAAGAGGGAATTTTAAACATTATGCAATGATAATGAGGACCAACACGATTTTGGCAATTATATTAATGTTAAACTTCTATCCTGGTCTGTGAGGACAGATACATTTTCTACAAGGTCCTGCTGAAACCCATTTTCAGTGTGGCACAAAGTACAGAGCAGGGTCAACCTGTTTTTCATGCCTAGCTGGGAACGGCCCCGTCAGGGAAAGTCTTAAAACCTTCTACTGATTCTTCAGAGTTATAAAAATGACTACAGCCCTCATTATAATGTCGGGCGGACCATTGCGGAATCGGAACTGACCGACCTCGGGTCGGCGTTTCCGACCGTATTATTAGGATGCAACCACACATAGTGAGGTCGCACACTCCAGTTTCTCTATGGGAGCTTGTGATGTGTCCGTAGCACAAGCTCCCATAGAGAAATGGGTGTTTTGTTATTCACTCCCCCACGTGGCAGCCACCCAATGTTGCCTGCCATGTGGTGCAGGGATTAACAGGCGGGCACCGTAGGTAACCCCCAGGCCTCCAACCGGAAGTCGCTGTGGCAAGGGGCCCTGCTAGGGGCCCCCAAAGTCATTTTCTGACAGGCTTTTCATGGCGGAAAGCCTGGCATGAAAAGCCTGTCGGAAACTGACATCAAATTCCCCACAGCGTAAACGCCGTACATAGGGGATTATAATTGGCCTCCGACTGGCCGGTCTGACCGTCCGGTTTCAAATCTGACAGCCTTCATCATAATAAGGCCTCAAGTCTCACTTTTCTCTAACTCCTGGTAGGGATACTTCTAGTCAATCCTGCAGCCTTCAGATTCTCAGGCCAGGCTCCTGAACTTGCTCTCCAGGCAAGGCTTCCGTGGGCCCCCTTTGAAACAGGAGACCTGCTTTTCATGTTACCTGACTGGTAAATATCAATTTAGCCAACTGAATCAGTTCCAGTGCCTGGGTGCCAGCAGATGTCAGGAGTCCTGTAGGCTTCATTTCTCCATCATGATTGTCTGCTTCAAGTGTAGTCTTCTGAGGTCCAGGAATGTTGTGAAGAGGTGGTGGTGAGGTGCCAGTCTTATCCAGTGCTTTAGTCAATGGCTGGAGAAGTTTTCACACACAATCCTGTCTACTTTCATGGGCTATGCCTGCCTCCTTATACAGCACTTTATCTTAGCTTTACTGTAATATTCAGAGAAGTCCTAAATCCAAAATGGTGAACCTCTTCTTCCACCAAGAGAGACTCTGGCTCTTTCTAAATCAATCCCCTATTTAGATGAGGTATCCATCCACATTTCAGGCTCCAAACTGTTCGGAAAAGGCAGATTCCCTACAACTTCTTTCCGACACAGTTAAACAAACAATGACATACTACAACTACACCCCAACCAGCTGTAAGATGCAGATAAGAAGCAAGCGTACTGATGCCCTGAAGCAGAAATGTTGTGTCAGAAATTAGTGAAAACTCTGGCCGACCTTTTTGAACCAGTCAAACATATCAGAGAAATCCCATGTCCCAGGTCATCTGCTGAAGAGGTTAGAAAATAAATTCCTCACATATGCAGAAGCACTTGAGGCCCCAGTGCACCACAACCTCACACTGCTGGAACGATATTGCAAAGCTCAGGTTCGAGGAGTAAACCAATAATATACAAAGCATTGTTCTTTGAGAATAATCAAAAAGAAATACATTTGAATACATTTTTATGTTGAAATGTGTTGGTAATAGCCTTTTCTGCAGGGTTACCTCCAAATGTTTTACCTGCCTCCCCCATTTTTGCTGAATGTTTGTTGGATTTAGGACTCTGGGCATCTACCACTACTACCCAGTGCTAAAGTGCATGTGCGCGCTCCCTAAAACATGGTGACATTGGTTTATCCACAATAGGCATATTTAATTTACTTATAAATCCCCAAATTAAGTGAACTACATTTGCCCAAGGCCTTTAAATTAAAAGCTACTAGTGGGCCTGCCGTACTGATTGTGCCGCTCACTTAAGTAGCCATTTAAACTGCAGAGCCTGTGTGTGCAGTTTTACTGCCATGTCGACTTGGAATTTAAAACTGCTTGCTAAGCCTTAAACTCACCTTTATACATATGTCCTCCCTAAGGTAGGCCCTAGGTAGCTCATATGACGGGGTGCTGTGTACCGAAAAGGCAGGACATGCACTTTTATGTTTACATGGCCTGGTAGTGGAAAACTCTCAAATTTGTTTTTCTCTACTGTAAGGCCTACCCCTCCCATAGGTTAATATTGGGGATTTCTTATTACATCAAATATGTTTCATTCCCAATTAGAAGGGAGTTGATCTCTCATGTTTGGTACCTATGGACTTGTAATACTAAATTCTCTTTAATGGTAAAGTTGCATTTATGATTACAACTTTAAGAATGCCACTTTTAGAAAGTTAGCATTTGTTTGCTCTTAAGCCCTGTCTGCCTACTGTCTGTCTCCAATACACCTCTAGGGTGGGTGACAACATGGCATTGTGCATTCCCTCTAGACAGCCACACACAAAGAGAGCTTAGGTGTGGCTGATGGGCCATCAACAATGGAATAGGAGGGATGAGCTGGGAACAGGCTCACACTAACACCTGAATAGGCTGTGTCCTGCCACCATACACAATACACCTCTTGTAGTAAATCTGGAGCCAGGGCAGGAAAGGGAGGACCTCTGTGCACTTCAAAACCCTTATTTGAAGTCTCCCCCACTTCAAATATACCTCTGGCTATAAACACTGGACTTCTTACCCTACCAACTCAGTACACTTCTGGACCTGTGGATACTCGACCAGGAAGGACTTCTGTGCTGCTACAAGGACTGCCAATCTGCTGGACTGCTGCTCTACAAGGAACTGCTGACCTCTTGTGCTGGTCTGCTGCCTGGGGAAGGAGAACTGGACCTGCAACCTCCATCTTGAACCCAGCGCCCCAGAGTAACTCAAAGGGTTTGTCTACTGTCCTCATGATCTGAGTCTCAGGGATATAACAGACTCCCCACGGCTACAGCACTCATTTTCAACATGATCCTGACCCCCAAGAGGTGCCTCTCAGGTCCTGGGCCCTTGGGTGTGGTTTTTGTCTCCTGAAATCAAACCTCTGGGCTCTTTGCGAATATTAGTGGGCCCATTCACACTGGAACTGCACCACGCACCCGATGAAGCAGCACAAGCCACCACAAGTTGACCTCTTTGAACAGTAAGTATCGCCATACCCCACAGCGAGCCTCCAGCCCACCCATCCACGAAACCCTGATGACTCTTCTTGCCCATGAACCACCGCCAGCAAAGCTCTCCTTGCTCCCAGCGAACTTCTTCCCCATGAAAAGGACTCTTGGCAAAAAAATGTAAAACTTCAGCGGAACCTACCTGCAACTGTGTCCAACCCACGCTCCATCGCGGTCAGCCTGAACGTTTGGATATGACTCTCTCTAGCACAACCAAATATCCCTGGTTGGCTGTATGTTTTTAAGCACTATATAAAATAGACAGAAAAACAGGAGTACTCCCGTTAACCCAGTCGAGATCCGGGTAAAGTATGCATATAAAACAATGTCTCAACCGGTAGTCATTCACAAATTTAAATAAGATGAATTAATCAAATGAAAGGGAGACGGGGACACCCAAAGATATTTGCAGGAAAATGTTCTTATTTACAAGAAGGTGTAACAGCACTGCAGTACATTAATGTATAAGTAACCTTAAGTTACTTCTCCATATTGACCCGAAGTCCCGAAATCGAGCCAAATGCTTGGAGCCCCACTGCAATAACCGGGAGCGAGGTCAAGCGTTCTATAACCGAGAAAATAACATCGTCGGCATATAAGGTAATCAAATGGTGTCTGGGACCAAACAGGATCCTTAAGGCTGCTGGGTTTTCTCGTAGCTTCTGCGCCAATGGCTCCATGACAGATGGGGTAATATCAGGGCAGGACTCCATTAACCCTTACCACCGTTCGGGGAGTGATATAAATGCACCCAATCCACTTCCCAAATCTCTCGCCAATGCCAAACTGCTTCAAGGTCTCGAAAACATAGGTACAGTAAACACTGTCGAACTCTTTCTCCATGTCAAAAGAGAGCAGAAGCGTGACCGGTGTACCTTATCTACAAGATGGCAGATTCATTTGGTATTATAGGATGAAGCCCGATTGATCCGGCTCAATCAGTCCAGGCATAAAGGGATTGAGACGGTGTGCCAGGACAATTGCAAAGAGTTTTGCATCTATGTTCAGCAGCATCGGGTCTTTACCCAGCTTGGGGATCATCGAAATGGAGGCCACTAGCATAGACTCCGTCAGAGTCCCTAAGTCAGAGAAGGAATTAAAAAGTTGTGCGAGTAAAAGTGCCAGATCGGACCAGAAGGTTTTGTAAAACGCAGCGCTGAAGCCGTCCGGGCTGGCAGATTTCAAAGGCTTCAGTCGGACAATAGCCAAGATCACCTCCTCCACGTGAATGGGTTGGGCTAGTGCATCGGACACAATAGTAGGAAGGGGAGTGAGGGAAGCTGTATGAAGGTAGTCCAGGCATTTGGCTATCAGCCATCCTGCCGTGGAGTACAATGAGGCATAAAATGCCCGGAAGGCCACTGCGAAACTCTCAGGTTCCCTGACCTCGCCACCAAAATCAGTGGCAATAGCCCGAGCCAGCACACTGCGAGAGTGGTGCACTAACATGCGCCCCCCCGATTGCTGCAGAGATAGAATCTATGCTTAAGGCTCAGCATGGCATATTCAGCCCAGTCTAAATCTAATCGCCCCAGCTGCAAGCGTTTCCTCTCCAATTTCCTAGGGGCACCCGACCTCTTGTGGATGGCCTCCAACTCAGAGACTCTCCTCGCGTCATTTATCGCATCACCTACGATTCTCGGCCTCTGCAAGAGCGATGAGCTCTCCCCGAATGACCAGCTTCAGAATCTCCTACGACGAGACTTGTGTTGTCGACCCATTCTCATATTAGGGCCAGATAATCCCTAAGCACCACACAAACTGCATCCACCGTGGTGGGGGACTGAAGCATAAAGTCCCGAAACTGACAGCTCAAAGACCGAAAGGTGGAAGAAGGCATCCAGAGCATCAGGGTGATAAGCGTGTGGTCAGAAAGGGGGTCGGATTCAATAGTAGTATTGGCCACCCAATTTAGCCAAGCAGGGCAAGCCAGGAAGTGGTCAATTCGGGCATACTTCTTGTGAGCCACAGAAAAGAAAGTATAATCCCTGTCCCTAGACCAGCGCCACAAGTCGTGCAACCTGCAGTGAGCAAGCCAGCAAAGGCCCTTGGATGAAAAAGCTCTGGTCTGAGCGGATCTCTGACCAGAACAATCCAGCCCAGAATCCATGACCAAGTTCAGATCATTCCCAACCACCACAGATGTATCTGGAGTCTGGAGGACCTGAGCCAGGGAATCTATTAAGAAACTCCCTTCTTGTTCGTTGGGTGAATAAAGAGTGGCAAGTATGAAGTTTATCATTTTACTCGGGAGGCCTAGGGGAAAGCTGTGGGGTAGGACATTTGTGCCGGCACGGTGATTCCATCCACAAATATGTGGAACATATGTGGTCTTTTCAGCTAAATTTGAGGTTGGCAGGGGATTCTGAGTAGGAAAACGTTGGGGGATTCACGCAAGCCATACCTCGCTAGACTCCCCCGGGTGTCTAGCTTTCAGAAATGTGTGGGTTTGGTAGTTTCCCAAGATGGCCACCAAGCCCGGGGCCATAAACCCAGGTGACTCCCCTTGCAAAACCAGGTTGTTTTGAGATAGGTAATTTTGATGTATCCTCAATACATTTTGGGCCCATGCCTGTCGCGAGTACTTGGCCCACCCACACAAGTGAGGTACCATTTTTATTGGGAGACCTGGGGGGACACTGGGTGGTAGGAAATTTGTGGATCCATGCAGATTCCAGAACTTTCCCACACAGAAATCTGAGAAAAAAGTGATTTTTTTCAGCTAAATTTGATGTGTGCAGGGGATTCTGGGTAGGAAAACGATGAGGGACCCACGCAAGCCATACCTTGCTGGACTCCCCTGGGTGTCCCATTTTCAGAAATGTGTGGGTTTGGTAGGTTTCCCAAGATGGCCGCCGAGCCTGGGGGCAAAACCCGGATGATTCCCCTTGCAAAACCAGGTTGTTTTGTGATAGGTCATTTTGAAGTCTCCTCAATACGTTTTGGGCCCTTGCCTGCGGTTACTTGACCCACCCACACAAGTGAGGTACCATTTGTATTGGAAGACCTGGGGGGACACTGGGTGGTAGGAAATTTGCAAAACCAGGTTGTTTTGTGATAGGTAATTTTGATGTCTCCACAAAAAATGTTGGGCCATTGCCTGTTGCGGGTACTTGACCCACCCACAAGAGTGAGGCACACTATTTTATCAAGAAACCTGGGGGAACACTGGGTGGTAGGAAAATTGTGTCAGCCCGGTGATCCTACAACTTTCCCACATAGAAATTTGAGAATAATTTGATTTTTTCATCAAAATTTGAGGTTTGCAGGGAATTCTGGGTAGGGAAACGTTGGGGGATCCACGCAAGCCATACCTCCCTGAACTCCCCCAGGTCTCTAGTTTTCAGAAATGTGTGGGTTTGGTAGGTTTCCCTAGATGGCCGCCAAGCCCGGGACCAAAAACTCACGTGACCCACCTTGCAAAACCAGGTTGTTTTGTGATAGGTAATTTTGAAGTCTCCACAATACGTTTTGGGCCTTTGCCTGTCGCGGGTACTTCACCCACCCACAAAAGTGAGGTGCCATTTTTATCAGGAGATCTGGGGGAATGCTGGGTGATAGGAAATTTGTGTCTGCCCGGTGATCCTACAACTTTCCAACACAGAAATGTGTGAAAAATTTGATTTTTTCAGCAACATTTGACGTATGCAGGGGATTCTGGGTAGGGAAACATTGGGGGATCCACGCAAGCCATACCTTCCTGGACTCCCCCAAGTGTCTAGTTTTCAGAAATGCGTGGGTTTGGTAGGTTTCCCTAAATGGCCTTCGAGCCCGGGGCCAAACACTCATGGGACCCCCTTGCAAAACCAGGTTGTTTTGTGATATATATTTATTTATTTATTTATTTATTTATTTATTTATTTATTTATTTATTTTTTATGTCGCCTCAATAGTTTTTGGGCCCTTGCCTGTCGCGGGTACTTGACCCACCCATGTGAGTGAGGTGCCATTTTTATCAAGAGACCTGGGTGAATGCTGGGTGGTATGAAATTTGTGGATCCACACAGATTTCAAAACTTTCCAACACAGAAAAGGGAGGAACATGTGTTTTTTTGCATAGTTTGAGGTTTGCAAGGGATTCTGGGTAACAACCTGGTGAGAGCCAGACAGGTCACTCCATCCTGGATTCCCCAGGGTGTCTAGTTTTCAAAAATGTATAGTTTGCTAGGTTTCCCTAGGTGCCGGCAGAGCTAGGGTTCAAAATCTACAGCTAGACACTTTGGAAAAAAGGGTCAATTTTCACTGTGAATATGGGGTGTGTCCACGTAGCGTTTTGGGCCATTTACTGTCGCGGGCACTAAGCCTACCCACACAAGTGAGGTACCAATTTTGTCGGAAGACTTTGGGAAATGCGGGGTGGGTGGAATTTTATGGATCCATGCAGATCCCAGAACTTTTCACCACAGAAATGTGAGGAAAATTTGTTTATTTTTACAAAGTTTGAGGTTTGCAAGGGATTCTAGGTAACAGAACCTGGTGAGAGCCAGACAATTCACCCCATCCTGAATTCCCCTGGGTGTCTTGTTTTCAAAAATGTATAGGTTTGCTAGGTTTCCCTAGGTGCCGGCAGAGCTAGGGTTCAAAATCTACAGCTAGCCACTTTGCAAAAAAAGGGTCAGTTTTCACTATGAAAATGTGGTGCGTCCACGTTGCGTTTTGGGCCGTTTCCTGTCGCGGGCACTAGGCCTACTCACACAAGTGAGGTACCATTTGTCTCGGAAGACTTTAGGAAATGCGGGGTGGGTGGAATTTTGTGTATCCACGCAGATTCCAGAACTTTCCTCCAAACAAATGTGAGGAAAATGTGTTGTTTTTTTACAAAGTTTGAGGTGTGCAAGGGATTCTGGGTAACAGAACCTGGTGGGAGCCAAACAAGTCACCCCATCCTGTTTTCCCCTAGGTGTCTAGTTTTTAAAAAATGTACAGGTTTGCTGGGTTTCCCTACGTGCTGGCAGAGCTAGGGTTCAAAATCTACAGCTAGGCACTTTGCAAAAAAAGGGTCAGTTTTCTCTGAGAAAATGTGGTGTGTCCACGTTGCGTTTTGGGCTGTTTCCTGTCGCAGGCACAAGGCCTACCCACACAAGTGAGGTACAATTTTTCTCGGAAGACTTTGGGTAATGCGGGGTGGGTGGAATTTTGTGGATCCACGCAGATCCCAGAACCTTCCATCACAGAAATGTGAGTAAAATATGTTTTTTTAACTAAGTTTGAGGTTTGCAAGGGATTCTGGGTAACAGAACCTGGTGAGAGGCACACAAGTCACGTCATCCTGGATTCCACTTGGTGTCTAGTTTTCAAAAATGTATAGGTTTGCTAGGGTTCCCTATGTGCCGGCTGCGCTAGGGCCCAAAATCCACAGGTAGGCACATTGCTAAAAACAATTCTGTGCCTAGTGGGCTTTCTGCCGCCCTAGGGGGTGAAGTCGGGGGAGGGGGGTGTTGCCTTGATATGGGCAGCCCCCACGCATAAAAAAAGCCAGCGTAATCACTGGTGCTTAGTGGGTTTTCTGCCCCCATGGGCAGAAAGACTGCAATTTCTCTGGAGAGGGGGAGGGGGTATTGTCATGCCCATTTTGGGACGCCCCCACCACTACATGAATACAAAAAAAAAATCGCCAGTTTCTAATGGACTTTCTGCCCCCCCCCCCCCGGAGGGCAGAAAGATTGGAATTTTTGCAGGGGGTTCAATCCAAATTGGCAAAACAAATCCCTCCGGGGAGGCAGATTGAGGGCTACTGCCCCCCAGGGGAGATAGAAAGGTGGTCATTTTTGCGGTGGTGGGGGCATTGGCATGCCCGTTTTGGGCAGCCCCCACCCCTAATTGTAATTGCCCAAAAAAAGTCTGGTTTCTAGTGGGCTTTCTGCCCCCCCTTGGGCAGAAAGAATGTAATTTTTGCAGGGGGCAGGGGTGGGGGCATTGGCAAGTCAGTTTTGGCCAGCCCCCACACTTAATTCAAATTGGCAAAAAAAAATCCCTGGCGTCTAGTGGGTTTTTTGCCCCCCTCGGGAGGGCAGATTGGGGGCTTCTACCCCCATCTGCCCTGCAGAAAGGCTGTAATTTTTGCCGTGGGTGGGGGCATTGAAATGCCCATTTAGGGCAGCCCTCACCCCTGATTGTTCTTGCAAAAAAAAATCCCTGGCGTCTAGTGGGCTTTTTGCCCCTCCGGGGGGAAGAAAGGCTGTAATTTTTGTGGGGGGTGGGGGCATTGGCATGCATGTTTTGGGCAGCCCCCACCTCTAATTGTACTTGACAAAAAAAATCCCTGGTTTCTACTGGGCTTTCTGACCCCCCTTTCCCCGGGGGGGCAGAAAGACTGAATTTAGCCAATTTTTTTTAAGGGAGCACAGGCCCTTGCCCAAGGGGCCACTCCCCCCTCCCTGGTGTCTAGTGGGTGGATCCCTGCTTGGGGATTGCCCTCCTGGAGAGAGTCTCCCCTTTCCAATGATAACTCTCCCGTCTTTCTATGTGCTCAGGGGGCTGAGATAGCCCCCTGAGCACATAGAAAGTGAAACTGAAATGAGCCTAAAGGCTCATTTCAGTTTCGGTTTCTATAAAATGACTTCAGCGCAACGTGCGCGCGGATTGTAATTTCACAGAAACCGGGGGGGGGGGGGGCTTGGAAGCTGGGGAAGCTCTTTCCAAGCTCCCGAGGCTTTTGGGGAAATAAAAAGAAATCCCTCTGGTGCCTGGACCAGAGGGATTTCTGGTGCCCTTGCCAGGATGGCCGGGAGCCGTCCTGGGCACACGAGCACTGTGGTGCACGATGGCTCCCGGCCGTTGTGTGCACTCAAAGGTTTAAGCCTCGAACATTGAGCCTGAGGAGTTGAGCTCCATAAGGCTTGTGTGGGTAATACTTGCTATGGTCGGGCCACCCACCTGGCCAGGTCTGGAGCCGCAAATCGATGAGTGGGCCACTAATGGAGGTCAAGGACCACTAAACAAGGTATTTCCTGTGGGTGCGTGCATGTGAGAAGGAAGGAAGAGACCAAAATAAACCCCAAATCCCTAATAATGAAGAGCAACTACAGAGTATAGTTAGGCAGTCCATAAAACATGGAAACATAGGTGTGAGGTGGCAACAGTACGAACATCCATCAGCAATCCCAAATGGGCGATATTATCCATCCCGCCCTCTGAAGCCCACCTGCCACATCCAAGCCACCCCTTTGTCTTCCTAGATTCAAGACCCGGTGTCATCAACCCAGTCTCCAGACAGGGAAGGAAGAACTGTAGGATGGATTAAGCCACGCCCTATTTACAACACTAAGTTAGCATAACCGAGATAATTGTTAGCAAGCCAGCTTGTCGTTTCTGCTGCGCTGCACACAACACTGTTGTTATGTGTTATTCATTTTAGAAATACTGACTCGACTTTGCCTTACAGGATAACAAACTGTTGTTTTACATTCTTAACAGTGAAATGTGCCCTTGGTCTGTACATCATGTAAAGAACGAGTCTGGGTCACTAGAAGGTACAGAGTGTTGTGATTAGAATGATCTTACCACTTTTTAGACATATCATACATGCAGCTGCCAATATCTGAAGGACAAGCGTCTTTAATATTGCAGAACAGTTTGGTTTTACATTCATTCGAACAGAAGAGCTGATGCATGAGAGAGCTAGCTGATCCTTTGATGTGATTCTACTAAGCTGATCTATACGGTATGGGGTCCCCCCTGTTAACCTAAGAGACCTTCTAATAGTCTAATAATAATGTATTAGATTCTAGAGAAAGGAGTGTAGCTGTATACCACTGTCATTATTAGTATGATTGCTCCTTTCATTTTGTATGGTATTGTAACAATGCTTATGGTTCTGATCTGTACCGTTAGTCTGCTAGTGTTAGCCAAAGTACTGCATCTTAGGACGCGAGGTTTATAAAATAAACTCTTTAAACTTTACCGTGTCTGTATTATTCTGTTGTGGACTAACAAATAGATACGAACAGGTATTTCGGATTCCCACCACTCCTGAGAAATATCTAAGTCGCTTGTTCTGGTTTGTCTATACATTGGGACCGCCTAGCTGGATCTAGGCTAACGAATGGGATACTAAGCTAGTCGGATAAGGGGTTCTGGGTTCTGAGGGGAGTTTCTGGTACACCACAATTCTCTGAGGTCCTGGTCTCCTGCGCATAGTTCTTTGAATAAGCAGAATCCCTGCAACATGGCGCACCTAACGTTTGGTCTTATGATCTGAGACGCTTTAGTAGTACTTGTGTTAGTCCACAACCACCCTCACTCTCGTTTCCGGATAACAGGAGTGACGGTTTAACCTACCTAGCTTTTGACTAAAGGTTCGTTCAAGCTTGATAATTAAAAAGGTTACAACTTTTGAGCCCAAGTGCTACTGTAGATGTCGTTGTTGCTCTTTAGTGTGTCCTTATGGCGATTAATATTCCCGCTCATAGTAGGTTTCCTCTGCGCACTCATTTGAGGGCTTATGGGGTACCTGATGACGGGATGGCCGTTGTCTTTGTGGTCAGTGCTGATGCCACCTACCCTTATGAGTTGTTTTACTCTTGGGTCACCTTTGAGGAGGTGGATACGGACGATAATTTGTTCCACGAATATACAGCCACGCCTGCGGTTTATGCCCCATATAGGATGCTAGAAATACCTATTTCTGTTTGGCAGCATACGATTTGGTTTAATGGTGCCCTCGCCCATGAGGTCGTACCGGCGAGAATGGGCCCGTTGTCGATTGCAGGGGCCACTTGGCCGGTACTGGCCGGATATACACCACACCCACGCTACCTGATGGTGGGAGTGGGTGATTTACGAACGCTACACACAGCCCTGATTACGGTCCATAGGGCTTTAGTGCAGTATGTGTCATGCACAGTACAGGTGGGAGCACCTGCGGTTGCTGGGCACGGGGCTGATCCCCATCACGCGGTGGTGATAATCCCTGTTATGGTTAATGCGGTTGTCGGCAAGCGCCCCCTCAGTAAGGATGAATTTCCTTACTGGCTTGCAGAAAAATTTGATCAATTGGAAGCCGTGTTTCCAAACACTACACCTGTGGATAAACACAGGATACTCACCATTACTTTGCCGAAGGACCTAGTCCCTGATATTGTTGATTGTGACAATTGGGGTAAAGTCTTTGCTGCAACCTATTCGTAGTGCTACGGCACTCCGTCTATGTCGGTACTACCCTCCGTCATCAAGAAAGTCCAAGACAATCATGGTGCGGAGGCAGCTATTGAGTTAGGATTGAGGCTAGTCGACAGTTTCAATGTGGTTTGTTCCATGGTAATGGGCAACCTCAAAGGAGATGCCATGCAGTTCCAAGTTGGTAATATGCTGGAACTTGTAGCCGATAGACCCAAGGAGTTTGCAAAAATTATTGCAAAAGCCTACAGGATGGTTGGACGTAGTGCCTTAGGCGTGAAACCCACCATCAAAATTCCTGATGTAGTACAGCAAACTAAGGTGAGTTCGTCTACAAAGGACGAAAAGCCCAACTTTGGCGAGCCAAAAAACAAGAAAAACAGCAACAGAAACAGGTTTCTCGTTCTGCCTCACCCGTACAGTCGTATAGTGAACGCACTTATGATTTGCGCGATCGTACTCGTATTAAGTCACCTGATAGGTTTCAGGTTTCTGAACAACGCTCTCCTCGTTCTTCACAGGAAACATCGGCTTCTCATACTGGTGGTGGAGAGCGTGGGAGAGGACGGGGAACTCAAGGTCGAGACCAGCCCCGACAGACTGACGGTAAAGGCAAGCAGGAAGACACTGCCAGACAACGTCCACCGTTTCAGAAAAAGAAAGTTGCTGCAATCTCAGCGAGATATGCCTCAGATGGTACGGACACAGCTTCGGAACCTGACATGGGCACTAACGCTGCTAGACAGCGCGGCGGAAGTTACAGTAGTGCGGCAAGCATTGCGTCCATTTCTGGAGGCGACAGCAACTGACATTTATGTGACAGTTGAAACTGCTGATACTCGCGTAGCTCCCCCAGAAAGATTATTTGAAATAGTCCTTAATATTGAGGGTGACATACAACGCAAAATTAAAGTGGTTTTTTGGGACAATCTTACGACCACCTATGATATTCTTTTGGCGGAGAAAGATTGGCCTCCGGCATTCATTTTGGACGCTCCAAGGGGAGAGGAAGTCATTCTTCCTTCCTTTGGGCACGCAGTGCCCACGGATGAGTCTAATAGGTTGGCCGGGGAGTGGGCACAGGTGCTTGCACCTGCGTTATATTGTAATCAGGTTGGCTGGGATAAATGTTTTCCCAATCATGAGATTCCATTGCGGTCTGATCCCCTGCCTCAACCCCAATACCCCATGCGTCGCGAGGCAAGATCTCACGTCGCGTCCATCCTTGAACAATTGGAATATCAAGGAGTGATTGAGACATGTGTGTCACCCATGAATAATCCTTTATTCACTGTGACGAAGCCTGACGGGTCGTACCCCCTAGTTTTGGATTACCGGCATTTAAACTCGCATTGCCGGACGTGTGCGGTACAAAATACTCATAGTTTGACTCTCGTCGATAGTCTTGTGAGAAAACGTTTCAAAACCACGCTCGACTTGTCAAATAGCTTTTATTGACATAACCTGGCCCTTCATAGTTATGAGTGGACGGCATTTACCTCGGGTGGAAAACAAAAATTGTTCAAGAGGCTCCCGATGGGCTATAAAAACAGCCCTGGAGTTTTTTCCGCTCGTGTGGTCTCTCTCTTGGAGATGGTAGACCCGGAGGCATACTCGTATGTTGATGACATCTATCTGACTGACGACGAGTTGCTTCCACACCTTGCTCGTGTGGATAACATAGTGACTATGTTTGCAGACTTCGGTTACAAGTTTAACTTTAAGAAGTCCCACATTGCTGAGTTCACAGTGTTGTTCTTGGGGTACGAACTCAATAATGAGGGTCGAGGCTTGGCACCGCACTTCCTTGAAAAATGCGCACGCCTTCGTATCCCTACGACACTGAAAAAACTACAATCATTGCTGGGCTTTCTGAATTTCGGTCGTTCCCACATTCCTGATTATGCCCGGCGTATCAAGACACTTTATGCCTTGATACAACCAACTTTTACCAAATCTTGCTGGCTGCCTGAGCATTCATCTGCATTGTATTCTTTGCAGACTGATCTTCTTACTGCTAAATATTTAAAAACTCGTGATAACCACACCAACCTGGTCCTTAGAATTGTTCCAGGCGCGGAGGGTTTCACGTACTTACCGTTTAGTGAGGGTGACACAGTCCCCATTGCTTACAAGTCTCATCTGTACACTTCGGCTGAGCTGCGATTTTCCGGTGTTGAAAAAGTCTTGACAGCAGTTCAGATGGCGATCCTGAAAGAACGAGCGCTATCACACGGAAAGCGCATGCTAGTGGTAACACCGTTTCCTGCTCTCGAAGCAGTCACTAAAGCTAGTGTACCGAATTCTAAGGCTTTGCATCCAAGGTGGATACAATGGGCAACCTCCTTAGCTTCGCCTGACGTCGAATACATCTTTGACGCAGCGTTGAAGACTCAGGAGAGTTTAGAGTATGAATTTGTTCATCCTGCTCCTCTGTCATTGCGCCCTATCGAGGAATACCATTGTGTCATATACACTGACGGGTCGGCGCAACCCGCAACTGGATCAAGGCACGCTTATTCAGCGGCTTGCGCAATTGTAGTCGTACTTTCGTAAATGAAGAGTTCCAATCTGATGCAGTGCATACACAGTCATTGGGCGATTGTACCGCGCAGTTGGCGGAGCTTCATGCTCTAGTGCTTGCACTTGAGTTTGCTGATCACAGGGTCACTACTCTTATAGTGAGTGATTCTTACTATTGTGTTCAATCTTACAACGACAATTTGCTTTTTTGGATTATGAATGGTTTTCGTGATTCCAAAGGTGGCACAGTGAAGCATAAAACGCTTTGGGCTCGGGTGGCAGAACTTAAAGGGAGTCTGCCACTTGTGAATGTAATTCACACTCTTGGTCACCAGCGAGTTGGTGGCCATGCTGTCGGTAACAGTTTGGCTGACGAGGCAGCAAAAACCGCAGTGGCGACATATTTAGTGGCAGCAGTTACAAGATCAAAATCTAAGATTGATGCTGACATCTTGGCAGCTATTGCTGCTTCTGAGACTGGGACAAACTTCCCTAGAGGTTTCCCTTCTCTATACCATTATCACTTAAGTCCTGATAACGTCCCGTTAGTGAGGATTAACGACGTTGGTGATAGATTGATTCCCAACGCGGACTGCAGACCAAATTTGATAACGGCTGCCCACGAAGGTGTTGCGTCTGCGCATGCTGGAGTGTCAGCAACTGTGTCTCTTTTGCAGCAACGTTACTGGTGGTACAGTTTGTATAAACAAGCGCGGGCTTATGTACTTCGTTGTGACATTTGCCAGCAGATTAAACCTTCTTCTGTTGCGCGTCCACCTCCAACGCAGCTGCATATATCTAATCAACCACTTGCGTGTGTTTATTTAGATCACTGCGGTCCTTTTACCTCTGATACTGCGTACAAATACATCTTGGTTGCAGTGGATTCTGTGGGTGTGGCCACAAAGGAGTGCTGATGCCAGGACTGTCATCAAAGTATTGCGTGTCTTTATAAGGAGTTTTGCATGTGGTACCCTTCACTCTGATCAGGGCCCGGCGTTCGCCTCTAAGGCGTACAAAGAAGCAATGAGAAGTTTGGGGGTCCAAGTCAAATTTTCGTCTCCATACCGGCCTGAGGGCAATAGTGTTGTGGAACGAATGAACCGTGACCTAAAGCAATCGTTGACAGCCAAGGTATTAGGTACAGGCCGGAACTGGCTTGCCCACTTGTATGACGTCCAACGTGCACTTAATAACCTCCCTAGAAGGTCTCTGGGTGAGAGGACCCCTTACATGATGCTCTTTGGAGTGAGAATGTTTGTTCCAGACATTGATGGTCTAGACATGGCGGCGGCTGCCGCGCCTTTTGACCTAGATGACCACTGTGGTGTATTGCAGAATCTACAAGAAGCCAAAGACACTCTAGCAAAGGAACACGTGCCCTCTACATCTGAAGAAGCGCTCCGGATTCCGGTAGTCGGCTGGCTACCTCGAGTTGGTGACCTGGTCCGTGAGAAGGTGGAGAACAAGAAGGAGTTTGGCCCCTCTTATCGTGCACCGGTCCCGGTGCTTGGAGTACTGGGTACACGTACAGTTGTTTTACCCCCACTTCCTGGTCGCAAGAGTAACAGGTACATTTCAATTGAGAATGTCAAGCTACACAGGGTGGCCGATTCTCCATAGTATGACACCTTCGGTTTCCTGCCCTTCGATGCTGAGAAACTCTGTTGTGGTGCCACCCTCTATCAGCGTGCCTGAGGTTTCCATTGAGATGCTTGCAGTTACTGATCCGCCTGTGCCACCTACTGCTGGTGGTTTGCCTGATGATCCTGAATATGCTTATCCTGCAGAAGTCCCTTTGCCCCTATTACATACAACAACACTTACCCAGTCCCATTCTTCCTTTGAAACTGAATCATTGACTTCCACTGCCCCTTCCAAAATTTCTATATTTTTTGCCTGGTTCAAGAGACATTTTTTGGTTGCACCTTGGACTTACATCTGGCTGGTGCTGATTTGTATTTTTTTATTCATGACAATTGGCTTTGTGGTAGTGTTTTTTAGACTTATCATTGGACACTACCTGAATGAACGTTCTACAATTCAATTAATTGATGGAACTTTGGCCCCTCATTCCTCATCACACATCATGAAACGAGACCAGACGTTTGTGAACATCACCGCCTGGCCTATGGGTGATATAGTTAAACAAAACATCCGATCAGATGATTGGGATATACAAGCAATAGAAGCACTGTTTTCTGATTTAAAATATTATGCTGCATTTGATGCTGAAGATTTGTATTTAAATACTGCAAACTACGATGAGCAATTTTGTTTTCAACATTATGGCACACATTTCCTACACAGAGCAAATACTTTTCGAAATTTTGTTAATTTCACTCAATGGGAACATTGTCCTGTCCCTATGCCTGGCAGCTCGGACACTTTTTTGAAAAAATTCACATACTTTTCGGATTTTAGTGTGTCAAACCCTGCTTCTTTTTATTTTAAGGTGGCGGTAGAACCCACTTCTAAGGTTAGATTGACACACACAAAATTATTATATTCCAAATCCTTTATGGATGAATTGGCTATTGGAGGTTATGACGTATGGAAAGCTACTATCGATCTTAAATCGGTTTGGGGTACTAAACTGTGGCAGGTACAAGGAACAGAAGCCTTGCATCGTGCCTGTCTTATCCCAAACCATATATTATTTTTGAATAATATATGACCACCTGTTTTGGATTGGCTATATCTAAAAAATTAATTTCCCCCTCGATCCCGGATCTGGGTGCTTATCCTGGTTGGGAGAATCACTCAGATCTGTCCCTTACTATGTTGCAATCCCTTGTTTCCAACGGCACCTTCAATATTTCAACATTGAATCCTGAGGGTTGGTTGGTTTGGCAAACAAGCTCAGATTCCTGTCAACGTCGGTTTCTGGATTTGGCTCCAGGGTATACACAACTTAGGGTTGACCCTCGTTTTACATCTTCACACACGGTGACTACCTACTCTGTAGGTAAGTTATGTCAGTCGTGGCTGCAACATTCCACGTTAACTTCAGTTAAGCTTCATTTATCACGATTAAATGACAAAATAGATTTGAATGATTTCATTAAGGGTCCTGTAAATGGCAGGTCCAAACGATGGGTTTATGCTATTTACAATGAAATTTGGAAATTGTCGCAAATTGAAGCTGCTTCTAGATTACGTGCTATTGACCAGGCCAATATGGAAAAAGTATTGGCAGCTTGCCAACGGTAGTTATTTGCTTTTAAATAGTGAAGCTTGCTGTGAGATGCTAGTGGGTATTCCTTACATAGTCACTGTTTCGCAAAAAGTGGTTTGCTGTAATAACGTCCTTTTCCCACCCCCGCAAGGCCGACTCGATATATCCATCTGGCCGGCGATTCCAACCTTGAACGCAGAGTTCAATAGGATGAGCAGAATAAGGGCTCTTTTGTCTAAAAAGGAAGTTGCGTTGACTTCGTCCCGTGAAACATTTCTTCTTAATGTGGTGAACACACGCACTGAGGTACAAGCTCTTTTAAATACTGACCTCCCCCTCCATTTTGGAACCTTGATTCAAACTATCTTTAATGCTTCATCTACGACTGGCCTTGTTCATTTTTTTAAAATTGTGGGCTCGGGCCTCTTGACATCTTTCCAGACTGTTTTTCGTGTGATCCCCGCATTTTAACATTCTATTTTTTCAAGTGTCTTCGGAGGGTTCCCCTTGCTCCTCGCATTGGTGGCTGGGATCCTCTTGTTGATTTGCGCACTTTGATATGACTGCACACCAGGAGTTGCAAGACAGCATGCTCCGCCTGCTCCATCTTCGTAGCCGGATGCTTGATTACTACGGCACTTTCCCTCTGGCAGTCTTAAGCGTCAAGTATGGATTGTTTTTCCGGTTTCCCTTTTTTACTTGTGTGCAACCTGTCTTTCATTGCCTAGATTGTCCCTTCCAGTGGGCTCTGGACTTGTGCCTGTCAAACTTGGCGTCACCTGACCCGGATTTTGATGAACAAATGTGTCCCTTAGTGGCTCATGATTTTGATTGTTCTGGTGTTGGGTTTATGGCTTTGGGTGCTGCACAAGGAGTCCTTGGTAACTGGGATATCGGAGAGGCGGCTATTGAATTCCTTGAAAGGAGTTATATCGAGGATGCTGACAGTTGTCCTATTGTGGTGCTGGATGCTCTGATAATTGATGCACACGTGTGTTCCTTTCCCTTGCTAAATTGGATGGCAGATACTTTTGCGGAACGCTCCAATGATTTCCTCTTGGAAGCTGTTGCAGCTTACGGTGCATATACCTTTATGGATTGACTGATTGACATTGTCAAGCCAGGGTGCATGCAGGGCTGATAATTTTTCTTCGAAATTTTTTTACTGATTTTTTTAAGACATCGTTTTTTTATTTTTTATTTTTAACGATTTTTTCTTCTTTTTCATTCTCGGACTTTACGCTTACCTTATATGGACTTATAGTTCATGCCCTTGGTTCCGTTCTATATCACTTGAACTCTGCGTTCTTAATAAGTGTATCCCTATTGGTTAGTGCTCCGATCATGGGGGGGTGTAGGATGGATTAAGCCACGCCCAATTTACAACACTAAGTTAGCATAACCGAGATAATTGTTAGCAAGCCAGCTTGTCGTTTCTGCTGCGCTGCACACGACACTGTTGTTATGTGTTATTCATTTTAGAAATACTGACTCGACTTTGCCTTACAGGATAACAAACTGTTGTTTTACATTCTTAACAGTGAAATGTGCCCTTGGTCTATACATCATGTAAAGAACGAGTCTGGGTCACTAGAAGGTACAGAGTGTTGTGATTAGAATGATCGTACCACTTTTTAGACATATCATACATGCAGCTGCCAATATCTGAAGGACAAGCGTCTTTAATATTGCAGAACAGTTTGGTTTTACATTCATTCGAACAGAAGAGCTGATGCATGAGAGAGCTAGCTGATCCTTTGATGTGATTCTACTAAGCTGATCTATACGGTATGGGGTCCCCCCTGTTAACCTAAGAGACCTTCTAATAGTCTAATAATAATGTATTAGATTCTAGAGAAAGGAGTGTGGCTGTATACCACTGTCATTATTAGTATGATTGCTCCTTTCATTTTGTATGGTATTTTAACAATGCTTATGGTTCTGATCTGTACCATTAGTCTGCTAGTGTTAGCCAAAGTACTGCATCTTAGGACGCGAGGTTTATAAAATAAACTCTTTAAACTTTACCGTGTCTGTATTATTCTGTTGTGGACTAACAAATAGATACGAACAGGTATTTTGGATTCCCACCACTCCTGAGAAATATCTAAGTCGCTTGTTCTGCTTTGTCTATACATTGGGACCGCCTAGCTAGATCTAGGCTAACGAATGGGATACTAAGCTAGTCGGATAAGGGGTTCTTGGTTCTGAGGGGAGTTTCTGGTACACCACAATTCTCTGAGGTCCTGGTCTCCTGCGCATAGTTCTGTGCATAAGCAGAATCCCTGCAACAGAACAGCTGCATGCTCCCGTGATATGGCATACAAATCAGGGCGAAGGCCCTCCGGGGCAGACTTATGGCGGGCCCTGTAGCAGCCACCCATAGCTAGACGTCTTGCCCTCCAGTTGGGAAATTAGTTGGAAGGGATGGCCCCAGGAGTAGGGGATAACAGCATTCCTTAGGTGAGCAATTATCAGGCAGAAATCCCTTCTTTTTTGCAAAGTAATCGCCGCCAAGTCTTGATATAACTGGGGAGTGTGACCCCAAAACTGCAGTGGTTGAACATTCTGTGCCTTACACAGGATGGCTTCCTTGGTTTCAAAATCGTGGACGCTGACCAAGATGTCAGCTGGAGGTTGCTTCGCTGTTCTTGGGTGCCCTACACGGTGGCACCTATCAAGTTTGATCTCTTCTTCTGCCGGGAAGCCCAAAACAAAGTTAAACATATATTTTGCAAGGTCTTCTGCATGCGCTTGCATGTCGATCTGCTGCTGCTCTTGGAGGAGGATTACTTCTTACTGAGGCCTAGATTTCTTCATCTCTTGCCGTTCTCCAAGTCAGCCACTCTTTCTACCTCGTCCACGTCTCTGTGCATCTCTCAGGTCCGAGGAGAGATCCAGCTTTGCCGACTTGAGGTCTTCATGTAGAGAGGCAAATAGGGACTCACAGAACTAAGTGTGGTAGGTGAAAGCTGTGCACCCCTATCAAGTCAGAGATGGCACAGACTGTCAACAACTACTCCCCCTTTATCTCAATGTCTCTGAGTAATACAGAGAATCCTACTGCCAACTACACCTAGTCCTCTGACCCGGGATTTAGGCTAGAGGCACCACATTCTTGGGACAAAAAAATGGCTATAAGTGTCATTTTCAGAACTGTGACTTAAAATCAACTTTACCAATAGAGAGGGTTATAAATGACAATTCTTTAGAGAGCAAACTGAACTTTCTTACCTGCTCCCAATTGAAAGTGATCACTTTTTGAATGTGATAAGGCAAACCGATGTTATCCTATGGGAGAGCTAGGCCTTGCAGTAATGATAAATGCATTTAAGAGATTTCCACTGCCAGAACATGTAGAATACATGTCCAACATTTTAAATACACTGCACCCAGCCCTATGGGCTATTTAAAGCCCACACTAGGGGTGGCCTATATGTATTGAAAAGGGAGTTTTAGGCATCGCAAAATATTTATTTTGACTGGTTGAAGAGTCAGTTTAAAACTGCAACACATATGCTGCAATGGCTGGTCTCAGACATGTTTTAAAAGGCACAATGAGTGCTGACAGCCCACTAGTGGCATTACATTTACAGGCCCTGGCTACATGTACTTTACTAGGGACTTACAAGTAACTTAAATGTGCCAATTGGGTGTAAGCCAATTTCACCACTTTTAATGGAGAGAACAGAAGCACTTTTACACTGGTTAGCAGTGGTAAAGTGTGCAGAATCCTAAATCCAACAGAAATGAACCCAGCAAAAAAAGGAGTAGTAAGGGAAAATGTCTGAGGGAAGACCACTCCAAGGCTGACAGGTATAACAAAGCCCAGCTCTGTTATTCCTTTATTTCTGATCCAAGTCTTTTGCTAACTGATATTCTTAAGAGTTCAATCTTTCATAGTTTTCTACACAGAGGTTATTGGGTTTTGCTGTAAGGCTGGGTTTCAATATGCTTCAGACTATGGGGTCCTTGGCTTTGCCTACATAAGAAGGTAGAGTACTCTAATCATTGTCGCATTTTACAATTTTGCTTCAACGGCCCAATTGAGCAACTCCCTTATTGATATGTTTGGCTTCTCTGCAAAGGATAAATTTACCCCTGCCTTGTCACTGGGACAGAGGCAGTATTCCGGACTGGAGAGCAGATGCATGAAAATGGTCCATCCATACTTGGAAATGTATTGCTAAGTTGGTTAACTCATCGTCACCTACTTGTGATCTTGTGCTAGCCCCTAAGATTTTATTTTCCCGTTCTAATGTCAAGCTTCTTCCTCTGTAAAGATGACGACTTTCAGACTTAACACAGAGATAATGCATTGGGGGCCTTCATTAAATGTCCACAACAGGAGAGAGCTATAGGGTGATGTGGGAAGTAGTTCTTTGTTTCTGTCAATGTGAGCTTCCTTCACAACTACTTTTCTCCTTTTCCAAGAATCTGCCCTACATGCCAAATCGCACCTATGCACTTCACCGATCCTGCATAGGGTTTAACAATAGCAAAGTTCAGCTGCCTGATGTTGTATACTTTTGTCCTGGAGTTGTATGATTTTCTACTGTCATCTGGCAGTAAAGTCTTCAGCTACATTTAAGTAATGGACTGTAAATAGCTGTTGGAAAGAGTTAAAGGGTGGATGAGGTGGTGGTGAGTCTTTGATGGGTTCATCATAGTGGAAAATGTATGAGACTGCCCAGAGCTGACCATGTGGGTTAGGTTTATTCAATGTTTCCAGGTAAGGAGTTGAAGAGGGTCCAATTGGACTCACAATCAATAAATAGCATGGTGTCGCTACATGAGCAGCTAGTGATCTTTCTTAATACTGTGTCGCTTTCATTTTTCAAAGCACACACTGTAGATCCTGGGTCCCGGCAGTATCCCGTCCATGCCATATGGAGGATTTGGGATGGGATCTATCATCTTCCCGGGCTTTGGCGCTAATGGATCCCCTCCATTGGTGCAGGGATGTCCAATCTTTCTAAGAGACGAGCACAACCAACCCTTGCTTCTTTAATTTCCTTATGCCCTACAAAGCTTTGCATGTCTTTGGCTGGACCACTTTCACCCCCTGTGCCAGTACACATCTAAGGGATCAAGGGACACGCCAACCAGCTTAGGCAAATCTCTCTGCTCATGATATTGGTGATAAGCCGTGCCCGAGTCTACCCCCAATAGCTGTGATCCCCGAGGTTAGGGTTCAAGAAAGCTGCTACAGCATCTTCATGCGCTGCAGGTGTCACATTTCACCATTTACCGTCCATGCTTTTATTTTCCTAGTTTTACTATTTCGCCCATGATGTTTTTATTTGCTTTTTAAGGTAATAAACAGAGATCTCGTCCCTATTGGGAATTCTATTTTAGAAACAGAAAATAGTGCGTCTTAGTGGTGGTCTGGTAATAATGATGAACACAATTATTCGACGTGGTAATGTTTAAGGAATCTTCAGGTAATCCATTGGAGCAAACCAAACCTGTTGGCTGAGGGGGTCTTGTGGTGCTCCACTTGCCTCTGTGGGGTGCAATTTGGTGAAATGTATTTTTGTGTCAATTTAAGCTCATCGACTAACAGCACAACTCCCTTCATATATAACTCTTTATCTGACTTAGCCTTAGTATTTAAAACGCCCCAGATGGCAAAGTTTCATAATTATAAAACTATTGGGCACCTTTAATATTCTGAAGAGATTTACCAGATTTCATGAAGCAGGTATAAACGAAATCCGGAAGAACAGTATTTAAATGCCTTTTAGCTTTGTGAAGAGCCATCTGTTCCTTTTCCCTGAGACAATGTCTCATCATTGCCGTGTTCTAGTGAACCTCTCTGTCTGAAGGCTCTTGAAAACATTATTAAAATGGTGTCAGCGGCTCTGAGCTGTAGCAGACGAGAACGAGCTCGAGAGAATTACCTCTAGATAACCTTGCCACAAGTATATTGAAAATTGTAAATTATATTCATTATTGCCCACGAAAAGACAACGTTTGACAAAATGTTACTGATTCACATTAATGCGTATAGGGAACAGCTATTCCATATTCAGGCTTTAATGTGGCCAATGTTAATAATCCTATTATTACAGGAAACATTCAGTACCTCAAACATTTCCTAGAAAATACACTTATCAGAAGATGCTTTATCAACATCAGTTGAAATAACAATGGACTTCAATTTGAAACACAACTTTTCGACTCCTGCATTTAATTCTTTGTATTAAATAAAAAGTAAGTCAAACTGTTCCTATTAAAAAGAATAATTTGACAGCAAAATGTAACTGCTAAAAGCCACATTTACTAAGATTTCATGCAATGCAGTGCTGCAAGGCAACGTCCCAGGGAGTTACGAAGGCTCTGCAGCCCCCTCAATCTGGGGGGGCTCAGGGTTCCTTGTTTTGGAGGGCGCCCCCACACCTCCCAAAGCCATGCCATTGCATGCCTTCTAGAATGTGTGCAATGGCATGGACTAAGGAACACATAAACTCTCAGGAAAGTCCCTCGGCTTTCCCGAGCAGGCCACGTGCAGCATAGGGGAGCCCCAACCCTTGATGTGGACCCCATTGAGCCCAAGACCAATGAATATAGGACTGATCTGGGAGGCAATGGGCTTCTCACCACATTTTGTAGGGGGGCATTGTTTTGTGTTATGCCACTGCAACTTGCTGCGCTGCGTGGAAGGGAGACAGGAGAAATTTGCCATATTTAAAAAGATATGGCACACTTCTGCTGCCACCTAACACTGGCATACTTCTGGCTGTCTTGTGCCAATGCGGGCACCTTTGCGCCATGATGCAAGGGTGCCTGCATTACAGGCAAGATTGTTTTTGTGCAGGAAGTGGCACCTTCTGGCACAAAAACAATCCTTAGAGGTGTATTCCTTTTTTCTTGCATTGCTCTGTAATTTCCTCGCTAAGGACTTGCGTTGCTTTTTGATGACTTGCAAGGGCAATGCACATCCTTAGAAAAACGCCACCAAGAGTTTCTAATTGACATTTTATGGGGCGTATTCTGAAAGAGTGATGTGAACCACAAGGATGTCACAGTGAGGATGTTAAAGGATTGTTCTAGCCTAGAAGCTAAAGATTTTCATAAAACCTCAATTTAAGTGACTGATGAGATCGTGTCAAGAGTACTGAATTCAGTTGTGGAGCCGAAGATCTCATCTAGGTCAGTGGAAGCGGAGGAGGCCACAGCTCTGCCGGCCTTACGGTGACCAATCCACCACATTTGAAGTTCACTTGTGCTTGGACGGCTCTTACTGACATGAATGGTGGATCTTTGGAGAAAATACTGTGATGAGCAGGCCACCATGTCATGGCAGCTTGATGGGTATTTATTCTTTTTCATAAACAAACTCCCCAAGCAATGCTTTTCTTTAAGGAAAAAAAACAAAAAAGAAATGTCCCGGGAGTTTTCCCCCTTTGTATTGGGGATGATTCTGTTTTCTTAATATTCGCAGCAGCCATGTTGTACAAAGCAACTGTGTTATGCTGGGACATCGACACAAGCAATAATTATGGCAGGAGGGACTGCATTTATTCTATCTATTTGCAGACTTGTGGTGGCCTTGAACTTGTGGTGCTCCAGGAAGGGGACTGTAACTTAGTGGATTTTGCCTGAATGTTGCTGGCCTGCAGATAAGGCCAACTGTTGTGGACTAGGTCATGAAGTACTCTCCATGGGCCGGTAAACTGGCCTCCTGTCCACGAGATCCCAGTAACAGATATGATCTCACTGTCTCCACAAGATTGAGAGGACCGCACTGGGTACGGCGGAGACATATGGAAGTGATCGTGGATGGGACAGGGACGTCCTGACATACACCATCATCACACTGTGCAGAGGAGTGTGAGCACAAAGATCAGCAGCCCCCTGTGGTGCCTGGACATAAGGAGTTCAAGGAGTTCGGGGGAAGCTTGCTGAGTCGGGGGAACCCATGCTTGCAACCAGGGGACCTGTGCTAGCTTGTGGTGTCCAAGAGTTGTTGGGGAAAGCTGACAAACTGCAAACAAAATATACATCACAATCAGAAGGATCACCCTAAATAGAGCTGACCTCTTCACATGGTAAAGATAGCAGCAGCGGGTTGGATGTGTTTGTTGTTAAGGGTTTCCAATGGCAGAGCTATGAGGGACTTCACCTTTGGAAGTCCAGCAGATAGTCAGCCAACTTGCATGAGATATTGAAACAGTAACCTAAGAAAGAAAAAGAGTGGAGGAACCCTTTACTTATCATCTATTTTCTCCAAGTGCAGAAAACAAGAGAGGGAATAGAGAAGCTAAAAAGACACAGGGGATGTGTGACTGAGAGAAGATCGAAAGGCAAGGCCTGGGCTAAATACAAATATATACCATTGTGCATTTACTCTAGTCTGAATATATACAATACCAGTGTACCAAATTTACGTAAAATGATTGAAATCTGTGTAATCCACAAATTGGTGTCATGTTTAGGTGACAGTGTAAGTAGCTTCCTAGTAGAAAGTGCAAACTGTTATTGTTTATGCAATGTGTAACTTCACATAAAAGCACTGATTGCAATTGTAACTCAGACAATTTCTACTTCTATTTACAACGATCACCCTTTAATCTTTGCACCTTTCAGGCACTGGTCCTTTGCTACAATTTAAAAAAAAACATGATTGTATGCAGAATATGTCTTGTACATAAAGTTGACCAATCTACTGAAGAATGAACCAATCTACTCCCACAATAAATAGTGTTTGGAAGGCACTACCTCTATTCCTGGAGTAATATCTCTCATGTGCACATATTCTGTGGCTAAGATAGAAGCTCTACATACCATCTTAAACACTAAGGACTTCATTTGGGTAAAATGATTCAGTAATACCGCCCATAGAATTACTGATTTTCCTGATGCAAAAGAATGAAGCAAAATAATGCAAGAAAAGCTTGTTGCTCCAATTTCCCCTTGCTCTGTCCTTTCTGAGCTATTTCCAACCTCATGTTGCCAGTTTTTTCCCAATGTGATGTCTCCCTGCTTAGACCATAAACCTCATTTAGCCAGAAACTCCTGATGCCACCTAAAACTGGATTACACTTTGATTCAGAATGATGCTGTAAATTCGAAAAAGCCTTACAGGTTCACATCAATACAGCACCATAAAAATTAGTTAAACCGAAAATTATTCTGGCCTTTGTTGGAACACAATGTTCACAAATCAAGTTTTAGGAGCCAGCTGCAGAAAACCAGATTATCCTGGCAGGAAAAGACTGTGTGACGTGAAAATGATATGGGATCATACAAGAATGCATTTGGAATGAGTTATTAATTCTTTCCAGCTATGGTCCCTTTTTTCGGGGCTACCTCAGGTCATTTCTTCTTTCATGCAGTCATTTTAGGACTTTCTCGCTGGATAATATTGCCTTACCACCTGTCCTGTTTAGGACCCTCAACCAGTAGAGGTGGTGAATGCAATCACCCTTCGTACTTCATAAAAACTTTCCATCAAGAGTTTTTTTTTGTAAAGTGGCACCAATAGTTTGTTAGCCCATCCCTACATTCCATGTCTGCCTACTTCTTCTTTTGGGGTGTGACCATATTTTATCACATACGCTATGGTTGAACAGAATATCGGCGTGCAAAATATCGACCTCCAACAATATAATATCCAGAATATCGACAATGACTACATCATCAAAGTATATAGTTTTATATAGTTGAGTATAGAGTAACTGTTTTTAACTGCACACCTACAACATGCAATATATACTGTGTCAAAATAAATACATGTAGAGGTAAGAGTATGTCCTACACTAAATCTGAACCAGTCATAGGTTTCCCTGCTGTAACCAAATAAGGACTGAGGAACAGAGCTCAAATTTCCCAAGCCTTGCTAGGTTTGTCCTAAAGTATGTATTTAGGATAAAACACACCCCTCTAGTCTCTTTATGAGGCTGGAGTTCAAAGTACTTAAGTTACAAGTCAGTAATCAACAGTATTAGCACAAATACACGTTTGGGCCCTAGGGGCGTACCAAACCATATACCAATAAAGTGGTATAAGAACCACGACTGAACTAGACACAAGGCCTAGAACCTGTAGAATCACTGGGACCCCAAGGAACCACCCAAGGTAGTGACACAGGGGACCCACGGGGGCCGTGTGCAGTGTGTAAACACAGCCGCGGGTTCCTGTTAGTTTCTATAGGCAATGTCGCGGTTGGAAATTTAAAGATTAGGGACACTTAGATGTCTTTTGGTGTCGGGTCGCGTCGTCGATTTCAATGGGAGCTGGCGAAGAAGTGCTGCTGCCGTGAAGAGGAGAAGTGTCCGAAGCGATCCAAGCCTGGATCTAGGATGGAAGGAACCTGAAAGCAGAAGGGACAGAGTCTGGGTCACTTACCAGTGATCAAGGGCACGATAGACCAATGCCCACAGATGTCGGGTGCTTCAGGTGAGTTGACGGGTGTCTTGACTCTTCAGCCACGAGGTCCAGGAGGTGCCGATGATGACCAGGAGCTGGATTCGAGCTGTCCCACAAAGTCTGTCGAGTGCTGCAGTATCGGCGACCAGAGTGGACCCAATAAGCCTTGGCAACAGCAAGTCACATGGAATCAGAGAAAGGACGTCGGTGCAGACCAGCAAGGTCTGGGAGACTCACCCAGCAAGGGTAAGTCGGGGCACGTCTGGAGCAACCAGGAAAGCCCAATTAGAAGAGGAGTAACCTTCGTGGGGACCCACTAGCCAACGGGCTAGCGATCGCGAAGGAGCCTCAAGCGGTCTAACTGGAAACTGGCCCACGGATCACTCGTGGAGTGGAGGCCAGAAATCTTCGGTGCAGGTGGTGCTCAAGGCTGGGGCTACTCGGAGCCTAAAGCACAACTTCGAGGAAGACCAGGAAGATGATGGAGCTGCAAAAGTTCACAGTGTCCAGGGGTCACGGTTCCACATCACCCACGATAGCCATGGGCCTCAGCTTTGCTGTGGACTCAGGGTAGCCTTGGAGAAGTCTGGAAATCTACCTCTGGGGAAGCATAGACTTCGGCGTCTGGTGGGAGCTTCAGAATTGCAGACCGGACAGTTGCTTCTTTGGTGCCTGGCAAGCAGGGGAGTCACTCCTTGACCCCAAGGGAGATTTCTTCACTCATCTAGTTAAAGTAGAACGTCGAAGGTCCAGGATATATGTTGCAGAGTTTCGTCCAGGGTAATCTAAAGTCTCAAGGACTGGGTTCCCATACTTATACTAAGTTTGGGGGTTGGACATACTCTAGGGACCCACCTATGGGAGGGTTTGGAAAGAGGGGTGATTACACCCATTTCCTTTTTCCAGTTTCACGCCAGAGCAGGGGCAGGTAGCCCCTGCAACCAGTTTGAACTGGACTATGCACAGGGACACCAAGTGTGCCCCCAGTGCAGGACTTCAAAGCACCAGAGAGTGCTCCCGCCCAGCCCCAATACACATCTGCCTGTCTGGGGAGGGGGTTACACCTCCCTGGGACAGGAAACCTATTGTCCAGGCCTCCCCTGCCGGACTTTCGGTCAGTAGCAGGAGGCCAGACCTGTGTCTGTGGCAGTGGCATCCATTTTGTGATGCCAGGGCTGTAGAAAGTCTTTACCGGGTTAGACCAGTGTGAACATGTCTCTACCTCTAGAAGGGTGGAATGCTACCCCCGCTGCCAGAACTGGCGGGGGGTAGTATTCCAAAGCGTTTGACATCAAACACAACATGTTTCCATGCAGCCATCCCAACGTCAGCATTTACCACGAGGTTATAATGCACTTAAGAGTATATGGTCAGGCTGCACCACAAACAGCATCAGAGGAGGTACTCCGAACGCTGCAGAGGGGTTCTGCTCATGCAGGGGCACCCTCTCACATAAAAACCAAGCACTCTGCCTTCAGGATTGTTAAGGCCTGCCATAGGAGTGACTTATAGGTTTTATATGTGTGTGCAATGGTAGTGAAATAGGTAGCCTATACCACAGTAAGGGGTGCAGGCACCACCTTACCCAGGCTGCAGTAGCAGACCTGTGGTGTCATTTTGGAGTGATTCCCAGGGGTGGCATAATTCATGCTTCAGCCCCTGGTAGGCCTCTGAGGTACCTATACCCTAGGTACATAGTATATCATATACTAGGGTCTTATAAGGCACTCCAGAATCCAATTGAAAATGTACCTAATGTACATGGAAACCATTTTAGAGAGGAAGCAGCTAGGCTGGGGTCCTGATTAGCAGGGCCACAGCCAGACTAAGGTCGAAAATCAGTGAAACACAAGCAAAAAGTGGGGGTACCCATGTGAAGCAGATCCTACTCTCCTACATCCTCCAGTCGTGTGGCAGCTCTGGCACGTAAGCTTGCATATTTAATGCCTGGCTCTGCGAACATATTGAAAATCAGTTTAATGGGTTGTTTGTAACTACTTCCTATTTTGCTGCGAATGCAGATATAAGAAGTTCTTCCCGCACCTTACTGTTGGTGCTGAGGTACTTGTCTATCATTTTACATACAAATTCCAAGCATTTCAGTAGAAGGTGACCCAAATCAAGCATATATGGTTCATTGGCTTCCCCATGTCAATGTCCCATAAAACATCAGGCTTTTGAATATCAAGCATGTAATCATACTTGCCAAATGTTAACCAACTCCAGAATCAGAAATCATCTGATCAGATTCCATACGACTGTTGCAGATGGACATACACAACATTTATCACATGTTCGTATCATTTTCACTTCAGGAGATGTTCCTCACAAGCTCATGCACATTTGTTGGGAGTTGCAATCCAAATAAAGGGCCTGATTTGGAGCTTGGAGGACTGGTTACTGCCTTACTGCAAATTCCAAAGGACATAATGCACATGCAATGAGGCAGAAGGGATATCCACCATGTTTGTGAATGTGTAACCCATCCATCAAACTCTAAATCAGGCCCAACGTATTTGTATTAGCTTTTACTGATTGAATTACATGCATTTGTGCAGTGCACTGTTATCCAAGCCTGGGTGTGCTGGCACTCAAAACAAAATCTCTAGCAACAGAAACATTTAAAAAAGAAATACTTCATAAATAGGTGAGTTTTCTGAAAGTACTTTAGGAATCAGTTACCGTAGAAAAGGGGTAGGTCATTCCAGATTTTTGCAAGAATTCCCCCACCTCCATTTTAGTATGAGAAATATGGGGCATGACCAGAATATTTGCTGATGACAAGCATAAGGATATGGCTAGAACATATTTGCCGAAGTACGTACTGTTGGGACCTTGTACTACCTGATGATACTATATAAGTGCTTTGGTTTCTGCTTATATAAATATTTGACAAAGAGATTAAAAAAATAATGGTCCAGCTCAATAAATGTTTTTGTGACACAGACAAAGAGCTTTGAACTGACATTGCTTTTCCATGGGAAGCTACTGAAGAGAAATTAGCTGGGGAGAAACATGAAGAAATCTGAGGTTAAATATAAGATGAGCTACCTCATTCTGCACAATCTGGAGCTGTTTAGAGAGAGATTTGCAGAACTTCACAAAAACGTTCGAAGAAAAGATTGGAAGAGAGCAGAGGTCTATAAATCACAAGGCAATTCATGGTGACTTTAGAACTCAAATTTCACCAGCCTTACTAGGTTTATCCTAAAGTATGTTATTGCCCGATTGCTTTACTCAGTTCCTCCATTCGTGTGGCAGCTCCGGCACGCAGCTTGCATATTTAATGCTTGGCTCTGATGAGCATACTGATCACAGAGATTTGTAAATGATAGCCAAGTATTCGCTTTGCTGTGTGAGGGTATCTTGCCTACCATAGATTTGGAGAAAGGGTCTGCAAACATGATGACTATTTGAGTGGTCTTTCATCCACGCCTCAGTGACAAAAGCAAGCCCAATATTTTCATCCATGTCTAAATCGTGGGGTTCCATAATCTGCTTAACCAGTGATCTAGTATTAATAAGAATGCATGGAAAAATGGAGTGAGACACAGAGCGAAGGAGGAATAGAAATCATGAAGCAGGCAAAGAGTTGTGGGGGTCAACATTCAAACAAGCTGAGGTTTTGTAGGAAAGGAGGGTAGAGTGCAGGAGAGCAAAGCAGTCGTCAGTGTGATGTAGTGAGATTTTAAGAATTATAATTACACAACACATATACATGGTAGGAACACGAAAACAGTGAAACTTTACATTACAGACAATAGATAGGGATACATGAAATATAGATTAGTGTAGTAGACACATTGTAAAAGTGTGCTTTAAAAAATAAGATGAAGAAAACACCTGGAGAATAATACCAATACATATAAAAGGAGTTGAACTAATGAAACTTATGCTTATCAATGGAAAATGGTACTTAAATGGAGAGCTGTAGAAATATGGTGTCTATTGCTAATGTCTACCATTTAGAAATTGATGCTAACATGTTAGAAATGAGATACAAACTTGACATTTTGCAGATGGTTATAAGAAATGCTATAGAATATGAAAACATTTTAATGAAATTAAACTGTTTAACTTTAAAAAAAATTGAATTTATGAGATAATCTGAAAAATAAAAATTGTGTAGGTAGGTAATAATGGTAAGTAGACGTTAATATAATAATGATCATGAAGTTCATACATTGATTTGTGCATTAATATAGAAATTCTTTTAAATAAGGTGGAGTTAAAGCCTATTTTATTCTAAAATGCAATCCTAGCTTAAGGCCTTTCTTTCCTTCTTTCGAGATGCTCATTTTCCACTGATATTGACATTTCCCCTGAAGCTAGTAAAATTGATTTTTCTTTACATGAGTGATCTAACTTATTTGTTCTGAATGTAACAGTTCCTTGATGTGCTTTTGAATGTTAACTGTGAACTGTTCCTGTGTGAAGGAATGTATATTCTGACAATAAACTAAAATGTCCTATTCTTTTTAGCAATGTTAGGCCTATGTTTACTTCATAAGTTTTGTTTCTTACATGGGAGAACAGCTCAATGATTCAATTCTTTCAGGTGACATCACATGACCATAATCTTGTAATGGCCATTCGATGGTGGTTTGACGACATGCCACTGTGACTTTACTAAATAACTTAGAACAGAAAAAACCCCAAAGGAGGGGAACCACAGACAAATGTTTCTTTCTTTGTATGTGAGAGCATTACCTTTTTTGCATCTACAGTGTGGATGGATCTTTCTTTCTCTGAATGCAAATGCATACTTTTATGCATGCAGACTTCTTGCTTTTTGGATGCTGAACTTTATTAACTTTGGACTGCTTAGTCTGTGCTAAAGTCAATGGCATTTAAACTATACCTTTCTGAACTTTTCTTGAGCTTTTTGCAAATGGACTCGCCCCTTAAGGACTTTAACTAAATTCTTTCACCCTTAGAACTGAGCTGTTAGTCTATGGTTTTACCTTCTGCCTATTTGGTAGATGGATGTAACTATTTGACTGATGCCTACTTAAATATTAGGTATTCTGAATAAAGCTGTGATTTTCCCAACTGAGCTGTTGAAGCAATTGCTACTTATGATTAATTTCTCATCTCTAATACAATAATTTCTTATTATAAATTTGCCTGAGTCTAATATTGATTCCTATTGAATATTCTTATTGATATTTATGATTTAAGTGAATCAGCAAGCCCTGTCTGAACAACAGATGTTATTACTCTTATTTTGTGTAGCAACTGCTGAATTGTTTGTTTCATACTTACCAGTCTTCTCCGTCTTAACTTCTTCAGGAGGTTGGGATTGACAGTTACTATTCTTTACATTTCCAGTATGGTCTTGAGGATGGCGAATTTGAATCTGTGCATTAGCTGTCAATTAATGGTCCTCTTTGGACAGTTAACAGTAAGTTAGGCACCCTAATTTCCACCCCTCCTATCGGTGGGGAAGGATCCTTCAGAGGATCTATGCCACTGTGGTAAATTTATTGATCATCTAATTGTGTCATTCTTCAGAAAACTAATCCATGTCATGCTTGCTGTAAGCTGAGCCATTGGAGACGTCAGTGTAAAGCTGTGGTGAATAACATGAGAAAACAGATGCAGAATGTAGAATATGTGCAGTCTCAAGGGAATAACATTGGACAGGCTCAACAGATGCAAGGAAAGAAAATGCAAAATTCTAATGTTACTCAGAAAATGCAAATGCCACAAACTCCAAGGCCACAACAGAATGTTCAGGTACAAAAGTACAATGCAAATCAAAATTCTTACCAGAATCAGAATTTACCTCAAAAATATATGATTGAGCTGGATGACAGCGATCCAGACCCATTCACATGATGGTGCCTGAGAGGGGAGGAGGATTGCGTGCTTGACGAAGGTCTAGAGGTAGACCAGAGTGGTCCATATGTGGGCGGAGAAGCTGACAGGAATACAATATCATTCCTTGTTGAAACTGTTACGACCCACTTTATTGTAAGAAGAGCAGAGGCTCTAAAGCTACCCCTCTCTGGAGGAATAATCCAAGCTGTCGGAGTGACAAATAAAAAGATGTCCACCTCAATTTCAGAACCTGATAATGTTAAAATTGGATCTTTTGAAGATCAACATAAGTTTGTAGCATATGATAAAATTCTAGTAAACTTGCATGGATGAGATTTACTGTGTAAATTCAATTGTTCAATTTATCACACCCCCAGAGGAACAGAATGTCACACTAATTATGAAGATGTTGTTTTTAAACTTGCAAGACAAAAAACGGGTGTTGGAATGGATCCTCTGCTTATGTGTGAGGATTTGCCTGAAGATTTGAGAGAGACTGTTCGACCTGAAGTCTGGGACTTTACAGATAAAGACATTGGATTGATCAAAGGTGTTGATCCAGTTCAAATTACGATCAAACCAAATGCAGAATTTACAAGAACACCTCCATATAATTTGTCTGCAGAGACAGTTCATAGAACTACGCCTGTGATTGACACAATGCTTGAGCAGGGACTTTTGAGAGAAATCAGAGGTAGTCCATGTAATTCACAAATCATGGGCTTAAAGAAGCGAGATGACAAGTATTGCATTGAGCAGGATTTACGCAAAGTTAATATCATTGTGGTTCCTTGTTGCCCTGTGGTAGCGAATCCAGCTGTGATTTTATTCCAAATCCCATGTGAGGCCGAATGGTTTCAGCCACTGATTTATGTCAGGCCTTCTATTCAATTTCACTGCATGAAGATATCCAGTTTTTATTTGCTGTCCGGTTTGGCAGTCGTGTTTTGGCATGGTATAGAGTTCAACAAGGGTATAAGGAAAGTCCATCTATCTTCAATCAGAAACTTAAAAAGAATCTTGCAACTCTTAAAATCCCTAACCACTCAGTGATAGTTCAGTATATCGACGACTTACTGATAGTGTCAAGCATGAAAGAAGCTTCCAAGACTGATACTATTGCCTTATTGAATATTTTGGCAGAAAATGGACGTAAAGTATCTCAGAGTAACCTACAGTTTTGACAAACCGAATTCTTGTACTTAGGACATCACATTAATAAAGGAGTGAGAAAAGTTTAGCAAGAAAGAATATCAGCAATTCTTAATATTAATCAACCAACAACACAAAAAGAAGTCTGCATGTTCTTAGGAATAGTGGGCTGTTGAAGGCAGTGGATTCCAATTTTTTTATTGATAGCAAAACCTCTACATAGTTCAGCCCACAAGGATGTATTAGATCCAGTACCCTGGGATGACAGTTGAATGTCAGCTTTTACTGAGCTGAGGAAAAGCCGTTGTAGAGCACCAGCTCTTGGAATTCCTGACTACACAAGTGTTTTGCATTGTTTTGCATTGAGAGAGAAGGTTGCGTTCTTTCAGTGTTGACAACAATGCACGGAACCAATTGAAGGCCTATTGCCTACTTCTTAGTAACCCTTGATCCTGTTGAGGCTGCTTTACATGGATGTTTGAAGGCAGCTGTATCTACGTGCATGAGTCTTGAGCAGTGTGAAAATATTGTGATGGGTCACCCACTGACAGTCACCCCATTCAGTGGAGATACTGTTGATGCGTACACACACACAAACACACAGTTTCTAACAAATACCCATCTGACGAAGTACGAGTAGATCTTGTTGGTTGCCGAGAATGTGACTCTGAAGAGATGTACTGTGTTAAATCCAGTTACTTTAAAGCTATTGCCTGGAAATGAGAGTGTGGTGAAGCTGAGCATGCTTGTTTGGATGCGACTGAGTGATGTACAAAACCGTGTCTGGATATTTCTGATGAGCTATTGTCTGAATCTGATCATGTGTTGTTTGTTGATGGTCCCTACTTAAGAGACAATGCTAGCTGCTTATGATGTGTGTACTCTGGGAGGCATGGTGGAACCATCATGGCAGCAAGGAGTGTTTTCTGCATAAGTGGCTGAGCTCATTGCTCTGACACGGGCATGCACTATTTCTGAACTGTTCTGAGTTACAATTTACACTGATAGTTGGTATGACTTTAGAGTCATGCGTGACTTTGGGCAATTGTGGTCACAGCGTGGGTTCATGATCTCTTCTGGTTCACCCATCTCAAATGAAGAGTGTGTGAGAAACCTACTGTGGTCCCTAAAGTTGCTTACCCAAATTGCCTAGAAGGTCACTGACTATGTTACAGTTGGCAACTGGTATGCAGATGAGATGAGAAAATATTGCGCATTGAATGCTCACACATTCAGTGCAGATATTTTGAAAAATATACCAGACATTGCTGATTGTACCTTGATGTTATCAGCTTTGGAAAGTTAGAAAGATGCAGGGTGAAGAAACAGAAACAGAGCAACGGGGTTGGGAAAGAGCAGGCTGCACCAAAAGAGAAGGCAATGTTTGTATTTTCATTGATGGCAGACCAGTAGTAGCTAATAGCTTGCTATCACCAATGACAAGGCACTATCATGGTCCTGCACATGTTCAGAGAGATGCAATGATACACCTTTTTCAACAAGTGTGGTACAATTCAAATTTTAGAGCAACTCTAGAGTCCCTGTGTCACCAATGTCTGATATGTAAGCAACAAAACCCAGGAGGAAAAACACAGGCTGCTATGAGTCATATTGGAAAATCAGCTCCTTTTAACTGGATGCAAATGGATTTTATTCAAATGGCCCTTGGCAGCGGTCTGAGATATGATTTAGTTATTGTGTGTGTTTTCTCCAAGTGGGTGGAAGCTTATCATACTTGTAGATGTGATAGTTTGACTGCGGCTAAATTACTGCTACGAGAGCTGATTTCGAGATTCAGATTTCTGGCTTCTCTTGAATCAGACTGAAGAACTCAAATTAATAGTAAGGTCTTAAAAATGCTACGCAAAACACTACAGGTTGAGCAAAAGCTTCAATGCAGTTATCGACCAGAGGCTTCAGGGTTGGTTGAACAGATTAATGGCACATTGAAATCGAGACTGACAAAAGTATGTGCTTCAACGTCTTTGAAGTGGTCAGATGCATTGCCTCTTGCATTGATGAGTTTGAGAAGCACTCCAGACAGGAAGACAGGACTATCTCTTCATGAAGTGATCATGGAAGGAGTGATGAGGCTGCCAGGTGTTCTCGCTAATGCATTAGTCAATATCACAAATGATCTTATATTGAACTACTGCATAGGCCTTGCTGATCTGGTGCGTTCTGTCCTTCACCAGGTTGGAGAAGTTGCCTTTGAGGTTCGGTAGGAGCAAGGCCATGACCTTAGTCCCGGCAACTGGGTAATGGAAAAAAGCACCTGCAAAAAACATGCCCGGAACCTTGTTGGAAGGGGCCTTTTCAAGTAATCCTTGTCACCAATACCATAGAAAAGTGTGGGGTTTCCAGAACTGGGTCCATGCAGCTCACACTTGCAGAGTCCCAAATCCCCTGAATGATACAACAGCGCCTATTCCTGCTGTGCCGGTGGTAACAGTGAGACAGAGGGATCAGGTTAGCCAAGCTTTTAGGGAGCAACAAGCTACTGGGACAGCACTCGCTTGGCCTGAGGGGGTTCGAGAGAGTCAACTGGAAATACCAAAGTGTCACAATTGAGAGAGTTGACTACCAGTGGTTAGACCCCAGCTAAGGGCAGAGTGCACAGCGAAGGCAAGTTGTACCTGGAGACTTCTGCCCCAAAGGAGGTGACATTCATTTTTTTTTTTTTTAAATTATTATTGGAAATCAGGCATATTTATATAAACATCATATACAGATAGTACATTATTATATTGATTTACCGGCAACATCAATGGCCACAATTACGTATTGCAAATTTGAAGTTCAAATATTCAAAGATTAACCATTTACAGCTTTTTACATATTGACATTTCCTTATTGCTTACACTCAGCAGTGGTACGCTTCCTATCTTAATAGCAGACAGTGCTAGAATACATATTACTTCTTTTTAGCAAACATCTATATTTAACCAATTCCTTGCCTGGGGTGTTTTCCCATCCATGTTATTAAAGGTTCCCAGCTACTCAAGCCTTTTCTCCTGATCTTTGCACCTTTACATTTGTATAAAGAGATTTTCTGACAGCCAATGTATACTAGCCTATGTAGCCATTGATAAAATGTAGGGGGATCTCGGTCTTTCCATACTGTGGTAATCATCAAGCGTGCGACAGCTAATGTTAAAAACACAAAATCCCTCTGTGGTACGTCTAACTGTGCCCGATTGTCATACCCCAATAACATCATGGTTGAAGTAATTGCTATCTTTTTATTCATTGATTGAAACCGAAAAGTCTCTATCTCATTTTTTAACATATCCAGCTTTCCACAAGAATAAAACATATGTATCCTGTTTGCAGGACCCCTGTGAAATCTCGGACATTCGTCCGTCTGTCTCCTTCCCCACCCAAAAAGTTTAGCTGGTGTATAATGAAGATTATATACAGTTTTATATTTTTGAGCCTTAAGTTTGGCCGACATAAAAACTTTACCCCCAATGTCCAACACCATATTGATATCCACCTCCCCATCATCGAACTTATCCATCCACTTCGATTCTATTTTATCTATATCATCTGGGACATTCTTCAACAGTTCTTGATAAAAGTCCTTAATTTTCTTATTTGAACTGCTAGTAATCCGCAGAATTGGAATCGGTTCCAAGTTGACAAGGTCCTTAGAGGTAGGGGTGGGCGGAATTTGCGGAATTAACCTTCGCAAATTATCGCGAGAATGTTTAAAATTATCGCAAACAAGCAGAAATATCGCAAAGATGCGGAAGTTTTTTTCCGGCATGTTCGCGAGATTTTCTGCATGGTTGCGGGTCGCCAACTTACCCATGTGGTTGCTTGCGGGCGCGGCCATCTTGTTTTGAGTTGTTCTCGCGGTGCATGATCGCGGGAAGAAAGACGTGATCGCGCGACGCATGACGTCACTGCGGGCGCGAACTGTCGCGAGACAGCGCAAATGGCTAAAAACAATACAACATCTCATGGAGAACGCGACCGGATCAAGAAAACTTGTCGGCGAACGCAGGGATTCAGGTAAGGCGATCGCGCGCGCGCGAGAATGTATCATTTTACAGCGCGAGCAAGAAACAAATTATCGCCAAGCTGCGGAAACCGGAATTTTTGACATTTTCGCGCTCTCCGCGGAACGCAAAAATGTCAAATTATCGCAATTTCCGCGAACGGAACGAAATTTTTGCCCAGGCCTACTTAGAGGCTCCTCTTAAACAAATCCGTATTTGCAGATATTTAAAACAAGAATCACCTCGTAGACCAAATCTTTGCGCTAATTCTACAAACTCAACCATTTCCTGATTGGAAAATAAATCTGCCACTGAGACAATCCCCGTCTGCTCCCGTTTTTTAGCCATAGCATCGTATACTATGGGTGGCAAAAAATCCGATGTCCACAGTGAGGAATACTTATTCTAGCTATACATTTTACAGACTTTCTCCATACTTTTCCACACATTCAGCCTACTCTCAATGCACTTGTAGCCTACCTTTTTATAATACTTTAGATCCCTCTGTCTTTCAAATAATCCTACTGCAGCTTCCCCTATAGCCAGCTGATAGATAGAAGGTAGCAGTGGGCTACCCTTCCTACCATAATAAAAAAAACAGAAGATATCTAACTCTGGTAAAACGGTAGCCCAATAGTAAATCTGCAGATTGGGGGCATCCCTCCCGCTCGCTCCTTTGGCAGGGTCAACAATTGATATGCTCGATGAATCTTCTGTTAACCCCAGATATATTTAGAAAGCATACTATCAATTTTATGTATCTTACTAACTGGTAATTCGAGAGGTATAGCACGAAATAGATACAGCACCTTTGGGAATATCTTCATTTTGATTACGTAGACCCTACCAATTATTGTAAGATGTAAACGATATATGAACCTCAAATCTCTATTTATTGAACCCACTACTGGATCAATATTCACTGCCCAGAGATTACCTATTTAAGCAGTTAAATTAACCCCTAGATACATAGCTATCTCAGTTACCCGAGGGTCTTGAAACGAACAGTGGGAGGAACAAATGATTTGTGTTTTAGTTTTATTTAAAAGATATCCAGATTACCTCCCCAATTTTTCTGCCATCTTTTCTATTTCCATAATTGCCTCCCGTGGAGCTGATGTTACTGTCGCAATATCGTCTGCGTATGCAAGAATCTTCGTCTCATAGCCATGTGTTACAACTGGCTTTATTAATTGATTATTTGAAACTTGAACAATAAATGGATCCAAATAAAATGCAAACAAAATAGGAGAAAAGGGCCAGCCTTGACGTGTACCCCTTGCAATCTCAACCTTCCTAGAGGTATGCCCCATAATTTGTATCTGTGCGTGGGGTTTATAATACATAGCTTGAACTGCCCTCAGAAACCCAGAACCAAACCCTCTCTTACTCAAATTAGCCCATAAATATTGCCATGTAACCCAGTCAAAGGCCTTTTATGCGTCCAGGAGGACCACAGCCACCTCTCTAGCCTCTACCTCTGCGATGTCCAATATTGAGATAACTCGCCTTATGTGGACTGTGGTACCTCTACCCGGGACAAAGCTATGTTGGCAAGGAGAAATAAGTGCAACTATAGTCCTCTGCATTCGGATGGCCATATTTTAGAGTATAATTTCGCATCCGCATTCATGAGTGAAATTGGTCGGTAGGAAGAGGGCAGTTCTGGAGGTTTTCCTTTCTTTAGAAAGACCACCACATCCATAGCTTGCCACAAGGCTGGTGGTACCCCTCTATATTGCATTCCCATAAATAAATCTTGCAGGATGGGAAGTATATATGGGGAAAGCAGTTTATAAACTTCCACTGGGATTTTATCCGACCCACTGCTTTCCCAGATGAGAGAGATCCCAGAGCCGCCTGCACTTCTTCTATAGTTATTTCCTGTTCTAAATCCTGAGATAGTTCACTATCCAGTCTAGGTAGCAGAAGGGTGTCATCCTCTATATCTGGTTGATCTACATGGTCCCTCGCCACAGCGTCCATTTGATATAGCCTGCTATAAAATTCTTCGAATACCTCAATAATTTTCTCTGTGCCTGTTACTAAACACTTATTTTTAGCCTCCATTTTTAATATATTATTTCTAACACTTTTTTGTCTAATTCTAAGAGCCAATAGCCTACCAGTCGCCTACCTGTAAAATTCCTCTCGATAAGCTGGTCTCCCTACTGGACACGTCTGGGAACAAGGAGACCATGTAGGGAATGAAATTAAAGTTAGCAAGGAGAGTGACTCGGGTGAACTTTTTTATTCGCTCTCAGAACCATCAGAACCATCAGATGCATCAGACGAAGATCAACAGGGAGGTGAAGGGCAAAAATGTGGCTCTCTGGATGGCTCACTTACAAGCTTAGGAAGCGAACACAATGTCTCAGTTTTGGAAGAGAGAAGTTTGGATGTTACCATGGTGTGCAAGAAAGCTGAAATAAAGGAGAAGGAGAAAGGGAAATAAACTCAGCTTGGGACATATAAGAGCCTGATGTGGGAAATATCCCTCTCCCCAAAACATCGCCTGTTGCCGCTGAAACTGAGCATCAGGATTTAGGAGCTGCAGGTATCAATCCAGCTGAAATATCTTTGACTTCAATTCATCAATCTATATTAGACCATAGACCACGGAAAATCTTAAAACACATACTGTCTGCCGTAAACTCCAAAATACGGTGAGAAGAATAGCAAAAACCTGCAACGAATTTACGGAGCGAATCAATGTGGCTGAAGGGCGAATATCTGTTCTAGAGGATGAAATGGTGGTGCAAAGAGCTGCTGTGAACACGATACCCTTTCATAGAGATGATATGCAGCTCACACTTGTTGATTTAGAGAACCGAGTAGGACGGAACAATCTTAGAATTCTAGGTATACCAGAAGGGATGGAGAGCTCGGTCGTTCGCAACTTTGTGAAGGAGCTATTTACTGAGGCTTTTCCTGAATTATCAATGTGGAACTGGGCTAGCGAGATTCAAAGAGCCCATAAGTTTCTGTTTAAACTACCTGTTATCAAAAATGGACAATTAGAAAGTAGGCCAAGGGCAATTTTGATTAGTTTAAATAACTTTTTGGTACGCCAGGCCTTGTAGGATTTAGCACGCCCGGATCGGAAAAGGCTGGGAAAAGGTGTACAATTTTTTGTAAGGCCCGACTTCTGCCACCATACAGTAGAAAAAAGGTGGCAGTTGACACAACTAATAACCCCCTTCCAGAATAAGGGTGCACAGGCGTTTTTGCTAAACCCGTCAACACTGAAAGTCCAGAATGAGGGTCAAACTCGGTTTTTCATATCTGAAATACAAGCCAAAGATTATCTGGCTGCTATGTGAATAGGTAGCAGATATATTGGGTAACAAGATGCTAAAGAAGAATATGTAATATGTTTATTGCAATAGAGATATAAGAACCCTGCTAGTAGTTAAAGTTTTAACCTGTGTATCTATGATGATAATAGATAGATATACGCTGGGGGGAAAAACACACAAAAAAAAACAGCTTTCCCATTTGATCAGGAATAAGAGGAAAGGGGAGACAGGGGTGCAAGTCTCTCCCCATCTCAAGGGCCATTGGCCCTTTTGCCAGTGTAGTGGGAGAAGGGTGCGGGGGACGGTTGGTGGAGGTAGGGGTGGGCACGAGGGTTGAAGGGGGGGTGATGGCTGCTGGGGGTACTGAGGAGTGTGTGGGGTTGGGAACCGGGGGGTGGGGCTGGGGGATACGTAATAAAAAAAGGAGGTCAGGTGTATTTGTATATAAAGGAAGGAAAGTGAATCAAGCTCAGCAAGCTCTGCAATGGCCCAGTAAAGTGCTAACACAGCTAGATTATGGATGAATACCGATTGCTCTCATCTAATGTTGGTGGATTAAATGATTTTAAAAAAACGAGAAAGGGTATTCGAGATAATTAGGGTGTTGAACCCGGACGTGATTTGTTTGCAAGAAACACATATTCCCTGGTGTAATAAAGCTTTTTTGAAGATGAGGGGGTATAGTTTGGTGATATGCTCATCTCAAACAACCATGATCAGGGTGGTGGCTATTTATATTTAACAACGGAGTGGAATAGCTCTGTGCGCAACAACGGATAAGTGGGGTCGTTGGGCAATAGCAGAGTGGTCCATAGGTTGGACGGCGGTGAGTGTTTATGCATCTAATTTAGATGATCCAACTATCTGGAAGGATTTGGAAATTGAGTTAGCTAATTGGCCTCGATGATTGATAGTATGTGGGGACTTCAATATACATCTGGGTGGAATTAGCGCTCTAAGGTCGACCTATGTAAGGCGGAAGCCCAAAGTTTATAGGGCATTGAGTGCTCTTAAAGCTAGCCATGGAGTGGTTGATGTATGGGCAGAAAAACACCAGAAAGATCCAGGCTACACATACTTCTCTCACCCACATTGAAAATGTGTGCGCCTAGATTAATTTTTAGCTCCTTGCCAAATGCTCGATGACCTAGATATTTAAAAATTCCCACAATTATATTCCGATCATAATCCATTCGTTTTGGTAGTTAAGGGGGTGCTGGGTATCAATAAACAGACCTCCTGGACTTTTGATAAAAAATTATAATTAGATGTAGAATTCTGCCCTCATATCAAGCAATCGACCTTGGAATTCTTTCCCCGCAATAGATATAGTGCCTCCCGCGAGGTAGTGTGGGATACCTTTAAGGCCACCCTAAGGGGAGAAGTGATTGGGTTTGTAGCCAAGACACGGAAACAGCGAAAGATACAGATCGATCAATTGATTACTAATATTTCCGAATTAGAGGTAGAGCATGTCCATATAATAAATAAAGGTGACCCGGAGGATATAGTGAGAGATCACATGATTAAACTTGCTTTGGCTAAATCTGAGATTAATTGTTTTTTTCAAGAGAAGGTGGGCCAAACGTATCAAGCCAAAGGAGGTGACATTCTGAGAAGGTTCCTGATTGCACGATGAGTACCACCAATGATTCCTGAAAGCTCTGGGCCTTCAGACCAAAGTGATATAGAGGATGAGTCAACAGCTGCAAGGAGAACAAAAAATGCGAAAGTGCCAAGTCAGAGGTACACATCTCCTGAATGAACTGATTAGCTTCTAATGAGTGGGAAAACGAGTTCCACTCATTTTGTGTTAACAGTACTAGTTCATTTGAACCTCCCTGAAGCAAATTGTGTGGTCAATTTGAATATCAATGTGGATGTGCCAACTAATGGACTGACACAGTTCTTTTTGGATCTATTCATTATAGAAGCCAATATGAGAGTTTCCCCATATATGAGAATATATTTACCTTTGCGGTAAGATTTTTTGGAAGCAAAGAATTTGCTCAAACCAATGCTACTTAAGGTCTGATTCTTGAATAACCATGCAATCCAATTCTGAAATCACTTCTAAATGCAAACGTGTATACATAACTATTCTATTTCTATTATTATATTAGTTACAATGCTTGTTTTAGTAAATTTGCCACATAAAGTTTCTGTGAGAGATCTGAAAATTGCAGAAAGAAATGTTTCTGATTTAATCGACATGAATGAAAGCTTTGTACACAATGGATCTCTGATAATAGATTTTAGTTCAAATGTTTATCCTATGTTACTAAATGAATACATTAACACCGTGGATGTTGGTGATTTTTATGTTTGTGTACAAATACCTCCATCAGTTGCTGAGGGTACGACATACTATCACTTACCGCTGACTTATGGGATCTCTTGTAACATGCTAGCTTGTTTATTTTACAGAACAGTTAAATTAATGTATTATTTTACAAACAAAGATCAAATCTTCTCTAAAATCATGGTGCTTAAACATTTAAATCTGCATTCAGAAGTTTCAAACATTGAAACTATGGGATACATATTCAGACCAGCTCAATCTTTTGATATGGATATAGCATGGTACTACGCGTGCCTTTACCATGCAGTAGGTTGCAGCGCGGTCGTTACAACAACTGAGTTCTTACCACTCATGGCTTTACATCGCAAGTCGTTTCTACGACTTGCGTGAGGTGGCACGCTGGACTTAGGAATAGTATAAATTACTATTCCTACTCCAGTAAGTAAGTAAGTACATTTTTATGATGCGTGATTAATTAAAACCATTGCATACAGTACATTTACAATAAAATTGAGAAATTTTGCACTGATAAAAAAGTTATAAAGTTTAAAATGCATTTGTTTTATATATAAAGAGACGTAAATTAATCTTGAAGGTAATAGCACCACTGGCACAGTTTTACTAGTCTGTTAAAAGTCAATTGTATAAAAACTTTCTATTTAAGCCAGTAAAGTGGTCCGGTACAGCAATTACGGCACTCTTTTTCAGTCTTAATGCTGTTAGGTCAAAAGATTTTAATTTTGTAAGGCGACAGTTTAGCTGTACTGAAGTTGGATTGAAGCACAGCATCACCGCCTGCCTACAGGACCTTACTCCATGCTGGTTAAACAATGGTTTTAACAGAGTTTTCCGTATGTCCTTTAGCTTCTTGCATATACATATGATATTGATCAGAGTCTCAGTATCACCAGCACACAGACGGCAAAGCTGATCTCCCCCTCTTCTTTCCCACGGTGGTAAAAACGGATTGATTGGGCCAACTCCCGAAGTCTTAGGAATTTTTCCTTAGTCACAAGCTTTGTACCGAACTTGAGATAGGGTTGAGGTTTGAGAACATCATAATTATTGAGCACAACCCATCCATGAGCTCCTTTGGATACCGCTTTCTTGTCCTCTATGGCTGATATGAGTCTTGTTGACTTTGTTACTAGTTTTCCTTTAAACTGAGTGGTCCATTGAGGTGTTCCGGGCATCTGCAAGTCCGCAACGATTCCTGAAGATACACATTAGCTGGCAGTTTTCCATTGCGGGACATCTCAAGCCAGAGCTGATTATTCAAGGAACCTGTGTCAGCAGCTCTGATTTGTGCCAGCTTTTTACAAAGGCTCCCTTCCTTTCTGTTACCTAGTTCTGGAGGCCAAATTCCAGCTTATTTGGGCAGGTGAGACGTATTTGGGGAGTTGGATGATCGCTCGGTAGGAGGTTGCTATTATGCTGTCAAGAATTGCTGCATCTCTTCCAGTCAAAGATTCACTCTCATAACTGATTGTTGCCTGCAATTTGGCTCGCAGGACTTTTAGAAAGGGATCAAGCATTAGGTCTGGCAGCAGTTTCTTCAGGGGTTTTAGTGCCATGTAGGTCATAACCAGGGCCGGACTGGCCGTAGCAGGCACCAGGCAATCTCCCGGTGGGCCGCACGGGTGGGGGCCGGTTTTGGGCCGCTGGGGGCTGTTTTTTTTACAGGGCCGTTTTTGGAGCATAGCTGTAAAGTCGGTCCTGTAACAAATTCCGACGAAAAACAGCCCTGGCAAATAGCTCGGCGGCACCCCCAAGCCCCCAGGGGGGCGCAGCTGAGCACTTTGCCAGGGCCGGTTTTGGTTGCCAGTCCGGCCCTGGTCATAACTCCCTTCCTACGAAAGGATTCCAGCTGTGGCTTAAAAGAGTTATTTTGATCTAAAAGCACCAGGTATTTATTGTGTGTTACTTGGTCTATCGGTTGCCGGCCAAGTACCAGCTAGGATTTGCTTTCTTGTGATGGTTTACACCCATAATGTTTGATTTTTTGAAGTTTATTTTTAAAGCATTCCGTTGTGGGAATTGGTAGATAGCATTAGAAGGTACTGCAGTCCTATTGGAGTTCTGCTGATCAGCCCTAAGTCGTCAGCGTAAAGTAGGTTTGTCAATGTCATGCCACCTAGCTTTGGGCGTGTGAGGAACAAATGTCGAATTCTGCCGGTAAGTCCGCCAGGAAAAGGCTAAATAACAACGGGCCAAAATGCATCCTTGCTTTAAGCCCTTTGTAGTGGTAATTCTGCTTGAGAGATGCTTCCCAGCGCCTAGTTTAATTCTAATTTATGTGTCGGTGTGCAGCTGTATAAGTTGGTCTAGGAGGCGTGGTGGTATCCCCCATTCTTTCAGCTTTTGCCAGAGCCTGGCACGGTCGACGTGATCAAAGGCTGCTGAGTAGTCTATGAAACAGAGGTTTAGGGGATATTTACCTTGCTTCGCTGCGTCCATGAGCATAGTTAAGGCCATTATGTTAGTTATGGTTCCTTGTCCTTGATGGAAACCTGTTGGAGTTGTAGGTATAATGCAGTTTCTAGAGGACCAGCTGACCAAATGTTTTAGTACAATCCCCTTGCAGTATTTAGCCTCTGTATCTATGAGGGCTATCAGACGATAGTTGTTTGGATCGGATCTTGCTCCTTGCTTGTATATGGGACTGATGTTTGAGCCTCTCCATAACTCAGGGATTGCTGTAGTTCTGTAGTGGAGACAGGGTTCTGCTTGCACACATTGTTATATTAGCATAAGCGTATTAGAAGTTAAACGCCATCTTGCCTCTTTGCAGCTTTTGCACACAACACTACAGGTAACTGTTATTATAAGTAAAACTGCTTACTTACCTTTTCTTCACATGAGAACGGTCTGGTTTTCACATCCCTAGACTTACACCGCGACCTTAGTCTGCACACTGAGTGCAGAAGCCTTCAAGGTCAAATAACAATGTATGCTGTTGATTCAGTTTGATCGGCCCACGCTCTACACACAACAAGCACACAACTGCAAATATCTGAAACCCGGGTGCCTTTAATATTGCATTGCATGCATTATGCGGGCACTTCGAGAAAAACTTTCCATCTACTGAGAGCGTTGCTGATCCTGTGATGTGATTCACCTAAGCTGATCTTGGAGGTATGGGGTTCCCCATACAAACCTAGAGACCTTCTATTATTATAAAACTAGCTTCTAGTTCGGGGAGGTTGGTACACAAGGCGCTATAAGACCTGTTTCCACTATCATTTTAACATGATTTCTCCCTTTGTGTTTTATGGAATTGTAACAATACTGATTGTATTATTTCTAATCATCTGTCTGCTTATGTTAGCCAAAATACTGCATCTTAGAGCACGTAGTTCAAATAAACATTTTAAACTTTACTGTGTCTCTGATTACTCACATTGTGGACTTGTATATGTATAGAAACGAAAGAGTGTTCTTGATTCCCACTATTCCTGAGAGTATTCTAAGTCGCTTGTTCTGGATTGTCCAATCATTGGTAGCTTCGCTGTAGTACGGAGAACGAATGAGACACTGATGCTAGTCGGATAGGGGTTCTGGGTACTGAGGTGTTTTTTTTGGTACACCACAATTCCCTGAGGTCCTGGTTTCCTGTGCATAGTTCTGTGCATGAGCAGAATCCTCGCAACATGGCGCACCTAACGTTTGGTCTTCTATTCGAGACGCTTTAGTATTAGTGCTTATATTTGTCCACGACACCCTCACTCCTGTTTCCGGTTGATAGAAGTGATGGATTAACCTACCTATATGGATAAAGTATAGGTTCATTTAAGCTAGACAATTAAAAAGGTTTCGTTTGAATTACTGCCCCTTTTTGTGCTATACATTGTTTTTCTTCTCTGTGTCCTTATGGCCGATGTTAATATAGCAGCGCATACTCGTGCACCGCTCCGGCGTCATCTGACGTAGTTAGGGGTGCCCGACGATGGTATGTCAGTAATCTTTGTAGTGAGTGCCGATGCATCATTCCCCTATGAGCTATTCTACTCTTGGGTTACGTTTCCTGAGGTGGATGCGGATGATAACACATTCCACTATTACACTCCTACGGCAGTACCGGCGAATTACACACCATATAGGACATGGCAGCATCGTATTTGGTTCAATGGATCCCTCCACCACGCCATAACTCTGATTCGGTTAGGTCCCTTGTCCAACCCTGGGGCCACTTGGCTAGTACTGGCCAGGTTCACACCACATCCACGTTATTTAATAACCCCAGTGGACGACTTACGTCAGCTACATACTGCCTTGATAGCGGTGCATAGGGCTTTAGTGCAATACATCTCACACAATCTCCAGGTGGGGGCACCTGGAGTTGCGAAAAAGCCAGTTAGACCGGCCGGGATTTCTATTAGTCCCGTCATGATTAATTCGGTAATGGGCAAGAAGCGCCCCCAGAATAAGGACGATATGCCTTATTGGCTTGCCGAGAAATTTGACCAGCTGGAAACAGTATTTCCTAATACGACTCCTGTGGAGAAACACAGGATTCTGATGATTAGTTTGCACAAAGACTTGGTACCTGAGGTGACTGATTGTGAGAACTGGGGTAAAGTATTTGCAGCAGTCTACGTTAAGTGCTTCGGCACACCGTCTATGACTGTGCTGCCCTCTGTGATTAAGCATGTTCAGGATGAACACGGTCCAGATGCAGTGGTCGAGTTGGGAATGAGGCTTGTTGGCGTGTTTGACGTAGTTGCTGATCTCATCCTTGCGGTTAACTTTCAGGTGTCGAACGAGCTACGCCTTGTCGCCGATGCTAATAAACCCCGGCAGTTACCGAAGATTATTGCGGAGGCTTATAAGACCATTGGCTGCAATAGTTTGGGTGGTAAGCCTTTTTGCTAAAATAGCAGCTCAACCGCAAACTCAGACAGTTAAGTCTACTAAAGACGACTGTCCAGTTTTCCCTAAACAAAATTGGAAAAATAAGAAACAGCGGAAGCAGCAACAGTACTGCATCGCCAATACCAGTGTCTACTGAACGCACATATGAAATGCACGATCACACGAGAATTAGGTCTCCTGATAGATTTCAGGTTCCTGATCAACGCTCTCCTCGTTCTTCACAGGAAAAATCGGTCTCACAATCCAGTGGAGGTGAACGTGGCAAAGGTCGGGGTTCCCGACAAGGAGGTGAACAGCCACGCCCAGCTGATGATAAAGGCAAGCAGGACGACTTTCCATGTCAGCGCCCCTCCGTTTCAGAAAAAGAAAGTTGCTGCACTAACCGCAAGGTATACCACAGATAGGGCCTCATGTAGGTAAATAAATTTTACCGGTTCATAAATACCGAGCCGTACCGAATCGGTAAATTAGAACCGGTAAGTTATATGTAGGTAAAAATTCGGTAACAGTTACCGATTCGGTAACATTCGGTAAATACGAATCGGAAGTCACCGAATCGGTAAATACCGAGGTGGTATCCACCGAATCGGTAAATACCGAGGTGGTATTTAGCTAATCGGAAAATACCGAGGTGGTATTTAGCGAATCGGAAAATACCGAGGACACTACCACCTTCCCTTAACTAAGTAGCCAATATCACAATCATGTCATCATAGAAGGTCTCTCAGGCTTGAATAGGGGACCCCATACCTCAAAGATCAGCTCAGTGAAATCACATCACAGGAGCATCAGGAGTCTCCTCGCAGGAAGGCTCGTCTTCGGTCTGAATAATAAACATGACGTCTGAGATATGAAAAGCACCAACTGTCAGGTATGTGCAGCTGCGCGTGTGCCATGGCTAAATCGTGGGTCGAACAACCTAGAGTGGAAAACATGCATTGTGTACAATTCCAGACTGTGTGTCACAGCATGTACAGACCAAGGTCGCTGCGCAGAGCTTGGGATGGGAACAACAGAATGCACTCGTCTGAAGGAAGTCTCGAGTCAGCAGTTTATTCAAGAAAGAACATGTAAACGCAGTGTCGTGTGCAAAGACACAAACATGGCTACATAACATTCAACGTGGTAATGCCAACTGAACAATGCATGTACGTATTCAGGGAGAACTCACTACACGCCCCCTTGAGCGAAGCAATATGCAATAGGCAAGAAAAGAGAGAACGCAGAGTTCAGTTTCGTCAGAGCAGAACAGGGCGTAACCAATGCAGCGCCAAAGTCCTACAGTCCAATTAATTGCAGCATACAATTCCAAAAACACAATGCAAGTATAGTAAAAAACTCAAGCAGACCATCAGGAAGAGAAAAACGAGAACTAAAAGAAATAAATGTTGCGCCAGGGTGCTGTCCAGTAGCACAGGCGCAATGGACGACAATCCAGTTAATCCATGAATGTATAGGCAGCATATGTGGCCACGGCTTCCAACAAGCAATCGTTTTCAGGGCCACTAAAAGTCACAGCCATCCAATTGAGTAAAGAAAAGGAACATACGTGTTCTCCAACCAACGGAGCCTCTAGCACAATCAGAGGGCACCCGGAATGTTCCTCCAAATAGCTCATGGACAAGAAGTCGTAGGCTGCCGCTGAGATGTCCCAATTACCCAGGATACCATGCGCCGCTCCACACGCCATGATCCGGACACCAGAACAGGACAACTCGTGAGACACTAAGGGCCTCATCAGTCGATCGAAATCCGGCACCGGAGACACCATGTTGGTCAAGCACAAATCCACAGGCCATTCAAAGGGACAATCCAGGCAGTGCAATACAGGTTGTACGCAGGTGAAGTAGGAATACCTGAAGAATAATCCATAAGCCAGGCTCAAAGTCGCCAATGGCAAAGTACCATAGAAGTCAAGCATCCTATCACGAAGAAGATGCAGACGGGACAGGTGCTCGTGTGGCACAGAAGGAGCAGCCATTCCGTAGTATGAAAAGTAAAAGCAGCACACCTGCCACCAGCGCCAGAAGCAGCGGGACACCTCCAAAGATGCTCGAGAACAGTGAATGAACAAATGCCGGAATTACACCACAAATTGTTTGGAAAGAGGTCACGAGACCCGAGCCCCACATGTTAGAAAAAATTGAGCCAGGCCGGTCGTGGACGAGGCATTGATAATACTTTGGATCAAAGAGCCGAAATGCAGGGGGAGGTCAGTATTCAGAGGCGCCTGTTCCTCAGTGCGCGTAGTAGCAACGTGAAGGACAAATATTTTAACGAGAGGAAGTCAAAGGCACCTCTTTGTGGGACAATGGCGCTCTATTCTGCTCAACTTGTTGGACTCTGCTTTCAAGGTTGGAATCGAAGGCCAGATGGAAACATCCCGCCGCCCATGCGGGGGTGGAAAAAGAACAGTATTGCAGCAGACAACTTCATGCGAGACAGTTATGTACGGGATTACCACTCACATCCCGCAGCAAACTTCATCAATCATTATTAAATGAATACCGTTTGCAAGCACAGTGAAAGAAGGTGTAATCACAGGCACTGGGATACCTCGTAGGACGCACGCCAAAATCGGGGCTTGTACATTGCATGCGCCGTGTACTTGCATGTGCCTATTGTCTCATGTATGAATCCTAGAAGTGAGAGTGCTAGAGCTAATATCTATATCGGCTTAGGCCTTCTCCATGTTTGCTTGGTCAATAGCTCTCAGTCTGGAAGCCGCCTCACTGTGCGACAACTTGCAGACCTCGTTGTAAATAGCATACGCGCACCTTTTGGTTCTGCCACCCACGGGACCATTCACAATATCATTCCATTCGGTATGCACATTGATGGAGTGGGTGGACTTCATGATCCTGTAGATGTGCTCTGTGTCAGCTGGTGGACAGAGTGGGATGTGTGTCCCATCAATGCAGCCAATATAATGGGGGAAGTAATTCCTGAAGGAACGGGACAGGCAACTCTGGGATACACCACCCACCGCAGCTGTCACCACCTGAGAAATGCCGGATGCCAGCAGATGTGGGCTGCAGAGCACCTGCACATGTGGGGGTATGGCGTGCGCCCTTCTCATTGGCTGGTCCAGGAGTGGGTGCGGGTCCCTGATTGAGTCCATGATGATTTCGGGGTGTAGCCTGTACCTCTCATGTAACTCTGCATCAGTCAGCTGGAATAGTGTGATGCGCTGTCTGTGGATGCGTTCCTTCCGTCGCCAAACCCTCAGTCCTGCTGCCTGTAGACGTAGGCGCATTGCAATGACGTACATAGCTGCCAGGGTGTCCACGCTGTTGCATTTTGGGATTGCTTAGCTGCACTGTTGTTGGTTACCACCTGCTTTCAATCCGTGTTAATTACCGACTCTTATTTACCGATTTTCGTGGATTTCTTAATTACCGAGTGCTCCTACATGTCATTTTAACTTTTTACCACTTCATATTTACCACTTCATGTTTACCGATTCGTTAATTATGTATTCGGTGAATATGAATCGGTATTTACCGCCTCATATTTACCGAAAAGTGGTTTTTGGTCTCCTACATCTCACTTGTCTGAATACCGGTCGGTAACGGAATATTTACCGAAATTGGGCCGTTACCGACCGGTATTTCGCTACCTACATGAGGCCCATAGTGAGAACACAGCTTCGGAACCTGACAGGGGTGCTGACGACAGTGGAGGTTACAATAGTGTGGCAAGCACTGCGTCCGTATCTGAAGGCGACAGCAACTGACAGGGTTATTACAGTAGAAACTGCTGACACTAGAGTGGCTCCCCCTGACAGACTATATGACTTAGTCCTTTTAATTGAAGGTGACATAAAACGTACAATAAGGGGAACTTTTGGGGAAAATCTGACCTCTACATATGACATTTTGTTAGCAGAGGCGGACTGGCCTCCACCTTTCGTTTTGGCCGCCCCACGAGGGGAAGAGGTAATCCTCCCCAGTTTTGCACATACTGTGCCAAAGGAGCAGGCGCAGAACTTTGCAGAAGAGTGGGCTCAGGTTCTAGCACCGACGTTGTACCGTACTCAGGTCGGTTGGGATAAACTCTCGCCTATGCATGAGATTCCATTACGGTCGGTGCCACAGCCACAACTCCAATATCCCATGCGGCGGGAAGCGAAAGCTTCCGTTGCAGAAATCATTGAGCAATTGGAATATCAAGGTGTAACTGAAACATGTGTGTCACCCATGAATAATCCTCTTTTCACTGTAACCAAACCTGATGGGTCGTACCGCCTAGTTTTGGATTATCGGCATTTGAACTCTAATTGTCGAATGTGCGCGGTACAGAATACCCACAGTTCTGCCCTGGTTTATAGTCTCGTGGGAAAAAGGTTTAAGACCACACTTTACATTTCCAATGGCTTTTACAGTCATGACCTGTCCTCTATTAGTAGTCAATGGACAGCCTTTACTTAAGGCGGCAAACAAAAACAGTTCAAAAGATTAGCCATGAGCTATAAAAACAGCCCAGGCGTCTTTGCCGCATGTGTTGTCTCTCTGTTGGAGAGCATAGACCCTGATGCATACTCGTATGTTGATGATATTTATCTCACAGATGACGAATTATGGCCGCATCTGTGTCGCGTTGACCTCATCATTGTCATTTTTGCGGACTTCGGTTACAAATTTAACTTTGCAAAGTCACACATTGCAGAGTACACAGTATTGTTTTTGGGATTTGGGCTATGAGCTCAACAACGAAGGACAAGGTTTAGCTCCTCACTTCCTGGAGAAATGTGCATGTTTGCTAGCTCCAACAACTCTGAAAAAACTACAATCATTGCTGTTTTTTTTTTAACTTCAAGCGTACTTACATTCCCGATTATGCTCAGCGTATCAAGCCGCTATATGCCTTGATACAACCTACTATTACCAAATCTTGCTGGCTTCCTGAACATTCAGCTCTACTGCAATCTCTGCAGTCTGATCTTCTTGAATCAAAAGACTTACTGATACGTAATAACCACACAAACCTGGTCATAAGAATTGTGCCAGGCGCAGTGGGTTTCACATACTTGACGTTTAATGAGGGAGGCACAGTTCCTATTGCTTACAAGTCACACTTGTACACTTCGGCTGAAATGCGCTTTTCTACAGTCGAGAAAGCATTGCCTGCTGTGCAGATGGTGATCCTAAAAGAGAGGGCACTGTCGCAGGGAAAACACATGCTGGTTCTTACCCCGTATCCTGCCCTTGAGGCAGTAACGAAAGCCAGTGTACCGAATTCTAAAGTTTTGCATCCACGTTGGATAAAATAGGCAACTTCCTTGACGTCTCCGGATGTCACGTTTATCTTTGATTCCTCATTGCAAACTCAGGAGTACTTACAGTATGAATTTGTTCATCCTGCTCCTCAGTTTATGCGCCCGCTTGAGGATTACCATTGTATCATTTACACTGACGGTTCGGCGTAACCGACAACGGAATCTAAACATGCTTATTCAGCGGCCTGCGCAATAGTGGCAGGTACCATGGTGAATGGAGAATTGAAGTCCGATGTCGTGCACACGCAGACATTAGGGGACTGTACCACCCAGTTGACAGCTACGTGCTCTAGTGCTTGCACTTGAGTTTGCTGATCCCCGTGTGACTACTCTTATTGTAAGTGACCCTTACTACTGTGTTCAGTCTTTCAATGACAATTTATTCTTTTGGACTCAAAATGACAATTGTGACTCCAAAGGTAGCACAAAATGCTTTAGGTTCGAGTCGCAGAACTTAAAGAACGTCTGCCTCTCGTGCATGTAATTCATACTCTTGGTCACCAGCGGATAGGAGTACACGCTGTTGGTAACAGTTTAGCTGACGAAGCAGCAAAAATGGCAGTGGCGACATATTTGGTATCAGCAGTTACAAGATCCAAAAGTAAAATTGATGATGACATCTTGGCAGCTATTGCTGCAACCGAGAAGGGTGATAATTACCCTAGAGGTTTCCCTTCTAAATACTCTTATCATTTAAGTCCTGATAAAGTTCCTTATGTGAGAATTAACGACGTTGGTGACAGATTGATTCCCAACGTAGACCGCAGGCTTTCCTTGACAACAGCAGCTCACGAAGGCATGGCCTCGGCTCATGCAGGCATTTCAGCGACTGTCACTATCTTGCAGCAACATTACTGGTGGCGCAGATTGTATAAACAGACTCGTGATTATGTCTTACTTGTGACATTTGCCAGCAGATTAAACCTTCGACTGCTGCGCGTCCACCTCAAACAGAGTTGTACATATCTAATAAACCACTTGGGTGTGTTAATTTAGATCACTGCGGTCCTTTGTCCTCTGATACTGCGTATAAGTTCATCTTAGTTGCAGTGGATTCGTGCACACGCTTTCTATGGGTGTGGCCGCAAAGAAGTGCTGATGCTCGAACTGTCATCAGGGATTTGCCTGTCTTTGTGAGAATTTGTGCATGTGGCATCTTCCATTCGGACCAGGGTCCGGCGTTCGCCTCTAAGGCGTACAAAGAAGCCATGAGGTCTTTGGGGGTCCAGGTCAAATTTTCATCGCCATGCCGGCCTGAGGGCAATTCTGTTGTGGAGCGAATGAACTGTGACTTAAAGCAATCCTTGACAGCTAGGGTTATAGGTACTGGCAGAAACTGGTGAGCCCTTTGTATAGCGTACAACGTGCACTTAATAATCTCCCTAGAAGGTCTCTGTGTGGGCGGACCCCATACGAAATGCTCTTTGGCAAAAGAATGTTTGTCCCAGACCTTGATGGTCTAGACATGGCAGCGTCAGCCGCACCCTTTGACGTAGATAATCATTCTGCTGTGTTACAGAACCTACGAGAGACTCGAGACAGTCTTGCAAAGGAACATTTGCCCTGCACAACTACACTTCAGATTCTACACTTCAGATTCTGGTAGTTGGCTGGCTACCTCGAGTCGGTGACCTGGCCCGAGAGAAGGTGGAGAATAAGGAGTTCGGTCCCTCTTATCGTGCACCTGTTCCAGTGCTTGGCGTGCAGGGTACAAGAACAGTCATTTTACCTCCACTTTCTGGTCGCAAGGATAAGAGGTACATCTCCATTGACAATGTCAAACTACAACGAGTGGCCGATTCTTCTTAGTATGACTCCAGCGGTCTCTTGTCCAGCAATGCTGAGAAATTCTGTTTTGGCCCCGGCAAATACGAACAGGCCTGACATTGCCATTGAGATGCATACAGTTACTAATCCGTTATTGACTCCACCGGCTGGTGGTCCCCATGAAGATACTGAGTATACCTATCCCACAGATGTGTCATTGCCTGGTGTGCAGTCATGTGCAGTGGACCAGTCACGTTTTTCATTTGACACTAACTCTACCACATCGAGTGCCCCATCGAAAATTTCTATTTTTGCTGTTTGGTTTAAAAGACATTTTTTAATTCCCCCTTGGACTTACATTTGGCTGGTGCCCATATCTATTTTTTTGTTCATGTCGATTGGATTTGTGGTTGTCTTTTTTCGTTTGGTTAATGGACATTATCCTACTGAAAGATCTGCAATTAGACTAATTGATGGAACTTTGGCACCCCACTCCTCATCACACATCATGAAGAGGGACCAGATTTTTGTCAATATTACTGCCTGGCCTGTGTTAGATGAAATTGTATGAGATGCTGTAAAATTTCAAATTCATGGCCCGACAGAGGTGATTAATGTCCCCAATGTACTTTGTGCTTCTATGGGTGACGTTGTGAAACAAAACATACGCTCTGATGATTGGGATGTCCAAGCCGTTGAGGCTCTTTTTTCTGATTTGAAATATTATGCTGCTTTTGATGCTGAAGATTTGTATTTAGACTCGGCAAATTATGCAGAGCTATTTTGTTATCAACACTATGGCAATCATTTCCTACATAAAGCAAATAAGTTTAGAAATGTGGTTAATTACACACAATGGGAACATTGTCCAACGCCCCTTGAAGGTAGTTCAAAAACTCTATTGAAAACATTTACATATTTTACCGACTTTAGTCGATCCAATCCTGAGGCCTTTTATTTTAAATTGAATACTCAGTACAATTCTAAAGTCAGACTCACACACACTAAATTACTGTATTCCAAGTCTTTTATTAATCAATTGGCTATAGGGGGCTATGAGGTGTGGAAAGATACAATTGATCTTAAATCTGTGTGGGGTTCTAAAAACTGGCAGGTGCGGGGAACCGAGGCTTTACATCGTGCATCCCGAACCACATGTTGTTTTTGAATTTTACTATTTTTTCTAACCATTTGTTTTGGATTGGCTACTTCAAAAAAAATGAATACCCCAACCATTCCTAATCTGGGTGCTTATCCTACATGGGACAATCACACAGATATTTCACTTGATGAATTGCAGTGCCTAATTACTAATACCTCCTTCAATATTTCCAGCTTGAGTCCCCAAGGATGGTTGTTATGGCAACAAAGTTCAGATTCATGCCAATGTCGTTTTCTGGGTCTGGCCCCGGGCTATACACAGGTTAAGGTGAACCCCCATTTTGAAACTTCCCATTCTGTTACTACCTATTGAGTAGGCAATTTTGTCAAAACTGGCTTAAACAATCCACCCTAGCGTCAGTTAAACTTCATTTGTCTCAATTGACTGACGATGTTGATTTGAAGGACTTTGTGAAAGGCCCTGTAGGAGGCAGGTCCAAAAGATGGGCATATACTATTTACAACGAGGTTTTGAAATTATCTCAAATTGAAGCTGCTTCTAGATTGAGGGCTATTGATCAAGCTAATTTAGAAAAAATGTTTGCTGTCGTTGATAATAGCATTAATACTCTTTCTTCCAGAATTTACAATTTAGATAACATTGTTTCACCTGTTGTGGATATTGTACAGGATGATGTGTCTATTTTATACCATGGTCAAAATCAATTGCGTTCCATAATGCAGTTTGCGTGGACTTTACAAACATTGAAATCTGGGAAAGTTCCTTGGGATTACATGAATATGTCATCTCTGTTTTTACCGTTTAATCTGACTGATAAACAACGATTCATGTCCATGAAAGATGCGACATATTCGCTTTTACACATTGAAAAATTGGAACGTTTTCCATTTTCTGTGGCCGAATCTAATTCAGCTGTATGGCTTATACATTCGGTAATAACATTACCTTTCACGTTGTTTAAGTTCAGTTCATGTATGAAACACTATGCCATAGGCAGATATGAACCATTGGGTAACGCTTTTCTCAATGAAGTTTGGTCACTCCCATTCACATACAGGTGTCTGAGAGAGGGAAAAGAAGTATATTTAAAGGGAGAGGAGTGCACTTCTACGCCTGATAACTCACTAGTTTGCAAAAATATACAATTGCACGGGGCTTGCAACACCCTAATCCTAGCCCCGGCTTGGCACATTTTTTCAAAGTTGTGGGCTCCGGCCTTGTGACCTCCTTCCAAACAATATTTGGTGTGATACCGGCATTTTTTCATTCTATTTTTTCCAGTTTCTTCGGCGGGTTACCATTAATCCTCGTCTTGGCTGCCGGAGTTTTGCTGTTGATTGGTTTACTCCGAAATGTCTGCACAATCTGTGTCACAAGACAGCCTACTCTGGCTATTCCAGCTTCGTAACCGGATGCTTGAGTACTACGCTACCACTGGCCACTTTGAGTGTAGCCTATGGATTATCCTTCCGGTTCCCATACTTTACTTGCGTGCAACCTGTTTTCCATTACCTGGATTGTTCATTTGAATGGGCTCTGGATTTGTGTCTCTCCAATATGGTGTCTCCTGCCCCGGATTATGATCGACTGATGAGTCCCTTAGTGGCTCATGAGTTGGACTGTTCTGGTGCCAGGATTATGGCCTGCGCAACTGCGTATGGAGTTCTAGGGATTTGGGACATAGGTGCAGCGGCACTTGACTTCCTGGCACAAAGTTACCTCGAAGAACACGCAAGTTGTTCTCTGATGGTGCTAGAGGCTCCGGCTATCGAAGAACATGTTTGTTCGTTTTCTTTATTAAATTGGATGGCTGAATCATTTTCTGATGATAGCAATGACTTTCTCTTGGAGGCTGTTGCAACATACAGCGCCTATACGCTGATGGATTGAATTGGCAGTGGTCCATCTTTAACGCATACATTACTTAATTTTTTTGATTTATTTCTCTCAAGGATGGGCAGTATACCGCCACTTCTTGGTGTTTTTATTTATTTTAAACTCGCAACTTTGAACTTATCACTACCAATTATCCGGCTTGGCAAAATGTGAACTTGGTTCTGTCTCACTCGAACTTGAACTCTGCGTTCCTAAATTACTTCCCTTTTGTTCATGGTCCGATCAGGGGAGCGTGTAGTGGAGACAGGGTTCTGCTTGCACACATTGTTATATTAGCATAAGCGTATTAGAAGTTAAACGCCATCTTGCCACTTTGCAGCTTTTGCACACAACACTACAGGTAACTGTTATTATAGGAAAACCTCCTTGCTTGCTTTTTCTTCACATGAGAACGGTCTGTTTTTCACAGCCCTACACTTACACCGGCACCTTAGTCTGCACACTGAGTCCAGAAGCCTTCAAGGTCAAATAACAATGTATGCTGTTGATTCAGTTTGATCGGCCCATGCTCTAGACACAACAAGCACACAGCTGCAAATATCTGAAACTCAGGTGTCTTTAATGTTGCATTGCATGCATGATGCGGGCACTTGGAGGAAACCTTTCCAGACACAGAGAGCGTTGCTGATCCTGTGATGTAATTCACCTTAGCTGATCTTGGAGGTATGGGGTTCCCCATTCAAACCTAGACACCTTCTATTATTATAAAACTAGCTTCTAGCCAAGGGAGGGTGGTACACAAGGCACTATAAGACCTGTTTCCACTATCATTTTAACATGAGTTCTCCCTTAGTGTTTTATGGAATTGTAACAATGCTGATTGTATTATTTCTAATCATCTGTCTGCTTATGTTAGCCAAAATACTGCATCTTAGAGCACGTAGTTAAAATAAACATTTTAAACTTTACCGTGTCTCTGATTACTCACGTTGTGGACTTGTATATGTATAGAAACGAAAGAGTGTTCTTGATTCCCACTATTCCTGAGAGTATTCTAAGTCGGTTGTTCTGGGTTGTCTAATCCTTGGTAGCTTCGCTGTTGTACGGGGAACGAATGAGACACTGATGCTAGTCGGATAGGGGTTCTGGGTACTGGTTTAAGTTTTTTGGTACACCACCATTCACTGAGGTCCTGGTTTCCTGTGCATAGTTCTGTGCATGAGCAGAATCCCCGCAACAGTTTTTAGTGCATGTCCTATAACTGGGACTTGTGCGTTGCTCCAAAAGTCAGAATCCTGTTTGTATAGCAACGGTGGTATGCCGTTTGGGCCCGGTGCTCCTGCTCGTCTGCCTCTGGATATTTGTTTACTTATTGCATCGATCAATGTTTCTCTTTGCACATCTTCTACACTAGATGGGTGGTGTTGACTTTGTGGGAGGGGTGTCTCCAGCTGCGTCGGGTTAAATGGTTCACCGCCCGCATCACTTGGGTGGTGCTGATTTGTCCCTGCTCTTGTTAGATTTTTGATGGCAATGTGACTCGAAGAAGCCGAAGAGATTACTGTTTCCGGTTATTGATCATTGAAATGTTTAGAAAGATAGTCAGCCCAGGTAGCTTCAGTAATATTGGAGTCTATGCCATGATGATTTGGCCGTTGCAGTTTGTTTACTGATTGCAAGAATTTTGCACTGTTTTTGTGGTTTGCATCGTACATAGGTTTTGCCCATAGTTCATTTTCCTTTGCTCTTTTGTTCTCCCATCTCCTCCGTTTTAATGAGGTCTTTAGCTCATGGAGAGTGCCTTGCAGAATCAAATATTTGGAGATTTTGCGTTGTTGCCTTAGGGTTCGGTTTATAGTTTGCTTTAGTTTTTTAGATGAAGGGCTCTTTTATGCGTCGAATGGAGTAGTTACCACTTTCCCTTGTTTCCGGCCTTTACTATATGAGTATTTATCTCCTAGGGATGTGACAAATTTTTCCCAGCTTTCCAGTGGATGGACTGAGTTGACACTTCCTTGGCTGTAAAGAGCTTTAGCAGTCGCTGTAAGTTGCAACTTATTCTTTTAAGGTTGCTAGTACCTCCAGCACGATAGAGTTGCTGATTTCTGGTGTGTGGCAGGGTCTTGTTTGAAGACTCAACTCTTGCGGGAGATGATCGCTAAATTCGTTATTGCCGATCTTGAAGGTAGCAATTTTATGAAACAGAGTCAGAGTCGTAAAGGTGAAGTCTAGATGTGATTATACGGTAGTCGAGTGATACGTGGCTACTGGTGGATTGTCGTCTTTAAACTGACCGTTTAAAACGACATGCGATTCAATGCCACGTGTGGTACCACACGTGGCTTTAAATCGCACGTCGTTTTTACGACTTGCGCTAGTTGGCGTGCAAGACCAAGGAATGAGTCGGATTTTAAATCCAACACAATCCGTGCTGTTGCACTTAATCAACTCAAGCAGGACATCATAATAATAAATGGTTACGTGCACCCTAAACAAAAATCAAAGGCAGCAAAGGAGCTGTTACCTACCTGCGTGGTAATAGCAGCGTTGTAAACACTGTTTCCCTTTGATATGGCATATGCACTTAGAAATGACCTGACATGTAAATTAATAAGGTCAGAAAAGAATGTTAAGGATGTAGTAGAAAGTAGACAAAATTGTGAGAAAAGTGATATGAGTGCTTCAATTGAATTAAGTAATTGGACTTTACCAAAATTTTAGAGGGAATGATTTTGGGCCATATGTATGAAACTTTGGTTTTGCAATTCTCAAATAGCGATTTTTAGAGAATCGCTATTTGAGAATCGCAAAATGCTATGTATGTAGGATTTGCAAATAATTTAGCGAATCCTATATATTCCTTAATTGCGAATTGCAAATTGCAATTCGCAATTAAGGAATACCTCCCCATTCCCCATGGGAAGACTTTCTCAATTTGCGATTCTCAATTAGAGAATCGCAAATTGAGAATGCAATTTCAAGTGTGCCAGCGTGACAAAAGGACACCCTGTTGCACCCCTGAAATGAGCATGGGTGCACATGTGGCGCACATACATGCCCTAAGGGCATGTGTTTGCGCCACATGCCACTTTGAAAAATGCAAAAATATGCATTTTTAAAAGAAATCGCAAATTACCACCAACCTGTAGTTAGTGGTAATTTGCGATTCCTTAAGGCCAAATTGCACTTTTTTGGTGCTTCTTACACTGCATTTAAGGAATCGCAACATTTGCGATTCCCTAAATGCAATTGAAAAATAAGGAATCGCAAATTTTGCAATTCCTTATTTTGCACGCATATTTGCCTTCATACATACCACTTAGCAAAATTGCGATCACAAACGCTAAAATTCCGCGAATTTCGGCGTTTGCGATCGCAATTATGCTTGATACATATGGACCTTAATTAGCTTTGTAAAGGCAAACTTTGTTTATATCGGAAGAAATCAAATGCCAATGATGTGTTTGTAGGAGTTAGTGAATGTGAACATACATTTGAATTGTATGAAAACTGGGGAAGATATTTAGAAGGTGTACATCCTATTTTCCCTTGAATATATTATGTTTGTGGAAAGAAGGCTTACTATGCTATATTATACTATACTATAAGCTACCCAAACATTGATATGGAAAAAGTACCTTATGATTGTTTTTCCAAAAATCTATCATATAAAAAGGCTGATGTGACCATAACCATGTGATGGTCTTTTAATGGTGTTGTGGTGGCATGCCATTGGGACTTTACTAAAGACATAGAATCATTTTATGTTTCCTTTATGTTGCACTGCTTAAAAGCAGTGGGGCGACACTCCTCCGCCATAGCAGAGGAGCCGCCACTGATTTAGACTATAACTTTCTGAACTTTTCTTGAACTTTTGCAAATAGACTCGCCCCTAAAGGACTTTAACTAAATTCTTCTACTCTTAGAACTAAGCTGTTAGTCTATGATTTTCCTTCTGCCTATTTGGTAGATGGATTGTTGATTGACGCCTGCTTAAATGCTAGGCATTCTGATCAAAGCTGGTATTTTCCTAACTGAGCTGTTGAAGCAATTGCAGATTATGATGAATCTTGCATCTCTAATACAATATGTTCTTATTATAAACTTGCCTGAGTTTAATATTAAGACTTATTGATTGATATTGATGATTTAAATTTAATGTCGAGAGAACCAGCAAGCCCTGACTGAACACCGTGTTTTTTTACTTTTCTTTTTTGTAGCAACTGCTGAATTGTTCACTTGCTTCATTCTTACCAATCTTAACTTCTTAGGAGCTTGGGATTGCCATTTGCTCTTCTCTACATTTACAGTATGGTGTTGAGAATGATTTCGAAGCTGTGAGTTAACTGTTAATTAATGGTCCTCAAAGGTCAGTTAACAGTAAGTTAGTCACCCTAATTTCCAACCCTCCTATCAGCGTAGAAAGATTCATCAGAGGATCAATGCCTCTGTGGTAAATTTATTGATCATCTAATCGTAAGGGGATCAGTACGATTGAAGGATTAAACGAGTTAAGGACAATTACATTGAAGAGAAGACAAATAAGTACGCTTCCGCTCAGGTGTGAGAAAACAATCTTGGCTATGCATAGTTCTATACGAAGCACTTACCAATGAAGGGACAAGGTCCTCTGCCCATATAATGCACAGATAGGTGCAGATGTTATGTTATGTTATGTTATGTTATATCCATTTATAGCACGCTCGGATACTCGTGAGTGTCCCGGCGCGATACCAGAGGGGTGCAAGGAGAGACCATCAAACAAAAAGCTGTGTTTTAAGCTTCTTTTAAACAACACTGGATCCGGAGTGGAACGAAGTTCGAAGGGGACGGCATTCCAGGCCACACTTGACTTAACCACGAGGGAACTGCCCCCCAACCTCCGGAATTTAAACGTGGAACCTGGGCAAAGCGAAGGGACGAAGAACGAAGGGCCCGCGAGGGGACGTAAAAAAAAAAGCGCCTCTGAAGATAGAGGGGACCATAGCCATGGTGAGCACGATGGGCCAAGACCAGAAGTTTAAACTTGACCCTATCCACCACAGGCAACCAATGGAGAGAGCGCAATTGGAGAGAAACACTCTTCCTTGCCGGAATGCCCAAAAGCAGTCTGGCCGCCATATTCTGGACCACCTGTAGTTTTTCAAGCAGGTAGCCAGGGACACCGGCATAGAGAGCATTGGCATAGTCCAAAAGTTCCTGAGAGTCTTAAGAAGGCCAAAACAACAACCAGCTGTTTTCTTAATGTGTGTTGCGAAAGAAAGACTCTCATCGAACCATACTCCCAAGTTCTTAGCAGGCTGGCCCGAAGAAAGGGGCAGTGGGGAGTCCTGCGGCCACAACTGCTCACGAAAATCAGTGCAAAATTTGCCAAAGAGCAAGATCTCAGATTTTTGTTCATTGCACTTAAGCTGTGCATCCGCCAACCAATTAAAGATGGAAACTAAGCATTGTTGCGCCGCTAGGACAGAATCCGATGTTTTCTCCCAGGTAAACAGCAACTGGGTATCATCCGCATAGGCCATCACCTTTGCCCCAAGATCCTCTGCCAGATATATCAGTGGCGTAACATAAATGTTAAAGAGGAGAGGGCTAAGGAAGGATCCCTGCGGGACTCCAGTGGTAACCAATTGAGGAGAGGAGGAGAAGGGAGGAAGCCAAATCTGCTCAGCCCGCTCCTTCAGAAAAGACCTAAGCCAGCCCCAGGCGGCCCCTGACACACCAACCTCTGCAAGACGGGCCAAAAGAAGAGCATGTGGGACCATATCAAATGCCGCTGAGAGGTCAAGCAAAATTAAAGCCGACCTTCCCCCGGCATCGAGGCACTCCCGAATGGCCTCCACCACCTCAACCAGAACAGTCTCGGTGCTGTGAGCAGCTCGAAATCCTGATTGTGCAGGATGCAGAAGTGCCTCAGTCTCCACAAATTCTGTAAGTTGCTTATTGACCACCTTCTCACAGACCTTGGCAATAGCCGGTAGAAGAGAAATGGGCCGATAGTTACCTGGGTTAAGGGGATCCAGAGAAGGTTTTTTAAGAATTCGCAAAATCTTCGCCTGCTTCCACCCTGGGGAACAGCCGCTGTCTGAAGAGACAGATTGATGATAGAGTTCACCTCTGTGTGTACACTCTCAGCCACCGCAGCCAGAAGCCTGGCCGGGCAGGCGTCGGCAGGAGAACCGGATTTTAGTCCCCTGAGGATTTTAAGAGTTTCCAGGGGGTTGACTGTTCTAAAAGCTGACAACGAGCAGGTGGGGACCATAGATTAAACAGCCCGAGGCCCTGCACGGCAGCGGTTGCCAGAGGAAAATGTAGCCTGAATGGCCTTAATTTTATCTCTGATGCATCCCGAAAGAGTGTTACACCAGAAAAGAGAGGAAGAAGTAACGCTTGCTTGAGCCAACGGAGATGTAAAACTCTGCACAATGGCAAAGATTTATTTGGCGTTATTCCTAGCAGAGTCAATGCAAGCTGCAAAAAATTGCCCTTTGGCTGTGGCAATAGCAGCATAATAGATTTTTTGCATTGCTCTAAGCTTTGTCTTAGCCAAGGGGCAGTGGAAACAGGCCTTAGTCAGGCCAATCAGGAAGAACACCACAACTCCATGGACTGATTTGTCAAATCTCAGACCTATTTCGTTGCTGCCATTTTTGGGAAAGCTCACTGAGAAGTATGTAAATCGTCAGTTATCCAGCTACATTGAGAAAGCTGGCGGCCTAGACTACTCTCAATCTGGGTTTAGGCCGAAACACAGTACAGAGTCCACCCTCCTGTCTGTCACTGACGATCTGCATATGTTTCAGGACAAAGGCTACTCGGAAATTTTGGTGTTATTAGACATTTCAGCCGCGTTCGAGACCGTGTCACATAACATCCTCATTGACCGGGTGACGAACGTAGGGGTCAAGAACAAGGCCCTTGCTTGGCTAAGGAGTTTTCTTACGGATCGGACCCAGACTGTCACCATGGGTGAATACAGATCAACTGAGGTAGAGATTACGAAAGGGGTGCCACAGGGCTCCTGTTTGAGCCCAACACTCTTTAACATCTACGTGGCACCCCTGGCAAGAGTGATGCGCAAATTTGGTTTCATCCCCGTGTCATATGCGGATGACACGCAGCTCCTCTTTCCCTTTCAAAATCTCACCACAGAAATAAGAAACTCCTTCTCCGCTGGCATGAAAGCCGTCGCACAGTGGATGTCCACCAACTTCCTACAGTGCAATGTCAACAAGACGGAAGTAATGCTGTTTGGAGATGCCAAATTACTGTGGACTCCTGACTGGTGGCCATCTGATCTTGGCACTGTTCCGGAGCCCAAACAGATTGTCAAAAATCTGGGGATACGCCTTGATCACGACCTTTCCCTCAAACAGCACAGTAACATGGTAGCTGGCTCATGCTTCCTTACCATCAGCATGATGCGCAGAATATTTCCACTGCTACCGGATTCCTTCAGAAAAACTTTGGTGCAAGCCCTTATATTGAGTCGTATTGACTACTGTAACGGACTGCTCCTTTCTGCTAATGAAGGAGTTCTGGATAGGCTCCAGGTGGTCCAGAATACGGCAGCTCGCCTTGTCCTAAATGCTCCCCCCAGAACAGCATCAAAACCTCTATTACAGAAACTACACTGGTTGAGCATTCGACAAAGAGCCAAGTTTAAGATATGTTGCATTATCCATAAATGCTTCAACGGAAATGGCCCTACATACCTGGAGCAGAAATTTATCCCCTACACTCCCTCCAGATCGTTGAGATCTAGTGAGAATTTTCTGTTGGCAGTACCTCGTGCAAAAAAAACCAGACATGGAGGGAAAGCTTTATCTGTTGCAGGGCCCACACTGTGGAACAAACTGCCTCTGGCCCTCAGGCTCTGCACAGACCATTTAAAATTCAGGAAGCAACTGAAAACTCTGCTGTTTACTGATAAAATCTAGTCCCTGCCCCTCATCTGCATATTTATTTAGACTCTATTTGGTATCACAGCGCAGAGATACTCCGGTTGGAGTCGATTCCAGCGCTATAGAAACCCATAAATAAATAAATAAATAAATAGCCACTCCTTTGCCAGGCACGCTCCAAGATCTACAATCGTGTTTAGCCGCTTTAAGAGATGGGGTAAACCACGGTTTGGAGGGCGCATCTCCGGTCGGGTCTGACGGGTCGAAGGGAGGCCACAGAGGCCGCTGCCCTAGACACCCAGCCAGTGAACCCTGACAAACACTCCTCCAGTCCACCTGACAGGACGGGCCTGGAGGCTTCCAAAGCTTGTTTAACTTCAAGGGGATCAAGTTTCCCAGAAACTGGCTTCTGGTGGAAACGCACCTGAGTCTCTACATTAGAGACTGTCCAGGAGAAATAGGATATAAAATGATCAGACCAAGACACCGGACAAGGATCCCTTAAGGAGATGGGGAAATGAGAGCAGATGGGGTCCAAAATATGGCCGGCCCGGTGAGTAGGCAGGCAGACGTGCTAGTTAAGTTGAGCAAGTTGAAGGGTACCCAGCAGGTCAATCACCTCCTTGGCCTCGGGTCGGTCCATATGGATACTAAAATCACCTAATACCATGAAGTGGGAGAACCTAACCGCCCTAGAGATGATAGCATCCCCACATGCCAGGAGGAAAGGACCAGCCGGTCCAGGGGGCCTGTAAATCAGGGAGGCACCAAGAGTAAAGTGGGCTGAAAAGCGGGCGCTGAAATCAAGCACCTCACATCCTTCCAATGCAGTGGTATCCCCCAGGCGAAGATCCCATATATTTTTATATATAATGTCTGCACCGCCACCCCTCCCCCCCGGCGGTCGACTCTAAGGATCTTGTAGCCCACAGGGGTGGCCAGGGAGACGATAGGGTCGGATGTAGAGTCAAGCCAGGTCTCCGTTAGGAACAGCATATCTACTGATTCATCCTCCAAGAGCCCGAATACGTCCGCATGGTGTTTCTTAAGTGAGCGGTCATTTATCATAGCTGCCACGATATGGGAAACCTTAGCCCACTGTTCGGGTCGGTAGCCCTCATTAACCAAGGAGACTAGCCCCCCCCCTAGATTGAAGCCACACGCTAAGCAGACGCCTGAAGGAATCACCGCCACATCCCAGGTGTGAGAATGGCAGCAAGCAGCCACATCCAGCACTCTAAGCGTAGCACCAGAATAACTTCTACTTGACACCGCTTTCCGAGGCAACCGGGTAGCATGGCTGGCGCTGGCCGCATCCGGGATGCTGACGGGCGCAGACGGGCTTGCCTTAGGCGCATCTGTTCAGCGCGCATTTAAATACACCTGGGTGCCAGAGAGCTAGAACGCCAACTAACAAGATGATGTCTCTCGGAGGCACCACGGGACTTCCAGGAAGTGAACTGAGCCCCCTCACCCCAGCACGTAGCGTCAATATCAAGAGAAGTATGAGGATAATAGAAAAGAGATTTCACAATTTTTAAAGTGCGGGTATGCAGGTGGGAAACGGAAGCCAAATGTGCAAATGAGCGGTCCAGCAGCAGTGGAAAAATAGATTAAAAGCGGAGCAAAGGTAAAATGCAGGTAAGCAGTCACAATAAACAAATGTGCAAAGCACGCCAATCCAATTGCAGGTATACTCCGTGAGAGCCCCTCAGGCACTGCGCGTCTGTTCAGCACGCATTTAAATACGCCCGGGTGCTAGAGAGCTATAACGCCAACTAACAAGATGGCATCTCTCGGCGGCACCACGGGACTTCCAGAAAGTGAAGTGAGCCCCCTCACCCCAGCAAGTAGCGTCAATATCAGGAAGAGAAGTATGAGGATAATATGAAAGAGATTTCAAAAATTTTAAAGTGGGGGTATGCAGGTGGGAAACAGAAGCCAAATGTGCAAATGAGCGGTCCAGCAGCAGAGGAAAAATAGATTAAAAGCGGAACAAAGTTAAAATGCAGGTAAGGAGTCACAATAAACAAATGTGCAAAGCATGCCAATCCAATTGCAGGCATACTCCGTGAGAGCCCCTCAGGCGCTGCGCGTCCGTTCAGTGCACATTTAAATACGCCAGAGAGCTAGAAAGCCAACTAACAAGTGCCACCACGCGATTTCCAGGAAGTGAACTGAGCCCCCTCACCCCAGCAAGCAGCGTCAATATCAGGAAGAGAAGCATGAGGATGGCCTCTCACCGACCATAGGAAAGACTGCTCCAAGGCGACGTGCCTTTCAATATATGACTCACAGATCAAGGACTTTATTTCCTCTAGTCATATGGAACAATCAGAGCCCTACTCGAATCTCTCATGCCCTGAGGAAGCCTGAGGAAGTAATGGGGCAAAACACGTGTTGGCTGTATCTTGCTGTTGCTCACCCCTGAGAAAGTATCAGTATCCTATGCAACCGCAATTAAACACATTTTGCATTGATTCAAGACTGTTCTTTATGGAATTTCTCAGCAAACACTAACCAATGATTAAGATTTGTCCTAACACCCTCTTGAAATTCATTACTGCCAGTGGGGCGGGAGATCGCCCACTGTTAAGGACAAATACTCAACGTATATTACACTCAATAATACGGTTACTAAGGGACCGGGACCAATTTTTTCCCCCCCTCTTTCTCTCTAGTTACATATTATGTTTAGCTGGCATGGGTGGGGTGAGAACGCTGTGAACAAATCATAAAAATAATGGAAATATCATACGGGAGAAAAGAAAAAAGGTAACTGGCACCCAGACATGCCTGTCCACAAGAGGGGTCAATAACACTGAGTAAAATCATATGCACACTTAATGAAAATCATGCACAAGCAGTTCAGGCAATAACTTCCATTTTCAGATATTTTAATCTGCTGACTTTGTTGTTTGGGACGCAAGAAAATGTATCCAAGCTTTTTAAGCTTTCCCCTTATTTTAAGTCTGTTTAGAAGGATAACTGTGAACCATTTTTTGGGGATCACAGGGACTGCATTTAAAAATTTTCCATTGAGCAGTCAGTGATATGGGATTTTTTTAAACTGCATTTGCCAAGCCAAATGTTAGCAACGTGTATGTGGCAAACTTCAAAAGATAGCTATCCATGGAAAAAGGATGGGCCATGCTGTTGAGCAAGTAGGATTATTTGTTCTTTGTCGGTGCTGGAATGCTTTAATGTGTAGCTCCATTGACCCTTCGCAGTTTTATAAGAGGACATTGATCATGAATAACCTGATGTAAATGATCTTTCCATATTAATGATGAAACTCGACAACAATCCACTCGTTGTTAATCATTTGACGATTGCCATCTGGTTGAAAGAGGCATCAAAATGTGAATATAGCTCCCTTGAGACATGAAGCAGAACCTGCTATTCTGTGCTACATTCCTCTCATGGTGAATGATGACATGTGGACTTGGCATTTCGTTCCCAAATCAGGCCATGCCATTGACCAGCTTAAACAGATTTTCAAAGGACAGCATAATGTCATATTGAATTTATATTTATAATAACACTGCTGCTTCTCTTTCTAGAGGTGGAACAGCAGCTTTTGGAATTTTGGCAAAGACTGCAACAATTTCCCCAGCATCATGTCACAAGTTTATTAGATCAGGTCTCTGTGAATAAAATGCCTTTAAGGAATAACATTTGGCTTCCATTTGTGGTTATAATAGAGAGGAGATCAACATCTGCTTTTCAAATGGTTCTTAAATTCCACACGTGTCTCTGGCACCTCACCAACAGTGACAGGTGGGCTTTGTGTCATGTTTTGGGTGTTCAATTGGAATATATTAAGTTTGCTTATACATTCAATGTCTGTAACAGCTCGTTACTCTCTCTTCCTCTCAATCTATTTTCTCTAGCTGTCTTTCTCTCTGCCTCTCTCTCTCTCTCTCTCTCTCTCTCTCTCTCTCTCTCTTTTCTCTCTTTTTCTATTGGCAAAACTAGAATGCCAGCCGGGCGTCCAAACATCTTGACTGGTTGGTTTTATTTTTAGTGGTGCTGCTAGGTGAGAGTTTCTTTAATTTAGAAAATCAATGGCTCTGAAGTGCACAAATGTTTGCCATTGCTCTTGGGGGCCACTGTTTTGCTTTCTTTATCCTCACCAATGGGCCTATCACAGTGCTCACAGACTAAAAACAAGCATTGGCAAAGTCAATCGGTCGGTCTTTCACATAGCTACAGTTACCACAAGTATTTACTTGATGTCCTTTTCGAGTCAGAAAAAACACTATAAAATCTTTTACAGGACTACAGCCCTTCAGAACTTCAATAGCTGCCCCTCTCAAGTCAAAAACAGCTGCTTAACAAGTAGGTCACAAAGCTGTAATAACTTACGTTATTACTAAATGTCCTCCTAAGTAAGATGTAACTACTTAAACATTCCTCAACAGACTTGAGGGGTGTGTGGCTTTTACATAAAACTATACATATCCACTTCTGCTACTCTAATACATTTTTATTTCAATAGGATAAATAAATATTCCAAAGCTGGTATACGCTAATGCATCAATATCACAATTGTCAATAAATGTCTTGATTACTATGGAACACTTGTGATAAAGACAACCTACTATAAAAAGGTACTAGCAGTCACTGGTTAAGTCAAGTGCCTTCACCCATATTCTACCTGTTTTTTGAGTGGCACTAAATTTATGTCCTAGTAAAATGCCCTCTGCCTTATGCTATGGGCTGTGGTAGAATGAATCAAAATGCAAACCAATAGATAAAGATATTTGAATATATCCCTCTCAGCAAAAGCATTAAAGCCCCGTCATGAAGCTGCAATACTCCTAGTCAATACTAGGTATCCCTCTCAAGTCTCAAGTTTCTTTTATCTGTGCAGGTGGAGTTCCACAAGTTGTTGCTAGGTGTCCCTCAAAAGTCAAATGCAAAAGTATTGAAATTCCTACATGAAGCTGCAGTTCCACTAGTCATTACTAGGTTCCCTATAGAGTCAGATGCAAAAGCAATGACATTGTTACATGACGCTGCAGTTCCACTAGTGGGTAGTAGTTGTCCCTCACAAGTCAAATGCAAAAGCATTGACATTCTTACACAAAGCTGCAGTTCCACTGGTCATTATTAGGTGTCTCGCACAAGTCAAATGCAAATACTTTTGTGGTCTTTCATGAAGATGAAATTCCATGAGTTGTTACTACTTGTCCTTCATAAGTCAATTGAAAAAGCAAGATAGTCTTTCATGAAGCTGTTGTTCCACAAGTCATTATTATATGTCCCTTTCTAGTCAAATTCAAAAGTACATGAAGCTGTGGGGTATTTTGGCTACTTAAAGCCATACAAACATAGTCAAGAAAAGCTTTCAGTCAGAAAAAAGCAAAATCGTGTCAATCCGTTCGTAAAATAAAAATTCAAGTACACTAAACTTATAGAACTACCTGAAATTTCCGTCTTGCAGCAAAACCTTTAAACAAGCAAGTTATCTCTAATCTTAATAGCAGTTTGTAGTAACAGCTGAACATACCAGAAGGTTGAGTATCATTTGTACAGTGCTTAATTTGATCTGGTGGTAGCTGATGGGGCCACTCATTTTTGGCGACCAGCACTTATTTCTTTGCACCAGACACTCACCGAAAGAAAGAGCGAAGAAACACTCAGCGGGGAAAGACTAACGGGCCAATTCCGATGTCGGACGGACTCTGGTCTGTCCGACATTGCTCAGGAGCCCTAACCAACCGACCTGCTGTCGTCGGTTACGGCCCTGCAAGTACGCTGCGACCGAACCCTGTTCGGTCGCACTCGTACGCTTCACAATGGGAGCATGCATTCCGAGCGGAATGCATGCTTGCATTGTGAAAAGCAGGGGTGCAGTTTATCCCTGCACCCTATGGCCGGCACCCCAAGGTGCCCGCCACAGGCGGCCTCGCACCCATGGGGGCCCTACTGGGGGCCCCCAAAGACAGTTTCTGACTGCCTTTTCGTGCCGAAAGACCAGCATAAAAAGGCAGTGAAAAACTGCCATCGTACTCCCTCGGTCGTGAAGAGGCTGCCGGGGGAGAACTGAAGGATTTCTGGACGGCGGACGGGCTCTCCGAGCCCGTCAGAAGCCATCCGGAAATCCGAGTTGGATTCCATTCCGACCGAACCCATTGGAATGGCTCAGTCGGAAAGGAATCCGGCCGGCATGTTCCGATCCAGTCGAAAGGGCTCCGACCGTCGTTCGGAGCCCTTCAGGCTGAAATCAGAATCGGCCCCTAGGGAACAAAAATGAAAAAACTTTCCCAAAGGGAGAAAGCTGGAGCCTGCAAGAGTGAGAAAATGGGGCAGTGAGTGTGTGGTGGTGGATTAAAGAGGAATGCAGTGGATTCAAGACTCGCTGACATTTAATAGCACCAGCTGTGGGCTTCTGAGGATAGCTTTGGGTACCAGCATTCATTCTTTTACAAATTAAGCATTACATCTGTAAAAGGGAAAAATGCTAATTTCCATGTAAGTGTACAAAGATCATTGTCTTGCCAGTTCATAATATTTGCAGAAAAACACAAAGTGCATCAATGTCTGTAGAAAACTAATCACATGGACATTGATTCATAGAATCTGAAGACACCCATCCCTTTGCAAAGGACAGTAAATGATACATAATACTCAAACGAAAGTGAGTTAAGTAATAACATTTTAGCAATCAATCAATCAGGGGTTCTTTTAAACGCGGTACTCACCTGTGAGGGTCTCAAGATGCTGGGGGGCCAGGGGGGGAGAGCAGCTCCGGTTTGTTGAAGAGACAGGTCTTGATGGTCTTCCTGAAGATGTGCAGGTTGGGGGCGCATCTGATGTCGATCGGGAGCTCATTCCAGGTCTTGGCCGCAATGTAGGAGAAGGGTCTTCCACCCGTTCTTACTCTGCAGATGTGCGGGGGTTCTGCGAGGGTGAGGTCAGCCTATCAGAGGTCCCTCTTGGGTACGTTGACTCAATCATTCAAACGCGGGCAGGGCACTCATGGAAAGACTTCTGAATGAGGCAAATATAACAATATTATTGCAGTTATTTAGTATGGCTTTAGGAACCATGAAGTAGTTTCAACTCTGTACCTGTTGATTAATAAACATATAGTGGCAACACAATGCTCCCTACATTTAGCATTTATGGACCTCAGATCAATATCTAAACAAGTCAATATGACAAAACACTGCTCCCTATTTGCATTTATTGTTGTCGATAAAGATATCTTAAACTTTCTTTGTCATGTGCACTCAGGTCATTCTGCCATAGTGAGGATTGGAGCTAATGGAGAGTGCTCAGAGTGCTTGATTGGGGCTAGTGGTAAGCACCAGGGCTGTGTTTTAGCCCGCATTCTGTTTATACTGTATATAAAGGCTTTAGGTGCTGTCTTAGCGACTCTGGGATAAGACATGCCTCAGTTAGGGAAGAGGTCTATACCAGCCCTTCTCTTTGCTGGGTATGCTGTACTTATGGCCCATACCGCCAAAGTTCTAACAAACTGATTAAAGTTTTTGTGTCCTTTATGAATCATTGAGATTTGAGCACAGACTTTCCTCTACCCAATATAATGTCCGTAGACCCACAGACCACCAAATCAAGAACTTACCAGTAAAAATCAAGTGCTTAAGAAAGTCCACCATTGGTCAAATCTGTATTCTAGAAGGAAACATTGTTTGTTGACTTTTTGTGATTTAAGTCTCTGAAATATATACTAGAGATATACAATAGTAAATACCTTTTCTCTGACTGTTATGATCCTGGTGTGGGAGGGCATGTCCATCCAGCTAACCTCCAAAATTGGTTTTACTGATGACTTTTGACCTCCTAGAAGCCCTGATTTTTCATGCCATGAAGAACTTGCCTGCCCTCTTTGAAGGATGTAATTAAGTTTTCAACTCTACATTTATGGTTGCCAACTAGGCATAATCTGGCCACTCATTTGAATATGGAAATTATTAACGATTGCTTAAGGATGGACACCTATTTAAAATTTGCAAACTTAAACTTTACTGAGCTTAGTAGACGTGGTTTATTTACACCTAGAACTGATAGGCAAAAATATAAACACCTGGACCAGGAAAGTTTTTAGAAGCAGAGACTTTCCCTAACAGAGTAATCATATTTAGACTTTCCCTAACAGAGTCATCATATTTATCTAGGTTAGGTCTAATATATTACTAAACATGTGACACGATCAAACCTTGCCTATCTCTGTTCACAAATGTGCTCAGCACGGACTCAGCATAGTATCTCACACCGACGACACGCAGCTCTTCCTCCCCCTCACCAAGGACCCCATCACCACCAGACTCAAGGATGTTGCATCCTGGATGGGCAACAGCTGCCTGAAGCTCAACTCAGAGAAGACAAGAGTTCCTTGTCCTCGGTCCCTCCCCCTCTGAATGGAAAAAGAAACCTGGTGTCCCACCACCCTCGGAAGCCCCCCAACCCCATGGACCATGCCCAAACCTAGGCATTGTACTTTACTCCTCCCTCTCCATGATCCGACAGGTCACCGCCGTCGCCTCCACCTGCTTCAACACCCTCCGCATCCTCCGAAAGACCTTCAAATGGATCCGACCGAATCAAGGAAGACCATCACCCACGCACTCATGACCAGCAGACTGGACTACGGAAACGCCCTCTATGCCGGGATCAACAAGTCTCTGCTTCGCAAACTCCAGACCATACAGAACACCACAGCCAGACTCGTCCTCGGCATCCCTCGACACAAACACATCACCCAACACCTGCGCAACCTCCACTGGCTCCCCATTGAGAAGAGAGTAACTTTCAAGATACTCACCCATGCCGACAAATGCCTCCACAACACCGGACCCCAATATCTCAACAATAGAATCTCCTTCCAGGAGGATGGGATGATAGTGACAATCTCCCCTATTGCCCTTCTTGAAGAAGAAAATTTTAATTTACTAAGACCAAGACGTTGCTAAAGCACCATTGCTGGATGCATTTAAAACTCTAGTGAGGATGGGAGCTCACAAGTTTACCAAATTGTTATATGTCCAAAAGAACTTCATCAGGACTCTGGGCTTTATCAGGAGAACTATTCCTAATTACTTTGCTAAACTCTTGCAGGGTAAATACAATGGTTGTATTCAAATACAGCTTGAAGACTTCACTGTCCCTCTTTCTGAGAGAGGGCTCACAATAAATTCTACTAAAATTGAGACCCATAGATCTGGCAGGATTTGAACACCTTGCAATTCGCAGTTTTCCAAAAATTACAGAGATCATTGTGAGCACTTGCAGCTGATTGTAGCATTCCTATTTTTCTGGACATTTTTATATCATGCTATGCAGTATACAATTAACACAGGGTGTCCTTTGTAAAGCACAATGTAATTTGCAACATACCAATGAGCTATCAAACCAGTTGTAAGTTATTAGGTTATTAGCTGAGAGGGGTGTAAGCCCTTCTCAAGCAACTTCCACAATCCTTGTCAAAGTGAACCACAAAAGTGAATGAATTAACCTGTGCTTAACCCTCCGGTAACTTGGTGCAAAAGCAGTCAAACTTAATTTACAGTCATTTGGTGAAGCATTTATGCAGCACACCAACAGTAATAAAGTAAAAAAAACAAGCAATAAAAATCCCACACAAATTCTGAAAAAATAGAGTAAATCTTAATAAATCAACTGATACCAGAGCAACAAAAATCAAATCAACAGAACCAGAGATATGCATTGCTAAACATTTGGATAAGTAAAGCGCCTAAAATTACAGAGCGCCACTCACGTCATCTGGGTGTGATAGACCAGGGGAAAATCACAAGTTCAGACTGGCTGTAGTGGAGCGTGTGCAAAATAAAGGTACCATGCAAGTCCTGCTGAAAAAGTTACCTTCTCAAAGTCTGGCGTGAAGAGTTCAGTTTGCGTGGAGGAGGCCATGAAGAGCAGCTAGAGCCTCGCAGATAGTCATCACTATAGCGCAAAGAGTAGGCATGGCATCTTGAACGGGTGTTGCTGGAGCTTCAAATTGGTGGTCACCATACCAGCTATTGTTTCTGTAGTGTGGAATGCAGATCTCACAAAGGCCAAACATCGCTCGTGGTCTCTGTAGCGCCAATAGTCAGGTTAACTTGAACTTTGCATTGACGGTCATCGCGACCAGCAGAGTCTCAGCACAAACGGCCCATTCGAGGTCGTGAAGAGCTCAAACGTTCAAGATTTCTCCTTTCTTCACAGCGGATTGCACTCTTATGCCTGCTAATGGTCCAAGACCTGGGGGGCAACTCTTGGGGATCAGGGACTCACTCTGACAGAGGCCAGCAGGGCTCAGGGAGGTCCAGGCAGGTCCAGTTGCAGCAGGTCAGATAGGCAGCTGCTGGGTTGCCTCTGGAGTTTGTTGGGTCCCTGTAGCCCAGAACAGGGGGTCAGTCAACTGACCGTCTCTCAGGTTAGCCTGGGATGCCTGGGATGAAGTGGGCCGGTCCAGTGTTCCATCTCACACAGCAGGCCAGGCCTCAAGCAGCAGGGCAGGCCTCTGGGGAACTAGCAGCAGGTGAGCCCTCAGGAGAACAATGCAGGCCTCAAGCAGCAGGGCAGTTCTTGGTGGAAGAAGGCAGTCTTTCTTCTGTAATGGATGCAGATCCATGAGTATACTGAATGTGTGGTTTAAGAGGCCTTGTGCCGGCCTTTGGAGTGGGGGTGACATCCTAGCTACCCCCACATCGAGTTCTGGAAAGCTCTTCCCTTCCCTCAAGGCTTCATGCAGTCTAGGGTGACAAAAGACTTTTATCAAGTGACTTTGTGTGTGTGCTGGAGGCAGCTCTTTGAAATGAACAGGGAACAGCTCTGTCCAACGCACTCTGGCAGGATGGCCTATCCTGCCAAAATCAAGTCCCCCTTTGTCTAACTGTCTAAGGGGAATATACAAAGGCCAACTGCGAAGCTATTCACAATCGTGACCCAGGCTGAAGGCACCAATGGCAACTTTCTGAAAGTGAAATTTACAGAATTGTGACTTAAAATCTGACTTTACCCTTAAAGAGGTTTTTAAATTACAATTAAATTGAGCCCACACTTGACAGATATTTTTTTTAATGTAATAAGAAAACCCAGTGTAATGCAATCTGAGAGATATGCCTTGCAGTAGTGAAAACCAAATGTAGGGTTTTTTCAATACCAGGACATAACACAATTTTAAAACACATATACTACTTTTTAAATATAAGGCACCCAGCCATATGGGCGTTTTAGGGCCTACCTTAGGGGTGACTTATACGTATTAAAATGTTTTTAAACTGCACCTCAGGCTGCAGTGGTAGGCTTGAGGCATGTTTTGAAAGGCTACTCTAGTGGGTGGCACAATAAGTGCTGCATGCAGTACCTCATACTAGGGACTTGCAAATAAATTAAATGTGCCAATCAGGTGTAGGCCAATTTTTTAAAAAAGAGTCCTAAAGCCAACAAAACAAATTTCGGCCCACTAGTAGCATTTAATTTATAGGCACTGGGTACATGTAGTACCATATACTGGTGACTTAAAAGCAAATTAGGTATGGCAATCAGGTGTGGGACAATTGTACTGTGTTTTAGGGACAAAACCCAAGCACAATAGCAAAATTAAGTATGGCAATCAGTTGTTGGAAAATTGTACTGTGTTTTAGGGACAAAGCCCAAGAACTATAGCACTGGTTAGCAGTGGTAAAGTGCACAGAGTCCTACAGCAAACAAAAATGAATGCAGAAGAAAGGTGGGGTAAAGTCAAAAAGTTTGGTGGAGGACTGCACCAAAGATGACATATCTAACACCACTTCTAAAACATGTAAGGATTTTTGGGTTGCATAATCAATAATGGTTTGTTTAAAGTTGAACAAATGTTGGTAAATAAGATTATAAATATAGCAGGCAGGCAATTATCCTCAAAGCAAGAAAGGATACCCACATAACATAATCATTAGATTCCTGAGAATTGTGATGGATCTACTGAATCCCATTTAAGTCTTACACCATTGTCTTTGATTTCTATGTCTCAGGAAATGACAACAGTTGACATATACAATGGCAGAGAAAAGGTAATAACTAGTAACAAAGGGTTATGATTCAATAACTATAGTGTACTGTGATAATATGAACTCAATTCTAATCGCTGGAGACAAAAAAACAATAAATAATAATTTAAAAATCTATACCATTGAAAGTTAACATTTTCATGGCATCGAAAGGAACAACCAATTGAACATTTATTGTGTTATCTTCTATAAACAAATCCAATAACACCACCCCCTCCGATGACCACATTTTAACTATACTGAAACTCATTCCTTACGTTAACCTCCCTCCAAAGGTGGAATGGCGGCATGCCCTAGTCCTTAGCATTGAAATCGCCGGCTAAGATTATAGAAAAACTATCTCTGGATTTTCCTGATCCACTGAAAATCATCAATAAAATTGAATGACCATTCGAGGTTTATAAAATGATTAGGGACAAAATTATTGTTATGCAAATGTACTATTTGGATATCCGGGTCCTAAGGTACTGATAACACAGCCCAAAAAGAATGCTACCTGTTGGACTTCCCCGTCCCTGCTGTATCACCCACAAAACATTTACCCTCACCCCTCATGTTTTCTGAATATGTTTTTGTTTGTGTATAGGGCTCTGTGCACTTTATCACTGCTAACCAGTGGTAACAAGCTTGTGATCTCTCATTTAAACATGGTAAAATTGGCTTACACCCAGTTGGCTCATTTAATACTTTTAAGTCCCTAATAAAGAGGTACTACCTGTCCCCAGGGCCTGTAAATTAAATGCTACTAGTTGGCCTGCAGTGCTCAAGTAAGTAGCCTTTTTAAACATGTCCCAGGCCCGTCATTGCACCTTGTGAGAACTGTCATTTCGAACTGATGAAAATAAATGTTTTAGCAGGCCTAAACCTTCATTTTTAATACATATGTCACACCTATGGTAGGCCCTAAACAGCACCTAGGACAGGTTGCATTGTATTTAAAAAGTTAGACATAGACTTCTGCGTTTTACGTGTCCTAGCAGTGAAAAACTCAAATTCATTTTTCACTACTGTAGGGCCTACCTCTCCCGTGGGATAACATTAGGTTACCTTATTACATTTAAACATTTGTAGGGGAGCAGGTATCAATTTCATGGTAGTGTCAGAGGAAGTTATCCTATGGGAGAGGTAGGCCTTACAGTAGTGAAAAGCTAATTTAGGAGAACATGTCAAACTAAAAAGTGCATATGCTACTTTTCAAATACAATGCACCCTGCTCTATGGGCTGTCTTGAGCTTACCTTAAGGGTAACATATGTTTTTGGAAGGAAGGTTTAGGCCTTACAAACGGTATATTTTGCCAGGTTGAATTGCCAGTTTAAAACTGCACTTCAGGCAGCAATGGCAAGCCTGAGACATGTTTTAAAGTGCTACTTCAGTGGGTGGCATAAAGAGTGCTGCAGGCCAACTAGTAGCATTTAATTTAGAGGCCTTGGGTACATAAACTATTATATACTAGGACTTGTAAGTAAATAAAACATGCCAATCAGCTGTAGACCAATTTTACCATTGTTTATGGAGAGACCACAGCACTTTAGCAATGGTTAGCAGTGGTAAAGAGCGCAGAGCCCCTAATGCCAACAAAAACAAATTAAAAATACAGGAGTGGTGAAGGGAAACAGTTTGGAGGTGACCCTGCAGAGATTTCCAAGTACAACACTGGGTAAATAGTTGGAGAACGTTTAGGGGAGCTGTACCACCAGAAACAGAGAAAAAATGGGACACGTATCCACTGAATACAAAATGTGCATTTAAGCAGAAGCAAAACATTATAGCCAGGTTATGTGGTTTACTTTGTGCATAGAATACATTGTTGCCAATAGACAGATATGGGTGAATACTGTGCTACTGAGCAGATTCATTTGTAAAGCAGGGGTGTCATATCTGCAGTTTAGTGTATAAATGAGGGTACATAGGAACCACAGACTGGCAAGTGAGGAGTTGGAGTTGGAGAAGAGATTTGTCAGTTGTCAGTGGAGAGCTGTAGTTTGAGCTGGAGCATCAAAAATAGAGGGAAAACGGCCTTAGAAGAGAATGAAGTGAAGTTATCCCTGTACTTCTCCAAGCTGGAGCTTTGGGGCTGGTTTAATGACCAGAGCATTCAACAGGAAAGGCAAATTCATGCTGAGTGCAGATAAATGTGATCTGAACATGGGGGCAATGAAATTACATGTTAAATGTGTTTCTCTCTATTTATTATTGGAATGCAAGATTTCTTTAAGGGATGGAGGGTTCTTTTAAAAGGTTCCAATAACTTCGAAAGAAAGTGGGAAGGTGTTATGATCTCAATACCTACATTACAATATATACATGAAATTTAGATACATGAAATATATTACTGAATCCCACAGATATAGACCGGATTCTTCAGATGTACTTTTTAGGATACCATGGGTCCATCACCACCATGATCTCTGTGTGGGGTCAGTCTGTTCTTATATTTAAAATAGTGCATATTAACCCCTTCATGAAACCACTTCCTTGAAACAAAAGAAAACAGAAAACAAACGCATAGATAGGTGTTACGCATTGGGAAATGCCGCAAACGTTTCTGTGCTGGTTAAAAGTGCATTTTCACATGCTAACCTAATTAAAAGGCTTGATGAAATGTTGCATTTAATCTGAAGAGACAGGATTATTTCTAAATGGGTCAAAGACCAACACAGTAGATTTGTTATCAGTGGCGGAAGGAGGATTCTGATCGTGGTGGGTGGAAAGTTGAAATCTGTGTTGAATGCAGTGAAGGAGCCTGAGCAGTGAGGTGAAAGATGTTTTAAGTGTGTTCATTGGTAACAGCCTTGTATGGTAAAATGAGTGTAATCGACCCTCCCTTTTCCTAATTCCAAATCTAAATGATGGTCTTAGTGCTAGAGAGAGTTGATGCCATCAAAGTCTCTCTCTGGTGCCAGGTCTGGACTTCTGGACCAAATCCTTGTGATCTTGGTGTGTGGTTATGGGGTCTCTCTCAGGCTGGAAAATCTGGAGGTCACTTGCAGAGGCTGCATGGGGTGGGCGGGGCATCAGTGATCTTCAGGTCCTGCAGTCTGCTGACCAGCCTGTGAAGCGTCCACAGCCCCGTAGGCGTACGGGTCCTGCCTTGGCATGGTGGCATGGTGACTTAGCGGTGGGGGAACGGGAACCCTTGATAGAGTCCCCTCAGCGACAGGGCAGGCATATTCTTGCTGAATCTTGGCACCTGATGTGGGGACTAAGACAGAGAACAAGAAGGGCCACGCTAACCTGCAACAGCCCTGCATCAGTATTTGTACCTGCAGGACGATCAAAATCTGACCCAGAACATGGGCAGTGATATCCCACAACTTTAAAAAAAAACTGTCTAAACGTACCTTGCCAACAAGGACACACAGTCATTCGCATTGAGCTTCTTGGTGTGTTGCTTTTGCCCCTCCTGCCTCTGCGCCCATAAAGGTAGGCCATCACCATTCGTGCCCCTAAATACCAGCCCGCCTGGTAAAATGTTAAATAATGAAATGTATAGGTCAGAGCAATGCTGGGTGAATGTGGGAGCTATTGTGTGTAGTAAAATTATTTGTTGACATTCTTGCCTGAGAAAAATGATTTTTGAGGTGTCGACATGCGCACAGACTTGGTTAAACCAAGTGAATTCTTTATGCACAGCATGTTTTCTTTTTCTGCGCTGATAACACTGTGTATTTTGAAAGCAGTGTGCCTGCTTTTGACTAGCATTCCTTTAATTACTGTTTCAGATGTTCTAATATACAGAAAAATATTAGAGCGCATTCATGCATATTAAAAATAAGCCTTTCAGTTCTCTGATTATTTTAGAGGAGAAATCTCATAGTACTGGTGACATTTAAATTGTTTTGGTGTTTCATAAACATGAATACATTTTGAAAATATTCTCTGGGGTGGAGGGAGGGGTGGTTGAAACCTTCCGCAAGCAACAAGCACAATCTTTGTCAGAGTGAACCACAAATAAACCTGTGCTTGGCACAAATGCAGTCAGGCTTATCTTAAAGGCACTGTGTAAAGTATTTATGCAGCACACAAATAGTAATAAAGTACACAACACAAGAAAAATCCCAAACCAATTTAGAAAACTAGAGAAAACTTTAATAAATAAAATGACACCAAAACAAATTAAATGCAATTAGTAGTATCAAGGTTATGAATTTTTACGTTTCTAGTGTAAAATAGCGCCTAAAATATCAAAGTGCCAACCGTGGGTATCTGATCGAGCAAGACAGGGGCAAAATCAAAGTTAAGGCTGAGCTTGATGGAGCATGGATCAGATACATGAGGTGGATTGTGTTACATCCTTTAGCTTCATAACACATCACGCACCTTAGTGTGGCTTCTATTACCCTTGTTCTTGATCCATTGTACTCTGTCTTGTGCTCTTGACGCTATGCGGAGTTTTCAAGGCACTTTTTCTAACCTTTCCTATTGTTATTCTCTTGTTTCCTATTTTTTGATCTCCTGTGAGCTGTGCCTGTTTTTCAGCTTATGAGTGCGAGTGTCCCTTGGCGCCACATTATTGTTTCACTGACTTTTGACTGAGCAGGACTTTTTCCACATTACGAGAGACGCTTGAGCGGACTCGGGTTGAGATTATTTAAGGGCCTCCCTCCTGGACCTCAGTGGTTGGTTTGGTTTTGGTTCTTGACCCCGGAAGGATTCTTGCCACCAGCAGTCTTGCTGGTCAACTCAATTTCCCGTTTCTTTCCTTGGATGAACTGTGATCTCCAATCTAGCGCTGCTACAGCTATGGAGGCGAAGAGCCTTCTTCTGGATGCTGTGCCCTTTTGGACCGCGATTCCTGTTACCTTTTCCTACTACAGCAGTGTTTCTTAGCACTTCCATTTTTCGGATCAAACGTCAAGGACGCGTAAGCCTGTGGCTAGTTGTTCTGTGGAGCTCAACTGGAGCAATTAAGATTGTTTGTTCAGTTCTTTTTTTGTTTCTGCAGGGTCAGTGCACTGCTTTATATTAGGAAAGGTTTCCCACTCGCCGTGTGCCCTCTCAAGGTTTTGTTAAACCACATTTTGTTTCTTCCCAATATCCTATGTTGACCTCCTTCAGCTGATATTGTGTGTTCCAAAGGAAAGGTCTTAACAAGACCTACATTGATGAGGATCTGGACATTTTACTTTGTCTTTTCTATTTTTCTCCACGAAAAGAAAAGTTGGACTTCCTAGAGAATTATTACCAGCCTATGTAAGGGTGAGCAACCACCATAATCATTTGTGGTAGTATTCTGCATGAGAGAGTGCATGTCTATTGGTAGCATTATTTTCTCATAATTATTATTTTCTATTTTTATGAAAATCTTATTAAGTCCCTGTCTATTGGAGGTTTCCCCGACGATACTATTTCATACCAGCAGGAATCGTTTTACGGAGATTCATGCATCCTTGTTCCCTTGTTTACCTCTCTTCCCCTGGTGTTTTCCCAGTGATGGAGCAGGTAAAGCAAAATTTTGTATACTTCCTCTATTTTGCAGGAAAATACTAATTACATAACCTACTGTTATATTAATCAATCATTTGCACTTTTAGTAAACACCAATTACACATGGGATTCATTGCTATCTGCATGGCAGAATAACCCTAATAACTAACTGTGGTACGCCTAATAACAATAGTTTGTGTGGTGATAGAATATTGAATGATATATGTTGCTTTTGTGATGTTTGCGTTCCCGTTTGGATCGAATGGTGAGTTTTATTGCTTTAAATGTCGCTAAAAAGCTAGGAAATTACTAATACATAAAGGGATTAGTGAGGTTTTAACATTAGAATCTTCATTTCAGTGTATTAATTACTCTTTTGTGCTTGTTTTACTTAAGTTGGCATTTGGGCCTACCAAACCATGACATGCAAAATGGAGTTCGGAAGTGGCCACCGTCTCATGAGCACGATGTCTACTGCTCAGACTTGGATGGCTCCGTAGACCTCCAGGCAACCTCAAGTCAGCGCACAGTGTTCCTGGTCAACGATAGGAACATGGAGGACTGCCAAACTTCAGTTAGCAAAAACCAATTCAAGAACAATGATCATCCACAACCAGAAAGGAATACATTGTTTCATGGACACGTCCAGGACCAAGGAAGTGACTTAACATATTCCTTGGGAACCAAATGGATGTGAAAATTCGACGATGTTAAAATTTCTTTCAAATTGACCAATCGGATTGTAGTATTGGTAAAAGAATGTTTCATGTTACCCAGAAATGTATTATAAAAAGGGTAGTAGAAAAGGGAGGAGTTAGATCGATCCCGCACACCCCTATCGACCCCACAGGCGATGACAGATGAGCTAGATGCTTGCACGATTCCTGGTCCTTTGGAGATCTTTGGGACTGTGACGTGCTGAGCAAAGAACTTTTCTGAACTTTGAGTTTGGCCTGCTTTATTGGGACAATTGAGCAGAAAATTTGGTTTATGCAGAGCCAATTGAATTAGAAAAAGCCCCAATAGCAAGAATAGGTAAATATAAAATATCATGTGATTGTGTTGTTTGACTAAATTTCAACTTTGATTGACTAAAAGCTAATTATATAATTGCAAATAAGATTTAGATAAACAATATTTGATTAACCGAAATTATGAGTTTGTGATTCTTCCAAAAAGAGATTAGAGGATTCTGAAGCTTAAATGTGTTTTAGCTGGTTCTAAATCACCATCAACCAGTCCAACAAATTGGTCCGCCGACCAAGTGGTGGAGTGCCTTGATGTTAAGGTTAGGATCCTATAGGTGGTGATGCGAATGTATATTCTGTAAATAACTTTTCTTCCCTATAGGTAATAAGGTACCCCCCCCCCCCACATGTCTGGCGCATCCTTCCTCCTGTGTGCAGACCTGCGCCAGAGACATATGAGTGTTGGTGTTATGGGCCCCACCAATGAATGTGTGTGTAAATGAGTTAGTGTGACGACGGGTCTGTGACGCAGGTAGGATTCGTAAATTTCGTCCCCTGGTTTTGCGCTGGATCACCGGTCAAGGCTGTTAGTTAATCAGCATAGAGAATAAAGCACTAGGCAAGTGGTAGGACATTCTCCATTCCCGCAGTAACTACCTTTGGAGTTAAAAGAAATTCTGAAGAAAAGCCCAGGTGAAGGTAGATTTCAGCGGGGCAGGCAGCAAGCTGTGTCTAAGGAGAAGGCAGCGTCATCGGGGTATGCTGAACAAAGACTTTGTGAGGCTGTTAACAATGATGGTAAAAAGCTCTGAGAGGAGAAACTGGATTTCCACGTAGAGGAGGTCACCATCAATGGGGAGCCTTTCACCATCAGGCATGCTGAAGAGTTTTACCTTCAAACTTAGAGAACTTTTTGGAATTCGGAAACCTCCATTGGGACGAAGCTGTAATCCGTAGCAGAAAATGACTCCACAAAACCGGTAACATCACTTTGTGGTCCAGCTTAATAGGATTTGCTGCTGCAGGGAGGAACATAGTGGGAGCTATTGCAAAGTCAAGTCAGATAGCAATCCTCCTTACGTGGATCACCTGGAAGGTAGGTTCTGGTCTTCTGTTGCTTCTCCTGGCACTTTTTAGTGAGATCACAACTTTTAGGCTTAGGCAAGAGCAGCACCACTGATGGGCATTACTTGGGGTTAAGACTCACTCCAGCAGAGGCCAGGTGCAGGGCCCAAGGTCTCTGGAGCTTGTTATGTCCCAGTAGCTCACACAGGAGGCTAGAAAACTGGCCCTTGGAGTTAACCTGGGAGTCCTGAGTAAAAGCAGCACAGCAGGCCTCAAGCCCTAGGGCCGCCCTCTGTGAGTCCTAGGTAGTCTTTCTGAAGGCTTCCACAGGTCTAGGTGTGTACCGAAGAGTTGTTCTGAAGATCCAATATTCATACCTGGCACCAGCTTTTGAAGTGGAGGAATCTTCTGGGCTACCCACACATCTGGTTCTGGAATGGTCCTTCCATCCCCTGCTAAGGCTCCAAGAAGTCTGGGAAGACAAAAGACTAGTGTCATGTTCCTTTGTGTGTGTGTGATTGAGGCGCCCCTTTGAAAAGTATGTGGGTCAAGGAACAGCTCCACCGACCGCCATCCTGGAAGCATGATCACCCTGATAGAATGGCCAATCCTGCCAGCTTCAAGTCTTCTTATGTTTAACTGTCTGGGGTAATGCACAAAGATATTAATAGTCATGTGGCCCAGGACACTGGCAGCAGGCACTAAATAGTTAGGACAAGAAAATGCCAACTCTCTGCATTCCATCCATCAATTGTGTGTCTTTTGCTTTCTCGCCCTAAGTGCGCCAGGTATGCTCAGACAGGGGTCCTGGGCTCACTGTGCCACTGGAATCAAGCTATCCTGGCTGAAGAGAGGTGAAACCCCGAAACCGGTCCTAAGATGCTTGTTTCCGGTCCAGGGAGGGCCTGGCTTGGCAGTTCAGGCTGGACTGTTCCAATGAGACACAGGGTCAAGACTGATTTGCATATGGCCAGGTCTAAACTGGGGTGGCATAGAGAGCAAAAGAATGATTGATTTAACCCAGATCTCTTGACTGGGGGTGAATGTTTTGATTTGTTCTGCATTCCGTCCATCAATTGTGTGTCTTTAACTCTCTGAAAGTGGCATATTCAGAATAATGACTTGAAATCTGACTATAATTTTAAATAGGGTTTTTAATTAAATTAATTTGAGTCCAAACCTGACATCCCTATCTAGTCCCAATAAAAAGTTAGCACGTATTAAATATAATAAGGTAGCCCAATGATATCCAATGGGAGTAATAGGCCTTGCATTAGTGAGAAAACAGGTCATGTAAAACTTAAAAACACATGTTCTACTTTTTAAATACAATACGCCTTGCTCTATAGGCTGTCAAGGGCCTATCTTAGGGGTGACATACATATTAAAAAGGAAGGTTTAAGCCTGGTAAAAGATTTCTTTTGCCAGGTCGAATTGGCAGTTTAAAACTGCTCTACAGGCTACATTGGCAGGCATCAGACATGTTTTAAAGGGCTACGGTAGTAGGTGGCACAATGAATGCTATATGCCAACTAGCAGAATTTAATTTAAAGGCCCTGGGTACATATCGTACCCTATACTAAGGACTTTTTGCCATTTATTTTTAAATTAAACGTGACAATAAAGTGTAGGCCAATTTTACCATGTTCTAGGTAGAGAGCAGAAGCACTGGTTAAAAGTGGTAAAGTGCACACAGTTCTAATGCCAACAAAATCGATTTATAGAAAACAGGAGAGGTGGAGGCAGAATGTCTGAGGAGAGGCCACGACAAGAATTACCGGTCTATCACTACGCTTCACACGAAAAAGGAACCATGAGTGTTCTTATGATCATGTGGCCATAGACTAAGAGATTATTCATATTTATAGCTGAATAGTTGTGAATAAGGAAAATCAATCTCAGGCTCAATAAAAAGAAAGAAGGGGGTACATTATTTTTCCTACTGGTATAATAATCATCCCAACCAAAATTAATGGATGTTTGTACATCCCATTGATACCTTTTGTGTGGAACATTTCAAGCACAGTTTATACATCATGCACCCAAAAGCTGTTTTACTTTCTCTAATCCTTCTTTTTTATCAGAAGGTGTTACAAGTGATCAAAAAAGTTGTAGTCTGGGAATATCAAATCCCAAATATTGACGGGACAGAATATCGAAAGGTAAGTTTCTCCACATTTTCTATACCTAACTCCACGTTCAAGTACCTTGGTGATACATATACCTTCAAAATATATAGATGTGGAGTTAAGAATAGCAAATCCCTCCCTCTGTGCACTTACCTTTCGATATTTTGTCCCTTGATATTGTGATAACAATATTCTGTCACTTCAATATTTTACATTCAGTATTCCTTACTACAATCGAAGTGAAGAGAAGGAATTAGTCAGGAGCCATAGAAATGTGTCCAATATTAATAATTTTCCAGCAGTTTTGGTGAGATTTGGTAGAAATTGCCCTACAGAACTTTATCATTGGTCACATTTATGCATGTGATATGACAGGTGTTAGACCAAGCGGTTTACAGCTGCTTGGGGCGCATCGGAGCCAGTCAGAATCCACACCTTGTGATAGGATGAGTACAATACATGTGTCCGATAACCTGTGCATACCCGTGGGTAGTTTGGCACTAGGCAGTCAGACTTATCCTCAGGCCCCAGTGTAAAGTGTTGGCACAATACCACCTTCACAACACACTGCATACGCCACAAAAAGACTCCACACTGTATCTATAAAACACTGGTCTTTGTGTTACACACACATTGAATTCAAACAGATATATACTTTCAAATCAAAATGATCTGCACATTGAATATATACTTATATGAAATTGTCACACTTTCCCATTAGCAGCAGAACACCATAACCATATATTCCCTATTCAGAGGTAATCAACAAACACAACATTCCCAATATCGCATGCCCCAACATTTGTAATGGTCAAGAGATCACAGGTCTTTGAGTACACCTTGTGACCCAGCCCCTCAGTCACTCAACTACACCAGCCAAAGATACGCGTTGCCCCTGTTGACGCTACATTGACAAGACTAACGGAACCACATAAAAACAGAAAGAAACAGTTACTTAGCTTTGTCTATCTGGATTAGACCTCCAGGCATCTGGCAGCACCTGCAAAAGGGCGGGATCGCTTTCCCCCCATAGACTGACGGTTGTGACACCAGAAATTGGCCTGCTTCCAAGTCTGGAGAACTGTTGCTCCTCAGGTGGAGGTGCAAGCTTCTGTAGTTCCTGATAGCCATCTGTAGGTGCCCATAAGGCACAACCAAACCTCTCGGGCCTCATCACAATGTTCTCCACAACAAATTACCTGTGGCGTAGGTCCAGGATGAGGGAATCAGCGACCTCGGATGGAGGCTGCTATGTCAGGTACTGTCTACAAGCTAGCACAGGTTCCCTGGTTGCATGCACAGGTCTGTCAGACTCTGCAAACTTCCCCCACATGCCTTGAACTCCTCACATCCCTGAACCATCAATGGTGTACGTTAGGATGGTCCTTGTCCCAATAGACAATCACTTTCACCCCTTTCCACCTTACCCTGTGCAGTCCTAACGGTCTTGTGGAAGTGGTGAGATCCTTTGTGGGCCTGGGGTCTTCTGGACAGGAGGCCAGATAACCGGCCCTTGGAGAGTACTTATGGACCTGGGTCACGACAGCTGGCACTTAGCTGCAGGCCAGCAACGTCCAGGCAAAATCCATCAAGTGATAGTCCCCTTCCTGGAGCACAACAAGCTCCAGGCTGCCACAAGTCTGCGGATAATCCAGTTGCAGTCCCTCCTGCCCTAATGATTCCATATGTTGATGTCCCAGTGTGGAACCAGCATAATATGGTTCCAAATCCAAAAGCATCTCTAACTTCCAAAGCCAGAGCCCTAGTAGTAATAACCACGTTAGCCTTTGAAGATGCAATCAGTTCAAAAGACCACCTTTGAAATGTACAAGCCCACTCTACAATCTGTCATGTCTGCCATCCTACCCCAGGAAGTTAGATCACTGTCTTTTGTGGGGCCAAGACCCTGCCCCTTGGAATGCAGGTGCCGATTCCACCCTCACGTAATCATCCCAGAGAGGCCCCTCAGAATCAGAGGTCTGCAATTTCCCTTGACCCCCTAGTTTATGGCCTTCTGTCAGGAATGCACAGATGTAGATGTCCCCCCAGAACCCAGATGTGAATTGGAGATGGCCTGACAAGGCACACATAGCCATGAGCATCAAAATCCCTACTTTCCCAAAGTGACATCTCCCCACATGTAATGTTGAGTCCACTCGCACTACCAGAGAGGAATCTCCATTTCAAACTCATTGATGCCAAGCACAACACTGCTACTATTCTGCATATAGAAAGTACTGCTCAATAACCTTTCCCTACATTCCCTCATACCAATCCAATGCATGAAGCAGGCCCTGTCGTACCGAACACACTATTCTGTGCCATTCACAACCCTTCCATATGACAGGCACACGCACATGCCCTACCTCTTCCCAACACCAGGGAGAACTCTGATATAGCAAGAGACATGCAGAATCTTGGCATGTAGCTTTTTTAATGTTAAGCTGAGCAACAGTAACCTGTGCATACAGGCCCCATCAGGGCAAACCTGTGGCACAATCGATGAGCTACCTCTGTGGATGGCACAACTAGTGCTGCAGGCCCACAGTGGAGGATTCGAGGTACATGCCTCTGGGTATATATCTTACCCCTTGACAAGGGACTTACAGAGAACTCGAATCAGTCATGTATACACCAATCACCAGTATATATAAGACGAGCACAGTGTTTTGGCACTGAATGGCAGTGTCAAACAGACTCAAAGTCCTAGGCCAGCAAAACAAGGTCCAAACATGAGGTCGGCAGCCAAAAAGGTAAGGGGAGACCATGCCAAAAGATGCCAGGTCTAAAAGCAGGTGAATGCACATTTTAGTACATTGCTCTACCTACATTTTCACAAGAAGTTTAGTCCTCACAAAGAGGCATATGACTCAATGATTAGGATGGAAGGTAGCAAATCATTTTCTTTTCATTCTTTTCCCGACTAAAACAGTCACTGTGTATGCACCAACACCTCCTTGACTAACTGGCCTTTTTTTTTAAAGAAAATATTTTATTCGTCAACAAGCACTTATGATGCAGGCCCCCGCTAATCCAGAGGCATCTGCCAAGTCATTGCAAACAGAGCAACATTGACCTTTTACATTAATAAAATGACTAACTGGCCTTTTGACCTGAAAAGTCTCCATACACTTTACATTGGTGTCTCAGTCCAACAAGGTCCCTCACTACTTTCGTCTCTACTCCTCCAGTATTGTCCCTCTATTCTTTCTGTTTCCACACACTGTTTCTTTTCTTACTGACCCCCGCACTCCAGCGTGGATTTCTACATAATCCTGAATTGGTCCTGTGTGTTTTTTAGTATATTAAAATTTACGTTTTAAGCATTTTATTTATAAAGTCTGCATTCAAGTAGGATTTTACATAACAATTCAATTAAATGATTAGGAAAGAAAGGTCTAGATATGGGGTTGTGGCTGCAGTGGATGGTGCCAACAAGGTGTCTGCCAGTTTTATACACTACAAGTGATCTGCTGATCCCAACTTTCTTGATGCCCTTTCAGTGTTCTCAAGCACTGTGGAGTGGCTACCCAATTAAACCTTGTTCCGCAGCAAACACATCATGTTGGGCTTTCAACACTGTTCAATGTACTAAGCAAGGGTCTAAATTCAAACATGAGTTTTTGCAAGAGATTTGGGGAAAACCCCCTATTTTGTGGTTTTCAAGACTAATTTCAAATGGGACAGAGAATCAGGGGTTCTGGAGAGGGGATTCCGGGAAAGAGAGCATACTACAACTATACCGAGGGCTCTGAGTGTTGGACCTTCAAGCATGAAACGGCCACCAATGGTAGGCAAGAAGAGGGTTTCAAAGAAAACTTTAGAATACCATACAGGGTGATGGTTGGAGAACTTATCAGTTAAAAAAGTGAGGTGTTAAAAGATAAGATTGCAAAGTAGTTAAAGGAGGATAGGATGGCAAGCTTTTTCAGAGAAATCTCATTGAGGAGGTCTAATGATTAAATGTGAGGCATTGTACCTAAGAAAGCACCAGGAATATTTAGAAGGCTTCATAAGCTATCATCGCTGGTCCATATATTAAACATTCCCTGGTGTTGATCATATCCACAATGGATGGTAAAGGGATGGTAAAGAGATGCACAGGTACATTTCTGACTGCATGCAGTAAGCCACAATGTGTTTATAGTAGTTTACTATATGGCACTTGGTGTGTATGTCTGTGTTTTGTTTTGCTCGTTTTGGGATACAAATGACCCAAGGTGGATTCAACCCAATTATTAGGTGACTGAGCACTAACAGCCACAACTTGGTTTTAGTTTTATTGGGTATTTAAATTTGCTGTGGTGTTGGGAATATTGTTGTGATATTTATTTAAATGTAGGAGGTATATACATAATGCCAGATGTCCGACCAGCAAAATTTCACCTCGCAAATTGCGACTCATTTGCAAGTCGCAATTTGCGAGGTTCAATTTGCCATGTACAACTGTGTATTTAACACTGTTTGCGATTCCCAATGGGGTCGGAAATTGGAAGTCTCATTAATATTACTGAGCCTCTCACAATTTGCGAGCCCATTGGGAATGACAGGCCCTCCCAGGTATGGTGGCCTGCTGGGCTCAGCAGACCACTATGTCTGGGACTGCTTTTATATAAAGCAGCTTTTTGTTTTAAATGCAGCCCGATTTCCTTAAAGGAAAACAGGATGCATTTAAAAAATAAAATTAAACGTTTTTGTTTAATTTTTTAAGGGCCGGTAGTGGTCCCTAGGACCACTGCCTGCCCTTAAAAAATATTTTTAGAGACAGTCACAAAGTGGAAGGGGTCCCAAAACATTCATTCATTGATATGCGGACACAATTAGGAAGGGAACGTTCCTTTCTAATTGCGACTCGCAATTCCTAAATAGCGGGTCACAAATAAATTTGCGACTCGCTATTTAGGAATTGTACATGGCCCTGGTTGCAAACCCATTTGCGCATGCAATTTAGGGTCGTACATCTGGCCCTCAGTGTTGTAGGAGTCGTTTATTAACTTTATTGTTTTTGCTATTCTAGCTATTGGTTGGACTGCCCTCCTTGTGTTTTTAACAAACTGTTCTTTGCCCTGACATAGTTGGGTGGTTGGCTGACCTCTCTTAACCAAAACGCGAGTCAGCACATGCACACCATTTGTACTGGCAACAAAAAAACATGTGTGTTTGAACAAATGTTTGATGTATCTTTTCTCTATTTCAATAGAAATTCAAAGTGTGAAAATATGATGTGCAAACAGGAGCTTTTACCCTTTTTTAATAGTGCAAATTTGATAAGTTCAATTGCATATTATGGGGTCGATTCCGATCCTGTATTTTTTTTTTCCGTACGACTCGTATCCGTAAATTTTTCCGTACGAATCGTACAAGTCCTGTCCGACCCGTGAAGTACGATTCATACGGGAAAAATACATACGGTTTGGCCCGATCCGTACGAATCGGATCGGGAAAAGTTGTACGAGACGGACCCGGACACTTTTCCGTACGAACCGTAAAAATACAGTCCGACCGTACAAGTACGATCCGGACCGGCTTTCCGATTTACGATTCGTACGGAAAACATCCCGTACACGGGGAATGCCTTGACCCGCTACGAAGCGAACTTTGTACGACTCGTATCCCGGGAAAAGTTGTTCCCGGGGTGCGAGTCCCCCATGCATATGTACGCACCTTACAACAACATCGCGTATGTACGCACCGTACATATGCAATGTTGGGGTACGCACCGTACATACACAACGCATGGGGGTGTATGCCTGTATGACTCGTACCCCTGTACGACTCGCACCCCTGGGGACTCTGCTTTTGTGGCTGTTTTTGGCTCCCGTAAGAAAAGAGCCGTACGGAGTGCCGTAGGGACGATTTTTACTTGCTGGGACGGAAACCACTGCTTAAATACGTCCGGACGTCGCGTACAGGCTGTTCTGGATCCGATTTGTTGTTTTGTTTTACCCGTACGGTCTTTTGTACGATTCGTATGGAATTAGGCTTTCTGTACGAATCGTACTTCCTAGGTTGTACAGAAAATTTACCGGGTACGAGTCGTACGGAGAAAACGCACCTTACAACGATTCGTACAGCCTTTTTCCAGGATTGGAATCGGCCCCCATATGTTTCCTTGTCCATTTGTGATTATACCGTACAGACCCAGATTATCCAAGGAAAGCACTCACACAAACTGATGTGGTGCTGTACAATGTTTATAAGATGTTTCTTAATAATTTATTTTTAAATTTGGTATAAAACATATGAATGGTATGGCTCTAGCTTGATAGTGCAAAGTGGTTTGTGTTTTCTGGTTTGGGGGTATAGCAGCCATCATATAAAAATGTTTAGGTTTCAAAATATCATAAGCTTTTGGTATATATATTTGTAAATAAAGAAAGGAAAAATATATATTTGTGACACTGAAAAGTATTATGTTGTTTCATTCAAGGTATGACTTTTGGTTTGAGCATTTTTTGAAGGTGGGTTGCTCTTTTTCTTTTTTGGTCTTTCTTTTCCCTGTCCCACTCCACATTCATTGCTACCCTTTGGGGGGCCCTTTTTTTGTATTATTTATTATCTGAGTCTCCTTTTTTCACCAGTTCAGACATTTTATCTTTCATGTACTCTCACTCTGCATTCTTCTATTCCACCTTTCTCTTCTACTCGTAATGCTTGACCTTCTTACACTCATATTACCCTAGCTCCTTTTTCTTTTTAAAAGGTTTTTGATATGTTATAGAGCTATCTACAATTTTTGTGCCAGATATATGTATCTTTTTTGTGGTCACAAAGGTCCATCTTGTAGAAGTGGGCAGTTTGTAACTGCAAAAAGTCCTTTTATGGACAAAACTACTACATGTACCAAACTGCAATTCAGATTTGCGACCAAATACTGATTAGTTGTTTGGAAGGGACGTGTATAGGATGCCCCTTCCAAAAACTGAAGCAAATTAGTATGTATTAATGTTTTAATATGGAAATCCGGTGGTAAAACATTACTATTTTATCGACTACAAATATGTAGAAGCAAGCATTCGTAAAGGGGAGCGAGCCCCAAGGGCCCCTGGACCACTGCCCTCTCTTAAAAAATGTTAGGAACTTTATTGTTAAGCTCATCCAGTTTTCCTTTAGGTAAACAGCACCATTTAAAAAAATGCTTTATTTAAAAGCAATCACAGACATGATGGTCTGCTGACCCCAGCAGACCACCATTCAAGTGTATGCAGAGATTCTTAGTGGTTTGCAATTGGCAACCTAACTCAATAACATTCATGAGGTAGGTTGAATTGCAACCCACTATGAACTGGTAATTTGCAAATCTACCTATCAATATACAGGTCGGATAGCAAAGTGGTCGAAAAATAATGGTCCCAAATTAAGACCAGCATTTTGCAACCAGTGCTTTATACATCTGGGCCCTTGTCTCTTACAATGCTATTATTCTAAGTACAGGGCACAGATGTCTTCAAGTGAAGTGCTCTGAAAATAAAATTGCAAAAAAATAAACAAAGAAATAAAGGTGGTAGAGAGACAGCCTGAGAACTATGAGAAACAAAAGATGCAATTGACTGTAAGAATGAGAAGTCAAAATAAATGAAAGAGGTATAACGTTTGTGGACATCATGTGCAAAGACTACATTGCAGAGGATATATTTAATTTTGACCTCTTCTAACTGAGTTTCAGCTGGGTTAAAACTACATGGTGTGGTATTGGATTTACCCCAATGCACAATGATTGTAATGGGGAAAGGGGGGCCTAAGCCTTTAGCATAATGATTGAACAGTAGAAAAATATGTATCTGTATATAACATGTTTAGACCTAAATATTTCTGGGAAAAGCCTTACTTTCTGGCCTCAAAATGACCAGCACCTAAAAATAGGCACCAACCTGTTTGCCTTTATTACTTATTTACCACAAAAAGCTGCTCCTAGTGAGATGACCCTATTACAGTTACAAAAACATTGTGAGTGAAGGCATCTCACACAAAGTGACGGACTGGTCTCACACACCACCTGGTGTCATGCTTCATCATCGTCCAGTCCTCGCCCTCTAAAACCTTTGTTTGATAGAGGGCGGGCATACAACTGACGACAGGGATGCACTTCTAAACTATTGAGTGGGGGCCCGTGAAATGTGTGTGAGGTTAAAAATTATTATACTTATCAGGAAATCTATTTTGATGTGGCTAATAACTATATGATACTAAAAACATTGGATGGTGAGTGGGGTGTTTAGTGTCCCCTAACCGTCTCGTGAGTGGTCAACATGTTTCTGCCGTGTCGGCCCAGGTGGGTCCAAGGCATTCATCAGGAACTAAGTGTAAACAGGGGGGCTCCGTTCTTACCAACTGGTGGCAAGAAATTACCACTGTGCGAGTGTGGCAATGGCCACTTTCCACTTCCTAACCGGCTTCCAAACGTCAAGCCTAGAGAAAGAGCGATAAATATCATACATTTTTGTAACAGTAGGAATGGGTCAAGAGAACAATTTAAAGCATCGAGAAACAGCGTATGCGTAGGTTCCTATAAGTGAGTGACTATTCGCGTGACTTGTGACACTCTATGTGTGTACACAGAAAGAGGAAATTGTAAGAGCAAGGTGGCTCTCATAAATCTTACCCTAATCGCAAAAACTACTTGCCCTATGGGGGAGGGGAGGGGAAACTCCTGCTCGTTCTGGAAGGAAAAAACGGAAACCACAAACTGCATGAATAAACGTATTGGAGGAAAACCTCCAACCATATATGAAAAACACCCACATTCGCACAAGAATGGATCAATGGATCCTGGTGTATCCCTCGGCTCAGTCACACTCTTACTGTCTCAGGAAAGTATCCCTCATGCGTCCTAGGTAGCATCACCGTTCTTCCCATGAGGCACAGGGTCAGACTGATTTGCATATGGCCATGTCTGAACTGGGGTGGCAGAGTGGGCTAAAGAATGGTGATGGATCAAACCCAGATCTGTTGACTGGGTGTGAGTGTTTGATTGGTTCTGATGTTCCGTCCATCACCACCCACTTTTGTACCGCTTTGTTCGCCATAAGTTGGCAGGGTATGCTCAGACGTGAGTCCCTTGCTCACTTTGCCACTGGATTCAAGCAAGCCTGGCTGAAGACGGCTGAAATGCCAGAAACCGGTCCTAGGAAGCTTGTTTCCGGTCCAGGGAAGGCATGGCTTGGCAGTTCGGGCTGGACTGTTCCCATGAGGCACAGGGTCAGACTGATTTGCATATGGCCACGTCTGAACTGGGGTGGCAGAGTGGGCTAAAGAACGGTGATGGATCAAACCCAGATCTGTTGACTGGGTGTGAGTGTTTGATTGGTTCTGATGCTCCGTCCATCACCACCCACTTTTGTACCGCTTTGTTTGCCATAAGTTGGCAGGGTATGCTCAGACGTGAGTCCCTTGCTCACTTTGCCACTGGATTCAAGCAAGCCTGGCTGAAGACGGCTGAAATGCCAGAAACCGGTCCTAGGAAGCTTGTTTCCGGTCCAAGGAAGGCATGGCTTGGCAATTCGGGCTGGACTGTTCCCATGTGGCACAGGGTCAGACTGATTTGCATATGGCCATGTCTGAACTGGGGTGGCAGAGTGGGCTAAAGAACGGTGATGGATCAAACCCAGATCTGTTGACTGGGTGTGAGTGTTTGATTGGTTCTGATGCTCTGTCCATCACCAACCCCTTTTGTACCGCTTTGTTTGCCATAAGTTGGCAGGGTATGCTCAGACGTGAGTCCCTTGCTCACTTTGCCACTGGATTCACGCAAGCCTGGCTGAAGACGGCTGAAATGCCAGAAACTGGTCCTAGGAAGCTTGTTTCCGGTCCAAGGAAGGCATGGCTTGGCAATTCGGGCTGGACTGTTCCCATGTGGCACAGGGTCAGACTGATTTGCATATGGCCATGTCTGAACTGGGGTGGCAGAGTGGGCTAAAGAACGGTGATGGATCAAACCCAGATCTGTTGACTGGGTGTGAGTGTTTGATTGGTTCTGATGCTCCGTCCATCACCAACCCCTTTTGTACCGCTTTGTTTGCCATAAGTTGGCAGGGTATGCTCAGACGTGAGTCCCTTGCTCACTTTGCCACTGGATTCAAGCAAGCCTGGCTGAAGACGGCTGAAATGCCAGAAACCGGTCCTAGGAAGGCATGGCTTGGCAATTCGGGCTGGACTGTTCCCATGTGGCACAGGGTCAGACTGATTTGCATATGGCCATGTCTGAACTGGGGTGGCAGAGTGGGCTAAAGAACGGTGATGGATCAAACCCAGATCTGTTGACTGGGTGTGAGTGTTTGATTGGTTCTGATGCTCCGTCCATCACCAACCCCTTTTGTACCGCTTTGTTTGCCATAAGTTGGCAGGGTATGCTCAGACGTGAGTCCCTTGCTCACTTTGCCACTGGATTCAAGCAAGCCTGGCTGAAGACGGCTGAAATGCCAGAAACCGGTCCTAGGAAGCTTGTTCCCGGTCCAAGGAAGGCATGGCTTGGCAATTCGGGCTGGACTGTTCCCATGTGGCACAGGGTCAGACTGATTTGCATATGGCCATGTCTGAACTGGGGTGGCAGAGTGGGCTAAAGAACGGTGATGGATCAAACCCAGATCTGTTGACTGGGTGTGAGTGTTTGATTGGTTCTGATGCTCCGTCCATCACCAACCCCTTTTGTACCGCTTTGTTTGCCATAAGTTGGCAGGGAATGCTCAGACGTGAGTCCCTTGCTCACTTTGCCACTGGATTCAAGCAAGCCTGGCTGAAGACGGCTGAAATGCCAGAAACCAGTCCTAGGAAGCTTGTTTCCGGTCCAAGGAAGGCATGGCTTGGCAATTCGGGCTGGACTGTTCCCATGTGGCACAGGGTCAGACTGATTTGCATATGGCCATGTCTGAACTGGGGTGGCAGAGTGGGCTAAAGAACGGTGATGGATCAAACCCAGATCTGTTGACTGGGTGTGAGTGTTTGATTGGTTCTGATGCTCCGTCCATCACCACCCACTTTTGTACCGCTTTGTTCGCCATAAGTTGGCAGGGTATGCTCAGACGTGAGTCCCTTGCTCACTTTGCCACTGGATTCAAGCAAGCCTGGCTGAAGACGGCTGAAATGCCAGAAACCGGTCCTAGGAAGCTTGTTTCCGGTCCAGGGAAGGCATGGCTTGGCAGTTCGGGCTGGACTGTTCCCATGAGGCACAGGGTCAGACTGATTTGCATATGGCCATGTCTGAACTGGGGTGTCAGAGTGGGCTAAAGAACGGTGATGGATCAAACCCAGATCTGTTGACTGGGTGTGAGTGTTTGATTGGTTTTGATGCTCCGTCCATCACCAACCCCTTTTGTACCGCTTTGTTTGCCATAAGTTGGCAGGGTATGCTCAGACGTGAGTCCCCTGCTCACTTTGCCACTGGATTCAAGCAAGCCTGGCTGATGACGGCTGAAATGCCAGAAACCGGTCCTAGGAAGCTTGTTTCCGGTCCAAGGAAGGCATGGCTTGGCAATTCGGGCTGGACTGTTCCCATGTGGCACAGGGTCAGACTGATTTGCATATGGCCATGTCTGAACTGGGGTGGCAGAGTGGGCTAAAGAACGGTGATGGATCAAACCCAGATCTGTTGACTGGGTGTGAGTGTTTGATTGGTTCTGATGCTCCGTCCATCACCAACCCCTTTTGTACCGCTTTGTTTGCCATAAGTTGGCAGTGTATGCTCAGACGTGAGTCCCCTGCTCACTTTGCCACTGGATTCAAGCAAGCCTGGCTGAAGACGGCTGAAATGCCAGAAACCGGTCCTAGGAAGCTTGTTTCCGGTCCAAGGAAGGCATGGCTTGGCAATTCGGGCTGGACTGTTCCCATGTGGCACAGGGTCAGACTGATTTGCATATGGCCATGTCTGAACTGGGGTGGCAGAGTGGGCTAAAGAACGGTGATGGATCAAACCCAGATCTGTTGACTGGGTGTGAGTGTTTGATTGGTTCTGATGCTCCGTCCATCACCAACCCCTTTTGTAGAGCATTGCAGTATAAGCAGGTAAGGTGCTTAGGTATAGGGAGTGTGTTGGGGGTAGGTCTGGTGTTGGTAGGAGCTCTTGATTGGTGTCTCCTTAGAAAAGGGGACCGGACCGGTGGGTTGTTATTGGAGGGGAGGGAGGTGATATCCAGTATGCTGGTGGCTGGGTTATTGGTGTTCATGGCAAGAAGCTCCTGGCATGAATATTTGATGAAAGCCATGGGGGATGGAGTATGGGGGGAGTATAGATGCGAACGAACAGCGGTCATGGCGGCTGGCGGCGGTCAAGCGCGGACGGGCTTGCCTTTGGCGCGCCGCTGGCGCGCCCGCTGCGCGCGTCCGCTCTGCGCACTCGTTTTTATGTGCGGAGTGGGCGGGACCGCGCCAGCCGCGCGTGGAGCGCTGACCTTCCTCTCTCACAGGAAGTGAGGATTTGGAAACTAAGTGTCTACCCCTCCGCTCAATCGGCACAAGCCGTGACGGACCAGGGGGACACCGGCGAAATAGGTGAGGCAGAAGACAGTACAAGCAGTAATATTTAAAAACACTTCTAAAATTTTTAAAATATACACGCAATGTCCAATCTGCTATTGACCTACGTGAACTGAGGAGGTCTGTGTGGATACAATCTGCTGCGCGCGTCTGCTCTGCGCACTCGTTTTTATGTGGGGAGGGGGCGGGACCGCACCAGCCGTGCGTGGAGCGCTGACCTTCCTCTCTCACAGGAAGTGAGGATTTGGAAACTAAGTGTCTACCCCTCCGCTCAATCGGCACAAGCCGTGACGGACCAGGGGGACACCAGCGAAATAGGTGAGGCAGAAGACAGTACAAGCAGTAATATTTAAAAACACTTCTAACATTTTTTAAATATACACGCAATGTCCAATCTGCTATTGACCTACGTGAACTGAGGAGGTCTGTGTGGATACAATCTGCTGCGCGTGTCTGCTCTGCGCACTCGTTTTTATGTGGGGAGTGGGCGGGACCGCGCCAGCCGTGCTTGGAGCGCTGACCTTCCTCTCTCACAGGAAGTGAGGATTTGGAAACTAAGTGTCTACCCCTCCGCTCAATCGGCACAAGCCATGACGGACCAGGGGGACACCGGCGAAATAGGTGAGGCAGAAGACAGTACAAGCAGTAATATTTAAAAACACTTCTAAAATTTTTAAAATATACACGCAATGTCCAATCTGCTATTGACCTACGTGAACTGAGGAGGTCTGTGTGGGTACAATCTGCTGCTGGTGGTGTCATGCGGCCAACTATGGTGTTTTGGCGTCTTGTGGAGTTTCCAAGGTGACGCGATAGCGTCGAGGATAATGAGAAGTCTGTAGTCATGTTTTTAGAATGGGTGTATGCTAAAAGAGCGTGGTCAGAGCTGATCGCAAAGTCACTGGGCTGAGCTAAACGTCAAGTGTGAGCAGTGAGGTAGCAACTGTCAGAAAAATACACACAGTGGGTAGCCCAGAGCTAGTATGTTACAGGTGTTGTTGGGCGGTGAGACCATTGTGTGATTTAACGTTACATTACACATAGGGGCAGTGAAGGAGATATGTGCCCCTAGTTCATTGGGTTGGATGTCAATAGATCAAATGTGTTGTGGCGCCAGTTTTTTAGGGGAAGAGGTCATGCTGTGACCACTCTAAAAACAAATTTATGAGGAGGCAGGGAGGTATGGTCGTGAGATGTGTAGATCTTAGACCAGTATCATCATCCCAATTGTAGCCACGGGATGTCATCGTTGAGGCCCTTCTCGTGTGAACGCAGGCGATAGACCCATCGTTGTTCCCTCACGTGTAGGGCTTTTGAGAGGTCAAATTTGCTTTTATTCATCACCTCGAGAATGGTCCATCGTAGGTCTGTGTCATTATGATTTCTTTCGGCAAAGTAACGTGTCAATTGAGTGTTTTTTTTTTTACACCTGATGGTGCTACGGTGTTCGTTAATGCGGATTTTGATTTTTCTTGTTGTCATGCCTACATATTTAAGGCCGCATGGACATGTTATTAGGTAAACGACATTTTCGGTGTTGCAGTTGCTGAATGTTCGTAGTTGCCATGGTTTTCCGGTGCCTATGTTCACTTATTTCGTGTTGTTGGTGAGGTTGCAGGATGTGCATCCGCCACAGGCAAAATGGGCCACCACTCGTGGTTGGTCCCAGAGTCTCCGTTGTTCTACACCATCTGTGGTTGGCATTTGGGCGAGTACTAATTCATCTCGCAAGCTTTTGTTGCGTTTAAATGCAAACAATGGTGGTTCCCACTATTTCCCAGCGCTGTTCAGGATATGCCATCTCTTCCTAATGATTTTTTGTACTGTATTGGAGGCAGGAGTAAATGTGGTGACACACACTGTTCTCCCAGTGTTCTCTTTAACCACGTCCTCCAATAGGGCTTCCCTTGGATTGTTTCTTGCTAATTTTTTTGCCTTTCTTACAATTTTTTTAGGGTAATAGCGTTCAAGGAGTTTCTTTTCCAGTTGAACTGCCTGTTCTTCTAAGGTATCATTGTTGGAGCAATTCCTCCTAACGCGAAAGAATTGTCCTACCAATAGATTTTGTCTTAAGGCCTTTGGGTGGTAGCTCTCATATAAGAGTAAGCTATTCTTATTGGTGGGCTTGTTGTGCACCTTAGTTGCAATCCCTTCGTTGGTCAGTGTGATATCCAGGTCTAGGAAAACTGCATGGTTTTTGTTGATTGTGTGTGTGAACCTGAGGTGTCTGTCTTTGGTGTTGACCCATTGGACAAATGTTGTTGCATACTCTTCAGTTCCATTCCACACTATCAGCATGTCTTCTATATAACGCTTCCAGATCTTTAGGTGTTTCAAGAATCGGTTCTGTGGACTGTGGATAAAGTCGTCCTCGAATTGTTGGACATATAGGCAGGCCATACTGGGGGCAAAGGTGCTGCCCATCGAAGTTCCCGTAATTTGATGGTAGATGACTTTCTCGAATTCAAAGAAATTCTCCGTGAGGGCCAGTTCAGCACACTCCATCACAAAGTGTTGTGGGGTTATAAAATCCCACTCCCTGTTAAGGATGATGTTCTCCACGACTTCCAGGGTCCGTCTTTGTGGTATGCTTGTGTAAAGAGCTTCTATGTCCATTGTTATAAACCAATCGTATATCCACCACCAGGTCTCTGAGGAGACATAGAACGTCCTTCGTATCCCTGAGGGAGGACAGTGATTCCTTAACGATTGGTCGCAGGAACCAGTCACAAAATTGTGACAAAGTCTCCAGGACTGACCCTATTCCAGACATGATTGGTCTACCTGGTGGGGGTGTCCGGTTTTTATGAATCTTGAGGAGTATGTAGAATCTTGGCATCCTGGGTTCCTCACTAACGAGGAAGCCAGCCTCCTGTCTGGTGATCCAGTCGTTGTTGAGTGCTTCTTCTACCATGTTTTTAATCCTGGTCGTGAGTGGGCCTGTAGGGTCGGTTCGATGTATAGCGTAGCTGCTTGAGTTGGCGAGCAGTCTCAGGCATTCTTCTCGATACATGTCATTATCCATGATGACAATGGCTCCCCCTTTGTCTGCCGGTGTTATGATAAGGTCATGGTTGTTTTTCAGGCCTTGTAGGGCCATGCGTTCTCTTCCAGTAAGGTTATTGAACTCTCTTGTGTTTTGGAAGTTGATATCCTCAATGTCTTTGAGCACCGCTTGTTCAAATGCAAGTATTTGGCAAGAAATGTTTTGATTGGATGGTTGAAAGGTCGACTTCTTCCTTAATCCTGCTGATTTCTTCTCCTCTGTATCTTCTTTGGTATCTCCAAAGAAATCGCGTAATTTAATTTTACGGAAGAACTGGGCCAGTTCTGTGTTGAGTACAAAAGGGTCGTTCTTCGGTGTGGGAACAAATCCCAAACCTTTGGAGAGTACGGTCTCTTCATCATATGTGAGTGTATGTTTGCTGATGTTGACAATGTTGGTTATTCCCTGCTTGTCGAGGGCATGTCCATTCTCCCTATGCTCCTGGTCCCCACTACATGGGGGGGTTGTTGTTGGTCCTCCCACTGTACCCTCGTGTTTCTTCTTTTTTGTCGGCCTCTCCCTCTGCCTCTGCCCCGGAATAAAAAAGGCGGTGGGCCTTGTGGGTATCCGAAGCCTGGTGGAAAATAAGGTTGTTGTCAGTAACCGAATGGAGGGGGCTGTGGGGCTTGCATCATGGGATGGTGGTAACCCAATGGTTTCCCATATTGTGGCCCTGAACCATCATCGCTGCTACTATCGTTCCTCTCCTCTCCAGAGCTGAATGTTCAGTTTAGGGGAGTGGGTCTGAACCGTTGTTTTCTCTCTGTCTGTTGTGGTGCTGGTTTGTCAGAGTGTTCATCAGTGACATACGGGTATACAGTTTCTTTGCTGAACTTCTGTATGTCCTTTCTGAGTATAGTCAGTTTGGACTGCGTGAGGTACTCCTTATATTCGGAATGGTCATTGTTGATTTCTTCCCGCTTTTTCTTAAAAACCGAAAGTTGTACCGTTGTCTTAAGTTTACATTCTCTCTGTTGGATCTCAATAAGAAGGGCATCTGCTAATTGTCTGGCTGTGTTAATGATTAGGATAAGACAATCTTTAGTGCACTTCCAGGCAATGCTGGAGCAATTGATTCTGAATTCCCTATTGTTGAGGAACAATCTTGGCTCATTGGTGACAATGAGACCTCTTGGGGCCGTGTTTTTCCGGAGATACTCCGTCATAAATGCCCCATGGAGGGCTGTGCGTATTTGTTCTTTTTTCTTAGTAGACAGTGCTTCCCATTCATCTGAATTTTCAACCATTTGTGTAACTACGGTTTCGGCTAGTAGAGATGGTGTATTAAGAATCTTTCCCCTCCCCTCCCCCCATGGGGCAAGTAGTTTTTGCGATTAGGGTAAGATTTATGAGAGCCACCTTGCTCTTACAATTTCCTGTTTCTGTGTACACACATAGAGTGTCACAAGTCACGTGAATAGTCACTCACTTATAGGAACCTACGCATGCGCTGTTTCTCGATGCTTTTAATTGTTCTCTTGACCCATTCCTACTGTTACAAAAATGTATGATATTTATTGCTCTTTCTATAGGCTTGACGTTTGGTAGCCGGTTAGGAAGTGGAAAGTGGCATTTGCCACACACGCACAGTGGTAATTTCTTGCCACCAGTTGGTAAGAACGGAGCCCCCCTGTTTACACTTAGGTCCTGATGAATGCCTTGGACCCACCTGGGCCGACACGGCAGAAACATGTCGACCACTCACGAGACGGTTAGGGGACACTAAACACCCCACTCACCGTCCAATGTTTTTAGTATCATATAGTTATTAGCCACATTAAAATAGGTTTCCTGATAACTATAATGATTTTTAACCTCTCACACACATTTCACGGGCCCCCACTCAATAGTTTAGAAGTGCATCCCTGTCGTCAGGTGTATGCCCGCCCTCTATCAAACAAAGGTTTTAGAGGGCGAGGACTGGCCGATGATGAAGCATGACACCAGGTGATGTGTGAGACCAGTCCGTCACTTTTTGTGAGATGCCTTCACTCACAATGTTTTTGTAACTGTAATATGGTCATCTCACTAGGAGCAGCTTTTTGTGGTAAACATTTAGTAGTGGAGGCTGCTAGCTCCTAGAACACCACTCCTCTTGTTCCCTTCTCCACACACTGTGGAGTTCCCTCGTGATTGCCTTTATTACTTGCCATGTAACAATAAGATCTGCCTCTTGCTGGAGCAGGCCAAGAATGTCCTATTAAGTCATGTGGAGAGTTATATTAAATTCTCTATGAGCTTAAAAATCCATCACATTCTGCAAAAGTTGACTTCAAACATCATGCAAAAGTCCATTGCATGCAGGGACCTGGACCCTTTGTATTTATCACTTACAATGAGACATGATCCTTTAGGCAATATTAATCTGCAGGAACTGTTGAAGCCTTTTACGTAAGTTGATCGCAGAATATTAGCGGTGTTCTTATTCATTTTCATGATGATAACTTCTCAGCCAGGGTCAATCCCAACCATGGCCTACATTTTGAGTTAATGGGCACACATGGTATCAAGTATGCCAATAAGGGCGAGGGGTTCAATTTGATAGTCGTGGGGAATTTTAACACCAATTTGGAGAATATGTCTTTGACCACTGAGACAAATATGTTTGAGGCTGTATTTATGGATGACACTGTACATGTTAAAGACCGCAGGGGCTGTGCGTTGTACTCCTACTTGGTGAGTTTGAATATCTGCAATGCCTTAGATCAGGTTGCACATTCCTGTTCCAGTATTGCCACTTCCATCGGGGGGGAACAAACGTCAGTCACTGATTACATTTTTGTCACAAGACATTTACTGAACCAGATTGTTTGTGGGTCTATCCAGCCCAGAGTGTTTTCTGTGATCACAATCCCCTGTCTATTACTACACAGAGGTCCAACAAGAGACTTAAGAAAATTGTGGTGGGTGATAGGAACATCTCCACCAGGGACAATGGGAGAATATTAGTCTGGAGAACGACCACTATGGCAGATGTACAATTTAAACTCAGTTCTGACAGTTTGGCTTTGAAAAACTCCTGTCTTTTACCCGAGCTAGGTTTCTTTAATGATGCAGAAGCCTACGTCCAATTGGGTCTCATATTCAGGGCCGCACTTATGAAGCCTCAAAGGCCCATGGGCCCCCATCACCCATCATAGCTTTATAATACTCGCGGATTAGCTAACAAACATCTTTGTAGAGCCTTGCACACAAACCCATGGAATAGGGGTATAGTTGCTGAGTGTAGGCGGGAGTATAAACAGAACCTGAGAAAAAGACAATTGAACACACAGTTAGATATTAGGAAGAAGCTGGTTATCTTGTAAGATCAGAGATACTACCATGTTTTGGCCTGTAATCGATCGTAACAAGAGGTCTAACTGTGCCAACAATTGTGTGTGTGTGAAAATATAGGCCCAGATGAATGTGTGGAGCATTTTCAAAAGACCTATAGTCCAACAAATAGTATCATAGATGTAACTGGTAATTCTCCTCCTAACTTTCCCATTGATGTTGTGTTGATGAGATGATAGAGGCAATTATTAACAGTCCCGCAAAAAAGCACCAGAGCCGATGGGATCACTATGGACCTCAATAAACTTGATCTTGAGTTGTGGATGCCTCTACTCCCCAATTACATAAATGTGGCCTGTAGTTTTGGTCTCCTCTAGTTTCGGAAATCTGCCATTATAGTTCCTGTAAAAACGTGAATCGTATGAGTCCCAGTGGTTACCAACTGATTTACCTGTTAGATTCCACAGTGAAAATTGTAGGTAGGATCGCTCTTGGTAGGTTCACCACTTGGGCATTGAATAAGTGTGTTATATCCCTTGTCCAGCATTGTTTCAGGAATGATTTGGGTATGATAGACCAGTGCCTTAATATAAATCTTCTGATACACAAATATATGATAGTTAAATGGAGTTGCATCTATGTAGGCTTTATGGATCTTTCTTGCTCCTTTGATTGTTTTGTTAGATCAAGGCTTTGGGTTGTATTGGAATTTATGGGGGTTGATAAGGGTCTGTGGTATTTTACGTGCCCCTTACTATGACCTCAAAGCCTCAGTAAGGCGTGGGGTTAGTGGTGAAAGTACAGAGCCTTTTGGATTGACTAGGAGGGGGCGGCAAAGGTGCATGCTTGCCCCTATTATATTTTAACAGTATTTTATTGGGCTGGAGGCAGCTTCGATTATGGATGGTAGGGGCATGCCTAGGGTTAAGAAAGAGGCTCTCTCAGTTATTATATGCAGGCGTCGCCATATACTTTTATCAAGAACCGCAAATGGGTTTAAAACCTTGTTGGATGCCTTTGCCAATTTCATGGGCCAATTGAACTTGGAAACCAATTTATTTTTCTGTTATGGCCTGTGGCCCCAGAAACCGTAAACGCTGCTGCTTGGCCATTCATGCTAAACCATTCTTGAGAGTTCATGAGTTTCCATATTTAGGAGTAACTTTTGACTCACACTGTCCTTGGGCTCCTTGTCTGGCTCGGAGAATGCAGATATTCGCTAACGCAGTTGAGTTTATGTTTAAATTGTTGTCTAACTTTAGAATGAAACCAATTACCCCACACCTAGAATTGTAGAAGAGAAAATGTTTACCAGTATTAACTTATGGATCCAGAGTATGAAGATATAAAAAAGTTAGTTCTTTACAGGCCATGGAAAATAAAGCTTGTAGATGTATTTTGGGACTCCCAGTAAGCTGTTCTTCCTCTGTGAGTCATGAGCAACCTGGGATTCCTTTTGTTGAAGACTTTATAAGTTTGGTCCCCCTATTGTTACAGTGCTCACTTTGGCATAATCTGAATGCTTCATTCAACAGGGATGTTAGTGATGATTACCTATCCTGGGATCCGGGTCAACAGAATCCAGTGCTTTATTACATTAAGCAGATCTGCAATAAAGTATGCGACCGTGAAACTTTTCCAACTCTGGCAAATTAAATGATAAGGATAGATGATGCCTAAAAACACTGTTTTGGGCCATCAGGCAGAAGGAAAGGTGTGCAGTGGAATAAATTAAGCCTACTAACATTGAATACACTATGATACAAGCCTCCTTGATTCCCGAACCCCACTTATATATGGTGTATAATGCATGGAACCGGATGACAATGGCCAGATTTATTTTGAGGATTTTTAGAATCATTTATGTTTTCCCGTGGGCCAGAATGATCCTTCTGGTATCCTCATATGCTTGTGTGATAACCATTCTTCACAGAGTTTTTTTACATTTTACTTTTTTTGCAGATTTTATTGTTTTTAATTCGGGTTTTGATGAGAGCTGGCCTGTCTAGATGCCAACCTATATTGTTATTTCTTCAACACTTTTATTCCCCTGTGGTGTGTTTTAGTGTTTTTGATTTTCTGAAATTTGTCTTGCGTCACAGAACATCGTTAATGTTTTAAAACTTTTCTGGTGCACTGGTTTTAGTATTTTATTCCTATGCATTTCTTTTGACCAGTAAGCACCAGTGGCTAGTTTTAAGTGTTTAGCTTGCAATATTTTTGTATTTCTAATGTACTGTATGTGCTTTTATGATTCTTTTTTAATGATCGAATAAAGCTACTGATTTATAGAGCAAGAAATTAAACTATGCAACTAAGACAAATAAGTCAAAACTCCATCTATTGAAGCATAAAACAAGCAAACTACCATCAGGTGTATGCCCCTTATTTCTTTAGATATTTCTTGAGCATTTCTCCACCACCTGCTTTGGTGTTTGTTTACCAATCTATCTTCAGAATGTAAGTATATGGCTTTCTAAAGATAATAGCGTTATTAATCTAATATTCTTTGTACCTTACTCACAGTTCCACAAGTGAACACAACTTTTTGGTTCCTCAGTGAATTTGAGAAAACCCCTGACAGTACAAAATTCTGCAATGAAATACAGCAATTTCTTCAACAATCTTCACGTACGTAGCAGTCGCAATGCAAATCAGGGTGCCATGTTAATATACTTGTGCCGGGTATTCCCAGACGTGGGTCCCGGGTTCACTGTGCCACTGGAATCAAACTATCCTGGCTGATGAGGGCTGAAAGTCCGAAACCGGTCCTAGGATGCTTGTTTCCGGTCCAGGAAGGACCTGGCTTGGCAGTTCGGGCTGGACTGTTCCCATGAGGCACAGGGTCAAGGCTGATTTGCATATGGCCAGGTCTAAACTGGGGTGGCATGGTGAGCAAATGAATGATGGATTTAACCCAGATCTCTTGACTGGGGGTGAATGTTTTGATTTGTTCAGCATTCCGTCCATCAATTGTGTGTCTTTTGCTTTCTCGCCCTAAGTACGCCGGGCATGCTCAGACATGGGTCCCGGGCTCACTGTGCCACTGGAATCAAGCTATCCTGGCTGATGAGGGCTGAAAGCCCAATACCGGTCCTAGGATGCTTGTTTCCGGTCCAGGGAGGACCTGGTGTGGCAGTTCGGGCTGGACTGTTCCCATGAGGCACAGGGTCAAGGCTGATTTGCATATGGCCAGGTCTAAACTGGGGTGGCATGGTGAGCAAAAGAATGATGGACTTAACCCAGATCTCTTGACTGGGGGTGAATGTTTTGATTTGTTTAGCATTTCGTCCATCAATTGTGTGTCTTTTGCTTTATGTTAATAGCCTTGGGCAGCAAGATGGATGTCAGTTCATGTAAGTAAACTTGTAAGATATCTGATGACATTTTTGGGCTTACGTCTTTTCATCAAGAAAAGGGTAAAGTACTCGCTTGTAAATTATACAGCATACGACACTACGTGTACTATGTACAAACAGATTTGAACTATCTTACACTGCTATGAATGTGAACAATAACAGTCATGCTTTTTACACTGACACTCCATTTCGGCACACTGGAATAAACCTGACAGTTCTCTGAATATGAAATCTAACATGTCAAGATTGTTGTCCTGTGACTAAATGTAATACTCCACTGTCTACCGATTTCCGCAATGCTACCATGACATACACCAAGATTTTTAAAAACATTATTAAAACAAAAAATGTACAGGTGTACCGCAAAGGAACACATATTCATTTACTTACTTACTTATTTACTTACTTACTTATTTATTTATTTGTGTAACAGGTTTTGCACAGCAATTGCATGCTGCCTTGCAGCCATTGCAGTGCATTGGTATCTGTACATTGCTGTCCAGAGATTTTGGCAGAGGTGATAGTACAAGAGATCATAGTTACTCAACATGAGTTCAGGATGACCTGTAGAAGGTGATGTTCAGGTGGTTCACAGGAGGGAGAAGCTGAGTCAACCTGGTGACATCAGAGATGTTGGAGCTTCAAAAGTACTTTATGTTGAGTGTGGCCAGTTTATGGGAAAGTAGAGGGTGATCATACTGAGATGCTGGTGTGCTGAAAATGTAAGTGAAAAGAGAAATCCAGAATTATTTCCTCAATTTAAGAAGTATGTATGTATGCATGTATGTATATGGTATTTCAGTAACGCACATTTACTCGAAAGACAGAGGAGCACTGTAGATGGTCAAAGACAAGTGTAAAGTCAGTGAGTAATAGGAGAGGAAGCTGTGTGGTGGATGGTTAATACATTGTGAGGTAGTTTTCTTTAAAGTGGTGAGTCTTCAACTCCTAAATCTGAGCAGTGTTAGGGCGGTTCTGATGGTTATCGGGATGTTGTTCCAGATCCTGGGTGCATAGATCAAAAAGGATTGTTGTCTTGTTTTTACGTTTTTTACACTTCATAGTCAGCAGACTGGTGGTGTTCTGGTTGCTCATTGTGATGGCTTTTTAAATAATACAGATAGTTTTGAAGATGATGTGGTCTAGCAAGGGGCACCAATGGAGTTCTATTAGGGTGTGGTTGATGTGATCATATTTTTTTCGGGCCCTGGATAAGACGTGCTGCGGCATGTAGGATGCCCCTAAGCAGTACTAGTGTGGAGTTTGCCTAGGCTTACAGTAGGACATTACTACCATCCAGATGCGAGAGTACAAGGGTTTGAACAGCACTTCTGAAGTGGCTTTCTGGAAGAAACAGTTTGACTTTATTTAGAAGAGGTAGTACAAAGCATTCTTTGTTTTTTTGGCAAAGTGTCCATCACTTGAGGAAGAGGTAGTGTCCACAGTGAATCCAAGTGATTTGGCATTCAGTGAGAGTCGGGGTTTAAAACTGTCACAGTTCATGTCAGTGAGCTAGGTTTGTATTGTATATTATTTGTTGTTCTTGGATACTAATAGGAATTCTGAATTGGTTGGTCTGACCTTCAGGTCGGTGCAGGGCATTCAGCTCTGGGTGATGTGCAAGCAGTGTTTAAGGCATTGGATGTCTGAAGCACAGGAGACCTTCAAGTTGAGTTGTGTATCATTTAGATTTGGTGAGACATTTTCAGGCTGCCTCGTCCTGATGCACTGGCTGCCCTGTGAAGGTCGGGCTCTTCCGAGGCTTATTAGAGTTGGACAGTTTAAATGGGAGCCGGACCTGCTTGCCCTTGAAAGGTGACATCTTTCATGCGTGGAAAGTAAGGGAAGCTGTTGAAGGTTTCACTGCTGGCTGTGTCGTGTTTCAAGGAGTACCTGGAACTTTTAAACACTATGGATTGTTGGGACACACCTTATTCGCGCATGCATGGGAAAAACTGTAAGTGGAGGAAAGTTATGCAGCGCTATGTCTATTTTTTTGCTACTTAGCGCATGGACTTTTTATTAAGCGCTCTTCGCTCCATGTCAGGTTTTTCATCATTCCCATCATGCACTCTGTTTGAAAATGTACCTGCGTGTTTAAAAGGACCACGTGGGATGATTCAAAATGCAGAGATTAGTCCCGTGATCAAGGCTCCTGTGAGAGCAGAAACGTTGGGAAAGTGTGCGTTCCTCATGCTGTGGGGTTCCATGGAATAAACGAATTTATTCACGACACGACCTGTGCCGGTGCACTTCTTTTGAAGCTAAGAGGAGATTTGGTGAGACATTTTCAGGCTGCCTCGTCCTGATGCACTGGCTGCCCTGTGAAGGTCGGGCTCTTCCGAGGCTTATTAGAGTTGGACAGTTTAAATGGGAGCCGGACCTGCTTGCCCTTGAAAGGTGACATCTTTCATGCGTGGAAAGTAAGGGAAGCTGTTGAAGGTTTCACTGCTGGCTGTGTCGTGTTTCAAGGAGTACCTGGAACTTTTAAACACTATGGATTGTTGGGACACACCTTATTCGCGCATGCATGGGAAAAACTGTAAGTGGAGGAAAGTTATGCAGCGCTATGTCTATTTTTTTGCTACTTAGCGCATGGACTTTTTATTAAGCGCTCTTCGCTCCATGTCAGGTTTTTCATCATTCCCATCATGCACTCTGTTTGAAAATGTACCTGCGTGTTTAAAAGGACCACGTGGGATGATTCAAAATGCAGAGATTAGTCCCGTGATCAAGGCTCCTGTGAGAGCAGAAACGTTGGGAAAGTGTGCGTTCCTCATGCTGTGGGGTTCCATGGAATAAACGAATTTATTCACGACACGACCTGTGCCGGTGCACTTCTTTTGAAGCTAAGAGGAGATTTGGTGAGACATTTTCAGGCTGCCTCGTCCTGATGCACTGGCTGCCCTGTGAAGGTCGGGCTCTTCCGAGGCTTATTAGAGTTGGACATATTGGTGAATTTTGAAGATGCTGTCTGTGAGTAAAGCATCAAGTGGCTTCATGTAAAGCTTTGAGATGAAACTCCCTGTGTAATAGGATTCTTTTGGGACCTGGATGTGTCAATGTGAAACAATTGGTGTCAGTTGGACTGCTTTTTCAATACAGATAGAGTCTTTGACCTCAGTTCTATAGGTAGTAATACATGTTAACAACAATAACGTTTGTCCAGTCAGTCTATTTGCATGGCACATTAGTGATATCAGTGCCAAAACTGAAAGGTACATGCATCTAAGCACCCCACAACTATCCACATACACTTATATAATAACCATTGGAACAGGAGGATATGTCATGAGTCTTGATCTGCTTGCATATAAATACCAATGTATACTGTGAGAGAGTCATCATTTTTTCCCTGATCACCGCCATTTCTTTGACTCATACTGGTGGTTGCTGACTCTGATTGTGCCCTGGGCTCTGCTAACAATTCACTGACACAATATCGCCTATGAAAATATTGCCATATCAAAATATCGTGACCAAAATATAATTGTCAAAAATATCATCATCTTATACTTATAATGGTGAGTACAAAAATATCAAAAATATAATATTGTTGTCATTAATATCGTCTGTTGTATTAACTATAGTTTTTTAAATCTATATATATTGAAATATTAAATATGAAACATATTAAATATTAACACTAATTTAAATAAAATAGATTTGATATATATTTCAAAAAATAGAACAAATAAACGTATTTAAAAAAGTTAAGCACACACATATTATTTTATCTATCTATCTATCTATCTATCTATCTATCTATCTATCTATCTATCTATCTATCTATCTATCTATCTATCTATCTATCTATCTGTCTATCTATATATATATACCTATATATATATACTTAAAAAACCTATCATTAAACTAATAATTTTAATTATATGTAGTAATATAACAAAAAGTTATATAAATATGTATGCATATACCAATAACATAACAATACTTGCAAATCAAACTATTTTAATTGAAATAAACCAGTAAACAAAATACGTTTCTTACAATTTAATAAAAATGTTTTATACATTAAAAACATTAATAATTATAAATCTTATAAGTTTAAATAAGCAAAATATAACCTAGGAATTGTAACAATATAAAATAAATTATAACATTTTATATTTAATTCACTTACTAGTACCACTATAATGTATACAAAAGTAGGCAAAGTGTTGTACTAAGGATATACAAAATGTATTACTCCCACTTCAGGCAACAAAACAGCAGGGAAACCGTTACATCACACAAGGGTAAAATTTCCTATTCCAACTCCAGTAACTTCAATTTTAGGGAAAGTGTTGGATAACGGAGGGGTAAAATGTACTATTCCCACTAGGGAATAGTAAATTGGATTGCGAAAGGGGTAACATTTACTATTCCCACTCCAGTCAGTACAACAGTAGGGAAAGTGTCAGATTGCACAGGGATAAAATGTAATATTCCCACTCCATTCTGAGCAACAGTAGGGAAAGTGTAGAACTACAGATGGTTAGGATTTACTATTACCACTCCAGTCTGTGCAGCAGTAAGGAAAGTGTTGGATTGCGGAGGGGTAAAATTTACTATTCCCTCTCCAGTCTGTGCAACAGTAAAACAAGTTACTATTCTCTCTCCAATTAATGCAAAGTAGATAAAGTGTTGGACTTCAGAGGGGTAACATTTACTATTCCCACTCCAGTCAGTGGAACAGTAAGGAAAGTGTCTGATTGCGGGGGGGTAATATTTACTATTCCCACTCCAGTCAGTGCAACATGAAAAACAAACACATTCTCTTCAACACAGTAAATTAGTTTTAAAAACACAGTAAATCAATACAAATAGAAATATGTAAAACAAAGAAATAAACACATATTTTATATTAAAAATTAAATTAAATAAATGCATATTACAATGTTGAATACATATCATAAATAACTACAAATATTATTATAATTAAAATATAAATATATTTTTCAATTAGATAAACAATGGCATTTAAAAATTATTTAATAAAAAAATATTTATTACATTATTTTATTTTAATTACTTCTCACTCTATACCCCTACAAAACTCACAACCCACACCTAAAACGTAACTTTAAAAAACAAATTATTTACACTATTGACATAAATATTTATCTATAAACTAATTATCATTATAAAAATTTAATTATTGCTTAATTATAGTGAATTGACTTCCCACAATACACCCCAAAACACACTCCTAAAATGTAATTTTACGAAACATTAATTACACAATTAACATAATTAATTATCAATTTAATAATTAATATCAATAAAATTAATTATTACTTAATTCAAATTAATTTACTTCCCTCGCTCTACCCCTACAAATCCCACAAACCACACCTAAATGTCAGTAAAAAAAAAAAATTGCACAATTAACATAATTATTTGTCAATTAAATAATTATTATTAATTAAACACCCAGGGGTCGATTCCCATTCCGGCCGCAAATCGTACCGACCGACACGGACCCGGACCGGAAACCAACCGACACGGACCAGCGCCGTAAGACCCGTACAGTACGATGCAACGTGTATGAATTACAACCGGCACGTACGGAATACAAGCCGTACGACCGAGCCATAGGGAAAATAGTGATCCGGCCGGAAAACCGACGTGAGTTTCACCGACCGACACGAACCCGGAATGAACCCGACCGACCCGTACCCGCGATGTCCGATCCGCGAGGTACGATGTAATGCGTGTAAATCCAGACCGACTCGCACGGAGACCAAGCCACACGACCGACACGCACAGAAAACCGGGCCCACAAGTAATAGAGATCTCCGCGACCCATGCGTATGAAACACAGAAGATAGTCAGCGTAAACGAGGTGGAGAAGCCCGCATGAGCCAACATCAGCGTCCGTTTCTGTCAGAAGAACGTCTCCTTCATGCCTACAAAACCCAAAGGAAAAAAGACAAAAAAAGGACCAAACAAGCAATGACAAAGCCAATAAATATCAAATAAAAAAAACCTGGGACAAAGACACACCCACAACTCCAAATATATAAAGGACTACAATTACTACCATGATCCCTTGCAAACAGGAGGCACAGCCAGCAGCAAACACCATCACACAGCAACCACAGACAAACTCACAACTCACCCATCACGCAACTCACAAACCATCAGCACCTCATCCAAAAGCACACACACATACAGCTAGCAAAACCAAACCTAACCCACCCTCACTTGCACCCTCACACACACATCACTCACCACCACCACCCATCACCATGCCCCCAAAGAAGAATCCAAAGTTCACAGATAGTGAGTTAGAAGTGCTGGTAGACGAGATCATCAGAGTAGAGCCACATTTGTTTGGTACAATGGTCCAAAGGACCCCCATGTCACAGAAAACAAAGATGTGGGCGAGGATTGTGGACAAGGTGAACTCTCAAGCACCAGCAAGGAGCACAAAGGACGATATCCAGAACAGGTGGTATGACGTGCACAGGAGGTTCAAGAAACTCTTTGAAAAAGATCACACCCTGAGTCAGTGCACCAGCTGTGGCCCTCCTGCCAAACCAGTCTACTTCAGGACCTGGGAGGAGAAGGTGCGGGACATCCTACCACCAGAGAGCGTCCAGGGTCTAACAGACATACCAGAGCCTGGTGGGTACACGAACAACATACCCAATATTGTGTGGCAAGGGGACAGTGAAACCATGCACCGCAAGCAAAGCCACACTAACCAATAGATAATCATCCCAAGATGTGTATGCCAGTCAGACAAACACAATACCTGCCATCTCACAGTGACTTGGAACTGTGTCATGACATGCACCAACCTACAAACAAATAGAGCAAGGCAGTGGTGCAAAGCTAAATAAACACTGCCAGACAGTTTGCCACCACAAACTCACAACCTCACAATGCAGCTAACTGACAAAAAGGAATAGTGGGGATGCAGGTGAAGTGAGTGTATACAAAAGCATGATGGGGTTTGTAGTAACAGATAATGCTCCCCCTCCTGATTGGCCCATCAAGACCTCACTGAAACATGCCCACATCACAGGGAGTGGAAAATGACTGACAAGATGGCTGACACTGGGTCCTGCTGTGGGGAGCACACTGCCCTGGTAGGGCTTGTGCGCAAATCAGAAGCAGGACACCACTGACTGACATCCTGAAAGACAACTTGCACGCCCTGCACTGGAAGCACGTTTCATGGTGGGAGTCTGGCCAGGTGGGAAGGAGGACTGACAGCTCTGACCATACTTACCAGCATGTGGAGACACCCCCCAACATAAACTCCACACAACTCACCAGGTAGAATGCATTGACCCACACCTCTGTGAAATATCAGCAAAAGATACCCCGTACTGGGTGCTGCTGTGTGAAGCACAGGGGCTCTCTTTGGACTTGTAGCCAAACAACCACCAGGATTTCACAGTAGGACATCTTGCCATTGCTGTCACACCCCCTCACTGGGAAGCAGGGTCTAGAGGGAGAAAGTATGGGCATGCTGGGAAGGGGGTGTAGCCAAGAGTATGATGGGAGTTGCAGTCACAGACAATCCACACCCACCCACATGGCCCAGCAAGCAAACACAGAACCATGCTCGCCTCACAGGGAGTGGGAAGGGACTGACAAGATGTCTGACACTGGGCTTTGTTGTGGGGAGCACAAGGCCCAGCTGGGAAATGGGCAACAACAAACACCAGGACTTCACAGTCAGCCATCTTGCCATTGCTGTCACACCCCCTCACAGGGAAGCAGAGTCAAGAGGGAGGAAGAATGGGCATGCTGGAAAGGGGGTGTAGCCAAGAGTATGATGGGAGTTGCCGTCACAGACAATCCGCACCCACCCAAATGGCCCAGCAAGCAAACACTGAACCATGCTTGCCTCACAGGGAGTGGGAAGGGACTGACAAGATGTCTGACACTGGGCTCTGTTGTGGGGGAGCACAAGGCCCTGCTGGGAAATGGGCAACAACAATATCAAACTCTGTCCGTGACAAGATGGGAAAAAGCAGTGTACAGGCAGGCATCTGTTCGTACAGTAGAAAATGTCATGTTTGTGAACCATTGATGCCTGAAGAAACATAACTTACATTGTGTGTCCCTTCCAATCACAGGTGGTGCTGGGGACCTAGCACCAAATGAAGAGGATTCCCAGTCCCACAATCTGGTGGACACTGAGCTCTCTGGTTTGACTCTGTCTCTGTCCTCTTCGGATGGAGAGCGACAGGGCACCCCCGCCAACACGGAAAGACCAAGGCCACTGAACACCCACTGCACAGGGACACAGGACCCCCGGAAGCTACAGCAAACACCACCAGCAACACCACCCAAGGAGTCCCAGTGTCACCTGTGCGTCCCGCCGCTGGTCCTGCATTTGTGGATAGGGGTGCTGGGAGGGGTGGGAGGCAGAGGGCGCGCCTTGCAGAGGGGTCTGGACTGCATGATGACCCCCAACTGGCACGCATCATAGATGTGTACCAGGATAGCACCAGAGGATTTGGCCAGGTAGTTGGGATCCTCAAGGACATACAACAGTGGAGGCAAAGTGGGATGCCCTTACTGCGGTGCATCGGGACATACTCAAATGCCTCCGCCAGATCAACACAAACCTGTCCACACCTCCCTGTGTGGCCACAACATCTGTTGCAACACCATCTGCCAGCGCCACAGGGAGGGAGGAGGACTCTGGCGGAGAGGCCCCTGCATCGCAGAGGCCTGCATCTGAGGATCCCCCCCCAAGAAGAAGAGGGGTCGTCCGAAGAAGGACATGTGAGAGGCAGATGTCCCAGCACATCCCCCAGGGCCTCTAAACCTGTTCTGGATAATGTTCTTTGTGCGCAACCCGTTCACCTCGTTCAATCGCACACAACTCGCCCACATGACATGGAGGGTTCATGTTGGTCCAATGTAGCAGATGACTGTGGACATTACTCTGGACATTTCATCTACCAGCACTTCCAACTTTAATGTGAACTTTGGATTCCAAAACCAATAAACAGCACCCACCATCCTGTGCACTTTCCTCACACATGTTCGAAAATAAACTCACCAGTACACCATGCTTGCCTCAGTTGTGATTCCAACTTGTCATGTGTCATGGAGATGTCGATCTGCTACACAACACAGTGCATGCCAAATACTGCAACAATGTGACCAACGTTAGGTGAGTCATGGTGATGTGACACATGTGAGGGAGACACACAACTATGGCAACACAACACATACTCACCATGGCCATGTTACTCATCCCACACAATGATGTTGACCTGAAACACATAGGTATGCCCAAACACAACACCTATCCACAGTCATTGGTAACAAGTCCACAGGTGAGGTAAGCAAATGTCACTCAGATGTGGGAAGACAGGCAATGCACCTAACAAAGCATAGCACAGGTCCATTACACATCAGCAACATGTTTATTCAAAAAATAGTTGCAAGACAATTGTACATTACGGTGGACACACGGTCACAGAGGTGCCGATTCGGATCCTGGAAAAAATTTCCTCATACGAATCGTATCCAGGATTTTTACCGTACGAATCGTACAAGTAGCGTACAAATTGCCAAGTACGATTCGTATGGGAAAAAGTCCATACGAATCGCATTGGGAAAATATCCCCACACGTCCTCGGGTCGGAAAATGTGTCCGACACATCCTCGGGCGATTTACCCTACGAATCGGAAAAATGAAGTCCGACCGCGCAAGTACGTTCCGTCCCGTTCTTCCAATTTTACAACCGTATGGAAAATACACCGTAGGGACCGAACTGCAATAGCAACCATGGAGACAAGTGCCCGCATACGCGCCGAATCCCCCCCAGACCCCGTGTATGTACGAGTCGAACCCCCACCCGTGTATGTACGAGTCGAACCCCCACCCGTTTATGTACACCCATGTATGTACGAGTCGTACCCCCACCCGTGTATGTACACCTGTGTATGTACGAGTCGAACCCCCACCCATGTATGTACACCCGTGTATGTACGAGTCGTACCCCCACCCATTTATGTACACCCGTGTATGTACGAGTCGTACCCCCACCCATGTAAGTACGAGTCGAACCCCCACCCGTGTATGTACGAGTCGAACCCCCACCCGTGTATGTACGAGTCAAACCCCCACCTGTGTATGTACACCCGTGTATGTACGAGTCGTACCCCCACCCGCGTATGTACGAGTCGAGCCCCCACCCGTGTATGTACGAGTCGAACGCCACCCGTGTATGTACGAGTCGAACCCCCACCTGTGTATGTACACCCGTGTATGTACGAGTCATACCCCCACCCGTGTATGTACGGTGCGTACCCCCAGCGCTGGGGGTACGCACCGTACATACAGGGGTGGGGGTACGACTCGTACATACACGGGTGTACATACACAGGTGGGGGTTCGACTCGTACATACACGGGTGGGGGTTTGACTCGTACATACACGGGTGGGGGTTCGACTCGTACATACACGGGTGTACATACACAGGTGGGGCACGTACATCCGCAGGGTCTGGGGGGGGTTCGGCACGTACCTGGCCCCCAATTCCGCTCGCATCGCGCCGTACTTCGCTTTTCCGGCACTTTTTGGGTGCCGTAAAAATATTGCCGTCCGGACTGGTGTCGGTTCGAATCGTACTTCCTTGTTCGTGAAACGGAGCCTGACTGCGTCCCGACGTCACGTCGGCGCTTTCACGGATCACATTTGTATGTATATTTTCGTCGGTCGGTGTTTTTTACGATTCGTACGGAAATGGTGTTTCCGTGCGAATCGTACTCCCATGTTTGTAATGTAATGAGAAAACCCTCCGACCGACGGTTCGTACCCGGTTTTTCCAGGATGGGAATCGGCACCAGAGTGTCTGAGAATTGGAGTCCAGGGGTGTGTGGCACATCACTTGATGTCAATTGACTACTCCCACACTGGTGTCGGATTCTGGGTGTTGGAGGTCAGTGTTGACCAAACAACAGGCAAATTTCCCTGTGAAGGACAGACACAAGACACAGTCAAAGCACAGCAGAACAGGAGAGAAATGCAATACACATGCATGTAGGAGAGTAGGATCTGCACTTATGTTGCCCCCACTTTTTTTCTGATGTATACACTGGTTTCTGGCTATAGTCTGACTGGGTCCCTGCTAATCAGGGCCCCACTCTCTCTGTTCTCTCTAAACAACTTGGAGTGCATATTAGATGCACTAGTGATTGGATACTGTGGTACCTTATGAGCCCCTAGTATATGGTACCCTAGGTACCACGGGCATAGGTACTTCACAGGTCTACCAGGGGCTGAAGCATGTATTATGCCACCCCTGAGAAGCAGACTAAATCTTACACCACAGGCCTGCTACTGCAGCCTGGGTGAGGTAGTGTTAGCACTCCTCACTGAGATATAGGTTCCTATATCGCACCATACACACACATATAAACCTATCAGTCACCCCTAAGGCAGGCCCTATCAATCCTGAGGGCAGGGTGCTTAGTTTACAATGTGAGGGGGCGCCTCTGCCTGAGCAGGGCCCCTCTGCAGCTGGCAGGGTCTATTCCTTGTGGCTGTTTGTGGATGAGGTTAAACCATATACTCTTAAGTGCATTATAAATGCTAACTTTGGAATGACTGCATCAAAACATGTCGTGTTTGGTGTCAAACAACTTGGAATCATACCCCCACATCAGTCCATGATGTGGGAGCATGATCTCACCCTTCTAGAGGGGACAACCTGTGCCTACTGTGGTAACACAGTAGAAATCTGAAAGATCCCTGGCATCACAAAACGGATGCCACCAGCAAAGACACTGGGCTGCCTTCCTGCTGCTGACTGAAACTCACAGTGGAGGAGCCCAACAACAGGCATCCTGTCACAGGAAGGTGTCACCACCTTCCAGACAGGATTTAGTGTATTGGGGCTGGGTGGGTGCACTCCTAGAGTCCTTTGAAGTCCTGCACTGGGGAGCAGTAGGCTCCTCTGTGTATATGCCAGCTCAAACCGGTTCAGGGGCTACCTGTTCCTGCTGTGGCACGAAACTGGACAAAGGGAAGTGGGTGTAACCACCCCCTACCCTGACCCTCCCAGAGGAGTCATCATAGAGCAAGTCCCTCACCTATCTTCAGTATAAGATAGGAAACTTTGCCATTGCAAAGTAGATAACCCTGGATGACGCTTTACAAAAAGAATCCTGGTCCTTCGACGTTCCACTATTTTGAAGACGGTAGAATCTCCCTTGGAGTCAAGAAGTGACTTCCCTGCTTGGCAGGCACCAAAACTTGAATCAACAGTTGCAAACTTTCCCGCTCCCGGTGGAGTCCGAAGTCCCTGCAGCCCTGGAAGTAGATTTCCTGACTTTTCGACGGCCATTGTGAGTCCCCAGCAGAGCTGAGGTGAGTGGACCCCACGAGTGACGAGGAACCGTAATACCTGGGAACCGTGCACTATTGTCAAGTGCAACCCTTTCATGACATTCTACGAACTTCTGCTTTGGACCACTTGTGGCCCAAGCCTCCAGCAGGTTTTGCAGTAATAATCAGAGGCCTACCCCATCCCGAGTGACCGTGGGCTCCTGTGAAGCATTTCCTCAAGAGGCGTCTTTGCGATCCCTTGCCCATTGGCTTGTGGGTCCCCTAAAGACTTTCTTATCAACTAAAAGGACTCCCCTGGTTGCTCAAGGCCTGCAATCACTCACCCTTGCTGGGTGAGTCCCTCAGACTTTGCTGGTCTGCACCATCGACTTTATTCACTTTTCACGAGACTTGCTGTTGCCAAGGCTTGTTGGCTCCAATCTGGTTGCCAACACCGCAGTCAGCTGCAGACGTTCTGGGACACTCTGAATCCAGCTGCTGGTCATTGTTGATCTCTCCGGGACCTCGTGAGCGAAGAGTCAAAACATCCTTGATCGCCTGAAATCACCCGACATCCGTGGGCATCCATCTTCCTGGCCCCGGGTCACTGGCAAGTGACTGTGAACACTGTCCCTTCAATTTTCAGGTCATCTGCATCTTGAATCCAGCCTTGGATTCAACCGGAAACTTCTTCAGTCTTCGCAAGCAGCAAACCTTCTATGGTCTACATAGAAAACAGCGACGCAACCCGACACCAAAAGACACCTATGCAGCCGGCTTCCCTGGGTGAGGTAACTCGTGCACTCCAGTGCCCTAGTGTGTGTTGGCCCTCGAATTGCTTACCTTGTAAGTGGCTTGCTTGTAGACTTCCTCGAAGTACCCTAAAACTTTAAAAATCAAACCGCGACTTGCTCCATTGTAATCAATAGGGAACCTGCGGCTGTGTTCTCACACTGCATGCGTCTCCCGTGGGTCTGTTGCTTACCTGCTTTCACTGCAGTTGTGAAGCCCCAGTGATTCTACAGGCCCTAGGCCTTGTCATTCTGCAAGTTGACTTTCCTAAACCTCTTTTTTAGTTTATGGTCTGGTACGCCCCAGGGCCCCAGCCATATTTGTGCTTAACTTATTGTGAAACGTTGATATTTGAATGTGTTCTTGGCTTCTAATCTCATAAAGAGATTAGTAGAGTGTGTCTAGAAATAAATACATATATATTTGATATATATACCTGTGTGGTGTCCTTTCATTTGGTAATTCAAGAGATTATAAGGTAAAACAAGCTGCTTTACTCCTCTGAGACTTAGCCTGAAGGCTGCTCTCCACAGCTACCACTAGGATAGTTTTCTTTAAAAGGTTGTCTTAAACCTATCTACCATAAGAGTCAAATTGGACTGGTGCAAGGTGGCCACTATAATTAGTGACCAGCACATGCCAGGCCAACTTCTCACAATGCACAAAACATGTCACAAGAAACCTATACAGAAACAAGTTAGCAGTACTACCCGATTGTGGAGTACACACCACCTGAATGGACACATTACTGCACGCATCCAGTCAAGTGGCACACAGACTCACTCATACAGCAACAGGGCATTGACAACACATTCCAGGCTAACTCCATACATTGACATAACAACCCTGGAAACTCACATTCAGGTGAAGAAGTTGTTGATGAGCTGTGAGCAGACGTCACCCTCATCCTCATCATCACTGGCATTGTGGCCCAGGCCGGGATCCTCCACAGGTGGCGGAGGTTGGTCATCGTCATCCTGGATGAGAGGCACCTTCTTCTGCACTGCCATGTTGTGTAGCATGCAGCATACAAGGATTATTTTGCACACCTTTGCAGGCTCATATGGGAGGGCCCCTCTGGTCTTGTCCAGGCAGTGAAAGCGGCTTTTCAGGAGGCCGAAGGTCCGCTCAATCACCATTGCCTCATTGTAGCGCATCTCGGCTGGTGTCACAGGGTTCCTGAGGGGTGTCAGCAACCACGTCATGTTGGGGTATCCGTAGTCACCTACACACAAAAAAAATGAACAAGTAGCTGAGTTTTGTAGGAGTGCGGAATACAACATTGCCAAACACACACAATGATAAACAGTCAGTACACACCGACAAGCCAGGCACGCTGATCTGGCATCTGTGACATCAGTGTTGCAATGCGACTACTCCTCATTATGTAGGCATTGTGCGCAGAACCAGGGAACCGTGGACACACGTGTGATACACATGTCTGCAAGACATACCACCAGAGCATTGATCGAGTGGAAATGTTTCCTGTTCCGGTATGCCTGCTCTTGTGCCTGTGGTGGTATCAGGGTCACATGTGTCCCATCAATAGACCCGATGACGTTCGGCATCCTCCCCAGTGTATAAAAGGCATCCTTTATTTCAGGGTGTTCAGCTGGGCTGGGGAGCTTGATGTACAGATCAAGGAAATGCAACATTCCCTCCAAGATATCGCGTAACACACGACTACACATAGTTTGCAACATACCACCTGCTGTAGCCACAGTGTACTGGAAGGTACCAGTAGCAAAGAAGTGCAGGGCTGCCATCACCTTCACCTCTGGGGTCAGTGCTGTAGGGTATGTCCAGCCAGGTGGCAGATGTGGCGCCAACTGCTCCGCCAACTCCTGAATCAGTGGCCTGGTGAAGCAATACCATCGGATGCAGTCACGTTCCTGCATGGTTTGAAGGTCTGGGAATGGTCGATGAACAGCTGGTGCCCTGCAGAACAGAGATGAACAAAGGAAGATTGTTGGTTCATCCACCCATGTGGCCATGACCAGGCTCAATATCACATGATACATCATGACATTACACAATGTACTGAGGTGTGTGCTGTTGGGCATGGACACATGTCACCTACATGACCATCACCTCACATCTCAATTCCACATGTCCACATAAGTCCCATGTAGTGCAATGTCCAATCATTTGGCTGTGTCACCCGACCTATGTACTGCTGTGACGTTACAAACACACAACACAGTGACAAGTGAGGCCTGATGTCTCCCAGGCATCACAGATCTTTGCCATGCAGATACCCAGGGTCCCTGTATTGCCACATCGACACTGGCATGGACATGGCATATCACGTACACACCACAAGGCAAGCATGAGTCCCACAGGTAGTGGCCACTGTTGTCCCTGCAGGCCCTACAGGTACGTCTCTTAAACACACACACACCATCAAGGTTGCTGCATATACCACATGGATGTGGAGAATGTCTCCCATTGGGCACATTTGATCAGACACATCTGAGACACAACATGGACACAGACTGTGGGTGCACATCTGAATTGTGGCTACAGGTCTCACTGTGATGTACATGCCATCACACCCAGGACTCAGGGTGTATGTGACATGTCCTAAACATATCCAACCTGCAACTGTGTCCATGACTCATGCCCATTACTGTACATTTGCACATCACAGTGGTAATGTGCACAACACACAAAGGATTCTGCCCCCATGTACACGTGCACAGCCTGGGAGTGGCTGAACAAAAGTGCCACCCAACAATCCAAATGTTGCCTCCCCCCAACACACAGGGAATGCAGCCTTACATGCCATGGGACACTGTGTGGCCAATGCTGTAGTGTGGTAGGTGTGCACAGGTGTCCCTGGCAAGTAATTGTGGGCCCGATTCACAGAACTAACTTAAGACAAAATCCTGAACTTACTACCATTTTGGTATTCATAGAAGGCACTTACTCATTTTGGTATTCACAGAAGGAACTTACTCATTTCGGTATTCACAGAAGTTAGGAGTCCTAACTTTAGGACTCCTAAATGCCTTCTGTGAATACCGAAGTCTTAAAGTTAGGATTATTCTCAGTTTAGGAGTAGTAAGGTTAGGACTCCTAACTTTAGGACATTTAGAAACACTCTTAGTGACATGTGCCTTCAGGTGTCTGCCTCTGTGTCATTATGGTGTGGCTTCCTGTTCCGTACAACTGGGGTGTCCATGATTTTGAGGATCAGCAGGACATCTGAGATGTGACTGTGAGAGACAAGACCTGTGTGACATATAGGTGTGTGATCATCTGACAGCGCACAATGGTGAATGCAACTGTGTACTTCAGGCAGCTGGGTTACATGACGGCAGACTGTGATGTGCTAATGTACAGGGAGTTGTGTTTGCAGAGACTCATATGTCTGATTTGCATGCTGTGGGGTCTTCTGGGTTCTGGATAGGTTGTTTGCAGGGGATGTGCAAGTGCACTTGTCATCTGCAGAGTTAGCTTTAGCCCTGAGCTATGATTGTGACACAGTGCATACTGTTGTTGTCTGGATGCCCTGCACCTGTGACAGGAGACAGTGTTGACTGACTTTCCAGGCATGCCAGTGCCATGGCAGTTAACTTGCTATGAGTGATCCTGCATTGTGTTCAAGTGTGCACCATGCACCCCATTGTGGCATTGATTATCAGGACATGAGAACATCATAGTGTGTGTTGCTGGCATACATCACAAGGATGTGAAATGAGTCTCTGCCCATCCCTTCATCTGGACACCTGTACTGAGTCAGTGGCAAGAGATGTGCTGTGTGTATAGTGATATACTCCTACATGTTCACTTGCATGTCCAACTAATGTCTGGATGGTGCATGTCGGGACATTGGGGTATTAGCATCCAACATGCAACAGACATATGGGTGTAAGTCAAGGAGGGATATGTGTGCCATGGTTGATGTTGAGAATGACAATTGGCTTATTCTAAACAGTGTTGGCACTTTGAGCAGTGTTCAGCTGATGATGCCCGGGCTTGCCTTGTGATGTGATGTACTCACTGTGGTGTGTGCAGTCAGTGCAGGTGACTGATGTTGTTCTCTTTCTTCCTATTCCTATCCAGATACATCCAAGGCCACAGGAGGGTACAGCTCCATGGACCAGGAGGAGCCACAGAGCCTGACAGGGACAGAAGGAGAGGAGTCGGGGGGGACCCAGTGGCACGGAGGGTGAGTGGAGCCACACAGAGGAGTCGTCAGCACCATCCACCCCAGCTGAGGGCCACAGAAACTCTGAGGATGACTCCCTTGTGGAGGCGGGTGTCAGCAGCCATCAAACCCCAGCTAGTGAGGCTGCCCCCGCCACCGCCCCCACCACCACCACCATCACCACCCTCCTATCGGCTCCCATCCCAGAGGTCCGTGGAGGCTCCCGTGTTTGGGAGCATGTCTCCTTTATGCCAGGCACTGCACCCCCTGCACCTGTGTCCCCGGCTGCCCTGAGTGAGGAGTCTGTGGACTTACTTAGACAGATCCATGTATGGCAGACATCGATGCTGAGTGTCCTCCATGCAAACACCACTCTGTTGACGCAACTGGTGTCAGGGCATTTGATCGGGCATGTCTGCCCTTCAGAGGACCAATCAGTCCATGGCCTCTTCCCTGACAGCAGCAGTGTCCCTCCTCCAACAGTCCCGCAACCCTACTACCCCTGCACCACCCACGATTCCTAGCAGCCTACCTGTCCCAAGCACACACACACCTGCACATTCTCACAAAGTCACAGACACGGGCAGCACACAAACACCCAAACCAAGGGCTAGACGTGCACACAAGCAAGCGCAGGGGACTGATACCGCACTCACAGGGGCTGGTTTGCAGACACACACACAGTCATCCACAACCACTCCGCAGTCCTCCGAAACCTTTCCCTCCCAGCCCCCTTTCCTTGCCTCACCTGCAACCCCATCTCCACAGAAGTTCTTCCTTTGTGACCATGGCCTCTTCCCCACCGACCCAGCAGATCCAGATTACAAGGGAAAGAGGAAGTCCCCACACACAGAGGGGAGTGCCCCTCACACCCGGACGCCCTCCCCCAGGCGCAGTCAGACTGAGGCCCCCACCCGCAGCTGGAAGAGCAAGACCCCAACGCTGCCACGCCAAAGTACTTTATGTTGAGTGTGGCCAGTTTATGGGAAAGTAGAGGGTGATCATACTGAGATGCTGGTGTGCTGAAAATGTAAGTGAAAAGAGAAATCCAGAATTATTTCCTCAATTTAAGAAGTATGTATGTATGCATGTATGTATATGGTATTTCAGTAACGCACATTTACTCGAAAGACAGAGGAGCACTGTAGATGGTCAAAGACAAGTGTAAAGTCAGTGAGTAATAGGAGAGGAAGCTGTGTGGTGGATGGTTAATACATTGTGAGGTAGTTTTCTTTAAAGTGGTGAGTCTTCAACTCCTAAATCTGAGCAGTGTTAGGGCGGTTCTGATGGTTATCGGGATGTTGTTCCAGATCCTGGGTGCATAGATCAAAAAGGATTGTTGTCTTGTTTTTACGTTTTTTACACTTCATAGTCAGCAGACTGGTGGTGTTCTGGTTGCTCATTGTGATGGCTTTTTAAATAATACAGATAGTTTTGAAGATGATGTGGTCTAGCAAGGGGCACCAATGGAGTTCTATTAGGGTGTGGTTGATGTGATCATATTTTTTTCGGGCCCTGGATAAGACGTGCTGCGGCATGTAGGATGCCCCTAAGCAGTACTAGTGTGGAGTTTGCCTAGGCTTACAGTAGGACATTACTACCATCCAGATGCGAGAGTACAAGGGTTTGAACAGCACTTCTGAAGTGGCTTTCTGGAAGAAACAGTTTGACTTTATTTAGAAGAGGTAGTACAAAGCATTCTTTGTTTTTTTGGCAAAGTGTCCATCACTTGAGGAAGAGGTAGTGTCCACAGTGAATCCAAGTGATTTGGCATTCAGTGAGAGTCGGGGTTTAAAACTGTCACAGTTCATGTCAGTGAGCTAGGTTTGTATTGTATATTATTTGTTGTTCTTGGATACTAATAGGAATTCTGAATTGGTTGGTCTGACCTTCAGGTCGGTGCAGGGCATTCAGCTCTGGGTGATGTGCAAGCAGTGTTTAAGGCATTGGATGTCTGAAGCACAGGAGACCTTCAAGTTGAGTTGTGTATCATTTAGATTTGGTGAGACATTTTCAGGCTGCCTCGTCCTGATGCACTGGCTGCCCTGTGAAGGTCGGGCTCTTCCGAGGCTTATTAGAGTTGGACCTGCTTGCCCTTGAAAGGTGACATCCTTCATGCGTGGAAAGTAAGGGAAGCTGTTGAAGGTTTCACTGCTGGCTGTGTCGTGTTTCAAGGAGTACCTGGAACTTTTAAACACTATGGATTGTTGGGACACACCTTATTCGCGCATGCATGGGAAAAACTGTAAGTGGAGGAAAGTTATGCAGCGCTATGTCTATTTTTTTGCTACTTAGCGCATGGACTTTTTACTAAGCGCTCTTCGCTCCATGTCAGGTTTTTCATCATTCCCATCATGCACTCTGTTTGAAAATGTACCTGCGTGTTTAAAAGGACCACGTGGGATGATTCAAAATGCAGAGATTAGTCCCGTGATCAAGGCTCCTGTGAGAGCAGAAACGTTGGGAAAGTGTGCGTTCCTCATGCTGTGGGGTTCCATGGAATAAACGAATTTATTCACGACACGACCTGTGCCGGTGCACTTCTTTTGAAGCTAAGAGGAGATTTGGTGAGACATTTTCAGGCTGCCTCGTCCTGATGCACTGGCTGCCCTGTGAAGGTCGGGCTCTTCCGAGGCTTATTAGAGTTGGACATATTGGTGAATTTTGAAGATGCTGTCTGTGAGTAAAGCATCAAGTGGCTTCATGTAAAGCTTTGAGATGAAACTCCCTGTGTAATAGGATTCTTTTGGGACCTGGATGTGTCAATGTGAAACAATTGGTGTCAGTTGGACTGCTTTTTCAATACAGATAGAGTCTTTGACCTCAGTTCTATAGGTAGTAATACATGTTAACAACAATAACGTTTGTCCAGTCAGTCTATTTGCATGGCACATTAGTGATATCAGTGCCAAAACTGAAAGGTACATGCATCTAAGCACCCCACAACTATCCACATACACTTATATAATAACCATTGGAACAGGAGGATATGTCATGAGTCTTGATCTGCTTGCATATAAATACCAATGTATACTGTGAGAGAGTCATCATTTTTTCCCTGATCACCGCCATTTCTTTGACTCATACTGGTGGTTGCTGACTCTGATTGTGCCCTGGGCTCTGCTAACAATTCACTGACACAATATCGCCTATGAAAATATTGCCATATCAAAATATCGTGACCAAAATATAATTGTCAAAAATATCATCATCTTATACTTATAATGGTGAGTACAAAAATATCAAAAATATAATATTGTTGTCATTAATATCGTCTGTTGTATTAACTATAGTTTTTTAAATCTATATATATTGAAATATTAAATATGAAACATATTAAATATTAACACTAATTTAAATAAAATAGATTTGATATATATTTCAAAAAATAGAACAAATAAACGTATTTAAAAAAGTTAAGCACACACATATTATTTTATCTATCTATCTATCTATCTATCTATCTATCTATCTATCTATCTATCTATCTATCTATCTATCTATCTATCTATCTATCTATCTATCTATCTATCTATCTGTCTATCTATATATATATACCTATATATATATATACTTAAAAAACCTATCATTAAACTAATAATTTTAATTATATGTAGTAATATAACAAAAAGTTATATAAATATGTATGCATATACCAATAACATAACAATACTTGCAAATCAAACTATTTTAATTGAAATAAACCAGTAAACAAAATACGTTTCTTACAATTTAATAAAAATGTTTTATACATTAAAAACATTAATAATTATAAATCTTATAAGTTTAAATAAGCAAAATATAACCTAGGAATTGTAACAATATAAAATAAATTATAACATTTTATATTTAATTCACTTACTAGTACCACTATAATGTATACAAAAGTAGGCAAAGTGTTGTACTAAGGATATACAAAATGTATTACTCCCACTTCAGGCAACAAAACAGCAGGGAAACCGTTACATCACACAAGGGTAAAATTTCCTATTCCAACTCCAGTAACTTCAATTTTAGGGAAAGTGTTGGATAACGGAGGGGTAAAATGTACTATTCCCACTAGGGAATAGTAAATTGGATTGCGAAAGGGGTAACATTTACTATTCCCACTCCAGTCAGTACAACAGTAGGGAAAGTGTCAGATTGCACAGGGATAAAATGTAATATTCCCACTCCATTCTGAGCAACAGTAGGGAAAGTGTAGAACTACAGATGGTTAGGATTTACTATTACCACTCCAGTCTGTGCAGCAGTAAGGAAAGTGTTGGATTGCGGAGGGGTAAAATTTACTATTCCCTCTCCAGTCTGTGCAACAGTAAAACAAGTTACTATTCTCTCTCCAATTAATGCAAAGTAGATAAAGTGTTGGACTTCAGAGGGGTAACATTTACTATTCCCACTCCAGTCAGTGGAACAGTAAGGAAAGTGTCTGATTGCGGGGGGGTAATATTTACTATTCCCACTCCAGTCAGTGCAACATGAAAAACAAACACATTCTCTTCAACACAGTAAATTAGTTTTAAAAACACAGTAAATCAATACAAATAGAAATATGTAAAACAAAGAAATAAACACATATTTTATATTAAAAATTAAATTAAATAAATGCATATTACAATGTTGAATACATATCATAAATAACTACAAATATTATTATAATTAAAATATAAATATATTTTTCAATTAGATAAACAATGGCATTTAAAAATTATTTAATAAAAAAATATTTATTACATTATTTTATTTTAATTACTTCTCACTCTATACCCCTACAAAACTCACAACCCACACCTAAAACGTAACTTTAAAAAACAAATTATTTACACTATTGACATAAATATTTATCTATAAACTAATTATCATTATAAAAATTTAATTATTGCTTAATTATAGTGAATTGACTTCCCACAATACACCCCAAAACACACTCCTAAAATGTAATTTTACGAAACATTAATTACACAATTAACATAATTAATTATCAATTTAATAATTAATATCAATAAAATTAATTATTACTTAATTCAAATTAATTTACTTCCCTCGCTCTACCCCTACAAATCCCACAAACCACACCTAAATGTCAGTAAAAAAAAAAAAATTGCACAATTAACATAATTATTTGTCAATTAAATAATTATTATTAATTAAACACCCAGGGGTCGATTCCCATTCCGGCCGCAAATCGTACCGACCGACACGGACCCGGACCGGAAACCAACCGACACGGACCAGCGCCGTAAGACCCGTACAGTACGATGCAACGTGTATGAATTACAACCGGCACGTACGGAATACAAGCCGTACGACCGAGCCATAGGGAAAATAGTGATCCGGCCGGAAAACCGACGTGAGTTTCACCGACCGACACGAACCCGGAATGAACCCGACCGACCCGTACCCGCGATGTCCGATCCGCGAGGTACGATGTAATGCGTGTAAATCCAGACCGACTCGCACGGAGACCAAGCCACACGACCGACACGCACAGAAAACCGGGCCCACAAGTAATAGAGATCTCCGCGACCCATGCGTATGAAACACAGAAGATAGTCAGCGTAAACGAGGTGGAGAAGCCCGCATGAGCCAACATCAGCGTCCGTTTCTGTCAGAAGAACGTCTCCTTCATGCCTACAAAACCCAAAGGAAAAAAGACAAAAAAAGGACCAAACAAGCAATGACAAAGCCAATAAATATCAAATAAAAAAAACCTGGGACAAAGACACACCCACAACTCCAAATATATAAAGGACTACAATTACTACCATGATCCCTTGCAAACAGGAGGCACAGCCAGCAGCAAACACCATCACACAGCAACCACAGACAAACTCACAACTCACCCATCACGCAACTCACAAACCATCAGCACCTCATCCAAAAGCACACACACATACAGCTAGCAAAACCAAACCTAACCCACCCTCACTTGCACCCTCACACACACATCACTCACCACCACCACCCATCACCATGCCCCCAAAGAAGAATCCAAAGTTCACAGATAGTGAGTTAGAAGTGCTGGTAGACGAGATCATCAGAGTAGAGCCACATTTGTTTGGTACAATGGTCCAAAGGACCCCCATGTCACAGAAAACAAAGATGTGGGCGAGGATTGTGGACAAGGTGAACTCTCAAGCACCAGCAAGGAGCACAAAGGACGATATCCAGAACAGGTGGTATGACGTGCACAGGAGGTTCAAGAAACTCTTTGAAAAAGATCACACCCTGAGTCAGTGCACCAGCTGTGGCCCTCCTGCCAAACCAGTCTACTTCAGGACCTGGGAGGAGAAGGTGCGGGACATCCTACCACCAGAGAGCGTCCAGGGTCTAACAGACATACCAGAGCCTGGTGGGTACACGAACAACATACCCAATATTGTGTGGCAAGGGGACAGTGAAACCATGCACCGCAAGCAAAGCCACACTAACCAATAGATAATCATCCCAAGATGTGTATGCCAGTCAGACAAACACAATACCTGCCATCTCACAGTGACTTGGAACTGTGTCATGACATGCACCAACCTACAAACAAATAGAGCAAGGCAGTGGTGCAAAGCTAAATAAACACTGCCAGACAGTTTGCCACCACAAACTCACAACCTCACAATGCAGCTAACTGACAAAAAGGAATAGTGGGGATGCAGGTGAAGTGAGTGTATACAAAAGCATGATGGGGTTTGTAGTAACAGATAATGCTCCCCCTCCTGATTGGCCCATCAAGACCTCACTGAAACATGCCCACATCACAGGGAGTGGAAAATGACTGACAAGATGGCTGACACTGGGTCCTGCTGTGGGGAGCACACTGCCCTGGTAGGGCTTGTGCGCAAATCAGAAGCAGGACACCACTGACTGACATCCTGAAAGACAACTTGCACGCCCTGCACTGGAAGCACGTTTCATGGTGGGAGTCTGGCCAGGTGGGAAGGAGGACTGACAGCTCTGACCATACTTACCAGCATGTGGAGACACCCCCCAACATAAACTCCACACAACTCACCAGGTAGAATGCATTGACCCACACCTCTGTGAAATATCAGCAAAAGATACCCCGTACTGGGTGCTGCTGTGTGAAGCACAGGGGCTCTCTTTGGACTTGTAGCCAAACAACCACCAGGATTTCACAGTAGGACATCTTGCCATTGCTGTCACACCCCCTCACTGGGAAGCAGGGTCTAGAGGGAGAAAGTATGGGCATGCTGGGAAGGGGGTGTAGCCAAGAGTATGATGGGAGTTGCAGTCACAGACAATCCACACCCACCCACATGGCCCAGCAAGCAAACACAGAACCATGCTCGCCTCACAGGGAGTGGGAAGGGACTGACAAGATGTCTGACACTGGGCTTTGTTGTGGGGAGCACAAGGCCCAGCTGGGAAATGGGCAACAACAAACACCAGGACTTCACAGTCAGCCATCTTGCCATTGCTGTCACACCCCCTCACAGGGAAGCAGAGTCAAGAGGGAGGAAGAATGGGCATGCTGGAAAGGGGGTGTAGCCAAGAGTATGATGGGAGTTGCCGTCACAGACAATCCGCACCCACCCAAATGGCCCAGCAAGCAAACACTGAACCATGCTTGCCTCACAGGGAGTGGGAAGGGACTGACAAGATGTCTGACACTGGGCTCTGTTGTGGGGGAGCACAAGGCCCTGCTGGGAAATGGGCAACAACAATATCAAACTCTGTCCGTGACAAGATGGGAAAAAGCAGTGTACAGGCAGGCATCTGTTCGTACAGTAGAAAATGTCATGTTTGTGAACCATTGATGCCTGAAGAAACATAACTTACATTGTGTGTCCCTTCCAATCACAGGTGGTGCTGGGGACCTAGCACCAAATGAAGAGGATTCCCAGTCCCACAATCTGGTGGACACTGAGCTCTCTGGTTTGACTCTGTCTCTGTCCTCTTCGGATGGAGAGCGACAGGGCACCCCCGCCAACACGGAAAGACCAAGGCCACTGAACACCCACTGCACAGGGACACAGGACCCCCGGAAGCTACAGCAAACACCACCAGCAACACCACCCAAGGAGTCCCAGTGTCACCTGTGCGTCCCGCCGCTGGTCCTGCATTTGTGGATAGGGGTGCTGGGAGGGGTGGGAGGCAGAGGGCGCGCCTTGCAGAGGGGTCTGGACTGCATGATGACCCCCAACTGGCACGCATCATAGATGTGTACCAGGATAGCACCAGAGGATTTGGCCAGGTAGTTGGGATCCTCAAGGACATACAACAGTGGAGGCAAAGTGGGATGCCCTTACTGCGGTGCATCGGGACATACTCAAATGCCTCCGCCAGATCAACACAAACCTGTCCACACCTCCCTGTGTGGCCACAACATCTGTTGCAACACCATCTGCCAGCGCCACAGGGAGGGAGGAGGACTCTGGCGGAGAGGCCCCTGCATCGCAGAGGCCTGCATCTGAGGATCCCCCCCCAAGAAGAAGAGGGGTCGTCCGAAGAAGGACATGTGAGAGGCAGATGTCCCAGCACATCCCCCAGGGCCTCTAAACCTGTTCTGGATAATGTTCTTTGTGCGCAACCCGTTCACCTCGTTCAATCGCACACAACTCGCCCACATGACATGGAGGGTTCATGTTGGTCCAATGTAGCAGATGACTGTGGACATTACTCTGGACATTTCATCTACCAGCACTTCCAACTTTAATGTGAACTTTGGATTCCAAAACCAATAAACAGCACCCACCATCCTGTGCACTTTCCTCACACATGTTCGAAAATAAACTCACCAGTACACCATGCTTGCCTCAGTTGTGATTCCAACTTGTCATGTGTCATGGAGATGTCGATCTGCTACACAACACAGTGCATGCCAAATACTGCAACAATGTGACCAACGTTAGGTGAGTCATGGTGATGTGACACATGTGAGGGAGACACACAACTATGGCAACACAACACATACTCACCATGGCCATGTTACTCATCCCACACAATGATGTTGACCTGAAACACATAGGTATGCCCAAACACAACACCTATCCACAGTCATTGGTAACAAGTCCACAGGTGAGGTAAGCAAATGTCACTCAGATGTGGGAAGACAGGCAATGCACCTAACAAAGCATAGCACAGGTCCATTACACATCAGCAACATGTTTATTCAAAAAATAGTTGCAAGACAATTGTACATTACGGTGGACACACGGTCACAGAGGTGCCGATTCGGATCCTGGAAAAAATTTCCTCATACGAATCGTATCCGGGATTTTTACCGTACGAATCGTACAAGTAGCGTACAAATTGCCAAGTACGATTCGTATGGGAAAAAGTCCATACGAATCGCATTGGGAAAATATCCCCACACGTCCTCGGGTCGGAAAATGTGTCCGACACATCCTCGGGCGATTTACCCTACGAATCGGAAAAATGAAGTCCGACCGCGCAAGTACGTTCCGTCCCGTTCTTCCAATTTTACAACCGTATGGAAAATACACCGTAGGGACCGAACTGCAATAGCAACCATGGAGACAAGTGCCCGCATACGCGCCGAATCCCCCCCAGACCCCGTGTATGTACGAGTCGAACCCCCACCCGTGTATGTACGAGTCGAACCCCCACCCGTTTATGTACACCCATGTATGTACGAGTCGTACCCCCACCCGTGTATGTACACCTGTGTATGTATGAGTCGAACCCCCACCCATGTATGTACACCCGTGTATGTACGAGTCGTACCCCCACCCATTTATGTACACCCGTGTATGTACGAGTCGTACCCCCACCCATGTAAGTACGAGTCGAACCCCCACCCGTGTATGTACGAGTCGAACCCCCACCCGTGTATGTACGAGTCAAACCCCCACCTGTGTATGTACACCCGTGTATGTACGAGTCGTACCCCCACCCGCGTATGTACGAGTCGAGCCCCCACCCGTGTATGTACGAGTCGAACGCCACCCGTGTATGTACGAGTCGAACCCCCACCTGTGTATGTACACCCGTGTATGTACGAGTCATACCCCCACCCGTGTATGTACGGTGCGTACCCCCAGCGCTGGGGGTACGCACCGTACATACAGGGGTGGGGGTACGACTCGTACATACACGGGTGTACATACACAGGTGGGGGTTCGACTCGTACATACACGGGTGGGGGTTTGACTCGTACATACACGGGTGGGGGTTCGACTCGTACATACACGGGTGTACATACACAGGTGGGGCACGTACATCCGCAGGGTCTGGGGGGGGTTCGGCACGTACCTGGCCCCCAATTCCGCTCGCATCGCGCCGTACTTCGCTTTTCCGGCACTTTTTGGGTGCCGTAAAAATATTGCCGTCCGGACTGGTGTCGGTTCGAATCGTACTTCCTTGTTCGTGAAACGGAGCCTGACTGCGTCCCGACGTCACGTCGGCGCTTTCACGGATCACATTTGTATGTATATTTTCGTCGGTCGGTGTTTTTTACGATTCGTACGGAAATGGTGTTTCCGTGCGAATCGTACTCCCATGTTTGTAATGTAATGAGAAAACCCTCCGACCGACGGTTCGTACCCGGTTTTTCCAGGATGGGAATCGGCACCAGAGTGTCTGAGAATTGGAGTCCAGGGGTGTGTGGCACATCACTTGATGTCAATTGACTACTCCCACACTGGTGTCGGATTCTGGGTGTTGGAGGTCAGTGTTGACCAAACAACAGGCAAATTTCCCTGTGAAGGACAGACACAAGACACAGTCAAAGCACAGCAGAACAGGAGAGAAATGCAATACACATGCATGTAGGAGAGTAGGATCTGCACTTATGTTGCCCCCACTTTTTTTCTGATGTATACACTGGTTTCTGGCTATAGTCTGACTGGGTCCCTGCTAATCAGGGCCCCACTCTCTCTGTTCTCTCTAAACAACTTGGAGTGCATATTAGATGCACTAGTGATTGGATACTGTGGTACCTTATGAGCCCCTAGTATATGGTACCCTAGGTACCACGGGCATAGGTACTTCACAGGTCTACCAGGGGCTGAAGCATGTATTATGCCACCCCTGAGAAGCAGACTAAATCTTACACCACAGGCCTGCTACTGCAGCCTGGGTGAGGTAGTGTTAGCACTCCTCACTGAGATATAGGTTCCTATATCGCACCATACACACACATATAAACCTATCAGTCACCCCTAAGGCAGGCCCTATCAATCCTGAGGGCAGGGTGCTTAGTTTACAATGTGAGGGGGCGCCTCTGCCTGAGCAGGGCCCCTCTGCAGCTGGCAGGGTCTATTCCTTGTGGCTGTTTGTGGATGAGGTTAAACCATATACTCTTAAGTGCATTATAAATGCTAACTTTGGAATGACTGCATCAAAACATGTCGTGTTTGGTGTCAAACAACTTGGAATCATACCCCCACATCAGTCCATGATGTGGGAGCATGATCTCACCCTTCTAGAGGGGACAACCTGTGCCTACTGTGGTAACACAGTAGAAATCTGAAAGATCCCTGGCATCACAAAACGGATGCCACCAGCAAAGACACTGGGCTGCCTTCCTGCTGCTGACTGAAACTCACAGTGGAGGAGCCCAACAACAGGCATCCTGTCACAGGAAGGTGTCACCACCTTCCAGACAGGATTTAGTGTATTGGGGCTGGGTGGGTGCACTCCTAGAGTCCTTTGAAGTCCTGCACTGGGGAGCAGTAGGCTCCTCTGTGTATATGCCAGCTCAAACCGGTTCAGGGGCTACCTGTTCCTGCTGTGGCACGAAACTGGACAAAGGGAAGTGGGTGTAACCACCCCCTACCCTGACCCTCCCAGAGGAGTCATCATAGAGCAAGTCCCTCACCTATCTTCAGTATAAGATAGGAAACTTTGCCATTGCAAAGTAGATAACCCTGGATGACGCTTTACAAAAAGAATCCTGGTCCTTCGACGTTCCACTATTTTGAAGACGGTAGAATCTCCCTTGGAGTCAAGAAGTGACTTCCCTGCTTGGCAGGCACCAAAACTTGAATCAACAGTTGCAAACTTTCCCGCTCCCGGTGGAGTCCGAAGTCCCTGCAGCCCTGGAAGTAGATTTCCTGACTTTTCGACGGCCATTGTGAGTCCCCAGCAGAGCTGAGGTGAGTGGACCCCACGAGTGACGAGGAACCGTAATACCTGGGAACCGTGCACTATTGTCAAGTGCAACCCTTTCATGACATTCTACGAACTTCTGCTTTGGACCACTTGTGGCCCAAGCCTCCAGCAGGTTTTGCAGTAATAATCAGAGGCCTACCCCATCCCGAGTGACCGTGGGCTCCTGTGAAGCATTTCCTCAAGAGGCGTCTTTGCGATCCCTTGCCCATTGGCTTGTGGGTCCCCTAAAGACTTTCTTATCAACTAAAAGGACTCCCCTGGTTGCTCAAGGCCTGCAATCACTCACCCTTGCTGGGTGAGTCCCTCAGACTTTGCTGGTCTGCACCATCGACTTTATTCACTTTTCACGAGACTTGCTGTTGCCAAGGCTTGTTGGCTCCAATCTGGTTGCCAACACCGCAGTCAGCTGCAGACGTTCTGGGACACTCTGAATCCAGCTGCTGGTCATTGTTGATCTCTCCGGGACCTCGTGAGCGAAGAGTCAAAACATCCTTGATCGCCTGAAATCACCCGACATCCGTGGGCATCCATCTTCCTGGCCCCGGGTCACTGGCAAGTGACTGTGAACACTGTCCCTTCAATTTTCAGGTCATCTGCATCTTGAATCCAGCCTTGGATTCAACCGGAAACTTCTTCAGTCTTCGCAAGCAGCAAACCTTCTATGGTCTACATAGAAAACAGCGACGCAACCCGACACCAAAAGACACCTATGCAGCCGGCTTCCCTGGGTGAGGTAACTCGTGCACTCCAGTGCCCTAGTGTGTGTTGGCCCTCGAATTGCTTACCTTGTAAGTGGCTTGCTTGTAGACTTCCTCGAAGTACCCTAAAACTTTAAAAATCAAACCGCGACTTGCTCCATTGTAATCAATAGGGAACCTGCGGCTGTGTTCTCACACTGCATGCGTCTCCCGTGGGTCTGTTGCTTACCTGCTTTCACTGCAGTTGTGAAGCCCCAGTGATTCTACAGGCCCTAGGCCTTGTCATTCTGCAAGTTGACTTTCCTAAACCTCTTTTTTAGTTTATGGTCTGGTACGCCCCAGGGCCCCAGCCATATTTGTGCTTAACTTATTGTGAAACGTTGATATTTGAATGTGTTCTTGGCTTCTAATCTCATAAAGAGATTAGTAGAGTGTGTCTAGAAATAAATACATATATATTTGATATATATACCTGTGTGGTGTCCTTTCATTTGGTAATTCAAGAGATTATAAGGTAAAACAAGCTGCTTTACTCCTCTGAGACTTAGCCTGAAGGCTGCTCTCCACAGCTACCACTAGGATAGTTTTCTTTAAAAGGTTGTCTTAAACCTATCTACCATAAGAGTCAAATTGGACTGGTGCAAGGTGGCCACTATAATTAGTGACCAGCACATGCCAGGCCAACTTCTCACAATGCACAAAACATGTCACAAGAAACCTATACAGAAACAAGTTAGCAGTACTACCCGATTGTGGAGTACACACCACCTGAATGGACACATTACTGCACGCATCCAGTCAAGTGGCACACAGACTCACTCATACAGCAACAGGGCATTGACAACACATTCCAGGCTAACTCCATACATTGACATAACAACCCTGGAAACTCACATTCAGGTGAAGAAGTTGTTGATGAGCTGTGAGCAGACGTCACCCTCATCCTCATCATCACTGGCATTGTGGCCCAGGCCGGGATCCTCCACAGGTGGCGGAGGTTGGTCATCGTCATCCTGGATGAGAGGCACCTTCTTCTGCACTGCCATGTTGTGTAGCATGCAGCATACAAGGATTATTTTGCACACCTTTGCAGGCTCATATGGGAGGGCCCCTCTGGTCTTGTCCAGGCAGTGAAAGCGGCTTTTCAGGAGGCCGAAGGTCCGCTCAATCACCATTGCCTCATTGTAGCGCATCTCGGCTGGTGTCACAGGGTTCCTGAGGGGTGTCAGCAACCACGTCATGTTGGGGTATCCGTAGTCACCTACACACAAAAAAAATGAACAAGTAGCTGAGTTTTGTAGGAGTGCGGAATACAACATTGCCAAACACACACAATGATAAACAGTCAGTACACACCGACAAGCCAGGCACGCTGATCTGGCATCTGTGACATCAGTGTTGCAATGCGACTACTCCTCATTATGTAGGCATTGTGCGCAGAACCAGGGAACCGTGGACACACGTGTGATACACATGTCTGCAAGACATACCACCAGAGCATTGATCGAGTGGAAATGTTTCCTGTTCCGGTATGCCTGCTCTTGTGCCTGTGGTGGTATCAGGGTCACATGTGTCCCATCAATAGACCCGATGACGTTCGGCATCCTCCCCAGTGTATAAAAGGCATCCTTTATTTCAGGGTGTTCAGCTGGGCTGGGGAGCTTGATGTACAGATCAAGGAAATGCAACATTCCCTCCAAGATATCGCGTAACACACGACTACACATAGTTTGCAACATACCACCTGCTGTAGCCACAGTGTACTGGAAGGTACCAGTAGCAAAGAAGTGCAGGGCTGCCATCACCTTCACCTCTGGGGTCAGTGCTGTAGGGTATGTCCAGCCAGGTGGCAGATGTGGCGCCAACTGCTCCGCCAACTCCTGAATCAGTGGCCTGGTGAAGCAATACCATCGGATGCAGTCACGTTCCTGCATGGTTTGAAGGTCTGGGAATGGTCGATGAACAGCTGGTGCCCTGCAGAACAGAGATGAACAAAGGAAGATTGTTGGTTCATCCACCCATGTGGCCATGACCAGGCTCAATATCACATGATACATCATGACATTACACAATGTACTGAGGTGTGTGCTGTTGGGCATGGACACATGTCACCTACATGACCATCACCTCACATCTCAATTCCACATGTCCACATAAGTCCCATGTAGTGCAATGTCCAATCATTTGGCTGTGTCACCCGACCTATGTACTGCTGTGACGTTACAAACACACAACACAGTGACAAGTGAGGCCTGATGTCTCCCAGGCATCACAGATCTTTGCCATGCAGATACCCAGGGTCCCTGTATTGCCACATCGACACTGGCATGGACATGGCATATCACGTACACACCACAAGGCAAGCATGAGTCCCACAGGTAGTGGCCACTGTTGTCCCTGCAGGCCCTACAGGTACGTCTCTTAAACACACACACACCATCAAGGTTGCTGCATATACCACATGGATGTGGAGAATGTCTCCCATTGGGCACATTTGATCAGACACATCTGAGACACAACATGGACACAGACTGTGGGTGCACATCTGAATTGTGGCTACAGGTCTCACTGTGATGTACATGCCATCACACCCAGGACTCAGGGTGTATGTGACATGTCCTAAACATATCCAACCTGCAACTGTGTCCATGACTCATGCCCATTACTGTACATTTGCACATCACAGTGGTAATGTGCACAACACACAAAGGATTCTGCCCCCATGTACACGTGCACAGCCTGGGAGTGGCTGAACAAAAGTGCCACCCAACAATCCAAATGTTGCCTCCCCCCAACACACAGGGAATGCAGCCTTACATGCCATGGGACACTGTGTGGCCAATGCTGTAGTGTGGTAGGTGTGCACAGGTGTCCCTGGCAAGTAATTGTGGGCCCGATTCACAGAACTAACTTAAGACAAAATCCTAAACTTACTACCATTTTGGTATTCATAGAAGGCACTTACTCATTTTGGTATTCACAGAAGGAACTTACTCATTTCGGTATTCACAGAAGTTAGGAGTCCTAACTTTAGGACTCCTAAATGCCTTCTGTGAATACCGAAGTCTTAAAGTTAGGATTATTCTCAGTTTAGGAGTAGTAAGGTTAGGACTCCTAACTTTAGGACATTTAGAAACACTCTTAGTGACATGTGCCTTCAGGTGTCTGCCTCTGTGTCATTATGGTGTGGCTTCCTGTTCCGTACAACTGGGGTGTCCATGATTTTGAGGATCAGCAGGACATCTGAGATGTGACTGTGAGAGACAAGACCTGTGTGACATATAGGTGTGTGATCATCTGACAGCGCACAATGGTGAATGCAACTGTGTACTTCAGGCAGCTGGGTTACATGACGGCAGACTGTGATGTGCTAATGTACAGGGAGTTGTGTTTGCAGAGACTCATATGTCTGATTTGCATGCTGTGGGGTCTTCTGGGTTCTGGATAGGTTGTTTGCAGGGGATGTGCAAGTGCACTTGTCATCTGCAGAGTTAGCTTTAGCCCTGAGCTATGATTGTGACACAGTGCATACTGTTGTTGTCTGGATGCCCTGCACCTGTGACAGGAGACAGTGTTGACTGACTTTCCAGGCATGCCAGTGCCATGGCAGTTAACTTGCTATGAGTGATCCTGCATTGTGTTCAAGTGTGCACCATGCACCCCATTGTGGCATTGATTATCAGGACATGAGAACATCATAGTGTGTGTTGCTGGCATACATCACAAGGATGTGAAATGAGTCTCTGCCCATCCCTTCATCTGGACACCTGTACTGAGTCAGTGGCAAGAGATGTGCTGTGTGTATAGTGATATACTCCTACATGTTCACTTGCATGTCCAACTAATGTCTGGATGGTGCATGTCGGGACATTGGGGTATTAGCATCCAACATGCAACAGACATATGGGTGTAAGTCAAGGAGGGATATGTGTGCCATGGTTGATGTTGAGAATGACAATTGGCTTATTCTAAACAGTGTTGGCACTTTGAGCAGTGTTCAGCTGATGATGCCCGGGCTTGCCTTGTGATGTGATGTACTCACTGTGGTGTGTGCAGTCAGTGCAGGTGACTGATGTTGTTCTCTTTCTTCCTATTCCTATCCAGATACATCCAAGGCCACAGGAGGGTACAGCTCCATGGACCAGGAGGAGCCACAGAGCCTGACAGGGACAGAAGGAGAGGAGTCGGGGGGGACCCAGTGGCACGGAGGGTGAGTGGAGCCACACAGAGGAGTCGTCAGCACCATCCACCCCAGCTGAGGGCCACAGAAACTCTGAGGATGACTCCCTTGTGGAGGCGGGTGTCAGCAGCCATCAAACCCCAGCTAGTGAGGCTGCCCCCGCCACCGCCCCCACCACCACCACCATCACCACCCTCCTATCGGCTCCCATCCCAGAGGTCCGTGGAGGCTCCCGTGTTTGGGAGCATGTCTCCTTTATGCCAGGCACTGCACCCCCTGCACCTGTGTCCCCGGCTGCCCTGAGTGAGGAGTCTGTGGACTTACTTAGACAGATCCATGTATGGCAGACATCGATGCTGAGTGTCCTCCATGCAAACACCACTCTGTTGACGCAACTGGTGTCAGGGCATTTGATCGGGCATGTCTGCCCTACAGAGGACCAATCAGTCCATGGCCTCTTCCCTGACAGCAGCAGTGTCCCTCCTCCAACAGTCCCGCAACCCTACTACCCCTGCACCACCCACGATTCCTAGCAGCCTACCTGTCCCAAGCACACACACACCTGCACATTCTCACAAAGTCACAGACACGGGCAGCACACAAACACCCAAACCAAGGGCTAGACGTGCACACAAGCAAGCGCAGGGGACTGATACCGCACTCACAGGGGCTGGTTTGCAGACACACACACAGTCATCCACAACCACTCCGCAGTCCTCCGAAACCTTTCCCTCCCAGCCCCCTTTCCTTGCCTCACCTGCAACCCCATCTCCACAGAAGTTCTTCCTTTGTGACCATGGCCTCTTCCCCACCGACCCAGCAGATCCAGATTACAAGGGAAAGAGGAAGTCCCCACACACAGAGGGGAGTGCCCCTCACACCCGGACGCCCTCCCCCAGGCGCAGTCAGACTGAGGCCCCCACCCGCAGCTGGAAGAGCAAGACCCCAACGCTGCCACGCAGCTCCAAGGCAAAGTCTCCGTCCTCCATCCCCCAGCCCACCACTCCAGAGGTTCCCCCACCACTCCCTGCCCTGGGTTCCCCCACCCACAGATACACCATCCCCAAAATGCTGAGGCCCTCCCTCCTACCACTTGCTCGTCCACACCCGGTCAGACGGTTAGTGCCACTGATGTGGGGACGTGTCCCCCCCCCTCTGTCCTGCCGACCTCACCTGCACCCCATTCTGCCCATTCTGCAAACATGGATTGAGGCACTGTAGTGGAGTCCACGACCACCCCGTCTGATTTGGGCACTGCAGTGGGGACCCAATCCACTCCATCTGACCTGCCCACTGAAGCTGTGCCGGCACCCACCCCATCTGACTTGTGCCCCACAGTTGTGACTGCACCATCCACTTCAGTCAGCTCCACTGCAGTTGCAAGTGACTCTCCTGCATCCACCACCCCTTCACTGCCTCCTTCTGCTGCGCCCTGATCCTGTCCCTGCGGTGCCTGTCCTGCCCCCATGTATGCCCCTCCGAGGGGATGTCTCCTGTCCTTCCCAGTGCAGGCAAGCAACGTGTGACAGTTGTCACTCAAGTTCACTCCTTGTCATTTGATAATGGACTGGCCATTGGCCTTTTGTTTGAACGGACGTTTACATTTTCATATGCTGAATAAAGCTTTTTTCTTTATCCTTGTGAACTTGATTTAGCTGTACATTAGGTTGATGATGTTTGGCATGCCCTTGCACCTGTAATGCTGGATTTCTGATGTTGAATACTGAGGTATTGATGTGAGGTACTCCATGTGGTCCATGAGATATGTATCCTATTCTGGTCTGTATCCATGTCATCCTTTGCAGCTAACTGGGTGTGTCATGATCAACAATTTGTGGACATCTCTGTGAACATTTCATTTGCATGGTCACATCTGTGGCTTGCACCCATGCACATATGATGTGCTTCCCATTGTCCAATTTGTCTATTTCCCTGACTTTGGGTGCATCTCCACTGGACCTATAGGTGTGGGCATCATTGGTATAGGAGCAACTGGGTCCTCTGTGCAACTTGCTGTACATATGTGTTGAGTATGTGCAGATGACTTAGGGGAGACTCATGTACCCAGGCTGTTGTGACAGGAGCCTTCATTGTGTGGCAACTGATGGCTGACTGACCAAGTGTTCTGCTGACATGACTGAGACGTGCTGTGGCTATGTTTGGCACAGCTGGGCTTCCAAAGGAGTTGGGTCCCCTCAGGCTATGTCACGGATGTGTTGTCCGTGACATAGCCTGGGCCCATGGTGTGTGTTGTGTGAGCATGTGTGTGTGTGTCCACATCCCTTTTCATACACAGGCAGTGTTCCCTTGATATGTTCCTGTTGTTTATGCTTGCTGAGTGGTACTGTGTTCATCCCACAACTTTGCCATGGGCTACCAGATGTGTGGGTGCATGACACACTACTGTTAATTGGTGTTTCATCATTGGGACTTTTCAGTTCTGAGTTGTGGTGATATTGTCAGACGCAGATGGGACACAGTCAGGGGTCCCCAAGGCACTTGTTAGTTCGCAATATCATGTAGTTGTCCCTAGGTGATACCTGTCAGTGATTGAGACATGTGTATGTGTGTGTGACTGCTCCCACTTGTCCGGTTCAGGGCTGCAATGTTTGCAGGTGTCAGCATGTGTGCCTTGTGGTTCTCCTTGGCTTCTGCATTGTCCTGGGACTGTGGGAGGTATTCTGAAGGTTACGTGAGCTTTGACATCATGGCCAGGCACCGCATACTGTGCAGTATGTCCGTCATTCACCAGGGTTGTGAACTGTCCTTGTGGAATGAGTCTGTGAACCTTAGTTCCTCCCAACATTCCTGTTTTTGTCATGGGTGCATGTGCAATGTCACCTGTCCATGTGGGCTTCACAGATGCACATTGTTGCAGTTCAGGGTGTGTGGTGTTGAGGGTGGACTGATGTAAAGGTTTGCATGGATGGGCCCCTAGCTCCCGTTTGTCCATGGATGACGGGCCATGCTGAGTGATTTGTGTTTGTGTAGATGTGATGTACGTTTGTGGCACAGGACACATGTCTGGTTTTCACAGTTTCTAAGACATCTACCTTTGTCATCACAGTGGAGGTGTCATGCATGCTTGTGTCACCCCAATGCCTGGTCCCTGGGGGTAGTGCTGGTGTGTGTCAGTCTCTTGCTGTGTTAGTTTGTGTTCCAGCTTGTGTCACATGAGTCTGTTGTGTCCCAATGATGGTTTACTTTTGTATGGCACTGTGTCCACATCTGTGTCACTGTGGTTCAGCCCCCCTCATGTGTTGTGTAGTTGCCTGGGGGTACTGACACACACACATACACACACAAATGTTGTGTCAGATGTGCAGTGTGAGGTTGCCTGTTTGTGTTTGTGCATCTGCATCAGTGCATTGGTATTGCTGTTGTGGGCCATTGTCTGGATGCTGTTTCTGTGATTTTCCCTGCTGTCCCTTTGAGTCATATCACATCTTTCTGCACATTCATCCTGGTTGTTATGTGCCATTGCTGGCATGGAATGGGAGTTTGTGACCTGACTCCTACAGTCTACTCAGGTTGTTTTGATTAGTGTGTCTATTTTCGAGATGTGTGTATGCTTTGTGATGGTCACTTCTGTTCTTGTGTCATTGTACACTGTATGCATTGTCAGCCCCCATGTGTGGTGCTTGTCTGCGGACGAGAGTATGTTTTGTTTTCACAGCACTGTTAGCCTCACCACATCTCTGTGGGTATGGGAAACAACCACTAGTTTGCCCCAAAAGTGTTTCATGTGTTGGGACCAGAAATCATACATGCTGTTTTGCATATGCAGCTTTGACCATGATGACACTTACCTTTTGGTCACTGTGATGAGGGATTTTTAGACCCCATCACCACAACGCTCAACATTTGCTGCAGTTTGGAACTCAACACTTAACTTCTGCACAGTGAGGGGGTGTTATTTTTACATTGACACAGTGCTATAGTGATGCTTGCCTTGTGTAGGCCACACTCATTTGTTGGTCACATGTGTGCTGTTAGTTACATTGTATGTTCAAAGTCATAATCACTGTTGTGGGCATTTGCCACAGACTGCACACTGTTGTGATGATGTTAGGGGGGATGTATTTTGCTGACATACCTAATGTTGGAGTATGATGGATGTGTGGTGCATCACCCATCCTATGGGTGGGGGTGGCAGGGGTGATGGGCAACAGGTGCCCTATGAGTGGGGGTGGCTGGGGTGATGGGCAACAGGTCCCCTATGAGTGGGGGTGGCAGGGGTGCTGGGAAACATAAGCCCTATGAGTGGGGGTGGCAGGGAGGGTGGGCAACAGGTCCCCTATGAGTGTGGGTGGCATTAGTGATGGTCAACATGAGCCCTAGGGCTGGGGGTGGTAGTGGTGCTGGCCAGACAACCCCTATGGTGGCCTGTTGTTAGTGGCCAGGATGTGGATCCCCTGTGTGCGTGTGCCATATTGCGGGTACGTGTTGTTTGTTTGTGTGGTAGCTGTCTGACTTACTGTCTGCACCGTCCGCGTCTGTTCCTGATCCGGTCATAGATGTAGAGTACTGGTATGACCTGCGCGATGGGATTCATGATGTGTTTGTCTCGTACACGTTGCTTGTTGCTCCGTCTCGTACCAGTTGCAAGCTGGTCCGTCTCGTAGACGTGGATTGAGTTATGGCGCGAATCGTAGCTGAAATGCTTCTTTTCCGGATGCTGTGACGTGCCGTACGTGGCGACCCGTCCGGCGTGTAGGAAGTACGCATCGTACTTGACAGGGCAGAAACTGCTATGTATACTGCATCCAGGTGGCTCGGTTCGGCATTCTGAGATACGGCTCGGACGGAGAATGAAGCTTGAATCACAGCCTACGTGTCTGTCGGGTTTTTGGCAGTTATGGGCAACGTAATTCATCTACTGGACAGACCGGCTATGGGTACGTGTCAGTCGCAAGGTAAGGCTACGAACAGCTCTCCGAGAGCTGTCCGACCCGGATCGGAATCGGCCCCAAAGTCTTTACACAACAATGATATAACTTATTAGTAATATTTATATATAAATGTGATGCTTTATAATTATTAATCGTTTTCCAAAATAAGTGATAAGCAGGTGAGTTGTGAACTATACCTGGTACAGTCAGATTGGCTCCTTTTCTGGTAAATGTTATCCATGACCACTGCACATGTACAGATAACATTGAAGAATTTTTCCAATTGGTGATAATTGATTTGAAAGCGGAAGAGATTAGAAGAAGTTTGCTATTTAAATCAGGCATTTTTGTGGAAAGTGAAAATGATTCATAAATCAACCTATTATACCACAGATTATGTGAGATATTTAATATTTTTGTAACAACACCGCAAGCCTTCTTCCAAAACTCAGAAATGATATTACATTTATGAAGCATATGTCTTAACAAGCTTGTGTTCATATTGCAATGCCAAGAAAAAGAAGAGTTCAAAGGTTTTGCATTAAATAACTTTAAAGGAGGTTTGAAATAAAGATACAGGCAACCATCCATAGATAATATTCATCTATATTTTCTTCAATAAGTCTTCAAAAAACAATATTTCTAGTTCTTTATTCCAAAAACAAGAAAGACAGTTTATATTGTCCCCATCATAATTGTTTGATTTCTTTATAAAACAGTGATACAGCATTTGATGAAGTAGCTATTGTTTGAATATAGATTTCTAAATCAGAGGTGACATTCAGAGGAAAATTGCTGGGAAATTAATCAGGGAAGGAATTACATAAAAGTTCATATTTGGAAATATTCGACGGATGCAAAGGAAATTGTTGTTGAAATTCTTCAAAAGTTAAAAATTATTGTTATGATAGATACCTTTTAAATAAAAAATACCAGCTTTAGTCCAAGACTGCCAAAAGATTGTATTTCGAGCAAGTTTTAACACTAGATTATACCATAACAACATATAAGAGGTTTGTGAAATAGGAGATTGAAAAATAGCGTCTAAATCTTGTGGAATTAATTTTGTAGACTTCAATATGATGGACCTTTTAAGTAAAGTGGTGGAGTTAGACAAAGTGAGTTATGCAGGTAAAGGAAATGGTGACATCAGACTTTGTTCAATAAGAAGCCATGAAGGAGCATTATTAGGATCTGTGAGATTGAACCAAGTAGAATTTTGTTTTAAAATAAATGCTTTAAGATAATTAAGAAAATCTGGTTAACCAAAACCACCATTAAACTTAGCTATTTTAATTTTTTTAAAACTTATATGAGGAGTTTAGTTATTCAAAATAACTTTAGATAAACGTTTATCTACATTTGTATAAAACTTAAGAGGATGTAAAGTAGCTATCACAGAAAGGAGGAAATGTGTCTTTAATATGATTAAGAAGGTAATCACACTCTTTCAGGAGGCACAGAAAGAAAAATCTCTACCTATAGACCTGCAGTCCGCTGTGATTGTAGTGGTATACAAAGAGGACAAACAGGGAGACCAGTGCAACTCTTATCGCCCCATTTCTGAAGTTTCACACTGAAGTGAAAACCCTGGCCACGATTCTAGCAACACGACTTCTAAAGCACATAACTACCCTGTACATGATGATCAGTCGGTGTTCATGCCTGGCTGCGCCATTAGATTCAACCTGCATAGAACACACAACTGGTTGATGAGGGTCAGGGACCGCCCCACACCACATTTATTTCTTTCTTTTTGTGCAGAAAAAGCGTTTGAAGCTGCACATTGGCTGCTCCTTGACCACTCGCTCATTAAATTCATCATTGGGCCTAAATTCCGTAGCTGGGACTCACTGCTCCACAGAGCACCCTTGGCCACAGTCAGAGTGAATGGGATGTCCTCAGAGGCCTTTCCCTTTGGTCAGGGAACGTGACAGGGATGTCCACTTTCCCTGCTCCTCTTCACGCATACCCTGGAGTCACTGGCATGTGCCATCCATTGCCACCTACAAATACAAGGCTTTTGAATAAACCACTATGATGAATGTGAAGAGAGGATCTCCATTCATGCAGACGACATACTTCCTTACATTACAGAGCCAGACATTACTGTCCCCACCCTGTTCAACACTATAGAGGAATATGGGAGGTCCTCGGAATATAGAATAAATTGGCATAACTCGACAATGTACGTGTCCCGCAGAATTCCACTGGAGCTGCCCCTGCCTGGTGAGCTGGGAATGGTTTCCGATGTATTCCAAAACATGGGTATATTTATTACCCTACCTACAGGCTTGCAGAGGAGGGTAGGTCAAGGTTCTGCTCCTGCAAGGATCACTCGCTCTGTAGGTGAACTATGGCCCTCCGCCTCACCTAAGGGGTACCTCTTCCCGAATCCTCGGTGGAATCCCCCAACTGCATCAAAACAGGTGCAGTGACTTTAACCTCCAGAGGGTACAGAGAACAATTCACTGATCCCTGCACCATACTAGGTGTGTGAGAGCATTATGATCTGACCACTCAGATCCCCCTGATCCATTAGGTCGGACAAGGCTGATTTTACCATAATACAGGGTTTAATTAGCCCGCCCAGAGGCACTACCTTTTCTTGTTTTGATATATATTTATTACTCCACACAAGGAAATATCCAGGCAACAAAATCTTGGTAAGGTGATACCGAACTTCAAAAGAGATGTGGAGAGATGGAGAGACCCCCCTCTCTCTGATGGGGAGGGCAGCTCCTTTCAAAATGATACCTTTGCCACAATTATTATATGCCCTCAAAAACATGTGTCATCCACTCCCACGGGCGGTGTTTACTGGACTAGAGGGAGACATCCGGTCCCTTCTATGAAAGGGAGGGCACCCATGAATAGCTTTAAAAACATTGCAGCGTAACCCACATCACGGTGGCGTAGCATTGCCAGACATTGAGGCACATTATTGGTCCGCACAGCAAAACCCCTTTCAATGAATGGATCCACAGAACATGGGACCACCCCACTTACAGGGTGGAGATGGAGGTGATAAGGCCCAAAAAACAGCTACACTATCTATATGGTGGCAAGGGGCGATGCACATTGTTGCGGCAACGTGGGTCACCTTAGAGGCATGGGATAGAGCCACAAAAGCTATGGACTGGACAAAACAGATTACTAAAAGTACGCCTATATGGACGGGGGGGATGGTTTAATGAATTGGGCAAGTTGAAAGGCTTTTGGAAGTGGGATCAGCTAGTAATCTCCTTGCTTGGGGATGTGATAAAAAACAGAGATCTGAAAACCTGGCCTGTACTAAGTACAGAGTATGGGTACATAGATCCCAATACCTTAAGTACACGCAACTACGCCACGCATGGCATTCAGAGGGAATTCTGTGTTCCAGGTTCTCCGAATATACCCCTTCTTGAAGGGAGACTGTTACAAGAGGAACTGGTGGAAAAGAATCTCCTCCATATACAATACAATAAACAATAACATGCCAGATAACCTTGGGAAATTGCGTGAGAGATGGGAGTGGGAGATAGGCGGCCTGGAAGATGTAGACTGAGAGGCCGCCCTGATGCACTCCAGAGAAGTGGCCATCAAAACAAGACTGCGCCTCGTCCAATACAAAGTCCTACACAGGATCTATTATAACAGAGACAAACTAAATAAAATTGGGAGGGCAGACACACCACTTTGTCTTAAATGTAGGACTGTAAAGGGAGATTTCTACCATACAATATGGGGCTGCACCAAAATCCAATTGTACTGGAGAAAAATAGTGGGAAAGTTGGGGAGGATAATGGGGGCACTCATACCCTTAGACCCAGGTTTTATCCTACTGGGTGTACCAAGTGAGGTCGACATAAACAGGGCTCAGCTGACATTTGTGGCACTAGGCCTTGTTGTGGCCAAGAGGGACGTGGCAATATGGTGGGGTGCAGCAGAGACTCCCACGATGAAAGAGTGGAGGAGGGGCATGGACCTCTACATGGCCACTGAACGCACAACTTATATTAGATGGGGATGCACACGCAAATTTCACAAAATATGGGGCCCATGGAGACGTTACTACAGACTAGACCTACTAGATAATACACCAGAATCCACACCTCTCAATACCCAACATATTGATGCTATGTTTTAGGGTATGCATTGTCAGGCTAGTTAAACATATGTATAATGTCTTATGAACACTCAGAGGGAGCCTAAGGTCAGGGTTAGTACAATGTGGTGATAAATGTAATCACTCAATAGTTTTCATTGGAACATATAATATATGGTCCTTCCGGAATTAACGTTTTTGCTGTTGTCATGTCCGCTTTGCAGTATGCAAGATGCCAAGTAAGAAAACTGAATAATAAAAATATCTGCAAAAAAAAGAATATAATCACAATTCAATGTCATCAATTTTTAAATGGTGTGAGAAAATAGGATACCAACATATTTAGGTTTTATCTTTTGCCATATTATTTCTTTGATAGGGAGCATATTATAGGTACAATGAACATTCTAAGGAAAAATTTCTGTTTTATTAGTGTTTAAAGTTTACCCTGAAATCTGAGAGTATGTTGGAATTAGATTTAATAGAGGAGAAATGGAACATTCACAATTACTAATATACAGTAACACGTCATCAGAATAGGCTAAAAATGTATAGCAACATAATTTATAATAATGCCTTCAATTTCCCTACAATTTCTGATGGCAATGAGTAAAGGTTCAATAGCAAGGAGAAAAAGTAACGGTGAAAAGGGGCAACCCTGTCTGTTGCTTCTGAAAAAGAAAAAATTACTAGAAATTTGACCATTAATGAAAAGTTTGGCAGATGGACCAGAATAGAGAGCTGAAAATCATACGCATAAACGAACTACCAAAATTAAATGCAGATAAGGTATGGAATAGATACTGCCAATTGACTCTATCAAAAGCTTATTCAGCATCTAATGCCAGGACTTCTGAGGGTAGAGGAAGGCTGGCTCAGCTTCATTTGCATGAAATAGTAATCTGATGTTATTTACATAGTCTCTATGTTTCATGAAACCAGATTTATCATTATGAATGATAGTATCAGCCACAGAGGCCAACCTAGTTGCAAGAAGTTTTACATAAAGTTTACAGCCTTGATTAATTAAAGATACAGGGTGATAATTAGAAACAGTAGTGGGTCCTTGGTTAAGTTTCAGGAGAACTATAATCAAAGCTTCAGTAATAGTCTCAGAAGTTGATCCTGAAATACTATCGTGTGTATTTAACTTGAGTAAATGAGGTAGAAAGTGAGGAGGAAATTATTTATAAAATTCAGCACAGAAACCATCTGGATCAGGAGATTTAAGTATTGTAAGTGATTTAATAGCTGATAGAACTTCTTTTAATGTGATTGGCCTACCCAATTTGTTTTTAACTGATTAAGTAATTTTTGCTAATATGTGAAGTATCACTAGACAGACGGTAATCAAATAAAACGGAAAAATAATTGACACATTCATTGACTATTTCTTGGCAAAATAAAGCAATTTTACCACTTGGACTATGGATTGCATTAATTTAACCATCATTTTTTTTTAATAAACACATTTTATTGAGGTTAAGTTTAGTACACAGCATCATCTACATAAAAGTACAATCAAGGATTATCATCTCAACAGATTCAAGCAATGAGCACAATCTTAGAACCACAATACATCTTCATATATGCAATCCATGATGGGTGCACCCTCCCTCCTTTATTTCTTCATGTTTCCGAGGGCAGCCATATAAATTGGCTGTTCGTGGCAGGGACACCAGTCGATGCCCTCCCGTCACACCTCAAGGGTGGGGGCATACGAGCGCCTCCAGCTGCGAGTAATGTCCCTCTTAGCTGCCAAATATGCCCTCCCAATAAATTCTCTTTTTATATGGACTTCGCCAATCCCCTCCAATAACCCCAGCAATGCCTCCCAGGGACCCAATTCAATCTGATGACGCAAAAAAACCTTTATCTTTTTAATACAAAGATAATTAGCCAGAAGTCTTCCAGATCAGTTAGCACTGAAACAAAATGTAGCTTGCTATTAGAAATTTTATGCCAGCCCTTTTGCTTAATAAAGAGTTTAATTCATAACGAAGTTTTTACAATAGCATTTTATATTTGATATCATTAGATGTGATGACGAGGCATTCAGGCTTTGCTGTTTGCTGATCCAAATACTTAATTTTAAAGTTAAATGATTTGTTAATATGTGCCATAATAGACATTGTTACCCCTCTGATATATGCCTTAAATTCATCCCAACAATTTACAATTGAAGTAGAACTATCTGGTTAAAAGACAAATGATCATGTAGTGCTACCAAAAGTACAACACTTGAATTCATGCGCCATCAACACTGAGATTGTTGAATGGAAGTAAGTTGTAAAACAAGAAATGAGCACATGATCAGAAATATCAATATTATAGATAGTAGGTTCAGAAATTGGATGGATTAATGATTGGATATTAAAAAGTAATCTATTCTAGATTAGGAATTATGAGGATTAGAGAAAAATTAAAAATTTTACTCTGTTGGGTGGTGCAAGTGCCAAATATCTACCAATTTGGTAGCTTTTAAAACAGATAAACAGATTTAGGAGTGAAAAAAGCCTTGGGGGGATGATAATTGTCTTGAGATGTTCTATCCAATGATGATTCCCATATTAGGTTAAAGTCACTGCCAATAGTAAACAGAACATTACCTAATTTGAGTACTTCAGAGGTGAAATGAGACCAAAAATTAGGGCCTTCAGTTGTTGGGCCATACACATCAATCAGGTGCAAAATGGTATCATCAACTTTAATTTTAACTGTATGGTAATGACCGCCTGAATCAGAACATTTGTTAAGTATTTGGAGATATAGTGTTTTTGCAAAAAGAATAGCAATTTTTTTTTTAATCGCAGGAGAAGAAATCACAATCACCAACCCATTTTTTGTGTGTGTCAACTGGAGTAAAAAAATATCAGCTGTACATCTCGCTAAGTAATCTAAAACTTTTTTATGTTTAACAGGGTGTTGCAAACTTTTAACATTAAAACAAACAATTTTAAAACTATTAATGTTATCCATTTTCATAAAGGAAGAAAAACATTAAACAAGAAGAAAAAAAGATAGTCTAGATTAACAAAAGTACCTCTAAAACTAGATGAGAGAAGGAAAAGGAAAGACACAGACAAACATCTAAAAAAACAGCATAGAAACATAAATAATACTCTTGAATTGCAAACACGTGAGCAAGAATGTCATCATAAAGAAACTTGGCTAAATAAGCCAGTTATAAAGGAAAACATAGCAAAGGTATCAAGTGTCAGTCCTATTTGTTTCGATGGAGAGTGGGGAATGTTGATCCAAGAAGACATGAAGATCATCAGGATGCTGAAGGATTTGGAGAAAACATCCTTCCAAATTCTCATAGTAGACAGATCAAAATAGCCATATTCAAATCCATAGCTTCTTTGTCATAGTCTAATACCAGTGAACTCTTTGAGGATATTAACAGTTTCCTTGGCTAAGTCTTGATGGATAAACATTTTATTACAATTGACCATTGAAGATGGGATTTCTCTTGCTGCTTTCCAGACCATCACTAAATGATAATGACGTAGAACTGTAAAGATCATTTGATATGGTTTGGTGTGACTTGGGTAACGATGTGAAGGAATTTTGTGCACCTTGTCAATTTCTAATTTTTCTGGGAATTTAAATTCAAAAGACCAGGCAACAATTTTTCAAATACTGCCTGCAATCATTGATTTTACATCTTCTGGTAAATTAACAATATGCAGGTTGCACTGTTGATTGCGTTTTTTAAAATCAAGTAGCAAGTTACTCATTGACCAGATTTTTGCTGTGATAGGCGACATACTGTCATTTTTTGTTTAGATGTCCAAAATTTTTATTGTATTGTCAGATACTTTCATAAAATGACTAGGCATTATCTATGAATTACAATATGGCTTTCACCAGGGTTTAGGCACAATCGAACAGGGACTAAACCTAAGCCTACTGTTAGGTAAATATACACAAGCTAAACAGGGGAAGCTATTTTTGGCTTTCGTTGATCTTAGCTCAATGTTTGATTGCATGAAACATGAAAAACTCTGGCTTATTCTTGGGGAAATGGGCGTGGAATTACCACTCTTAAACTTCATGAGGCAGCTTTATTGTGACGCATGTACAAGAGTTCGCTACAGTACTTTGGATGAGTGCTCTGTCAAATTCCCAATTAGAAAAGGGGTGAGACAAGGATGTGTTCTCGCCCCTTTCCTTTTTACTTTATACATTAATGGCCTCAGCCAAGTTTTAATCAATCAATGCCAAGATCTGCCATTTATCGATAAAGACCCTACCCCTGCAATATTATATGCAGATGACGCCATTCTAATTTCATACACCCAACTAGGGCTCCAGAGAATTGTGACTAGTTTCGCAACATTTATGCAAAATGTGGGTCTGCAAGTGAACATCTCAAAATAATGAAATGAGGAGTGAATAGTGCTAAATGTCGTGACTTTAATATTCACAATACCAAGGTAGAGTGTATTAACAGATTCCCATATTTGAGCATTGTTGGACTTGGCCATGTTTGGCTAAAGTTCCCTAAACTTTTTGCCTTCCCCCTAGACCTTTTTTCTGACATGGTGTTGCCAATTCAGTTGCTTTGGGCACTTTGCCACTGCTGATCAGTGTCAAAGTGCAAGTACTCCCTGTATAAAGTGTAATGGTAATTGGTTGTCCATGATTGGTATGTTTCCCTTACTAGTAAAGTCCCTAGTAAAGTGCACTATGTGTGCCAGGGCTAGTAATGCAAATGCTACTTGTGGGTCTACAGCACTAATTGTGCCACCCACACAAGTAGCCCTAAAGAGAGAACTTAGGCCTGCCACTGCAGTGCTTGCACGCAGTATGTTAAACTGTCATGTTGTCCTGACAAGTGCACTCACTTGCCAGGCCTTACCCTTCCCTTTTTATGCACATCAGACACCCCTATGGTAGGCCCAAGGTACCCCATGGGCAGGGTGCACTGTATGTGAAAGGTAGGACATGTACTGAGGTGAGTACCATTTCCTGACAGGGAAATACTCTCCATTTAGTTTTTCACTGTTGAAAGGCCATCTTGCCCTTAGGACAGAATGGGGAAGGCTGTATTAATATGTTTCCAGCCTATCTTCCCATAGGCTTAAGATGGAGAGGTGAAGTTTAGTGTGCCTGAACTCACAATGGGATACATCTTTTTTTGAAGATATTTTTTGCATTATGTGTTTAGAAACCACACTTTTAGAAGTGGCTGTTTTTTTGTGTTCTAACAATTATGTGTGTCTCTGCCTGGTTGTGGATTGACTGTCTGGATTTGAAAGTGATAGGATCTGGGCAATGTCTTGACCCAGGGGAGGAGGTGAGACAGCAACAGGCTGACCTGCATCTGGAGTGTAGGGGGAGGAGTAGCCCCTGGAGGTGAGGAGGCCTGGACTGCTGCCATAAAACAATGACACTATCCCCTGCTGAGAGATTAAGGACCCAGACCCCCACCATCAAAGGAATAATGTGTCACTGGCAGGGAGACACCCAGAACTGGTTTGGACAGGGGTCAGTGCCCCCTGAACACAAAGACTTCAAAGACATTTAGGGGTATAACTATGAGAGCTGAAACCCCTGAATGTTGAATTGATCAAGACTGAAAAGGATTGAAACTACTTTGTGGTCAAGAGGAACCTCTGCCAAGAAAGAGACTGAAGGAAAGGACGGACCCTTGCTGTGTGTTCTGGGGCTGGCCTGCAGATTGCTGATTTAACCAAGGAGAGGCTAAGGGACTTTGCTGTGTGCTGTGCCCCTTGCTTGAAAGGACTTTGCTGTGTGCCTCCCCCCAACACACAGGGAATGCAGCCTTACATGCCATGGGACACTGTGTGGCCAATGCTGTAGTGTGGTAGTGTGCACAGGTGTCCCTGGCAAGTAATTGTGGGCCCGATTCACAGAACTAACTTAAGACAAAATCCTAAACTTACTACCATTTTGGTATTCACAGAAGGCACTTACTCATTTTGGTATTCACAGAAGGAACTTACTCATTTCGGTATTCACAGAAGTTAGGAGTCCTAACTTTAGGACTCCTAAATGCCTTCTGTGAATACCGAAGTCTTAAAGTTAGGATTATTCTCAGTTTAGGAGTAGTAAGGTTAGGACTCCTAACTTTAGGACATTTAGAAACACTCTTAGTGACATGTGCCTTCAGGTGTCTACCTCTGTGTCATTATGGTGTGGCTTCCTGTTCCGTACAACTGGGGTGTCCATGATTTTGAGGATCAGCAGGACATCTGAGATGTGACTGTGAGAGACAAGACCTGTGTGACATATAGGTGTGTGATCATCTGACAGCGCACAATGGTGTATGCAACTGTGTACTTCAGGCAGCTGGGTTACATGACGGCAGACTGTGATGTGCTAATGTACAGGGAGTTGTGTTTGCAGAGACTCATATGTCTGATTTGCATGATGTGGGGTCTTCTGGGTTCTGGATAGGTTGTTTGCAGGGGATGTGCAAGTGCACTTGTCATCTGCAGAGTTAGCTTTAGCTCTGAGCTATGATTGTGACACAGTGCATACTGTTGTTGTCTGGATGCCCTGCCCCTGTGACAGGAGACAGTGTTGACTGACTTTCCAGGCATGCCAGTGCCATGGCATTTAACTTGCTATGAGTGATCCTGCATTGTGTTCAAGTGTGCACCATGCACCCCATTGTGGCATTGATTATCAGGACATGAGAACATCATAGTGTGTGTTGCTGGCATACATCACAAGGATGTGAAATGAGTCTCTGCCCATCCCTTCATCTGGACACCTGTACTGAGTCAGTGGCAAGAGATGTGCTGTGTGTATAGTGATATACTCCTACATGTTCACTTGCATGTCCAACTAATGTCTGGATGGTGCATGTCGGGACATTGGGGTATTAGCATCCAACATGCAACAGACATATGGGTGCAAGTCAAGGAGGGATATGTGTGCCATGGTTGATGTTGAGAATGACAATTGGCTTATTCTAAACAGTGTTGGCACTTTGAGCAGTGTTCAGCTGATGATGCCCGGGCTTGCCTTGTGATGTGATGTACTCACTGTGGTGTGTGCAGTCAGTGCAGGTGACTGATATTGTTCTCTTTCTTCCTATTCCTATCCAGATACATCCAAGGCCACAGGAGGGTACAGCTCCATGGACCAGGAGGAGCCACAGAGCCTGACAGGGACAGAAGGAGAGGAGTCGGGGGGGACCCAGTGGCACGGAGGGTGAGTGGAGCCACACAGAGGAGTCGTCAGCACCATCCACCCCAGCTGAGGGCCACAGAAACTCTGAGGATGACTCCCTTGTGGAGGCGGGTGTCAGCAGCCATCAAACCCCAGCTAGTGAGGCTGCCCCCGCCACCGCCCCCACCACCACCACCACCACCACCATCACCACCCTCCTATCAGCTCCCATCCCAGAGGTCCGTGGAGGCTCCCGTGTTTGGGAGCATGTCTCCTTTATGCCAGGCACTGCACCCCCTGCACCTGTGTCCCCGGCTGCCCTGAGTGAGGGGGGCTGTCTGAAAACGCCGTGCCTACCTGCTCACTGCCTTGGCCTTTGGGGGTTGCTGTGTGGATCGTCTCTCCCTCCCGCCGTCGCATCGGTGACTTCGGCGACTGCAGCGCGGAGGGAGCAGGAAACTTCATTTCCCAGGCTCCTTTGCCCACCGGAAGCGGAAGCGGACCTACAGCATCTCGCGCCTGAAGGCGCTACAAAAACAGCTTCACCCCCGGCAGAGCGGGGGCTGTCTGAAAACGCCGTGCCTACCTGCTCACTGCCTTGGCCTTTGGGGGTTGCTGTGTGGATCGTCTCTCCCTCCCGCCGTCGCATCGGTGACTTCGGCGACTGCAGCGCGGAGGGAGCAGGAAACTTCATTTCCCAGGCTCCTTTGCCCACCGGAAGCGGAAGCGGACCTACAGCATCTCGCGCCTGAAGGCGCTACAAAAACAGCTTCACCCCCCGCGTCGCGGGACGCGCGCGGGCATCGCCGGGCTAAGCCCGGGCAAAGGGCGGGCCGTCTGTGGCCGTCCGGGGCTGGACAGGGCTGAGCTGGGCCACCCCTCTTATCCTGCACGAACGTTACACGGTGATTTGGGGCTGTCATACACAGTCTACGGCAAGGATCTGTTTGTTCAGCACAAGTCATGGCTAAGAACTTCAACAAGGCTCAGATAGTGGGAGGTCCTGGAACTTTAGACGCCTTTTTGAAAAAAGCCGAACATGTTGTCTCTAAAGAAATTGAGATCGTGGAAAAAAGGTTGTCATTAGAGTCCCTTTCTCAACCCTTGTTGGCTGCTCCTTCTGGGACTTCTCACTCTATTTCCCCTGGGCCCGCACCTGAGTTCTATCATCCCAGCGTTCAATCATCGTTGAACGTGTCCAGTCCTTCTCCTTCTCTTTCCCCCCCAGTTTTACGTACTAGGCAGCCAAAAATTTCCTCTGTGGCCCATGTTAAAGCTTCTAAAGGTAAGAGGAAAGCCATTCACGCTCCTAACGGACCTCGTCATCACGCTAAACAATCCAGAAATAATGATCCTATTAAGGGGGCGACTCACCCGGTAGAGAGTCCAGTGGTCGAGGCCACACCTCATTCAGGTAGCGGTGTTATGGAGTCTGCTGCTCAGGGGGGGGCTGTTATTTTTAGAGACATGTTAGCTGATGTAATTAAGCAGCTGGATGAACGATTGAGTAGGTGTATATCCCCAGTCTTGGATAGACTCAGTGAGATTGATAACAGACTCACTCTTATTGAGCGCCACATTGCTGTTCAAAGCGCCCCTGTGCCAAGGTCTAATCCCTCTGATTTACTACCCCTCGGCGAAGTTACTACTAGAGTAGGGGATATGATTGACTTTATGGCAACTACTGTTGCAAGTCCAGCAATCCCCTTACCACCTGCCCCGAGCATTAACGGTACCAGTTTAGGCCCGAGGAATATTATTGAAAGCCGAAGAGTTCAGGGACATTTGGCATATGAGGGACGCTCATTAAATCTGCCCCCAGAAGCCTGCCCTTACACCGTTATCTTGGCCAATGTTCCTAAGACTAGTGATGGTAAAGAAGAGCACTGGTCTACTCTGAAAAACAAAACCCTTCATTTTTTGGCAGGAAAGACAGTCCTGGGGAGTCACCTCTATGATTGTTTTAAAATGGTGAGAAGGGTCCCGTGGGTGGGGAAATCTAATAAGTCTCTGAGGGGCGATTGCGTTGTGGTGAACTTCAGTACCCCTGATATAGTCGATCACATTTTTAGACAAGCAGGGTCTATTAGAATTCATCAGGACCACATTAACATTCTTCCATTGGGTTTCTTTTATCCACCATCTCCTGCAGGTCAGGGCAGACAGAGAGAGCGTCCCCTTCAGTACGCCCCTACTAGTAATCCTTTGTTGTTATCAAATAGATTTGAAGCCCTTAGCACTCTAGATACTAACGATTGACTTAGTGATAATGGAGCTTATTTAAATAATGATGTTTTTAGTATAGACGTTTCTAATTCTTCTGAGCCTTTATCTGCTGGGTTTCCCGTCACGGCGAATAATGTCCCTTCCATTGCACTAGTTAATAATTTGCCATTACAATCTGAGGACGCAGTCGAGAAAGGAAATGCGCCCATTTTTAATGGGGAAAACATGGGCGTGGACTTACCTTGGAATGGTGTAGAGGTTGCTCCATTACCTTGTTTATCTAACCTGGTTAACACTCTAACTAAGGATCAAGGGCACATAATGGACCTTCCAGCTGCAGATTTAATTTCTGCATTATCTTGGAACATAGCTGGTCTTCGGTCCAAACGAGGCAATCTAAATTGGTTGGCTTTTCTCTCCTCATATCATATAATTGCCTTACAAGAAACATGGGAGGCCAAAGATCCTTTTTTTATGGATGGCTACCAATCTTTTATTAAATATGCTACACCCTCGGATATGGGGAGACCACGAGGGGGCCTCCTGTTATTATTCAGCCTAAAGCTTCGTTATAATATTGAGTTATTACCAACTAACTCTCCTCACATCCTAGCAGTGAAAATGGAATGTGTTAACCTGCCATCATTTTTGGTGGTGAATTTTTACAATTCATTTACTAGGACGGAAGAACTGGAACATCTCAAAGCACTACTCAGTTTCTTGGATGAGTTTGATGCATTGAATGAAAAACCTTATCTTCTTTTACTTTTTGGCGATTTTAATATACACTTATGTTACCTTAACTGTTGCTTAAATAATTATTTAGATTTTTGCCCAAATGAAGTGACCCACTTTGAGCACACTAAAGGCGGGATCTTTCTAGAGAATATAGTATCGTCTTATTATCTCTACATGCCGGTTCAAGACTTGTCGGACCCGGTTCACACATTTACTGGTCATGGCCACGGTAGTACAATCGATTATATTTTTGTACCACGTAACATGCTGAACCTATTGGGCTCGTTTTGTGTTACAGAAAATGGCCTAAGTGACCATAACCCACTAATTTTGGAAATCAAAGTCAAGGCTTTGAGGAAAGATGTTCCTCAGCCTTTGATCTCTAATTCAAATCTTGAGCCTACAAGCCAGGGCAGACGACTTAGATGGGATGTCATTACCCCAGCTGATTTCCTCGTCAATTTATATGAAAGCAAAACAGAGGATTTTAGCTTGTGTCTTTCTTCAGGGGAGGAACCGAAAGTGATTCTGGATGCTTTCGAAAGAATCACTAAACACGCCCAGGGGAGTCTCACCTCCCATGGGAAACCTAAACCCAGGGGGCCTCATTTATGAAAAGTGACGCATCACTGCGTGAAAACAGTGATGCGTCACTTTTCACTGCGCCCTCCTTGCGACTCCAATGATGCGTCATATTTACAGTATGACGCATCATGTCGCAAGGAGTCACACATACGTCAGTATTTCTGACGTATCTGTAGGCGCAAAAGTGACGCATTGCTGGAGTGTGTCACAAAACTGACGCAACTCCAGCAATGTGTCCTTTCACATGGGGCAAGCCCCATGTGAAAGGGCCTGCGTCAGTCTTACGCCTGCTGTGACGCAGGCACAAGATATTGACGCATTTGCACCCTAGAAGTGGCGCAGTGAAATCTCGTAGATTTCACTGCGTCACTTCTACGATGCATACTTACGTGGGAACGCCCACCCTGCATACATTATACCTGACGCAGGTATAATGTAGCGCAGGGGTTTACAAAGTGACGCATCTAGGTAGATGCGTCACTTTGTAAATATGGCGCATCATGGCGCATGTTTTACGCCACTGGTGCGTCACAAAAAGTGATGCACCGGCTGCGCAAAAGTGACGCAGGGGCTCATAAATGAGCCCCAGGAAGTTTAAAAACTGGTTTGACCATGCCTGTTCTAGTGCTCACTCTGCTCTCTTACTGGCACTTAAAGAATCTGGGAGCACCCCCAGTAAGATAACTGAGGCAAGAAAAGTTTATAAAAAAGCAATAAAGGATAGGAAACGCGAGTTAAAGTCCAAGGCATGGGACGATTTGACGGATGCAAGCATACAGAAAAATAGCAGCCAGTTTTGGAAGGTGATAAATAGTCCCCTCTTTAATGAGACGGAGAATACCATCAAAGAATGTCTTATCCCGCCAGACAAATGGGTGGCTCACTTCAGTGGTCTCTATTCGGAGATACAAGAAGCTAATCCCACAAATTACGTGGATTACACTTTAGCTTCAAGAATCCTTTTTAAGGAGGAGGAAGTCCGGGAGGCCATTGAGGCCACGGCGTCTGGTAAAGCCCCTGGTCCGAACGGTGTCCCAGCGGACCTCTATAGGGCAGACCCACAGCTTTGGGCGAAACTTTTAACCTGTGTTTTTAACGCAGCTTCTGTGGTCGGTGCCCCTAGATCATGGGCAAAAGCCGTTATTGTTCCACTTTTTAAAAAAGGTTCAAGAGAAGACCCGGCTTGCTACCGGCCTATTTCTCTCCTTGATTCTGCCATGAAAGTCATGGGTAAAGTTGTTCTTGCTCGTATAACTGTGTGGTTGGAGGAGCAATCCATCATTTCCGATCTACAATATGGGTTTAGACAGGGAAGGGGCACAGTGGGCCAATGCCTCAATTTACACCTTATTATAGGAAAATATACAGTCGCTAAGCAGGGGGACCTCCATTTAGCTTTTATGGATTTGTCCACCGCTTTCGACCTTGTAAATCGGCAAAAATTATGGGCATTACTAGCCGGTTTGGGGCTTGACCCGGTTTTGATCTCTTTCCTGGCTGTAATCCATGACGACACAACCGCAGTCGTCCGTTACAGGGATGATGGAAGCCAGACTGATGCCTGGCAGGTAAAGCGGGGAGTAAGACAGGGGTGTATTCTTGCTCCCCTACTCTTCTCGCTTTACATCAATAATTTGGGACCGGTTCTGAATTCGATTTGTAAAGACACCCCGAAAGCCGGGTCCAAAATGATTCCCGCTCTACTATACGCGGACGATACAGTTTTGTTGGCCAGAACCGCGAGAGGATTGCAAGCTCTCTTAAATGGATTTTATGATTTTATGGTCTCTTTAGACTTATTAATTAATTTTAAAAAATCACATTCTATGTCGATTGGTTCAGGGAAAGCAAAAAGGGTGACATTTTTCTGCAATGGGCAGGAATTAACGAAAGTCCAGACGTTCCCATATTTAGGGGTAGCATTTGACGACAGATCATCCTGGGTCACACAACGTGCTCAAAAAAAGAATATCTTAGCTAGTGCCACAGGCGCTTTGTTGGGCTTTGCAAAGCGCTTAGGCTGTAAACCACTCCCCGCTTTATTAAAAATATACAGTGCGAAGTGTTTGCCTATGGCACTTTATGGTAGCGAGGTCTGGGGTTACAAGGCTTCTCCTAATATCCAAGTGGTTGAAAATAATTTCTTTCGGAAACTGCTGTCTCTACCCCCCTCTGCCCCCACTTTTAATATTCATGAGGACTTAGGGATGGGTTATATCAGTGACCAAATAGCAGTGGCCCCGCTACTAGGCTGGTTGAGGGTTTGGGCACAACAGCCACCAAACCTAAACCAACAAATTATTCAGGACTGTCTGTCTTTGGAAAAAGCCCTGTCTATTCCTTGGTTAAGTTACATCAAAAATAAATTGACTTTAATAGGGTGTTCGGAATTGTTCTCTAGTCCTTGTATGATTAGTAAAGAGCAAATTAAAGCTATCAAGACCCAATTTTTGTCAAGAGTAATGTTGTCAAGAGAAAGTGATGAGCTGGGGAAACCGACAGTAAGGAGGTTTGTGATGTTGAGTTTAGGGAACAAGATTCAGCCCTATTTAACCTACATTAATAAACCTTTCCATATGTTTTTGCTAATAAGATTTAAGCATGGTTTGCTTCCCTGGCTCTTGGCATACCCGAAAGGATTTTTTAAAGAGGGAACTCTGGGGCCCTGTCCCTGTGATAATATTTCTGAACAAAATTTGTTGCACATGATATTTTTCTGTAAATTTTACTCTGTACAGCGGAAAAAATATATCTTGCCGATTTTAAAAAATTGCCAATTTAAGCAAGTTAGGCCTGCCTTGGCTTATTTACAAATGTTGGAATCTCCATTGATTTGCTTTGGCGTTGCCTGCTTTATAGTGGGTGCCCTGAGAGTCAGAAATAGGGCCCAGTTGACATAGTTACCTGATAATGATTATTGTGCCCACTACGTTGTCGTAGATGAAATGTTTTTTAAGGTCGTTATGAAATTTTACCATGTTTTTAGCTATAGGAATGAATTCTCTAAGTGTTTTTTATTGTACATTGCGCCAATCTGTTTTGTATTTATTATTTGTGTTAATAATTTTTCTGTAATGCATTTTCCTCTATTTTGTCTGCTGTTTTGTGCTTTGATGGTTTTAAATTTTAACCGAATAAAGCAAACTTTGACTTTGAAACTTTGACTTTGAGTGAGGAGTCTGTGGACTTACTTAGACAGATCCATGTATGGCAGACATCGATGCTGAGTGTCCTCCATGCAAACACCACTCTGTTGACGCAACTGGTGTCAGGGCATTTCATCGGGCATGTCTGCCCTACAGAGGACCAATCAGTCCATGGCCTCTTCCCTGACAGCAGCAGTGTCCCTCCTCCAACAGTCCCGCAACCCTCCTACCCCTGCACCACCCACGATTCCTAGCAGCCTACCTGTCCCAAGCACACACACACCTGCACATTCTCACAAAGTCACAGACACGGGCAGCACACAAACACCAAAACCAAGGGCTAGACGTGCACACAAGCAAGCGCAGGGGACTGATACCGCACTCACAGGGGCTGGTTTGCAGACACACACACAGTCATCCACAACCACTCCGCAGTCCTCCGAAACCTTTCCCTCCCAGCCCCCTTTCCTTGCCTCACCTGCAACCCCATCTCCACAGAAGTTCTTCCTCTGTGACCATGGCCTCTTCCCCACCGACCCAGCAGATCCAGATTACAAGGGAAAGAGGAAGTCCCCACACACAGAGGGGAGTGCCCCTCACACCCGGACACCCTCCCCCAGGCGCAGTCAGACTGAGGCCCCCACCCGCAGCTGGAAGAGCAAGACCCCACCGCTGCCACGCAGCTCCAAGGCAAAGTCTCCGTCCTCCATCCCCCAGCCCACCACTCCAGAGGTTCCCCCACCACTCCCTGCCCTGGGTTCCCCCACCCACAGATACACCATCCCCAAAATGCTGAGGCCCTCCCTCCTACCACTTGCTCGTCCACACCCGGTCAGACGGTTAGTGCCACTGATGTGGGGACGTGTCCCCCCCCTCTGTCCTGCCGACCTCACCTGCACCCCATTCTGCCCATTCTGCAAACATGGATTGAGGCACTGTAGTGGAGTCCACGACCACCCCGTCTGATTTGGGCACTGCAGTGGGGACCCAATCCACTCCATCTGACCTGCCCACTGAAGCTGTGCCGGCACCCACCTCATCTGACTTGTGCCCCACAGTTGTGACTGCACCATCCACTTCAGTCAGCTCCACTGCAGTTGCAAGTGACTCTCCTGCATCCACCACCCCTTCACTGCCTCCTTCCGCTGCGCCCTGATCCTGTCCCTGCGGTGCCTGTCCTGCCCCCATGTATGCCCCTCCGAGGGGATGTCTCCTGTCCTTCCCAGTGCAGGCAAGCAACGTGTGACAGTTGTCACTCAAGTTCACTCCTTGTCATTTGATAATGGACTGGCCATTGGCCTTTTGTTTGAACGGACGTTTACATTTTCATATGCTGAATAAAGCTTTTTTCTTTATCCTTGTGAACTTGATTTAGCTGTACATTAGGTTGATGATGTTTGGCATGCCCTTGCACCTGTAATGCTGGATTTCTGATGTTGAATACTGAGGTGTTGATGTGAGGTACTCCATGTGGTCCATGAGATATGTATCCTATTCTGGTCTGTATCCATGTCATCCTTCGCAGCTAACTGGGTGTGTCATGATCAACAATTTGTGGACATCTCTGTGAACATTTCATTTGCATGGTCACATCTGTGGCTTGCACCCATGCACATATGATGTGCTTCCCATTGTCCAATTTGTCTATTTCCCTGACTTTGGGTGCATCTCCACTGGACCTATAGGTGTGGGCATCATTGGTATAGGAGCAACTGGGTCCTCTGTGCAACTTGCTGTACATATGTGTTGAGTATGTGCAGATGACTTAGGGGAGACTCATGTACCCAGGCTGTTGTGACAGGAGCCTTCATTGTGTGGCAACTGATGGCTGACTGACCAAGTGTTCTGCTGACATGACTGAGACGTGCTGTGGCTATGTTTGGCACAGCTGGGCTTCCAAAGGAGTTGGGTCCCCTCAGGCTATGTCACGGATGTGTTGTCCGTGACATAGCCTGGGCCCATGGTGTGTGTTGTGTGAGCATGTGTGTGTGTGTCCACATCCCTTTTCATACACAGGCAGTGTTCCCTTGATATGTTCCTGTTGTTTATGCTTGCTGAGTGGTACTGTGTTCATCCCACAACTTTGCCATGGGCTACCAGATGTGTGGGTGCATGACACACTACTGTTAATTGGTGTTTCATCATTGGGACTTTTCAGTTCTGAGTTGTGGTGATATTGTCAGACGCAGATGGGACACAGTCAGGGGTCCCCAAGGCACTTGTTAGTTCGCAATATCATGTAGTTGTCCCTAGGTGATACCTGTCAGTGATTGAGACATGTGTATGTGTGTGTGACTGCTCCCACTTGTCCGGTTCAGGGCTGCAATGTTTGCAGGTGTCAGCATGTGTGCCTTGTGGTTCTCCTTGGCTTCTGCATTGTCCTGGGACTGTGGGAGGTATTCTGAAGGTTACGTGAGCTTTGACATCATGGCCAGGCACCGCATACTGTGCAGTATGTCCGTCATTCACCAGGGTTGTGAACTGTCCTTGTGGAATGAGTCTGTGAACCTTAGTTCCTCCCAACATTCCTGTTTTTGTCATGGGTGCATGTGCAATGTCACCTGTCCATGTGGGCTTCACAGATGCACATTGTTGCAGTTCAGGGTGTGTGGTGTTGAGGGTGGACTGATGTAAAGGTTTGCATGGATGGGCCCCTAGCTCCCGTTTGTCCATGGATGACGGGCCATGCTGAGTGATTTGTGTTTGTGTAGATGTGATGTACGTTTGTGGCACAGGACACATGTCTGGTTTTCACAGTTTCTAAGACATCTACCTTTGTCATCACAGTGGAGGTGTCATGCATGCTTGTGTCACCCCAATGTCTGGTCCCTGGGGGTAGTGCTGGTGTGTGTCAGTCTCTTGCTGTGTTAGTTTGTGTTCCAGCTTGTGTCACATGAGTCTGTTGTGTCCCAATGATGGTTTACTTTTGTATGGCACTGTGTCCACATCTGTGTCACTGTGGTTCAGCCCCCCTCATGTGTTGTGTAGTTGCCTGGGGGTACTGACACACACACATACACACACAAATGTTGTGTCAGATGTGCAGTGTGAGGTTGCCTGTTTGTGTTTGTGCATCTGCATCAGTGCATTGGTATTGCTGTTGTGGGCCATTGTCTGGATGCTGTTTCTGTGATTTTCCCTGCTGTCCCTTTGAGTCATATCACATCTTTCTGCACATTCATCCTGGTTGTTATGTGCCATTGCTGGCATGGAATGGGAGTTTGTGACCTGACTCCTACAGTCTACTCAGGTTGTTTTGATTAGTGTGTCTATTTTCGAGATGTGTGTATGCTTTGTGATGGTCACTTCTGTTCTTGTGTCATTGTACACTGTATGCATTGTCAGCCCCCATGTGTGGTGCTTGTCTGCGGACGAGAGTATGTTTTGTTTTCACAGCACTGTTAGCCTCACCACATCTCTGTGGGTATGGGAAACAACCACTAGTTTGCCCCAAAAGTGTTTCATGTGTTGGGACCAGAAATCATACATGCTGTTTTGCATATGCAGCTTTGACCATGATGACACTTACCTTTTGGTCACTGTGATGAGGGATTTTTAGACCCCATCACCACAACGCTCAACATTTGCTGCAGTTTGGAACTCAACACTTAACTTCTGCACAGTGAGGGGGTGTTATTTTTACATTGACACAGTGCTATAGTGATGCTTGCCTAGTGTAGGCCACACTCATTTGTTGGTCACATGTGTGCTGTTAGTTACATTGTATGTTCAAAGTCATAATCACTGTTGTGGGCATTTGTCACAGACTACACACTGTTGTGATGATGTTAGGGGGGATGTGTTTTGCTGACATACCTAATGTTGGAGTATGATGGATGTGTGGCGCATCACCCATCCTATGGGTGGGGGTGGCAGGGGTGATGGGCAACAGGTGCCCTATGAGTGGGGGTGGCTGGGGTGATGGGCAACAGGTCCCCTATGAGTGGGGGTGGCAGGGGTGCTGGGAAACATAAGCCCTATGAGTGGGGGTGGCAGGGAGGGTGGGCAACAGGTCCCCTATGAGTGTGGGTGGCATTAGTGATGGTCAACATGAGCCCTAGGGCTGGGGGTGGTAGTGGTGCTGGCCAGACAACCCCTATGGTGGCCTGTTGTTAGTGGCCAGGATGTGGATCCCCTGTGTGTGTGTGCCATATTGCGGGTACGTGTTGTTTGTTTGTGTGGTAGCTGTCTGACTTACCGTCTGCACCGTCCGCGTCTGTTCCTGATCCGGTCATAGATGTAGAGTACTGGTATGACCTGCGCGATGGGATTCATGATGTGTTTGTCTCGTACACGTTGCTTGTTGCTCCGTCTCGTACCAGTTGCAAGCTGGTCCGTCTCGTAGACGTGGATTGAGTTATGGCGCGAATCGTAGCTGAAATGCTTCTTTTCCGGATGCTGTGACGTGCCGTATGTGGCGACCCGTCCGACGTGTAGGAAGTACGCATCGTACTTGACAGGGTGGAAACTGCTATGTATACTGCATCCGGGTGGCTCGGTTCGGCATTCTGAGATACGGCTCGGACGGAGAATGAAGCTTGAATCACAGCCTACGTGTCTGTCGGGTTTTTGGCAGTTATGGGCAACGTAATTCATCTACTGGACAGACCGGCTATGGGTACGTGTCAGTCGCAAGGTAAGGCTACGAACAGCTCTCCGAGAGCTGTCCGACCCGGATCGGAATCGGCCCCAAAGTCTTTACACAACAATGATATAACTTATTAGTAATATTTATATATAAATGTGATGCTTTATAATTATTAATCGTTTTCCAAAATAAGTGATAAGCAGGTGAGTTGTGAACTATACCTGGTACAGTCAGATTGGCTCCTTTTCTGGTAAATGTTATCCATGACCACTGCACATGTACAGATAACATTGAAGAATTTTTCCAATTTGTGATAATTGATTTGAAAGCGGAAGAGATTAGAAGAAGTTTGCTATTTAAATCAAGCATTTTTGTGGAAAGTGAAAATGATTCATAAATCAACCTATTATACCACAGATTATGTGAGATATTTAATATTTTTGTAACAACACCGCAAGCCTTCTTCCAAAACTCAGAAATGATATTACATTTATGAAGCATATGTCTTAACAAGCTTGTGTTCATATTGCAATGCCAAGAAAAAGAAGAGTTCAAAGGTTTTGCATTAAATAACTTTAAAGGAGGTTTGAAATAAAGATACAGGCAACCATCCATAGATAATATTCATGTATATTTTCTTCCATAAGTCTTCAAAAAACAATATTTCTAGTTCTTTATTCCAAAAACAAGAAAGACAGTTTATATTGTCCCCATCATAATTGTTTGATTTCTAAATAAAACAGTGATACAGCATTTGATGAAGTAGCTATTGTTTGAATATAGATTTCTAAATCAGAGGTGACATTCAGAGGAAAATTGCTGGGAAATTAATCAGGGAAGGAATTACATAAAAGTTCATATTTGGAAATATTCGACGGATGCAAAGGAAATTGTTGTTGCAATTCTTCAAAAGTTAAAAATTATTGTTATGATAGATACCTTTTAAATAAAAAATACCAGCTTTAGTCCAAGACTGCCAAAAGATTGTATTTCGAGCAAGTTTTAACACTAGATTATACCATAACAACATATTAGAGGTTTGTGAAATAGGAGATTGAAAAATAGCGTCTAAATCTTGTGAAATTAATTTTGTAGACTTCAATATGATGGACCTTTTAAGTAAAGTGGTGGAGTTGGACAAAGTGAGTTATGCAGGTAAAAGAAATGGTGACATCAGACTTTGTTCAATAAGAAGCCATGAAGGAGCATTATTAGGATCTGTGAGATTGAACCAAGTAGAATTTTGTTTTAAAATAAATGCTTTAAGATAATTAAGAAAATCTGGTTAACCAAAACCACCATTAAACTTAGCTATTTTAAATTTTTTTAAACTTATATGAGGAGTTTAGTTATTCAAAATAACTTTAGATAAACGTTTATCTACATTTGTATAAAACTTAAGAGGATGTAAAGTAGCTATCACAGAAAGGAGGAAATGTGTCTTTAATATGATTAAGAAGGTAATCACACTCTTTCAGGAGGCACAGAAAGAAAAATCTCTACCTATAGACCTGCAGTCCGCTGTGATTCTAGTGGTATACAAAGAGGACAAACAAGGAGACCAGTGCAACTCTTATCGCCCCATTTCTGAAGTTTCACACTGAAGTGAAAACCCTGGCCACGATTCTAGCAACACGACTTCTAAAGCACATAACTACCCTGTACATGATGATCAGTCGGTGTTCATGCCTGGCTGCGCCATTAGATTCAACCTGCATAGAACACACAACTGGTTGATGAGGGTCAGGGACCGCCCCACACCACATTTATTTCTTTCTTTTTGTGCAGAAAAAGCGTTTGAAGCTGCACATTGGCTGCTCCTTGACCACTCGCTCATTAAATTCATCATTGGGCCTAAATTCCGTAGCTGGGACTCACTGCTCCACAGAGCACCCTTGGCCACAGTCAGAGTGAATGGGATGTCCTCAGAGGCCTTTCCCTTTGGTCAGGGAACGTGACAGGGATGTCCACTTTCCCTGCTCCTCTTCACGCATACCCTGGAGTCACTGGCATGTGCCATCCATTGCCACCTACAAATACAAGGCTTCTGAATAAACCACTATGATGAATGTGAAGAGAGGATCTCCATTCATGCAGACGACATACTTCCTTACATTACAGAGCCAGACATTACTGTCCCCACCCTGTTCAACACTATAGAGGAATATGGGAGGTCCTCGGAATATAGAATAAATTGGCATAACTCGACAATGTACGTGTCCCGCAGAATTCCACTGAAGCTGCCCCTGCCTGGTGAGCTGGGAATGGTTTCCGATGTATTCCAAAACCTGGGTATATTTATTACCCTACCTACAGGCTTGCAGAGGAGGGTAGGTCAAGGTTCTGCTCCTGCAAGGATCACTCGCTCTGTAGGTGAACTATGGCCCTCCGCCTCACCTAAGGGGTACCTCTTCCCGAATCCTCGGTGGAATCCCCCAACTGCATCAAAACAGGTGCAGTGACTTTAACCTCCAGAGGGTACAGAGAACAATTCACTGATCCCTGCACCATACTAGGTGTGTGAGAGCATTATGATCTGACCACTCAGATCCCCCTGATCCATTAGGTCGGACAAGGCTGATTTTACCATAATACAGGGTTTAATTATCCCGCCCAGAGGCACTACCTTTTCTTGTTTTGATATATATTTATTACTCCACACAAGGAAATATCCAGGCAACAAAATCTTGGTAAGGTGATACCGAACTTCAAAAGAGATGTGGAGAGATGGAGAGACCCCCCTCTCTCTGATGGGGAGGGCAGCTCTGTTCAAAATGATACCTTTGCCACAATTATTATATGCCCTCAAAAACATGTGTCATCCACTCCCACGGGCGGTGTTTACTGGACTAGAGGGAGACATCCGGTCCCTTCTATGGAAGGGAGGGCACCCATGAATAGCTTTAAAAACATTGCAGCGTAACCCACATCATGGTGGCATAGCATTGCCAGACATTGAGGCATATTATTGGTCCGCACAGCAAAACCCCTTTCAATGAATGGATCCACAGAACATGGGACCACCCCACTTACAGGGTGGAGATGGAGGTGATAAGGCCCAAAAAACAGCTACACTATCTATATGGTGGCAAGGGGCGATGCACATTGTTGCGGCAACGTGGGTCACCTTAGAGGCATGGGATAGAGCCACAAAAGCTATGGACTGGACAAAACAGATTACTAAAAGTACGCCCATGTGGACGGGGGGGATGGTTTAATGAATTGGGCAAGTTGAAAGGCTTTTCGAAGTGGGATCAGCTAGTAATCTCCTTGCTTGGGGATGTGATAAAAAACAGAGATCTGAAAACCTGGCCTGTACTAAGTACAGAGTATGGGTACATAGATCCCAATACCTTAAGTACACGCAACTACGCCACGCATGGCATTCAGAGGGAATTCTGTGTTCCAGGTTCTCCGAATATACCCCTTCTTGAAGGGAGACTGTTACAAGAGGAACTGGTGGAAAAGAATCTCCTCCATATACAATACAATAAACAATAACATGCCAGATAACCTTGGGAAATTGCGTGAGAGATGGGAGTGGGACATAGGAGGGCTGGAAGATGTAGACTGAGAGGCCGCCCTGATGCACTCCAGAGAAGTGGCCATCAAAACAAGACTGCGCCTCGTCCAATACAAAGTCCTACACAGGATCTATTATAACAGAGACAAACTAAATAAAATTGGGAGGGCAGACACACCACTTTGTCTTAAATGTAGGACTGTAAAGGGAGATTTGTACCATACAATATGGGGCTGCACCAAAATCCAATTGTACTGGAGAAAAATAGTGGGAAAGTTGGGGAGGATAATGGGGGCACTCATACCCTTAGACCCAGGTTTTATCCTACTGGGTGTACCAAGTGAGGTCGACATAAACAGGGCTCAGCTGACATTTGTGGCACTAGACCTTGTTGTGGCCAAGAGGGACGTGGCAATATGGTGGGGTGCAGCAGATGAAAGAGTGGAGGAGGGGCATGGACCTCTACATGGCCACTGAACGCACAACTTATATTAGATGGGGATGCACACGCAAATTTCACAAAATATGGGGCCCATGGAGACGTTACTACAGACTAGACCTACTAGATAATACACCAGAATCCACACCTCTCAATACCCAACATATTGATGCTATGTTTTAGGGTATGCATTGTCAGGCTAGTTAAACATATGTATAATGTCTTATGAACACTCAGAGGGAGCCTAAGGTCAGGGTTAGTACAATGTGGTGATAAATGTAATCACTCAATAGTTTTCATTGGAACATATAATATATGGTCCTTCCGGAATTAACGTTTTTGCTGTTGTCATGTCCGCTTTGCAGTATGCAAGATGCCAAGTAAGAAAACTGAATAATAAAAATATCTGTAAAAAAAAGAATATAATCACAATTCAATGTCATCAATTTTTAAATGGTGTGAGAAAATAGGATACCAACATATTTAGGTTTTATCTTTTGCCATATTATTTCTTTGATAGGGAGCATATTATAGGTACAATGAACATTCTAAGGAAAAATTTCTGTTTTATTAGTGTTTAAAGTTTACCCTGAAATCTGAGAGTATGTTGGAATTAGATTTAATAGAGGAGAAATGGAACATTCACAATTACTAATATACAGTAACACGTCATCAGAATAGGCTAAAAATGTATAGCAACATAATTTATAATAATGCCTTCAATTTCCCTTCAATTTCTGATGGCAATGAGTAAAGGTTCAATAGCAAGGAGAAAAAGTAACGGTGAAAAGGGGCAACCCTGTCTGTTGCTTCTGAAAAAGAAAAAATTACTAGAAATTTGACCATTAATGAAAAGTTTGGCAGATGGACCAGAATAGAGAGCTGAAAATCATACGCATAAACGAACTACCAAAATTAAATGCAGATAAGGTATGGAATAGATACTGCCAATTGACTCTATCAAAAGCTTATTCAGCATCTAATGCCAGGACTTCTGAGGGTAGAGGAAGGCTGGCTCAGCTTCATTTGCATGAAATAGTAATCTGATGTTATTTACATAGTCTCTATGTTTCATGAAACCAGATTTATCATTATGAATGATAGTATCAGCCACAGAGGCCAACCTAGTTGCAAGAAGTTTTACATAAAGTTTACAGCCTTGATTAATTAAAGATACAGGGTGATAATTAGAAACAGTAGTGGGTCCTTGGTTAAGTTTCAGGAGAACTATAATCAAAGCTTCAGTAATAGTCTCAGAAGTTGATCCTGAAATACTATTGTGTGTATTTAACTTGAGTAAATGAGGTAGAAAGTGAGGAGGAAATTATTTATAAAATTCAGCACAGATCAGGAGATTTAAGTATTGTAAGTGATTTAATAGCTGATAGAACTTCTTTTAATGTGATTGGCCTACCCAATTTGTTTTTAACTGATTAAGTAATTTTTGCTAATATGTGAAGTATCACTAGACAGACGGTAATCAAATAAAACGGAAAAATAATTGACACATTCATTGACTATTTCTTGGCAAAATAAAGCAATTTTACCACTTGGACTATGGATTGCATTAATTTAACCATCATTTTTTTTTAATAAACACATTTTATTGAGGTTAAGTTTAGTACACAGCATCATCTACATAAAAGTACAATCAAGGATTATCATCTCAACAGATTCAAGCAATGAGCACAATCTTAGAACCACAATACATCTTCATATATGCAATCCATGATGGGTGCACCCTCCCTCCTTTATTTCTTCATGTTTCCGAGGGCAGCCACGAGCAATATAAATTGGCTGTTCATGGCAGGGACACCAGTCGATGCCCTCCCGACACACCTCAAGGGTGGGGGCATACGAGCGCCTCCAGCTGCGAGTAATGTCCCTCTTAGCTGCCAAATATGCCCTCCCAATAAATACTCTTTTTATATGGACTTCGCCAATCCCCTCCAATAACCCCAGCAATGCCTCCCAGGGACCCAATTCAATCTGATGACGCAAAAAAACCTTTATCTTTTTAATACAAAGATAATTAGCCAGAAGTCTTCCAGATCAGTTAGCACTGAAACAAAATGTAGCTTGCTATTAGAAATGTTATGCCAGCCCTTTTGCTTAATAAAGAGTTTAATTCATAACGAAGTTTTTACAATAGCATTTTATATTTGATATCATTAGATGTGATGACGAGGCATTCAGGCTTTGCTGTTTGCTTATCCAAATACTTAATTTTAAAGTTAAATGATTTGTTAATATGTGCCATAATAGACATTGTTACCCCTCTGATATATGCCTTAAATTCATCCCAACAATTTACAATTGAAGTAGAACTATCTGGTTAAAAGACAAATGATCATGTAGTGCTACCAAAAGTACAACACTTGAATTCATGCGCCATCAACACTGAGATTGTTGAATGGAAGTAAGTTGTAAAACAAGAAATGAGCACATGATCAGAAATATCAATATTATAGATAGTAGGTTCAGAAATTGGATGGATTAATGATTGGATATTAAAAAGTAATCTATTCTAGATTAGGAATTATGAGGATTAGAGAAAAATAATTTTTTTGACTCTGTTGGGTGGTGCAAGTGCCAAATATCTACCAATTTGGTAGCTTTTAAAATAGATAAACAGATTTAAGAGTGAAAAAAGCCTTGGGGGATGATAATTGTCTTGAGATGTTCTATCTAATGATGATTCCCATATTAGGTTAAAGTCACTGCCAATAGTAAACAGAACATTACCTAATTTGAGTACTTCAGAGGTGAAATGAGACCAAAAATTAGGGCCTTCAGTTGTTGGGCCATACACATCAATCAGGTGCAAAATGGTATCATCAACTTTAATTTTAACTGTATGGTAATGACCGCCTGAATTAGAACATTTGTTCAGTATTTGGAGATATAGTGTTTTTGCAAAAAGAATAGCAATTTTTTTTTAATCGCAGGAGAAGAAATCACAATCACCAACCCATTTTTTGTGTGTGTCAACTGGAGTAAAAAAATATCAGCTGTACATCTCGCTAAGTAATCTAAAACTTTTTTATGTTTAACAGGGTGTTGCAAACTTTTAACATTAAAACAAACCATTTTAAAACTATTAATGTTATCCATTTTCATAAAGGAAGAAAAACATTAAACAAGAAGAAAAAAAGATAGTCTGGATTAACAAAAGTACCTCTAAAACTAGATGAGAGAAGGAAAAGGAAAGACACAGACAAACATCTAAAAAAACAGCATAGAAACATAAATAATACTCTTGAATTGCAAACACGTGAGCAAGAATGTCATCATAAAGAAACTTGGCTAAATAAGCCAGTTATAAAGGAAAACATAGCAAAGGTATCAAGTATCAGTCCTATTTGTTTCGATGGAGAGTGGGGAATGTTGATCCAAGAAGACATGAAGATCATCAGGATGCTGAAGGATTTGGAGAAAACATCCTTCCAAATTCTCATAGTAGACAGATCAAAATAGCCATATTCAAATCCATAGCTTCTTTGTCATAGTCTAATACCAGTGAACTATTTGAGGATATTAACAGTTTCCTTGGCTAAGTCTTGATCGATAAAATTTTATTACAATTGACCATTGAAGATGGGATTTCTCTTGCTGCTTTCCAGACCATCACTAAATGATAATGACGTAGAACTGTAAAGATCATTTGATATGGTTTGGTGTGACTTGGGTAAGGATGTGAAGGAATTTTGTGCACCTTGTCAATTTCTAATTTTTCTGGGAATTTAAATTCAAAAGACCAGGCAACAATTTTTCAAATACTGCCTGCAATCATTGATTTTACATCTTCTGGTAAATTAACAATATGCAGGTTGCACTGTTGATTGCGTTTTTTAAAATCAAGTAGCAAGTTACTCATTGACCAGATTTTTGCTGTGATAGGCGACATACTGTCAATTTTTGTTTAGATGTCCAGAATTTTTATTGTATTGTCAGATACTTTCATAAAATGACTAGGCATTATCTATGAATTACAATATGGCTTTCACCAGGGTTTAGGCACAATCGAACAGGGACTAAACCTAAGCCTACTGTTAGGTAAATATACACAAGCTAAACAGGGGAAGCTATTTTTGGCTTTCGTTGATCTTAGCTCAATGTTTGATTGCATGAAACATGAAAAACTCTGGCTTATTCTTGGGGAAATGGGCGTGGAATTACCACTCTTAAACTTCATGAGGCAGCTTTATCGTGACGCATGTACAAGAGTTCGCTACAGTACTTTGGATGAGTGCTCTGTCAAATTCCCAATTAGAAAAGGGGTGAGACAAGGATGTGTTCTCGCTCCTTTCCTTTTTACTTTATACATTAACGGCCTCAGCCAAGTTTTAATCAATCAATGCCAAGATCTGCCATTTATCGATAAAGACCCTACCCCTGCAATATTATATGCAGATGACGCCATTCTAATTTCATACACCCAACTAGGGCTCCAGAGAATTGTGACTAGTTTCGCAACATTTATGCAAAATGTGGGTCTGCAAGTGAACATCTCAAAATAATGAAATGAGGAGTGAATAGTGCTAAATGTCGTGACTTTAATATTCACAATACCAAGGTAGAGTATATTAACAGATTCCCATATTTGAGCATTGTTGGACTTGGCCATGTTTGGCTAAAGTTCCCTAAACTTTTTGCCTTCCCCCTAGACCTTTTTTCTGACATGGTGTTGCCAATTCAGTTGCTTTGGGCACTTTGCCACTGCTGATCAGTGTCAAAGTGCAAGTACTCCCTGTATAAAGTGTAATGGTAATTGGTTGTCCATGATTGGTATGTTTCCCTTACTAGTAAAGTCACTAGTAAAGTGCACTATGTGTGCCAGGGCTAGTAATGCAAATGCTACTTGTGGGTCTACAGCACTAATTGTGCCACCCACACAAGTAGCCCTAAAGAGAGAACTTAGGCCTGCCACTGCAGTGCTTGCACGCAGTATGTTAAACTGTCATGTTGTCCTGACAAGTGCACCCACTTGCCAGGCCTTACCCTTCCCTTTTTATGCACATCAGACACCCCTATGGTAGGCCCAAGGTACCCCATGGGCAGGGTGCACTGTATGTGAAAGGTAGGACATGTACTGAGGTGAGTACCATTTCCTGACTCTCCATTTAGTTTTTCACTGTTGAAAGGCCATCTTGCCCTTAGGACAGAATGGGGAAGGCTGTATTAATATGTTTCCAGCCTATCTTCCCATAGGCTTAAGATGGAGAGGTGAAGTTTAGTGTGCCTGAACTCACAATGTGATACATCTTTTTTTGAAGATATTTTTTGCATTATGTGTTTAGAAACCACACTTTTAGAAGTGGCTGTTTTTTTGTGTTCTAACAATTATGTGTGTCTCTGCCTGGTTGTGGATTGACTGTCTGGATTTGAAAGTGATAGGATCTGGGGAATGTCTTGACCCAGGGGAGGAGGTGAGACAGCAACAGGCTGACCTGCATCTGGAGTGTAGGGGGAGGAGTAGCCCCTGGAGGTGAGGAGGCCTGGACTGCTGCCATAAAACAATGACACTATCCCCTGCTGAGAGATTAAGGACCCAGACCCCCACCATCAAAGGAATAATGTGTCACTGGCAGGGAGACACCCAGAACTGGTTTGGACAGGGGTCAGTGCCCCCTGAACACAAAGACTTTAAAGACATTTAGGGGTATAACTATGAGAGCTGAAACCCCTGAATGTTGAATTGATCAAGACTGAAAAGGATTGAAACTACTTTGTGGTCAAGAGGAACCTCTTCCAAGAAAGAGACTGAAGGAAAGGACGGACCCTTGCTGTGTGTTCTGGGGCTGGCCTGCAGATTGCTGATTTAACCAAGGGGAGGCTAAGGGACTTTGCTGTGTGCTGTGCCCCTTGCTTGAAAGGACTTTGCTGTGTGCCTCCCCCCAACACACAGGGAATGCAGCCTTACATGCCATGGGACACTGTGTGGCCAATGCTGTAGTGTGGTAGGTGTGCACAGGTGTCCCTGGCAAGTAATTGTGGGCCCGATTCACAGAACTAACTTAAGACAAAATCCTAAACTTACTACCATTTTGGTATTCACAGAAGGCACTTACTCATTTTGGTATTCACAGAAGGAACTTACTCATTTCGGTATTCACAGAAGTTAGGAGTCCTAACTTTAGGACTCCTAAATGCCTTCTGTGAATACCGAAGTCTTAAAGTTAGGATTATTCTCAGTTTAGGAGTAGTAAGGTTAGGACTCCTAACTTTAGGACATTTAAAAACACTCTTAGTGACATGTGCCTTCAGGTGTCTGCCTCTGTGTCATTATGGTGTGGCTTCCTGTTCCTTACAACTGGGGTGTCCATGATTTTGAGGATCAGCAGGACATCTGAGATGTGACTGTGAGAGACAAGACCTGTGTGACATATAGGTGTGTGATCATCTGACAGCGCACAATGGTGTATGCAACTGTGTACTTCAGGCAGCTGGGTTACATGACGGCAGACTGTGATGTGCTAATGTACAGGGAGTTGTGTTTGCAGAGACTCATATGTCTGATTTGCATGATGTGGGGTCTTCTGGGTTCTGGATAGGTTGTTTGCAGGGGATGTGCAAGTGCACTTGTCATCTGCAGAGTTAGCTTTAGCCCTGAGCTATGATTGTGACACAGTGCATACTGTTGTTGTCTGGATGCCCTGCCCCTGTGACAGGAGACAGTGTTGACTGACTTTCCAGGCATGCCAGTGCCATGGCATTTAACTTGCTATGAGTGATTCTGCATTGTGTTCAAGTGTGCACCATGCACCCCATTGTGGCATTGATTATCAGGACATGAGAACATCATAGTGTGTGTTGCTGGCATGCATCACAATGATGTGAAATGAGTCTCTGCCCATCCCTTCATCTGGACACCTGTACTGAGTCAGTGGCAAGAGATGTGCTGTGTGTATAGTGATATACTCCTACATGTTCACTTGCATCTCCAACTAATGTCTGGATGGTGCATGTCGGGACATTGGGGTATTAGCATCCAACATGCAACAGACATATGGGTGCAAGTCAAGGAGGGATATGTGTGCCATGGTTGATGTTGAGAATGACAATTGGCTTATTCTAAACAGTGTTGGCACTTTGAGCAGTGTTCAGCTGATGATGCCCGGGCTTGCCTTGTGATGTGATGTACTCACTGTGGTGTGTGCAGTCAGTGCAGGTGACTGATGTTGTTCTCTTTCTTCCTATTCCTATCCAGATACATCCAAGGCCACAGGAGGGTACAGCTCCATGGACCAGGAGGAGCCACAGAGCCTGACAGGGACAGAAGGAGAGGAGTCGGAGGGGACCCAGTGGCACGGAGGGTGAGTGGAGCCACACAGAGGAGTCGTCAGCACCATCCACCCCAGCTGAGGGCCACAGAAACTCTGAGGATGACTCCCTTGTGGAGGCGGGTGTCAGCAGCCATCAAACCCCAGCTAGTGAGGCTGCCCCCGCCACCGCCCCCACCACCACCACCACCATCACCACCCTCCTATCGGCTCCCATCCCAGAGGTCCGTGGAGGCTCCCGTGTTTGGGAGCATGTCTCCTTTATGCCAGGCACTGCACCCCCTGCACCTGTGTCCCCGGCTGCCCTGAGTGAGGAGTCTGTGGACTTACTTAGACAGATCCATGTATGGCAGACATCGATGCTGAGTGTCCTCCATGCAAACACCACTCTGTTGACGCAACTGGTGTCAGGGCATTTCATCGGGCATGTCTGCCCTACAGAGGACCAATCAGTCCATGGCCTCTTCCCTGACAGCAGCAGTGTCCCTCCTCCAACAGTCCCGCAACCCTCCTACCCCTGCACCACCCACGATTCCTAGCAGCCTACCTGTCCCAAGCACACACACACCTGCACATTCTCACAAAGTCACAGACACGGGCAGCACACAAACACCCAAACCAAGGGCTAGACGTGCACACAAGCAAGCGCAGGGGACTGATACCGCACTCACAGGGGCTGGTTTGCAGACACACACACAGTCATCCACAACCACTCCGCAGTCCTCCGAAACCTTTCCCTCCCAGCCCCCTTTCCTTGCCTCACCTGCAACCCCATCTCCACAGAAGTTCTTCCTCTGTGACCATGGCCTCTTCCCCACCGACCCAGCAGATCCAGATTACAAGGGAAAGAGGAAGTCCCCACACACAGAGGGGAGTGCCCCTCACACCCGGACACCCTCCCCCAGGCGCAGTCAGACTGAGGCCCCCACCCGCAGCTGGAAGAGCAAGACCCCACCGCTGCCACGCAGCTCCAAGGCAAAGTCTCCGTCCTCCATCCCCCAGCCCACCACTCCAGAGGTTCCCCCACCACTCCCTGCCCTGGGTTCCCCCACCCACAGATACACCATCCCCAGAATGCTGAGGCCCTCCCTCCTACCACTTGCTCGTCCACACCCGGTCAGACGGTTAGTGCCACTGATGTGGGGACGTGTCCCCCCCCTCTGTCCTGCCGACCTCACCTGCATCCCATTCTGCCCATTCTGCAAACATGGATTGAGGCACTGTAGTGGAGTCCACGACCACCCCGTCTGATTTGGGCACTGCAGTGGGGACCCAATCCACTCCATATGACCTGCCCACTGAAGCAGTGCCGGCACCCACCCCATCTGACTTGTGCCCCACAGTTGTGACTGCACCATCCACTTCAGTCAGCTCCACTGCAGTTGCAAGTGACTCTCCTGCATCCACCACCCCTTCACTGCCTCCTTCCGCTGCGCCCTGATCCTGTCCCTGCGGTGCCTGTCCTGCCCCCATGTATGCCCCTCCGAGGGGATGTCTCCTGTCCTTCCCAGTGCAGGCAAGCAACGTGTGACAGTTGTCACTCAAGTTCACTCCTTGTCATTTGATAATGGACTGGCCATTGGCCTTTTGTTTGAACGGACGTTTACATTTTCATATGCTGAATAAAGCTTTTTTCTTTATCCTTGTGAACTTGATTTAGCTGTACATTAGGTTGATGATGTTTGGCATGCCCTTGCACCTGTAATGCTGGATTTCTGATGTTGAACACTGAGGTGTTGATGTGAGGTACTCCATGTGGTCCATGAGATATGTATCCTATCCTGGTCTGCATCCATGTCATCCTTTGCAGCTAACTGGGTGTGTCATGATCAACAATTTGTGGACATCTCTGTGAACATTTCATTTGCATGGTCACATCTGTGGCTTGCACCCATGCACATATGATGTGCTTCCCATTGTCCAATTTGTCTATTTCCCTGACTTTGGGTGCATCTCCACTGGACCTATAGGTGTGGGCATCATTGGTATAGGAGCAACTGGGTCCTCTGTGCAACTTGCTGTACATATGTGTTGAGTATGTGCAGATGACTTAGGGGAGACTCATGTACCCAGGCTGTTGAGACAGGAGAATTCATTGTGTGGCAACTGATGGCTGACTGACCAAGTGTTCTGCTGACATGACTGAGACGTGCTGTGGCTATGTTTGGCACAGCTGGGCTTCCAAAGGAGTTGGGTCCCCTCAGGCTATGTCACGGATGTGTTGTCCGTGACATAGCCTGGGCCCATGGTGTGTGTTGTGTGAGCATGTGTGTGTGTGTCCACATCCCTTTTCATACACAGGCAGTGTTCCCTTGATATGTTCCTGTTGTTTATGCTTGCTGAGTGGTACTGTGTTCATCCCATGGGCTACCAGATGTGTGGGTGCATGACACACTACTGTTAATTGGTGTTTCATCATTGGGACTTTTCAGTTCTGAGTTGTGGTGATATTGTCAGACGCAGATGGGACACAGTCAGGGGTCCCCAAGGCACTTGTTAGTTCGCAATATCATGTAGTTGTCCCTAGGTGATACCTGTCAGTGATTGAGACATGTGTATGTGTGTGTGACTGCTCCCACTTGTCCGGTTCAGGGCTGCAATATTTGCAGGTGTCAGCATGTGTGCCTTGTGGTTCTCCTTGGCTTCTGCATTGTCCTGGGACTGTGGGAGGTATTCTGAAGGTTACGTGAGCTTTGACATCATGGCCAGGCACCGCATACTGTGCAGTATGTCCGTCATTCACCAGGGTTGTGAACTGTCCTTGTGGAATGAGTCTGTGAACCTTAGTTCCTCCCAACATTCCTGTTTTTGTCATGGGTGCATGTGCAATGTCACCTGTCCATGTGGGCTTCACAGATGCACATTGTTGCAGTTCAGGGTGTGTGGTGTTGAGGGTGGACTGATGTAAAGGTTTGCATGGATGGGCCCCTAGCTCCCGTTTGTCCATGGATGACGGGCCATGCTGAGTGATTTGTGTTTGTGTAGATGTGATGTACGGTTGTGGCACAGGACACATGTCTGGTTTTCACAGTTTCTAAGACATCTACCTTTGTCATCACAGTGGAGGTGTCATGCATGCTTGTGTCACCCCAATGTCTGGTCCCTGGGGGTAGTGCTGGTGTGAAGTATCTTGCACAATAAAGTAGGCAGACAGTTGAATAGCAGATGAGTTGTTTATTCCAACAGAGAAGATCCCATCCATCAGCCAGCAGTCAATACAGTAACTGAACACTTTCAGAACATTACCATGTACAACAGTCCATGACATCGTCAAGATTCCAGTATGATGCTAACACCCCACAATGCCATGTCATGAGAAATACCACACATCTCCCTTCCCCCAAAAGAAGACAAAATAAACACATTAAATGAAACAATAAAGAACTAAGCAATAAACCTTAAATAAAATCAGCAAGGTGCCTAGGTTTCCTAGACACCCTGGAGGATTTCCTAGGACAATTCAAATCCCCACTCACTTCATCACCAGTATGACTAGAGATGGTATTATCCTTATTTGAATCACACTTCCCACCATGTTTCAACACCCCACTACACACAACAACTCTGTTTAGATTCCAAATACGATGATCTTTAGTTTGAATCGCATTATCAAATATTTTGATGACCTTAATAGGTTTCATGAATTTAGACAAGGAGCTTCCTAACAAACCAGGACGTTTGATCATGACCCAATCACTTACTCGTACCACAGTCTTCTTTACAGCATGTTTTTGATCAAAATATGCTTTTCTTAGTTTTCCTTTTTCTTCTTCTACTCTCAACATTTCTTCAGCATCACACTCCTTCTCCTTACCTCTTAATAATTCATACTTATTAACCCAGTAAGGCTCAACACACGTATTGGGAAGCCTACCCCTAAACAATAAAAAAGGAGTCTTCCCCGTAGTTGTATGTGGAGATAATCTATACTCTTCAATTTTCCCAATTACCTCTTTTTTCCAATCCATACCACCACACCTTGCCAATGCAATGGTCTCTTTGACAACTTTATTAAATCTTTCCACCATCCCATTGGCCTCTGGGTGATAGAGAGAAGCGGTTTTGTGAACAATCCCTCTAGAAGATAAAAATTGTTCCATCTCCCTTGAAACTAGTTGGACACCATTATCAGATAAAACTGACCTAGGTAAGCCTTCCCTAGCAAATAAACATTTCAAACACTCAATCACACTACCTGTATTAACGGTAGATAAAAAGAATACCTCAGGCCACCTTGAATACATATCGATGACAACCAACAAATATGTTAGAGTTCCTTTCCCTTGTATTGGACCAACAATATCCAAAGCAATTTCCTGCCACGGACCATTCGGGCGTTTTCTCAAAACCATAGGTTGATCATGAGTACACTTAGACTTGTCACTGATGGCACAAAAAACGCAATCTCTAATAACCCGCTCAACCATTCTGTCCATGCCAGGCCACCAATATGACATACGAAGTCTTTCCTTACACTTAGTCAACCCTGAATGGGCCCCATGCACAGAGTCAACTAATTCTTTCCTGAGACTAGTAGGAGGAATTAATCTTGTGCCCCGAAACAACAAATCATTATCCACTGACAATTCATTCCGTATACCCCAAAAACATTTTGTAACATCTGATACATCTTTATTCGAGCTCCACCCTTTCTTCAATAAGGATATCACCTCACACAGTGTCACATCATTCTGTAATTCTTCCAACCATCTTGCTTCTGAAATTATGTTGTGTTCCACAACACAGACTATCTCGTCGTCATCATCATCCGCTGGATTATTATCCTGCAAGCTACTACTTGGTACTAAGCGTGACAAAACATCAGCAACTCCATTATCAATCCCAGGAATGAACTTGATACTAAAATTATACTCTTGTAAACCAATTACCCACTTAGTAATTCTACCCGAAACAAGATCTAATCCTTTCTTGCTGAAAATCTCAATCAAAGGTTTATGATCAGTATGAACCTCAAAATCTAGTCCCCACAAGAACTTCTTCAGTTTCTTCACGGCCCAAAACACAGCTAACGCCTCCCTCTCCACAACAGAATATCGTGTTTCAGGATCTCTTAGACTTCTAGACAAGAACATTATGGTTTGCATACCATTAACGCCACACTGCTTTAAAACAGCTCCCAGCCCCTTCTCACTCGCATCAGTTACCAAAATGGTTTTACTAGAAGGGTCAAAACTTTTCAACGAAGGAGCTACCCCAAGCTTTTCTTTTATAGCCACAAATTCATCTTCACACCGGCCTGACCACAAGAATTCCTCGCCTTTCCGCAGTAATTTCCTCATGTTTACAGTTGCCACTGCAAACCCCTTTACAAACTTAGCATAATATTCGATCATTCCTAAAAATCTCATTAGATCAGGCTTGTTGGTAGGAGAACTCATTTTCGAGATTGTTTCAACCAACTCAGTTTTGGGTTTTACCCCCTCCCCAGAAATGCTGTGACCTAGGTAGTTAATGGTATCGGACTTAAATTTGCACTTCTCCACCTTGATAGTGAGGTTATGCTTGCTCAAACTCTTCAGCACAGATCTTAATCTAGAGTCATGCTCCAAATCATCTTTTGCAAAAACTAAGATATCATCCTGGTAGACACATACTCCAGGTAGATCCTTCAATATCCTTTCCATCACACGTTGGAAAACCGAGGAGGCGGATACTAAACCAAAAGGCATTCTTCTAAACCTAAAGGTGCCAAATGGAGTGATGAAAGATGTACAATCTCGGGACGACTCATCTAATTCTATTTGATGATACGCTGAAGTAAGGTCTAATGTACTGAATACCTTTGCCCCATCAAGTAAGGTCAATAGTTCGGTAATATTGGGTAATGGATACCTGTCCACCACAACACACTTGTTAAGTTGTCTTAAGTCGATGCACAGACGCAAATTCCCATTAGGTTTGCGTGCTGCAACGACTGGTGCCAACCATTCAGATCCTTCAACCTCTTCAATAATCCCACAACTCCTTAGTTTTTGAATTTCCTTTTTCATGTCTTCCCTTACAGATAGTGGGACACTTCTCACCTTGCAATACACAGGAACTGCATTATCCTTTAGCTGAATTTTATGCTGATACCCCTTCAAGCAACCTAAACTTTCTCTGAATACATTCGGAAATTCAGTTTTCAGATTATCCGCGTACATGTCATTGACATTACCACCTACTGAGTGAATTCTATCCCTCAACTGTATGGGAGGATCAGCATTGGGATCAAGAAATACCCCCAGATCCCCTTGATGTAACCAACTAATGATGCTGTCTCCCCGCTTTGAAACATAAATTTTCCCAGCAATCAGCCGATTCTTATATTCAATCAAACCATTGAAGTATCCATGTATCTTTATGGGTTCCCCCCCATATGCTAGCGGAATAATATCTGGTTTCATAAGTGTAATCTTTCCCTTAAGCTTGGAGTCATAAAATTCATTAGATACTATGGTAATCTTCGCACCCGAATCAAACAATACCTTGGTGCGTTCACCCTCTACAACAATTTCATCATACGGGCATGACTTTTTACCAGATTTGCTTTCAACCTGCACCACAATCTGACCACAAACTAAATCTTCGGAATTAGATTCACCCCAATCCCTTTGATATATTTCTACTTCTTTGACCCTAGTTTTGGGTTTTGTTTTACAAAAAGCAGAAAAATGCCCCTTTAACTTGCATTTGGAACATGTTTGACTGAGAGCCGGACATTTCTTATCGTTAGCTAGATGTCCAGCTTTACCACATCTGTAACACTTTCTTTCTAACCCCATTTTATCAGGATGTATTCTATCCTTAGTGTTACTTTTTTCTTCTTTGACCTTAACCATCTCAATATTAGCCCCTTTTTCTACATCCTTCTTAATGACCGCAACACATTTTAAGGAATGTTCAATACGTTTGGCAACAGTTAACACCTCATCAAGAGTCGGTTCGTCCCTTAACCACAACTCTTCTCTAATTTTTTCTATGCTGCAACCAAACATGAACTGGTCCCTGATGCGCTCATCAGTTAAATTCTCAAATTTACACGATGAGGCAAGCTTTCTTAATTGAGTAATATAATCCTCAATAGTCTCATCAGTAGATTGCATCCTCTTTGCAAACTGGTACCTCTCAAGAATCGTGCTGACTTTGGGCAAATAGTGCTTGTCCAGTTTCTTAATGCAAATCTCATAGTCATTCAAACCGCTGGCATCAGAAGCTGACAGCTCAGGTAAATGGTCGAAGACATCCTGACCTTCAGACCCCAAACAATGGAGTAATAGGGACGACCTTCTCTCAGCGCTTAAGGAGGGACCGCAAACCCTGGCATATCTCTCAAAAACAACCTTCCATTTTTTCCATTTGATTGGAGGAGAACCAGGACACGATAGAAAAAATGGTGCAGCAGTAACATTCTGCATGATCACAAAAGACCGTAAATAAGACAGATCACGCAGAACAATTGCACCTGTACAGTTGGCAAAATAAAATAGAACGGAATGTCTTAAAGATCCCTGTTTTAGTGTTAATCACAATATTAGGAAAAAACAATGTTATGGTGTTATGCACAATCTTCATTAAAATATACCTGACACATTTTATCAACAGACTTTTTTTTTTTTTTAAATAATAAAATTGATGCGCTTTCAAAGTCGATCAGTTCAAGTGCCACTGGCCTCCCAACCCACACGAAGGCTGTAAAACCCAGAAAGACCTGCCGGATACAGCGCAACCTTTACGTTAGGTCCCGATCCACACGACGCTTGTTGGTGCTAGGAAAACACGTCCGAATGAAGTGCTGCCAGTTGCTAAGCAACCCAAACAAAATGGCCCCCACGCACGCTTGCGTTAGCGTGCAACGTGATGACAACGCCAGTTGCTATGCAACCCCAACAAAATGGATCCGACGCACGCTTGCGTTGACGTGAAGCGTGATGACACCATATGACGAAGGGAGAAGCAACAATGAGGCAGGCACCAGAGAGTCGATCGTGCCTCCCGTTCCAGATCCGTACAAGAAGATTCCAGTTACGACGACACCAAGAAGAATCCAGGTACGATGACACCAAGAAGATTCTATGTAGATCGTTGGAATAACTCTGTATGTTTTTAAAAGTTGTGTGATGGCCACCGCCTCGAGGGCAACATCGAGACGACAAAATAACGCCGAACGACAATCCACTTTAGAAATGAATGCTCCGCTAGCCAAGCCAGTCACACAATGGTTGCCGAGAATTATGTAGAAGCAAACATCCAGCGTTGGAAGTAGATTTTAAAGTTGAATCCACGCTATGAAGTGTCCACTCGCTGACAACCGATCCATTTAAACTCCCAGGCTAGGCAGATAACACATTGCAGCTTGTAAAATGTGCACTTAAAAAACACATAATCTCTCACGGAGCTTTCTTCTTCCTCTCGTTTTTTTTTCCTTTAAAAAGATCAGAGTCTTTAAGAAAATAAATAATCTTGTGTTGAGATCTTCTCCTGTGGGTTCCAATGCCGACTACGCCAGTGAAGTATCTTGCACAATAAAGTAGGCAGACAGTTGAATAGCAGATGAGTTGTTTATTCCAACAGAGAAGATCCCATCCATCAGCCAGCAGTCAATACAGTAACTGAACACTTTCAGAACATTACCATGTACAACAGTCCATGACATCGTCAAGATTCCAGTATGATGCTAACACCCCACAATGCCATGTCATGAGAAATACCACAGGGTAGTGCTGGTGTGTGTCAGTCTCTTGCTGTGTTAGTTTGTGTTCCAGCTTGTGTCACATGAGTCTGTTGTGTCCCAATGACGGTTTACTTTTGTATGGCACTGTGTCCACATCTGTGTCACTGTGGTTCAGCCCCCCTCATGTGTTGTGTAGTTGCCTGGGGGTACTGACACATACACACACAAATGTTGTGTCAGATGTGCAGTGTGAGGTTGCCTGTTTGTGTTTGTGCATCTGCATCAGTGCATTGGTATTGCTGTTGTGGGCCATTGTCTGGATGCTGTTTCTGTGATTTTCCCTGCTGTCCCTTTGAGTCATATCACATCTTTCTGCACATTCATCCTGGTTGTTATGTGCCATTGCTGGCATGGAATGGGAGTTTGTGACCTGACTCCTACAGTCTACTCAGGTTGTTTTGATTACTGTGTCTATTTTCGAGATGTGTGTATGCTTTGTGATGGTCACTTCTGTTCTTGTGTCATTGTACACTGTATGCATTGTCAGCCCCCATGTGTGGTGCTTGTCTGCGGACGAGAGTATGTTTTGTTTTCACAGCACTGTTAGCCTCACCACATCTCTGTGGGTATGGGAAACAAGCAACCACTAGTTTGCCCCAAAAGTGTTTCATGTGTTGGGACCAGAAATCATACATGCTGTTTTGCATATGCAGCTTTGACCATGATGACACTTACCTTTTGGTCACTGTGATGAGGGATTTTTAGACCCCGTCACCACAACGCTCAACATTTGCTGCAGTTTGGAACTCAACACTTAACTTCTGCACAGTGAGGGGGTGTTATTTTTACATTGACACAGTGCTATAGTGATGCTTGCCTTGTGTAGGCCACACTCATTTGTTGGTCACATGTGTGCTGTTAGTTACATTGTATGTTCAAAGTCATAATCACTGTTGTGGGCATTTGTCACAGACTACACACTGTTGTGATGATGTTAGGGGGAATGTATTTTGCTGACATACCTAATGTTGGAGTATGATGGATGTGTGGCGCATCACCCATCCTATGGGTGGGGGTGGCAGGGGTGATGGGCAACAGGTGCCCTATGAGTGGGGGTGGCTGGGGTGATGGGCAACAGGTCCCCTATGAGTGGGGGTGGCAGGGGTGCTGGGAAACATAAGCCCTATGAGTGGGGGTGGCAGGGAGGGTGGGCAACAGGTCTCCTATGAGTGTGGGTGGCATTAGTGATGGTCAACATGAGCCCTAGGGCTGGGGGTGGTAGTGGTGCTGGCCAGACAACCCCTATGGTGGCCTGTTGTTAGTGGCCAGGATGTGGATCCCCTGTGTGTGTGTGCCATATTGCGGGTACGTGTTGTTTGTTTGTGTGGTAGCTGTCTGACTTACCGTCTGCACCGTCCGTGTCTGTTCCTGATCCGGTCATAGATGTAGAGTACTGGTATGACCTGCGCGATGGGATTCATGATGTGTTTGTCTCGTACACGTTGCTTGTTGCTCCGTCTCGTACCAGTTGCAAGCTGGTCCGTCTCGTAGACGTGGATTGAGTTATGGCGCGAATCGTAGCTGAAATGCTTCTTTTCCGGATGCTGTGACGTGCCGTACGTGGCGACCCGTCCGGCGTGTAGGAAGTACGCATCGTACTTGACAGGGCGGAAACTGCTATGTATACTGCATCCGGGTGGCTCGGTTCGGCATTCTGAGATACGGCTCGGACGGAGAATGAAGCTTGAATCACAGCCTACGTGTCTGTCGGGTTTTTGGCAGTTATGGGCAACGTAATTCATCTACTGGACAGACCGGCTATGGGTACGTGTCAGTCGCAAGGTAAGGCTACGAACAGCTCTCCGAGAGCTGTCCGACCCGGATCGGAATCGGCCCCAAAGTCTTTACACAACAATGATATAACTTATTAGTAATATTTATATATAAATGTGATGCTTTATAATTATTAATCGTTTTCCAAAATAAGTGATAAGCAGGTGAGTTGTGAACTATACCTGGTACAGTCAGATTGGCTCCTTTTCTGGTAAATGTTATCCATGACCACTGCACATGTACAGATAACATTGAAGAATTTTTCCAATTGGTGATAATTGATTTGAAAGCGGAAGAGATTAGAAGAAGTTTGCTATTTAAATCAGGCATTTTTGTGGAAAGTGAAAATGATTCATAAATCAACCTATTATACCACAGATTATGTGAGATATTTAATATTTTTGTAACAACACCGCAAGCCTTCTTCCAAAACTCAGAAATGATATTACATTTAAGAAGCATATGTCTTAACAAGCTTGTGTTCATATTGCAATGCCAAGAAAAAGAAGAGTTCAAAGGTTTTGCATTAAATAACTTTAAAGGAGGTTTGAAATAAAGATACAGGCAACCATCCATAGATAATATTCATCTATATTTTCTTAATAAGTCTTCAAAAAGCAATATTTCTAGTTCTTTATTCCAAAAACAAGAAAGACAGTTTATATTGTCCCCATCATAATTGTTTGATTTCTTTATAAAACAGTGATACAGCATTTGATGAAGTAGCTATTGTTTGAATATAGATTTCTAAATCAGAGGTGACATTCAGAGGAAAATTGCTGGGAAATTAATCAGGGAAGGAATTACATAAAAGTTCATATTTGGAAATATTCGACGGATGCAAAGGAAATTGTTGTTGCAATTCTTCAAAAGTTAAAAATGATTGTTATGATAGATACCTTTTAAATAAAAAATACCAGCTTTAGTCCAAGACTGCCAAAAGATTGTATTTCGAGCAAGTTTTAACACTAGATTATACCTTAACAACATATTAGAGGTTTGTGAAATAGGACATTGAAAAATAGCGTCTAAATCTTTTGAAATTAATTTTGTAGACTTCAATATGATGGACCTTTTAAGTAAAGTGGTGGAGTTAGACAAAGTGAGTTATGCAGGTAAAGGAAATGGTGACATCAGACTTTGTTCAATAAGAAGCCATGAAGGAGCATTATTAGGATCTGTGAGATTGAACCAAGTAGAATTATGTTTTAAAATAAATGCTTTAAGATAATTAAGAAAATCTGGTTAACTAAAACCACCATTAAACTTAGCTATTTTAAATTTTTTTAAACTTATATGAGGAGTTTAGTTATTCAAAATAACTTTAGATAAACGTTTATCTACATTTGTATAAAACTTAAGAGGATGTAAAGTAGCTATCACAGAAAGGAGGAAATGTGTCTTTAATATGATTAAGAAGGTAATCACACTCTTTCAGGAGGCACAGAAAGAAAAATCTCTACCTATAGACCTGCAGTCCGCTGTTATTCTAGTGGTATACAAAGAGGACAAACAAGGAGACCAGTGCAACTCTTATCGCCCCATTTCTGAAGTTTCACACTGAAGTGAAAACCCTGGCCACGATTCTAGCAACACGACTTCTAAAGCACATAACTACCCTGTACATGATGATCAGTCGGTGTTCATGCCTGGCTGCGCCATTAGATTCAACCTGCATAGAACACACAACTGGTTGATGAGGGTCAGGGACCGCCCCACACCACATTTATTTCTTTCTTTTTGTGCAGAAAAAGCGTTTGAAGCTGCACATTGGCTGCTCCTTGACCACTCGCTCATTAAATTCATCATTGGGCCTAAATTCCGTAGCTGGGACTCACTGCTCCACAGAGCACCCTTGGCCACAGTCAGAGTGAATGGGATGTCCTCAGAGGCCTTTCCCTTTGGTCAGGGAACGTGACAGGGATGTCCACTTTCCCTGCTCCTCTTCAGGCATACCCTGGAGTCACTGGCATGTGCTATCCATTGCCACCTACAAATACAAGGCTTCTGAATAAACCACTATGATGAATGTGAAGAGAGGATCTCCATTCATGCAGACGACATACTTCCTTACATTACAGAGCCAGCCATTACTGTCCCCGCCCTGTTCAACACTATAGAGGAATATGGGAGGTCCTCGGAATATAGAATAAATTGGCATAACTCGACAATGTACGTGTCCCGCAGAATTCCACTGGAGCTGCCCCTGCCTGGTGAGCTGGGAATGGTTTCCGATGTATTCCAAAACATGGGTATATTTATTACCCTACCTACAGGCTTGCAGAGGAGGGTAGGTCAAGGTTCTGCTCCTGCAAGGATCACTCGCTCTGTAGGTGAACTATGGCCCTCCGCCTCACCTAAGGGGTACCTCTTCCCGAATCCTCGGTGGAATCCCCCAACTGCATCAAAACAGGTGCAGTGACTTTAACCTCCAGAGGGTACAGAGAACAATTCACTGATCCCTGCACCATACTAGGTGTGTGAGAGCATTATGATCTGACCACTCAGATCCCCCTGATCCATTAGGTCGGACAAGGCTGATTTTACCATAATACAGGGTTTAATTAGCCCGCCCAGAGGCACTACCTTTTCTTGTTTTGATATATATTTATTACTCCACACAAGGAAATATCCAGGCAACAAAATCTTGGTAAGGTGATACCGAACTTCAAAAGAGATGTGGAGAGATGGAGAGACCCCCCTCTCTCTGATGGGGAGGGCAGCTCTGTTTAAAATGATACCTTTGCCACAATTATTATATGCCCTCAAAAACATGTGTCATCCACTCCCACGGGCGGTGTTTACTGGACTAGAGGGAGACATCCGGTCCCTTCTATGGAAGGGAGGGCACCCATGAATAGCTTTAAAAACATTGCGGCGTAACCCACATCACGGTGGCATAGCATTGCCAGACATTGAGGCATATTATTGGTCCGCACAGCAAAACCCCTTTCAATGAATGGATCCACAGAACATGGGACCACCCCACTTACAGGGTGGAGATGGAGGTGATAAGGCCCAAAAAACAGCTACACTATCTATATGGTGGCAAGGGGCGATGCACATTGTTGCGGCAACGTGGGTCACCTTAGAGGCATGGGATAGAGCCACAAAAGCTATGGACTGGACAAAACCGATTACTAAAAGTACGCCCATATGGACGGGGGGATGGTTTAATGAATTGGGCAAGTTGAAAGGCTTTTGGAAGTGGGATCAGCTAGTAATCTCCTTGCTTGGGGATGTGATAAAAAACAGAGATCTGAAAACCTGGCCTGTACTAAGTACAGAGTATGGGTACATAGATCCCAATACCTTAAGTACACGCAACTACGCCAGGCATGGCATTCAGAGGGAATTCTGTGTTCCAGGTTCTCCGAATATACCCCTTCTTGAAGGGAGACTGTTACAAGAGGAACTGGTGGAAAAGAATCTCCTCCATATACAATACAATAAACAATAACATGCCAGATAACCTTGGGAAATTGCGTGAGAGATGGGAGTGGGACATAGTAGGCCTGGAAGATGTAGACTGAGAGGCCGCCCTGATGCACTCCAGAGAAGTGGCCATCAAAACAAGACTGCGCCTCGTCCAATACAAAGCCCTACACAGGATCTATTATAACAGAGACAAACTAAATAAAATTGGGAGGGCAGACACACCACTTTGTCTTAAATGTAGGACTGTAAAGGGAGATTTCTACCATACAATATGGGGCTGCACCAAAATCCAATTGTACTGGAGAAAAATAGTGGGAAAGTTGGGGAGGATAATGGGGGCACTCATACCCTTAGACCCAGGTTTTATCCTACTGGGTGTACCAAGTGAGGTCGACATAAACAGGGCTCAGCTGACATTTGTGGCACTAGGCCTTGTTGTGGCCAAGAGGGACGTGGCAATATGGTGGGGTGCAGCAGAGACTCCCACGATGAAAGAGTGGAGAAGGGGCATGGACCTCTACATGGCCACTGAACGCACAACTTATATGAGATGGGGATGCACACGCAAATTTCACAAAATATGGGGCCCATGGAGACGTTACTACAGACTAGACCTACTAGATAATACACCAGAATCCACACTTCTCAATACCCAACATATTGATGCTATGTTTTAGGGTATGCATTGTCAGGCTAGTTAAACATATGTATAATGTCTTATGAACACTCAGAGGGAGCCTAAGGTCAGGGTTAGTACAATGTGGTGATAAATGTAATCACTCAATAGTTTTCATTGGAACATATAATATATGGTCCTTCCGGAATTAACGTTTTTGCTGTTGTCATGTCCGCTTTGCAGTATGCAAGATGCCAAGTAAGAAAACTGAATAATAAAAATATCTGTAAAAAAAAGAATATAATCACAATTCAATGTCATCAATTTTTAAATGGTGTGAGAAAATAGGATACCAACATATTTAGGTTTTATCTTTTGCCATATTATTTCTTTGATAGGGAGCATATTATAGGTACAATGAACATTCTAAGGAAAAATTTCTGTTTTATTAGTGTTTAAAGTTTACCCTGAAATCTGAGAGTATGTGGGAATTAGATTTAATAGAGGAGAAATGGAACGTTCACAATTACTAATATACAGTAACACGTCATCAGAATAGGCTAAAAATGTATAGCAACATAATTTATAATAATGCCTTCAATTTCCCTACAATTTCTGATGGCAATGAGTAAAGGTTCAATAGCAAGGAGAAAAAGTAACGGTGAAAAGGGGCAACCCTGTCTGTTGTTTCTGAAAAAGAAAAAATTACTAGAAATTTGACCATTAATGAAAAGTTTGGCAAATGGACCAGAATAGAGAGCTGAAAATCATACGCATAAACGAACTACCAAAATTAAATGCAGATAAGGTATGGCCAATTGAGTCTATCAAAAGCTTATTCAGCATCTAATGCCAGGACTTCTGAGGGTAGAGGAAGGCTGGCTCAGCGTCATTTGCATGAAATAGTAATCTGATGTTATTTACATAGTCTCTATGTTTCATGAAACCAGATTTATCATTATGAATGATAGTATCAGCCACAGAGGCCAACCTAGTTGGAAGAAGTTTTACATAAAGTTTACAGCCTTGATTAATTAAAGATACAGGGTGATAATTAGAAACAGTAGTGGGTCCTTGGTTAGGTTTCAGGAGAACTATAATCAAAGCTTCAGTAATAGTCTCAGAAGTTGATCCTGAAATACTATTGTGTGTATTTAACTTGAGTAAATGAGGTAGAAAGTGAGGAGGAAATTATTTATAAAATTCAGCACAGAAACCATCTGGATCAGGAGATTTAAGTATTGTAAGTGATTTAATAGCTGATAGAACTTCTTTTAATGTGATTGGCCTACCCAATTTGTTTTTAACTGATTAAGTAATTTTTGCTAATATGTGAAGTATCACTAGACAGACGGTAATCAAATAAAACGGAAAAATATTTGACACATTCATTGACTATTTCTTGGCAAAATAAAGCAATTTTACCACTTGGACTATGGATTGCATTAATTTAAGCATCATTTTTTTTTTAATAAACACATTTTATTGAGGTTAAGTTTAGTACACAGCATCATCTACATAAAAGTACAATCAAGGATTATCATCTCAACAGACCTAGCTTAGGACACCCCCCGCGCCGCACGGCCACCAGCTGCTGCGTGTGCCCCCCCGCCTGTCTGCCTCGCTGCCCCGGCCGCTGCCGTGTGACCACGCCCCCTGCCACCGAGCGGCGTGGGCTCCGTGTAGTGCTGAGCTCGCCTGTCCTGCAGGCTCCTATTCCCCGCTTTCTCGACGTGTGCCCCTTTGTATTTTGTAATTATTGTGTTTGTGATATTGTAACTTCTGCCTGATTGCGCGTTTGCCTGTTTTCCCCGTCTCTTCCCTACCCGCTCCCCGCTTCCCGCCACCGCCGCTAACCCCGCCCCTTTTTTCTTTCTGTACCCTCCCCGCTCCCGCCTCCCAGCTGCTCCGCCCCCCTCGCACTTGGCCATATATGGCGACCGTGCGACGCAGGTGAGTGTGACCTAGCTTAGGACACCCCCCGCGCCGCACGGCCACCAGCTGCTGCGTGTGCCCCCCCGCCTGTCTGCCTCGCTGCCCCGGCTGCCGCCGTGTGACCACGCCCCCTGCCACCGAGCGGCGTGGGCTCCGTGTAGCGCTGAGCTCGCCTGTCCTGCAGGCTCCTATTCCCCGCTTTCTCGACGTGTGCCCCTTTGTATTTTGAAATTATTGTGTTTGTGATATTGTAACTTCTGCCTGATTGCGCTTTTGCCTGTTTTCCTCCGTCTCTTCCCTACCCGCTCCCCGCTTCCCGCCACCGCCGCTAACCCCGCCCCTTTTTTCTTTCTGTACCCTCCCCGCTCCCGCCTCCCAGCTGCTCCGCCCCCTCGCACTTCGCCATATATGGCGACCGGGCGAACGCGCAGCGGTCACGCGCAGCGGGCGCGCCGATTGTGTGCCGAAGGCGCGCCAAAGGTAAGCCCGTCTGCGCCCGTCCGCGCCTGGACCGCGCCCAGTGCCAGGACCCCTGGCCCTCGAGGACCCCTGCCCACCCGCCGGACGTACACCGCCGCCACCCTCAACGCGCTCAACACTGGCCGAATCCCAGGATGCTACCGAGCCACCCCGAGACGCACCCACGGACCCTTCAGCTGCCACGCCTGCAAGTTCACCTGCATCCGGACCTGCCTCGCACCAGCACCCGCCAAGCCGAACACCAGCAGCAACCACCTCAAGTGCATCCTGCTCAACACCCGCTCCGTCCACAGACACGCCATCGAACTCTGGAACCTCCTCGACACCACAGCCCCCGACGTTGCCTTCCTCACGGAAACCTGGATGAACGACTCCTCAGCGCCCGACATCGCCATCGCCATCCCAGAGGGCTACAAGATCACCTGGAGGGACCGCACCGCCAACCAGATGGGAGGAGGCATCGCCATCATCTACAGGGACACCATCCGCATCACGACCAACACCGACGACACCCTGACCACCGCCGAACACCTGCACTTCCAGATCCACACCGACCCAAAGACCACCCTCAGAGGCACCCTGATCTACCGACCCCCGGGACCACGCACACAATTCAGCGAGGACATCGCCGACATCGTCTGCCCGCATGCCCTCCCCTCCGCTGACTACATCCTCCTGGGGGACCTCAACTTCCACCTGGAGAACAACAGCGACCGCAACACCATCACCCTGCTCGACAACCTTGACAACCTCGGACTCAAGCAGCTGGTGTCCACCCCCACCCACCTCGCCGGACACACACTCGACGCCGTCTTCTCATCCAGCAAAGACATCGCCTTCAGCCACGCCACAGGACTCCACTGGACAGACCACAGCTGCGTCCACTTCACCTTCAGAAGAACGACAATCCACCACCACCAGCAACAGGTTGCCCGAAGAAGCTGGAACAAGATCACAGCCGACCAGCTCGCCGCTTCCCTGAGCCAGCACCCTCCTGCCAGCTCAGCGAACCCCAGCCAGGCCGCCGACAACCTCACGAAGTGGATCAGCAACTGCGCGGACGAACTCGCCCCTCTGAGGACCCCGCCCAGCAGACCCGGCAGCAAGAAAGCCCCATGGTTCACCGACGAACTCAAGAGCTCCAAGAAGAACTGCCGAGCCCTCAAGAAAGTCTGGAGAAGGGAACCAACACCGGACAACATGAACGCCCTCAAGCTTGCCACCCGGAAGCACCACCAACTGATCCGCGCCACCAAGATAACTGCTTTCAAGGACCGGCTGGACAACAACGCACACAACTGCAAGGAACTCTTCAACATCGTGAAAGAGCTCTCCAACCCCAACGCCGGAAACAACGACATCACCCCATCGCAAGACCTCTGCAACTCCCTCGCCTCCTACTTCCACAACAAGATCGCGGACATACACAACAGCTTCAGCATTCAACCGACGCACGCCACGACCGCAGCAACACCGCCCACCACCACCCTCCATGCCTGGACTCCGATCAGCACCGAAGATACCATCCGCATGATGAACTCGATCCACTCCGGATCTCCGACCGACCCCTGCCCTCACCACGTCTTCAACATGGCCGACGCTGTCATCGCACCCCACCTGCGGGACATCATCAACACCTCCTTTGACACCGCCACCTTCCCGGAGAGCTGGAAACACGCCGAACTCAGCGCTCTACTCAAGAAACCAACAGCCGACCCCACCGACCTCAAGAATTACCGCCCCATCTCGCTCCTCCCGTTTCCAGCTAAAGTCATCGAGAAGACCGTCAACAAACAGCTGGCCGCCTTCCTCAAGATGAATGGATCCCTCGACCCCTCACAGTCTGGCTTCCGAGCCAACCACAGCACCGAGACCGCCCTCATCGCTGCCACCGATGACATCCGAGCCCTGATGGACAACGGAGAAACAGCGGCCCTCATCCTCCTAGACCTCTCCGCGGCATTCGACACTGTCTGCCACCGCACCCTAGTGCAGCGCCTCAGCAACGTCGGAATCAAGGAGAAGGCACTGGAATGGATCATCTCCTTCCTCGACGGAAGAACACAGAGAGTCCGCCTACCACCGTACAAGTCAGAGGCCACCGAAGTCATCTGCGGCGTCCCTCAAGGATCCTCGCTGAGCCCCACCCTCTTCAACGTCTACATGAGCCCCCTCGCGGCCATCGCACGCCAACACAACCTCAACATCATCTCCTACGCCGACGACACCCAGCTGATCCTCTCCCTGACCAACGACCCCGCCGCCGCCAGAGCCAACCTTCACGAAGGGATGAAAGATGTAGCCGAGTGGATGACGACCAGCCGCCTGAAACTGAACTCAGACAAGACGGAGGTCCTCATCCTGGGCTCGACTCCTGGTGGCCCCCCGCCCTGGGCACCGCACCCAAACCGACGGACCACGCACGCAACCTGGGCTTCATCCTGGACTCTTCCCTCTCCATGACCAGACAAGTCAACGCAGTCTCCTCGTCGTGCTTCAACATCCTGCGCATGCTACGGAAGATCTTCCGGTGGATCCCCACCGAGACCAGGAAGACTGTCACCCAGGCCCTCGTCACCAGCCGACTGGACTACGGCAATGCCCTCTACGCTGGAACCACCGCCAAGCTCCAGAAGAGACTCCAACGGATCCAGAACGCCTCAGCCAGACTCATCCTCGACATCCCACGTAACAGCCACATCTCCGGACATCTGAGATACCTGCATTGGCTCCCCGTCAACAAAAGAATCACCTTCCGTCTCCTCACCCACGCACACAAAGCCCTACACGATCAAGGCCCGAGCTACCTCAACAACCACATCAACTTCTACGCTCCCAAACGCCACCTCCGATCAGCCAGCCACGCCCTCGCCGCCGTCCCCCGCATCCAAAGAGCGACAACAGGAGGAAGGTCCTTCTCCTACCTGGCCGCCAAGACCTGGAACTCCCTCCCGACCGACCTGCGCCTGACCCAAGACCACCTCTCCTTCAGGAAGAAGCTCAAGACCTGGCTGTTCGAGCAGTAACGGCACCCCCCCCCCCCCCCCCAAGCGCCTTGAGACCCTACGGGTAAGTAGTGCGCTCTATAAATGTCTTTGATTGATTGATTGAACAGATTCAAGCAATGAGCACAAACTTAGAACCACAATACATCTTCATATATGCAATCCATGATGGGTGCACCCTCCCTCCTTTATTTCTTCATGTTTCCGAGGGCAGCCACGAGCAATATAAATTGGCTGTTCATGGCAGGGACACCAGTCGATGCCCTCCAGTCACACCTCAAGGGTGGGGGCATACGAGCGCCTCCAGCTGCGAGTAATGTACCTCTTAGCTGCCAAATATGCCCTCCCAATAAATACTCTTTTTATATGGACTTCGCCAATCCCCTCCAATAACCCCAGCAATGCCTCCCAGGGACCCAATTCAATCTGATGACGCAAAAAAACCTTTATCTTTTTAATACAAAGATAATTAGCCAGAAGTCTTCCAGATCAGTTAGCACTGAAACAAAATGTAGCTTGCTATTAGAAATTTTATGCCAGCCCTTTTGCTTAATAAAGAGTTTAATTCATAACAAAGTTTTTACAATAGCATTTTATATTTGATATCATTAGATGTGATGACGAGGCATTCAGGCTTTGCTGTTTGCTTATCCAAATACTTAATTTTAAAGTTAAATGATTTGTTAATATGTGCCATAATAGACATTGTTACCCCTCTGATATATGCCTTAAATTCATCCCAACAATTTACAATTGAAGTAGAACTATCTGGTTAAAAGACAAATGATCATGTAGTGCTACCAAAAGTACAACACTTGAATTCATGCGCCATCAACACTGAGATTGTTGAATGGAAGTAAGTTGTAAAACAAGAAATGAGCACATGATCAGAAATATCAATATTATAGATAGTAGGTTCAGAAATTGGATGGATTAATGATTGGATATTAAAAAGTAATCTATTCTAGATTAGGAATTATGAGGATTAGAGAAAAATTAAAAATTTTACTCTGTCTGGTGGTGCAAGTGCCAAATATCTACCAATTTGGTAGCTTTTAAAACAGATAAACAGATTTAAGAGTGAAAAAAGCCTTGGGGGGATGATAATTGTCTTGAGATGTTCTATCCAATGATGATTCCCATATTAGGTTAAAGTCACTGCCAATAGTAAACAGAACATTACCTAATTTGAGTACTTCAGAGGTGAAATGAGACCAAAAATTAGGGCCTTCAGTTGTTGGGCCATACACATCAATCAGGTGCAAAATGGTATCATCAACTTTAATTTTAACTGTATGGTAATGACCGCCTGAATCAGAACATTTGTTAAGTATTTGGAGATATAGTGTTTTTGCAAAAAGAATACAAATTTTTTTTTTAATCGCAGGAGAAGAAATCACAATCACCAACCCATTTTTTGTGTGTGTCAACTGGAGTAAAAAAATATCAGCTGTACATCTCGCTAAGTAATCTAAAACTTTTTTATGTTTAACAGGGTGTTGCAAACTTTTAACATTAAAACAAACAATTTTAAAACTATTAATGTTATCCATTTTCATAAAGGAAGAAAAACATTAAACAAGAAGAAAAAAAGATAGTCTGGATTAACAAAAGTACCTCTAAAACTAGATGAGAGAAGGAAAAGGAAAGACACAGACAAACATCTAAAAAAACAGCATAGAAACATAAATAATACTCTTGAATTGCAAACACGTGAGCAAGAATGTCATTATAAAGAAACTTGGCTAAATAAGCCAGTTATAAAGGAAAACATAGCAAAGGAATCAAGTATCAGTCCTATTTGTTCCGATGGAGAGTGGGGAATGTTGATCCAAGAAGACATGAAGATCATCAGGATGCTGAAGGATTTGGAGAAAACATCCTTCCAAATTCTCATAGTAGACAGATCAAAATAGCCATATTCAAATCCATAGCTTCTTTGTCATAGTCTAATACCAGTGAACTCTTTGCGGATATTAACAGTTTCCTTGGCTAAGTCTTGATGGATAAACATTTTATTACAATTGACCATTGAAGATGGGATTTCTCTTGCTGCTTTCCAGACCATCACTAAATGATAATGACGTAGAACTGTAAAGATCATTTGATATGGTTTGGTGTGACTTGGGTAACGATGTGAAGGAATTTTGTGCACCTTGTCAATTTCTAATTTTTCTGGGAATTTAAATTCAAAAGACCAGGCAACAATTTTTCAAATACTGCCTGCAATCATTGATTCTACATCTTCTGGTAAATTAACAATATGCAGGTTGCACTGTTGATTGCGTTTTTTAAAATCAAGTAGCAAGTTACTCATTGACCAGATTTTTGCTGTGATAGGCGACATACTGTCAATTTTTGTTTAGATGTCCAGAATTTTTATTGTATTGTCAGATACTTTCATAAAATGAGTAGGCAATATCTATGAATTACAATATGGCTTTCACCAGGGTTTAGGCACAATCGAACAGGGACTAAACCTAAGCCTACTGTTAGGTAAATATACACAAGCTAAACAGGGGAAGCTATTTTTGGCTTTAGTTGATCTTAGCTCAACGTTTGATTGCATGAAACATGAAAAACTCTGGCTTATTCTTGGGGAAATGGGCGTGGAATTACCACTCTTAAACTTCATGAGGCAGCTTTATCGTGACGCATGTACAAGAGTTCGCTACAGTACTTTGGATGAGTGCTCTGTCAAATTCCCAATTAGAAAAGGGGTGAGACAAGGATGTGTTCTCGCCCCTTTCCTTTTTACTTTATACATTAACGGCCTCAGCCAAGTTTTAATCAATCAATGCCAAGATCTGCCATTTATCGATAAAGACCCTACCCCTGCAATATTATATGCAGATGACGCCATTCTAATTTCATACACCCAACTAGGGCTCCAGAGAATTGTGACTAGTTTCGCAACATTTATGCAAAATGTGGGTCTGCAAGTGAACATCTCAAAATAATGAAATGAGGAGTGAATAGTGCTAAATGTCGTGACTTTAATATTCACAATACCAAGGTAGAGTGTATTAACAGATTCCCATATTTGAGCATTGTTGGACTTGGCCATGTTTGGCTAAAGTTCCCTAAACTTTTTGCCTTCCCCCTAGACCTTTTTTCTGACATGGTGTTGCCAATTCAGTTGCTTTGGGCACTTTGCCACTGCTGATCAGTGTCAAAGTGCAAGTACTCCCTGTATAAAGTGTAATGGTAATTGGTTGTCCATGATTGGTATGTTTCCCTTACTAGTAAAGTCCCTAGTAAAGTGCACTATGTGTGCCAGGGCTAGTAATGCAAATGCTACTTGTGGGTCTACAGCACTAATTGTGCCACCCACACAAGTAGCCCTAAAGAGAGAACTTAGGCCTGCCACTGCAGTGCTTGCACGCAGTATGTTAAACTGTCAAGTTGTCCTGACAAGTGCACCCACTTGCCAGGCCTTACCCTTCCCTTTTTATGCACATCAGACACCCCTATGGTAGGCCCAAGGTACCCCATGGGCAGGGTGCACTGTATGTGAAAGGTAGGACATGTACTGAGGTGAGTACCATTTCCTGACAGGGAAATACTCTCCCTTTAGTTTTTCACTGTTGAAAGGCCATCTTGCCCTTAGGACAGAATGGGGAAGGCTGTATTAATATGTTTCCAGCCTATCTTCCCATAGGCTTAAGATGGAGAGGTGAAGTTTAGTGTGCCTGAACTCACAATGTGATACATCTTTTTTTGAAGATATTTTTTGCATTATGTGTTTAGAAACCACACTTTTAGAAGTGGCTGTTTTTTTGTGTTCTAACAATTATGTGTGTCTCTGCCTGGTTGTGGATTGACTGTCTGGATTTGAAAGTGATAGGATCTGGGGAATGTCTTGACCCAGGGGAGGAGGTGAGACAGCAACAGGCTGACCTGCATCTGGAGTGTAGGGGGAGGAGTAGCCCCTGGAGGTGAGGAGGCCTGGACTGCTGCCAAAAACAATGACACTATCCCCTGCTGAGAGATTAAGGACCCATACCCCCACCATCAAAGGAATAATGTGTCACTGGCAGGGAGACACCCAGAACTGGTTTGGACAGGGGTCAGTGCCCCCTGAACACAAAGACTTCAAATACATTTAGGGGTATAACTATGAGAGCTGAAACCCCTGAATGTTGAATTGATCAAGACTGAAAAGGATTGAAACTACTTTGTGGTCAAGAGGAACCTCTGCCAAGAAAGAGACTGAAGGAAAGGACGGACCCTTGCTGTGTGTTCTGGGGCTGGCCTGCAGATTGCTGATTTAACCAAGGAGAGGCTAAGGGACTTTGCTGTGTGCTGTGCCCCTTGCTTGAAAGGACTTTGCTGTGTGCTGTGTCCTGAAGTAACTTATCACCATGGGCCCGAGGAGAGCTGGCTCCCTGTTGTGGAAACTGAGGAACATAAAAGTTTCCAGGTGTGTCTCAGCGACGCTGGGTGCGTGTGCTTCGTGCAGCCTGAGACCTTCGTGAGGATTGCCCTGTGATCGTGCACATCCGGAGCTCAAGTAAGTCTCAGCGATGCTGTGTGAGTGTGCCCTGTTGCAGCCTGAAATCTTCATCATCGCCCCGGACCGGCATCCCCAGAGGAGCTGTGCGGCCGGCCTGAGCCCGCCGTTGCCAAAGCGGGACCTCGAACCAACCCCGTCGGTTGGGGGCCCAAGTTCCATTGCCCAGAATCAACGAAGTCGCATTGGAGGCCCAAGTCGCGAAGAGAGGAGAGCGAGGTCGCACCCCCCCAGGTAAGGTGTGTTGCCGCCTGGGGCGGAGTGCGGGCTCGGAGAGAAACACTCTCGGCCTTTCCCATTCTTGCAGTGCGAGCCTCCGCTCAAGCTCGTACCGCGGCCCGTACTTGCCGAGGAGTGGCAGTACCGGGACCGGAGTGCGGAGCTGTACTTTGATTTTACACCATACCCGTGTGTAGGGGCTTATGTTGGCAGAAGCTGACCATGAGTCAGTATGAGTGGCGTAGAGACCGTCCAAAGCACCGTGATCGGTGCCGGATTGCATTACGCATTGCATTATTTCTGCATAACGAACTGCCTGATTGTTGCATTACGCATTGCATTATTTTTGCATAACGAACTGCCAGATTGTTGCATTACGCATTGCATTATTTTTGCATTAGGAACTGCCTGATTGTTTCATTACACATTGCATTCTTTGTGCATTACGAACTGCCTGATTGTTGCATTACGCATTGCATTATTTTGGCATTAGGAACTGCCTGATTGTTGCATAACGAACTGCATTATTTTGACATTACAAAGTGCCTGATTCTTGCATTACGAACTGACTAGCATTGCATTAGGACTGCATTGGATCATCTAGAATTGCTCATTAATACTGGAAGAAGCTACAAGGGCTTGCTTGCCTAATAAGGTGACATATTACAAATACGCATATGTTGGATTTTTATCGTGTGGTCTCATCGTATATCTTTTTATATAAACATATAATTGTTTTTTTATGAAACTCGTGGGGAGTCCATTTGTGGTGTCATCATTGGGTTACTGAGAGCGTGATTGCAAATACTTTACACACTTGCCTTGAAGATAAGCCTGGCTGCTCGTGCCAAGCTACCGAGGGTTGAGCAGGGGCTATCTGAGAAGGTGTGCTTCCTTTCCCTGACTGAGAATCAAGGGTCCCTATTTGGCCTAAGGTACCTACCTCAGCCAACTAGAGACCCCCAGGTCTAACAGGCATCCACTCTGATCAAAGAGTGACCTGGTCACATGCGGTTTCAGCTAGGAAAATCTTATTTTCCAAAGCCACCGCTGCCCTTGCTAACTTTGCCAGAAAACTGGGCAGAAGGCTAGTTGTCGAACTATTGCAAATTTACAAAGCCAATGCATTCCAATTGCCATGTATTGTGCAGGCATTTGGGGCTATGCTGACTCTTAACCATTGCAATCAATCGAGAACGCATTTGTTAGATATCTATTGACGGTCCCTAGAAGCACTGCTACTTACATTTGTCACGCTGAGCTCAGAATCCCATACATATCTGACCTAATTAAGAAACAACCTATCCTATTATGGCATAAAATCTGGGTAACAACACATACTAGCCTCAATCAGGATATTACCAACGACTGCTTAAAGCTCCATAGGGCAACTTCTATCCCCTGGCTAAATTACATCAAAAAATTCATGTTAGATACCGGCCATCCTGAATACTTTGCCAATCCAGACAGTATTACATCACTCTTAAGAAAAACCCTGAAAGCGAATTACTTTTCGCATCTTGAAACAATCAGACTTTCGCAAGAGAATGTTAAGCCACAGTCCTGGAAAACCAGATGCTAATGTCATGTTATGGAATACAGCCATATCTTGTATATGTAACTGGGGCCATGACAGGATGTTACTGACCCATTTCGTCTGGGGATCTTTCATAGACTTATAAGTTTTCGTGATATGAACAACTGGTCTAAAACCCTAGCCTTATGTCCATGTGATGATTTGTCACAACAGTCCACCATTCACAGTCTTCTATTTTGTAAATTCTATTCTGTACCTAGAGGAAGATGGATCATCCCTATCTTAAAGACCTTGGGTATGAGACAATGTTGTCCAGCTTTCTTGACATTGCAACTTTTACAACATGAAATGTTTACTAGAGCGGTACTTACCTACCTTAAATGTGCAACTAAGTCAAACAAAACAATGTGGAACTGAAAATGGTTTTTAACATGTGATTTTTTATACAATTTTTAAACATTTTGGGCCATATGTAGGTAAAACGTGTTTTGCGATTCTCAAATTGCGATTTTTAGGGAATCGCAATTAGAGAATCGCAAAATGCAATGTAGGTAGGATTAGCAAAATATTTTGGGAATCCCACCTATTCCTTATTTGCGAATCGCAAATTGAGATTCGCAAATAAGGAATACCTTGCCATTCATTCCTATGGGCTAGAAGGCCCATAGGAATGAATAGAAAGACATTCTCAATTTGCGATTCTCAATTAGAGAATCGCAAATTGAGAATGCAATTTCAAGGTTGCAAGGGTGTCAATAGGACACCCTTTTGCACCCCTGAAATAAACATGTGTGCACATGTGGCGCACATACTTGCGCTAAGGGCATGTATGTGCGCCACATGGCACTTTGAAAAATGCAAAAAAGTGAATTTTTCAAAGAAATCGCAAATTACCACCAACCTGAAGTTGGTGGTAATTTGCGATTCCTTAAGCCAAAATCACACAACTTGGGTGCTTCCTACATTGCATTTAAGGAATCGTAATTTAGGATTCCTTAAATGCATTCACAAAATAAGGAATCGCAAATTTTGCTAGTCCTTATTTTGCGTGTGGGTGTTTGTGTGCTACATAGCACACTGCCCAAAATGCGATCGCAGACGCTGAAATTCTGCGAATTTCAGCATTTGCGATCGCAATTTGGCTTCCTACATATGGCCCTTTATCTTTTGTGTCTTCTTGATTGTAATACTATGCGATAAATTGTGCTTTTATGATTTATATTTTAAATCGAAGAAAGCTATCTTTGAATTGAATTAAATTGACTAGCCATGTCTTTGCGTATATTTTACATTTCGGACGCAATATTATTTGCACTAGAACGAACTGCTTGCAATTCTTCCAGTAATGTGGATAAAGAAGGCTCATTAGAGTCCACAATTTTTGATCTGACTGGTGGAGGAGAATTGGTTTGTTTGCGTTTGTTAATCGTAACATGAATATTCCTTCCTTCCATTCTGCTAAATGAACAGTATTAAAGACAAGCGCAATGTGAATTGAAAATATAAGCAAGTAAAAATTAAAGATACTGCAATAGTAAACTGTGCAGCAGCTAAATCCAGCTGTGGGGGTGGTTTAGTCCTCAGCCATGCCCTTTCTTTACAGTAACTACATCCTCTTTACAGGAAATTCAGCAGTACTTTGTTGTAGACAAGGAGAGAAGCTCAAAGAGAGAAGCTCCACCAAAACTGCAAGACGAGTCCCAGCAAAGGTATTTCTGGGCAGCACTGGTCATAATAGGCTGCCTCATGTAGAAAGCAGTAAGAAATACTCGCCAGAAGTGTTTCTATATTAATCGATAGCGCAGGCATCTTGGAAAATCAGCGAGGTGTCCCTCTTGTTTAACCCTGGGCGTAGTTCATGAAGTAGCGCTACGCGTAGTTACGCAAAGTGCACTTCGCACTACGCGAGCTACACATAGCACTTCGCGCACTGTGTAGTACCCTTTTCGCACTGTGCAAGATGTCGTTTTCAATGATTGCACAGTGCGGACAAGCAACCGGCACTGTGCAATCATTGAAAACGGCATCTTGCACAGTGCAAGCTGTAGTTTTCTGCCGCTCAAGTAGATTTTTACTTGAGCGGCAGCTTTCTCAACGCGGACTGGTAGTTTCTCAGTGCGAGCGGTCGCGAGCATACGCGACCACTCGCAATGAGAAACCTGACCTCCCCGCGTTGAGAATCTCGCCGGGAGGTTTATTTTCCATGCTCGCGATCGCCAACTTGATGTTTCTGATCGCGAACGAGGAAAAAGTCTCGCCGGGATGTCGTTTTGCTTGCTTGCGGTCGCCAACTTGACGTTGAGGACCACAAGCAAGCAAAAAATGACCGCTGCACTACGCAACGCTACGCTACGCGTGTTTGCACTGTGCTACGTGCAATTTGCGTAGTGCGAAGTAGCGCAAACTTCGCAAACCATACGCAAGCGTAGCGTAGTGCTTTGCCCAGGCTTAATCTTGTTATGCTCACTTGCGTGACTGCTACAGTGGATATTTCTGTGTATAAATTTGACTTAAACATACAAATATCATTTTTGATTAGTGATAACCACTTTTGGAAGGCGGAAAAGGTGGTGTTATACTTATGAATAGACTTACACACCAAAATATTTTTGTGAGTGAATCTATGCTCAGAGGAACGAGTGGGAATCCCAGGGCTGGGTTGTCCTGAAAGTTTGTGCTGACTCACAAACATACTTCATTTTTGGGTATTTAAAAATATTTCCCGAGCTAGTCCCACTTAATTAGGAGCTGATTTATAGATGAAAATTGAGACTCACATGCTTCTTTAATTTAAAACAGGCTGTTAACTCACTCATGTTCCTAATGTTTGCAATCTCTCCAAATCTTGAATGATTGTTTTAGAAGTCTTAAAAATTGCATTGTGAACATGCCTACTTTATGCACATTTGTATAGATTACACCTTTGGAAATCAATACAAAACAAAATAATTCTTTATAAACAGACAGGACAAAACAATGAATAATGCAATATCCCACTTCACGTGGGATTGAAACCAACATGTTCCAGTCAGCGGCACGATCTGGGACCACACCTAACTCCAACACACATACCACATCATCTTTCCAAAAGTGCACGCTAATCATATGCATCAACCCATGCAAAAGCAGTCATGCATAAACGCATGGCCCATTCTCTATAAAACCTAAAAAAAATCATTTAGTATCGAGCAAAGATACGCAAGGAGGCAAGTATGTGTGACGCTGTGAATAGTCTGGCACTGGCACCTACAACACAAGGTTATATATTATGTATGTGTATGTAAAATATGCAAGCCTAAGTTGTGCAGCTAACCTTTATTGAAACAGCATTGTCAATATGCATGAAGCATAGCAATTGGAGTGGATCTTCAAATGTGCACACCAACTATTAATGAAGGGTGCTATTTGGATTATAGTAGTTTGATGGAAGGGTGGTAGCTGGTGTTGTTTGATTATTAGAACATACCTGCAGCTCTAAACTCGAATGAAATTCACAGACGTTTTGCAATACATTGTTGTGTCACCAGCCTCATCTGCAGGTGGTCACACAGATGCACAAATAACTTGAGGACACAGCAGGATGGCTCGATTATCTTTTATTTAATTATCCCATACCACTACAATGATGGAGCCCACTAACGCAGGCCTACAGATGAAGGAGATAACCTGCGGTGTGTGTGTGTGTGTGTGTCTGAGCCTGCCTGATCCTTCCTGACTTGTTCCCTCCAAGCTCACATTCCATGCCTCTTCCAGGAAGTGCAGTCCCAGATTTGTCTAGATAGCTGACCTTAGCCAGCTGTATAGTGTCCTCAGTCCAATGCATTACAGCCTTATTAGCCAGTCCAAACTATAAAAGTGAAAATTATTGGAATAGGTGTGGGTTCCAGTCAGTCCATTTGCAGAGGCCGGGTGGAGAGGAGAGAAGGTGTGTTGTTGAAATGGTTTTTTTTTTGGGGGGGGGGGTGGGGTTAGAGAAAAATTCTTACTTGTTTTCATCTTTTTCAATATAATGATTGTTATTTACACGACTGAGATAACTTACGAATGGCTTAAGTTATGCTACTTTTCATCCACTGTCCTTTACTTAAGAGCCTCTTTTTTGTGACTACCATCTACCAATGTTTAAAAATTCAGACATTATTAAGTTTCTTCACATTACCATGTCTAGTTTAGTGAATTTCAGGATGAAGTGTAACTTAAAAACTAATGTAGATGTAACTTACATTTGTTGCAAGCTGTGTCTCTTTTGTAAATCAAACTCTTAAAGATTTCGGATCTCATTTATGAGCTTGTGACGCAGTGCAGTGCAGCAAGTCACCCTGCTGCACTGCGTGACTGGAAAAGGGCAGCAAGTGCCATATTTAAGGCAAAACAGTGCATGCCTGTCCGTTCCCTTGTGCTAGTGCCCTTTTGGCAGCCTAGCACCAACACATACACCCTTGCACCAAGGTGTAAGAGTGCCTGTGTTGCAGGCAGGATTGTTTTTGTGCAGGAAGAGGAACCTTCCGGCACAAAAACAATCCTGGAAGGCATATTCCTCTTTCTATGTGTGCTACAAAGAGGAAGAAACGAGGAGAAATTGAGATATTTCTTCCCGTTACGCCTCCTCTGAGAAGGTGTATGATTTGGGCACATACATGCCCTTGTTTACAATTTCTAGTAAATCTGTGGATGCGCCAAAATCCATAGGAGTTGCATGGTAACACCCATGCAACGCCCATGGAACAGCTTCCCAGTGCAGAGTAATGAAGTGCAGTGAATTGTTATGTTATTTTAATTTCACATCAAGCATAAATCACCCCAGCGGGGTATCTCGGCGCTGCAGGAGGACACAAGGGCAGGACCAAACGGCAGAGTTAAAAATAACCCCGGCTATTTGAAACTAGAAAAAAATCATCCAGGGGGCAGTTTTAAATTTACTCCAAAAGCAAGCATACTCCTTCTTTTCTGGGAATGTTTCCCTACATGTGCCTAAAAGGAGTAAAACTCATTGATAACTCTGTAAAACTTTAGCTACCTTGGGCTTCTGCTGCCTTTTACTGCGGGAGGAAGAATCCACCCCTGGGTCCGGTAAAAAAATTAAATCTTATCCTATAATAATTTGATGCAGAATAAGGACTAAAATAACCATCGTACGGTCTAGTATTATACTCGACTGGGACATAAAAACTGACTAAGGGTAACTGCGATGAAGATACGTAACAATTAACCCAGCACCAGCTGCCCTACATATCACTTGCCCAATCAAGGATCTCTGCATTCAAAATTCTTGCTATAAACAGGGAGACACGTTGATGGGCCTCTGGGGCAGCTGAAGAAAACAGACAATTTCTTAAACATTGAAAACTTCACCAGCTTACTCAATGCAATTTGGGTTTCCGGTAACAATACTATGGGATTATGCTCCACAGCCCAAGCTTTAATCTCATACAGTTCCTTTTGTTATTTATCCCGCTAGGATTGAATGAAATAATCTACAATATGTTTCTTCGGGTTCCTGACCCACTCACGTTCCTACCAATATTGAAGCTGTATTCCATTTAAATATTGTCCGATATCCTTGCTCCATTTAGCCACACCATTCAAAGGGTTGGGAGACCCAAACACAAGCTCCCCACCATTTTTATGAAATGTTTGCTTTGAAAACCTGTGCAAGTTCTGATTAGCTGCCTCTATTATAAATTGTCCAGTACAAATATTGCAATCATCATTTAATCCCAACACCACCACCCCTAAAGTGCCTAAAAAAGCCTTAAAGTGATTCAAAATTCAAAAGTGCTTCTTGTGCTTAGTGGCGGTCAGCAAACTTGTATGAATAACACATACATTCAAATAAACCATAACAATAAAGGTCGCTCTCCCTTCTAATGTGCCTACTTTGCCATCGACCTCCCTCTTTAAAGAGCTTAAGTATGCCTGAAATTGCAAAAGTGCTTAATGTGCTTAGTTTCGGTCGACAAACTTGCACAAATAACACTCTCAAGCAAAGCATCACTGTGATGTGGCAGAAGGATAGAGGACTGATTAAACAGCTGGGTTTCGAGATGATGGAGTGCACTTCACAGGGGGCAGCAATCAGAGGGGTAGCGATTCTTAAAGATAAATATTTAGTTTGCAAAAAACTCAAGAAATCTTCTGACCCAGGTGGCAGGTAGGTCATTTTTTTCAACTTGAAATGCATAATAAGAAATGTGTTCCCTGTGCACTATACGGGCCAAATGTGGACAACCCTGCCCTTTTTAATAAATGAATGTTGGAGTTGCTTGAATGGCAGGGAGAAATAATTATTATGGGGGATTTCAATTGTACTTTGAACTATACAATTGATTCAACAAATCGATTTGCGTCCCCTAGAATGTGTAAGGTCCGAAAGGCAATTGTTGAATTAGCTCGGCTACATGGGCTTTCAGACTTATGGCGGATATCACATCCTTCTTTACCGGGCTTTATTTACTATTCTACACCTCATCGACATTACTCAAAAATAGATCTTATTTTTGTAAGTAACAGTTTTTTAGACATATCACGAAGCGAGGTCTGCCCAAAGATAACATCTGATCACAATCAGTTTAAAAAAAGAAAAAATCAAAAACCTTTATTGACAAAATTGCATAGACAGGTTATACACTTGCACCAAATCAGAGCACCATATACATGAATACGATCGAATATGACGAGGTTGACCAGCAATACATATCGTCGGAGAGCAACAACATGACAGATATAATGTAGGCGCACCATGACAGTGAACAAGAATTGGTGAAAGTTACCCAAGCTGCGGTAGAGGGGACGAGCCAGGCTGGAGATAGTTGGGACAAGGAGCGAGCTAATCACTGACCTACACTAGCGGCCGCCGTGGGCAGAGCGCCGGTGGGGAGCGTAGGAGAGGTCGCTGGGCTCTGGGAGGTACAACCTAGGAGGTAAGAGACACAAGAGGGCCCCATATGTCAAGTTGTCAGGATCTCGCTGGCATAAGGTCCCAGAATTCGGTCAGTAGAGTCTGGCAGCACTAAGCATCCTCAAGCCAATGGGAAACTTAGGCGCAGGTTTGCGACCCCAGCACATGGAGACCCTATGCCGCGCAAGGACGAGCAGCATGGCAATCAAGCGGTGGGAGGAGTCTGGACAGAATTTTACAAAGCCTAAGAGGCAGAGCCGGTGTCGGGCTGGACCGGCAATGAAGTAATCTCCGAAATCGCAGCACAGACCTCACGCCAGTAAGCGGAGACCTTGGGGCACAGCCAGGCAAGGTGGGAGAAGTCCGCCGCAGGAGCACAGCAACGCAAGCATCTATCACTGGGGACGAGTCCCAGCTTGTGCAGTTGAACGGGAGTACGATAGAGCGTATGCAAATATTTGAAGTGAATAAGGCGCAGGTGATAATTTGCGGACTGCCGCTTAATCTGATTGCAACAGTAAAGCCAATCAGCTTGGGAGATTTCCACACCAAGGTCCTCACCCCATGCCATGCATGACCGGTCAGTGGAAATGGAGGAGGCTGCCAACGTAAAGGCGTAAAGTTAGTCACTAACTTCTGAGGGGAAGAAGACGAATACAGGAAATCAAGAGAGGCCATCGAGGTGGGTGCTGGGGGAACGTGGGATGTAGCTCCCTGCAGACTACCTGGAGTTGATAATAGAGTAAGGTCTCCATAGGACCAGAATCTTCAGTGAGAGAGAAGAATGTGTTCCCCGGGTAGAGATCCGCCACTGTAGTCAACCCTAGACGAGTGGCGTGTTTAACCATTCCAGAGGTCTGGAGAGTAAGGAAAGCCGGATGGTGAGCGATTGGCATTGTATTCGCCGAATACATAGGCGCACCGGAGAAGCGGCGGAGTCCCTCCCAGGCCCAGCGCAGGGTCTCGACCGTGCCAATCTCAGTCTGTGAGAGTTTGGCTGGGGCAAACAAGGCGGTGGTAAGCAGCCACGGGGGAGCAAGATCGGCCTCTACCACCACAAGTGGCTGGAAAGGGGTGGGAGGAAGCCAAAAATGCAGAAAACTGGCCTGAGTGCACAGAGCGTAGATTTTAAAGTCTGGAGCGCCAAGGCCGCCGCGCGACATCGGAAGAGTGAGAGTGTCATACGCGATCCTGGCTGGCCTGCCAGCCCAGACCAAGGAGATGAACAATGAGTGGACCCTGCGAAAAAAGTGGGCAGTGAGGGGAATGGGTACGTTCATAAATAAATATAAAAATTTCGGGAGCACAACCATCTTGGCGATTGCTATTTGACCGGTCAACGACAAGGGCAGCCGGCTCCAGAGGGGAATCTTAGACTCGAACCAGTCCACAGCGCGGCCGAAGTTAGCTGTCCAGAGTTCGTCCACGTCCCTGCTCAGCCAGATACCTAAATAGCGAGTGGGGCCTGACGCTCAAACGAAGGGGTAGTCCGGGGTGAAAGGAGTAGTGGCATCGGTGAGAGGGAAGAGGACAGACTTGTTCCAATTCACCTGTATACCTGAATAGCCGCCAAACCGTATGATCTCGCGCACCAGAGGGCTGAGATTTTCCTGGGGTTGTCAGACATATAAAGTGACGTCATCCGCGTACAAGGAGACCAAAAGGGCACAGGCCCCGAAGCTGATGCCCCTCTGGGTGTGATGTTGTTGGAGTTTGGCCGCAAGGGGTTCCATCGCGATGGCGAAAAGCATAGGCGACAGCTGTCACCCCTGACGGGTGCCTCGCCCGATGGGGATGGGATCAGATATTTGGCCATTGATGAGGAGATGGGCAGTGGGGAGGGTGTAAAGGAGTAAGATTTTGCATATGAAGACCGGGCTAAAGCCCAGACGTGGAAGGAGAAAAAAAAGGCAGGGCTATTCTAGGGTATCGAAGGCTTTCGTGGCGTCAAGCAAGGCGGCCACTGCAGGGAGCGCTGGGTTAATTTGGTGGAGAACTGAGAAGATGGTCCGAAGATTGTGGGAAGTCGCATGGCCGGGAATAAAACCAGATTGGTCCAGGCGGGCAATGTGGGACATGAGAAGGAGAAGGCAAAAAAGCAAGCAATTTGGCGAAAATGTTGTTATCCGTCTTAATAAGGGACAGGGGCGGTAGGAATCTCGCAACTCGGAAGGTTTGTTTGGATTGAGCAGTAGAGTGAGCATAGCCTTGCGAAGCGAGGGGGGGAACTGACCGCTCTCGAAGGACTCGTTGTACATGGCGGCCAGGTGCAGGACCAAAAGCGGGGCGAAGGTCTTGTAGAAGGAGTCTGGCAGGCCGTTCAGACCGGGGGCCTTGTTGCCAGGCATTCCAGTTATGGCGGCTAGGATTTCTTCTTTAGAGAAGGGCTCATCGAGGAATTCTCAGGGATGATTTTCAAGCCAAAGGAGTTCCAGGGTATCAAAATATTGGTCAAGGACCTCAAGCGGGAGGGTGGATCTGGCCGTGTACAGTTGCATATAAAAAGCAGAAAATCGTGCCTTAATTTCCTCAGGGGAAGTGATCCGAGCTGGGCCACCGTCCTGGAGGGCTGTAGCATAGGACGCAGCGCGAGGCGGATGGCGGAGGTTGGCCAGGGTTCTACCGGGGCGGTCACCCTCGCCAAAGCGGCACGCATGCGCCTCCCTACCGAGAAAAAAGAGCTCTCTATTGGCCTCATCAGCAAAGTCGGTGAATTTCCCTCAGATCTGGGCTAGCGTGTCGGGGCTCGGGTCCAGAGCATGGGAGGAGTCCAAAGATTTAGTTTCCATTTCTAGTTTATCGAGAGTACCGCGAATGGAGTGTAGGACGCCAGACTGTTTAGAGATGCATTCCCCACGAATGACAACTTTGAAGCCCTCCCAGAGCGTAGAAGGGGAGTCCACTGTACTCTCATTGAGCTCAAAGTAGTTAGTGATCGCGGTTTGGATCCCGTCGCAAAAGACAGATTCCCGCAACGCATTGGAAGGAAGCCACCAGGTAAAAGCGCACCGAGGATACTGGGGGTGACGTAGACAGAGCTGAACAGGCACGTGATCTGAGAGGGTGCATGCCATGTGGTCGACGGAGGTGAGCTAGGAGAGTGCATCTGGAGTGGTGATCCAGAGATCCAGACGGGACCAACAACCGAGAGTGCAAGTGATGCAAGTGCCCTCGCGAGCCTCAGGGCGCATGTGATGCCAAGCATCAATCAGGGAGTTCTCAGCAAGGATAGAACTAAGGAGTGTCGCAGCACACGGGTGGGAAGCGCGGGGCCAGAGCAATCTAAGACAGTGGACAGTGTTACATTAACCCCTTCAGTGCCCATGACGAGCTGGACTCGTCATGGGCTGCGGTGGCGCTGTGCCCATGACGAGTCCAGCTCGTCATGAACTCCGCCCGCTAATACAAAGCGCGGCACTGGGCGGGGAAAGGGGCGGGCATGCAAGGGGTTAAAGTTCCCTCCCCAAATGAGCGCAGCAGGGCCTAGGGATTAAATGTGGTGCCATACTTGCGCAAATAAGTCTGGGTCATCATTGTTGGGACCGTACAGCACAGCAATCGTCAATGGTTGGGCCTGAAGGGTACCATGGAGGATGACAAAACACCCCACGGGGTCAGCAATTACCTGGGAAGTTTGCCAAGGAAGCCCTCTACGTATAAGGATGGATACCCCCCGGGAGTAATTGGAATAAAAAGAAGAGTGTGATTCTCCCCAGTGCTGGAAGAGGAGTCTGGAGGCGGACGCCGGGAGCAGGTGGGTCTCCTGAAGGAGACAAATGTCCACTTTGTGCCGGGGGAGGTGGGCATGTACCAGTCGCGGGGTGCGGTGGTCATTAAGACCACGGACATTCCAGGTCCAGAAGGTGGTGTCTGTCATGGTGCCATATACCAAAAGATAATGACAAGGGAAGTGGTGAATAGGGAGGAACCCCCGTGAAGGTGTGTGTAATGGTGTAGCATAAGACAGAGAGAGATGAGCAGTGCAACAACATCAGGGGTGCAAGAAAACAACAAGGAATGTGCCGTAACAAATGACTTGGCCTCAAAGGGAGACCACAAGCCCCCCATATTAGGGAAAGAAATATCAAAGAGCATAGTACACAAGGAAAGAACCTCGAGTGAGTGCGGGGAGCGATGCGATATAACACAGCAGAGCAGGTATAGTACAGCATCGTAGGACATGCAAGAGAACAACAAAATGCATACAAACAAAGTCAAGAGATCACAATCCGCTTTTTATTAGCTTTCATCTGTCTATTGAGGAGAAGAACTCTCTGCCATTTTCGTTCCCAAGGCACTTGCTGTCTGATCCACAATACATCTCATATACTCAAGGGGCTCTCAACGAATTATTACAATTTATTATGACTACTGCTTCCAAATTTATTATATGGGACACAATGAAAACTTACATACACGGGTCTACACAGCAGTATATTTATCAATCGAATAAGACTTCCAGAAATAGCTTTAATGAAGCTTGTGATACTTTAAGATAATTAGAGCTAGCGCATGCAGCAGAGTTGATCTCTAAGGGGTCAAATAGCAAGTCAATATACTCTTCTATGATAAATACACAAGCTATTTTGACTAGGCAATTCAAAGAGAAGGCTGCAGCAGTTTTCAATAAAAACCGATATACTCAATATGAATATGGGGATCAGGGTGGCAGGATATTAGCCTATCAGATTGCAGACAAAAAGGCTAAAACTCAGATCGACTCAATTAGGGGTAGAGATGGTCTGCTTCTTAATACTGCTAATACAATCTTAGAATAATTCAAGCAATTTTATATGGAGTTTTATAGACAGCCTGAAGATGTTGAAATACTTATGGGGGAAGAATATTTACAAACAGGGGAACTTCATTCTCTCAGCATAGATGCAGCTGAGTTCTCCAACAAGATATAACTTTGGAAGAAATTACATCCGCCATAACTGCATTACCATCTGGTAAGGCTTCAAGAGATGATGCCTTACCAGTAGAATTTTACAAAGTCTTTAAAAGTTCTATTCTTCCGTTACTGAGCATGGTTTTACATCAAATTGGAGAATGTATGAAAGTCCCCAAGTCTTGGGACATGACTAATATCGTGTTCTTTTTCAAAAAGGGGAATGCGGCAGATTAATGCCTGTCTTACCGACCAATATCATTCATCAATGCTGATGCAAAAAAAAATTCTAAAGTATTAGCAAGTCGCTTAGCACCTCATATGCCTGATCTTGTATCCAACCATCAATACGGATTTATAACTGGTAAAGATACTACTGCACATGTTAATATAGCCATAACTGCATTTGATATCGTTAATTGGATGCTTAGCAGCTTGGGGATGATTTTGTTAGATGCTGATAAAGCATTCGATCGGGTGGTATGGAAGGCACTATGGCTTATACTGATTAAGTGCGGTCTGCCAGGTCGATTAATTAATTGGATACGAGCACTGTACATTAATCCACAAGCTAAACTTATATATAGATACTAATCTGCATTCTGCGATATTCCAGATACAGCGTGGTACAAGGCAGGGGTGCCCACTTTCTCCCCTGCTGTTTGCCCTATATATAGAGCCATTTATTACAGCATTAAATCGGAACACTAGTATTCCTCCATTTAGTAATGGAATGCTCTCTCTGAAGGCTATCGCTTACGCCGATGGCATCGCGGTTTTTACTGCCAATCCACAAACAGCATTGCATATTATACAGGATGAAGCAAGAATTTACGGTTGCTTCTCAGGGTATAAAATAAACGCACATAAAACTCAAATTTTACACAATATACAATCAACTACACCAATAACTGGTGGTTGCACTGTAGTAACATATTTGGGAGTTCGGATCTCAATTAGCATAGAACAGATATGGAAACTTAATTATGAAACACTACTGAACTCAGTCATGAAAAAATGTAAGACTTGGAGTAAACTTCCAATAACTATCATAGTTAGAATCAATATAATTAAAATGACAATTTTACCTAAATTCTTATATTTATTTCGAGCTATTCCTATTCGTGTACCCAATTATTTTTTTCAAAAATTAGAAGGCGCAATTAGTAGTTCTATTTGGTGCTACAAGCAGGCACGTCGGGCGATAAGCTCTCTCAAATTCCCTTATAAGTTTGGAGGTTTACAACTACCTGACTTTAAACTCTACTTTTGGGCAGCATTTGCTGGACGCTTGCAAAGCTTATTAACTGACAAACAGCCATATTGCGGACTTGCATTAGCGCTCGGCATGGACAGTAAAATGTTTTTGTATTGGATTAATGATCCTAATTATTACAAGAGAGTCCGTTTCAAGACTGTGAAAGACATGGTACATATATGGCATGAAATCTTGGATTATGCATCTCGAACTTTTGAAGATATTATCAATCATGAACACCTTAAATTATGGAATAATCCATCTCTCCCTGGTATATTTCACGATTTTACTGCTTATAGTTCGGCAAGATGTGGAATTGAAAGATTGGGTCAACTGTATGATCTCGGTGGTTTCTCTACATTTGCATCTTTGCAAGTTTCTTTAGATATACCGCAACAATAATTTTTTTAATACTTACAAATTAGAGACTATTTTCTAAATCGACAACTGCTACAACTTCCATTTGCCCATGTATTGATAACATACTTTTTAAATCTGGCTCTCAAAGCAAGAATCAGAACAGTATATTTACAGTTATGTCGTCTGAAAGGTGCTGACATGAGTCAGCTAGCTGATAAGTGGAGCCGGATATTAGACATGGCTACAGATACTAACGAAATTGAGTTGGCTGTGGATAATTTAAACAATTCTATCTAACTTAAAACTGCAACAGTTTCGTACTATCTGTATGCTATACTATACTCCTGAAAAAATTAGTAAATGGCGACAAATATCACATGGATCTCGCCGAGATGGGGTGGATAAAACAAGATGTCCTAAGTGTGGCCAAAGGGCAGCTGACATACTTCATATGTTTTATACTTGTCCTGAGTTGTCAGATTTCTGGGAGAATGTCATGCAAAATCTAGGCCAACACTTAGGATATAATGTATCATTTACTGCTAAAGAAGTTATGTTAGGATATAAGGTATTTGATAACCTTACTATCGAGCTGTGACTCGTCTTTGTATAGCGAGAGAGTGGATTACGCCTAATTCTCCTACTTTATTTCAATGCCTGACTCTTATGACAGATATCTACGAAAGAGATCGTGCATTACCTAAAACCAGAACTATTAGCTCAATGAAAAAATTTGAACGTATATGGAAATATTTTGAAGGAACTAAGATATTGTTTTCGAGATAGCTTATATATATATAGTTAATTCTTTTTTTGTGTGTTGTTTATCTATATGATGAGTATATGTATAGGTATTCATGTTCATTCATGTGTTGAGTATGAATATTCCTCCTTAAGATATATGTATTGCTTTTACTATTTTGAAGAGACCTAAGCCCTCTGTTAAAATAATAAAAATAATTTTTTTTTTAAAGGAAAAGTACTTGCATGACTGTACCCATTATGAACAGTGCACACTCTGTGCATTATGGGAAAGCTACCTATGGATAACTGCTTGTTTAAATTAAGGAAAGTGCCCGTTTCTTTCTTGCCTTCAGAGAGAGAGCATCTGAGAACAAGCTCTTTCTTTGCTATAGTGGCTTTATGCTACTTGACTCATTGATGGTGGGGAAACTTCATCAGAAGATTCCACGTACTGACACATTTCCTTATCACTAAAAATGCTTATGTAGGGATGTCACCTTATTGCTAGAGTAGGGATAGATTTAATGCTTTCCATTCATCAAAAGGGGGAAATGCTCCTATGGACGATTGAGTCCTATTTTCATAGCAATTACAGGAACAGATTCAAAAAGTTAGTATGACTTTTTGAATCTGACCCTGCCGTGCCGGAATACCCGAAGACTTAATGGGTACATTCTGAGATGTGGAGGGCGGTTCCACATTCTCTAATGCTGCTTAGGGTACACATCAGCCAGGACAGGCTCTCTACTTGAAAATTTGCACATTTGCAGCATTTTTTGCGACGCTCTTCATCAAAAGAAAAATTAATTAATAAAGTTTGCTTTCAACTGGATTGGTTTTCATTAAGGACTTCTCCTAAAATATACAGTGAGCTGCACATTTTGCTCCTGTAATTGCTATGAAAATAGGACTCAATCGTCCATAGGAGCATTTCCCCCTTTTGGATGCCCTGAAGAAGTCCGCAACGGGTGAAACGCGGTGGCTATACTTACTTGGCTGTACTTGTTTTACATCTTAACACTTGAAATAAAGGATCAGAAATCTGAAGATCTCCTCTCGCTCTGAATTGTTTGTGCTTGGCACTTGTGCTGTATACTCTGATTGCATGTTTATGTGCTTCTTAGAGCTTTTTGTTTGAAGCTTAACATTTGTGGTTTATTGGTGGCAAACCATACTCTGAGGTGGGCAATTGTAAACTACTTTGTGTCTTCCTTGATAACTTTAAACTACACGAGTCGGTGCTGTAGAATGTTCCCCTGTCCATCATTCTTTGTTTAATTTCTTATATAGTTGTCCTTGCATTATTATGAATCCAGGAGAGTTATTAGCTAATTAACTGTGTATTAACGATTTTCTCCCCTTTGCACTTTCATGCTGCGAAAAAGAACTATTGGAGTGTGTCTCCAGAATAGGATTAGAACTAATGGGCCCGGCCCTTTAAACTGGATAGGTAGCTCCACCTGCTAAAGTGCCTATTGTACTCTTTATGCAATGCAAACTAAAATTGCATAGCCTGTAATCTGTCTTTACTTGTTTAACTCTTCTTGACCTCATTTTAAACTCCACCCCAAAACCCTTCCTCCCCACCTTCTTCTCCCCAAATGCTCATACACTTATACTTTTGTAGTGCAGAACTACACATGACCAACCATTGGGACTGGAACCCCTCCCATACAACAAAATGAAGGTAGGATTATGGAGGTAGGGACTTCATATAACACCAGTTAGGAAATTATGTTACATCCAATAATGTAATATATTTAAAAATATTAATAAATATAAATTAATTATAAACATATATAAAAATTGAGCATGTTTATTATTGAGTGTTTTATTACTTTTTAAATTCAAAAGGTTATTAGATATTTTAGAACTAAATAATAAATATTTACTATTGTAAAATTACATTATATTTATTTATATGTTTAACTATTTGTAATGTTTTAATTTAATTTAACATTATTTCAATTATTTCCCATGGGGTGTTATATTACGTTCCTACCTCTATTATTTTCTAAGGGAGGGTTTTGAAGTATCAGAGAATGACTATGACCAGTACTGGGCTTACTGCAAAAAGTAAGAGACTGCAAGAATGTACTACAATAGTGTTGTATATGAATACCACAAAAGTAGAAAAGTTACTCAAAACTGTAAACCTATTCAAAAGTGCAGTTTGTGAATCAGACCCAATGTGTGCAAACTGGAGATTAATACTGATTGCTTGCTTTATTCTCATTTTGTGCAAGGATCTGTACTTCAGAACAAAAACAGAGCACACCCAGTATGAATATAATTTGTGCCAGCAAGATTTGTTTACCCTAGTTTACAGGTGAGGGTCTCAAGAACTCCTTAATTGCCAAGACAGCAGAGTAAGCATGGGAAAAGAAGAAAAAAACTGGATTTGCTATTTAAGTGCAACACTAACCTTGTGGAATTTCCACTTGGTTTATGATTTGGCTTTGAGCACAAATAACAGCAATTTTGATTACAACCAAATACTTTTTCACTCAATTTTTCCACCAGCGGAAAGTAAGGGGAAATGTATATGGAAACCGACCTAAAATTGGGTGATCACATACAGCAATGGGTTTAGTAATTCCAGGTTCCAGCTGTTATTCCCCATTTCAGGCCCTGAAACATATGATGGCTGGTACCTGAGGTGGAGATAATGATAGAGATGTAGGTGCTTCGCCAATAGGATTTTCGTGATTCCGACAAAGGGTAAGTTTGTGTTCATTGATTAAAAAAATTAAGGGACTATGTTTAGAAGCTGAACATGAAATTAAACATTGTAATAGCATTTTCTTGCTTTGAACGTTTAATTAGTTTCATTTCTCTCCCAGAGTCTACCCCAGCATGGAACCCAGTGCTGAAATGAAATATCACTACATGTAGGCTACCGATGAAACTTATTAAGCGCCATACATTGCTTTCCACTAGGCTTCCCATATATTAGTGTCAAAACTGCACAGGATATTGAAGTTCGTAATTGGTTTTTGAATGACACATCCCCCTATCCAAAGCGTGTAATATTCCCACAGAGCATCACGCTGTTCCGCCGGTAGCCTCATACCGAGCATGCTGCTGATACAGAGTTAAATTCACCACTCACTTCTTGATGTTTGCAAATGATTCCTATTCTACCCCTCCCCCACCTCCCACGTGCTTAGTGATTTTGGTGGCATCCATAAAATCGCAAATCGCCTTCAATCTACACTGCTGGGTTTGAGTTAACGCTATAATTCAGATTAGGGGCTCTTAGTGGCCAGGCTTTAAGTAATGAGCCCTGTTGCCAGCGGAAACCCCCCACGCAAGATTCTTGCCCACGTCTAGAGCTATTTAAATCCTCTGTGATATGTGTGAGGTTTGTGGAAGCTTAGTCAGTTTGCAAGCTTGTGTCTCGTTGCAGTTTGGAAATGGATTCGCAATTCTGATAATGAAAAATGCCATGAAAGTGTAATTTTGCTGTTGTGATGGAGTGCACTTGGGAAAAGCTGCCTGGTGAGTCACTGTCCCAAAGAGCACTACCTCTGACCATTACATGCGCGCGCACACACACACGCACACACACAAATGACGCCCATTTGACCTCACAGAGAAGATTTCAATGCACATTTCGCAAAGATATAATTTTATTACAGCTATCATTTTAATCAAAAAAATGTTGCATTCACATCCTATGGATGCCCACAAATTAGCAGGAATTACCACCATTATCATGTATTAAAACCTAATGATAGCAAATGTTATTTGGTTTTCAGTTTCACACTGCTTCTCTGAGTAATTAAAGATGCAAAAGAGATTATGGATTTATGAAGTGCCATTTTCGGAATATCCTTTAAGTGTTTCACTTGTGACAGCAGGAAATATTCTTAGTACAGCGACTTAGACTTCTCTAAACATAATAGTCTTAACCGTGCTAAAAATACCTCCCACTAAGGCCCATGAAATCTTAATTGTCTCGGTCTGATAAGTCAAAATGTGAGTAAGTGAAAGATCAAGTTTCTCAAATCCTAGCTGCTACAAGAGATTAAGCAAACAAAGACATGTCAGATTAAAATAGTAACCAAGGAAAGAAACGTGAAAGGAGCAGCGGCTGCTGTACTCCAGATGATTTGAAATCAATGCATACAATTCTATTGTGGCAGACTACTACTTTAAGAGTAGAATCTGCATTAAAATATGTTAACATTGCGCTACTTTTGTAGTAAACAAAAGAGCCCTGGAATAACACCCATACCCATATTTCACTGAATGACGAGCATTGTTCACGCGGTTCAATGGTGCATTATAAAGTACAGCTTTTAAAAAATACTGGCATAAAATAATATGCAATAGTGTTTAGAAGCAGCTCTGAAGGGGAACAAATTAAAAATATTCCTACAGTTTTAGGATGTAGAAAAATAGTCTGATCCTCCGCTGTGGGTCTTTGGGTTGACTGTTCATCCACAATGTAGATGCAGAAAAAAGAGGGAGGGAAATGGCACGTTTTCAGGCACATTTCCTTACATATTTGGTGAGAAAACACACTCTCTAACAGTAGTTCAACGACTCTGGGTTTTTAATGTACCATGCCCTGCATCATTCTTTACTTCCCCTTCCACCTCCTTCCATTTCCCCATCCTGGAATTTCAAGTAGAAATGCAGTTGTATTTTTATTCAGTCAATAAAACAGTACACAGATCTAATCATTTAAGTGTAAAATAAGGTTTATTGGTCTACGTTTTATAATCCACACCACAATGTACCCACCCAGGCAACCCATTAGGTATTCCTGGCTCACCTCTGGAAATGTGGCGTGAGCAGCAGAGCTATGCTTCAGAGGAAAGCGTGTAGGTTGTGTCACATTTTACATAGCAGTGCAGTCAAAACATACAAAGAGCTTCAGGGTCGATATCAAGATGGGCTTCAAACGCTCAGAGCAGAGCCAAGAACGTGTTACTGTGCTCCAGCAGTGTGTAAAGTGAATTAATGTAACCCCATACTTCTCTTGAGCGGAGGCTTGTTTTTTAAACCTTTTCAGACAGTACTGCTCGGACTCAGTGAGCAGCGCTTGCCTCTCTCTGTTTTTGAGCTGCGTTGCCTAAAATAAGTCTGAGAAATATCAGATTAAATTAATTTAATTTAAACACTGCAGGTGCCAAAAAACAGGCGATTGACTATCATGATACCGCCACAGGGATGAAAGCAAGTTTAGATAACAAGATAGGGGCCGATTCACAGAACTAATCTGAAATAAAATCTTAAATTTACTACTTTTCGTATTCACAGAAGGCATTTAGTAGTAGTAAAGTTAGGAGTCCTAACTTTACTACTACTAAATGTCTTCTGTTAATACCAAAATTAGTAAATTTAGGAGTTTATCTCAGATTAGGTCTGTGGATCGGCCCCATAGTCTTTTACAAACTTTAGGAGTGATAAGAATCATTTTTAAAATAAGTCAATCACAAGTTATTAAACATCAAACTCTTTCCCAATAGAAATAGATTGCAGAGCTAGTCAAGAGCTCTTTAGACAGGAGTAAAGACAATTGGATAAAGAACTTTCAACTGAATCACCTCAAACCTTTGGCAAACCCACATATGAATCCAACTCATACCTGGTTAGCCGTGCTTAACCTAGATGACAAAGTATCAAATGTTCAATGCAACCTGTTTGTTCCAATCAGTCAAAAAAGCCACTGAAAAGTAATGAACTGGTTTGAAGTGCAAAATTATTTTCCAAGATATTTTGAAATTTTATGAGGCCTTCAGCCAGTGGTGGTCGCCACCTATCTGAAGTGGTAGGGCAGTCGTGTGGGGAGGGCGGGGAGTTCGGGAAGAGGGAAGAGGATGTGCCCTCAGGGCACAGGCTCCACACCCCGCCTTCAGCTCAATCTCCTCTGTTAAATAGTTTAAAGGAAGCTTCATGCTACACTCAGTCTGGTAAGCTCTTTCCAACACCCTTAGAAAAGCAGGAAAGGAGTCTACATAGGACAGAATCGGTTTTGTGGTTTGTGAACTCCAAAGGCTCCACAGGATTCTTGCAGACAGTATGCCACTCCAGTCAGGTAAGACTGCTTCCAACAGGACAAGCTTCATTGCTTGCCTTTTGTAAGAATCACGTTTTTAAGCTATATTGTTTGTAGATGTTCTATATCTATTTTCTCACCCCTTCTTTTGTTATTGAATTAAGCCAAGAATCTTCATTGCACTTGTGCAGATGAATAAAAAAAAATAACGAAATAACAAACAATAGCCCAGTAGGGGTATTTAAAATGATGCAGAAAATACAGTGACACCTCCCACGCAAAAAGCAGATTCCATCTCTACAACATGAAAATCTCTCAACTCCAAACATCCAACACAGAGCCAGAAGTCTCTCTGCATGAGATCTTCTTCTAGACTTCAATCCCTCCCTGTATTTCTGTATCCGAGTTCCTTTGAGAACAAAAAGAATGTTCAACACGTGCCTGCCATGTACTGCTAGGACCCATGCTGCGCATGATTTCTTGAGCCTTCCTTGTGAATGGAACAGGCAGGAAAGGCAGCACTTGAACCGTGGAGTTAGTAGAGCAGGTACTGATCCTGTTCTCATTTTACCTAACAGAAAAATTAAATCTTACCTGTATCCTGTTCAAATATTCTCACATAATGTAGTGATCGCTATCACGTACATAACCCAACATGTATCAACCCTTTTAACCAAGCATGTATGTTGTTTTATATTAGTTGGAGGCTTCTGAACATACTTCAAGATGTTGTGCTCCACTTAGCCCAGAACCTGTAGGGGTCAGCATTTCAACTTGTACACTCCCTAGCAGCGTAACCTTATTTTCACACATGGCAAGTGGAAAGTGGAAACATAATGTGGTACGAGGTAGGTGAGTAGTGTAAAATATAAATTATATCTTCCCCCTACGGAGAGGCAGCGACAGAACAAGTCACTTACTCCCTACGGAGAGGCAGCGACAGAACAAGTCACTTACTCCCGTCTAAAAGAGCGGGGAAAAGCCTTTTCTACCCGATGTAATCCTCCACATGAGTATATAAGGTTCAAATTGAACATACATTTGCTGGTGGAAAAATATAATCCATCCTCTTCACAAGGAGATCTACTAACCTTAGTGTCTTCCTCACACAAACAAGGTCCTGATGAAAGCCCACATGACCCTTATGGGCATAAGATAGGGCTGAAACATGTCGACCTCTTTTTCGGACACATTTTTATAGTGCACCAGACCCTAAATTGTCTGCTTTATGCACGAAAAGCGTTTTTAATCCAACTCGAACCCAGTCTTATTAAAATTACATACGAGTTTCTTAATTTTCATTCACTGCCAATCACTTCACTATACACCCAACACGGTTCTCTGATCACTACTGAAAAAACCAGAGGAAAAACCTCCGGGTGGAGGAAGCATTCATTAACCCAATGATGATGCTGTCACCCTGTCAAGCAAGTAGCGGATAATCGAACATACCGCTAATTTCCACCTGCAAAAAACGTGATTGAGGGTTTCTTAACAGTACCCAGTACTGTTATTGCTAACCCTGGTTCTTTCAGGACCAGTGATCCACTCTCTACCTGATATTTGAATAACTGGAAATGTCACCAAAAACAGAAAATCACTCATCCACTTGGGTAGAATACAATATTCTTGTACATTTGTTTCCATAAAATAAGGGTTATTAATACAGTTTCAGAATAGTGCATTGTTGTTTCTGATTTACCAGTGTAAGCCTAGCCATGATCATATTCTGCTGAAGTTTCAGAATCTTTGAATAGAAAGTGTGATTTGTGTATAAAAAGGCTTGGGTTTTAGAATCGTGGGTGGCTTCTTTTTGGATGTCACAGCTGTTGCTAGGACTGCCATCACTGTGAGATTTTATTTTTATTGCCATTTGACTTAGATTCTTTCATGGGATGTGCCAGTACTCTTAATTAGTTTAACACTTAGAGCTTCATTTATGAGGTTTTCCTTTGGGTCAGTGCAGCAGGCCTTCAGCACAAGAAAAGGGCAGGAATGCACCGTATCTATCAGATACAGTGCATTCCTGCTCTTTTCCCCTGTGCTGTCGCACAATGAGCTGCCTTGTGCCATGGCAGGCACCTTTGCACCATGGTGCAAAGGTGCCTGGTTGTGGGGATGGTTATTTTTGTACAGGAAGGGAAATCTTCCTGCAAAAAGAAATCATAAGAGCTTTTTCCTCTGCAGCACACATAGAAAAAAGAAAAACGAGGAGAAATAAAGATATTTCTAATCGTTGTGCATCCCTTACGCCTCTCTTGGGGAGGCATAGGCTTTAGGCGCTGCCTCTGATTTACGATTTCTCGTAAATCTGGGACAGTGAAAAAAAGCCTTGGATGTTGCTGGGAACGCCCCCAGCAACACGCATTGCACACCCCTTTAACACAGAAGACTGCGTTAAAGGAGACAATATTTATAAGGCAGCATTAAGCCAAAAAAAGTGGCTCAGTCCTGCCTCGTAAATATTAAGCAGGCTTCTGCTCCACGAAACATCACAAAAAGTGGAGGTCTGGTGGGAGGCCCTGTAGAATTCTTGCTTAGATTCCATCTAACAAGGAATTATTACGTTTTATGATTCCGCATTTGCTGTTATTATGCAATTCAGCCTTCATAGTATTTCATGCATTTTTCTTTGTAACACATTCTTTGGTAATGCTGTTATGAAATTCACTTTTTGCCTTACTTTTGATCTAGAACTCAGGCTTTTATGCTTCAAATATTTTATTCTGTTTAACTCTGCTAAAATATGTTTTCCTGATGAGGAGTGTAATTACTAACTGGTAGATCAACTGGAGACACTGGAGCTCAATTAGTTTGATAAAAATTGGGATGATCAAATATTGGAGTTCAGAGAAATTATTGGTGTTCAGCTTACACAGACCCTAGAAGAATGAATGTGTGAGAGAAAAAATATCCTCAGATCTAGCCAATGACCTCTTCACAAGCCCCTCTAGGTGTGGACTGAATGTTCATTGTAAGCCAGAGGATCTTTGGGTGTGAGTCAACAATACCTTCTCTCCCCTTCGAGATCGTTTAGAAGAAAGTAACTGAAGGGAAATCCTGTCCAGCTTGCTGTTTCCACTCCTACCTCCATCCATAAGATGAACTGCGGGCACCATGCCTGAAAAATCATTTCTGTGTGTGAATGGATTAACTGTAATCAAGATTGGGGTTGGACAGTCTAAATGTAACAAGCCGTCATCAAAAGGTACTCCTTCCCATTATTCAAATATTTCTATTAGGCTTTTAAAATTATTCAATATAGTACTACAAGACAGCAAGCTTTTCTGCACTACATACATTAAGAGAGATTACATCTTAAAAATATTTAGTACTAAGTAGTTGGGTTCCTCAGCTGTGGCACTATGACTGTAACAGCAAATATTTTGGTCCTCCATCATACAGCAAGAGGGGATTTATAAAGATAAGAAAACATTTAAGTTTGGGAAGTCAAACTTGGAAAGGGTATTTCCTTTTTTTTAAATGTTTTTTATTTATAAAGTTTTGTATAGTGTGAACATGACCCTAGAGGGTATCAGAGCTCTTCACATTATAAGGTAAGTATGATACAGTTGCAAGAATAGACACTCGTCCCACATATGAGAGTAGCTTGGTAAAACTGGTATCTAAGGTTGAACATCAATGTAGTAGTCATACAGAGTATCAGAATAATAGGCAGGTAAATAGAATAAAACATAATGTATCTTAGGGCAGAAACTTGTTCATTAGAATGGTTTTCACTTATTTTTTGAATGAAGAGGTAGATGAGATTAGGCGGATATTTGGTGGCAGAGAGTTCCATATCTTTAGGGCGACACCCGAGAAGGCTCTGTAGCTCGTTCTCTTTTTGTGGGAAATCTGTAGTTTCAGTAGAAGTGAACTCGCACTTCATGAGGATCTGTATCCCCTGATAGCTCTAGCTTTTGTGCCAGTTATATGTAGGGCTTTGTGAGTCATGCAAGCCATCTTTAGCTGGATTCTTCCTTTGTATGGGAGCCAGTTTAGAGTTTTTAGGGCTGGAGATATGTGAATATTTCTTTCTGTACCTGTTATCAGTGTGGCCACAGCATTAAGGGAGGCCCTTAGTGGGGCAATATTGTATTTAGGAAGACCTCAAAGAGTGGAGCTTCCGTAGTCTAATCTAGGTAATACAGGAGCTTGGACCGCCAGATTAAAGTCGTCCTGTGGTAGGAAGGTGTTAAGTTTCCTCAGTATACTCCTCTGGTAATTAGCTCCTTTGGTGGCATTGCTGATATCATTCTGCATATTCAGGTGTTTGTCGAGTGTAATTCCAAAGAATTTAGCGGAATCAATTATGTGAGGAGAACAGTTAAAGGCTGTTAGAGGCTTCATCCAGAGGTCGATATTCGGAGTATGATTAGGAGGAGCGATGAGGGGGAATTCCGTTTTGGAAGTGTTGAGCTTGAGTTGGTTACCAGTGAGCCAGTTTTGAGTGTTCTACAGGGTAGAGTTGAGGGAAATTAAGTCTTCTGAAGAGGAGATTTTCAGATACAATTGAGTGACATCAGCATACATGTGATAAAGAATGATCGCTGAGTTCAGTGCATTTGCAAAAGGTTCTCGGAATAAGCTGAAGAGAATGGGTGAAGGGGCGTACCCCTGTGGTACCCCCATAATGACTGTGGATGGCTAAAAGAGGGATTGATTCACCTTGACTCTGTGGGTTCTGTTGTGGAGGAATGACGTAAACCATTGCAATACAGGACCTGTTAGCCCCATCCTTCGTTCCAGTATGGACAGTGAACTGTTGTGCTTAACAGTGTCGAAGGCAGAGGAGAAGTCAAGTAGAATCAGAAGACATGATTCATTTTGGTCTCGCATTTTAAATATGTCATCCATGATGTGAGTGAGTGCAGATTCTGTGCTGTGTCCTTGAGGAAAACTGGATTGATGTTGAATCAGGAGCTGGAAGTTCTCAATGTAGATGCATAGTTGCATTTTTCAAGAAGTTTCGCCAGAGTGGGGCTGTTGGAGATAGAGCGGAAGTTGTTAAGTTCAGAACTGTTTGCGTTAGGTTTTTTTAGAGTGGGGATTACCTGCCCTACTTTTAGGTAGTCCAGGATAGTGCCTTGCAATAGTGAGGCGTTAACCATTTTAGACCATAAGGGGAGAATGGCAGCTTTTATTTCTTTGAAGATGGAGGCTGCTGAAGTGAATAGATGGGTTGACTGCTAGAAGAATGTTATAGATGTCACTTTCATTGAGGGGAGTGATAGTGTTCCAGGAGGCATTGTTTTTGGGAGACATCACCAGGGGGACCAAACAGGCCCGAGCACAGAGAGGTGAGTGGGGAAGTGAGCCCTGTAGTTGGTAGAAGATCCATCTTTGGTTGCAGGTCACTTTCAATGGTTTCTGTTTTCTCCAGGAAGAATGGGACCAATTCCTCACAGGTTGGGGGAATGATATCACCATGGTCTGGTCGGTTTGGTGCGTTGACCGATTGTTGCTTGATGATTTTAAAAAGTTTTTAGGACAATTTTTGGCTTGTGTAATTTCAGTTCTAAAGAAGTTGGCTTTTGCATCTTTGATTTTTATGTTGTGTGCATTCCTTACTGATCTAAGGTGTTTCAGGTGTGTGGTGGAGGATACGGATCTCCAAGTTCTTTTGGGTGACTTTAGTTAGCGTCTTTCAGAGTTTAGTTTGTCATTGTACCAGGGTTTGGACATTTTTGTGGAAAAGTTTTTTTGTTGAAGGGGGGCGATAGAATCACCAATGTCAGAAATAGTGGAATTATAGAACTCTGAGAGGACATGTACATCTTTCATGTCTGCTTGGGGAGTCAGGGCAGAGTTACATTGGGTTGCTAAGACTTTAGGAATAATGTTTCTGAGATTCTTTTTTCATTGTTTTGTTTTCTTGGTTTGGTCTTTCTTTGGGGTCACCTGCAAGTAGATAAATAGGATGATGCTTTAGTGGTCAGGCCAGTCGCAGAGAATAATGGATTCTAGTGTGATGTTGTTCATTGTATATATGAAAAGGTCCAGTGTTTCACACTTGTTGTGGGTTGGGCTGTCACAGAATTGAGTCAGATCATGGTCAGACAGGAAGATTTTTAGACAGTTCACTGCATGGTAGTTCGGGTTAGACAGTGGAGGTTGAAGTCTCCAAGGAAGATTTGGGTCACTTGTGGGTCATGATTGGATGTGATGATTTCCATGAATTTGTTCAATGAATGAGAGATTGTCTCGGGGGGGGGGGGGTAGAATGTGTGTAGTTTGCGAATGTGGCTGTTATTGTTCGAGATGTTGATGCAGAAATATTCACTGGTGGGTAAGGTGACAGTTTCTGATTGATACACAGAGAAATTGTTTCAGTGTATGCAAGCTGTTTTATAGCTCTGCCAAGTCAAATTATGTTGTGACTGGAGGGACCAATAGGTCAATTATAGGAGTGGAGGAGCGGTTTAGCCAGCTTTCAGTGAGGATAACAATATCAGCTCATCTGTTAGGATGAGATCGTAGATATCAGGTGCATGTTTACTAGCTGATCTGCAGTTGAGAAGTACGCATTTCAGTCAGCCAGTAGAATGGCTGATGGAAGTCTGAAGGATGTTAATACGCTTGAGGGTATTGCTATTTATACCTCTGTGATTGTGGGTGGGTTCTCTGTAGGGGTTAGCTTGAACAGCTTGGATTTGACCCCGGTAGGTTTTGCTAGCATCTATTGGGTTGGTATGAGAGAGGAGTAGGTCACGGATGTCGCTGTCAGATAGATCAGCCGTCAGTCTTCTGGGACGAGAGGAGGCATTTGGGAAGGGTATATATAGGTTTTTAATTAAGATGAAAGGTGTGTGGTCCTTGGGCAGGATATGAGCCTGTTTGGAAGCTGGGCCGGTTCCCCAAGGTACTAATGTGTCTATCCATGGGCAAAAGCTCTATAGTGATGGCTGTCAATTTCTGGAGTTCGGCTGTGAGGTGGCGCAGACAGACAGAGATCTCATCAAGGCGTGTGGCCCAGTCAGTGTGGTGACAGCTGGTTAAGGGTTGTGGTGTGAGTTCAGGTATGGGGGAGAGGCCGCATAGGAGATCTGGTTGAGCAGAGGTGGCATTATTACGGTCATGGGGTGTGAGTGAGTCAGGGAGGTATTGTGGAGGACCTGTCTGTGTGGAGAAGGGAGCATGGTTGAAAGACGAGTAGGAGTGCATATGGGTTGCGAGTAGGATGTGGGCGATAAGAGGTTGATCAAGCCGGGTGGGATAGGTTCCGCAGATGGTAGCTTCCTGGCAGCAGTAGGGGATGATGGCGTTAGGAGATAGAGCGGATGAGTTGGAGAAGGTGCAAAGGTTGGGGACTGCTCGTTTGTCCGCATAGGGGACGGGGGAGTATGTGAAAGTGTAAGGCAACTAACCATTTGATCCAAATGCCCTACTGGGGGTGAGGGCTCTGACATTGCTAAGTCAGGAGACTGGTTGCGGTAGAGATCGCTTAAGGTGTGGGGAGGGCTAGATGATGTTGGTGAGGTGTGAGAGTAGTATCATAGTAACCAGGGTGATTTGAGGGGGGATGTGAACTCTTATTGTTCACCGCTTTCTTGAGGATAGGGAATATGTTATCCATTATAGCTAAATTGTCATTCGGAGCTTGTATTAGGATAATACCATTGTTGTAAAGGGTTTTGATAGCGTTGCCATTGTAGAAGGGCATGGGTGATGCAGATAGTTTGAGGCCATAAGGAGGTTTCCTGGTGTCAGTGATACGAAGCATGGAATAAAAGACATTCCTCCATTATGCACATTTTCTGGAGTAAAAGATTAGGTCATTGGTTAGTTTACCCTTATTGGCACAGAAATATGTAGCTGAGATAAGTGTTTCAGGGCAGGTTTTGAGTAGCTGGTGTTTGTGCATTTTAGATGCATTTTTTGATAGATTAGGAGGGCAATTAATATTGAAGGCATGGAGACATGCAGGATCTAGCTTTATGTCCATTATGTGAAGTGAGATGGTACCTCTGGGGAGAGAATGTGCACCCATAGGAAAGAGAGAAGAAGAGAAGGAGAGACAAGCTTGAAAAAGAGAAGAGAAGAGGGAGAGATAGTCTTTCACTTCTCGTCTTCCCTTCTTTTTTAATATTTTTTTCTCTTCTTTTTCTCTTCCTTCTTATTTCCCCCTTTCTTCTATTCTCTTACCTTTTCTTCCTTCTCTTCCTTTATCTTTTCTCTTCACCCCTTCTTTCCTTTATATTCTAAAAGTTATAGGCAGTCAAAGATGGCCACCACCTTTGCAGGACTGTGTGTAGGAGGGTGCTAGTCCTGTTTTAGTTTTAGTGAGGGGGCGCCAACTTCTGAAAGGGAGCCAAATCAGAGTCACAAAATGGAGAATTGGGCCTTGAGGGCCCTGAGGACCATCAGAGCTGGGTCAGTCTTGTTGGCACACTCACTTCAATTGAAGTCCAGGGAAGAGAGCAGGACACCAGACATGTTCTGGTGCAGAACCCGACAATGTTGGGATATCGCAGGTGTCAGAGCGAGGGCCCTGATCATAGTGGAAAAGTAGGTGTCTCAGTGCACAGGAGGAGGGCGTGCAGGTTCATTAGGATTTCCTTCCCCCCAGGCTAACTCCACAATGTAGCCAACAGACAAAAGCCTAAGAGACCATGGCCCCCTGTTGTTTAGCTCCAGAGGATGTGAGCGGTATGAGAGTTGAGTGTATCTGGGAGTCATTGATGCTCATCCGCTCTCGTGCAATGGTCATGCTGTGACCATTCGAACAGGGCAGGCGGGAGTAGTCGAAGGAACAAATGCTTGTGCATTAAATCAGACCTAGATGAGAGGCGAGCGCATCCAGGAATTGTTGGCATTTGAACGCTCTCTTGTGAGTGCCATACTGCATCCATTCATGCTTGGGGGGCGGGGTAGTTAATGGCACAAGTGTTCAGGGCACCTAACCAGATGAATGGAAAATAGCCACTGCGGAGGTCAAGAGACAATGGTGACCTGTCTCACTGCAGTTCATCCGCAATCCCACTTCAATCTGGCATAGGAGTCACAGACAGGTCAGCGGGAGCGCCAACAGTGCAGCAGCTAACCTTGAGCAAGGGGATCTCAACCTCACTAGCCCCTGGCAGAGGCTGAACCAAGATGCAGAGCTGTGACGGAGGAGGAGATAGGCACTCATCGGTTCATCAGATCCTGCTGCCCGGGATCCATTCAATGCCCAACTCGTCTTTTTCTGTGGTTGTGGTGGGCATCCATGTCATGTTTGCTGCAGCAAATCCAACATGGCTAGTCAGACAGTGACTTGGAGCCGAGAAAACAACCAGATCATCAGGCAAGTGGTTGTTGCGTATGTCTGTGTCTCCGAGCTGTCCGTATTTGCTGAATGGTTGTTGTTGACTTGGATGGCAGGGGTAAGTAAGGAATATGTACCGATAGGTAATCCCAAACCCCAGGAGCTGCAACCAGGAGCTCCTACACCGTGGCCATCTTAGCAGTAGATTGAACGAAGAGGAATACAAGTGGAAAGCCAGATGAGGCAAATGAGGGGTCAGAGGGGATACTAGTGGTGGGCCAGATTCACCACAATATTAGATAGGTCGCCATGAATATGAAGTGTGGGGCCAGATCCACCATATGCCCTGTTATTCCCCGTCAGAAGAGCAGAGGACACAGGAGGAGTAGATTGATGTGAGGTGATATAGGGATACCCTGCAATATGTTCTTTGAATTGATTAACATGGTGCCCCATGCAACTGCTCTGGGACATCTTCTTATTCTTCGGGCTTCTTCCCAGGGCAACTCAGAACGTTCTGCTTCACCCCAATGGAGCAAAGCCCAACACCACTGAAGAAAGGACGGGGACTGATGTGCATGCCAATGCATGATTAGTAAGTGCTTGGCAAAAAGAAGGGTTAAATTAGCAGCTGACAACACTTGGTATCTAGGGCAGGAACGATCATCCGAGGAGAAAATACGGTTTATTCGAAAAGGTGTGAGGTAAGCCCTATGAAGAATCATATATTGAATGTTGTTAAATTGTGTGTTTCTAGAGATAACATGAGGAGATTCTAGTGATAGTGTCCATTCAGAAATATGTACCAACAATATGTTAAACACATATGAAAATACGTAGGAGAGTGGGTGGGACTCATTAATGAGAATGAAGTCCTTTCTGGAGCATGGTACTTTCAACATAGAAAAATTATCTAATTTGCAGAAAATCTTGAAAGACCCCAAGAACAGAATAGATGCTGAACAGTGGTCACTCTTCCTATAGTGGCTGGAGGAGGCACAGAAGAGAAAACAGGAATCTCAGGTCAGAGTATAAAAGATCCTCAGGAGAAGCTGGAATATCAAATTTGCCACCTCAGGGACAGAGTGAGGGCTTGTACTATAAGTGCTCCACCTCCTCCAAAAGGACCCGTGGGAGAAGGATCTGTTGGACATCTTCCCGATGCCAGCCAATGCTGCTTGAGGCGCAACTGTGTTTCACCTGGAAATGACGCACGGTTGGTGGATCCACCAGTGACTGGAGCACAAGGAGGTAATGTGCAAGTGTGCGCAGTGATATGATTAGCTGACAGCAAAACAACCAGATCGGGTTCTACTACTATTGGTCAGTTTAAAGCACACATATCTTCTGGCCTAGGATGCAGAGACTCCCCAGAGAGAAGCCCTATGATCACTCGTGAAAGCCTGAGATGAACCGCAGGGAGACAAACGCAAGTGATGCTGATGAATAGGGTCCACCATCTTCTACCCGTTTACCCCTGAGGGGCTACCCAGAGGTTGGATTTAAAGTTGCGGTCCACGTCCTTTGGTCTCCCTATGACATAATGAGAAAGTGCATTGGCCGAGAGTGACCCCTAGGAGTGATGGGGGGTTGAATGTGGGAAAGGATGAACCGTTAAATACGATTCCAGAAATATGCCCACTGTAAACTGACTGGTCTAAAATTTCCAATTTTAAGCAGAATAAGGGTTAGGTGCCAGCTGATTATTTAGAGTCAATAATGTGTTGGAAAGGTATTCATTTAGAGTCCTCTCATTGGAGATGACTTAGGAAGCTGTGGGTGCTGCTTTAGTGCAGGGGTTGGTGCCAAATGTTAAGAATCAGTTGACTGCCAAATGTATTGGATGGGAGACAAAGAAACTTTCTAAGAAACTAGCAGAGTTGGGGGTCATCGCAAACCACTATGCAAAAAGAACATGATGGATGGAAAGCTGAACAATGTCAAACATTCACCCCCAGTACTGAGATCTGGGCCTAAATCCATAGGGCCCGATTCACAGAATTAACTTAAGACAAAATCCTAAACTTACTACTTTTGATATTCACAGAATGCACTTACTACTTTTGGTATTCACAGAATGCACTTACTACTTTTGGTATTCACAGAATGGATTTACGACTACTAACTATACGTCCGCACTCGGGCCGGAAATTCCGGCCCGGAGGTGGAGCTTCTGGCCTGGAGGTGGGGCTTCCGACCCGGAGGCAGGGCTTCTGGCCCGGAGGCGGAGCTTCCGGCCCGGAGGTGGGGATTCCGGCCAGTGGCGGAGATTTAGCCATGGCCAAAATCTCCACCTCCGGGCCGGAAGCTCCGCCTCCGGCCCAGAAGCCCCGCCTCCGGCCCGGAATTTTTGGCCCGAGTGCGGACGTAAAGTTAGTAGTCGTAAATCCATTCTGTGAATACCAAAAGTAGAAAGTGCATTCTGTGAATACCAAAAGTAGTAAGTGCATTCTGTGAATACCAAAAGTAGTAAGTTTAGGATTTTGTCTTAAGTTAATTCTGTGAATCGGGCCCTCGGTTTATTTTGCTCACCATGCCATTCTATTGAGGACCCGGCAATATGCAAATCAGTCTTGACTCTGCTCCTCATGGGAACAGCCCAAACCAAACTGCCAGGGCAGGTCCTCCCTGGACTGGAAACAAGCATCCTGTGACTGGTTTCGGGGTATCACCCCGTTAGCCAGGCTCGCTTAACTCCAGTGGCATGGTGAAAAAGGGACCTACATCTGGGCGTAAGCATCCCACTTAGGGCAAAAAATGCAAAAAGAACAATTGATGGACGGAAGGCTGCACAATGTCAAACATTCACCTGAGTAAAGAGATCTGACCCTAAATCCATTGTTTTTTTGCTCACCTTGCCATTCCAGCCTGGACCCAGCCAAATGCAAATCAGTCTTGACCCTGCTTTCCATGGGAACAGTCGAGCCTGAAGTGCCAGTCCAAGACCTGCCTGGACCGGAAACCAGCATCCTGGGACTGATTTAGGGGTATCATCCCTCATCCGCCAGGCTAGCTTGACTCCAGTGGTATGATGAGCATGGGACCCACGTCTGGGCATACCTGTTCCATTTAGTGCTACAAATGCAAAAAGAACAATTGATGGACGAAATGCTGAACAATGTCAAACATTCACCCCCAGTATAGAGATCTGGGACTAAATCCATTGTTATTTTGCTCAACATGATATTCCAGTCTGGACCCAGCCATATCCAAATCAGTCTTGACCATGCTCCCAATGGGAACATTCCAGCCTGAACTGCGAGTCCAAGACATGTCTGGGCCGGAAACCAGCATCCTGGGACCGGCACCCGGTTTAGGGGTATCACCCCATATCAGTCGGCTAGCTTGACTCCAGTGGCATGGCGAGCATAGGACCCACGTCTGGGCCCACACGTTCCGTTTAGAGCTACAAATGCAAAAAGAACACTTGATAGACAGAATACTGAAAAATGTCAAATATTCACCCCAGTACAGAGATCTGAGCCTAAAACCATTGTTATTGCTCACTATGCCATTCCAGTTTGGACCCAGCCAAATGCAAATCTGTCTTGACCCTAATTCCCATGGGAACATAGCCATCTCACTCAGAGCAACAAATGCAAAAGGAACAATTGATGGACAAAATGCTGAACAATGTCAAACATTCACCCCCAGAAGGGTCAAGACTGATTTGCATATGGCTAGGTCCAAAGTGGGGTGGCATGGTGGGCAAAAAAACGAAGGATTAGGATGCAGCCCTAAGTGATTGCCAGTGGCTGAGATTAATTCAAACATTCCATCCATCCCCTTGTTGTTTTTGCATCGCATCGCGGGAAAGAAAGAAAATGTGTAATTGAAATTAATGTCACTGAAATTGAAAAATATGCAATGAATGATTAAAAGAGTAGGGTGGGCGGGCGTGGCCAAGATGGCGAGCAGTTAAGACTTGGGGGAGTGTGGCCAAGATGGCGAGTGGGTAAGAAGTGTTTCTCTCATCTCCCCGCTCGCCCATTCCAGCTTGAAAATCGAGATAACCACCCAGAGTGTCACCGTTCAAAGGCAGCAAGTGTCCTGGCATCGAGTACACGTGAAAAGTGCTAGATTCCTGGTGATGGGGTCTATCGGAGAGCGGGTGCGGCCCGGGACACTGTGAGGCCCTGAGCGAGGTGACGGCAGCTGGTTACGAATGGGACCTGTGGGGCTGATCCCTGGAGCGGTGCTCCCCAGCGGTTGAGGTGACTCCAGCCTGGTGAGACACGGATGCTTTTCAAGCAGCAAGTGTCCCGGTACAGATCCTGTGAGTGATGGGCCAGATTCCTTGTGCTGGAGCCTGATAGTAGGTGCTAGGGAGCTGTGACATGGAGCGAGGCCCGTGAGAAGAAATGGTGGTTGGGACCTGTGGCGTCCTCTGAGCCTGATCCCTGAAGCAGTGCAGCTCGGGAGTTGGAGGCGAGAACAGCGGGACGTGGTATGGACACATCGGCCCGCAGAGTATCAGCCAGCACACTCGGCTGGTGTGGGTCTGAGCAGCCGTATAGGGGGAAGGATGATTTGGGCCACGACAACCGCGAGGCGGGCTGCGGGGGGGTGCCACGAATAAGGTGGACCCCCAGCCTGGAGCACACATCACGGCAAGCGCAGTTGAGGGGATCACCTAAGCATACACCCCCCACAACACAAGCGATAGGGCACCTGGGCAGCGGCGCTTCAGGGAGACGACAGCGGCTTCCATCTTACCGAGATCTTTGTTTTGACTCTGGCGTGGCGGCAGAGAGTCCTGTGGGCCTGATTGACTGGCTCTGAAGCTGCGAAGGTGAGAGGCGGCAAAGAGACATAGTGCGGCCCTCAGAGGGGGCAGGAGGATATAGCATGGACACCAGGGGAGGGCAGGGGTGAGGTGATGCACACCGAAGAGGGGAGACAGTGGTCTTTTAGTGGCACGGTCTGGCCTGGTTAGTGCAGCCTCCTCACTCAGAGAGCAGTGTAGGACCAGCACTTTAAATGCGGGACTTACTTTGGCGGCCCCCCAGCATTCTTTGCCATAGGGGAGCGGTCAGTACAATGGAGCAATGCAGCAAGGAAGCATCATAGGGTACCAGTGTATCACAGCGATGCACTGGGTGTCCCCCACCAGAGCTAGCAGAGGTCCATAGTGACCAAACCAGCCAAGTGGAATATCTGGAGGTTAAGTTGACGACAGGCACTGACAGCTGGAGGTGGCCATCTGAGGCGAACTTGAAGGACTGGTCTACAATATAACAGCCCTCGAGGTGGTCTGAGGGGTTCAGCGGGGCCCGGACACGAGCTCCATCTATAGCCACAGGCTTGCAGCGGGGGGCAGTGAAGAAGCAGACTCCAAAGCGACGCATTACAGACCTCCTGACAGGGGACGAGTATATAGCAGAGGCTGTCCCGACTCCCTTCTGATTGTGCGTGTCCCATGAAGTCTACACTGCGAGGAAAGAAAGATAGGTCCATGAAAGACATATTGACTAAGCTCACGTCAGCCCCGGGGGGAGAAGGCCGGACCTCGCCTATCACCCAGATAGCGCAGGATTCCGAATCAGCGGAAGAACCAGTTGCTCGATCATTTCTGGAAACGCTGTTCACCACGTTGAGGGAAGATCTACAGACTCTCAAAAGGGAGTTCGCTTCAGAGCTAAAAGAGGTCTGGCATGACATTGATGCAATTGGTGAAAGAGTGGCAAGCATAGAGGATCACAAACTGGCAAGAGGAAGTTGAACAATTAAAACAAGAGGTCATTCACCTCCGTTCTCAACATATTGACCTTCAAGACCACGTGGAAGATCTTGAGAACCGTTCCCGGAGGAACAACATTTGTGTAAAAGGCGTTCCATCACCGGCAGACAGCTCGGATATCCAAGCTTATGTGCAGGGCCTCTTTCAATTCATATATGATGCCCCACCTGAGGTGGAAATCAAAATCGATCACGCACATAGGGTGGGCCCGCGGAGATGCTCCTCAGCTGCTCCGTCAGACATTCTGGTGTACCTCCCAGACTTCCAATTAAAAGAACAGATTCTTCGTGAAGCTAGAGACAAACAACCCTTCAGCTTCCAAAACCACTCGCCTTCTCTTTTTCAAGATCTGGCCGCTATTACACTTCAAAAATGAAGAAACTCCGCCTGGCTACAGCACACCTATGCAATTTGTGGATAGTCTACTCCTGGGGCCACCCATTTAGATTGATTTTTAGGTGGGAGGGCAAGCTACACCAGCTTCAATCGCTCCAAGAAACATGCTGTATCATTGGGATAGAACTCCCACAGGCAGAGGACCCAGGAGCGAGCGGATCGGCCGCTCTAAGAGAACGTTGGCGACAGGTCGGAGGGAAACGCCTCATGGAACGCCTGGCGAAACCAGATGAAGCCACGATGGCGCTGGAGAGACAGTTGGTCATTGAGTCTCTCTGGAAGGAGAAGTTCTTGAAAGATGGTACTTGACACTTCGGGCACGATAAGTAAACACTGCTGAGCTTTGCTGGGCTCGGGGGTCGCGGGAGTGGGGAGGCAATGGATGGGCCACAATATGCACCCAAATAACTTTATTTCCAAGGACACGTGGACTCGACCTACGGGTCCTGGACATTATGGGGTTTGTTTTGTTTCTAAGTTGGGATTTGTGTTTTCATGGTTGTGGACTGGTGCTCGAGGGACCGCTCAGATGGAGATAGTGATTTCACGTGGTGATGAGAGGTGGGGTGTTGGGGGAGGTGGAGAGGGAGGGCTACGGGACATCAGACATTCAGCACCCTTTTATGTATATACAGTGATGACGACAACTCAGAGTGTTAAAATTCTTACTCTAAATGTGAAGGGCCTCAATAATCCCATAAAAAGGCATGCCGTACTCTCTTATCTGGAGCATTCTGAGGCAGATATATGCCTTCTTCAAGAGACACACCTTCTATCCAGGGACTGGCACCATTGTCGATCTTGTGCCTTCCCTCATCAGTTTTTCTCTTCCACTGCAGACAAGAAGGCGGGAGAGGCAATAATGGTGGCCAGGTGCTTTGGGGGGACAGTTGGGAGCAAGGTGGCTGAGGTGAGAGGCAGACTATTGGTGCATACATTCTGTGTGGGGGGACACTCTATAGTGGTGGGACCTCTGTATGCACCCAATACTGGCCAGGAAAGGTTCTTACGCACGGCAATTTCTGAGGTAATGGCTACACAATCTAGGCTGGCATTAGGTGGGGGTGACCTTAATATTGTACTAGATGCAGATAAGGACAGATCGAGTGGGCGCTCCTCCCAGGCTGGGGTACTGTTCAAGGGAGCAAGGGAGTGGCTGCAAGAATTGGACTTGGTTTACCTTTGGAGACAGGCACAACCGCAATCAATCCAATATTCATTCTACTCACATGCTAGAGCCCAGCTAGTGGGATTGGATCTGGACAGGGCAGAATATGCTGTTCTACGTCTGAAGCAGTTGTATTACATAGGGGGGGACAAAACAGGATGCCTATTAGCTAATAAGCTACAGGCCCGCTGTCAGCAGACAAAGATTCAATCCCTTTCAGCAGTAGGGGGGGAGGTCCTGACAGATGATGTACGCATAGTGCAGGAATGTCTGGACTTTTATGCAAAGCTATATAAGGGAGAGGCCTTGGATGAAGAACACATAACGTCTTATCTGGGGGAAGTACACACCTCTCAGATAAACTCCGATCAAGCTGACTCCCTCGATGAACCTAAAAGAATCGAAGACGTTATAGCGGCTATTTCCCGTCTTAAGCTCCTCAAGTCCCCTGGCCCAGACGGGTACTCTGCAGAGTTTTACGAAGCATTCTGTCAACTTCTGGCTCCCATCCTAACGTGATTATAAAATTCTTTCGATATTGTGGGCACAATACCCGCAGGCATGCTAGCAGCATCTATAGTTATTTTACCCAAGCCCGGGAAAGATAGAACACTCCCTGGATCTTACTGTCCTATCTATTAAATGTGGATCTCAAACTTTTTACGAGCATTTTGGCTGCAGAATTCATTCAACATCGTCAAAGTAGCGACAACACTAAACAAATTCTTTACCTAATAGATAAGGCCCACCACACAGTTATGGATGCCCTTCTATTGACGGTGGACGGAGAGAAGGTGATCGATCGCGTCAATTGGACGTACCTGGAACAAACACTGATTCACTTTGGGGTGGACGCTCATTTACAAGCATGGGTAACAGGTTGTTATCGTACTCCTACAGCCGCAGTTAGAGTGAATGGGTGTTCGTCGCGCCCCTTCCCTGTTCAGTGAGGTACCAGACAAGGGTGCCCATTGTCCCCCCTCCTATTTGCTCTCTATGTGGAACCACTAGCGCAGGATATTAAGGGCATTCCGTTTGAAGGGGAGAAACACTCAATTAGCCTCTAAGCTGATGACATATTGGCATCTTTGGAGGAACCAAATGTATCACTCCCGGCATTTTTGGAGGAGTTAGCTACGTTTGACTTAGCATCCGGCTTCCGAGTTAATGTAGGTAAATCCCTAGCCCTATATTTATCTAACACGAGAGATCCCCAGGAGACTACGAGAGACCACCTTTCAGTGGCCCAGACTACCAATTTCATTCCTTACTTGGGGATTCGCCTGGCCACAGCAGTAGAGCGTACCGTAACGATAAACTATGCTGAGCTGTCTCGGCAATTCCGATCAGATTTAACTCCGTGGAAACGACACAATCTATCGTGGTTCGGGCGGATAGCCACTATTAAAATTTCTCTTCTCCCCAAAGCCCTATACCTATTTCAGACACAACCAGTGCCCCTCCACCCCCAGGGGTCTGCTTGCCTCATTGTAGGCGGACATACACCAATTTGTTTGGGCATGAGCGCGACCACGGATAAGGCGAGAACTGAGCTTTTTGAAGTAAGAGGAGGGAGGGCTAGGGATTCCTAACATGTTAGGTTACTATAGAGTGGCCCAGCTAAAATAAATGGTGGAATGGTATAGAGATGAGTCGGAGAAACACTGGTTGTTCCAGGACAGGGCGGTGTTGAGGCTCCGCCTTTGGAAAGTTCCCTTTTTAAAGAAAGCCGACAGACCACAAAGCCTACAAAAGTCTCCCATTACAAAGACGATGATGGACGTTTGGGATAGGGTGGCACTTCGGAGAAACCTTACTTCATTTCCCTCATCGATGACGCCCCTGTTCGAGAACAACTACTTTTCCCCAGGTCTAAAGGGTAAAGCGTTTGCAGCATGGCATAATACACAATGCAGGGCTGCAGGCCACGTTTGAGGCGGACGGGCTCATTCCCTTTGTACAGCTACAGCAGCAATATGCCTTACCAGAGACGGAGAGGCTGCATTACCTACAGATAAGACACTGTCTGCTACACCCCAATAAATTTCCTCTAGTTAGCCAGCACTTAACGAAATATGAGAAATGGCTGATTATAAAACATACGGATAGGAAATTGATATCCGACTTATACACAATGCTACGCCGGCCAGCTCCCAAGCGGCCCACTACTAGCCAGAAGAGGTGGTCAGTCGAATTAGGGAGAGAGCTGACTAGTAAAGAATGGGGTGAAATATATATTTTAGGGCTAAGCATACAGCATGCAACATTTCCAGCATTTAAACAGCCACTAACATTGCCACTTATTGGTACCTGACGCTGGTATGCCTTAACAAAGGAAACCCTGACCGCAGTCCCACGTGTTGGCAGGGATGCGTGGCAGATGGGACCCCGCTACATTTGCTCTGGGACTGCCCCAGTTTAACACCTTATTGGGGAAGGATTTTAGATGAGATAGACTCGCAATTTGACAATCAGATCCCGCGGTTTCCAGCATACACTGTCCTGGGACTACAAAATCCGTTGACCTTTCCATTGAAGTCTTGTAGAGGTAGACAAATGGGACTAGCTCTGGGTGCAGCGCTCCAGAATATACTGGCTCACTGGGGAACACAAACCACACCCACGTATGTAGGATGGCTGCATAGACTCTGTTTTTTTTATTAGGGATGGAACAAATAACTGCCACTCTGGCGCAGTCGGAGTCCAACTTCGGTGAGGTTTGGAGACCTTTTCTTGATCTATTATCCACAGAATTTAGGGAGGCCACGTGCCCAAAATACCCCCGCATCCTACGCCTCATGGTTAAGGAGTAAATTCCGTTATTATGTATAGATATATCTACTGGAGACGTCTCCCTGTCATCAACACTCTTAGAGTTCACACCTCGAGTACCGGGTTTGGGGAGAAGGGATTGGGGGGGAGTTGGGAAATGTTACTATTATGTCACTTTTATGGCTAGAGGACATCACACGAGGGTTCTGTAAGTTTCCAAATACTGCAGACATTATAATGAGGCAGAGAGTTCCTTATACTTACTTGATCTGCTTCCCGTAATGCTTGTTGATGTGTTATCAGCTGTAAAAACTACAATAAAATGATTTAAACTTAAAGGAGTAGGGTGCGTAGTTCAGCAAAGGGAGGGAGGGCCTAAGTGATGAGGGAGGTGGAAAAGTTGGAAGTGGAAATGGAGGGGGTCAGGGAGAGGCCCCAGGTTGGGAGGTAAGCTGGGGCATTGGAAGTGAGACTGCCATAATACTACATCCAATACACTAGGACTCCATGGCCAACCTCAGTATCATCAAATCACTCAGAATTCTTACATCAAATTTTAGGACAGCCTGAAATGTTCTAACTTTGTTATGTAAACCTTGAAACCTGTAGATCAAGAGGACCCTTATGTGAATTGTGTCAATGATAGTAAACTCCACCACTGCCTTACTGACACAGGCAGAGGCTGCCTGGCTCTCAAAATGTCTGGATTCCCTTTCGTAGCTCACTCACGACGCAGTCCATATTTCCAATCCCATTACTGACCCAGTTATTCACACTTTTAAGTAAGTTTACTGGGGCCGATTCACAGAACAAACTTAAGACAAAATCCTAAACTTAGTACCATTTTGGTATTCACAGAATGCACTTACTACTTCTGGTATTCACAGAATGAACTTACTACTTTTGTGATTCACAGAATAAATTTACTACTTTTGCTATTCACAGAATGGATTTATGACTACTAAACTTACGTCCGCACTCGGGCCGGAAATTCCGGCCCGGAGGCGGAGCTTCTGGCCCGGAGGCGGAGCTTCCAGCCCGGAGGCGGGGTTTCCGGGCCAGAGGCGGAGCTTTCAGCCCAGAGGCGGAGACTTTGGCCATGGCTAAATCTCCGCCACTGGCCGGAATCCCCACCTTCGGGCCGGAAGCTCCGCCTCCGGCCCGGAAGCCCCGCCTCTGGTCTGGAAGCTCTGCCTCCGGGCCGGAAGTTCCGCCTCCGGGCTGGAATTTCCGGCCCGAGTGCGGACGTAAGTTTAGTAGTCGTAAATCCATTCTGTGAATAGCAAAAGTAGTACGTTTATTCTGTGAATCGAAAAAGTAGTAAGTTCATTCTGTGAATACCAGAAGTAGTAAGTGCATTCTGTGAATACCTAAATGGTACTAAGTTTAGGATTTTGTCTTAAGTTTGTTCTGTGAATCGGGCCCACTATTTTTAAATATTCACATAATCCGAGTGTAAAATACTTTTAAAAAAAATTGTAAGTTCAGCGCAAAACATGGTCAACCACCATGGAAAATAATGGAGGTACAGAATGAAATAAAATCCCACTGGAAATAATTTTAAATTATTTAAAATAGTTGAATATATAAATGAGTAAAATCTATTGCTACAAATATATCAAAATAGTACATAGTTTGTGTTTAATTATAGAATATTTTAACTGCCAATTGTGAATTTAAAAAATAATCCACAAATAGTTTTCATTAAAATATAAAAAAAATGAATTTTAATTAATTCTACATATCCCTTTTAATAATTATTGCATATGTTTTCTCGGAGTGGGAATGTTATAATGTTCAACTGCAAAAAACGTATTTTAAATTAATTTAACATATTTCCATTGCCTAAATATTTATTTCAAAATTAAGTTAATGCTGTAGTATTTTTTTCTATTTTATTTGACATTTAAAATAAAAATATATAATATAATTGACGTCTACATCTTTAATATTTATTTTTAGTTCAATACATTCTTCTACATTTCTCAATTCTTTATCATAGGAAACTCCAAGAGTGGTTACCTTTTGCCAGGCCTTCCCTGACCTCACGGAGCTTCCTGTGAGAGAGCCAATCGGAGCCCGAATTGTTGCAGAGTGCATGAGGGTCATGGCAGGAGAACATGAGCCTGGGCGAGTGCGGATGTCGCGGTGCCCGGAGTCTCCGAAATGACCAAAATTAGCGTCATGGGAGGGGTTTGTCCTGTCCTGTGCCTATGCCTGCCTTATGCCCACACCGCTCCCAGGTTGACACACGCCAGTGACTTTGTGGCGAGGGGGCTAGGCACTGAGTCCCAGGCACTGGTGGCAGCTTTGGGCCGCCTACCACCCTGCTGACGTTGGCTGCTGATTTCCCCACCGCCTCATCTGCTTGCAGTGGGATGCAAGGTGCAAGACGAGGTGAGATGAAGGTGTGTGAGAGAAACCCAATTGAGTAGCAAGAGACATGCAAGGTAGCAGGTGAGGTGCGGAGGTGCGCAGGCCAGTTCTTGGCCAGTAACTCCTGTGTTTTTCATTCATAAGCGCCCCCATCCCCTTCCCGGACTATACACAACCTCTCTTTCCCTTTCTGGCTGAAAAGCCCTTCTCAACTCAAGAGGTGTATGTGTGCTCATGCCCTCCCACCTCATGCAACCAAGGCCAAATCTTCATGAAAGGGATGAGGCAAGCCATTACTGACAGAGTGGTCAGTATTTTCACCGGAAGACTACAGGGGGAGAGCATATAAGGCCCATAGATCCTGGGCACCTGCTTGCCTGAACTCTCCCTCCATCATAGCAGTGAATACATTTGCTTGAGACTGCTGAGAAATTTGCTTTTGCAGTGGTTATTTTCCATCTTAAAAGCTGGCTACATGGCCTAACACAAAGTTTATTGTGAACTGTAATTGCGAGAATCTAGCAACGGTACCTACTAGCCATCCACGGTAGGGTGGTTGTTAGTACAGCTACATTTGGTTGAGCCCGACCTCGCGAAGACTACCCCAAAAGGTTGGGGTGTGGTTTGTGAGCTCGGTGACTGCTCCACTCCTGCCAAATTTGACAATTAATCAAGCACCACAAGAAGACTGGTAATATGAGATCAAGCACGCCAGACAATAGGCTGTGCAAAAACGATCAAACCAAAAAAAAGTCTACAAGGAAGCCTAAGACAGAGGGGGCACCAAACAACTCAATGAAAGAGAGTGTAAGTCAAGGCAGCGCATTGATATTGCCTATCCAGACACTTCAGTACAATAAATCATAGTGATAAATTCACTTTTTTAAAGGGTCCAGCTGCAGTCATCTATTCAATAACAGAAAACATTGTGGGCCTGCCGACCCCACTCGCCTCAAAAGCCATACTCAGTATTATGCCCTGACAAATGGTCTAGCATAAATGCAAAATAAGTTGTAAACACAACAGCCCCAGCAGCAAGTGAAATGCCAGGTGGTAATGTCATCACGACCCAGGCACAGGTCCATGCTTCAAACTATCAACATTCAATGCCAAAACCTGCCCTAGGACCAGACTTAATCCGGTCCCTGATGTAGGAAAACAACACCTGCAACAGCGCTAGTAAATCTATTCAAGAGGTGGATAATTCCTGGCTACACTCCATTTTATTATCAAATAACATGGTCCTAATACAGGCAATGGAGGTTTAAGGCCATCAATCTGGCAAATGATCTTGTAGGGCACGTACAATCACCAATTGAAATTTCAAGTGTATTGGAACAATCTATCCAAGAGGACTCAAGCAACGGTCAGAAGTCGTCAAGAAGCAACTCAATAATCACAACGCGGGTACAGTCAGAAGGTACAGACCATGATGCCCTTAACACCTCAGTACTAAAGGCAATCGGGGAACTAAAGTAACCATGCCTTGGTACTGAGAGCAATGAGAATCAGGATATATTAAAGTTAACATCTCAAACTTACACTCCTCACTACTAAGCATCCTACAGACATCAATCAAAGCACTCAATATGCAGTCAGATAAGTTAGCTATCCAGATTTATCTCATAAATGTAATAGCTTCTCATATTTCTGGCATAATCGCAAAACTTAAAAAATTGACAGATTTGATAACGAGTGCAAGAAAATAACCCACCAGTTCAAACAGACCAAATAGACTGTGGTCCAATTATCCACAGGTTGAGTACTATACCAGCCATTTTAACGAATATCACATTCAAAAGGAAAAGCTACAAGGCAGAAACAAGGACTAGTCGAGCAACGGCCCCCAAGTTCTGATGACAGAGAGGCTCCAGAAGTTAGAGTCAAGCAAGGCACTCAGTCACCGTATGCAGTACCTACTAAACCCAAGCCAACTGAACTGGCACTCCAACTCGTTGATCAGTCATCAGAGAAGGATGCTGAACAAAATGAACTTATGATCCCAGTACAAACTAAGAGGCAGAAGAAAAGTGCTAGGAAGGAAAAAAAGAACCTTCAGAGTATAGTGTAATTCGACTCATGCAGTAACAGATTATAACCCATCTTTGAAGCTAAGCAGGAGGAACACAACTTTGCAACTGTAAGCACCTCAAAGAACCCAGTCAGGAACAAGGAAATCGAGGAAAAGCAGTCAACTTTTGCTTCATTTGATACATTGCAAACACCAGTCGTCACAACAGACATCATACAGAAGGCTTGAAAGACTCAAACTGACCCTGTTCAAAGTTTGTAACAGGGAACAAAGATGAAGTGTTCCTGGCAACAAACCAAGAGTCTAGAAGCTGATGGGATTGTGTCACTGGCAACACAGGGAAAATGAAGCACAAACTAAATATGTCAACTGATCAAGCCCCTACAACATCAAACAAAGGCAGTGCCATTTCCTAACAACTCACCAAAGGTCAAACACCTAGTGGTCGAATAATTACATTATCAAGCAACAACCTTGAAAAAACCCATGTGAAGCCATTCAGCGGGGCCATAGTTCAAAGAACCACATCCAAGTGACAAGAAAGTAGTAAATATTAATATGCAAGAAGATGAGGGAGCAGTCCAAACAACGCGCCTATAGATAGCCAATTCGGAGATGCTCATCCACCTCTCACTACCTAAGCGCATTTTCAGCAAAAGGAGACACATTCTTCTAACACACCAGTATGTTTCGCAAGGCCAGCAGGATATACTCAACAGAGAAACTATAATGAGACTGTTTGCTGAAATTCCCACAGTGAAGCATATTAAATCAGACTTGTTATCAGTGAAATTTCTTCCAAACGCATACCGCAAGCAACCGGAGCAAAGCCTCTCCACCTGGAGAACAGAGGAGATTGCACTCCTAATCTTAAACACCAGTCAACAGATGGAACCATGGGGTATAACACTCTCAAACCCCATAAAACCTTGCCACCGTCTACCCCGTTAATGCCAGCAAGAAGATCAAGTACTGAACCGGGGATAATCCCGTGTACTCAGTTCTACAAAGTGCCCTCGGCATAAAGGGCTCATTGGCTACTATCTGTCACCCCCTTTAATGCCCTTAAATGTAGTATTTGGGTGGAATCCCTGGACCCTGAACTTATATTTGATGGACACAGAGAAGAAAAGGACAAAGAAGAGTTGCCGACCCTAAGACTAAAGCCCTGCTGCAGAAAATTGGCACCGAACCCTGCCTGCTGCCTTAAGGATTCGACAGTCGAGGTGTGCTGTCTCCTCCTGCAACTGTGAGGCCGCCAAGCACCCCAGAGCTCTCCTGGATTTCTACATATCACCAAAGAACCCCCTTGGAGTACCCAAACCAAAAGTGGTACATCATCTCTGGAGGATCAGATCTGTCTCCCTATCAATTTTGGAAACATCAGGATCTACCAAAACCGTGCCGCTCTAATAACGAATGTACTGGGTCCCCTAAAGCATACAGCAAGACAAAAAATCCAATCTGGACTCCAACTGCCCAGAAAGCAAGCACCCATTCAGGAACGTCGAGACCCCTTAGAGCCACTTTGTGAGTGGTCCAGAAGTCTTGGAAGTGCCTCCCCAAGCTGCCTGCTCCGTGAGAACATATTCACATGCACCACACGGCTGACCTATCTACTCTGCAGTTGGCCCGCCCAGCATTAGTAATGATGATCCAGCTGTGCTCCCATGGTCCTGAGGCCCTTGCGACCTGCTCTATCGAGTGGGACCCCTCGGACTTACCATTAAGTCCCTTAGTGCATTGTGTTGTCAAGTGGCCCCCTTCTTTATAGCGCACCAGCTACCAATGATCTCAGCACCCTGCTCACGTCCAAATCAGGGACGCCCCCGAGAATCTGCTGGTTGATCTTTGGGTCTGGCCTTGCTACTTATTTAAATCCCGAAAGGGTAACTATGTGATTTTATACACATTTTTCTATTTTCTCCCATTGACTTCAACGGTGCGTAATTGCTCACAAAGGTAATTCATTTTATGAACTTTGAAAATTGCTATATTTAAAAGTACTTTCTGTAGAACGAAGTTCTTGCGCTCAGAAATGACATATAAATTAATACTATTTTTGTAAATTGGTCTCGGATTTATATTTGAGTGTGTGTCTTATTTATTGCCTCTGTAAGTACAACAAATGCTTACCACTAACAACTGATAAGTCTCACTGCTCGCCCACGCTACCACAAATGTAGCATTAGTATTATCTACTTTTGCCTCTGTATACCAATCTGGGTTTCACTGGACTCTCTACACAGTATACCTTTGTTTTAGTGCACTGTTTAGAGAACCAGTGTCCTACACTATGCATTGCTTATCCTTGAGTAACTAGTTGAATGGTCAAACACCAACAACTTAGTCCCTAACAATCAGGCAGGGTTCCAAAGAAGTTTCCGTTCCAGAACGCACATCTTAGTCGTTGCATTAATAGCGAACCAGTGTAAGCGCCTGCAGAAAAAGTTACATTTATGCTTTATAGACTTTAAAGCAGCGTATGACTGTGTAGACCAGGGCATTCTGTGGGGAAAATTAAGGGAGTGGGAACTCCCAGGTAGAATACTATGTAAAATCGAGCAGCTGTACAAAACTTGAATCCAAGGTAAATGGCACAAGACTATCAAGGATAACACCAAATAAAGTAGGCCTCAAACAAGGCTGTGTACCAGCCCCACATTCTTTCAATTTGTTTATGGCAGACCTGTCTCCAAGACTCGACCAGATAAACTCTCATCCTCCGCACCTGGGCAGTTTGAGTTTGACACGCCTTTCCTATGCAGATGACATAGTCTTACTCAGCCAAACAATAGTGGGACCCCAAAGTCACTTATTGAATTAGCAGAATGTGTTAGGATTAACAAATTAGAAACCAATACAACAAAAACTAAAATAATGTCTATCAGGAAACAGTCTGGGCCTCCACTCAGAATTAAGCTTGGAGACATAATTCTAGAAGAGGTCAGCAGTTACAAAAATGTGGGGTTGTACATAGACAAGAGACTAAACTTTCAAGAGCAAAAGCTGCATGTTCCCTTCTTTAAGCCATTATTGGCGGTCATAGCTGCTAAGTTGCTGCCAACAGTGGCATATGCAAGTGTTGTCATGCACGGTAGAGGCGCTTTGCTAATGGATAGATTACAAATTAATGCATATAAGTGAGTGTTTGGCCTCCCACAGACTGCGTTACCTGCCCAAGTTCGCCTGAATATCGGCCTTACGCAACAAATGGTAGGGAGAAGCCAGGCCAGAATCAAAACCTGGTACAAATTACAGTCAAACCAAGATAGTTTATAAAATAACGCCCTATGGCAAGCATTGGAAAAGGATTCTCATTCCATCCACTGTGAATATCTGTGGTTGTCATTGGAAGCAACAAACACAACATAACTATGGAATGGGAACTGGTCTTTCCCAGCCTTCCGTGCACTTGCTTTTAGGTGATAAAAGTAGACTAACCAGCTCTTGCATGCTTGAACGGTACTACAATCTTACAACATCCTAAAACTGGCCTCATACCTAAGTATGACGTTCTCCGTGCACACAAAGAAAAAGCTAATGGCCACTCGCTTTGGCACCCTGCCGTCCTTGGCTGACCAACCATCTTGGAAATAAGAAGGCCTAACGACATGTAGATTATGTGGTGCTGCAAAAGAGGATATTTTTCATCTTGTCTGTATATACCCCTTTATAAAGTCAACACGCGTTTTACTATTGAAAAAACTTTTAAAATCAGGAGCATCCAACGCTGTAGGATGGCTATAATAAAAAGACTTAATCCATCCGCCCCTCAGATCAACTGCAAAATGATGAAATACCTGACTTTAAACAATAAAACTGTCAGATCCGAACATTCTGGACCTACAGGTCCATAAGAACTTATGTCGGTCGATGAACGTAGACAGTATACCCTCAATGTTTACATACAATGATTTTATTTTAGAAAAAAACTATGGTGCAAGGTAGCTCTATAGCACATTATCAGGACCATCTGCTAGCAAGTCTAGGTGATTGAATAGGTTTCAATAGTATTGCTGCACTTTAATGATAACAATCTGGGGAGTTTTAACTATTGGTTAGGTGCTAAAACATTGTGGCACTTTATTCATGGGAACCACGATGGTTCAAGTTTAATCAAACATTCAGGAAGTCCCAGAATCCGGTAGGCAGTATAGACTCTATGTTTAGGATTTTTTCTTAGTAAAAACGATGACACTCAATGTTTACATACGATGATTTTGTTTTAGAAAAAAACTATGGCGCAAGGTAGCACTATTGCTCTTCATCATGACCATTTGCTAATAAGTTTAGTTGACTGTATACATTTTAATAGTACTGTGAAACTTAACTGATAACAACCAGGGGGGTTTTACTTCTAAGGACAAAAAATTAACAGTTTTGATGATTCTATTCACTATTGGTTTTCGTACTAACACTATTATGGCATTTCACTACTGGCAATTACAATAGTTCAAGCTTTATCAAACACCTAGGAAGTTCCAGGCTCTGGTGCGACTATACTTCTGCGACACCTTTTGTATTCAAGTATCATATTTTATTAGATGTTTATGTATTATGTATGTTGTTTTTGTATATACGGCAACATTGTTATGGTTTGTATTAACTTAACACAATAAAGTCTGAATTGAAATAAAATGTAGGATTTTTTTTTTAAAAAGGAAGACTGTAATACAGCCTGGCTGTTGTGGACCATATCAGATCCAGCTCATCACCAAGAGAGCTCTTCAATGGCATGGCATGGTGACATGGGTGCATTGATTTCCCTCTAAACGAGTGGCTGCACCTCGAAACAATAGTGCTCCTGCTGCTGCTTTGGGTTCTCTGAACCTGGCCCGGGCCCGCCTGCCAAGACTGTTTCTGCTGCAACCTCATTCTTTACAGTAGGGTCCAAGCCTCTGTGTCCTTCTCCACCACCACAGTGTTAGGATGCCCCAAAAGCCTCTCATTGCCACTGCCTCCTTCTGAAGTAAGCAGTCTTCTCCTCCTGGATCCTCCTGCGGGTCGGGTCTGCTATCTTCTTTGCTGCTTTGAGCATCTGGTTGGTGGTAGGGTAACTTCTGCGTTTTGCTACTGGAAAAGTACAGATAGATCATTAACTCCTCTTTTTGGATTGATACTCACATGCTTGTGTATGTGGGACACAGCATTCCTTTGATCAGAGTGCCCATCAGTTTAAGTGCCACTTACCTTCATCCTTTTCACTTTGGGCATAGACTACCAGAGTGTGCAGGTATCCCCCCTTTTCTTTCCCAGGGCTCGAAATATGTCCTGCATTTGGTTAAACTTGAGTCCATGATGAATAACTGTAAGGCTATAGAAGGCAACTCACATTTGACACCAGCAAGTCATGCAGTACTTTAACACCTCTCTAATGGGCAAGGGGCATGATTTTTGTGAGGTAATGGATCAGCACAGCTACGTGAAAGGATTAAAGCACACCATGACATACCTCGCAGCATCCAGTAACTATTATCTACTAGATTGCTAGCTCAGTTAAAGCCATATATAGGACACTTTGAAATTCATCCAAACTGTTGGAATGCCAGGAACAAATAACTTCTCATATTGTCTTCTTTTATTTAGGTACACTTTGATATCATTGGCACTGACCTTATCCTTACAGGTCCCAAAATCCCTGCATTTCTTCCTTGACTCACTTTGGTATTTGGCATTATGATAACTCACCATATTATAATGAAACGAAAAGAAAATTAATCTAAAAGTTAACATGTTCATGCTTTTTGTTGAGGTTATGAAAGGTGAGATAACATAGACTGATAGAAACTGTGCACTAGAGTTAATGAGGGAGTTAGGTGATGGAAAGTGGTTGTAGTGATGTGTTCAGATAAGGGATGTGGTAGACTAACAAAGGTCAATTGAGGGGGAATGTTAGAGCTAGACAGCTGATAGGGAGACAGGGATTGTTTGAAAGAGTGTGTAGGTTTTAGCAAGGGATGAAATGGGTTGGTATGATGGGTGAGGTTGGGTTAAGAGGAGATAGGATTGCATGTACTTTCTTCATTGACATTTGAAATTAAAATGATGAAATAATTTCCTGTCACTTTTCATTCTACATTTTCAAAATGGATGAGTCGATGGACTCGTCTTTACTGCCATGCCATTCTTTCTACCCCTCTTCCAATGATTCATAGCACTTGATGGTTATGTTTGTTTAGTTATTTATTTATTTTGAAGGTTTTATATAGCGCGAACATGACCCCTGCGGGTATCAGAGCGCTTTCCAAGGAAGATAGTAGAACAAAACAACACTGTATGTCAAAGTAATGTCCTACAATACAGGTAGCTGCTATGAGAGATAGAAAAACAATGATCATGTGTATTTAGTCATAAGACAAAAGTTTACTTCTTTTTTTAAAGAGGCAGTCGAGGGTTCTGGGGGTAGTGCATTCCAAATCCGTGGAGCAAGTCCAGAGAAGGTGCGATTATATGTTTTCTTTTTGGCAAATCTTTGAGGTTTCAGAAAAAGATTGCTGGTGCTCCTGGAATATCTGTTGCCGCATGAGAGCACCAGTTTCTGGGCCAGATAACTCGGAGTCTTGTGATGTAGGGCTTTGTGAGTCATGCAGGCGATTTTTTTATTGAATTCTTGCTTCGAAAGGTAGCCAGTTGAGAGCTTTAAGGTCAGGGGAAATGTGGCAATTTCTTTTGGAACCTGTGATAAGACTGGCCGCTGAGTTGATTGAAGCTCTTAGAGGGGCCGTTGTAGATCTGGGGAGTCCATAGAGGGTTGCACTACCATATTCTAGTCTTGGGATTACTAGTGCTTAGACTGCCAGTTTGAAGCCCTTTGCGGGGAGGAAGGGTTTTAATTTTCTCAAGGTGTTCATCTGAAAGTTTGCTCCTTTTGCTGCGGCACTGATGTGGATATGCATGTTTAGATTTCTGTCCAGAGTTACTCCCTGCGATTTTGCTAAGTCAACGATAAGAGGTTGACAGTTGAGCGTTTTTAGTTGTTTAAGCCAATCTTGTATGATGGATGATCGGTTAGGTGGGGCGATTAGTAGGAATTCAGTTTTGAGGGTGTTTAGCTTGAGGTGGTTTTCTGTCAGCCAAGACTAATTTTTTTGTAGCGTTAGACTGAGAGATTTGATGTCCTCCAGAGATTTTATCTTTAAATATAGTTGTGTATTATCTGTATACATGTGGTAATGGAAATTTGATGAGCTGAGGATATCAGTGAGTGGCTCCATGAATAGGTTGGACAGTGTAGTTGAGAGGGAAGAGCCCTGCGGGACTCCTAATGTGACTGGGACGGCCATGGGCAGGGATTGATTGGCCTTGAAACTTTGAGATCTATTTTGGAGGAAAGAGGTGAACCAATTTAGCACTGACCCTGATAAGTCCATTCTGTATTTCAAGAGGTCTAGGAAATTATCATGTTTGACGGTGTCAAAAGCAGAGGATAAGTCAAGCAGGATTAGCAGGCAGGCTTTGTTCTGGTCTAGGATTTTTAGTGCTTCATCTACTATGTGAGTCATAGACGATTCAGTACTTTGTCCTGCATGGAAGCCAGATTGGTATTGATTGAGCAGGTTGGCGTGGGCGATGTGGTTGTCCAACTGGATGAGTACACATTTTTCTAGCAGTTTAGCCAGAGTTGGGATGTTGGAAATTGAGCAGTTAGGATGGGGGACACTTGCCCCGATTTAAGAATTTCAGGAATGGTTCTTTGGAGTAGAGAGCCGTTGATAATATTTGTCCAAAGTGGTATTAGCAGCGGTATGAAGTCTTTTAGGTAATTAGCGGGAAGAGGGTCTGAGAAGTGGTTGGAGGGGTTCAAGGATGTGAGTGCTTTTAGTATTACTTCTTCACTGTAAGTTGTAAAGCAGGACCATGGAGCATTATTTTCGAGGGCGAACTTAGATGTGAAAGGGATTGAGGATACTGGAGTGGGCAATGATGTGTCCTTCTGAGTGTCAGTCTGAGCTACTAAGGCATTCTTAGGTCCGTCTTCAAATATTCCATCTTCTTCGTGAAGAAGGAGGCAAATTCTTAAGCTTGGTGGTGCGTACTGTCCAGCTTGGGGGGGTGAGATAAGCCACTTGATTGAGTTTTGAGTAGCTCAAATTGTTTTTGGGTCGATTCTTGGCTTGGTCTAACTGATTTGTTGGTGTTTTTTAGGTTCCACTTCCATATTTTAAGTCTTTTAGGTTGTGCTGAGCGTAATTTTACTGATTCCTTGATGAAGAAAGTGATGGGATGATGATCAGACCAATCACAGGGGAGGATCATGTCAAGCTGAATGGCCTCAGCATCAGCAATAACCAAATCAAGGATTGCGCCTTTGTCATGTGTGGGGCTGGCGCAGATTTGGATAAGTCAGAGAGGAATATTTTGAGGCTATTTACCACAGGGTCGTTTAGGTCATTCCAATGGAGATTGAGATCTCTGAGTAATATTTGGGTATTCGTAGTCACAATATCCATGAATTGTTCGATGAAGGTGAGGTTGTCACCTGGGGGGGTGGTAGATTGTGTGCAGTGAACAGAATGGTTTGTTATTACTTGTGATATCTAAACAGAGGTATTCACATGAAGATAAAGCAGGTGAATGTGCTCAGTTCACTGAGAGACTGTTCCAGTGAATGCAGGCAATACAATACAGCCTCCTGGTCTATCGGGTCTGTCTAATCTGGTGATATCGTGGTAGGGGTGAACCAGTATATCAAGGATAGGCATGGACGACTCATTTAACCATGTTTCGGTCAAAATCAGGAGGTCAGGTTCATGAGTGAGTATAAGATCAGCTATGTCAGCTGCGTGTTTTGAAGCCTATCTACCCTTTAGTAATATACATTTGAGATATGGCTTGGTGGTGGTTGGAGCTTCCTGTGTCAGCAGGATTTGTGTAAGATTCTCTAAGGTTATACCTCTAGTTTTGTGATTAGGGGCTCTGTGTTTTGGAGTGGATGGCTTGGATTGAGGAGTGTTTATTCAGATTGCTTGAGTACTCTGTGTTCTGGCTGGGGTGAGGGGGATCGTAAGAGAGGAGAAGGGAGTGTATATACTTGGATGATAGAGGATTCTTCCTTTGGACCTGCCAGGTTGTGGCATTGGGGTAGGGAGCCGTTGTCCATCTTGGGAGCGGATGATTTGGAGAACACAAAGCATTTCTCCCAAGAAATGTGCATGAGCAGGCGTCCGCGCATGCGCATTCGTGAGGAAGAAGCTATCCAGGAACCACCAAGATGGAGCCCCGGGACGCGGCAGCTCAGGTAAGTAATTTTCTTTATGTAATGTTTCTGAGTAATTTTAAAATGAGGGCGTGAGGGAGGCGGGTGGCGGGCAACTCTGCTCCGCCGCGGGGTGTGCGTAGTCTGCCCCTGCTACGCCTACTTTGCGAAGCGCGAAGTGGGCAGTACTATGCACACTCCGTGGGCGGAGCGGAGCACTGCGCCCACCCTTAGTCCAATGTCCACTACACTCCAAACAGCAGCAATGCATGTGGACATGGATATGTCTGTGGTCTGCATACTGTAGTCTGTCCAGCACATCTCTGCCACACTTGGCATTGTATATATTCTCAGTCATGGGTCACTTACTTCCTTCGCACATGCCTGGTTCCCAACTCTCCCCACATTCCGCTATTGTGTGGCTGAGGTGCCATGCCGTTGATGGCTCATGTACATGGCTAGCCCAGGTTGCCACAGTAAGTTGTGCTGTGGTGTCTGGTGGGTGGGCATGTTGTTTGGCATGTTGAATGCAAGTCTGTGACGTGTGCATTTCCAGAGTTGTAAGTTGCATGATTGTGGACTTGAGGGGTGTGGTGTGTTCAGTTGGTACTTACCAACGAGCAGGACATTTCTGTAGGTGTCATCCTGGAAGCACAGGTTTATGATGGACTGTCGGAAGATGTATGAGTCATGCACACTGCCTGGGTAGTTGACGACGACATTGGTGAAGATTTCCTGACTGTCCACTGTTGCCAGCACATTGGTGAACTGCGTGTGCTTTCTGTTGCGGTAATTGTGTGTAGGGGACACAAGTAGGACATGTGTGCAGTCGATTGCCCCCAACACGTGGGGGAATACAGCTATGACGTAGGAGCATTGCTTGGTCTCCAGCTGTTCCTGCGCATTGTGGGGGACGTATAGGTACTGGGGTACCAAGCTGATGATGGCATCCAGGACAGGTGTGAGGAACTTGGATAGGGCTGGCTGCGAGACTCCACGGACTCTGGAGGTTGTTGGTTGGGAGGTACCAGAGGCCAACAGGTGCATTACAGCCAGCAGCTTTGTCTGAGGTGGGATGTTGGTTGTCCGCTGTGTTGGTACCGTCTGCCTGTGGGCAATGATGGTCAGGATGCGGAGGATGGTTGTCCTTATGTGCCTGTAGTGGGAAATGACATTGTCTGGTGTTAGGTCTGTGAGGCTGGTGTATTTCCTGAAGGTCCGCTGTCTTTGTCTGCGCTGCCTCTGTCGTGGTCTGGGGGGGGAAGGGTCCAGGGGTGTGGCGGTCCAGGGGGTGGTTGTGGTGGGTGTTGTGGCCCTGTTGGGGCTCCGAGCTGCATGATCAGTGACTCCATGGTATCTGTTGGTCGCCTGTTTTGTGGTCTTATCGCAGATATGGCTGGTCGTTGAGAATGTTGCAGTGTGGTGTTGTTGCAGCTTTTTGCTCAGGAACGCCTACTCTGCATCTCATTAGCAATAGTTGCCGTGGTCATCTGTGGTGATGTTTTTTGCGGATGCTATCACAGGTAAACTGGTGGTATCGGCTGTTAGCACCAGCTTGTGAATGGGGCGATAAATTTATCGTGACTGGCTGCAATAAAAAGCCGATAATTCGGTGATAGATCCTTCAGAATATGCCCCTAAGAGTACCTCCCACTACCTACAAAGCCGGCTCTTCTCTTCCCCTTTTGCTTGCGGCGTAAGTCGTGCTCACCCGCTCCCTCCTCTGAGGGGTAGGTGGATATAGCGCTGTGCTTGCTATTACAGAGGTGTGCTTCCGAGTCTATTGGTCTGCGCACCTCTTTTGTCCCCCGGAGCCTTTGGTCATGTCCTGACTGATGCTGGCATGGCATACTCCTCCCTGACTGCCTCACCACTGCTCCACTTTGAAGGATTAGGTGGTGGTCACTGGGTGTCTGCCGCCACCACTTTCCCAGTTATGAACCCGGCCAGAGGGACCAAGCTGCTTCAGGTGTCAGACTGTGGGCTGCCTGAGAGTCAAGAGGTGGTAAGCACCACTTACAGTGCCTTCCAGAGCTGGATGGAGGAAGACCATGGGTAAAGTGAGAGCCTTCGAGTCAAATATTAATTTTTATTTTGTCTTGATCCTGAGTTCTGATATTGTGTGCTGGCCGTATTTGGACAGCTTACCTAGGCTACTACATTTAAAAAAACAAAGATTTTACAATTTTCCATCCATGCATGTTCATTTACGTTTGTGGGTACACATGCTTGGGCACTGGCTCTTTTAAAAAAATATATTTTTATTTTTTAATTTATACAACTGAACAATCAGCACTAAGGAAGTCATACATGATACAGCAACAGAAGTAGAGCGCAAATCGTTTCAAATATAATCATTGTCATCGGGCCGATCTCCCCCTCCTACCCAGTGATCCATTGAAAACCAGTGCATGCCAGAGGCAGTTGTCCCCATAAAGAGGGGACTGTATCTTGGACCAAGAGACGGTTGTCGGTAAGTTAATGGGATAATCTTGCGAGACTTTATGGGCTCAAATCTCCGTCGAGGTCCCCTGTGTCGTGTGACCGGTAGACTGCTGCATGTCGCTCCCTGTGTCCAACCCAAAGTATTTCCTCCAGGGGTCCCAGATATTGTGAAATTTTCTCGGGCACCCCCTGCTACGGTATGTGACTTGCTCGGCCGTCATGCATAGGTCCATCCCCTTAGTCCATTCCTGTATGGTCGGTCTGTCAGCCACCCCCCACTTTCTGGCTATGTCCCGTTTGGCCACCACCAGTCCCAAAGAGGCAAAGATCAACTGAGACTTAGTTACGGCCACTTCGCTAGGGATCCCCAGGAGCATGAATTTGGGTTCCATTGGCAATGTTACCCCCAAGGCAGTTCCCAATAACCTGCATCCAGTATGGCCTGAGCGCGTGGCAGGCCCAGATCGTGTGATAGAAATCACTGTTAGTGATCTTGCACACCAGACATAGGGGTGACTCTGCTCTTCCCATCCTATGGAGTCTTTCTATATCATAATACGTGCGGTGCAATATTTTGAGCTGAATTAATTGAAGTTGGGCCTTTATAGCCACCTCCCTGGGATGCATCAATGCCCCCTCCCAATCGATATCCTCCAGGGACCCCACGTCCCTCTCACATCTAGTTCGTAGACCTAGAAACCCATCGGGTAGATTGTTATCGATAGTTTTATATGTGAAGGAGACCGCTTTACCAATAAGTTCCTCCTGTAGAAGCCTACCTTCCAGGGGAGCGTATTCTGGGAGTTGCTTATGGGGGATGTTCTCCGCCTGCCACGCATGTCGCAATTGAGCGTATTTAAGGAATTGATAGTCCGCCATATTATATTCCTGTTTAACTTTAGGCCATGTTTTAAGTTCGCCTTTTTCAATTATGTCTCCTATCATGGAGATTCCCAGGAGGTCTCAGGTCCCAAACCCAGTGAGCTTACGTATTTCTTTAAGCCAAGTCCCCTCCCAGAGCGTTGTGGACCGCGTAATCCGTTTCGTCCAACCAATAGCAGGCCTGAACTTCCCCTACCCCCATATATATAATGTAGGTGTGTGTGGGGCTGCATTGTCTCCCTTTCAAGATGGTATGTGGAGTGGTCTCTATGTTTGTGCGTCCATTCGTTTATGGAGATCAAGTGGGATGCCCAATAATAAGCCTCTACATCGGGGAGTGCAATCCCTCCATTGTACGTGTTGCGCCGCAGCGTCTGCAGTACGATTCTGGGGTGTCCATCCTGCCATACTAGAGATCTAATTTTGCCATTGATCTCAGTGAAAATAGCCCTAGGCAAAAGATGGTATGTGTTTTGGAGGGCATACAAGAGTTCTGGCAGGGTGATCATTTTAAATTGAGCAGCTCGACCCATCGGGGTGAGAGGAAGGTCCCTCCACCTCTCTATTCAGCCTTAAAGTTGCCCAGGATGACGTTCAGATTTTCTCGTCTGCACACATCCGCGGGGGGCATAACAAAAATACCTAAATACTTAAAACCCCTCTACACGACTCGCAATTCTCCATGTAGGGGACAGTCTAGGGGTGCGCTAGACGGACAATATATTGTGGACTTATTCCAATTGATTTTGTACCCTGAGTGTTGTTCATATTCGGTGATCAAGTCAAACAGGACCGGAATCGTCATCTCAGGGTAGGTGATGTATAACAGGATATCATCTGCGTACAGGGAGATTTTCTCCTCTTCCACGTTAGCGGGTGTGATGTGGAAGCCCAGATCGAGGGATATGATCTAACAGCGCAGGCCAGGGACTCCAGAATAAGCGCAAAAAGGAGGGGCGATAGGGGGGCACTGGCTATTTTGTACATGAGTTTTACTCGTCGGACAGAATGGTGGTTAAACAAATGAAGGTGCACGACGAACAGCTGTACTGGTGATTTCCAAAGACTCCCTTTCTGCTGTCACGTAACATCTCCAAACTGGTCTGGGCCTGCTCCCTCCTCCACTGACATTGGACCTAGGAAAGTTAAAGTGAAATCTGAGCTGAAAAGACCCCTCTTCTCCAGGCTGCTCTTATCACATAACTATAACGGTGCAGGCCTCCACCCAGGTGCTTTCTACTTAGTGAAGTTCCTGGACCCTCCTCAGCTGCCATCCTTGCATTAAGCGGGGTCACATACCTCACCCACGCCATCCTGCCCGTCCCAAGCCATTAACTGTTCTCTGGGAGAAGTATTTCACACAGAACCATCTGCAGGTCAAACAATGCTAATTAGCCTCCAAGAACTTCAGGCAGAAAAACTATAACTTTTTAAAAGTTACTGTTCCTACATATTTATCAAAAATTGAATGTACAATTGAACTGTACTTTTAATAAATATTTAAAATAGTGGTGAATGAACTTTGCGGCTGGCCCTAAGCCAAAGATACAAAAATATTATTTAAATTGTACTTTATCTTTTCTTTTGGAACAAGCCTTAGCCCTATATAGTGAAAAGAAAGCTTCTGAGGGCTAGTTGAGATATCTGAAATAAACGAGAAAGCCATCAAATCATTAGTAAGCTACTGACCCACAGCCATCCAATCATGAGTAAGTGTCTGGTCCAAGGCCACCCTAAGGCACTTATTGCGAGTGAGATACCGCTCGGCTTGATCACTACTGGCCCTATGTGCCTGCACGTGGTTTTCCAGGGTTCAGAAAAACTTGACTTGATTGTTCCAGTTGGCAATTCTGTCCAGTAAAGCTGCATGAGTCTTTGTCTGCTACAGCTGCTGCGTCTTGACCCTGCACCGCCCTGACTCTTTTCATAGGTAAAGAGGAAGCATTCAATACTCTCCTACCATAACTAATCTTCCCTTTCTGTCCCTACTATGACGGCCTGCTCCCTCCACCACCCCCAACACAGAAGCCCCTCGCACCAATCACTTGATTAGTGCAGGTGGTAAACGTGTGTGTTAAATCCCTCAAAAAAGGAAATATTGTGTAGAATGCTACATGTGTATTCCATGTCTGCACCGCTCTTCCTCATTCCAAGGAGTTTAACTCAATATTACATGGTACTAGTGGGGTGTTATCACATGGTAATGCTACTTGTGTGTGCTTAGTTTCTACACTGCCGATACTGTGTGACTCGTACCAGGGCCTATTGATTGTACTGCAAGGTAGGTCTTTGACAACAGAGAGCTAAGGCTGCCTGTCAATAGTATCTAAAAATATTAAAATCGTGACACCTTTAACATTACATATAGTTAAAATCACAGAATGGATTTCATTACTTTCCTTCTTTCTTTCATCTGCTCTAGCGCACTTAGTCCACATAAATGGAATACGATGAGAAATGGTGTGCTGCATAAATAATACTAGTGATACCTTTATAAATTGAACAAACCAATTTCACAACTGTGGGCTGTTAATATTCATACAGTATAAAATGGTCCTCAAACAAGTACCAACTAAGGAAATAAAACTGAGGTTTTAGCCAAATCCTTCCTTATTTTTTCCATTCCGACCAGTAACTTACAACATAGGAATAAGATTATTAATTGGGGTGGCTGTGAATCCATAAAAAAACTACCAGAAGGTGCAAAGTCCATTTAATGGAGAACAGCAAGTCACTGCGAACTGAGAGAGAGTGCAAGAGACTTATCAGATAGTTGGTACATCACCTGGCTGGAGTTAAGAGTCCATCAGCCCACCCTTACTGGCGGAACTTCGTCATCTGGAACTCTAGGGAATCAGAGTCTGGGCCCGCAATATCAAGCCAGAAGGCTCTGCTGGGTGCACAGCCTAATGCTTCCCAAGAAAAACAAGCTGCTGCCAAGGTGTATGTTCAAACCCTGAGGACTTCAGTGATGTGCAGTGCTCTAGTGTGGGTGTGAATTAAAAATGAATACCTGGGCAAAAAAATGTTTAATAGGAATTGTCCAGGTGCCATATCTAAAAAGACCTATAGTCTTGAAAAAATAGACTATTTCCTGACTCAGTTTTGAAGGGTCGACATGTTTCAGCCGAAATGGTCAACTGACCCGGCTTTCTTCAGGACCAAAACATACGGTGGAAAAATACAAGCTACTGCAGGATAGATAAAAATGTGTAAATTGTGAAACAACAAAATTAAACAGTGTAAGTGCAATCGTCAGGTAATTATGTGGCAATAGCCACCTTACCGGACAGGCACTTTCGTGCTTAGACGTAAGAACTGTGTCTTCTTTCCTAAAGAGAATCCGGAGAATCAACCGTCAGAAAAGACATCTTACACATAAATCTCAGCAAACATGGCCGCTATACAACAATGCCCATTATGCACTGCTTTCTCTACAGAAACCACTATGATGGTTGCATATAAACAGAATTCAATTAGAACTGTTTAAGACTCACCCAGCCTTTTGTGGGAGAAACGCCTCACCTCACCCGGCTGACTGCTCGGAGATGGAGGCACCGCTCTGTTTGAATGTGAAGGCGAACAGATAAGTTGCAGGTTGATACCCATCTGTCCTGACTCTTCACACATACCTTCAAACAATTTAAAAACCTAAATGAACTCAAAAGTCAAAGACCTATAGAGAAACTCCCCATGGACACACTACTACAGGTAAATCAAATGATGGTCCTAAAGTTACATCATATTTAAATATGCTAGGGTTAAGACAAAGACATATATCTGATGTAAGTATTAAAGTAAATGATAGTCAACTGTGTTTCTGTTGGCTTAAAACACATGGTCCAAAAACCTTGTGTTTAAATGCAGATGAACCTGGAGCTTTAACCAGATTATAACAAAAGAGGTGTAGTCAGCTTCCTTATTAAACCTCAAACAGAATACTGTTTATCAAAAAACATTACAAAACATTACAACTACAGCTCCCCTTCCTTACCTGTCCGTCGGTACTTCAGACCAGCCTACGAGCTGTCTGGCAGATGGTGGCAGGAAGGAGAGGGGTCCTTAAATACCCTCCCTAATCACGTTAAAGGGTTCGATCATAATCAGGTGCGAGTGTGTTCATAATGCCAGCGCGATCATCAGGCATATAGCGCATGCGCCAAGCTCTGAACACGCATCTCTAAAGCAAGCGCGCTGCACGTCCCGGCCGACTATAGTATGTACTGCTAGCTCGGCATCTCCACAGTGCACATGCGTATTAGAGAGCCCAAAGAGACGCCGGCGTGGCCTCGATCAATGCGCGGCAGGAACAATCAAAAATCTAATGACGTGGCTAGCCTATCAGCATGGGGAAAGGTGCATGCGCGTTAGGCACCTCGTGCGGGGCACAACCTGAAACACTAACCATGGTACATGCACAGCACCAAGCTAGACTAGACCGCTAGAATGTCCCCCACGCAAGAGATACTAGACGACCCAAAGAGAGCACCGAGAGTGCTCGTTACGCTCCATGTGTGCCAATAAAACAGTGGAGGCCCTGCAAAGAGTGTCCTAGTTCGTTAATATTTAAACATGGTAGTTGAACCCTCAAAGACCTCATGGCTGAGTGGGCAGGCTAATTGTGTCCAATGACACAGTCAGCGCTTGCCACAAGTGACCCACAGCGCACAAGCACACAGCACGCACTGCCAAACCATTCTCTGGGTACTTTGAAAAATACACAGTTGGATCTTTTACCGGTGACTCATGTGTAGCGGTAACTGTCTGTACCTAACCGGAAACCCATCAGCTAGCATTTCTGGGCTGCGTCTCTACTGCGGTGTGTATACAATATTAGCAGACGAGGTGGGACCAGAGGACCTATAGGACCTGGCCAACATCAGACTAGTCCACCAACAGACTAACAGCCAAACAAACAGCCTATAGGGACCTAACAAAATGCTCGCATATAACCAACAGCAAACACTAACCACTGTAGCCTAAAAAGAATTGCCAACACACACCGTCCACGAGTGTCATGACAGACAGTAGTGATAGTAAAAGCGTGCAGGGGGTGAATGCCATAATATGAAAGAGTCTCTGTAAAATGGGGTCAGAGTACTCCTACACAAAACGGGACAGATATCCTATGGAATCAAATATCTTATCAAACATTAAGGATATCAAGTGTAGTGAGGTCTCTGAAAAAGTGTCTACAAACCAGGAGGTTTGATAAGAGTTATGATTGTCGGACCGGATTTCAAATGGAGGCCCATGGTATACTGTCATTGAGGCCGTGTGTATCTGTCTTCAATTTGAAAATCCATCTTTGCTCTTTGGAAAATAGAAACCTCGAAATATCTGTTATATGCTGGGGAATGAAGGGACGTTCCAGCACAAGCCACCTCAGATCGTCGGCCTTGTGTTTTTTGGCGACAAAATGATCTGTCAAACATGTGGACTGTTTCATGCAGCGGATGGTGCTCTTGTGCTCACTTATGCGGAGCTTCACTTTGCGTGTAGTATATCCGATGTAATGCAAAGTGCAAGGGCATGTAATCCGATAGATCACACACTCCGAATTGCAGTTAGTGTGGTTATGTAGTATCCATGGTCGGCTCGTCCCTATGTCCACCGATGTAGTTTTCGTGGTCTGAGGGCAGACACTGCACGAGCCGCATGGATAGTGGCCTCGTACCGAGGGTAGTGACCACAGAGTATTTACATCACGTGTAGGCTGTGACAATGGTCGTGTGTGGACAAGGCTGTTCCGTAGGTTCGGACCCTTCTTAAACGCAAAAAGAGGGGGGCGGAATGCTTTCAGATGCCACATTTAGTATATGCCAATGTTTTCGTACTGTTTTCTGTAGTCGATTAGATAGAGTACAGAAAGTGGTTACAAAGGTAAGCCTGTTGCTAGGAGTCCTGGGAGTGCTATTGTCCAGCAAAGCATCTCGGTCGTTATTCAGAGCTCTCTTCCATGCTTGGCGCACCAGGCGTCTCGGGTACTGTCGTGACCGGAGTTGGCTCTCTAGTTCTTTGGCATGTTTGTCAAAAAGATCCCTTGTGGAGCAGTTCCTTCGCACACGTAGGAACTGACCCACGGGGCGATTCTCCCTGAGGGACTTGGGGTGGTAGCTATCGAAGGAGAGAAGTGAATTTCTCCACACAGGTTTTTTGTATAATTCACACTGCAGTGAATTCTCATGGAAAAAAATGGAGATATCCAGGAAGGCTAACCGTCGTTGGTTGAACTCGATGGTAAAGTTCAGAAAAACATTTTGTATGTTAAGCCAAGAGTGGAAAGCCAGAATCTCTTGGCTAGTGCCTCGCCATACCACCAGTATGCCATCTATGTACCTCTTCCACAGCACCAGATGATGACGATAAGGGTTGCTGTGGTTTAGTACATGATTTTGTTCAAATAGATGAACATACAGGTTGGCAAGGCTGGGCGCAAAGACACTGCCCATAGAGGTGCCAGACGTTTGGAGATAGATCTGATCTTCAAATCTGAAGAAATTCTCCGTCATAGCTAGTCTGGCACACTCCATAATAAAGGTGACGGGGGTCGTGCTGTTCAAATCTCGTGCTTCCAACAATCCTCTGATGGAGTCCAGGGTTTCTTGTTGTGGAATGCACGTATAAAGTGACTCCACGTCAAAACTGGCCAAAATATCGGTATCGATATTGAACTCGATATCGGGCAAAATCCATAAAACATCGGACGTGTCTTTGAGATAGGTCGGCATCTCAGTGACCATAGGCCGTAGAAACACATCCACAAATTTGGACAAAGGCTCAAGTAAGGAGCCAATCCCAGAAATAATGGGTCGTCCTGGGGGTGGTCGTAGGTTCTTATGGATTTTAGGGAGGCAGTAGAAATAGGGCATCACAGGGTTGTTAGTTACCAAAAATTTAGCCTCATGTGTCGTGATCCACCCTTCTGCCTCCCCTTCCTCGACTAGATGTTTGATCTCTAGAGTTAATCTAGGAGTGGGGTCTATTCCTAAGACCTGATAGGATTTAGTGTCCAGAAGCTGTCTGAGGCATTCAGTCCGATAGAGAGTGGGATCTTGCAGGACCGTTGCCCCTCCTTTGTCCGCCGGCTTGATAACGACGGACGTGTCTTTTGTCAGATTCTGGAGGGCCAATCGGTCCTTTTTAGAGAAATTGCAGTAATTCGTGGGCCGTGTGTCACATAGTGACATTACGTCATAGATTACTGCCTTCTCAAAGGTCGAAACCTGAGAGGGGACCTGGTGTGGCAAAGGTGTAAAATTGCTTTTAAGACGTAGACCAGTGTTCTCATTGTTTGTATCATCACTGGGAGATATATTGTCATCCGACTCTCTGTTTTTAAAAAAGAAATGGAGTCGGATTTTTCGGAAGAAATTCTCCAGTTCGCACCTCAGTGCAAAAGGGTCACCTGAGTATGTAGGCACGAAGCCTAACCCTCTATTTAGAACACTCTGTTCATCTTCTGTGAGGGTCTTAGAACTCAGGTTAACCACGAGATCGTTCATTCGCTGGTCGAGTTGGAGGTTTGCTGTTGATTGCCCCTCCTGCTCCGTGTGTTCGGGAATGTCTGATCTAATTGCCAATGGACCGTGGGAGTGCCTCTCCGTTTGCCTCTGGTGCGACCTTGTCCCTGGTCTAAAAAAGACTGGTTCGAATAGAATTGTTGTTGTAGTGGAAAGGCTTGCATGTGTGGTGGAAAGGGAGGTGGTTGATAACCCCACGGGGCCGGTGGCCACCATTGGCCTTGATTAGAGTAAAACCCCTGGGTTTTACTGCCTCTTGTTATATCTGCGGAATTGTCCTCTCCCTCTCCCTTGAGGGGCCCCTGTTGCGGAAGAATCCGAATCATCAGATCCTAACTCGGACCCAGATGATGAATAATTGGACCCATAACGTCTACCTTTGTTGTTACATAAGGGAGCCACATAAGTATCACTCGTGTAGGGGTACATTTTCTCCCAAAAAAAACGGGCCAGGTCCTTCTTAAACTTGTCGATTTTATTAATCAAGATGTTATCTCTATACTCTTTGTTGGTTTTGTTTGTCTCATCCATTTGTTTCTTGTATAGAGCTGACGTAATGGCTGTGAATCCACCACAATGGATAAGACCTCAAACTTGTCAGGGTGAAACACAATTTCAATCCTTTAAAACTGAGCTCAAAACTCACTGAGCCACAGCAGAGAGCAGGTACATTTAACTTAGGGAAATGTGTAATGTATTTAGCAGATAAAAAACTATTACAAAGTCAAAGGAAAGCACATTATCCCACAACCAGTTCATAAAAAAACATATTGAGAAAAATGACAGCAAAAAGCAATAACAGGAGTCAGAGATATTAATTTGTAAAGATTTAAGCAAAAAGCACCTAGAAAAAGTTAAGTGCCAATCAATAGTCGCTATTTGCTACTGACTGGGACCTGAGTAGAGGAAAAAACCTAGGGTAGGAGAAATCAAAATTTCCCAATTTTTCACTGTTTCCGGTGCAGCTCCTCTTAGTCACTTCTAAAGCTTGCAAGATATCAGAGGCAGCAGTAAGGGGCCAGGACTCTCTCTGGCAGAGGCCACCAGTGGGGTCCAGTTCAGTTACAATTGTTAGTGGTCCTATGGGCACTTCAGGAAAAAGGCCTCTTGAAGCTTGCTGTGTCCTTGCAGTCACACAGGAGGTCAACCGGCTCATGGAGTCCACTTCTTAGTCCTGGGTATTCATGGGTAGCAGACGTAGGACTTTAGGTCTTCACAGGTCTCAAACAGCAAATTTAGTCTTCTTCTGTCCTGCCACACTTCCAGAGAGTGTTCTAATTAACTGTGTAGGAAGGGGCCATTCTTTAGTATTTACTAGCCAGTGTGTGATGGTGATTCATTGACCAATCTAAGCAACATCCAAGATGGCACAGCCTTGCTGCCCTTGGAGGTGGCTTGGGTGCTAGCCAGAGGTATGTTTATAAAAACGAGCAGTCCCCTCATCCTCAACTACACCAAACTGGTTCTGGGACCAGCTCCCCCTTCCACACAGCCAGCAAAGAGCTAGCTATAGAAAGATCAGGAAACAAAAGGCTTATCTTACTTAGGCCTCCATTTCAATTTACCTGTGAATGAGCAAGCCTCAGCCTGGTCCATTTCAAGTTAATGAAGTTCCTGTACTCTACACAGCTGCTCTTCCTGAGCTAATATGTGTCACATACCTTACACCCATGTCTTCCTACCAAAAGGTATACCATTTTTCTGCTCTGGGAGTAGTTTTCACTCCTCATTACGGGGAACCACAGACAAACCAGCTGTTAGCAGGCTGATGCTAATTAGCTGCTGAAGGTTCATGAAGGCAGTCTAACCTTTTAATAGTCACTTTTCGTGAATATTTGTTAAAAACCAACTTCACCACTGAATTGGATTTTTATTATACATTACAAATAGTGTTTCAATTATTCCAGTAGCTTACCTCAAACCAAAGATTACAGAGGTATACTTTTATTCTGTACTCAAGTTTGTTTCATGGGGGGGCAGTCATTGTAGGTAAATGCCAAAACTAAGGGCCTGATTTAGATCTTTGGGGACGGGTTACTCCGTCACAACAGTGACGGATAGCCCGTCTGCCGAAATATAAATCTAATGAAACCCTATGGGATTTATATTGCGACGGACGAGATATCCATTACCATTGTGATTGAGTAACCTATCCGCCAAGATCTAAATCAGGCAATAAATTATTGTATGTACAACTTTTAAATACTAGCCACCTTACCCTGTGAGCTAGTAGGCCCCCATAGGAGTGACAAACTTAATACTTAAAAGGAGGGTTTATTCCTGTCAAAAAGGGTTGTTTTGACAGTTTCACCCGCAGGTTTAAAAAACTGAAGTACTCAGGCTGCACAGGCCAGCTTTAAGCATGTTTCCTTTGTCACTTTAGTGCACAATAAGTGTATTTTTCTTAACCATGTACCATTGCTTTACTATAATGGTAATGTGTCAATGGGATATTACTCAATGTAACCATGTTTTAGGAGTCAGAGCACATATACTGGTGCCTTGTCAGCAATGCCCCCAGTGTGCAGAGTTTAAGAAAAGCAATACCATTCAGCAAAAGAAATGTGAATGACCATGCAAATAAAAGCAATTTTTACAGTGGGATAATGAGTCCTTCTTATACATACTAGCAGTGTTGACATCCCTAAATGAATAAGTCCTTTACCATCCCATTCTCCAATGGGATCAAATGAATTCTCAGCTCTAAAAATGTGCACTTTGTTGTTTCTAAAGTGAATATCCAAGTGCGTGCCTTGTTACCATATAATTTTAAAACTGTAGTTAGTGCCTCCGGAAAAGAAAACATGGAGAGAGAATTCAGCTATTTCAAGATCTTCAAAATTGTTTCAGAAAATCAAAAGTAGCTTTGCAAAAAGGAAAAAGAAAACATTTCTGCTTTATTCCATTGATGGTGGAGAAAATTACCACTTGAATGATCAATGAACTTCAAACAGATAGTATAAAACTGATATTCCCTGGGCCACAGTGCCGAGTTTCTCTTTTTGGAAGGCCTAATCCACTTAAGACAACCCCTTAAATATGAAAATTGGATACTGCTGCTAATTAAAAAATGGGCATTTAAATAAATACAATCACAGGTATTTTTATTGCAACTGGATAAATAGACCATGCCAATATAAAAAACATGATACCCTGACAATGTTCAATATGCTCAGAAACATCTAGAGAATAGAAAAATACATCTTTATGAAACAGGGTATTGCTATGGGGATGCATGACACCTGAGAGCTTTTAGAGCAGTGGGAAGTACTACCAAGGAACAGGGGATAGGAAAATATTGCTTAGAGGGCTCCTAATGTTTCCAATGGAAAAGAGAATTGAGTAATATAGCTGGCCCCTGCAATTACTCCTGTGCAGCTAAAAAAGTCAGTAGATTTAGATTTTCAGGACAGGGGTTACAGTTGGCGCCCAGAGAGAGGCGACCAAAATGTAGTTAAGGGAATTGTAATTAACTGACACAAGAGTCAACAAGTAATGCTTTGGGACCTCAACTTTAGAACACATAGTTTTTTGTCAGAAATGAGAACATGATCAATTTTCAAACTAAAAAATATTCAATCTCCAGGGAAATTTTCACCGAGGCAGTGTGGGATACAATTCTAACAGAACTAGCTCAGAAGAAGATCTTTCAAAAGCTGTACAGCACTCTTGGGGCCTTCCACTTCAGTATTGCTGAGCCGTAAAGGAATCATCAGAATTAGTGTCTCACTTTCAATCCTAGTTCATGAGTAGTGTGATCCTAAAGACGTGTGTGTGTTCTACAGTCAAATCATATTCCTATGTTCATGCTCAGTGGTGAAGGAATGAAGGATTGAATTTATAGTACCTGCACAAGCCACTTTAACTGTTTTTTTTTGTAAATTTATTTATTCAGTTATTTCTATGAAGAATACAACAGATAACATAGCAGCAGTAATACTCATCAGCAATCACAACATTGTTCAGTGGTAGGTGGGTTTAAACAGGCCCCAGGTAGAAGAGAAGGGGGTAGTCCATATGTGTATCTTGGGCCATAGGTAATAGAGGAGGTGATACCACAACTCTTCCTCCCACATCAGAACATCTTATAAAGTGGCGCAAGTGGAGTACAAGGGTGGCCGCTATTCACATGTGACTTCATTCCTGCATGTACTTAGGAAAGTAATAATTGTAGGGGGGTCTTGACAATCTTTATCCATACCTACACTACATCTCCTTGTGCGAAATATGTCACTTCGTACTAGCTTCTTGCTCATTCTCACCAGTCTCATCCATATCAACTTCTTCACCACTCCCATCTCGCTCCCCTCTTTCATCTCCCTGCTCATTGTTGTCTCCGAGGACATCCAGCATGCTCAATCACAACTCGATATCCCTCTATGCAAGTTCATCCATAGTACTTTCTTTAATCTACATTCCTCATGCAACCGTCCACTCTCTCAGGTCCGCTTCCCAATTACGAGCGCGTTGGTACGGAGCTAGCCCAATGTATCGCTATGCAGCGGCGAGCTAATAGTAAGCCAAGTCGGGCAAATTTATAACGCATTTTTCGTCCCTTCCTTGGGGTGGGTATCAATCTCAATATACAGTTTGACACATACCTCATTCCAGTATAGCTGAATCTGTGCACAGTACCAAGCCACATTGCAGAAATCCAAGGGTACTGTACCGCACCTAGCGCACCCTGGTGATCTCACGGTATATGCTCTGTGAAGCCGGGCCGTTTAAGATATGCCTGGTAAAGAAAGTAAAAGTGCACCAACTTTGAGCAGTCATTGCACGCTACCTCACGCACTTGTGTGCCTGCACTGCACCATTCACCAGGGCAGCCCAGGTCTAGTTTCACCCTAAGAACATGAGAGCATGGTTGCTCATCTGGAAAGGTATGCCAAGTCCAGTGCTTACATATTGCAAAAACATTCGATTGCCCACCCCGTAGTGGGTCCCCATCTCTGCCAAAATCATGAAGGCACCATTCAAATACAGGTCTCACTCCTGTAATCCAGTACTCAACATTCATGACCTCACAGATAAGCAAGAAGGGCCGTACCCACCAAAGCGGGAGAAGCAGGTGGCAAGGTGCTCTCCTAATAATCCCATGGGCAGCTGTGTCCCAGGCTTTCGCCCCTTAGGCAGCGCACAGCGGGGTGTCCAGCAGCAGATCTCTACTCCGCATCAACATTTGGGAAGCGTTACCGAACCTGTAGCCCCCGCCAACAAGCATTTTTCCAATTAGGCCCCGTATCTCATCACATTGCTGCATACTGCAGAAGTCCAGCCAAATAATACAAGTGCAAGTCAGGAAGCCCCTGTCAGCCATCACCCAAATCCAGCTTCAGCACCTTTAACCACACCCTACATCTCCATCCACTCTAACTTTACTGCATCTCCATCACCTCATCACTTTCCTTGCATCCTCTCTGGCACACTTCTGGGTACTACACCTCAATTTCATGGCTCAGATTTATCATAGCATTGAGTTGCACTAGAATCACGCAGGGTAGCACAAGAGCAATATGAACCGTAAGTCAAATTCACCACACCACCCAAGGCCACCTTGCATGGCCCTGCATTGCTTGGTGAATCTGGAGTAATGCTAGGCAGTGCAAATTACTGACTTGCATTAGTCTACACCGGAAAGGCGTTAAAAGGGTGGAGACTGGGTGTTCCCATGCATCCACCCATATGTTTTGGCGCATTACCAGATTTACAAAGACAGATAGACCTGGGAGCATTTCAAAATGTTATGCCTTCCAGATAAAGATGCAACAAGAAGAAATTTCATCACACTTAGAAGGAAGAAAACAGCTCTTAGGATTGTTTTAGTACTGGAATGTGCCCCTTACTGCTCAAAAGCAATCCTGCTTGCAATGCAGACCTTTTTGCACCACAACACAAGTGTGCCCTGTTGGCACTAGGCAGCCGTGAATGCACCGGAGAGAGAAGGAATGCACTATATATATTACGAAATACAGCGCATTCCTGCCTTCTCTATTTGATGCAGCGCAGCAAGTTGCCTTGCAATGTTGCTCTGCATCAAATAATGATAAATCTAGCCCCATGTCTCTACTAAGATGACTCCATAAGTACAGATGCATAAACTTTGATCATTACATACCTCAATCTATTAGTAAACATCAGAATATTGTCAAGCACCAGGCATTCTATTAGGCTGTAGACAGGGGGGAACAACCTTTACAACGCAACTTTTACAACGCACTACCTTTACAACGCATTTTTTACAACGCATAATCCATTACAACGCATGACATTACAACGCATGACACTACAACGCATTTTTAAAAACTACCTTTACAACGCATTCCATTACAACGCATACTACCATTACAACGCATACCATTACAACGCATAATATTACACTACACTATCCAACACTTACCCTACTGTTGCACCCCCTGGAGTTAGAATAGTAATTTTTACCCCTATACTATCCAACACTTACCCTACTGATGCACCCCCTGGAGTTAGAATAGTAATTTTTACCCCTATACTATCCAACACTTACCCTACTGATGCACCCCGTGGAGTTAGAATAGTAATTTTTACCCCTATACTATCCAACACTTACCCTACTGTTGCACCCCCTGGAGTTAGAATAGTAATTTTTACCCCTATACTATCCAACACTTACCCTACTGTTGCACCCCCTGGAGTTAGAATAGTAATTTTTACCCCTATACTATCCAACACTTACCCTACTGTTGCACCCCCTGGAGTTAGAATAGTAATTTTTACCCCTATACTATCCAACACTTACCCTACTGTTGCACCCCCTGGAGTTAGAATAGTAATTTTTACCCCTATACTATCCAACACTTACCCTACTGTTGCAACCCCTGGAGTTAGAATAGTAATTTTTACCCCTATACTATCCAACACTTACCCCACTGTTGCACCCCCTGGAGTTAGAATAGTAATTTTTACCCCTATACTATCCAACACTTACCCTACTGTTGCACCCCCTGGAGTTAGAAAAGTAACTTTTACCCCTATACTATCTAATACTTACCTTAAATGTAATTTAATATTATGCGTTGTAATGGTATGCGTTGTAAAGGTAGTATGCGTTGTAATGGAAATGCGTTGTAAAGGTATTTTTTAAAAATGCGTTGTAGTGTCATGCGTTGTAATGTCATGCGTTGTAATGGATTATGCGTTGTAAAAAATGCGTTGTAAGTGCATGCGTTGTAAAAGTGTGCGTTGTAACGTCATACATCCGTAGAGGCTGTCTGAAAGTTGCATACCAAGCCAGCCCTGATCACAATGTGTAGACTTTTCTTAGCCCTCAGGCAGTTCAGGTATACCAACTTTAGATTTATATTGGGAAACATGGAGAGGAGTTCCATGAGTCACTCTCGAAATTAACTTCAAAGGGATCCACTTTAGGAAAAAGAGAGGAACATTTACAAAGGACCACTGGATTGGTATTTATCGAGGCTTTAATCAGAAAATAAACTAATGCAGAATTATGGTAGCAAATACCTCAATAACTGCATTGATAAAGAAAGAACGTAATCTAAATGATATATATATAGGCAACATGTTATTCTATATAATTCTCCTTCTTACTCGGTGTTTGCTAATTATAGTTAGCAAACCTACCATTGACAGAGGTGCAGTATGTTATTGCATACCTGTCTGGTATGGGCAGGTTTCTGTCTGTGTGAACCCGGCTTATTATTGACTAGTGTACTTGGCGGTGGAGAACCAGGCTCCATTACATTTGGCCATAAGCACACGATGGCCAGGTGCACGGTGCGTGTCAAGACAAATAATACCAGAGGTGTTCTGTACCTGCCCCTTGACAATGTTAAACCACACCAGCAGATCCCAGTTTAACTTGCTGTGATTATATCGTTCATGTCGGACACATTGCAAATGATTCCCGGTGTTAAGGCCTGCTCGCATTCAGCTTCATATATTCCACCAAAAAAGAGCACTCTCGTATTTACTCAACCACTGTGAAACATCCACCAGTGGACTAGGAGCAGCATATATTGATAATGTCCTCCTTTCTGTTCCAACAAACAAATCAATACAAAACAAACCATGAGGGCAAATGTGGTTTCAATTCTAGCAAGCCCTTGATTTTCGAGCATTAGAAACCTCTATTTAACATAGCAAGCGGGTGGATGTATTGGCGCAAAGCCAGAAACTCATTGCCCATAATATACCAAGGAGACGAAAGGATGAATAGAGCTTTCCCAGGATGTCACTGTGCCCATGCCCACCAGGTGGTGCATCAGGAGTAGCAGGGGAAGTGGGCAATCCTGATACTAGCACAATTAAAGCGTCCTGAAACTATACAATACAAATGTATACCAACCTGCTGAATATGTTGGAGCAGATTTACTAACTTATCACGCAGCACAGTGCAGCAAACAAAGTTGCTGTGCTGCATTGCCATGTGTACAAAGGAGAGAGCAGAACAGCACCATATCTATTGACATATGGTGCTGTTTTCCTCTCTCCTTGTGCTGATGCACTTTAGGGTCCATCCGCCGACGCAGACACCCTTGCACCAAAATCAGGGCCACTGAACTTATTCAATTTTGCAGCTGCTGCTTTTTTCACATAGGTATGGAATTACCACATTTGCCCCATCATCCATCATCTGCTGCATAATATGCAGATGCTAACAAAACAAATGTTTAAAAATTACTAAAAACAAGGTGCTCATTGCCATATTTGTACTAATAATGAGGGGCACTCCATGCCCAAACACTGTTAACTAGTGTAAAAACTAAGAAAATAATGAAGTAGTGGTAAAACTAAATGTGTTGCAGTACTTTGTATAACTTGCCTTTTCTTGCAGCGTAATTTTGTCAATCCTGATGCATAATTTGCCATCCCCCATCGGTCCTGATCATAATGCAAATGTGTGTGTGTTTTATCAACCTCACGTTTTGTATTGGAAGGGGACACTTTAAAAAGCACAACACGTATGCTTTAATATTTTTCCCACATTATATGCATGATGTATAGTGCAGCATACATGCAAGGTTGCGAAAATATGGAAAGTTTTAAAAGTTGCTCCCCAATACAGCTGCTTCAAGGAGGCATACGTTTTTAGCCCAAATCCCTGTCTACCAATGTTAGTAGACAGGGATCTGCATCAAACCCTATGGGTGGTTGCATGGGAACCATACATTTAGCCTTGTAAATTTTTTAGCATGGCCTCTACAGACTTATGGCCCAGCGCGGTCTCAACATCAAATACTGAGGAAATTGATCTAGAAAAAAAATGTCTCCTTGAAGTTAAAAATGGAGACCAACTATTACAGTAATCAAACAGTACCACTAATTATGTAAATAAGTCATCTTTGCTAATGATGCTGTCATTTACTCTAGACGTACTAAGTTTAGGATTTTGTCTCAGATCAGTTCTGTGAAGCGGCCCCTATGTTTTCGGATGCTCTGGGGCCTACCAACATAACAAGGGACTTAAAGTCAAGGGAGTCCATAAATTTCACAAAGGAACCCAGTAGTCATTGGAGGCCTAATGTCATTCTGTCAAGGAGAACAGTATTATTATCATAAAGGAGTGCTGGCAAGTTAACAATCTCCCAAAATACTGATTGTACTATTCCTAAGGCTACATGCACATTTTAAGCCTCATGTCGCAAGGCTTGTTTCCATTTTTTGATCACTAACTTAAATCTTGCACGGCAGGTTGCAACATCAGACTTGCCCCTGGAATTATTTTGTTACTCCATGATCAATTCATGGTGGTCCTTAGAGCAAGAATGGTCAACCCACCTGAAATAAGTGTAATGTGGTATTAGACCTCATATGTGGGCACTAGGACCTGCAGCTAGAGGAAACAGCAAACAGGAACTGGAAAGAGGAAGGGCAGGAAAGGGAGGAGCGAGGACAGTAGAGTTGGGAGTACGAGGCAGAAAGGAGTAGATAAATAAAGTTCTGCTGTACCTGAAGCTGCGGCGTCCGTGTCGTCTGTGCAAGTCGCGGAACACGACAAGAAGTTATATGAGTTCATTTCTCTGGAGTAGTCAAAACTATCTTTAAATTTGCACAAATTTACCTAAAAGAACCAAATATCAACTCGAGTGTTGAAAGTTCATCCAAATAACCTATAAAAACAGAAAGATATTTTGTAAGTATTTTACTATAAATAAACATCCGGGATCACTTTAGACCACCTCAGTCTGCGTCACTGATCGTGAGGGGTCTCCACCTTTGATGGTTGAATAACAGAGTTGGGTTTATTGCCCCGGGAGAGTGAGACGGTGAGTGGGTTCCGGTCACTATGATCATTCCAAATGACCTTATAGTCTGTTAGTAACTGGGAAAGTGAGGCTGATACAAACATGTAATGAATAAGATAAGAGCCCCCTCTGCCAGCAAAGATCAGAATATCCTCATTGTGTGGTTCGTTATAAAGGAAGAATTGAAGTCATGCAGGATGGAATTCAACATTTTCCCTAGTTCAGAATATTTAAAATGTAATCCGTTATCTGAAACACTCTCCTAGGAGCTGCCATTTATGAAACATGCTTAGTAGAAAGGTGTAAAATATAACCGCCCATCAGCACTGAAGGAATATATGTGTGGCGCTGTGCTCTGTGTCCTTTCAAGGGAAGTCTCAGAGTGAACATGTTCCGAATCCAGCTGCGAGCAGTTAGAGCTAAAAAAATGCATAATTTACAAACTACTGGAATTGGCGAACAATACCCCCACAGCAGTGAAATTAAATGAACTCGTGTCTATTTCTTTAACTTTACAATTCAGACAAAGGGCCACCAAGATAAGTGAACCGCCTTTCGCTCTTCCAAAATCCACGGGGACGGCTGGGACAAAGGACGAACCGTGAACATAAAAAAAGGAATCAGTTTGAAACAATCCAGGTTTCCTGAAGGTAAACGATCTAAAAAATCTTTATAAACGTAAGCCGACTAATGTCATCTGTCTTGCTCTCCTAGCCCGCTATTTTGCAGCTCAAGATATCAAACCATTTAGGAGATAATGACCTTATTTTATTAGTATCCATAATAGAAACTACATTCGATTTAGGGATGGCATCCAGCTAAGCATTATTATGCACAAGGGCTAAAATCTATTGTCAAGTTGGTCTGCTCAAAATGTACCACAATGCTTTGTTCTTCAGCCGGGCAAGGTTTTCTGTGGTCCCCCCTTAAGTGGAACAAAATTAAATAGGGCTAAAACCAAAGGGGTAGCTTAGGGTGGCAGGTTAACAGTAGCAGACGTCATTAATGATTTGGGAGGATACGAGTTGGCTTTGTTCTTAATCATTTTGCATATTGAGATGCTGCTTTAGTTATTCCTCTAATGCACATTGTTTTGCCATTATTTGATACTGAAATTACTTGTGTACATATATAAAGACATTTTAACGCATTGTAAAATGATAAATCTGACATTGCATAGTGAACTGTATTTTACACCTAAGTCCTATTTATATAACCTATTCCTTATAGTTTATATTGCTGCGCTGCTATTGGTCAGTAAGCTGACAGATGGTCTGTAGGTTGACTTGACGGGAGCACTATCCACAGCCTCTCATGAACACGAGGATTTGTCTGCAAACGCATGCGTACCACTCACATTTAGGCAGGTCTGGCAGTCCAGTGGATAAAAGCATCCACCCCATAGGCCTGTGAAAATCCTCAGGGACACAGATTTGAATCTTGGGGAGTCCACTCAGCCTTTAAATTCTATGAGGTCAATAAAATGAGTATAATTGAGTTAGGTAAAATGAGACATCTGTAATTTCGCTTTACAAATACAGATTGATAGAGTCGGGGATCTCTGGTTGCCGCAAGGTTGCCCTTGTGTCAAGCAGGAACCCTCTCCTCCACGTCAGGGCGCAGGATAACCCCTCGCGAATGACCCTTGCTCACCCTCTAGGTGCGTGGCGTGAGCAGCCAAGGCGATTCCTCAGGCGTTGTTGGTTAAGCACTTACAATCATACACACAGTAAATACATTAATCCCCCCAGAAACGGACACCAGACTTGGGTATATATAAAAAATACGCTTCTTTATGTAAAAATAAGGATATATATATCTCAGCAGACTTATCACAAGACCAATAACGTTTTCGCTAGGCCACCAGGTTATAAAGCAGGCAAATGTTCTTTGTTCGTAGTTTCAAATGGATACTTTGTAGTCTCTCGCAAATGTTACTTGTGGTTCCAGTACTCACAGAGATCGGCTCCTGCGAACGGGGAAATAAGGCGTTGCGGGCCCCGAGCCCGATACTGGAACTTCTTTCGTGACGTGGAGAGTCGGCACAGGTCGGTGCGACTCTCAGCTTGGGAAGTGTTCTTGGGTCCTCAATCAGCAGGTGTGGGCACGTAGGCAGGCGTGGCCAGTGACCCTTTAGCACGGCGGTGCCGGAGGGTCTCCACAGCGGGGGCGGCGCGGCCTGAGATGTCCGGGGATAGCGAAGCGGGGTCGCAGGGCACAGTCAGTGCAGCTGGTTGACCCGGCGTAGATCACAGTCGTCGGACGGCTTCCGGCGGGAGGGGTGATAGCGCGGTCAGCGCGCTCCAGTAGCAGGCGGTGACAGGGATGCAGGCGGCCTGGCCCGGTGACAGAGAGCGGCTCTGGACGGAGCGGGGCTCTCACGGGTTTGAGGCAGGCAAGCTTCTGAGTGTCACGGCCCTAGGAGGGGCGATGAGGGCCGCAGTCTCTTTCCAGCGGGATGCACACACGGCTCGAATTGGAGGACGAGCAAAAGCACAGAGAACCCACTTATCCTGGGGTTCAGTTCAGGGGGCAAGCTCAGATCAAGCCCTTGGAGAATGTTCAAGCACAAAGTAGCAAAGTCTTTTCAGTAAGTCTCTTCCTCTCCTTTCTCAGCAAGGCAAGCAGCAGGCCAGCTCCTCCAGCGTCTTCTTCTCCTTCTAGTCGGGCAGAGGTTCTTTGTGGTAAACAGGATTCTGATTTCTTAGGAGCCAGGCTCCTACTTTTATACCATGATTCTTTTGTTCTTTAGCGCCAGGGGGCCTGGGCCTGGCTCAGTCCAGTTCTGGAGCACTTTGTTATGGTGACTCTGCTCTTTCCTTTCAGCAGCAGGGCAGAGACATCAGCCGCTCCACAGGGGGCGGCGCCGGCTTTGTGGTGGCAGAGCACAGGTCTATTCAAGAAACAAGGTGTACTCCTCCCACCCATCCAGGTGTCACCTCTCTACCCACCACCTGGCAGCCAACCTGTCTCTGGGGATTCCCCAACCCTGCTCCTCACTGTTGCTAGGCAGAACACACACACACAGCAGAGGCGGACTGAGATGGTCAGGTCAGTAAATACTAACTTTCTAAAAGTAGTATTTACAAACCCAGGATATTAAAATAAACTTGGCTACAAGAAGTATTTTATTATTCTGAGTTCAGGCATACTAAACTTGGCATTCTACCATGCTCTATGAGTCCACTGGGGTCACAGCGTTGGCGTGATCCCAGCAGCCCATTCTGGCCTATGGAGAGCAGGTAGCCTTCAATAGTGAAAAACGACAAGGGCTGTAATTCACTACTAAGACATGCCACACACATCAGGGCATGTGCTACCTTATGCCTACAATGCACCCTGCCCGTGGGCCTACCAGAGGGGTGGCTAATATGTAGGTAAGGGAAGGTTTAGGGACTGGCAAGTGGGGGCACTTGCGCAGTCAGCGCGACGGTCCCGGACCGCGCACAGGGTCTGCGGTGGCAGACCCTAGACACATTTTACAAGGCCGCTTTCTGTGGGTGGCGCAACCAGCGCTGCAAGCCCACCAGCAGCATTGGCATTCACAAGCCCTGGCACCCCTGGTGCACTCTACTGGGGACTGACAGTGAATCCAATAAACCAATCATGGACATCACTTACAGGTACACTTTACCTAGGGAGCACTTGCACTGCGGCACGGATTAGCCGTGGCGCAGTGCCCTGAGCGGACAACACCAGCAAAACAATCGAGGCACACCATCAAAAAGTGGAAGGGAAACTCACGCCAAGGTGCCAGGTCTAACACGTGTCCCCTCCAGCTGAAATGTGGGGAGAACTACCCTTGCCCAGGGGGTTCCTCGTCACTAAGGCGGAAATACCTGGACAGACCGTCAGCGTTGGCGTGATCTGTACCAGGACGGTGTTCCACCGTAAAGTCCATACCCTGTAGGGAGATGGACCACCTCAACAGCTTCGGGTTCTCACCCCTCATTTGCATCAACCATCTGAGGGGCCTGTGGTCCGTCTGAACCCGGAAGTGAGACCCAAACAAGTAGGGTCTTAGCTTCTTCAGCGCCCAGACCACAGCAAATGCTTCTCGCTCAATTGCACTCCACCTACTTTCCCGTGGAAGTAACCTCCTACTGATGAAGGCTACGGGTTGGTCCCAGCCCTCCTCAGTCATCTGTGAGAGAACAGCCCCTACACCATGCTCTGAAGCGTCTGTCTGCACTAGGAATTCCTTGGAGAAGTCAGGGGCCAAGAGCACGGGCGCCATGCACATGGCAGTCTTCAGGGTGTCGAAAGCTTTCTGACAGGTGTCAGTCCAAATCACGTTCCTGGGCTGCTTCTTGGAAGTCAGCTCTGTCAAGGGGGCAACAATCGTTCCATAGCCCTTGACAAACCTCCTGTAGTACCCAGTGAGCCCCAGGAAGGCCCTCACTGCGGTCTGCGTCTTGGGGGGTTCCCAAGCCAGGATGGTCTCAATTTTGGGTTGCAAGGGTGCCACCTTGCCACTCCCCACTTGGTGTCCCAAGTACACCACGGAACCCTGCCCGATCTGGCACTTGCTTGCCTTGATCGTGAGGCCTGCTCGGCGCAGAGCCATCAACACTTCCCAGAGGTGGCGCAGGTGTTCGGGCCAAGTGGCACTGAACACTGCGATGTCATCCAGGTAGGCGGCACTGAACGCATCCAGCCCAACCAGTACCTGGTTGACCAACCTCTGAAAGGTGGCAGGGGCATTCTTCATTCCAAATGGCATGACTCGGAACTGGAAGTGCCCATCTGGAGTAGAGAATGCTGACCTCTCTTTGGCCCCATCGGTCAAGGCGATCTGCCAGTACCCAGACGTTAAATCAAACGTGCTGAGGAACCGGGCAGCCCCCAGCCGATCAATGAGCTTGTTAGACCTGGCACCTTGGCGTGAGTTTCCCTTCCACTTTTTGATGGTGTGCCTCGACTGTTTTGCTGGTGTTGTCCGCTCAGGGCACTGCGCAAAGGCTAATCCTTGCCGCAGTGCAAGTGCTCCCTAGGTAAAGTGTACCTGTAATTGATGTTCATGATTGGTTTGTTGGATTCACTGTCAGTCCCCAGTAAAGTGCACCAGGGGTGCCAGGGCTTGTGAACGCCAATGCTGCTGGTGGGCTTGCAGCGCTGGTTGCGCCACCCACAGAAGCGGCCTTGTAAAATGTGTCTAGGGTCTGCCACCGCAGACCCTGTGCGCGGTCCGGGACCGTCGCGCTGACTGCGCAAGTGCCCCCACTTGCCAGTCCCTAAACCTTCCCTTACCTACATATTAGCCACCCCTCTGGTAGGCCCAAGGGCAGGGTGCATTGTAGGCATAAGGTAGGACATGCCCTGATGTGTGTGGCATGTCTTAGTAGTGAATTACAGCCCTTGTCGTTTTTCACTATTGAAGGCTACCTGCTCTCCATAGGCCAGAATGGGCTGCTGGGATCACGCCAACGCTGTGACCCCAGTGGACTCAGAGAGCATGGTAGAGTGTCAAGTTTAGTATGCCTGAACTCAGAATAATAAAATACTTCTTGTAGTCAAGTTTATTTTAATATCCTGGGTTTGTAAATACTACTTTTAGAAAGTTAGTATTTACTGACCTGACCATCTCAGTCCGCCTCTGCTGTGTGTGTGTGTTCTGCCTGGCAACAGTAAGGAGCAGGGTGGGGGGATCCCCAGAGACAGGTTGGCTGCCAGGTGGTGGGTAGAGAGGTGACACCTGGATGGTTGGGAGGAGTACACCTTGACTCTTGAATAGACCTGTGCTCTGCCACCACAAAGCCGGCGCCGCCCCCTGTGGAGCGGCTGATGTCTCTGCCCTGCTGCTGAAAGGAAAGAGCAGAGTCACCATAACAAAGTGCTCCAGAACTGGACTGAGCCAGGCCTAGGCCCCCTGGCGCTAAAGAACAAAAGAATCATGGTATAAAAGTAGGAGCCTGGCTCCTAAGAAATCAGAATCCTGTTTACCACAAAGAACCTCTGCCCGACTAGAAGGAGAAGAAGACGCTGGAGGAGCTGGCCTGCTGCTTGCCTTGCTGAGAAAGGAGAGGAAGAGACTTACTGAGAAGACTTTGCTACTTTGTGCTTGAACATTCTCCAAGGGCTTGATCTGAGCTTGCCCCCTGAACTGAACCCCAGGACCAGTGGGTTCTCTGTGCTTTTGCTCGTCCTCCAATTCGAGCCGTGTGTGCATCCCGCTGGAAAGAGACTGCGCCTCTCATCGCCCCTCCTAGGGCCGTGACACTCAGAAGCTTGCCTGCCTCAAACCCGTGAGAGCCCCGCTCCGTCCAGAGCCGCTCTCTGTCCCCGGGCCAGGCCGCCTGCATCCCTGTCACCGCCTGCTACTGGAGCGCGCTGACCGCGCTATCACCCCTCCCGCCGGAAGCCGTCCGACGACTGTGATCTACGCCGGGTCATCCAGCTGCACTGACCGTGCCCTGTGACCCCGCTTCGCTATCCCCGGACATCTCAGGCCGCGCCGCCCCCGCTGTGGAGACCCTCCGGCACCGCCGTGCTAAAGGGTCGCTGGCCGCGCCTGCCTACTTGCCCACACCTGCTGATTGAGGACCCAAGAACACTTCCCAAGCTGAGAGTCGCACCGACCTGTGCCGACCCTCCACATCACGAAAGAAGTTCCAGTATCGGGCTCGGGGCCCGCAACGCCTTATTTCCCCGTTCGCAGGAGCCGATCTCTGTGAGTACTGGAACCACAAGTAACCTTTGCAAGAGACTGCAAAAGAATCTATTTGAGACTACGAACAAAGAACATTTGCCTGCTTTACAACCTGGTGGCATAGCGAAAACGTTATTGGTCTTGTGATAAGTCTGCCGAGATATATATCCTTATTTTTACATAAAGAAGCGTATTTTTATATATATCCAAGTCTGGTGTCCGTTTCTGGGGGGATTGATGTATTTACTGTGTATATGATTGTAAGTGCTTAACCAACAACGCCTGAGGAATCGCCTTGGCTGCTCACGCCACGCACCTAGAGGGTGAGCAAGGGTCATTCGCGAGGGGTTATCCTGCGCCCTGACGTGGAGGAGAGGGTTCCTGCTTGACACAAGGGCAACCTTGCGCCAACCAGAGATCCCCGACTCTAACATTGTTGGCAGCGGGTGGGATTTCGGATTTGCACTTGTAATTTGCATACAGTGAATTATTAATCACCAGATAGTGAGAGCAGACCAAATAACGCAGCCACAGGTTTTTATTTGTTGAACTTTATTGAGACATCTGCCATTACTGCAACCATGCCTAGCTCACTCTCCGCTGGGAGAGCACTCTCTGTGATTTCCGGAATAGATGAGGTGGATTGGGAGAGACTGGAAGGCTACACGATGGAGCAATTGAAAGGCTACAGTGTAAAATTCCGAGTCCCCCATGCTGGATTCAAGAGGAAGACCCAGTACACCAAGGCGTTGAGAGCCTGGAAGGAGTCACGAGACCCACGGAATGCGGGGGACATCGTTCCACCCGACAACCTGGAGGAGCCCAGCAGAGTCCGGTCGCCAGAGGAGCTGGCAGACAGGGGAGCAGACAGGGCGCATGCAATGGAGATGGCAAAGTTGGCAGGACAAATGGAAATGGAAAAGCAGAAGTTGGCCCTGGAGGCACAACAACGCCAAATGGATCATGACATCAGATTGAAGGAGTTGGAGCTGAAGGCGAAAAGTTTGGATACCGCTCCTTCTGGTGGCAGCACTCCACCAGTGCAGGTAGAGTCCAAGGTGTACATCCCCAAAGATGTAGTAAAGGAGTATTTTAGAAAGGATGACATAGGGCAGTGGTTTAGAGTCTACGAGGTGGCCATGTCTTCACACCAGGTCCCTGAGAAAGACTGGGGAGCGGGGTTGTGGGGAAGGTTCCTTGCTGAAGGGCGTGACACACTGTTAGATTTGCCCTTAGATCTCCAAGCCTCATACCCCCATATGAAGGAAGCTTTAATGAACAGGTATGGGTTAACTCCGGAGCTATATAGACAGCGGTTCAGGGAGACGAAGAAGATCCCTGAGAGTACGTATGTGGAGTATGTGACCTTTTTCTGCAGAGCGCTGGATGGTTGGGTGAAGGGTAGCAAAGTGAATGATTATCAAGGGCTGCTTGATTTAATTGCATGGGAGCACTTGTCCAGTCAATGTTTTCCTGAGCTACGCCAGCACCTGATTGATAGCAAGCTGTCCAACCCGAGGAAGCTTGCCGAGGAGGCGGACCGCTGGCTCAGCACCAGGGTCCACAAGGGTCAAGTGGGAGACTCCGCCAAAGGTGGTCAGGTACCCCAGCAGAAGAGTGGGGGGGACAGGGGTAAACAGAAGGGGTTCCAAAAAGGCCCCCAGAGTAATTCCCAAGGGAACCAGCAGAAGGGTTCTCAGCCTCCCCCACCCCCGCAGCAGAACGGGACCCCGACAGGTAGACCTGTTCCAAAGGGGCCCTTCAATTGTTATAGGTGTGGTGACCCGGGTCACATTGCCTCTGATCCTAAGTGTCGCCTGTTTGGTAAGACCGCACCCACTGGTGCTCCACCCCGGCAAGTAGCTAGTGTTAACTTTGGGGAGGAGGTAGCAGTCCAGGAGGGTGGGGGTCCCGGGCAGATGACCCTAGTCTCGCTAGGAGACAGTGAGATGGTCCCTGTAACCTACCTGCCCTCTAACACTAAGAAATATGGGCAAGTAGTGACCATCAATGGAAAGAAGGTTGAGGCTCTTAGAGATACAGGAGCCAGCGTGACCTCGGTGAGGCAACACCTGGTGTCTCAAGAGCAGATTGTACCCCATGCCTACTGTAGGGTTGTCAATGCTGACAACATAGAGAGTCGTTGTCCAATGGCTCAAGTTCCCTTTGAGTGGGGGGAGGTCTCTGGTACTCTACAAGTCGCTGTGAGAACTGACATGCCTGTAGACTGTCTGCTAGGGAACGACCTGGAGAGCTCCCCTTGGGAAAAGGTGGAGAAGACCACGCATCTGAGGATGGTGGGTCTACCCGACTGGGCGTGCGTGACCACCCGGTCGATGGCAGCCAGTAGGGGTGTTGAAAGGGTCCTGGAGCCTGAGGGAGAGGTCCAGGAACCGGCCTTAGGGAGAAGGCGCAGGAGGCGCGGGAAACCGGCCCCCGAAGTTCCCACGGCCCAGGAGGAAGTAGACCCTGAGGGGGATGCTCTGGAGCCTACCGGGGAACAGATTGCCGAACTGGGAGACCTGCCTGAGCTGACCCATTGGCAGCAAGAAGGAGGTCCCTCCAGGGAGAAATTCTGCAGGGAGCAGAAAGAATGCCCTTCTCTCGTGGGTATGCAGCAGCAGGCTGCAGACCAGGCCAATGGTGTTCAGGCCAAAACACACTACGTGTACTGGGAGAGTGACCTCCTGTATTCCGAGCCTAAGGCTGCTGAACCTGGGTCAGCCCGTGTGCTGGTGGTACCCCAGAAGTTCAGAACCTTCCTACTGGGGCTGGCTCATGATGTGCCGTTAGCAGGACATTTGGGGATGGACAAGACCTATGACAGGCTTGTCACCCACTTCTACTGGCCCCAAATGCACAAGAATTCAGATTCCTACTGCCGAACCTGTCAGACTTGCCAGGCAAGTGGTAAGAGCGGAGGGATGCACAAGGCTCCTCTGCAACCTTTCCCTGTGGTCGGTACGCCATTCCAACGAGTGGGTATTGATATTGTGGGGCCTCTGGACCCCAAGACAGCCCTGGGCAACAGGTTCATCCTGGTCTTGGTGGACCATGCCACCCGGTACCCTGAAGCCATCCCTCTGAGGACAGTGACGGCCCCCGTGGTGGGACGGGCACTGATGGGAATTTTCTCCCGAGTGGGATTCCCTCTAGAGGTGGTTAGCGACAGGGGGACCAATTTCATATCCACATATATGAAATCCCTGTGGAAGGAGTGTGGGGTAACTTACAAGTTCACCACTCCTTACCACCCCCAAGGAAATGGGTTGGTTGAGAGATTCAACTGAACCCTCAAAGGCATGATCATGGGCCTGGACGGTCCAATGAGGCGTAAGTGGGACGTCCTCTTGCCATGCCTGCTCTTCGCTTACCGAGAGGTGCCACAGAAGTCTCTAGGATTCAGCCCCTTTGACCTTCTGTATGGTCACCCGGTAAGAGGACCTCTGAGTTTGGTAAAGGAAGGCTGGGAGCAATCTCCCAGGAAACCTCCCCAGAATGTATACAGTTACATGCTGGCCTTCCGAAACCAGACTCGTCGTTTCAGGCAACTTGCTGAGGCAAATCTGGAAGCCAGCCAGGAGGAGATGAAGCGGTGGTACGACCGGAATGCCACTCTGGTAGAGCTTCAACCTGGACAAAAGGTGTGGGTCTTGGCCCCAGTGGAGCCTTGTGCACTTCAGGATAAGTGGACAGGTCCATTTGAGGTTGTGGAGCGCAAAAGTCCTATCACCTACTTGGTGGACATGCAGTCTCCCAGGAACCCTTTGAGGGTCCTACATGTTAACCGCCTTAAGCCCCACTTAGAGAGGACCGAAGTGGGCATGCTGCTGGCCACTGATGATGGAATAGAAGAGGAGACCGAGCCTCTTCCTGACCTCTTAGTGGCCTCTGAGAAAGATGGGTCAGTGGATGGAGTTAACCTCTCACCCACCCTGACGCCCGAACAACAGGAAGATTGCCGCCACTTGCTGGGGCAGTTTCCCGATAGGTTCTCCCTGGTTCCTGGTGTCACAGATTGGTGCGTCCATGATGTGGACACAGGAGACAGCTTACCTGTGAAGCACAAGGCTTACAGGGTAACTGACAGGGTCAGAGCTTGCATTAAGGAGGAGGTCTCCAAAATGCTTGCGCTAGGGGTGGTTGAGTCCTCCAGCAGTCCTTGGTCCAGCCCCGTGGTCTTGGTCCCAAAGGCTGCTGCGCCGGGAGCCACACCTGAACTCCGGTTCTGTGTGGACTACAGAGGACTCAATTCAGTGACGAAGACTGACGCGCACCCCATCCCCAGAGCTGATGAGCTCATTGATCGGCTGGGGGATGCCCGGTTCCTCAGCACGTTTGATTTAACGTCTGGGTACTGGCAGATCGCCTTGACCGATGGGGCCAAAGAGAGGTCAGCATTCTCTACACCAGATGGGCACTTCCAGTTCCGAGTCATGCCATTTGGAATGAAGAATGCCCCTGCCACCTTTCAGAGGTTGGTCAACCAGGTACCGGTTGGGCTGGATGCGTTCAGTGCCGCCTACCTGGATGACATCGCAGTGTTCAGTGCCACCTGGCCCGAACACCTGCGCCACCTCTGGGAAGTGTTGATGGCTCTGCGCCGAGCAGGCCTCACGATCAAGGCAAGCAAGTGCCAGATCGGGCAGGGTTCCGTGGTGTACTTGGGACACCAAGTGGGGAGTGGCAAGGTGGCACCCTTGCAACCCAAAATTGAGACCATCCTGGCTTGGGAACCCCCCAAGACGCAGACCACAGTGAGGGCCTTCCTGGGGCTCACTTGGTACTACAGGAGGTTTGTCAAGGGCTATGGAACGATTGTTGCCCCCTTGACAGAGCTGACTTCCAAGAAGCAGCCCAGGAACGTGATTTGGACTGACACCTGTCAGAAAGCTTTCGACACCCTGAAGACTGCCATGTGCACGGCGCCCGTGCTCTTGGCCCCTGACTTCTCCAAGGAATTCCTAGTGCAGACAGACGCTTCAGAGCATGGTGTAGGGGCTGTTCTCTCACAGATGACTGAGGAGGGCTGGGACCAACCCGTAGCCTTCATCAGTAGGAGGTTACTTCCACGGGAAAGTAGGTGGAGTGCAATTGAGCGAGAAGCATTTGCTGTGGTCTGGGCGCTGAAGAAGCTAAGACCCTACTTGTTTGGGTCTCACTTCCGGGTTCAGACGGACCACAGGCCCCTCAGATGGTTGATGCAAAAGAGGGGTGAGAACCCGAAGCTGTTGAGGTGGTCCATCTCCCTACAGGGTATGGACTTTACGGTGGAACACCGTCCTGGTACAGATCACGCCAACGCTGACGGTCTGTCCAGGTATTTCGGCCTTAGTGACGAGGAACCCCCTGGGCAAGGGTAGTTCTCCCCACATTTCAGCTGGAGGGGACACGTGTTAGACCTGGCACCTTGGCGTGAGTTTCCCTTCCACTTTTTGATGGTGTGCCTCGACTGTTTTGCTGGTGTTGTCCGCTCAGGGCACTGCGCCACAGCTAATCCGTGCCGCAGTGCAAGTGCTCCCTAGGTAAAGTGTACCTGTAATTGATGTTCATGATTGGTTTGTTGGATTCACTGTCAGTCCCCAGTAAAGTGCACCAGGGGTGCCAGGGCTTGTGAACGCCAGTGCTGCTGGTGGGCTTGCAGCGCTGGTTGCGCCACCCACAGAAGCGGCCTTGTAAAATGTGTCTAGGGTCTGCCACCGCAGACCCTGTGCGCGGTCCGGGACCGTCACGATGACTGCGCAAGTGCCCCCACTTGCCAGTCCCTAAACCTTCCCTTACCTACATATTAGCCACCCCTCTGGTAGGCCCAAGGGCAGGGTGCATTGTAGGCATAAGGTAGGACATGCCCTGATGTGTGTGGCATGTCTTAGTAGTGAATTACAGCCCTTGTCGTTTTTCACTATTGAAGGCTACCTGCTCTCCATAGGCCAGAATGGGCTGCTGGGATCACGCCAACGCTGTGACCCCAGTGGACTCAGAGAGCATGGTAGAGTGTCAAGTTTAGTATGCCTGAACTCAGAATAATAAAATACTTCTTGTAGTCAAGTTTATTTTAACATCCTGGGTTTGTAAATACTACTTTTAGAAAGTTAGTATTTACTGACCTGACCATCTCAGTCCGCCTCTGCTGTGTGTGTGTGTTCTGCCTGGCAACAGTAAGGAGCAGGGTGGGGGGATCGCCAAAGACAGGTTGGCTGCCAGGTGGTGGGTAGAGAGGTGACACCTGGATGGGTGGGAGGAGTACACCTTGACTCTTGAATAGACCTGTGCTCTGCCACCACAAAGCCGGCGCCGCCCCCTGTGGAGCGGCTGATGTCTCTGCCCTGCTGCTGAAAGGAAAGAGCAGAGTCACCATAACAAAGTGCTCCAGAACTGGACTGAGCCAGGCCTAGGCCCCCTGGCGCTAAAGAACAAAAGAATCATGGTATAAAAGTTTGAGCCTGGCTCCTAAGAAATCAGAATCCTGTTTACCACAAAGAACCTCTGCCCGACTAGAAGGAGAAGAAGACGCTGGAGGAGCTGGCCTGCTGCTTGCCTTGCTGAGAAAGGAGAGGAAGAGACTTACTGAGAAGACTTTGCTACTTTGTGCTTGAACATTCTCCAAGGGCTTGATCTGAGCTTGCCCCCTGAACTGAACCCCAGGACCAGTGGGTTCTCTGTGCTTTTGCTCGTCCTCCAATTCGAGCCGTGTGTGCATCCCGCTGGAAAGAGACTGCGCCTCTCATCGCCCCTCCTAGGGCCGTGACACTCAGAAGCTTGCCTGCCTCAAACCCGTGAGAGCCCCGCGCCGTCCAGAGCCGCTCTCTGTTCCCGGGCCAGGCCGCCTGCATCCCTGTCACCGCCTGCTACTGGAGCGCGCTGACCGCGCTATCACCCCTCCCGCCGGAAGCCGTCCGAAGACTGTGATCTACGCCGGGTCATCCAGCTGCACTGACCGTGCCCTGTGACCCCGCTTCGCTATCCCCGGACATCTCAGGCCGCGCCGCCCCCGCTGTGGAGACCCTCCGGCACCGCCGTGCTAAAGGGTCGCTGGCCGCGCCTGCCTACTTGCCCACACCTGCTGATTGAGGACCCAAGAACACTTCCCAAGCTGAGAGTCGCACCGACCTGTGCCGACCCTCCACATCACGAAAGAAGTTCCAGTATCGGGCTCGGGGCCCGCAACGCCTTATTTCCCCGTTCGCAGGAGCCGATCTCTGTGAGTACTGGAACCACAAGTAACCTTTGCAAGAGACTGCAAAAGAATCTATTTGAGACTACGAACAAAGAACATTTGCCTGCTTTACAACCTGGTGGCATAGCGAAAACGTTATTGGTCTTGTGATAAGTCTGCCGAGATATATATCCTTATTTTTACATAAAGAAGCGTATTTTTATATATATCCAAGTCTGGTGTCCGTTTCTGGGGGGATTGATGTATTTACTGTGTATATGATTGTAAGTGCTTAACCAACAACGCCTGAGGAATCGCCTTGGCTGCTCACGCCACGCACCTAGAGGGTGAGCAAGGGTCATTCGCGAGGGGTTATCCTGCGCCCTGACGTGGAGGAGAGGGTTCCTGCTTGACACAAGGGCAACCTTGCGCCAACCAGAGATCCCCGACTCTAACAGAGCTCATCAGCTCTGGGGATGGGGTGCGCGTCAGTCTTCGTTACTGAATTGAGTCCTCTGTAGTCCACACAGAACCGGAGTTCAGGTGTGGCTCCCGGCGCAGCAGCTTTGGGGACCAAGACCACGGGGCTGGACCAAGGACTGCTGGAGGACTCAACCACCCCTAGCGCAAGCATTTTGGAGACCTCCTCCTTAATGCAAGCTCTGACCCTGTCAGTTACCCTGTAAGCCTTGTGCTTCACAGGTAAGCTGTCTCCTGTGTCCACATCATGGACGCACCAATCTGTGACACCAGGAACCAGGGAGAACTTATCGGGAAACTGCCCCAGCAAGTGGCGGCAATCTTCCTGTTGTTCGGGCGTCAGGGTGGGTGAGAGGTTAACTCCATCCACTGACCCATCTTTCTCAGAGGCCACTAAGAGGTCAGGAAGAGGCTCGGTCTCCTCTTCCATTCCATCATCAGTGGCCAGCAGCATGCCCACTTCGGTCCTCTCTAAGTGGGGCTTAAGGCGGTTAACATGTAGGACCCTCAAAGGGTTCCTGGGAGACCGCATGTCCACCAAGTAGGTGATAGGACTCTTGCGCTCCACAACCTCAAATGGACCTGTCCACTTATCCTGAAGTGCACAAGGCTCCACTGGGGCCAAGACCCACACCTTTTGTCCAGGTTGAAGCTCTACCAGAGTGGCATTCCGGTCGTACCACCGCTTCATCTCCTCCTGGCTGGCTTCCAGATTTGCCTCAGCAAGTTGCCTGAAACGCCTAGTCTGGTTTCGGAAGGCCAGCATGTAACTATATACATTCTGGGGAGGTTTCCTGGGAGATTGCTCCCAGCCTTCCTTTACCAAGCTCAGAGGTCCTCTTACCGGGTGACCATACAGAAGCTCAAAGGGGCTGAACCCTAGAGACTTCTGTGGCACCTCTCGGTAAGCGAAGAGCAGGCATGGCAAGAGGACGTCCCACTTACGCCTCATTGGACCGTCCAGGCCCATGATCATGCCTTTGAGGGTTCAGTTGAATCTCTCAACCAACCCATTTCCTTGGGGGTGGTAAGGAGTGGTGAACTTGTAAGTTACCCCACACTCCTTCCACAGGGATTTCATATACGTGGATATGAAATTGGTCCCCCTGTCGCTCACCACCTCTAGAGGGAATCCCACTCGGGAGAAAATTCCCATCAGTGCCCGTCCCACCACGGGGGCCGTCACTGTCCTCAGAGGGATGGCTTCAGGGTACCGGGTGGCATGGTCCACCAAGACCAGGATGAACCTGTTGCCCAGGGCTGTCTTGGGGTCCAGAGGCCCCACAATATCAATACCCACTCGTTGGAATGGCGTACCGACCACAGGGAAAGGTTGCAGAGGAGCCTTATGCTTCCCTCCGCTCTTACCACTTGCCTGGCAAGTCTGACAGGTTCTGCAGTAGGAATCTGAATTCTTATGCATTTGGGGCCAGTAAAAGTGGGTGACAAGCCTGTCATAGGTCTTGTCCATCCCCAAATGTCCTGCTAACGGCACATCGTGAGCCAGCCCCAGTAGGAAGGTTCTGAACTTCTGGGGTACCACCAGCACACGGGCTGACCCAGGTTCAGCAGCCTTAGGCTCGGAATACAGGAGGTCACTCTCCCAGTACACGTAGTGTGTTTTGGCCTGAACACCATTGGCCTGGTCTGCAGCCTGCTGCCGCATACCCACGAGAGAAGGGCATTCTTTCTGCTCCCTGCAGAATTCCTCCCTGGAGGGACCTCCTTCTTGCTGCCAATGGGTCAGCTCAGGCAGGTCTCCCAGTTCGGCAATCTGTTCCCCGGTAGGCTCCAGAGCATCCCCCTCAGGGTCTACTTCCTCCTGGGCCGTGGGAACTTCGGGGGCCGGTTTCCCGCGCCTCCTGCGCCTTCTCCCTAAGGCCGGTTCCTGGACCTCTCCCTCAGGCTCCAGGACCCTCTCAACACCCCTACTGGCTGCCATGGACCGGGTGGTCACGCACGCCCAGTCGGGTAGACCCACCATCCTCAGATGCGTGGTCTTCTCCACCTTTTCCCAAGGGGAGCTCTCCAGGTCGTTCCCTAGCAGACAGTCTACAGGCATGTCAGTTCTCACAGTGACTTGTAGAGTACCAGAGACCTCCCCCCACTCAAAGGGAACTTGAGCCATTGGACAACGACTCTCTATGTTGTCAGCATTGACAACCCTACAGTAGGCATTTGGTACAATCTGCTCTTGAGACACCAGGTGTTGCCTCACCGAGGTCACGCTGGCTCCTGTATCTCTAAGAGCCTCAACCTTCTTTCAATTGATGGTCACTACTTGCCCATATTTCTTAGTGTTAGAGGGCAAGTAAGTTTCGGGGACCATCTCACTGTCTCCTAGCGAGACTAGGGTCATCTGCCCGGGACCCCCACCCTCCTGGACTGCTACCTCCTCCCCAAAGTTAACAGTAGCTACTTGCCGGGGTGGAGCACCAGTGGGTGCGGTCTTACCAAACAGGCGACACTTAGGATCAGAGGCAATGTGACCCGGGTCACCACACCTATAACAATTGAAGGGCCCCTTTGGAACAGGTCTACCTGTCGGGGCCCCGTTCTGCTGCGGGGGTGGGGGAGGCTGAGAACCCTTCTGCTGGTTCCCTTGGGGATTACTTTGGGGGCCTTTTTGGAACCCTTTCTGTTTACCCCTGTCCCCCCCACTCTTCTGCTGGGGACCCTGCCCACCTTTGGCGGAGTCTCCCACTTGACCCTTGTGGACCCTGGTGCTGAGCCAGCGGTCCGCCTCCTCAGCAAGCTTCCTCGGGTTGGACAGCTTGCTATCAATCAGGTGCTGGCGTAGCTCAGGAAAACATTGACTGGACAAGTGCTCCCATGCAGTTAAATCAAGCAGCCCTTGATAATCATTCACTTTGCTACCCTTCACCCAACCATCCAGTGCTCTGCAGAAAAAGGTTACATACTCCACATACGTACTCTCAGGGATCTTCTTAGTCTCCCTGAACCTCTGTCTATATAGCTCAGGAGTTAACCCATACCTGGTCATTAAAGCTTCCTTCATATGGGGGTATGAGGTCTGGACTTCTAAGGGCAAATCTAACAGTGTGTCCCGCCCTTCAGCAAGGAACCTTCCCCACAACCCCGCTCCCCAGTCTTTCTCAGGGACCCGGTGTGAGGACATGGCCACCTCGTAGGCTCTAAACCACTGCCCTATGTCATCCTTCCTAAAATACTCCTTCACTACATCTTTGGGGATGTACACCTTGGACTCTACCTGCACCGGTGGAGTGCTGCCACCAGAAGGAGCGGTGTCCAAACTTTTCGCCTTCAGCTCCAACTCCTTCAATCTTATATCATGATCCATTTGGCGTTGTTGTGCCTCCAGGGCCAACTTCTGCTTCTCCATTTCCATTTGTCCTGCCAACTTTGCCATCTCCATTGCATGCGCCCTGTCTGCTGCCCTGTCTGCCAGCTCCTCTGGCGACCGGACTCTGCTGGGCTCCTCAAGGTTGTCGGGTGGAACGATGTCCCCCGCATTCCGTGGGTCTCTTGACTCCTTCCAGGCTCTCAGCGCCTTGGCGTACTGGGTCCTCCTCTTGAATCCAGCATGGGGGACTCGGAATTTTACACTGTAGCCTTTCAATTGCTCCATTGAGTAGCCTTCTAGTCTCTCCCAATCCACCTCATCTATTCCAGAAATCACAGAGAGCGCTCTTCCAGCAGAGAGTGAGCCAGGCATGGTTGCAGTAATGGCAGATGTCTCAACAAAGTTCCAAAAATGAAAACCTGTGGCTGCGTTATTTGGTCTGCTCTCACTATCTGGTGATTAATAATTCACTGTCTGCAAATTACAAGTGCAAATCCGAAATCCCAGCCGCTGCCAACAATGTTAGAGTCGGGGATCTCTGGTTGCTGCAAGGTTGCCCTTGTGTCAAGCAGGAACCCTCTCCTCCACGTCAGGGCGCAGGATAACCCCTCGCGAATGACCCTTGCTCACCCTCTAGGTGAGTGGCATGAGCAGCCAAGGCGATTCCTCAGCCGTTGTTGGTTAAGCACTTACAATCATACACACAGAAAATACATCAATCCCCCCAGAAACGGACACCAGACTTGGGTATATATAAAAAATACGCTTCTTTATGTAAAAATAAGGATATATATATCTCAGCAGACTTATCACAAGACCAATAACGTTTTCGCTAGGCCACCAGGTTATAAAGCAGGCAAATGTTCTTTGTTCGTAGTTTCAAATGGATACTTTGTAGTCTCTCGCAAATGTTACTTGTGGTTCCAGTACTCACAGAGATCGGCTCCTGCGAACGGGGAAATAAGGCGTTGCGGGCCCCGAGCCCGATACTGGAACTTCTTTCGTGACGTGGAGAGTCGGCACAGGTCGGTGCGACTCTCAGCTTGGGAAGTGTTCTTGGGTCCTCAATCAGCAGGTGTGGGCACGTAGGCAGGCGCGGCCAGTGACCCTTTAGCACGGCGGTGCCGGAGGGTCTCCACAGCGGGGGCGGCGCGGCCTGAGATATCCGGGGATAGCGAAGCGGGGTCGCAGGGCACAGTCAGTGCAGCTGGTTGACCCGGCGTAGATCACAGTCGTCGGACGGCTTCCGGCGGGAGGGGTGATAGCGCGGTCAGCGCGCTCCAGTAGCAGGCGGTGACAGGGATGCAGGCGGCCTGGCCCGGGGACAGAGAGCGGCTCTGGACGGAGCGGGGCTCTCACGGGTTTGAGGCAGGCAAGCTTCTGAGTGTCACGGCCCTAGGAGGGGCGATGAGGGCCGCAGTCTCTTTCCAGCGGGATGCACACACGGCTCGAATTGGAGGACGAGCAAAAGCACAGAGAACCCACTGGTCCTGGGGTTCAGTTCAGAGGGCAAGCTCAGATCAAGCCCTTGGAGAATGTTCAAGCACAAAGTAGCAAAGTCTTTTCAGTAAGTCTCTTCCTCTCCTTTCTCAGCAAGGCAAGCAGCAGGCCAGCTCCTCCAGCGTCTTCTTCTCCTTCTAGTCGGGCAGAGGTTCTTTGTGGTAAACAGGATTCCGATTTCTTAGGAGCCAGGCTCCTACTTTTATACCATGATTCTTTTGTTCTTTAGCGCCAGGGGGCCTGGGCCTGGCTCAGTCCAGTTCTGGAGCACTTTGTTATGGTGACTCTGCTCTTTCCTTTCAGCAGCAGGGCAGAGACATCAGCCGCTCCACAGGGGGCGGCGCCGGCTTTGTGGTGGCAGAGCACAGGTCTATTCAAGAAACAAGGTGTACTCCTCCCACCCATCCAGGTGTCACCTCTCTACCCACCACCTGGCAGCCAACCTGTCTCTGGGGATTCCCCAACCCTGCTCCTCACTGTTGCTAGGCAGAACACATACACACAGCAGAGGCGGACTGAGATGGTCAGGTCAGTAAATACTAACTTTCTAAAAGTAGTATTTACAAACCCAGGATATTAAAATAAACTTGGCTACAAGAAGTATTTTATTATTCTGAGTTCAGGCATACTAAACTTGGCATTCTACCATGCTCTATGAGTCCACTGGGGTCACAGCGTTGGCGTGATCCCAGCAGCCCATTCTGGCCTATGGAGAGCAGGTAGCCTTCAATAGTGAAAAACGACAAGGGCTGTAATTCACTACTAAGACATGCCACACACATCAGGGCATGTCCTACCTTATGCCTACAATGAACCCTGCCTGTGGGCCTACCAGAGGGGTGGCTAATATGTAGGTAAGGGAAGGTTTAGGGACTCGCAAGTGGGGGCACTTGCGCAGTCAGCGCGACGGTCCCGGACTGCGCACAGGGTCTGCGGTGGCAGACCCTAGACACATTTTACAAGGCCGCTTTCTGTGGGTGGCGCAAACAGCTCTGCAAGCCCACCAGCAGCATTGGCATTCACAAGCCCTGGCACCCCTGGTGCACTTTACTGGGGACTGACAGTGAATCCAATAAACCAATCATGGACATCACTTACAGGTACACTTTACCTAGGGAGCACTTGCACTGCGGCACGGATTAGCCGTGGCGCAGTGCCCTGAGCGGACAACACCAGCAAAACAATCGAGGCACACCATCAAAAAGTGGAAGGGAAACTCACGCCAAGGTGCCAGGTCTAACACAGATGTTATGTTATTTTCATATGATAACATACATGACAGGATAGCACAGCACTTCACAAGAATGTGTGCAATTCAGATCCCCCAAATACTACTTGTGGTTGGAATTAACAATGAAGCCTACAAGGTGATTGTGAAGGTCTCTAAGACCTCTCTGATCATGGGATGCCAAAAACATGGTTAATATGTCATACGGTACATCTTTAAGAAAATGGAAAGATAAGTCAATGTGTCCAATTAGGACCCACCTCCATATACATGTGTGCTATGAGCCATTACTCATGAAGTGTAGAGTTAAAGTGCTGCTGTGATGGAAAAAAGATTCTTGTGTATGCTGCGATCTATATTTTCTTTGCAAGCTTGTTTTATAGATCTAGTTTTTGAAAGTGTCTGACATCGACTTAATATCAATTTCCTACTCTAAGGACATTTCAAAAGAATCTTGTCAATATTAGCATCAATTGAAAACATGGACAAATATCATGGTTTCTGAGAAAGCCATTGCATTCCTGGGAGGAAACATTTTTAGATTTCCTTACAGAGTGACAATTACATTCTATACACATTTAAATTATTGCACAATACCAACTGAAATTGACCAGCGTTATGCGTACAGTTTCGGGGAGCCTATTGCGCAGTCTACAGTAGTACATTTTCTTAAAATCTGCGCCAAACGCACTAGTATTCTAATATATTAAATCAAAGGCGTTTGAGAGCATTTTAAGAATATGCGTGCCATGTCCCATTCGTCCATAACCCAGATCAGGAAGCAGCTCAGAAGCTGTGACTCAACAGAAGCTGCTGGCCTTTGCTGCATGAGGTGAAGGTGAAAAAGGTGGTTTCAAAGATGCAGTGATTAGAAACAATTGCATTGCATTCTTCTGCAACAGAGACCCTTCAGCCATGGGATCTCAAGTCTCAGGTCTCATCTCTCTATGAACCATCTTCCTATTCCTTCTTCCCAGCCCCCGCTGCCTCTGTTAGGTATTGGAAGTGGCCTTGCATAGTATGTCACAGCTCTTGTCATTTTCAGACATCTCATGGGGACTCTATATCAACTCTGTGGTGTCAAAATGTTGTATCTGGTTTCCTTCGATTAATGTTGCTCAAAGACATAAAGACTACTTTCCAACTTTATTAATAGTCATTATCTTTATGCTGCTATTTCTAGAACTTGCCAATGAGCAAACCTACCAAGCAGCAGAGGAGTATCCTAACTGCTTGGGGAGCAAACACTAAGACAACCAGAAGGTGCATATAAAAGGGCACTCTTTGGGCAGCTGGTATAACAATACTATTCAGTTGTTCTAAAAATTAGGCCACATTATGTTTATTTATGTCAGTCATATCTTGTCTCCATATTGACTTGTATACGGTGATTTTCATTTCTAGTATTGTCTAGCGGTCAATGCAGCTTGATTTAAGGCAAAAGAACTAGTTGTATTGTGAGTTCTGTAATACTGATTTTACTGGTTAGGGTACATTACAACATAGTACCTTTATCATGGGTTGCACCATTAACTCATTCTCTATACTTGAATATCTCCAGCTGGCTTATTATTAATAACACAAGGTCACCTATGATATGTATTGTATATATTTATAATACATGCAGCCTTGAAATCTGTGTATGTATGTTAGCTCTTGAATCCCACTCAGTAAGGAACTGCTCATTATTGAGCACCCGACATTCAGAACCACCCTAGCTCAAAAAGCAATCCTTTTCGGGCTTCACCCCTGCATACTGGAACTTGATCCAATTAAGAATGGCATCGGGGGGGGCGTGGCTTCGACGCCGGACGGAATGGCCGCTTAAGGGCAGAGCTCCGTCGCACCGGGACGACATAAAGGCTGCCGGCGCGTTTCCAGTTCCGTTTTTTTATGGACATTGTTTGCCTCGCTCATCGGAAAATGGGAGGATTCCGGTGAGCCCCTTTTCATCACTAAGCGCATCGCACATTTCGCGCTCACCTCATTTTCTTCCTGCTGCTCTCTTCTGCATCGGAGCGCCCGCCATTTTAGGAATGCGCGCGTCTCCTCAGAAGTGCTCTGCGTAGTGGTAGAAATCCCGGCTGACACACTGGAGCCTCTGTTAACCCCCTCATGGCTTCCTGAATGTCTTTTAAAGTGACATACATGCATTTTCTTAAACTTTGAGAGTATATCTTTTGCTGTATGTTTATCCTGACTCTGGACTTGTTTTTTTTTCTTCTACCTCACATGCTTCCTGTCATGAGGCCTTCTCAGCTTACTATTTCAAGGTTTTGAACGCTGTTCATTTCAAGGAATTTCTGCTCTTCTACAATATATTATGACTGCATTTCTTCTTTATTGCCATGAGCTTCACATTTTAGCTTGAATTTCCCTACAGAATCATACCACCTTTTTCCAACGCGCTTTTCTTTCTTTCCTGGCAGCAGCTGTTGCCTGATCTAATATGCCTCATTACTTAATCTTCACTTATGTAACCAGGTCAATTCTTCAAATGTCAATATACTGGATGTTTTATAATCACCTAGTTATTGTATGATTTGAAATGACTGGAGTCTTTCTCTTCGCCTTCATCTTGCATAATACAGTGTCATTTGTGATTCTCTACCAAATGGCCAACATGTTACCTTTTTCAAGGTCTGGGACTCTATAATTTGTTGGAATTTATGTGCCAATGTGCATCTTTTCTTTTTAACCCACAGCTGGTCAAACTATTGGTTGTTTCTTCTGGAAAACTTTAATACCATGGTTCTCTCGAGGCCTGTGCATCGTTTATTCTACCCACTGGTAGATAGCTCTTTATGGGAAAATTGCACAAGCCGAAATTTGTTTTTGTTCCATCACGACAAAGACCATTGGTAACTTCCCTAGCTGTGTTATCACCAGTCTCCTCTTCTACTACATTGCAAATGGCTGGAGTAATTCCTAATCGTAGCTCTTCCTCTTCACAGGCCGCCTCAAGCAAAGCATCTCCTTCCACTTCCTCAACTAAATGCTTGAAACACGATCCTCCATCTCCTGATAAACCTTCATCTTCCATATCTATGGAGCTACTTTTGGAGAAAATACGTGCTTTGCATCCATTTGTGGAGGAAACCAACAATAAGATCCAATTGTTGGAGGAAAAATGGTCTACAATGGAAAACAGAGTGACTTCATTGGAATCCCAAATACCACAGGTACAGGATAACTCTCAACGAATCTCTTCCTTAGAGAAAACAGTCCACAGCCTTCAACAACACACTGAAGATTTAGAAACAGAAATAGGAGGAACAACCCTCGTATTTATGGTTTGCCTGAATCTCTGGAGGGCGACGACCCTGTTTCTTTCTTCTCTTCCTTTCTGCAGAAGCTCCTGGATATTTCTCCTACTACTTCACTTAGCATTCAAAGAGCTCATAGGCTCGGCCCTCGTCCACCTCTCTCAACAGCTCCAGTTAAACCACGTGGTGTCATTATCCTCTTTTTGAAATTCACCGATCTGCTCTCAGTTCTCTCTGCAGCTAGATCTAAAAAACAAATTACTTGGCTTGGTCAGAAGGTGTTTTTGTCTCAAGATGTTTCCAATGCCAGAGCTTCCAGAAGGAAGGATTCCTGAATCTTCGTCCTCCTTTACGAGCTATTGGCGCTAGATACGGTTTGTTTCATCCCTGTATCTTCAAAGTGACATTCCAAAACCAAACTTGGACTTTTCAAGATCCTGCAGAACTTAAGAGTTGTATTCATATTCACACCACTAATGTTATGGATACTACTAATTCTTCAAGTGGTTCTTCACATGGTTGATTGTTTAATTTCCTTTCCTGCATAAGTTTCTGTGATTGTTCTATCCATTTGCTCTGTCTCTTTCTTGATGTTTCTACATTAGTTCTGTTAGTTAAGTAGTTGCTTTGTTCTCTGATGTTTTTCTCTTCTCTTCTTCCTCATGTTTACCATGTTGCCAGTTATATGCTAATCAGTTATATATATTTCTGTACATTATATCAACGTTAAGTGTCTCTTTGTTTTATTCAGACAGATGTGTTTATGTCTCTTCATCCCGTATGGTCCCTCTCCTACTTCCCTCAAGTCCTGATGCGTTTGGAATCCCCACGTCGGGTGGTTCCTTTTTTCCTGCGTTGTCCCTGCCCCATTGTCTGTTCTTTCTCCCCTCAGGTATGTTATTTTCAGTCATCCTTTTTGGATATGTACTGTCTCTTCTTTTTCCTTGTCTCTCTCTTTCCTTTTCCCTTTTTTCCTCCCTTTTATTTCTCCTCTAATTGTTCTATTCTCCTTTCTTCTCCCCTTGCTCGACTTACCTTATTCTATATATGACTCCATCACCTGTTTCTCTACATTTTCCTTCTCTCCTCTTCCTTTTTTCCTCTTCTTTCATGATCTTTTTTCTCTTATATCCATTTTTATTCTCTATGATGTGCCCAGTACTGTAAATTTTGTTCTTGTCAGAATTTTAATGTTTTTGCATTCAGAGTTATCTCTTGGAATGTAAAAGGCTTTATCAATCCTATTAAAAGACAGAGAATCCTTTCCCACCTTGCTTCTTATAATCCTGATATAGTCCTCTTGCAGGAGACCCACCTTACAGAAACTGAGTCACTTAAGTTAAGAAGAAGCTGGGTGGGTACGGTCTTATTCCCTCCATCTACTAATAAAAAAAATTGAGTTGTCATTTTATGTCATAAGAAATTAAAATGTAAAGTGTTATCGCAAGAGAATGATGCTGAGGGTAGATGGATTTTAGCTAAATTGTCAATTAATTCTGTTCCTTTAACTGTTTTTAATATTTATGATCCTACACATCCTGATTGTTCTTTTTGGCCTTTGATCACTCAAAAATGTATTCAATTTCGAGATGATTTGTTTATCCTGGGAGGAGACTGCAACCAAATAGTAGACCCTTTTTTGGATCGTAAATCTACATTTCGTTTTCCAAGCAAGACTCACAAGCACTTCCTTGATACTATTTCTCAATCACATCTCATTGATTCTTGGCGACTTTCTCATCCCGACACTCTTAACTGCTCCTTTTTCTCTCCCCCTCATTGATCTCTTTCTCGTCTAGACTACATCTTTCTTTCTCAATCTTTGTCTCAAAACGTACTGTCTTCATCTATTGAACCTATAGTTATCTCGGACCACGCTCCAATTGTAACAGACCGTGACTTATCCCATCCACATCCAAGATCTTCCCGATGGGGTTTCAATAATTCCCTTCTAACTGATCCCCTGTTTCCCTCCTCTTTTCGCTCCTTCGCTAATGAATTTTTTCTCCTAAATTGTGATTCTAGTACTTTCCCCCATATTATGTGGGATTCCTTTAAAGCTACTGCATGAGGTTTCATTATAGACTTTGTTTCTAAGAAAAATAAATGCTTTCTTCAGAAACGGAAAACTATATTAACTCAAATTAAACTTTTGGAACACAAATTTTACACATCTTCACAAACTTCTATTTCACCAGAATTGATACGAGCTAAGCTGGAGCTCGACTGATAATGCTTCTTCAATACTCCTTCACAGTAGTGCTCGCTTTTATGGTGGTCGAAATAAAGCAGGGAAACTTATAGCTAATTACCTTAAAACACGCAAAGAACGTACTTTTATTGATTCGATTTATTCCTTTGATAATTCCCTTCTTCATAAAGCTCAAGCAATACTCGATGAATTTAAACTTTTTATCAAAACCTTTACACACCAGAATCTCTCCCCACTCCTTCTCTTATCCAGACTTATCTTGACAAAATCCCTCCTTCTTCTTCCCATCTTAATCCCCTTGATCTCGAACAAGACCTTTCCCTTACTGAACTTTCCAAAGCTTCAAATACCCTCACTAAGGGTAAATCATCCGGTCCAGACGGTTTCTCAGTTGAATTTTATTTGCACTTTTCTGATTTGTTACTCCCTAAACGTTTGACACTTTTTAACTCATTTTATTCATCTGGTAAGACAGAAGGTACTTTTCAAGAGGCAACCATCTGCCTCATTCCCAAAGATGGTCGGGATCTTAAATTTTGCAAAAACTAAAGCCCGATCTCTTTAGTTAACGTTGATTATAAATTATTTACTAAACTGCTTGCTTTACGTTTAGATCCTATCATGCCCCATCTTATTGGGAAGGAGCAATGTGGTTTTGTCAAGGGTAGACTAACTTCCGATAATTCTCGTCTTTTTCTCTGTTTTAAATAAAGTCTCTTCCCTCTCTATTCCCCTAGCTGCTATCTCTGTTGAAGCAGAGAAAGCTTTCAATAGAGTCGATTGGTCCTTTCTGTTTGCGTCATTACGCTGGCATGGTTTTGGTCCTAAATTTGTATCACTTATTTCTTTATTATATTCTGCTCCCAAAGCCTCGGTTCTTGTTAATGGTCGCGTTTCATCTTCCTTTCCTCTCCAACGTGGCGTTCGTCAAGGCTGACCCTTATCCCCTCTTCTCTTCATTTTAGCTCTTGAACTCTTCTTGACTTCAATCCATAACAATGATTCTATTTCCGGTTTTCCTTATGGTGTTCACCAGTTGAAACTTTCTGCTTATGCGGACGACATCCTCTTATTCATCTCTGCTCCCGAGATTTCTATTCCTCCTTTACTTCTCGAATGTAATCATTTTTTGCAAGTTTCTGACTACAAGATTAACTCTGACAAGACTGAAATCCTCCTTCTCACAAAATTCTGTCTTCCCCATTTCCTCTCTTCCACTGGTTTTGCCTGGAATAGTTAAAAAATAAAGTACCTAGGCATTTGGTTCTCCAATTCTATCACCTCTTCTATAAAAACTCAATATGTCTGCTGCCCTTTCTCGAGTTGAGACACTATTCACCTCTTGGAGTCCCCTTTTTCTTTCCTGGTGGGGCCGGCTGGATTCGATTAAGATGATGATCACCCCAATTTTAATTTATATTCTCTCCATGCACCCCGTTCATATCCCATCTATAGATTCCTTAGGAAGAATAAAATATCCAGAATTGCCCTATCTTCTCTTCGGAAATCAAAATCTAATGGCGGTGTAAATTTCCCAGATTTTCGTCTTTATCAAAAAATCCTTCTCTTTACGACAGGTCTCACGATGGCTCACTTCGGATCTTTCCCCTTTTCCCCTCTTTGGCTCTACATTGAACAAACCTTATTATTACCCTTTTCCTTCAAAGAAGTTATACGTTTTCTGCTAAAAATTCTCATACTTCCCTCCCTTTGTTTCGACATACTTGTGTCCTCCTGAAACCTTTAGTTCATCCCTCTACCGTTTCCCGTGCATCTTTCTTAGACTCTCCTATTTGGCATAATTCCCTTATCCTACTTAACAACAGACCCATTTTTTGGAACGCTTGGAGGTCAAAAGGTATTTTATGGGTTAATCAGCTTTTTGATGGCGTTTCACCTTGCTCCTTTCCTCAATTTCAATCCTTGTTTCACTGTCCTCGTTCCTTTTTACAGAGATTTACCACTGTTATGGCACTTATTCTTGACATATATTATTCCCTTCCTCATTCTTCTTTATCTGATATCCAAAACCCCCTTCTAAATATACTTCTTACTCTCCCCAAAAGCTCTCTTATATACAAATCTTTTTCTGCCCCTATTCCTGATCGCACTAAGTCCAAATTGGAACTTTCTTGGGAATCGGATCTTGGATGTGACTGGCCTACTACTTTCTGGGATAAACTCTGGTCCAGATCTTTAAAAATTTCTCGCTCTGCTTCTCTTTCCCAATCTCTGTTTTTCCTTTATCATAGACTTTATCTCTCCCCTGCCTCCCTTGCTCGTTTTTCTTCCTCTGCTGACTCTAACTGTTGGTCCTGTGGTTCTCTAGTGCTGACCTTTTTCATCTTCTCTTCTCCAAATTTTGGGAGAACGTTTGGGCTTACATTTCTCGTTTGTTTACAATCTCCATTCCTTATTCTATACCTCTTCTCTTGGCTGGAAGTCTTTCCGATTCTTTAGATCTCCCTCCACATGACCTTGGCCTTTTTGACCTCATGCTTGCTTTGGCTTGTCAACACATTTCCTTTAACTGGAAAAATCTTGCCAAACTGTCCATACAGCATTGGTGGAACACTCTTTGTCATTTCCATAGACTTGACGTTGCTTTTGCTTCTTCTTGCAAACCACTCATGAATAGGGATCTATTTGTGTTGCCCCTTACCACCTATTTGGACAGAATTGTTTTAAAAAATTCTCTGCATATAACTTCTGATAATTTCAAACCCCCTTGGAAAGATTTTGTCTCTCTTCTTTATTATCCACCCTGTTAAGCTATTATATATATGTTGATATACTCATTAGATGTATTTATATTTACTTATGCATTTACAGTATTGTATCTAGTATATTTCCCTCTGTTTTCTTTCTTTATATTACAGCATTAGTTTTTCCTTTCCCCCTCCTGCTCCTCCTTCCCCTTTTCCCCCCTCTTGACCTTCTATAAACCCCACAAATTGCTTTTACTCTTTTCTTCCAGTCATCAGCTAATTTCTTTTTGATATTGTTATATTTGAATTCTTATATTTATTGCTGTTGTCTTTATTTATTCAAATTGCCTATAAAGCTTTTCAAACACAAAAGAATGGCATCAGGGGTTTGAACAGGATTCTAAGATGGCTGATGCCTATGACGGGAGCACCCAGCCCGGGTCCCGAATGCCCAGCCCTCCCTACATCTAAAACACCATCTGGGGTCCAGGGAAGCATGAAAAACTGCTGTCCTGCAGATTACAGACTGCACGTTGAAGTCAAGATGGCAGATGGCGGTCCTGCAACTATCTTCTAAACATGGGTCAGCCTCCCCTAGACCAAGCACAGGGGTGACCTGATCAGTGGATGCCCTCCCTTGCTGGGCTGATGGAGTTGTGGCTGGGATCAGCCAAATGACTGGCAACCATGTCAAAGAACCCATACAGGCCTGAACCTAGCCGCACAGAGGGCAGGCTCCTTCCCCTAACCCACCTCCCTCTGAGTATGGACCTTGGGCCACTGGCAAGCAGCTTTCTGTGCAAACCAGTGAGTGACCAACAACTCCTCAGAATTGAGACTTTGACCCTGTGTGGGGCCATGCAAATGTTTCTCACTTGATTAGTCATGCAGAGACCCTAGAGATTTGGACATGGAGGGGTCCCTAGCCACAATAGGGTTCTCTGAGTTAACAGCCATTAATCCATGCTCATCTGGTGAAAACTGTAACCTTACACCTGATGCCCATGGAGGCCACCCATATTTTATATAGGGTGGGGACCCATGCAGACACACACTTGAAGTTGCGATGTGGCAGATAGGGACATTGTTCACATCACTAAGTTAGCATGAGCCCTGCAGCCTTGATGTCACTTTTGCACACGTTACTACACTGCTTTATTTTTGCAGGACTTTCACATGGGAACTGTTTGCTGTGTCCGTTCTCTGTTGTTCCTGGAGTTTAGTCTGAACATTGTAAGCAAGGTCGATAAACAATGCCCCTTGTTATTCTGTTCTGGTCAGGCCCCAGCACCTAGAGAAAACACACTAACACAGTTTATGCTGGAAGCTCGTACTTTGATATTAGGAGAATACATGTTTAGGTAACCAATACTTGGAGAGGGACCTTCCTTTCCAGGAAAGAGAGCAACACGCAGTTCCGATGTAGAAATCCCATCTATGTTCTAAGGTATGAGGTCTGCTAACAAAACCCAGAGATCTTCTTTTATATCATAATACTCAGTCTTACCAAGGGGAGGGAGGTTAGGCACTATAGTCATTTCTCCATTGTCTTTATACAATGACATCTCCCTTCCTAATGTATGGACGGGCTGTGATGCTAACTGTATTACTGTTATGCATTTTTCTGCTTGTTGTGGCACGTATACTGCATGTTAGAGCATGTTATTTTAAATAAACATTTTAAACTATATTCTTGTCTTGGTCAGATCTTACTGTGGACAGGAGCGAGAGTGTGAGCGAAACGGTGTGTCTTGTTACCACGATCCCAGAGCTTCAAGTTGGGGGCACAATCCTGCTCCAGATGCCCTGATCCTTTGAACTATAATAAACCTTCTCAAAGACTGCTGCAATGCAGACGCTGCCCCTTGTGACCTTGGTCCACTTATGCCTAGACGTCTTTGGAGAGGGAGCTGCAAGTTAGCCATGTGTGGGTGTTATGTGCTGGTCCCATTGCCACTGCAACATCCATCGGCAACATGGAGAGCCTCGTTACTCTAAACCTGGCTGACTGGGCTCAGGCCAGCTCCCGAATTTATCACAGCAACAGAGCACCCTAGAGAGGATAGGCGGAAAGGTGAAGATAAACCAGACCAATACTGATCTACTGCATCAATCCAAGACACACAGGACCAGCATGGATAAAAGAAGTAGCTCAGACAAAGAATCCGGGGGCAGTATCGAAGGTGGGGGAGCACCTTGAACAAGGTACTACTAGATATGTTTTCCTTCAAGCATTTCAGAAAATCAAAGATGACATCCAAGTGATCAAAACAGATATCTGTGGGATACCACATGAAAGATGTGGAAAAAGGCCTCTATGAGCAAGTTGACAATTGTGATTGGCTCCAACAACGTATTGTTGACCTCACAAGACAACATATCATCCTCAAGGAGAAGTGCAAATTCCTTGAGAATAGATCCAGATGGAATAACACTGTGATTTTGCAGAATAGTGATCTATCAGAATACGTAGAGAAACGTTTTGAAGCTATACTGGAAAGTGTGGGCCAGGCGCTGACCAGACTGGACGGAATGCAGAGAGTCTCTCAATGTTAAGGGATCCCCACTCCGACACTGTGACTAGAGTTCAGTCATACAAGGAAAAGGAAACAACCATATCGAGCCTGAGAAGGAGGCCCTATTCCATTCAATGGCACAACAATACAAATATTCCAAGACTTATACCCCATCACACTTACGAACTGTATATCATTCAGACCCGTCATAGAATTGCTATAGCCTAAACACATAAAATACAGGTGGAAGCACCTATTTTGGATCATTTTCCTCTGGCAGGGCACATAGCATGCACTAGCCTCCCTAGAAGAAGTGTGCTCACTCTTGGGGTTGCGTGAGCTAATCAACACTTGAGTTCTTGTGACCATGTTGGACATGAGAGAAGCAAGTGAGTCCTGAAAAATGGTAACCAATAAAAGTTGAAACTCGTAGCCTGGCATGCAAAAATCGCAACTGGTAAAGAATGCACACTGACGCACTTTTGTGATGTGTCAAGGAGGAGCATGGATTCTCCACTGCCTAGCCAAGGTCCAGACAAAATACAACAGCATACATTAAATGGCAACTAAGGTGGCCACTACGGGTTCTTGCCCCAGTTGGGCTTTTTGGATACAGGGCAGGTAAAGTGGGGCCCGGTCAGAAACAAGCCAGTAAGAGTTGACAGGGCTGTTACTCTCCTTTGGGCTTAGAACTTTGCAGGTTTGGAAGTGTGAGAAGAAAGAGGGAAGAATAGAACCCAGGATCTAAATCCTGCCAATACCTCCCATTTACACATTTACTGCACAGTTGAAGAGTTGTATTCTTTTTTTAATCAATAAATAACTTTATTTGGAGGCAATTAGCCATCCATAAAAGCAGTATATAATAGAAAGCAGTCATAAAAAAGTGTACAAAAATACAATTCATAGCATCAAAACAGAATTTGTGCAGTTGTATTCTTTATGTTGCTGTTGCTGGTTTGGGAAAGGAGTGGGGCAAGTAACACCACTACCTGATCTACACACTTCAAAGCACACACACATGCGACAACACCGCCTCTTGCCCAAATATTCAGTGCCCCATTCAATACTGTTTATGATGGTTAAAACCGCCCGCAATGCTCAAAAAGCAGTTGTGAGGGTGATTCTTATTCAGGAGCTAATCATCTCCTCTGCAAGGGAGAAGCCACACTGGTCAATCTTCTGGAAGAATTGATTCCTCTGAAACAGAAACACAAAGTGAACTCCTTCTAAGAAAATTGGAAGACAGTTGACTTTCAGAAGGAGCCGGCTTCCATGAAGGAGGCAACAAGGCAGGCAATCTGTTTTCAAACAAGCTCCAAATGGTGCAACCATAGAGCTATATTGGGGAGTTAGGGATACAGGGGAGACCCAAATGACCAGCGACTGCAAATTGCATGCATTTGACTCCCATCATGAGGAGTTATATGCAGCCACCCAGACAGACTCAACAGCAACATTCTCACACCTGTGTTTGGTCTCCTTCTACATTCTACCCCTATAGAGTTGGAACAACTGGATGAGCCCACTTTAGTCACAAACATCCTTACAGTATTTAAACATCTGAAGTTGGGCAATCTGCATGGCCAGACAGGTAGATTCTAGCAATTTACAAGCAATTCAAATCTTTGGTAATCCCACTTCTTCCTGAGGACTTCAACTGCCTGAAATGCTGCCAGTGGTTGTCCTAGTCCATGGCTGCAGAAATAATCACCCTGATTGTGAACCCAAATAAAGACCACTCCTCATCAGCGTCCTGACAACCCACCTAGAGCTCCTGATTCATGCCTACTGGACTGTAGTGACAATACAAAAGGTTTTCTCCATCTGATAGACTTGACATGTAAATGTCACAAGGACATGGTATCACTGTCCCTGAACTCGGAGGAAGCATTCAATAGGATAGTCAGTGGCATGATGAAGGCAGCACTTGTTATATAGCTGATTTCAGGGATAGATTTAGAAGTTGGGTTGATGCACTTTACATCTTGCACTGGGCCAGAGTACGAGTGAATGGTAAAAGTTTCTTGAGGACAATGATTCAGAGGGGTACACGACAGTGCTGCCCTCTCTCTCCTATGCACTTCACAATCTATCTGGAATCACTCCTGTAGAAGATTAGGGCACAACAGTGATTGCAGCACCTCAATGTTCACCAAAAATATTTAGGGTGATGAGATTTTGCTATCCCTCGCTTCACCCCAACACTCTCTGCAGGAATGAATCCCTCTATTAGAAAAATATCTCTCTATGGTAGGCCTCCAAATCAATCTTCATAAATCAGAGGGACTGAAACTATTCACGTCCTTATTGACTTGAGGCCCCCTTTCAATTGACAGTAAAAGAGCTCACATATGTGGGGATCAACTAAGCCTAGATCTTGTCTTGGCTTAGGAGAGTTACATGACTTAAAATGTTGATTCTCCTGAAAATATTCATGTCTTCCAAGGATCAGCTAAAATGTATCTACAGTACCTTTGCATGGTGCAGGAAAACACCCAATTGCATAAATGAGCTTGCAGGACACACCCCAAAACAGGCAGGATTGGGTTTGCGAGATATAAGTTACTATTATGGCACAGCACAGACATGCTATGTGATGAATCTCTCCTGGACAAAACAGACTAGTTATGGTGCTTCGTAAACCAAAACCTAATAGTCTGCCTGCTAGGAAAGGTCCTCTGGGTCCAGAGGCGTCAAAGGTCTAGAAACCTTTACGTCTCATCCATAACTAGGGTAATGTTAGAACCCTAGGTCTATCTGGTCTTCCACTATGGACTCACCTCTTCCATAACACCCTTTGTGGAGAACGTGGACTTCTCGCTGGGACTCAATAGAATCTAATTTCAGTAAGGGGAAAAGTAGGTATGCTTCTGACTCTGCAAATCCTAACCACAATGGGGAAATTTGTGCTTTTGACGATATCAAAATCAAATATAAAATCCTAGAGAGGGAGTGATTTCATTACTTACAACTTAAGCTTTGGGTCACACAGCCTCATATAAAGGACTGCACCACAAGGCCACTTACAATCGTTGAAAAAATCCTACGCATTCTCAAAAAAACACAAAATCTAGGCTACACCCTCTATGCTATTCTCTATACAAGCCCCCACAGCTCAGAGGCTATGTGGGGAGCTGGGAGCAATCAACAAAATATTATGGACATGCCCCAAGTTTCAGGAGCTTTGAGAGAATGTGCTCAATAGTATAGTATGAATTGAGGGCAAAGAAGTTGAGAAAAGCCCAGTACCAATCTTTTGAGGTCTACCAGTAAACAAAACATAACCACCCCACTCAACCAGAGGGAAAATAATTTCTTACCTTCTACTTGCTGCTACACAAACCATTTTTGGTCTGTGGTGTAAGGTAATGGCACCTACTTCAGAACTATGGCTCCAAAAGCTTCCACAACTACTTGCTTACGAGAAAATAGCATAAAATCTGAAAGGATTAACTTACACATTTAACAGAATGTTGGACCTAAAATAGCTAAATAAAGTTAACAGATATCTAACCTGTCCTAATAGATTGTGAGGCCTGGGCCAAATGGACAGTGAAAAGTACATGCTTGCGGGATATCCAACATAATGGGTTGTGGGGGGGATAGAGTGTGAAGTAGGTGCTGCAGCAGTGCTTTAGATCTGGTGTCATGGCAGGGTTCGGGGGGTGAGGTGGGACTGTTTGTTTTATGTTTATGGGGTTATGCCCACCCTAAGTTGCATATTCTGTAAACTCAATAAACATTTAACCTAAGAAAGGCATCAGACATCCACTCATTCAGAAAGAGCCTCGTCCCCACCTGTTTAGAAAATATCTAAATCGAGACCTCCCATGATTATGTGACCATACACACATGAGCTCTATGACTCCTAGCACTCTTGCAAATTAATTTCAGCCACACTTAATGAGTTCTTACTGTACCCTATAAATTCTATCCTTAAAGACACTGCCATTCAGATCTATCCACTAGTAATTCCTGCCCACTTTCTCCCTCTATCCTTACCTCTCTCTTCTTCCCTTCATACATACCCTCCATTGCCTCTCCTACAGTTTACGCTCAGTTCATTGTTCATGTTAATGTGTAAGTATATCCTGCACCTATAGTTATGTGCTGTTTCCACGGGACAATTCCTTTTTAAGAACAGCACTCTTGGTCACTTTTCAAGAATTTAGTGGCTTATTTATTAGATACACAGAAGGACAACACCAAAAATATCCCTTCCCCATGCAGGTTCCTTCTGAACTGACTGCTTACACAAGTTCCAACATGAAGATTCGAGATGTTATAGCTAAAGGTCCATTCTGGAGCTACGAAAGCAATAACATCTACATACCTAAACACAACACAATATAATAACTGTAAATATAACAAATAAGGACATAAATTAGACAAAGAACTTAAAGTATATCTAAGTCTTCAACACAAAAGAAAACTACTTACAAACATAATCCTTCATCCATGCTGGAAACCGTGAACATCTTTTAGAGGCATCATCACAAGACTCACCTCAGAGACAATTTCCTCCATTACCTCTGCATCTAGTAGTTCCTTCAACTTTTACTTTAAAGGCTCCAACATCAGATGCGGCACCTTCTTAACCTTATCTACCACTGGCCTGTCATTATTCTTTATAACTATATGATCTTCAAAACAAATTTAGTCTGTCATTTATTCTTCAAAAACTCCAGACAACATATATATGGTGTCAGTGATATGCTTAAACCCTTTTAGCTTCATAACCTTTTCTTGTACATTGGAATTGAGAGTTATACCCAAGTCTCTTTGTGTCTCATCCTCAACAAACAATCACCCGTCTTGGCAACGTAAATATTACCCCATGTTTCTTCACTCCTGAAACTGATCACCATGGACACAAACCCAATCACATCAATTTAGGAACCATCATAAGCAAATGTGTTCAAAACATTTTATTACATCTCTGCTAGAAGTATCATCCCAATGAGAAACCCCAAGCAACATGTAGGGTGATCCATAATCCGCCAGAACCATCAATTCCTTCCCACCAACCAGGACTTTACATTCAGGCATCAATAGCTCATCTAGATCACACCCCACTGAATCATTCTTCTTATTAGTGACCTTGAATAAAATATTTTTCACACCCTCGTTCAATTTGGTATGCACGGCTATTTTCACCTTTAGTTTCCAAATTAATTTGACACAGTCAGGCATAATGGCCTTTCTTTCCACATTTCCTACATTCAGCACTTTTTGAAAAACATTTGGGACTGCTGGCTTCTTGTTGACTATTTCCATAATAATAATTCTGAAATGTATTTGCACTTGTCATAAACAGTGCATTCTTTCTTCTGTTCATCAACTCTAGACACCTCAGTTACTTTGTGTCCATCCTTCCTTGTCTCCTTTATGCAACCCTTACCATAGTCTTTCCCCTCAAATATACCAATGGCATCTTTCAAACTAAGATTTCTTGCTGGAAGCTTCTCTTTTTTTAAAATTGGTATTGGAAAAAATGTTGAGCCACAACAATACCATTGACAAGAACTAATAGACCAGATCGTTCTGAATGCAACAAAAAGAAAAAAAGGAAAACAGCTATAGGGTCCTTATTTCACAGCTTACAATAAAGTGCAGGGTGGATCTTGAACATCAACCTGTCAAAGACAAGCATGAGAGAAAGAAAAAACGGCTATGGAATATAGTCCAGGCCAACTAGAAAACTAATCAAGAAATGTTTAAAGCACTCTGCGCCAGCATATTTGTGCGACTTATGTAATCTAAAGTTACTGCTGCCCCAAGATTCTTTCTCCAATTTATCCACCTCATGTTGGAAGGGATTGACCCGCCACCCCACTTCAGCCGATGAGATCATTGTATAGATCAAAACAAATGCCCCTCTTGAGTGGACCTCTCATCACGTAATCAAGGGAGCTGTTAGGGAAGCAGTCAATGTGTTCCGTCTTCAGACTCTGGAGAATATGCTGGGGCTGTAAGCATCAAAAGAATCCAGCACGGGGGAAAGAAAAACCTTTGGTGCAAAGTTTCATATGAAAGGAGAGTAGCACCCTCATACAAAAGAGCCTAGAACTCTCCCAGCACTCTATACAGCACTCATGAACCTGCCAAGGAAGATTGGAATTGTAACCTAGATAGGTATATGCAGTAATAGAGAGTGATACCTAGTAGCCACTTTTCAAGATAGGACCAGGTAGAGTGGAACACCCTTCAAAGTCTCCTTTTGAAGTAGTTTGTGTCAATAATACTAATGTGTGGCACAGAAGCCTTTCCCACCATAAATATTCTGGAAACATAAGCCCCAAATCCCACGACTCCCTACCCAGGACCTTAATTTGTTGTGACATAAATAAAGCCAGATATCATACCCACAGGCCTGGTAGTAAGAGCCCCCCTTTCTCCAGTGGCAACTGAAGAAGCTGTATGCTGGGCCTAGGCTTTTTATGGTCCCAGATACATTTTTGCCAAGATGCCTCAATCTAACAGAAAAAAGGCTTGGGAAGATAGATAGATATACATCTAAAAAGATATAAATAGCGAGGCAATATAATCATTTTATTCAGGTTGCACCTTTCAATTCAGCCCAGATGTAATCTGTTCCACTTGCTAAAGATCTCTAACATCAGTGTGAAGGTTTGACTGAAGTTATAATCAAATATCTTTTCCATATTTAACGATAGTTCAACACCTAAATATGTTGCCAAGCTTACCAGATGCCTGTCTTGTTCTGGGGAGGAAGTATTAGCCAATAGTTGTGTTTCATCGAGATTACGTTTAGACCCTAAAAAAAACACCAAATTCCCTTGCTATTGTTTCTATTGCCAATAGGGAGGCTGACAGAGCAGAATTCAGGGTAGCCAGTTGTCCGCGTAGGCTAGAACCTTAAGCTCAAGTTGATGCACTTGCAATGGGAGAATGTCATTTGACCTCTTCAAAGCTTGGTTATAGGGCTCAATATAGAGTTTAAAGAGCTGCGGCAAAACAGGGCAGCCATAATTGCCCAGAGAAACAGTCAGGAGACCCGGTCAAATGTCTTTTCTGCATCCAGCACCCAGGTATAGATTTTGAGGTTGGCGTTTATCAAAGATATTGGGCTATACAAACTACAAAGCAAGGGGTCTTTCCCTTTCTTGTGGAAGATAACAATATTAGTCTACGCCCAGGACCCAGGGATCTGTCCCAGTGATGGAAGGAATTAAAGAGATATCAAAGGATATGAGCCAGAATATGTGAAAAAGCTACATAGAATTTGAGAGGAATTTGGTCCGGCTTGGAAGCGTTCTACCTTGCCAATAGGCTGACTGCAGCCTGGACTTCGAACAGGGTAATCAGGTCCTCTAAACTGGACCATTGTAGTCCAGTCAATTCACAATGATAATTCTTCCTAATAAACCGATTAGTAGCATCTGTGAAAGTGACCCCATCCTCCTAGAACAGCCAAGCGGTGATCTATAGAAGCAAGGGAAGAACATATACGGGCCTCCGCCTTACCTTGCTCCTTCTGCAGATATGAAAAATATTTTAAAGTATGCCCTCAACAGAAGGCTTTAAGTGTGTTCCACATCGATAGAGTAGAGGCCAAGGCATTATTCTGCTCCAAAAATTTGCTCATTTCCCTATTCATGAAACAAATAGAATCTTCATGGAGAAGAAGTCTTCTTCCAAAGGTCCAGGTATGAGGCTGAAATGGTTGAGAGGAACACTCTAGTAGGCCTGGGCTAAAATTCCGTTCCGCTCCTGGAAATTGCGATAATTTGACATTTTTGCGTTCCTGCGTAGAGCGCGAAAATGTAAAAATTTCCGCAATCTGCATTTTACCGGAAATTTCTTGCTTGCTCGCGCTGTAAAATAATACATTCTCGCATGCGCGCGATCACCTTACCTGAATCCCCGCGTTCGCCGACAAGTTTTCCCGATCCGGTCGCGTTCTCCACGTGATGTTGGATTGTTGGTAGCCATTTGCGCTATCTCGCGACAGTTCGCGCCCTCAGTAACGTCATTCGTCGCGCGATCACGTCTTTCTTGAAAACAAGATGGCCGCGCCCGCAAGCAACCGCATGGGTAAGTTGGCGAGCCGCGACCACGCAGAAAATACCGCGAACGGGCGGGAAATAAACTTCCGCATCTTCGCAATATTTCCGCGTGTTTGCGGAGATTTAACATTTTCGCGATAATTTGCGAAAGTGAATTTTCGCAAATTCCGCCCACCCCTACACTCTAGGCGAAGATAGAGGGACAGTGAGTTATGGTCAGAAATCACCCTCGGGTTTAGAGGGACATTGTGAAGTGGTAAAAAGAATGGATAGCAAGGAACATATCAATCAGTGAGAGTGTATTTTGAGGGGCCAAATGGAAGGTAAACCCAGACTCTCTAGGATGGCAGCATCGCCAGACATTTACAAGGATGTAAGAGGCCATTAATTTCTTCAAAGCCTCCCTTGAGTGCTTTTCCTATTAGGAACTGTACTCGTGACCTTCGACGAGAGAAAGCAAGCCGGGGTGAAGGGTAGCATTAAAATCACCACACACTATCAGAGGTTAATTGCTGCAACTTGGCCAGAAGGTCATAAAATACTGTGAGGTCATCCACATTAGTAACATAGACTATACATTATGTAAAATGAAAGCTCTCCCTGGTAATCACCATAAGGAGCCATCAGTAATTTGGATCCAGAATATGCTCAGCCATAGCCCATCTCCTTTCATGCGCCAGAAGAGCTACTAGCTTCTGAGAGGGGGTAAAATAAGTGGTTCTGAGGATGTAATAGCCCAAATCATCTAGCAGAGAGATTTGAGTCTTGGAAAGGTTGGTCTCCTGCAAGCAAACAATATGTGGACGGACGCAATGTAGTTTCTCCCCTCCTAGATTATATTTGTGGGGTGCCTTGATGCCGTTCATGTTCCAAGAGAGGATATGTATTTGCTGATCAGTATTCTCCACACAATTAGCCTTAATCATGATCTATCCAAAACCTGGCATACACTGCTAAAAGAGATAAAGACATCCTCCAACTCTGAGAAATATCCCCGTTGAAATTCACATTGCTCTTTTCCTCCAGCAGTTTTTGTTCTTTTTCCCCTACCACCCCAGCCCAACTTTTGCTCCTCATTTTAATGAAAAAACCTAAGCTCGCTTTGTGAACCAGCCCCCATGAAAAACCCTCCCAGCTGCCACCGACTTGAATCTCAACCCCCCAACTAAAGACCAAAACAAGGCCATTCCCTTCCCCCTGAAGAAAAGATATCCAACCCTGTAAGTAGCAGTGAAAAGCAAAGCCCTCCCTGAGGGACACCGAACTCAAAGACATCAAAGACAATGACCCGAAGGCCCAGACACCCTTATGTAAAACCAAGGAGAAAGAAGATAGTAGCGATAAAAGCAAGATCAAGGGAAAAAGTCTCCCCACCAACCCATTACTTTAGATTGCAAGCAATTATAAGTGAGAAGTATAAAAAAAGAAAGCCAACTAGAAAGGGTTTAGTAGCCGGCCTCTAGCAATGAGTCTGTCCACATGTCATTAAACTGGCTGCCTTTTCCGCAAGTCTCACAACATATCATTTCAATGGCTGCCATTTCTGCAACAACTCTACACCCTTTGAGCTTCAAAACAAAAATGCACTTGGCCCCCATTCTTGATCCGCAGGGTAGCCAACTCCATTAATAAAATGGTGGCCTCAGGCGTTTGAGGAGGAGGGATATCCTCTCGTAGTTGCCACCACATAACCACTGTCTTGTGGCAGAAATCTGAATGGACCAAGAACTCAGCTCCAGAAGCTTTTATCTGTGACCTTGGATGGGCTGTCTAGAAAATCTCTTGCCTCAATAAGAAGGTACGAACATAAATCAGTATATTCCGTAGATAGTGAGGTGGTAGACCCGGACTGGGAAACGATTCATGATGTTCATGTACCAATCCTTTAGAGCGGCAAAGCACTCCCTGAAGAGATGGACTATATATCCTCAGGGTCATCCCCCTCAGCACCTTCTGGAATGCCAAGGACCCTAAGATTATTCCTGCGGGATCTGTTCTCCAGGTCCTCAACCCTAGATAAGTGTGTACACAGCTGAGACTCGTGCTGCGAGGATTGTGTTTTGACTTCCTCCACAACTGCCTGAATGGCCTCCAGGGTTGCCCCAACTTTACCATGGAGCGTGTAGAGAATATCCTTATTCCTAGAAAGGTTCCTCAGGACAACTTGCCTCTTTAGTTGAGCAGCTTTGAGTGTAAGGGAGTACTTATGATACACTTCCCTGTGTTGTTGCGAGAGCTCGTAAATGGCTGACAAGGTGGGGGAGCCAGGCTTAGTAGTGGGAGTGATGAAAGAGGCCTAGGCTCAACTCCCGCCAGCCTGTGTTGGCTGTGAGGCAGCAAGAGAGGTTGGAAAGGTAACTGTCTCCAAGATTGGGGGAAGAATTTGTGGGGTTGAGCTCCATGCCACTGAGATCCTACACTAGCTCATCTTCAGTTGCCAAGACAGATGAGCGGGATCGAGGACCCCTGCCAGAAGACTTGTGTTACCAGGTCTTCAAATTTGAGTAGTTTTAATAAACCAGCCCCATTCTCCTGTCCATTACTATTCGATGTCAGCCGACCTCCTACATCTTTGACTCTGACTGGCAACCAATCCAAATCCTTAAGACTTCTCCGTCCAGGGCACTACCCCCTGGCTCATGGTTCTCTGATCAGAGTCTGACAGACTCTCAGAGTCTGAAAATGAGAAAAAAGCCTGGGGGGAATTTCCTGTGGGGCATGAGACTGCAGCTGAGATTGTCATCTTTTGAGGGCCTTTCTGGTGAGGGTCAGGGTTAGGCCCAACGAAGACTGTTGCGGAGGCGTCTGACCTTATTGACAGCTCTCTTGAGCTGACAGCGATAATCTCTGATGAACCCCCACACCCACCAAGGGTGTTCAATGTCACCATCTCCCCAGCTGTATGAACAGCCAGCTTATAGGAAGAGATATAATGACCTAAGGTTCTCTAGATCGATGTTGAGTAGACTGATACGGCTAGGAACCTTAATGCCGCAATGCGTATTTATTTCGATGTGACCCCCAAATTGTTATCCTGATTCTGCAACTTGCCTCTACCAATGACAGGCCTCTTGACGGATGACTGTATTCCTATCCACTGCAATGACTGCTTTTCTTGACCCGAATGTTATTAGTATTTCTCATCAGCTGGTCCCTGATCAATGAATCTGTTGACATGGAACTAGGAAACCAATAACATCTACAAGCCTAAACACAACATTATGGTTATGTGTAAAGATCTCTAATACAATCTGGTGAAGTGGCGCTATAGAAAAACATTGTAAAGAAAAATACATTCTTCTGCTCATTTTATAACTGTCTAGTTTTCACATCACTAGTCAACTGAAACAAGAAAGTGTCATAACTAATTTGCTGTTAAAGTTATTACAGTGGATACATTACATCACATTGCCTGTTGTCAGATCCAGGAGAGAGCAGTCAGGTTAATGAGCAGAATTTAGACTGCTAGTAGACACAGGGAAAGGGATAAGTAGTTAATCAACTATAATCAATTATATTAGTTGATTAGGTGATGGTTATGCTTAGGCGTTGTGCTGCTGAATTTCATGACAAGAAATCAGGAATCTATTCACATGTTTACTCTACATTCTAAAGGACAGTTCTTTAAAGTGACAAACTGATTAAAATGATCAACTGCTACTTGTGTATTAAATTCGCAATACAGATTTCATATGTATTACATGTATTTACAACTATATTTTGTTTCATAAGGGCCAAAACCTTAATCATTTAAGAAAGTGTTGAGGAAGAAGGCTATTACGACTATGTGTTAATACAAATAAAATACCCTCTAGCATGCCTTATAAGGGCATTGCAAGTCACCTCGGAGTTCTGTGACTCTATACAGAAACTCTGCCTTTGGTGTTGTTTCTGTACATGGCCCTGGAACTCCCCATTCCAATATCCTTATACATGTGCTGGGGGGAGGGTGAAGGGGAAATTTTTCTCATGTATAATAAATGGAAGTCTGTAATCATTAGTCACCTGCAAAAAGACAATGGCATAGCCACACTAATTATATCAATTATTAGGGTTTAGTTGTGACATCTCAATGCATCTGCCAGAGACAGCTGACAATGTGAATGACAGGTCACTAATCAGAAATGCAACAAACTGCAGGTGGCACAATGAAAGGAATAACTAGCTTTTTAGGCCTCCCTTCAGCATTGCAACTGCTTTTAAAAGTGACTTACATTTGTCTGCTTAATATATATTTTGCAAGTAGTTTTTTGCTGTCTTCCTGTCCTTCCTGACTTACATACAAGGTTCCTAGGTGTGCTATGTTTGCTTGTTTCATGCAAATGTTGCCTATGTTTTACTTACTTACTATTCTGCTAAATCTAGTACCCTCTTCCTCTTTTTTTTTTAAATAATTTTTATTGAAGTCTATAAATATTGCAATACATTAAATACATTAAGATCAAAATATCCATTTAATAAAAGAGAGTTACTATCGGGCATATCATTAAATTTCCAAAAATTTATAAATATCACAAAGATTGCCTAAAGCACTTAAATATCAGGGGGAAATACATTCAAAACAAAACAATAACCCCTCCCAAACTTAATCAAAATATGTGACCCAGATTTTTTCAAACTTCCTAAGGCCCCCCACCCGAAGTGCATAAATACGTTCACTTCTTGCATTTTATGGACCCACTACAAGGCAGAGGGAATCGAATCAGTACGCCACATTTGCAATAGTAATGATCTAGCTACTGCCATTGCAATGTATACAAATTTTACCAATTGGTCACAAATGAAAAGGTCTGGGTCAAAACCGAAAATAATTAACAAATCATTCATTGCTAATTGAATACAACATTCAGTTTCCAAATAACAAAAAATGTCCTCCCAAAACTCCTGAATCATAGGACATTGCAGTATAATATGCGACCAATTAGCTGAGGGATGGATATTACAGCGGAAACAATTTGCTGCGTGATTGGCATACATTTTTGTAAGAGAAAGAGGGGTTCGGTAAAGTTGCCATTTACTAAAAAACAACATCCTTCGCCAGTTCGCCCCTCTTAATGTACTAAAATTCAATTTATTGACAACCGACCATAAATTAACAGAGATCTCAAAATCTTCATGGCCCTTCCATTTTTTAATTGCCTTTTGTCCAAGATCCAATCCCCTAATTGAGGCTAAACGCTTTCTCCATATCCCGGGATTCCTACCAGAAGTATCCTCTAAAAGTTCAGTGACCAACTGATGTTGTTTGCCAATTTGAGAAGCATCTAACTCAACAAGAAATTTAAGGAGGATATTATATGACCCTAAAAGAATAAAATCATTAATAGTTACTTGCGACATTTCAGTCAAAGTCAGCCATCCTCCATTCCTCAGAAAGTCTGAAACAATACAGAAACCTACAGAGGCCCATTTTGCAGTAAGTTCTGAGGATTGCGTAATTCCTGCTAATGGTAGACTGCTAGATAGTAAGGAGGCGGAATTTGTTACAGGAATGAAGTATCTTTTATAAAGTGCCTGTCGTTTTTAAAAAAAACAATGGAGACAATTATAGCGAACCAATTTGGGAGATTTAAAAATTAAGAGAGGGGAGTGGATCTGACTTTCCTTACACATAAGATCCACAAAACTATTAATAAAAAGGTTTGACTATAATTCAGGTTTAAATCTAGATAAATATTGTGCAAAATAAGCATAATAATAATCCCTGAGATTCGGAAGAGCTAAGCCTCCTTGGTCCACTTCTTCATATAAAGTGCTAAGTGCAATACGTAATGACTTTTTTGCCCAAAGGAAAGCTGTAAACATTGATTCTATTTGGGCAAAAAACGAACCTGATAAAATACATGGGATAGTTGAGAACAGAAAATTAAACAAAGGGAGAACAGACATTTTAATCAAGGCCACCCGACCCAGAATGGATAAAGGGAGGGAGTGCCAGCATAAAAACAAGGCCTGAGTTTTTCGAAGGAGCAGTGTGAAATTTAGATGGTATAAATCACTAACTTTTTCAGAGAAATATACCCCCAGATATCTATTAGGTTTGGTGTTAACACAGGGAAGAATATCAGGGTGCAGATCCCAGCTTGCTCCGCCACATTGGAAGATTTCAGTTTTCCTTTTATTGATACGGTACCCACCTAAAGCCTCGAAATCTTCAAAAAGCTGGAAAACTTAAGCCTGAACCTCTATCTCTGGCTTAATAATAAGCATAATGTTGTCGGCATATAATTTCAACTTCGCCATAGATGGAAATGGCTCGCCAACGGTTCGATAAAAAAGGCAAATAAAACCGGCGATAAAGGGCACCCCTGCCTTGTGCCCCGTTTTACTGTAACCCGCCCAATCACCAACGTATTAATTATAACATTAGCTTCAGCGTTATTATATAGATTATGAATCAGGGTCATAATCTTGGGGGGAATACCAAAATAACCTAAAATCCTGAACAATGTCTCCCACACGACGAGGTCACAAGCCTTCTCTGCGTCTAATAAAAGGACTAATGCGCGTATCCTCTGTGTATCAAAATAGTCGAGAGCCTCATTTAGGTAGTATGTATTAGTAGCCAGCTGCCGACCAGCAATAAAACCATTCTGATCCAAATGGATCAGTTGCGCTGCATATCAATTAAACCGAAGTGATAACAATTTGGTGACAATTTTATCATCTGAATTTAATAAGGTTATCGGGTGATATGACTTCGGATCCTCGCTGTTTTTATCTTTTTTCAAAAAACTGACTATATTACCCTGTCTAAAAGTCTCTGGTACTTCCCCCCCTCCTCCAATAGAGAATTTATTAATTGAAGACAAAATTCTGCAAATGAGCTAAAAAAGATTTTTTAAAATTCAGGTGGATACCCATCCGGGCCACAGGCCTTGCCACTTGGAAGATTCTTAATGACTCCCTTCAACTCTTCCATAGTAAAAGGGCTTGCCATCGATATTTTTTCTAAACCTGAAAGTGTCGGTAATTCATTTTTCTGCAAGAAACTTTCTAATAATGTCATGTCCACCATCTGTTGTTGGCCGTAAATAGACACATAATGCTGTAGCATAATTTCCCCAATTTTGGCTGGGTCATCTGTACGCAGAGTAGTTACAGGGCATTTCAGTACATTAATTTGATTTATAGCAGCTTGCTCCCTGACTTGCCAGGCTAAAAACCTACTGGTAAAATTGCTTTCCTCATAAATATTTTGACAAAGTTGTTGAAAGGAGCCTTCGCTCTGAGCGTGGTAGTTAGCACTAAGTTCCTGCTTGGCCTGATCGAACTGGTGCTGATTAAGCACAGAGGGTTTATTAAGAAATGCGGAATAGGACATTTGGATTTTCTGTTCCAAAATTCTCGTGTCTTCCCAAACTTTTTTTACAATTTCTGCATCTTTACCAATAATTAACCCCTGAATAAATGCCTTAAGTGCATCCCATACCAGGCTCACAGGTGCAGATTCACTGTTTTGTAGTAAAAATTCCTTAATCTCCGTCCCGATAAAACCCACCCAAGCTTCTTCATTAAAATAATGTCTGTTCAACGACCAACGTTTAGGTGATCTAACACAGTCTCCTAGCTGTTCCTCAAGCACCAACATAGCATGAGCAGAGAAACCATTATGTAGGAATCTCTGCTGGTTAACACACAGTCTCCGGGAGATCAGAAAGAAATCAATCCGTGAAGAGGTACGAAATCTACCTGACCAGCACGTATACGCTATTTTGAAAGGAAAGGCGGCGCGCCAGGGATCCTGTAGATCTAAAGTTCTTTCATAGTGTAAGGTTCTAAAGGATTTAGGTTTCAACTGCCGTTTGGCCTGCACTGAGGAATCTATTTTAGGATTCATTAAGACATTGAAATGGCCCCCCACGATCAGCTCACCAGGAACCTGCATTAGGGACTGAAACAAATCCTCATAGGTCTTAGGGTTGTCCTCAACTGGGGAATATATGCTAACAAAAGTAATTGGTCTCTGACTTTGTCTAAGAATGCAGGTAACCCAGCACCAGCGACCCTGTTGATCTTTCTCAAAATTAAGGACCTCCGCCTGAAGTTTTTTATTTAAAAATATTGCTGTCCCCCTATGGGAACCAGAAGATGAAGAGAATACCCTATAAACTGCCCAAGACCTAAACATAGAAAAATCTGGCAATTTTACAGTTGGCATATGGGTCTCTTGTAGAAATATCACCGCCGGGTTTTCTGTTTTAATCCATTGTTCAATTGCCTGTATTTTTTGGGGATTGTTGAGACCATTCACATTAAAACAAACAACCCTTAGCAATTCTTTACTAGCCATAGTTAAAACCTAGCCTGAACCAACACCCGATACAGATCCTACCCAAAGTTAAACGCGAATATGGATTTATAAGACATAAATGCATTTGCAATAAAAGGACTTCATTATTTTTGTTTCCTACTCACATCCCACCCCACGTACCCCCTTCCCCAAAAATGTGGAAAACCCCCCACCAACCACACTGACCACATTTCACCCCCCCTCCAACGTGGGTGTCATGTAATTACACCCGAGTGATCATACCCCTAGCCCCCCCAGCAATTCTCAGTTTTATCAAATATATTGAAACATACTAAAACATGCTCACAAATATATAATCCAAGTGACAAAAACCTCCAATTAGGATCAATCATAATTAAGAGGACACCTTGACCCCTTGACCTCCGAGAAACAGGGGCGAGAAAACACAACCCTAGCTGGCCCCACAAATTATAAAAATGTATCATGATGGCAATAACTAATATTTTAATTCAAACAGATTCCTCTAAACCCTGGAGCCCTGTAGAAACTCTTCCCCCATTTAACCTGGATGTCAACGGAGCCAACCATTACAAACAAACAAGCACCACAAAGCACAAAAAAGGTGCCGCCCCTACTATGATCTATTTAGCAGCTGAGCACCCAACATAACCTTAACCCCTTGTGTGCCCCGCCCTTTCCACGCCCTGTGCCGGGCGTTGAATTAGCGGGCGGGGTTCATGACGAGATAGTCTCGTCATGGGCACAGCGCAACCGCGGCCCATGACGAGACCATCTCGTCATGGGCACTCAAGGGGTTAAGAGGGCTATGGTTATAATAGTAAACAGAATCTCCCCCTCTATCCCAGAACCCTACAAAATCTCTATCAGTAGTTTCTGGGCCTCATCCAGATCAGAACACCCAACATAACCTTAAGAGGGCCATCAATAAATGAAGCAACGGGTAACTGTAACTTAACCCCCCAAAACCCCACAGTACCAGTACCCTAACCCAAATGGTTATAATACCAAACAGAATCTCTCCCTAAATCCCAGAGCCCTGCGAAATCTCTTTTAGTAGTTTCTGGGCTTCATCCAGATCAGAAAACATAAAATATTTGCCCTGAACCAGAAGCTTCAATTTAGACTGCTGGGCGATGGATGCTTGCGCCCCATTTGCTTTAAATAAATTGAGGATCTTCACAAATTCTTTCCTTCTACGCGCCGCAACAGCAGACATGTCTGAAAAGATACAACATTTTACAGTTTCATTCACTGGGAATTGTCTCTGCTGGACTGCTTTAGACAATATCCTCTCTTTTATGCAATAGTCTGCAAAATTTAATAGGATTGTCCGTGGTACCGTAGAATTCGGGAACGGGCAGGCAGGAACACGGTGAGCCCTGGTGATGGTAAGATCACCTTCAAACTCTGGGATGACCTTTTGTTTAATAAATGAGTCTACCCACTGCAGGGTTTCGGAGCCCTCAATTCCTTCCGGAATTCCCACTATTCGGAGATTAGCCCTCCGGGAGTAATTTTCTATCTCCTCCAGTTTATGCTCAAGGGTGTGGTTACTTTTAACCGCCGCTTTGGCCTCTCCCATTACGATGGTCATCTGGTCCTCTAAGGCTGAAATCCTAGCCTCTGCCTCCTACAGTTTAACTGGAAGGATTGACATTGTGCCTTCGATATTCTCTAGGCGTTGATGAAGAGTGGCAAGTTCAGCTTTCTGAGTTCTTTTCAACTCGCGGACCTCCTTCAGAATTAAGTTTAGCATATCTGTGACACTCATCTGAAAATCCCCAACGGGCTCCAGATTGGGGCTAGTGATAATCTGGGGAGGGTCCACCGCAGAAGCGAATCTCCCTTCAAAAGTCCTCTCAGGAGAGATCATACCTGTTAAGACTACAGGCTCTTGTGAAGGAGCCTGAACCTGGACCTGAATTGATGACTCAACTTGAGAAGTTGATATTGAACTGGGGGTGTTAGATATAATGGCGATCGATTATGATACATCAGTATTTTCCGGGATTCCCATGATTCCTAAATGTCCCACTTGTCTAACTATCTGAACAATCGGGAGAGTTAGAGATATTTACTCATCCTGATTGGATATTTGCTCTAAAAATGTTTCTGTGATTGCAATGGGACCAGTTTTCAATGCTGCTGATGTTGTTAATGCTGATGGAGAAGTAACAGCCGAGGATTCCTTAGAAGATTCCTTAGAGAGCTTGGGACCACAGCTAAAGCCAGGAGAAGGAGACTGCAGAGTTGCTTTTTTTTAAAATAATGAAAATTGTTTGGCTTCTTTTGTTACTCTCACTTTTTTAAGACCTTCGGACCCTGAGATCTCTTGTGGAGTGAATCCAGGCATAACTATAGCTGTGTTTTTATCAGCCACATCCGTTAAACCAGTTTGATCCGAAGGTACAACAGAGGCTGGAACCTCTTCCTCAGAGCTCTCAAAGGTCGAATCGAGGTCAAGCAAATTTGGAACGCTTTCTTTACAGGCCAGTCTGGCAGTTTCATTTATCTCCTTAGCCTGAGCACGGCGAGTTTTCACCTTAAGGCGGGCATTAAGCAATTTCCCCATTCTAGCTGCAGTTCCACCAGGGACGCCGCCTTACCATTCCTTGTAGCCCTTGGGATAGTAATATGGCGCTTTTAACTAAACATATACGCCCAATAAGGAATAGAGTTCAAAGGAGCTTCTACAGCAACTTTTCCCTTTGTACAGCGTGGGGTTAGGTCAAAAAAGTGAGGCAGATGGGACCAAAAATCTAGACTATTGCTGGCTAAAACAGGGCATGGAGAGGCAGCAAAAAAAAAAACCACAATGAAGCCCAAATCTGTATTGATTAAAGCAGGAAATACAGCATGCCAAGGCACAGTTTAATAAAACTGTAAAATCAAAAAAAAATGTCCAAGTTCAATATTGTATTGCTATTGCGGCAATACGATTGAAGAAATGCGGCACGCGTGCATCCGGACGGCCGCCACCACCACAGTCTTGTTGCCTGCCTTGTTGCCTGCATCTCCTTACCTCCAGCCGGCTCCTATCACACCTGGCAGCCTATCATGCCTGCGTACAAGCAGAAATCGCGTGGAAAAGCTCAAGAATGGCACCGTTGTTGACACCGAAAAAACGGAGAAGAAATGTGTTATTTTTGCGCCGTTTATGCACTGCTTTAGTCCACTTCAGTCCCCACAGCCGCGCTCTTCGGACATCAAAGGAGCGAGAACGCCGATGTCCCGCACACGATTCAATCCGCCATTGCTATTGCTGGGGGGGGCGGGCTCCGATCAACTGTGGCTACGCGGCGTGGTGCTTTGCGGCTATCCGATCATCCGACGAGATCGCATTGGGCACGGTTGAGCTAGTACCCTCTTCCTCGACGTTTACAGTAGTTGTGTATTTAGTTCACCACCCATGTTTTAACTTCAATGAGGGTTCATGTGTGATCACCAGGATTTGTGGCCGCAGTTTCCAACCTATGTGCTGTTTTTGTGCCCACAGTTAATATTATCCTTATGTTGCCTTTCGTAACTTCATCATCAGCACCATTGAACATGCCCTTGCATACATATCAAATAGGTGGACAGTCTGCAGTTTCTGCAGAAGCACTTGTGGATGAGACACTTACTGCACTTCGGTCCTACCATGAGGAGCTCCCCGTTTCTTTACCCCACATGCGTATAGTACTAATGTTGTATAAGGTTATCTTGCATGCTCTGGGTGTTAGTTATTCTGAATGCTGAATGTGTGTCTTGAGTGACTGTTCATTTTGAATATTAACTTACTTTGGTACCTTAGTCAAGGCTTTCTCATTGGGTCACTCGTCTTCTCTGGCCCCCTGTGAGATCTCGTACCAATTTTCTTATTACAGCCCCTAACAGATCCTTGCGGGAGTAAACTGGGCTGAAGTGGTTATTGATAAGTGAAGTCTGAGGGTTGGTAGGAGCCTTTTAGCCTTGTTGAATTTAAATTTTCAAATGGATCTGAAGGATTTTAGAGTGACCATGCCAATTCTCAGAACAGGAACTAGATCACACTTTAGTCAGTCAGTCAAAACATAGGTTTACTTAGACCATTGTCTTTTAAACATTTGTACAATAAAACCACCTCTTATTAATTGTTATACATTATAAAAGCATTTTGATTAAAACCCAACCGAATTCATAATAAGTACAATTCAGAATATAGGTTAAAATACATAATTCTTCGCCAAAACTTTATTTACTGATGATAAAAATCGCCCAAATGCACAAGTTACATCAAAATACCACATATTAAAAAAAATAAAAAATTACTTGCTGCCTTTCTCTAATACTATATTTTTGTAAAATTGGCCTCAGTAGCATCTTCCGTTGGACTAAAATCACAGACAATCATCTAAAACATGCACTATAACTCCTTTCATATTAAGAACGCATTTGCAAAGTCTGTTTGTGTCTCAAAGGGAGTGTTGTGCTTGGGAAGATAAAACCTGGTTAAACCCACAGCTGAATTTTAAAATACACCTTCTTAAGCATACATTTATCAGGCTTTCAATATTAGAGAATGTTTCGTCATCAAGTCAGGCATTCAGCAAAGGGGATACAGATTATTTATTCCTTAAATATCTCAAGTCATCTTCCCTAGCCATCTGTTTTGTCACCTTAGGGAACTCTGTTTTACTAATGCTTTCTAGGTTTGTCATACAACCTGGTAATTCTAATTTCTTAACTAACTCTTGATTTTTTCCCTGGCAGATCTTACTCAGCATAAGTCACTAATTATAATTTCCTTTTTACACAGTGTGGACATTTTGGGGCACTCATCAGTATCCATCCTTGCCTAAAAGCTTAAGGTCTCTGCAGATGCTAAATAGCTCCATGCTGTCAGCCCAATTTCTGTCCTAGTAGCATGTACCATGGTGGAGGGAGGTAGAGAGAGTAATCTTTTTAAATACCTACCCTCTCCCAAATCTCAGTTTGTTTTCTCACTGACATGGAAGCACCTCCACACCTTATTGGAATTGAGGCAGTACCATTCCCAAATATGATGGCTAAACTGGGTTTAAGGACTGACCTATGTACCTTTTGTTAAATTTCTTTAGTCCCCTTATCGAGGAAAGGCCCTTTGCCTGAAGCGATTCCAGGTTCTCTTTCCATGACAGGCTATTCACGAACCACAACCCCAAATATTTATAGCTACTAAAGGGTCCAGTTGAAATGTATCTTCTTAGTCCCAAAAGGTAGCACTTTAGTTTTTTCCAGGTTTATCATCAGTTTTTTGTTATCATAATAATTACCAACAACATCAAACTTCCTCTGCAGGCTAATTTCTGTCAGATTCATGATCACTAAATCATCTGCGTAAAGGAGACAGCTTACATATATGCCATCCATTTTAGGGCTAAAGCTATCAGGTAAGTTCAAAATTTTTGGTAGGTCTGCCTAAAAAATGGAAAATAGACTGGGTGCCAGAACAAAACCTTGTCTGAGACCATTCTTGATGAATTCTCCTTGAGAGCGTTCTAATTCCACTTGGGCCCAGTTGTTTTTGCATAATTCATTGAGGAACTAAAAGCAAGTTGTTTGGAATACTTTTTAAAGCATCCCATAACAACGCCCAATCAACAGTATTAAACGCAGAGGTCAAATCGACAATGTAGCCCATCGTGTTGCTCTATTGATTTTTTTACTATGGCCCATAAACTAAAGCAGTGGTCTGCCGTCGAGTGCTCCCCCCCCTTTTAAACCACCTTGCTCTGTGGGAATCAACTTGTTTGTTTCTGTCTTCTCTTTTAATATCCCCAGCAGAATTTTGGAGAACACTTTTCAGCTGACATCCAACAAATGTATTTGCCTATAGCTACCAGGGGAGGCAGTATCACCTTTGTTGTACAATGGTTTGATCACTGCTCCCTTCTGGGAAACACCCTGTTGATAGATATTTTTTAGACGGAGGATGGAACAGACTAGACCACCAACCTAATTGGGTTTTTACTATTAATTATTATTGCTGGTAGATTATCGGGGCCAGCTGCTCTGGTGAGCTTCAATGACTCAGTTGTTGTCTTGATTGTCCTAGACGAATTACCCCTTTATTTCCTCATGTATATGAAATTTAACTGGCTGTTGGGTGGTGACTATATCTTTATTACACATCTCTTTCACGTACTCAAACCATGCTTCCTCTCCTACCGAATATTTCAACTTCCCTTTATTCTTCCCTATATCATATTGCACAAATTTCGACCTTTTTTAATGTTATTCATTACTATGGTTTCTAGTATGATTTTTCAGTTGTGTTCATAGTAAGCCCTTTTCTTTCATACTGTCAATACAGCTCTAAGACGGTTCCTACCCGCAGTTTTCTGAGAATACCTTGAGTATCTTTCTAATTTCCTTTTCTGCCTTTTTAGAGATCTGCATTCACTATCAAACCAGATGTTCCTTTTTACTTTTGTGACATGTTTATGCAAATTACTTATGGAATGCATTTAGATTAACCTATAAACATGCTACAACTTTGTTGATTATACCCTCATGCCATGCAATACATTCAGAGGGTATTTTCTTCTGCTCTAATCTCCCTATACTTATATTGTAGAGTGTTTGGCCAATTTACGTGTTCCTCAGAGATCCTTGTGCATAACCGTTTCAGGTAGCAAATTTGCAAGGGGAGCACTTGCTTCCTTTTAGAAGCGGTACCTAATTTTACTATTGTCCTTAACAGATAATGGCCGCTCCCTCCAATCGGCAGTACCTCAAACTTCTCAATGTTGCTAAAGGTCCATTCTTGAACAAACACATAATCACCTCAACAGTCTGGTTTCTATAGAGGAAAGTTTTCTTTGCTGGATCATCCACAGGTATTTGTTCATTAAGACTAAAAAATCAATTTGATGCAAGAAAGTCTAGCAAGGATAAATCTCTCGATGTTACAGCATTTTCAGGGAAGCTAGCAAAGTTTATGTTAAATACAGACAATAGTTCTTCATATCTTTGATCAATCATGCACGGGATTCACGGTGTCCTGGGCCATGTTAATAGGATTTGGAAGGATGTCCTGGTGCTATCGCTTGATGCCCTCATGGCCTTTGACACCATTGAATGGCCATATATGTTCAAGGCTTGATAAGGATGGGCCTAGGCCCATGCTTTTTGACATGGATTAATCTTTTGTATGCTACTCCTCTTGCCCAAGTGACAGCTAACAGCGGTACATCCTCCGTGTTTCCCCTACAACTTGGGACATGCTAAGGCTGCCCTTTGACCCCACTCATATTTGTTTTACTCCTTGAGCATCTAGTGGCGTGGTTTAGGGGGGACCCCCTGATTCATGGGTTTAGATGGATGGACGGATGGGAAGACCGCATCTCCTCGTATGTGAATAACATTCTCTTATACCTCTCTAACCTTCCCCTTTCCATCGACTGAGTAATGCAAATTCTCACAATATTCTGATGCTACTCAGCATATACAGTCAACTAGGATAAATCACTTATCTACCTCTTACATGAAAATATCCCGAGACTGCTCAGAGATTGTATGGTAAGAGTGGCGGCAGACGGGGATTCACAGCTCAGCAACTTTTGGGACCTTCTACGCCCGAAATCTAGAGCTACCCCTGATGCGTCTTTGTAGAGGTATCCAACATTGGAGGGCTCTGCCTCTCCTAGGGAAAGCTGCCCTGTTCAAAACCATGGCATTACCATGGTTCCTGCACATACTCCAAAACACACCTTTCCCTGTACCCCCTCCTACTTTCAGACCATAAACAAAGAACTCTGTACTCTGCTTTGGGATGGAGGTTCTGCCAGTTTTGCCCTACAGAACTTACATTGGGTGGTATGATGGGGGCATCGCCCTCTGCGACATGCACCAATGCTATTGGGCTGCGCAACTCACGGCGATCAATCATTGGGTCCATCTACCTGATTAAGAACCAGAATAACGCCTTGACAAGAGAACAATGCACCCAGTGGGTTACATCAAGGCACTGTACGGCAGCTTACACCCCTGGACCTTTCCACTCCCTACAGCAACTACACTTACTCTTAGGCGATCGGTGCTTCAGGTTCTGGGCTGGAAAGACAAACTGACTTCTGTCTCTCCACTTTGGGGTAATGCCCTATGGGGAATGCTGGGAAAGCCAGAAGGCTTTGAAAAATGGAATCTCATTGACATTTCCAAGGTGGAGGACCTCTGGCGACAAGTGGGAATCATTCCATTTGTAGACCTACAGCCGGATTACCACATGGCATCCACTGAGTCATTCAGATACCTTCAAATCCACTATGCACTTCAAGCAGCGATACAGAATGGGGAGACCTCCCTGTAATCTCCCACTGGAGGATCACCTCCTTGATGAGCACATGCCCAGAAAGGCAATTACACTCACTTAGAAGAAGTTGCTCTATAACAAACAGACCCAATACATTAGCTCGATAACGAGAGAAGTGGGACAGGGACCTGGGAGGGATGAATGGAGAATGAGGACTGGCAGAAAGCGCTTGCGTCCCCACAAAAAATGGGCAAGTGGACCTCCCCACTGTGCCACGAGGTTGCAAATAGAATGGGACATTTTTCCATATGATCCGGGAATGCCCACCCATTCAGAACTACTGGTGTTCCGTGGTTTTTCGTTTAAACGAGGTGTGTGGGGGGACGGGACTGCTTTGGCGAAATGGTGTTTGCTCAGTGTGTGGGAGGCCACAGACCTCGCCTGTATAGACCAATTATTCATGACTGTGGAGTTGATGGTGCCAAAACGTAATATTGCATGTGAATGGAGAGCAGTCCTGGGGCCCTGACTGGAGGCCTGGAAAAAAGCTATGGATTGGTGCATGCTGGCGGAAAGGGTTGCTTATGAAAAAAGGAGTTGCCTCAGGAAATGGGTCAAGGTTTAGAGGAAATGGAAACATTTTTAGAGGTGGCTTGTGTACTATAACACTCTCTTCTCATACTGGTGCCCTGGGCTTGGGATCACCAGCATGTGTCAGGCCATGATCTCCTGGGGATGGGCGGATGCTGGGCTGGAAAACACTGTATGACCTCTATACAAAACTGATTATCGAAATGTGTTAAGCTTTTATGTCGATTCAACTGTCCATCAAACTAAATATATATATATATATATATATATTCACTGAAAAAACCATAGGTTTCAGGGGCGTTATAGTTAGCTGGACTTTTCACTCGTACAAAACCATTGAAATTCCCCCGTTATAGTTAGTTCAGCTAACTATAACTCGCGCGCCCGCAATGCACTGCTGATGACATCACATATTACATCACTCATGACATGGTCAGTGACATCACTCATGACATCACTGATGACATTACTGATGACATCGCTGATGACATCATCCAGTGAATGTGTGTTTTTCTGAAAATTATATATGTTTTATATATGTATATCTCAAGGTCGATGGAAGAATAAATGGGTATATAAGTGTCTAAATGGATGATTTGTTTTTGAAAAATTGATTGTATAACTGACTGATTAAGTGTATCTTAGTAAATACATGGCTTAGTGAGTAATGTTTAAATATGTAAATATCTGTATCAGTCTCTCACTTTGTGTATAAGTGGCTGCATGGGTTGGTGAGTAGCTACATGAGTGTCTATCTAGGTTATTAGTTGGTTTTTTGAGTATCAGTATGAGTGTCTGAGTGTCTGTATGGTTCGGTGGGGGGTATTACGTAGTGCATAGGTGCATGAATGAGTGACTCACTGTTTGTATGTGTTGAAGACAGCATGTGTGCAGGACTGTATGGGTGGATGAGTGTGTGCATGGGTGTGTTAGTGAGTGAATGACTGTCTCAATAGTATGAGTAACTACATATTTTTTAAACTAGTATATGTGACTATTGGTGTACACAAGTGAATATATGTGAGAGTGAGAGATTGAAAGAGTTCCTATATGAATAAGTATGTGTTTCTATAAGTGATTGTTTAAAAGACTAAGTATGTGTAAGTTTCTGTAGAAGTAAGTGTGGTGGCGTGTGTATAAATGTATATGCAAGTAAATGGATGTTTGATTCTTTATTAGCATGAGCGACTATGTGTGTGAGTAACTCTATGGATGAGTGGCGTTGTGTAACAGTTTGTATAGGTGTATGAGTACATATGATGAGTGAGTACATGTATGAGTGACTGTATAGGATGGTTGGTGAATAAGTGGATATGTATGTGGATCTTAGAATTACTGAATAGGTTGTTGTAACTGGTATTGGTATGTCCATTGTTTTGAAAATTTTAGTTTCTATTTTTGAATGTGTATATCAAAGGTTATATTAGGGGGTGAGGAGGTCTGCCACTCTATCACAAGGATGATGTAATCAGTGATGTCATTTGAGATGTCATCAGTGATGTGATGTCACTGACCATGTCATGAGTGATGTAATATATGACGTCATCAGCAGTGCATTGCGGGCGCGTGAGTTATAGTTAGCTGAACTAACTATAACTGGGGAATTTCAATGGTTTTGTATGAGTGAAAAGTCCAGCTAACTATAACGCCCCTGAAACCTATGGTTTTTTCAGTGAATTTATAAGGTTTCTTAAGTGCTAATTCCTAACTATAACGTGCCTGAAACCTATGTTTTTTTCAGTGAATTTCAAAGGTTTGTTAAATGCTAATTTCTAACTATGCCTACAGAGATAGGACATGTGAAGAAAAAAGAAAAAACGCACAGAAAGAAAAAAAAGAAATGCAGAAAGAAGCAACAGAAGTCCTCAAAGACGAAGAAAAGTGCAGGAAGAAGGATAACGTGCTGAAAGAACAAACAGAAGAGCAGAAAGAAGCCTTGTTGCAAAATCATCCTGTACCCTCAACTTTTTCAGACGGACACTGGTGGTAACTGAGTCTGACTAACCAGTCCTAGAGCCAGTGCTATGTTAAAAGACACTCAGAATACAGTGAAAACATCTACATACACTAGGGAACACTATACGTTGGGGTCCCCCTGTGATTAGCATGACCTCCTCTGTAAGCCCCTAGTATATAATAGGGCAGGGGATTAAAACTACCTCTTAAAACGCACCACAGGGCGTGTTTGCACACGTCACCTTAGGCCCCGTCCCCTCCCTTCCCCACTGTGTAAACACGCCCTGTGGCCGTTTGAAGTTGGGAGATTAAGTCCCCTTGAATATTGAGGGTCCCTAGGGTCCAACTAGACCACTAGGTACCTCCAGTAAGCGCCACAGAGCTGCGTTGCAGAGAGATGTAAAAAGGGTCACGGCCTAGACCACCTCTCTGCAACGCCGCACTGTGGCGCTTACTGGAAGCACCTGGTGGGCTGGTAGGCCCCCAGGGTCCCTCAGGATTGAAGGGGAATTATTTCCCCAACTTAAAACGCACCACAGGGCTTGTTTGCACACGTTAACTCAGGCCCCGTCCGCTCCCTTCACCACTGTGTAAACACGCCCTGTTGCTGTTTTTAGTTGGGAGATTAGGTTAATTTGAATCCTGAGGATCCCTAGGGCCCAACTAGCCCACTTGGTACCTCCAGTAAGTGCCACAGAGCTGCGTTGCAGAGAGGTGTAAAATGTGGCACGGCCTGGACCACCTCTCTGCAACGCAGCTTAGTGGCGCATACGGGAAGCACCTGGTGGACTAGTTAGCCCCCAGGGACCCTCAGGATTGAAGGGGAATTATTTCCCCAACTTAAAACGCGCCATAGGGCGTGTTTGCACACGTCACCTCAGGCCCTGTCCCCTCCCTTCCCCACTGTGTAAACGCGCCCTGTGGCCGTTCTAAGTTGAGAGATTAAGTCCCCTTGAATCCTAAGGGTCCCTAGGGTCAAACTAGCCCACTAGGTACCTCCAGCGGCACAGGGCTGCGTTGCATAGAGGTGTAAAAAGGGGTGTGGCCTCAGAACACCTGTTTGCAACGCAGCTCCCTGACGCATACTGGAGATACCTGTTGGGCTAGTTGGCCCTCAGGGACCCTCAGTATTGAAGGGGAAATAAATTCCTCAACTTACAACTGGAAAGGGGGCGCGTTTAGAGAGTGCTGCAAGGAGGCGGCGTGGCCTCAGGTGCGGTGCCGGTCTTTTCTTTATTTTATTCTTTTAAGAAGGAGGGCTGTGTGGCCCCCCTTCTTTTTCTAATTTATTGGCCCTGTGGACCCCATCCACCAGGGCCTGCGCCCTAAATTTTTTTGTTGAAAAAAATAAACTTGGCCCTCCCAAGGCCTTAATCGGCCCCGGGGACCCCAACTCCCGGGTCATGGCCTTTTTTTTTTATTATTCTTTAGGAGGGGGGCTGCGTTGCCCCCTCCTCAGGCCACTTATGGCCCCGGGGACCCCATCCCCCGGGGCCGGCCTTTGTTTTTTATTATTTAAAAAAAATATATATTTATAGAAACACCTAGGACATGCTGGACAAACCGTATGTACCTATCACCATGACGATTTGCGTGATATTCATTAGAAGGCGATTATGCATACAATGAATCCACGTGGAATGTATTTACACCGCTAGTGAAGCTCTGACGTGTCTGACGCCCTACCCTGTCTAATCCCGGCACCCCCGCCGGTGGGTACTCTTCAAGTAGACACCCTTGTTGTTTATTTATACAAAGATGGGTAGCTATTGACAGGCACATTTAATACACACACACACCAAGCCATTCAAAGGGGATTCGACAAAAATTCGACCAAACTATGCAAGAAACCCCCCTCACGGTTAATAAAACACACATCCACCGCTGGATGTGTAATACTTTTTATTTTACACTCTGGAAAGGAGATGAACCTCACTTGAGAGTCACAGCGTGCTCCTGGCTGAGCCCAATGCTGTGTTACACCCACCAGTGCCCACCGAGTGCCACACACCTCTGTGTTGTATTCCACCAGCTAGTGCGTATGCTATGACACTCTCTAGCCCATGTGCACTGTAACAGCACCCCGTGAATATGTCATGCCACACTTGCCTTTGCACGGGTTATATTGCCCCATCTAACGTGCCTTCCTCGATGCCTATGTCATAACGGACAGCGCTATGCCATACATATTACAATCTGGGATCCATATCTTTCTCATTGTGCATATGCAATGTTACACTCCCCAGCACATATTTTATATTACAACTTTAGAGACTAGTTAGGTTACACAACACTGCCCTGTGCATATTACACTCCAAGGTGCATAACGCATGGCACGCGCTAGTGCCTGTGCTATCTCGCGCTCTCCAATTAATCTGTCATTGCGCACAATGTATTGCATATTATATTTCACGCCCGGTTCATCTTATATCACACTTTTTGGTGCATAGTTTATACCATATACTATATCATGTTTTCATTTTCAATCGTGCTCTCAGGACTATGTTCTATATAACACTGTGTCCACCTACCCTTTTCAAGGGCATTACATTTTGCGATGGGGGTGGAGGGTCAGGGGGTGTTTCTTCCAAAGGAGCCCAGAGTCACAGTCACAAACGTCCTCTTCTTCCTGAATAAAAGTGAGATTATGCTGCATACTTGTTCATATTTTAAGTAGTTCGCACAGACACACATTTTAAAAAGAATAACGTTCCTAATACCCACCTTCTCTGAACAGTTAGCTTGCTGCCCCATCCACCTCCTCCCTATCCTCTGTTGTCTGATTCCATGGACTAGCCTCCTCCCTCCTGCCATGCATGGTCTGATGTGCTGCCACTGCCCTCCATTTAGCATGATGTACCCTCCCTGGTCTGTTGTGCTGCAACTGCTCCTCCTGCCTGCCCCGCGCTGTCTGTTGTGAGGCCCCTTCCCCTGAACTCTCTTGTCTGTGCCCAGGTCCTGACCCTCCCTTCTATCCTCCATGGTCCTTTGTGCATGCCCCTGCACCCTCCTTCTTGCTCATCATAGCCATTGTGCTGCCACTAACCCTCCCGCTTGCCATGCATGGCCTTCTGTACTGCCATGGCCCCTCCCACCTTCCCTGTGTGGTCAGCTAGCTGCCCCTGACCCCCTCCCACCTTCCCTCCATGGTCTGTGTGTATGCCATCATAGCCTCATTGTTGCTCTCCATGGTGTGTCTTGTTTCTAGTGCCCATCCTGCCTGACCTCCATGGTCATCTTGCTGCTCCTGCCCTGCCCCCTTGCCCCCAGCCCTCTATCTCCATGTGCAGACCCCTATTCCCTCCCTCCTGGCTTGTCTGTTCCATTGTAATGACCCTGATCTGTCCCTCCTGCCCTTTATGGTCTGTTATGCTGCAGCTTTCTCTCCCGTCTGTCCATTATGGTCAGCTAGCTACCATTGCCTCTTTCCCCTCTGTTCTCTGTTGTCCATGTGCATGGTCCTGTCCCCTCCCTATTGCTTTCTATGGATTGTTGTGCTGCACTCCCGTCCTGCATGCCCTGTGTGGTGTATTGTGCTGCTGCAAACCCTGATGCGTGCCCTGTAGGGTCAGTTTGGTGCACCTCTCCATGTCCCTCCTGCCCTCTGTTATCCGAGTCCATGTCCCTACACCAATTCCTCCTGCCTACCATGATCCAATGTACCATACTTGCGAACATTTTGAACTTGGTAAGAGGGAGATTTTGAAAAAAAACTAGGGTATTGATTTTCCCCTTTGAGTTACATTGAAAAAGAGGAGATTGTAGACAGGAGACAGATCAAATAAAGCCCATTTGAGCTTAAAAACATTGGACGTTTCCTGGCTGAAACGGGTCTGTTGGCATGTATGGTTGTACTACCACTGCCTCTTCCTTCTGCCCACAATGGTCTATTATATTGCCACAGCCTCTCTTGCCAGTCCTGTATTGTTGGTTCGTTGCCCCTGCCCCCCTTTCCACTGCCCTCCATAGTCTGTTGTGCTGCCACTGCCCTTCCTGCCTGCCCAGTGTGGTCAAATTGTTGCCTCTGCACTCTCCTACCTGCCTTCAATTTTCAGAGTCCGTGCCCTTGCCCTCGGCCTCCCAACAGTATCCCAATGAACAACTAGATTGCTAACATTCTATATTTATTACAAAAGTGTGGAACACCTGACGTCATCTTGATGTAATCAAAACTGTAATACCTAGAGCATTTCCTTTAGAAATTACATATATGAGAGGGTCTTATTTGCATCAAAATTATGGTTAGTGCTCTAAAAAACTAAAATGAGGACATATTTTCTGAGTTTTCAAATAGCGACAAAGAACTTTTAAATTATTTGTAATCTTTATTTTTTTTATCCAGTTGATCACTTGATTAAATGTTGCACCTAGGGGAGAGGATGTGGTGTTAATTTCAGAGTTGCAGACTTTGCAACTGGGGAACCAGGTTGGAGTTTCTGCTTCAGCTCAACATTCTGTGATTCTGGTCAAATCACTTAATCGCCCCATGTCTACAACCAAAATGAATTTGATCGTGTGTGATGTAACCAATGCTCATGTAAAGCACGCCAATACCTGACAAGTCTACACTATATAAAACTGCAAATACACAAAAAATGTCTTTTGCACACTTATGTCATTGGGCTACATGTGGGCTACATCTGGGTGATATTTGCGCTGCATTTGGGCTCTTTTGTCTCTGGTGGCCATCTTGGGAGATTTATCTGTTATGAAGTTTCCTAATTTCCTTGTTTACTGCAGTCTCCTCAGTAGGAAATGCTTTCAGTTTTTTACTTTGATTACATCAAGAAGGTATTCAGATATGTCACACATTTGCCATAAATTCTAAATGTTAGCACTCTAGTTGCTCATTAGATCACTGTAGTAAAGCTACTGCTCACTAGGGAAGTCTGCTGCTGGTACTCAAAGTGCATGTTTCAGTCTGCATGTCAGAATTTTTTTATGAAATGGAAGAGGATTTGAGAAGTCAAAATGTGCCCTAATTTTTCTTTCGGCAGCACTAATCATAATTTCTATGGCCAAATGAACCCCCTCATTTTGTTCCTATGTAAATTAAATGTTTTAAGTGTTACCACTTTATTCCAATCAAGATGGCTTCAGATGTGCCATACTTTTGTCATAAGTAAGACTGTTAGCGCTCTAGTTGTTCGTTAGAACACTCTGGGATATTCTGTCATTGGGCCATACTTGGGCTACATCTGGGCAATATTTGGGCTACATTTGGGCTCTTTTGTCTCTGGTGGCCATTTTGGGAGACTTATTTGTAATGAAGTTTCCTAATTTCCTCGTTTACTACAGTCTCCTCAGTAGGAAATACTTTCAGTTTTTTACTTTAATTCCATCAAGAAGGCATTCAGATGTGTCACACATTGGCCATAAATTCAGAATGTTAGCACTCTAGTTGCTTATTAGATCACTATAGTAAAGCTACTGCTCACCTGGGAAGTCTGCTGCTGGTATTGAAAGTGCATGTTTCAGTCTGCATGTCAGAATTTTTTAATGAAATATATTTGAGAAGTCACTCAAAATGTGCCCTAATTTTTGTTTCTGCAGCACTAATCATACTTTCTATGGCAAAATGAACCCCCTCATTGTGTTCCTTTTTAAATTAAGTATTTAAAGAGTTACCACTTTATTCCATTCAAGATGGCTTCAGGTGTGCAATATGTTTTTCATAAGTAGGACTGTTAGCGCTCTAGTTGTTCTTTAGAACACTCTGGGAAGCTGCAGTAGAACACAAAGGAATCAACTGACAGTCTCTGCCCTTGTTGGATGTACATGTTTTACTGAGAATGTCAGACTTCATTCTCACATGACTAAGAAAGATAATGTGAATTTACAGAAAATATGCTCTCAGTTTAGCTTATAGATCACTTTCTAAACCTCTGTGGGAAAAGCATGAGAAAATGGTTTTCTCTCAAACATGATTCATGATATCACAGAAAAAGGCTTTTTCACATGGTAAAATCACCTTAGAACACACCACAATTCCTAAAATGAGTATGGTACCATCAACAACTGATTTATAATGTAACTAAAGTCTTAAAACCTTCTATTGACTGCAATGCTTTTTAATGAGGTGCTATCATGTATATTGGTCCCAAGATGGCTGCCAACACTTCTTGGATGAAGTGCTGACAGCCAATCAGATCTCACGATGAGATGTGGGGTTAGGCTCCGCCCAGATATATATGTGATTTTGATTTTCTCAGGAACTACTGAACAGATTGACACCATATATGCAAAAGGCACATGCCTGATCTGAGGACTACCTCTTTGCCAAATTTCATGTAATTCTATTCAGCCGTTCGGGCTGTACCTTTGACTAAAGGTCCTATGGGAAAATGCATGGGGAAAACGCGTTTTGGGATCCCCCTTTTTTCTCAGCCCCCGCTTGACGAATCACCCCGAGACTTTCAGGGTAGGAGCTGAGCGGAGCGCCCCATTAGTTTTGAAAATTTCACGAAGATAAGTCAACCGGCGCCAAAGTTATTCAAAATAGAATTTTCAGATTTCCTATGGGAACTCGGTCCTAACTATAACTATCTACTGGCGACAGCCAGTAGATAATATATATATATATATATATATGATGACGAGTGCTTTCTCCTTAATTAGATTTGATTGGGGATTATTTCCTATATATGTATATATATATAAATTCACTGAAAAAACCATAGGTTTCAGGGGTGTTATAGTTAGCTGGACTTTTCACTTGTACAAAACCATTGAAATTCCCCCGTTATAGTTAGTTCAGCTAACTATAACTCGCGCGCCCGCAATGCACTGCTGATGACGTCACATATTACATCACTCATGACATGGTCAGTGACATCACTCATGACATCACTGATGACATCTCAAATGACATCACTGATGACATCACTGATAACATCATCCAGTGAATGTCTGTTTTTCTGAAAATTAAATATCTTTTATATATGTAGATATCAAGGTCGATGGAAGAATAAATGGGTATATAAGTGTCTAAATGGATGATTTGTTTTTGAAAAATTGATTGTGTAACTGACTGATTAAGTGGATCATAGTGAATACATGGCTTAGCGAGTAATGTTTAAATATGTAAATATCTGTATCAGTCTCTCACTTTGTGTATAAGTGGCTGCATGGGTTGGTGAGTAGCTACATGGGTGTCTATATAGGTTATTAGTTGGTATTTTGAGTATCAGTCTGAGTGTCTGCATGGTTCGGTGGGGGGTATTACGTAGTGCATAGGTGCATGAATGAGTGACTCACTGTTTGTATGTGTTGAAGACAGCATGTGTGCAGGACTGTATGGGTGGATGAGTGTGTGTATGGGTGTGTTAGTGAGTGAATGACTGTCTCAATAGTGTCTTTATGAGTAACTACATATGTTTTAAACTAGTATATGTGACTATTGGTGTATATAAGTGAGTATATGTGAGAGTGAGAGATTGAAAGAGTTCCTGTATGAATAAGTATGTGTTTCTATAAGTGATTGTTTAAAAGACCAAGTATGTGTAAGTTTCCGTAGAAGTAAGTGTGGTGGTGTGTGAATAACTGTATATGCAAGTAAATGTATGTTTGATTCTTTATTAGCATGAGTGACTATGTGTGTGAGTAACTCTATGGATGAGTGGCATTGTGTAACAGGATGTATAGGTGTATGAGTACATATGATGAGTGAGTACATGTATGAGTGACTGTATAGGACTGTTGGTGAATGAGTGGATGTGTATGTGGATCTTAGAATTACTGAAGAGGTTGTTGTAACTGGTATTGGTATGTCCATTGTTTTGAAAATTTTAGTCTCTATTTTTGAATGTGTGTATCAAAGGTTATATTAGGGTGAGAGGAGGTCTGCCACTCTATCACAAGGATGATGTCATCAGTGATGTCATCAGTGATGTCATTTGAGATGTCATCAGTGATGTCACTGACCATGTCATGAGTGATGTAATATGTGACGTCATCAGCAGTGCATTGCGGGCGCGCGAGTTATAGTTAGCTGAACTAACTATAACGGGGGAATTTCAATGGTTTTGTACACGTGAAAAGTCCAGCTAACTATAACACCCCTGAAACCTATGGTTTTTTCAGTGAATTTCTGAGGTTTTTTAAATGCTAATTCCTAACTATAACGTGCCTTAAACCTATGGTTTTTTCTGTGAATTTCAAAGGTTTTTTAAATGCTAATTTCTAACTATGCCTACAGAGATAGGACATGTGAAGAAAGAAGAAAAAATGCACAGAAAGAAAAAAAAGAAGTGCAGAAAGAAGCAACAGAAGTCCTCAAAGACGAAGAAAAGTGCAGGAAGAAGGATAACGTGCAGAAAGAACAAAAAGAAGAGCAGAAAGAATCCTTGTTGCAACATCATCCTGTACCCTCACCTTTTTCAGACGGATACTGGTGGTAACTGAGTCTGACTAACCAGTCCTAGAGCCAGTGCTATGTTAAAACACACTTAGAATACAGTGAAAACTCCTACATACACTAGGGAACATTATGCGTTGGGGTCCCCCTGTGATTAGCATGACCTCCTCTGTAAGCCCCTAGTATATAATAGGGCAGGGGGGTTAAAAATACCTCTTAAAACAGGCCACAGGGCGTTTTTGCACACGTTAATTCAGGCCCCGTCCCCTTCCTTCACCACTGTGTAAACACGCCCTGTGTCCGTTTTTAGTTGGGAGATTAAGTTCATTTGAATCTTGAGGGTCCCTAGGGTCCAACTAGCCCACTAGGTACCTCCAGTAAGTGCCACAGAGCTGCGTTGCAGAGAGGTGTAAAAAGTGGCACAGCTTGGACCACCTCTCTGCAATGCAGCTCAGTGGCGCTTACTGGAAGCACTTGGTGGGCTAGTTAGCCCCCAGGGGCCCTCAGTATTGAAGGGAAATTATATCCCCCATTTTAAAACGTGCCATAGTGCGTGTTTGCACACGTCACCTCAGGCCCCGTCCCCTCCCTTCACCACTGTGTAAACGCGCCCTGTGGCTGTTCTAAGTTGAGAGATTAAGTCCCCTTGAATCCTAAGGGTCTCTAGGGTCAAACTAGACCACTAGGTACCTCCAGTAAGCGCCACAGAGCTGCGTTGCAGAGAGGTGTAAAAAGGGGCTTGGCCTCAGAACACCTGTCTGCAGCGCAGCTCCCTGGCACATACTGGAGATGCCTGTTGGGCTAGTTGGCCCTCAGGGACCCTCAGTATTGAAGAGGAATTAATTCCCAACTTACAACTCGCCAGGGGGCGCGTTTGCAGAGTGCTGCAAGGAGGGGGCGTGGCCTCCGGCACGATGCCTGTCTTTTATTTATTTTAATTTTTTAAGAAGGGGGGCTGTGTGGTTCCACTTCTTATTCTAATTTATTGGCCCTGATGACCCCAACCACCAGGGACAGTCTCCTAATTATATTTTTTTGACCCCAATCCCCAGGGCCAGCCACTGTTTTTTATTATTTTGAAAAAATATATATTTATAGACCCACCTAGGACATGCTGGACAAACCGTACGTACCTATCACCATGACGATTTGAGTGATATTCATTAAAAGGCGACTATGCATACAATGAATCCACGTGGAATGTATTTACACCACTAGTGAAGCTCTGACATGTCTGATGCCCTACCGTGCCTAATCCCGGTAGACATCCTTGTCGTTTATTTATACAAACATGGGTAGCTATTGAAGGGCACATTTAATACACATGCACACCAAGCCATTCAAAGGGGATTCGACAAAAATTCGACCAAAACTATGTAAGAAACCCCCCTCATGGTTAATAAAACACACATCCACTGCCGGATGTGTAATACTTTTTATTTTACTCTTTGGAAAGGGGACGAACATCACTTGAGAGTCACAGCGCGCTCCTGGCAGAGCCCAATGCTGTGTTACACCCACCATTGTCTGCCGAGTGCCACACACATCTGTGTTGTATTCCACCAGCTAGTGCATATGCTATGACACTCTCTAGCCCATGTGCACTGTAACACCACTCCGTGAATATGTCATGCCACACTTGTCTTTGCACGGGTTATATTGCCCCATCTAACGTGCCTTCCTCGATGCCTATGTTATAACGCACAGTGCTATGCCATACATATTACAATCTGGGATCCATATCTTTGTCACAGTGCATATGCAACATTACACTCCCCAGCACATATTTTATATCACAACTTTAGAGATTAGTTAGGTTAAACAACACTGCCCTGTGCATATTACACTCCAAGGCACACATCGCATAGCACGCGCTAGTGCCTGTGCTATCTCACGCTCTCCAATGAATCTGTCATTGTGCGCACAATGTATTGCATATTATATTTCACGCCCGGTTCATCTTATATCACACTTTTTGGTGCATAGTTTATACCATACACTATATCTAGTTTTCATTTTCAATCGTGCTCTCAGGACTATGTTCTATATAACACTGTGTTCACCTACCCTTTTCACGGGCATTACATTTTGCGATAGGGGTGGAGGGTCAGGGGGTGTTTCTGCCAAGTGAGCCCGGAGTCACAGTCACAAACGTCCTCTTCTTCTTGAATAAAAGTGAGATTATGCTGCATACTTGTTCATATTTTAAGTAGTTCGCACACACGTTTTAAAACCAATAAAGTTCCTAATACCCGCCTTCTCTGAACAGTTAGCTTGCTGCCCCATCCCCCTCCTCCCTATCCTCTGTTGTGTGAATCCATGGACTAGCCTCCTCCCTCCTGCCATGCATGGTCTGATGTGCTGCCACTGCCCTCAATTTAGTATGATGTATCAGTCCCCTCCTCCTGCCCTCCATTGCCCAATTCTATGCCCCATCATTGACCTCCTGCTTAAACTCTGTGCTGAGCTTGCTGCCCCTATTCTCCTTCCCCCTGCCGTCCGATGTCTTTGTGCATGCCCCTGCTCCATCCTTTTTGCCCACCATGTTCCATGGACCTGCCACTCCTATCTACTCTGAGTGTTCTGTTGAGCTGCCACTCCCCTCCCACCTGCCTAGCATTGTCAGATGACTTTAACCTGTCCCTGCCACCTCCACCCTGCCTGTCCACATGCCATGCCCCTATCCTCTTCCTCCTGCCCTACATGGTCCATTGTACTGCCACACCCTTCTGCCCTCCCTGGTCTGTTGTGCTGCAACTGCTCCTCCTGCCTGCCCCGTGCGGTCTGTTGTGAGGCCCCTTCCCCTGAACTTTCTTGTCTGTGCACAGGTCCTGACCCTCCCTTCTATCCTCCATCGTCCTTTGTGCATGCCCCTGCACCCTCCTTCTTGCCCATCATAGCCATTGTGCTGCCACTAACCCTCCCACTTGCCATGCATGGGCTTCTGTGCTGCCATGGCCCCTCCCACCTTCCCTGTGTGGTCAGTTAGCTGCCCCTGACCCCCCCCACCTTCCCTCCATGGTCTGTGTGTATGCCATCACAGTCTCACTGTTGCTCTTCATGGTGTGTCTTGCTTCTAGTGCCCATCCTGCCTGACCTCCATGGCTATCTTGCTGGCCCTGCCCTGCCCCCTTGCCCCCAGCCCTCTGTTTACATGTGCAGACCCCTACTCCCTCCCTCCTGGCTTGTCTGTTCCATTGTAATGCCCCTGATCCATCCCTCCTGCCCTTTATGGTCTGTTATGCTGCAGCTTTCTCTCCTGTCTGTCCATTATGGTCAGCTAGCTACCATTGCCTCTTTCCCCTCTGTTCTCTGTTGTCCATGTGCATGGTCCTGTCCCCTTCCTCTTGCTTTCTATGGATTGTTGTGCTGCACTCCCGTCCCGCATGCCCTGTGTGGTGTATTGTGCTGCTGCAAACCCTGATGCCTACCCTGCAGGGTCCGTTTGGTGCACCTCTCCATGTCCCTCCTGTCCTCTGCTATCCAAGTCCATGTCCCTACCCCATTTCCTTCCATGATCCAATGTACCATACTTGCGAACATTTTGAACTTGGTAAGAGGGAGATTTTGAAAAAAAACTGGGGTATTGATTTTCCCCTTTGAGTTACATTGAAAAAGAGGAGATTGTAGACAGGAGACAGATCAAATAAAGCCCATTTGAGCTTAAAAACATTGGACGTATCCTGGCTGAATCGGGTCTGTTGGCATGTATGGTTGTACTACCATTGCCTCTTCCTTCTGCCCACAATGGTCTATTACATTGCCACAGCCTCTCTTGCAAGTCCTGTATTGTTGGTTTGTTGCCCCTGCCCCCCTTTCCACTGCCCTCCATAGTCTGTTGTGCTGCCACGGCCCTTCCTGCCTGCTCAGTGTGGTTAAATTGTTGCCTTTGCACCCTCCTACCTGCCTTCAATTTTCAGAGTCCGTGCCCCTGGCCTCTGCCTCTCAACAGTATCCTAATGGACAACTAGATTGCTAACATTCTATATTTATTACAAAAGTGTGGAACGCCTGACGTCATCTTGATGTAATCAAAACTGTAATACCTAGAGCATTTCCTTTAGAAATTACATATATGAGAGGGTCTTATTGGCATCAAAAGTATGGTTAGTGCTCTAAAAGACTAAAATAAGGACATATTTTCTGAGTTTTCAAATAGCGACAAAGCACTTTTAAATTATTTGTTATCTTTATGTTTTTTTATCTAGTTGACCACTTGATTAAATGTTGCACTTAGGGGAGAGGATGTGGTGTTACTTCCAGAACTGCAGACTTTGCAACTGGGGAACCAGGTTGGAGTTTCTGCTTCAGCTCGACATTCTGTGATTCTGGTCAAATCACTTAGTCTTCCCATGTCTACAACCAAAATGAATTTGTTCTTGTGTGATGTAACCAATGCTCATGTAAAGCACTCCAATACCTGACAAGTCTGCACTATATAACACTGCAAAAACACAAAATAATAAGTGTTTTGCACACTTCTGTCATTGGGTTATATTTGGGCTACATCTGGGTGATTTTGGGCTACATTTGGGCTCTTTTGTCTCCGGTGGCCATCTTGGGAGATTTATTTGTTATGAAGTTTCCTAATTTCCTCATGTACTGCAGTCTCCTCAGTAGGAAATGCTTTCAGTTTTTTACTTTGATTCCATCATGAAGGCATTCAGATGTGTCACACATTTGCCATAAATTCAGAATGTTAGCACTCTTTTTGCTCATTAGATCACTGTAGTAAAGCTACTGCTCACCAGGGAAAACTGCTGCTGCTATTGAAAGTGCATGTTTCAGTCTGCATGTCAGAATTTTTTAATGAAATAAAAGAGGATTTCAGAAGTCAAAATGTGCCCTAGTTTTTCTTTCTGCAGCACTAATCATACTTGTTATGGAAAAATGAACCCCCTCATTTTGTTCCTTTTTAAATTAAATGTTTTAAGAGTTACCACTTTAATCCAAGCAAGATGGCTTCAGGTGTGCCATACGTTTATCATAAGTAGGACTGTTAGCGCTCTAGTTGTTCTTTGGAACACTCTGGGAAGCTGCAGTAGAACACAAAGGAATCAACTGACAGTCTCTGCCCTTGTTGGATGTACATGTTTTACTGAGAATGTCAGACTTCATTCTCACATGACTGAGAAAGATAATGTGAATGTTCAGAAAATAAGCTCTCAGTTTAGCTTATAGATCACCTTCCAAACCTCTGTGGGAAAAATATTTTTCTCTCAATCATGATATCCCAGCAGAAGGCTTTTTCACATAGTGAAATCACCTTAGAACATACCACAATTCCTAAAATGAGTATGGTACCATCAACAAATGATTTATAATGTAACTAAAGTCTTAAAACCTTCTATTAACTGCAATGCTTTTTAATTAGGTGCTATCATGTATATTGGTCCCAAGATGGCTGCCAACACTTCTTGGATGAAGTGCTGACAGCCAATCAGATCTCAGGATGAGATGTGTGGTTAGGCTCCGCCCACATATATATATGATTTTACTTTTGATTTTCTCAGGAACTACTGAACAGATTGACACCAGACCTGCAAAAGGCACTTCCCTGAGCTGAGGACTACCTCTCTGCCAAATTTCAAGTAATTCTGTTCAGCCGTTCGGGCTGTACCTTGGACTAAAGGTCCCTATGGAAAATTGCATGGGGAAAACGTGTTTTGGGACCCCCTTTTTTCTCAGCCCCCGCTTGATGAATCCCCCCGAGACTTTCAGGGTAGGAGCGGAGCGGAGCGCCCCACCTATTTCGAAAATTTCGCGAAGATTCGTCAACCGGCGCCAAAGTTATTCCAAATAGAATGTTGCAGATTTCCTATGGAAACACGGTCCTAACTATAACTATCTACTGGCGACCGCCAGTAGATTATATATATATATATATATGAAAAGAAGCCTTACGCTACTCCAGCATAAGAAAAGAGTCGCACTCAGGATTCAAATGGGCGAAAAGCAATTTTATTGACTCTGACGCGTTTCAACGACAACCGTCTTTGTCAAAGAGTATATATATATATTATACCTACTGGCGGTCGCCAGTAGGTAGTTATAGTTAGGACCACGTTTCCATAGGAAATCCGCAACATTCTATTTTGAATAACTTTGGCGCCGGTCGACGAATCCTCGCAAATTTTTCAAAATAGGTGGGGCGCTACGCTCCGCTCCTTCCCTGAAAGTATCGGGGGGATTCGTCAAGCGGGGGCTGAGATAAAAGGGGGGTCCCAAAACGCGTTTTTCCCATGCATTTTTCCATAGGACTTTTAGACAGGGCTACAGCCCGAATGGCTGAACAGAATTACTAGAAATTTGGCAGAGAGGTAGTCCTCAGGTCAAGGAAGTGCCTTTTGTAGGTTTGGTGTAAATCTGTTCAGTAGATTCTGAGAAAATAGCCTTTAAATCAATATATATATCTGAGCCAGCTTACGGTTCGCTTACGGTACGCTTACCGTACGCGTACGGTGGCGTGCGCGAGCACGATTCTGATTGGCTCTTAGATCTTAGTAAACATTCGAATCGGCCGAAACCAGGAAGCGGCGGCCGCCATTTCGTGTGTTTCACTCAGAAAAAAAAGAGTGATAACAAGGAAAGGGGGCAAGGAGGAGAGTTACAGACCCCCTAACATTTGTAAGGGGGTCAAAGAAGGACAGAAAAGTACAAAGAAAACATTTATTGATTTTAAAAAAAATCGCGGGGTACGCGTACGGTAAGCGTACGGTAAAAAAAAAAATTAAAAAAAAAATGAAATGCAGATTTAAGTGTTTAGATATTAGGGGGCTCTAAAAAGAGCCGTTGTGTTTATGAAGTGATTTTTAAGTGGTACCTACAAGTAAGTACCGATGCAGAGTCTAAGGTACAAGAGGAAGACTCTGTTCCCTTCATCATTGAAGTGCACACCATCTCCTCTATAAATGTCTTGCATGTCGTAACGCAAGTTGTTGTGGTAAATGGAACCCATACCATAGTCACGGAGGAAAGCAGAAACAGATTTGTTGACGTGCTTTCTTGCTTTGTCAATCTGTGGACAGAAATGATTGGACCAGTTCCATTTTTGCCTTTGGCATATGTTAGAAAACACAAAGGCAGTTTTAGGGAAAAGTGAAAACAGTTGTGCAAAGGTGTCCTTCATAAGCATTTCCAGACCTACCCCAGTCAAAGTGCCTAGGTCATTGCCACCGCAGTGCACTATTATGAGGTCAGGGTGTTGGTTTTGCATGAAGGATTTCACCAATGGCATCAATTGGTGCCACTTTAACCCTCTCTGACCAATCCATTTAATGTCTACATTTGGCAAAGCAAGGTCTCTCACCATACCTGTTTTCTCTGCAAACTTTTCACTCCAGAAGACATAGCTGTGTCCTACAATCCACACTGTGAACATCTTCAAAGGAGATCTGGATGCACTCAGGAGGTGTATTTCAGTAGAATGGTAAAAAGAAATGAAAGACAGTTTGGAAATGGAGGCATACATATTTTTTTTTTAAAAAAAGAACTGATTGGCTGTTTCATACCATTCTACACTAAAAACTAGGCTGTATGTGTAAATTTATAGAAGCATGTTTTGTATTGGTACAGAAAAATGTGTTACCAAAGAACAGTACTATGGATTTGCTGTTAGGTTAGAAAAGTCAAGCACTCTTGCTCTGTGGAATTGAAACATTGTTTGGCGAACTTCTGACCTAACACCACACAACAGTGTTCCATGAGCTGTTGCTATGGTAGCAGGCAGAAGTCAAGTTGGGGGAAGGGTACTAGGCAGAAGTCAAGTTGGGGGAAGGGTACTTTTGGAAAAGGGTTGGTTTTCAACCAATAGAAATGTGTGATTACATTTGAAAAAAAGGGGGAAGCACTGAGATTTGAAATTAACATGTATATATGTGGAAAAAGAGAGGGAAAGTTTGCCATTATCTGGTTCTGCTGAGAGGAGAGAGGTGTAAAGAACAGAGATCCTGGCTCTGATAATCTGCTGTTTGAGTGCCACATTTCTTTCACAACTAACTAATTTTAAAGGTGAGTTTAGAGTTTGAGAGGGGATGTATATGGTAAATTAAGAAATGAATAATAGAAATGCAATTCTTTTTGTTGAAGTTGTGTTTATTATTTTCTGTTTTGGGAGAAATTTAAATGTGAGGAACAAGTAAAATATTATGGACTATGTTTTCACAATAAATTAAGGTGTACTGGTATAAAAAAAGAATAGTTTAAGGGTTTGAGGTTGGACTCAGTAATGCAAATACATTCAGCATCACTAAGGTTGGTTGCCCTTGCTGGAGTGTAGGCAGTCACCCAGGTTACAAATGGTGCTGGTCTGAAAAAGCAGTTTGGACATGTGCTTTTTAAAAAATCTGAAAAGTGGATTCATAATGTGTCAGTCTGTAAAAGTGATTATCACTTGCCAAAAAAAAGAGCAGTAAGTGTGCTTTCAAATTGGCAAAGAAATTTCGTTTTGTGACTAATGTGAAAACATGACTCTGTGTGCAAAGAGGAATTATAGGCAGAGATTTATTGCGTATTGCTCTGGTGATTTCACAGTTGCATTAGATGGAAAGGGGGAGCCATTTTTTGGTGCAGAAGCAGACTTTTAGCACACACCCAGCTGCTTACCATGTGGAATCATGCACAGTATTCACAAGCGAGTGGGGTTTGAGGTTTCAGTCAGTAATGCAAATACATTCAGCATCACTAAGGCTGGTTGCCCTTGCTGGAGTGTAGGCAGTCACCCAGGTTACAAATGGTGCTGGTCTGAAAAAGCAGTTTGGACATGTGCTTTTTAAAAAATCTGAAAAGTGGATTCATAATGTGTCAGTCTGTAAAAGTGTTTATCACTTGCCAAAAAAAAGAGCAGTAAGTGTGCTTTCAAATTGGCAAAGAAATTTCGTTTTGTGACTAATGTGAAAACATGACTCTGTGTGCAAATAGGAATTACAGGCAGAGATTTATTGCGTATTGCTCTGGTGATTTCACAGTTGCATTAGATGGAAAGGGGGAGCCATTTTTTGGTGCAGAAGCAGACTCTTAGCACACACCCAGCTGCTTACCATGTGGAATCATGCACAGTATTCACAAGCGAGTGGGGTTTGAGGTTTCAGTCAGTAATGCAAATACATTCAGCATCACTAAGGCTGGTTGCCCTTGCTGGAGTGTAGGCAGTCACCCAGGTTACAAATGGTGCTGGTCTGAAAAAGCAGTTTGGACATGTGCTTTTTTAAAAATCTGAAAAGTGGATTCATAATGTGTCAGTCTGTAAAAGTGTTTATCACTTGCCAAAAAAAAGAGTAGTAAGTGTGCTTTCAAATTGGCAAAGAAATTTCGTTTAAGGGCCTAATGTGAAAACATGACTCTGTGTGCAAATAGGAATTACAGGCAGAGATTTATTGCGTATTGCTCTGGTGATTTCACAGTTGCATTAGATGGAAAGGGGGAGCCATTTTTTGGTGCAGAAGCAGACTCTTAGCACACACCCAGCTGCTTACCATGTGGAATCATGCACAGTATTCACAAGCGAGTGGGGTTTGAGGTTTCAGTCAGTAATGCAAATACATTAAGCATCACTAAGGCTGGTTGCCCTTGCTGGAGTGTAGGCAGTCACCCAGGTTACAAATGGTGCTGGTCTGAAAAAGCAGTTTGGACATGTGCTTTTTAAAAAATCTGAAAAGTGGATTCATAATGTGTCAGTCTGTAAAAGTGTTTATCACTTGCCAAAAAAAGAGCAGTAAGTGTGCTTTCAAATTGGCAAAGAAATTTCGTTTTGTGACTAATGTGAAAACATGACTCTGTGTGCAAATAGGAATTACAGGCAGAGATTTATTGCGTATTGCTCTGGTGATTTCACAGTTGCATTAGATGGAAAGGGGGAGCCATTTTTGGGTGCAGAAGCAGACTCTTAGCACACACCCAGCTGCTTACCATGTGGAATCATGCACAGTATTCACAAGCGAGTGGGGTTTGAGGTTTCAGTCAGTAATGCAAATACATTCAGCATCACTAAGGCTGGTTGCCCTTGCTGGAGTGTAGGCAGTCATCCAGGTTACAAATGGTGCTGGTCTGAAAAAGCAGTTTGGACATGTGCTTTTTTAAGAATCTGAAAAGTGGATTCATAATGTGTCAGTCTGTAAAAGTGTTTATCACGTGCCAAAAAAAGAGCAGTAAGTGTGCTTTCAAATTGGCAAAGAAATTTCGTTTTGTGACTAATGTGAAAACATGACTCTGTGTGCAAAGAGGAATTATAGACAGAGATTTATTGCGTATTGCTCTGGTGATTTCACAGTTGCATTAGATGGAAAGGGGGAGCCATTTTTTGGTGCAGAAGCAGACTCTTAGCACACACCCAGCTGCTTACCATGTGGAATCATGCACAGTATTCACAAGCGAGTGGGGTTTGAGGTTTCAGTCAGTAATGCAAATACATTCAGCATCACTAAGGCTGGTTGCCCTTGCTGGAGTGTAGGCAGTCACCCAGGTTACAAATGGTGCTGGTCTGAAAAAGCAGTTTGGACATGTGCTTTTTAAAAAATCTGAAAAGTGGATTCATAATGTGTCAGTCTGTAAAAGTGATTATCACTTGCCAAAAAAAAGAGTAGTAAGTGTGCTTTCAAATTGGCAAAGAAATTTCGTTTAAGGGCCTAATGTGAAAACATGACTCTGTGTGCAAATAGGAATTACAGGCAGAGATTTATTGCGTATTGCTCTGGTGATTTCACAGTTGCATTAGATGGAAAGGGGGAGCCATTTTTTGGTGCAGAAGCAGACTCTTAGCACACACCCAGCTGCTTACCATGTGGAATCATGCACAGTATTCACAAGCGAGTGGGGTTTGAGGTTTCAGTCAGTAATGCAAATACATTCAGCATCACTAAGGCTGGTTGCCCTTGCTGGAGTGTAGGCAGTCACCCAGGTTACAAATGGTGCTGGTCTGAAAAAGCAGTTTGGACATGTGCTTTTTAAAAAATCTGAAAAGTGGATTCATAATGTGTCAGTCTGTAAAAGTGTTTATCACTTGCCAAAAAAAAGAGCAGTAAGTGTGCTTTCAAATTGGCAAAGAAATTTCGTTTTGTGACTAATGTGAAAACATGACTCTGTGTGCAAATAGGAATTAGAGGCAGAGATTTATTGCGTATTGCTCTGGTGATTTCACAGTTGCATTAGATGGAAAGGGGGAGCCATTTTTTGGTGCAGAAGCAGACTCTTAGCACACACCCAGCTGCTTACCATGTGGAATCATGCACAGTATTCACAAGCGAGTGGGGTTTGAGGTTTCAGTCAGTAATGCAAATACATTCAGCATCACTAAGGCTGGTTGCCCTTGCTGGAGTGTAGGCAGTCACCCAGGTTACAAATGGTGCTGGTCTGAAAAAGCAGTTTGGACATGTGCTTTTTTTAAAAATCTGAAAAGTGGATTCATAATGTGTCAGTCTGTAAAAGTGTTTATCACTTGCCAAAAAAAAGAGCAGTAAGTGTGCTTTCAAATTGGCAAAGAAATTTCGTTTTGTGACTAATGTGAAAACATGACTCTGTGTGCAAAGAGGAATTACAGGCAGAGATTTATTGCGTATTGCTCTGGTGATTTCACAGTTGCATTAGATGGAAAGGGGGAGCCATTTTTTGGTGCAGAAGCAGACTCTTAGCACACACCCAGCTGCTTACCATGTGGAATCATGCACAGTATTCACAAGCGAGTGGGGTTTGAGGTTTCAGTCAGTAATGCAAATACATTCAGCATCACTAAGGCTGGTTGCCCTTGCTGGAGTGTAGGCAGTCACCCAGGTTACAAATGGTGCTGGTCTGAAAAAGCAGTTTGGACATGTGCTTTTTAAAAAATCTGAAAAGTGGATTCATAATGTGTCAGTCTGTAAAAGTGATTATCACTTGCCAAAAAAAAGAGTAGTAAGTGTGCTTTCAAATTGGCAAAGAAATTTCGTTTTGTGACTAATGTGAAAACAAATGTAGTAATATATTTAAATAAAATAAAGGAATTTTTTTTTAGTTTTTTTCAGGTATTGCTGAAGAGCAGTGAACAAAATTTAAGATGCCTACAAAATCCAGAGTAAAAAAAGACCACAAAAAAAACCTATATTTGAGGACAACTGGAGGACCTAAGTTAGTTGAAGATGCTCATGTTGGGAAAAAGAAAAAATCTTCTGGTAAGCAGACAAAAAATTTTCTAAAGAACATATTCAAAAAAAGGAAAAATGTACAAAATGTCTGTACTGGAAAGAATGATTTCAATCGAAAAGGACAGGAAAAAATTGAGAATTTAGTTAATGCAAATATACCTTCTGCAACTAAAAAGATTAACTTAAACAGAAAAACAGCGTTTAAAGAGATACGTAGAAAAATGTTTCAGAGAAGAGTTATGTCCAATTTGATAAAGGATGTGAAGAAATATAAGCAAAAGGCTAAGTTTTATAAGAGAAAAAAAGAAATTGAAGCCATTGCAGCAAAGGCATTAGAATTAAAAAGGAAACTATTCATTTTAATTTTGAATAGGATGCGTACATTAGACAAAATGGTTAATGTACTGAAATCACATAGCAAAAGGAAAAGAGTAGTGAACAGAACAAACTTTTCTAAAGTGTTTTTAGGAAAATGGATGCATAGTTCAAATAGTGAACCTTTTTTTAATGAAGAGAGCTATTTTCAAAGTAATAGTTTGCTGCATGCAGTTGACACCAGAGGTCGTGCTTATGAAGTGAAAAATGGTTGCATAATGGAGAAGGAGATAATGGTTCCAAGAGATGAGGTACAAGTCATGGCGAATGAGGCTATGGGGAGACGTCCTAAAGCCACAGTGTACACTTGGAATTGTGGTAGTATTTGCACTGTGCGTCAGGAATCTATTGATACATTTCGTGAGTTTCTAAGAGAATATAGTAAAAAAAGTGTAAAACAGAAGATTAAGGTGCTTCAAAGTCTGGATCCATGCAGAGTGAGAGAGAATACTGGTTTGCAGGGTCATTCTCTGGCTTGTCTATCTAGAAAAGTGTGTAATAGTGTTTTCCATCATTTTAGGATGCTGGCTGTTCATCATACTGAAATGAGAAAGTTTGTGAGACGGTTGTATTTTGCTAAAAGTCCAGCAATAAAGTTAGATGAATTGAATAGGGCTCTGTTCCGTGGAACGGTATCAGATGTAGAGAAGGTTGTTGATGAAATTCAGTTTTGTTACTTTGGTCCTGAACAAAACAGTGCAGAGAAGGACACAGTACATGAGGAAGAAGTGGAAGAGAATGTAGAACCCTCTGTAAGTAAGACATTTAATGATCACATAACAAAATTTGCAATAATCTCTAATGAAAGACCAAATATTACTTGTATTTGTTGCCGCAGAACTCATTATAGAAAACAAACTAGGAATGTTGATCTCTACAGAAAAAGTGAAATGAAGATAATTATAAGTGGAAGGATTTTGCCACATATATATTTCTTGAAAATTGTTTTGAATTGGGTGAAGATCAGCGTATTTGTAAATACTGTTACAACAAGTTAGAGGAAAATAGAATGCCAACCAGAGCTGTACATAATAATTTAGAATTGGATGCTATTCCTGCTAAACTTTCTGAATTAAATACATATGAGTCTATACTTATTCAATGTGTTCATCCGTTCCAGACCATAGTACGTATGGAGCCCAAAACTGGTAAATTACCTCCTTCAGATTTACTGAGAGGTTTAAAAGGTAGAGTGGTGTATTTGCCCTTGGATTTGAAAAAAAATATGGAAACTATTGATGCGGATACTTTGGAAACTGAACCATTAATTATTCTGGTTAATGGTGTACCTACAAAGAATAAGAAGATTTGGCAGGAGCTGGTAGATGTACGGAAAGTACAAAGAGCAAATTTGTATTTGAAAAGGAATAACAAATGGTATGAATCAATTTATATAGAAGAAGAAGAAGAAGAAGAAGATTTACAAGAAGACACAGAAACACCAACTGGACAAATTGAAAAAGTGGACAAGTCAAAGGAAGAAGAAATTTATGAACATTTTAGCATACATCCTCTTCATTCAAAAGAAGTTATGGGAGACAATATTGATCTGTTTCAGATGAAGAAAGCAAAAGGAACTCCCGTGAGTGTATGGGAGGAGAGCTTGGAAGCTCGATGTTTTCCCCAGCTGTTTCCTACAGGAAAAGGAGGACGATACGATGTACGTCCGGAACAGATTCCAGCTTCTGAGTATCGGACTACAAGACTATATGCCGAAGATCCCAGATTTCGACAAAGTATTCCTTATTTGTTCCATCTTTTATTTGAAAGCGACTTGTCTGCATTGTCTTATGCAGTAAATCACATTTTAAAAAGTGGAGTACATTTGCAAAATGTGTCTGCTAAGGATTTTATGGAGAAAGTGCAGCACCGAGATGATCATTTGGAAACACAACTGATCAATCTGATGGCTTGTCAGCGTGGGACAAATGAATATTGGTACCGACGCCATGGTGAATTAAAATGCATGTTACGGAATTTAGGAACACCAACATGGTTCGTTACCCTAAGCTGTGCCGAGTACGCTTGGGATGATTTACTGGATTTTCTACGAGAGGCGAATTCAAACATTAAAAACATCGAATACAAGACAGCAGGAGAACTGTGCTCATTGGATCCAGTTAATGTTTGCAGATATTTCAATCATAGATTTGAGGCTATGATGTCCTTCATCTGCAATAAAAAAAATCCACCTCTAGGAGAAGTAGTGGATTTCTTTTGGAGAAAAGAGTACCAGGCAAGAGGTGCTCCTCATATTCATATGCTGTTGTGGATCAAGGATGCCCCAAAGTTTGGAACAGATACTGATGAAGCAGTGTTATCTTACATTGAAGAATATGCAACATGTGCTATACCAAAAAGCACAGAAGAGAAAAAGTTAAAGGAGCAAGTTTTACGTTTCCAAAGTCATCGGTGTGGAAAATACTGTCGACGGAAATACAAGAGCAAAGATAAATACTACACTAAATGTCGATTTGGATTTCCTAGACCTGTTCTTTCAAATGGAAGAGTTAACAGTTTTATGTCATCTGTGAGACATACTATCACAAGAAAATCACCTAAGAATACCTACAACCTTAAAAGAAAAGAAGAATCAAAAAATATAAATGACTACAACCCAGTGATTTTATCCATGTGGAACGCTAACATGGATATACAGTATGTAGCTGACAATTCCATTGCTGTTGCTCGATATGTAACGTCTTACATTACGAAATCAGAAAAAACAGAATTGAAGGAAATGTGGGAAGAGATTTCTCACGAGAAAACTGTCAGTAAGAAGCTGTACAGTTTCAGTTTGAAGATGTTATCGCATCGAGAAATTGGATCCTACGAATGTTCAGATAGGTTATCTTCTGCAAGTCTCTACTAGAAATCAAGAAGAATAATTTGGGCAAGTTTAGGCCTTGCAGCAATGAGAAATCGGGTACTGAAATCTGTTGGAGAAATTGAATATTTGGCCGAGAATGACCCAGAAAGTACAGATATTTTGAAATCAAACATGTTGGACACATATTATCCCAAGAGAAGTCTTCATCTAGAGAACATGTGTCTCTATGAAGTGCTGCAGAACTACATTTATTCACGGAAAGCCGCAGAAGACATCAACAATGGAAAATATAAAGTCATTGGTGAGGAAGGATGTTTGGTGAAGCAAACAAAAGGAAGTTTGATAAATCACCGGAAGCTGAGTTGCGACACTACTGACAAAAAGGAATTTTACTACTTCGCTCTTTTACAGCTGTTTAAACCATGGCGTACAGAGGATGAACTACTGGGAGAATTTCAAAGCTATGAAGATTCTTTTAATGCTTGCAAAGACAGCATACAATGCAATACATTCACAACTTATCTGCAAATGTTAAATGAAGAAATTGAACAGGAAACTACAATTGCAGCAGAAATAGCTAGAGACAGTTCTCAGGACAGCCAAAGTTCAGGAACACTCAGTCAAGATCCCCTAGGACAACCAATCATTCAAAAAGGAAGCATCAATAGCCATGAATGAAGTGAAAACGGCTATGAATCAAGCTCAAGAAGAATTTATAGACTTACAAAATTTGGAAAGACAACTGAACGAAGAGCAGCAACAAATTTATGAAGAGATCAGAAACAAAATTGATCACGGATTTCTACATGAAAAAAAAGAGTGCTCATGCACATCATTTCATCCAATCAGGATGTATGTAAGCGGACAAGCTGGAACTGGAAAAAGTTTCCTAATAAAAGTAATCAGAAGCTACCTACAGCAAAAAACGGATTCTACTTTGTCTTGTGTGGTTACTGCTCCAACTGGGTTAGCAGCATATAACATAAAAGGAATCACTTTACATCGTTTGCTAATGTTACCAGTGGAGCATGAGAACAAAATACAATACAACAAGCTAACTGGAGAAGCATGCTTGGAAGTTTCAAGAGTATTGAAGAAGATGCAAGTTCTCATTATTGATGAGGTGAGCATGGTATCAAACTTAATGCTTGCCTTTGTGCATTTAAGAATGCAGCAAATTCTGAAGACAGACTATGACGTGTTATTTGGAGGAAAACACGTCATAGTTTTTGGAGATCTTTTGCAACTTACTCCAGTTAAAGGACAACCAGTGTTTAATACTGTGACACATGAAGACACGAAGAAGTCATTGGGAAGCATCGGTAATACAAATATTTGGTCCTTCTTTGAGTACAAGGAACTTACTACTAATATGAGGCAAGCAAACGATGAAGAATATGGAAGTATTCTGAAAGATATCAGAATTGGACTACTCACTGAAGCTGGCAAAAAAGCATTACAGAGTCGGCTGCTACATAATTTATTTCCAAAGGAAGAAATAGTTGCAGAGAAGATATACAAGAACATTGCAGAAAACAAAAGTGTCATCTGCTTAATGCCAACTCTACGTGAATGCTCAATATTCAATGAGGAGCTTTTGAAATTGGAAAAGGAAGATATCAGGAAATTGGAAGCAGTGGACAAAATTGAGGATGGAAGAATTACTGTCACATTAACAGGCACACTGAAAAATAAATTGGATTCACTAGAGAAGAACATTTCCAAAACAGCTGGATTAGAAAAAAATCTATATGTTTGCATGAACTGTAGAGTATTTTTAAGGAGAAATTTGGATGTTGAAAAAGGTTTAGTTAATGGAGCTATGGGAAGAGTTGTGGGTTTTATTAATTATCAGAAAAAAGATGGAATTGAATGTTTAAAAATAAAATTTGATCAGATAGAAGAAGTTAAAGACATTTGTCGTTGTTCAGTTCGTTTCATGCTTGTGAAAGACTTATATGTACGTAGGAAGCAGTTTCCGTTTTCTCTAGCATATGCTGTAACTATTCACAAGTCTCAAGGATTGACTGTAGATTGTGCTTTTGTGAACATTGGTTCAACTGTGTTCAAAGAAGGTATGGCATATGTTGCTTTGTCACGAGTGAAAACATTATCAGGTTTATTCATGATAGACTTTGATGATTCAAAAGTTAGTGCTGATACAAATTGTGTAAAGGAGTATAATAGATTAAGAAGAAGCTATGCTCCTCATTTAGGTCAGTATCCTGTGTTGGAGAAACGTGTAGTTTCTCGTAAAAGGAGAAATGAGAATATCTGTAATGAAGATGTAGAGAGGAGGAAAAAAAAGAGGAGTGATGTAATTGCAAGCAAAAAGAATAAGGAAAATGAAGAACAGGTTGTAGGATGTCATTTTGAAAATAGCTCTGGTGTCAACTGCTACGCTAATGTAGTGCTGAATGTTGCATTTTATCTGGAAAGTTTGCAAGAGCAGATAATAGTAAATCAGGGAAAAAGATTCTGTTCTGTGCTGAGTCTCCTTTTTGAAAAGCTGAGTAATGATAAAACTCAAATAGAAAGTGCTACTGAAATTAGAAAACTTTTAGATGTATGTTCAGGACGAACACAGTTTTCTCAAAATGTACAGCAAGACGCACAGGAATTCTTGATGTATTTTCTTCAGGTACTGGAAGAAGAAGGGGTTCCCATTGAAAATTTATTTGGTCTCTCTTATAAATGGGAACATAGTTGTGAAAACTGTTATAATATATGTGGCTCTAATGTTGATAATGAAAGGTTTATTTATTTAACATTGCCAGAGAGTAAAACAGTCACTTTTGCTAAATTAGTTAAAGATGCTAATCATAGCATGCAATGCGGTGAGTGTAAATCTGATATGTTTTCAACGTTAATTTTAAAGGAATACGGACAGTATGTAATTTTAATGATGCAACCATGTAGAGCTGATGGTTCAAAATTGGATACTTTAATAAAGAAGTTTACAGGACAGCAATTATCAATTTCAGGAAAAACTTTTGTAACAGTTGCAATAATTTTCCATGATGGACCTACTGTAACTTCTGGTCATTACACAGTTTATCTTAAATGTGAAAAAGGCTGGACACTGTGTAATGATTCCCAATTGATTTTTAAGCAACGTTTGCCTTTTGATTTAGCAAATTCCTATCTAATCTTCCTGAAACCTAAATTTTAGAGAGATTTGGCAAAATATGGACAAAACAATTTTACCATTTTATTGGATTACCATTTGGAATTTACAAATAAAAAGATTTAACAAATTATCATTTGGCCTAATGGAAAGGTAACCAATTGTAATGTGGAATTTTTCCATTTTTTAAGGAAACTTTGGAAAACCAAAAATTTAGAAAAAATCGGTAACATCTGCACAATTTAAATTTTGGAATGTTATTGGATTGCCATTGGAAATTTTTTCAAAAAAGATTTTTAAAATTACTATTTGGCCATGCGGAAAGGTAAACAATTCTATTGTGGACTTATTTAATTATTAATAAATCTTTCGGAAACCAAAATGTTACAGAGAATCGGTGACATCTGTACAATTTAAACTTTAGATTTTTATTGGATTACCATTGGAAATTTAACCAAAAAAGAATTTTAAAATTACTATTTGGCCTAAAGGAAATGGAACCCGATGTATTGTGGAGTTATTTGAGATATATTATTGTGATTATACTTCTGAAACAAAAATATCAGACGGTATTTTAAAGAAATAAGTATTGATATTAGATGATATTTTTTAAGAATATTATGCATTTCTATAAAGTTATGTTTATGCAAAAAGAGATTGTGGGCTTTTTTAAAACAATCTTTGAGATTGTTAATTTTTTTTTTGCCTGCTGTTAAATGATGAATGCAATTGCTTTCACAATTTATAGTGAAATGCAATATATTCTGAAAACAGCAAAAAAAAGGCAAAAATATTTTTTGAAAAATATGTAAATATGTGTACTGTATTATAAAATGTTTTATTTAATATTAATACTTTTTTCTTTTTTTTCAGATTGAGATAGAAAATTTTCGAAAACTAGAACCATTTTTAAAGCAATTAAAAAAAAATTTAAATGAATAAATATTTTTTTGAGTGGGTATGGTAAGTCAATAATATCATGGTCCCTTTTTTCCACTTCTCTACAATCACATTTTCAGTTTTTAATTGTAGTCTCTCAAGGACCTTGTAATGTGATAATTGATTTTTAGTGTTTTAAAAAAAAAAAAAAAATTACGCGTACGTTGTGTTCATGCAGGGACAGAGGAAATAAAGATTGGGAATATTAGATGGTACGACAAGTGTGCTGATCTATTTTACTGTTCACTAGGGAAATACTGGTCTCCCTATAACTAATTAGATCATGACAAGTGGTGCACCGTACTTCAACCCTCGCAAACCGAGGGTTAATTTCCAGAGGACCAGAAAAAGGAGATGCTCCCCCCACAGATGAAGGGCTCACCTGACCTGCAGAAGAAGGACTCGGCACTGCAGATGATGGTCCAGGCTGAGCTGCTGTGGATGTGCTTGGTTGATTTACTGAAGGGTTACCTTCAGTAAGTCGAGCATGTGTCCTTCTGTGTACATCCTTAAGGTGTCTCATCATGGTGTGATTCCCAAAGGAATACTTCCTGTCAGGATTCCCTCTTGAAAGTACACGCTTACACAGCTTACAAGTCACTAAGGGTGCATTTACCTTTTGCTGGCCTTCTGGAAAAGAAAAATACTCCCATACGTAAGAGGTCTTTTGTTTCCTCGCTCTCTGCCTCAAGGTAGTGCTGCTAGCCTCACTCTCAGAAGAGCTCTGCTGTTCTGCCATCGTATCACAAAGACAACCCAGCTCCTTCTCCTAAGGGATCACAAGCAGAAATGAGGGGAATGGGTGTGGTGTAGGAGAGTTCTAGAACTGAAAGTAGTTTCAACCAATCAAAAGTTGTGTTTCATGATCACATGACCCACCGTACGCTTACGGTGCGCTTACGGCAAAAGTACGCATGCGCGTAAAAAAGACACGCGCTCGTGCGCATGCGCATAACAGTCACTCCCCAACACTTCCGCGTAACGTGCGCGTGTAGCGTACACGGGTACACGCCCCACGCGCAGTACGCGCGGCTACGCAAATTGCGTAACTATACGCAAACAGCGTAGATAAATTACGGACATTGCGTAAACCGTACGCTTACCGTAAGCTTACCGTACGCGCACTAAAAAAAAAATAAAAAAAAAAGGAAAACATGTATTGCTAATAAATTTTACCTGTTTATTTTAAAAAAAATGTAAAATAAAAACATATTGTAGAATTTTTAAAATTTAACCATAGTCTTTAAAAAAGGATAGAAAATTAAAATAAAAATATGTAAAAAAAAAAAGAAGAAAAAAAAAACAAAATTAGCATTTAAAAAACCTTGCAAATTCACTGAAAAAACCATGGGTTTCACACACATTATAGTTAGGAATTAGCATTTAAAAAACCTTTGAAATTCACTGAAAAAACCATGGGTTTCACACACGTTATAGTTAGGAATTAGCATTTAAAAAACCTTAGAAATTCAATGAAAAAACCAAAGGTTTCACACATGTTATAGTTAGCTGGACATTTCACTCGTAAAAAACCATTGAAATTCCCCCGTTATAGTTAGTTCAGCTAACTATAACTCGCGCGCCCGCAATGCACTACTGATGACGTCACATATTACATCACTCATGACATGGTCAGGGACATCACTCATGACATCACTATTACACCAACAGACAGACAGATACAGACATTCACACAGTTTAGTCACTAGTCTGCAGTAAGATACATTTAACTCACTTATAGAGTCAGTTACGCACCTAGAAAATCATCCATTCACACAATTGTACATCCACTTATTCTTCAACAGGCCTTTCCCTATATATATTAAACATATTAAAACTGTTCAGAAACACATACTAAATGGATGATGTCATCAGTGATGTCATTTGAGATGTCATCAGTGATGTCATCAGTGATGTCACTGACCATGTCATGAGTGACGTAATATGTGACGTCATCAGCAGTGCATTGCGGGGGCGCGAGTTATAGTTAGCTGAACTAACTATAACAGGGGAATTTCTAGGGTTTTGTATGAGGGAAATGTCCAGCTAACTATAACGTCCCTGAAACCTATGATTTTTTCAGTGAATATATATATATATTCAATGAAAAAAACAAAGGTTTCACACATGTTATAGTTAGCTGGACATTTCACTCGTAAAAAACCAATGAAATTTCCCCGTTATAGTTAGTTCAGCTAACTATAACTCGCGCGCCCGCAATGCACTACTGATGACGTCACATATTACATCACTCATGACATGGTCACTGACATCACTCATGACATCACTGATGACATCTCAAATGACATCACTGATGACATCACTGATGACATCATCCAGTGAATGTGTGTTTTTCTGAAAATTAAATAGGTTTTATATAAGTATATCTTAAGCTCGATGGAAGATTAAATGGGTATATAAGTGTCTAAATGGATGATTTTTTTTGAAAAATGTATTGTGTAACTGATTGTTAAAATGTATCATATTGAATACATGGCTTAGTGAGTAATGTTTAAATATGTAAATATCTGTATCAGTCTCTCACTTTGTGTATAAGTGGCTGCATGGGTTGGTGAGTAGCTACATGGGAGTCAATATAGGTTATTAGTTGGTTTTTTGAGTATCAGTGTGAGTGTCTGCATGGTTCGGTGGGGGGTATTACGTAGTGCATAGGTGCATGAATGAGTGACTCACTGTATGTGTTGAAGACAGCATGTGTGCATGACTATATGGGTGGATGAGTATGTGTAAAGGTGTGTTAGTGAGTGAAAGACTGTCTCAATAGTGTCTCCATGAGTAACTACATATGTTTTTAACTGTTATATGTGTCTTTTGGTGTATATAACTGAGTATATGTGAGAGTAAGAGATTGAAAGAGTTCCTGTATGAATAAGTATGTGTTTCTATAAGTGATTGTTTAAAAGACTAAGTATGTGTAAGTTTCTGTAGAAGTAGGTGTGGTGGTGTGTGTATAACTGTATATGCAAGTAAATGGATGTTTGATTCTTTATTAGCATGAGTGACTTTGTGTGTGAGTAACTCTATGGATGAGTGGCGTTGTGTAACAGGATGTACAGGTGTATGAATACATATGATGAGTGACTACATGTATGAGTGACTGTATAGGACTGTTGGTGAATGAGTGGATGTGTATGTGGTTCTTAGAATTACTGAATAGGTTGTTGTAACTGATATTGATATGTTCATTATTTCGAACATTTTAGTTTCATTTTTTTAAATGTGTGTATTAAAGGTTATATTAGGGGAAGAAGAGGTCTGCTACTATTTCACAAGGATGATGTCATCAGTGATGTCATCAGTGATGTCATTTGAGATGTCATCAGTGATGTCATGAGTGATGTCAGTGACCATGTCATGAGTGATGTAATATGTGACGTCATCAGTAGTGCATTGCGGGCGCGCGAATTATAGTTAGCTGAACTAACTATAACGGGGAAATTTCATTGGTTTTTTACGAGTGAAATGTCCAGCTAACTATAACATGTGTGAAACCTTTGGTTTTTTCATTGAATTTCTAAGGTTTTTTAAATGCTAATTCCTAACTATAACGTGTGTGAAACCTATGGTTTTTTCAGTGAATTTGCAAGGTTTTTTAAATGCTAATCCCTAACTATAACATGTGTGAAACCCACGGTTTTTTCAGTGAATTTGCAAGGTTTTTAAAATGCTAATTTCTAACTATAACGTGTGTGATACCCATGTTTTTTTCAGTGAATTTGTACGGTTTTTTAAATGCAAATTTTTTTTTGTGATTTTTTTTTAACCCTTTGTATAAAATCATATATGTACTATATCCTGCATTATGGAAAGGTTTTTTTTTTTTTATTTATGCATTTTTTTCCGTGCGCGTACGGTAAGCTGACGGTACGCGCTTCGTACGTCATAAGTACGGTGCGCGTACGTGAGTGACGTACGCGTACACCCGGAAGCAACGTCGTGGGTACGCAGGGGCGTGACATACGCGCTGCGTAAGCGCACCGTAAGCGTCACGTGCGCGCACGGCAGGTCATGTGACTTACAAAGAACACTTTTTATTGGTTGAAATTACTTTCACTTCCAGAAACTTCCCACACCACACCCATTCCCCTCATTACTGCTTGAAAGAACACTTTTCATTGGTTGAAACTACTTTCAGTTCCAGATTCTTCCCACACCACACCCATTCCCCTCATTTCTGCTTGTGATTCTCTAGGAGCAGGAGCTGGATTGACATTGGGATACAATGGCAGAACAGCAGACCTCTTCTGAGAGTGAGGCCAGCAGCACCACCATGATCCAGAGAAGGAGGAAACAAAAGACTTCTTTTGTATGGGAGTATTTCACTTTTCCAGAGGGGGAGAAAAAGGTGAATGCTCCATTGGTCACTTGCAAACTTTGTGGTCGTGTTTTATCAAGAGGAAATCCAAGGAGGAAATACTCCTTTGGAAATCACTCTATGAAGAGACACCTCCAGGACAGACACCCAAGGACATTTGCTCGACATGCTGAAGAAAACCCTTCAGTAAGTCACCAGAGCCCAGCCTCAGATGCTCAGCCGAGTACATCATCGGCAGCTCAGCTGAGCCTTTCCTCTGATGTGGGAGCATCACCTTCTTCTTTTCCTGTGGACATCAACCCTCGATTTGGGAGGGTTGAAATGAGGTGTACAAGATGTGGTGGTCTTATTGTTTTTGGGGAGATCAGTCTTCCCCTTATTAACAATAAGATAGACCAGCATGTTTGTAGACGCTCATAATACTCCCATTCTTTCTTTCCTCCATCCCTGTATGAACCCAACGGCTCTTATAAGAGCCAACCTTACCTCTCAACTTTTTTTTTATTTTTTCTTTGAAACTTTTTTTTTATTTTTTTTTACCGTACGCGTACGGTAAGCGTATTTTTTTATTTTTTTTTTAAAAACACTAAAAATCAATTACCACATCTCAAGATCCTTGAGAAATTAATAACTAATTTTTTTAAATCTTTTAGAGATAAAGTGGACCAGACCACAAAGTATGCAAGTGACCAATTGAGCATTCACCTTTTTCTCCCCCTCTGGAAAAGAAAAATACATTATGAATCCACTTTTCAGATTCTGAAAACAGCACATGTCCAAACTGCTTTTTCAGACCACCACCATGTGTAACCTGGGTGGCTGCCTACATCCCAGCAAGGGCAACCAGCCTTAGTGATGCTGAATGTATTTGCATTACTGGCTGAAACCTCAAACCCCACTTGCTTGTAAATACTGTGCATGATTCCACATGGTAAGCAGCTGGGTGTGTGCTAAGAGTCTGCTTCTGCACCAAAAAATGGCTCCCCCTTTCCATCTAATGCAACTGTGAAATCACCAGAGCAATACGCAATAAATCTCTGCCTGTAATTCCTATTTGCACACAGAGTCATGTTTTCACATTAGGCCCTTAAACGAAATTTCTTTGCCAATTTGAAAGCACACTTACTACTCTTTTTTTTGGCAAGTGATAAACACTTTTACAGACTGACACATTATGAATCCACTTTTCAGATTTTTAAAAAAGCACATGTCCAAACTGCTTTTTCAGACCAGCACCATTTGTAACCTGGGTGACTGCCTACACTCCAGCAAGGGCAACCAGCCTTAGTGATGCTGAATGTATTTGCATTACTGACTGAAACCTCAAACCCCACTCGCTTGTGAATACTGTGCATGATTCCACATGGTAAGCAGCTGGGTGTGTGCTAAGAGTCTGCTTCTGCACCAAAAAATGGCTCCCCCTTTCCATCTAATGCAACTGTGAAATCACCAGAGCAATACGCAATAAATCTCTGCCTGTAATTCCTATTTGCACACAGAGTCATGTTTTCACATTAGTCACAAAACGAAATTTCTTTGCCAATTTGAAAGCACACTTACTGCTCTTTTTTTTGACAAGTGATAATCACTTTTACAGACTGACACATTATGAATCCACTTTTCAGATTTTTTTAATTGCACATGTCCAAACTGCTTTTTCAGACCACCACCATGTGTAACCTGGGTGACTGCCTACATTCCAGCAAGGGCAACCAGCCTTAGTGATGCTGAATGTATTTGCATTACTGAGTCCAACCTCAAACCCTTAAACTATTCTTTTTTTATACCAGTACACCTTAATTTATCGTGAAAACATAGTCCATATTATTTTACATGTTCCTCACATTTAAATTTCTCCCAAAACAGAAAATGATAAACACAACTTCAACAAAAGGAATTCCATTTCTATTATTCATTTCTTAATTTACCATATACATCCCCTCTCAAACTCTAAACTCACCTTTAAAATTAGTTAGCTGTGAAAGAAATGTGGCACTCAAACAGCAGATTATCAGAGCCAGGATCTCTTTTCTTTACACCTCTCTCCTACTCTCTTTCTATTGGTTGAAAACCAACCCTTTTCCAAAAGTACCCTTCCCCCAACTTGACTTCTGCCTAGTACCCTTCCCCCAACTTGACGTCTGCCTGCTACCATAGCAACAGCTCATGGAACACTGCTGTGTGGAGTTAGGTCAGAAGTGCGCCAAACAATGTTTCAATTCCACAGAGCAAGAGTGCTTGACTTTTCATACCTAACAGCAAATCCAAAGTACTGTTCTTTGGTAACACATTTTTCTGTACCAATACAAAACATGCTTCTATTAATTTACACATGCAGCCTAGTTTTTATTCTAGAATGATATGAAACAGCCAATCAGTTCTTTTTTTTATGAAAAAAATATGTATGCCTCCATTTCCAAACTGTCTTTCATTTCATTTTCCCATTCTACTGAATTACACCTCCTGAGTGCATCCAGATCTCCTTGGAAGATGTTCACAGTGTGGATTGTTGGGCACAGCTATGTCTTCTGGAGTGAAAAGTATGCAGAGAAAACAGGTATGGTGAGAGACCTTGCTTTGCCAAATGTAGACATTAAATGGATTGGTCAGAGAGGGTTAAAGTGGCACCAATTGATGCCATTGGTGAAATCCTTCATGCAAATCCAACACCCTGACCTCATAATAGTGCACTGTGGTGGCAATGACCTAGGCACTTTGACTGGGGTAGGTCTGGAAATGCTTATGAAGGACACCTTTGCACAACTGTTTTCACTTTTCCCTAAAACTGCCTTTGTGTTTTCTAACATATGCCAAAGGCAAAAATGGAACTGGTCCAATCATTTCTGTCCGCAGATTGACAAAGCAAGAAAGCACGTCAACAAATCTGTTTCTGCTTTCCTCCGTGACTATGGTATGGGTTCCATTTACCACAACAACTTGCGTTACGACATGCAAGACAATTATAGAGGAGATGGTGTACACTTCAATGATGAAGGGAACAGAGTCTTCCTCTTGAACCTTAGACTCTGCATCGGTACTTACTTGTAGGTACCACTAAAAAATCACTTCATAAACACAACGGCTCTTTTTAGAGCCCCCTAATATCTAAACACTTAAATCTGAATTTTATTTCTCTTTTTATTTATTTTTTCTACCGTACACGTACGGTAAGCTTACCGTAAGCTTACCGTACGCGTACCCCGCGATTTTTAAAAAAAAAATAATAAATGTTTTCTTTGAACTTTTCTGTCCTTCTTTGACCCCCTTACAAATGTTAGGGGGTCTGTAACTCTCCACCTTGCCCCCTTTTCAAGATATCACTCTTTTTTTTCTGAGTGAAAAACACGAAATGGCGGCCGCCTCTTCCTGGTTTCGACCGATTCGAATGTTTACTAAGATCTAAGGGCCAATCAGAATCGCGCTCGCGCACGCCACCGTACGTGTACGGTAAGCGCACCGTAAGCGCACGGTAAGCTGCCACAGATATATATATCGATTAAAAGGCTATTTTCTCAGATTCTACTGAACAGATTTACACCAAACCTACAAAAGGCACTTCCTTGACCTAGGGACTACCTCTCTGCCAAATTTCAAGTAATTCTGTTCAGCCGTTCGGGCTGTAGCCCTGTCTAAAGGTCCTATGGACAAATGCATGGGAAAAACGTGTTTTGGGACCCCCCTTTTATCTCAGCCCCCGCTTGACGAATCCCCCCGAGACTTTCAGGGTAGGAGCGGAGCGTAGCGCCCCACCTATTTTGAAAAATTCGCGAGGATTCGTCGACCGGCGCCAAAGTTATTCAAAATAGAATGTTGCGGATTTCCTATGGAAAAGGGGTCCTAACTATAACTACCTACTGGCGACCGCCAGTAGGTAATATATATATATATATATATTCCCTCGTTGTTTGCCCAGATACGAGGACGCACTCCACATCAGGTAGGTAACAACCTTTTTATTTCATAAGCAGACAGCTTCCCCTCCTCATTGAAAGTTCTGTGGCCTGACGCGTTTCGGAAGCATTTGTGCTTCGTCTTCAGAGGCCGGGCGTGAGCAGCCGTTCACCAATTCCTGCATTATCCATCTGCGTGTATTCATTAGTTGGCCTCCAGTGTGCCTTCACAGTGATTTTATCGTAAAGCACGCTGGGACATGCAGTTCAATTCATACAATTTGTGCCCTCCAGTGGGTTTTGTTGCACCACGCTATTTAAAGAACCAAATCTTCGGCCCCCCAGTGAGCCCGGAAAGGATTATATCTGCTTAAATTAATCTCTCTGTTGTGCCTTACCAAAAGGTATTTTGACTTTCGTATGGACCCAATTTATTTGCAAGGGCGGTGCGATCAACTCCACGGCCTGGAACCGCCGTGATAACATCTTCCCTCGTTGTTTGCCCAGATACGAGGACGCACTCCACATCAGGTAGGTAACAACCTTTTTATTTCATAAGCAGACAGCTTCCCCTCCTCCTTGAAAGTTCTGTGGCCTGACGCGTTTCTGAAGCATTTGTGCTTCGTCTTCAGAGGCCGGGCGTGAGCAGCCGTTCACCAAGTCCTGCATTATCCATCTGCGTGTATTCATTAATTGGCCTCCGGTGTGCCTTCACAGTGATTTTATCGTAAAGCACGCTGGGACATGCAGTTCAATTCATACAATTTGTGCCCTCCAGTGGGTTTTGTTGCACCACGCTATTTAAAGAACCAAATCTTCGGCCCCCCAGTGAGCCCGGAAAGGATTATATCTGCTTAAATTAATCTCTCTGTTGTGCCTTACCAAAAGGTATTTTGCCTTTCGTATGGACCCAATTTATTTGCAAGGGCGGTGCGATCAACTCCACGGCCTGGAACCGCCGTGATAACATCTGCCATCGTTGTTTGCCCAGATACGAGGACGCACTCCACATCAGGTAGGTAACAACCTTTTTATTTCATAAGCAGACAGCTTCCCCTCCTCATTGAAAGTTCTGTGGCCTGACGCGTTTCTGAAGCATTTGTGCTTCGTCTTCAGAGGCCGGGCAAGGCCTCTGAAGGCACAAGTGAAAAAAAGTTACATGGGCACACCGGAGGCCAATTATAAATTTGAAAAGCGTGCAGGGGACAGCGCAGCAGCACGCATTTTAGTCTGCTCATGTGGGCCTCTGAGGAAAGGGAAAGGACTCCCTGAAACGCGCCAGGCCGGGGGGCACTATGAAGGAAAGGGAAGCTGGCTGTATCTGGAATAAATTGTGTTAACACTTACCTGCGACGGAGTGCGGCCTCGTCTCTGGGCAAATTTGGTGAAGTAATTCATACACGGCGGTTCCGGCCGTGGAGGCAACGCACCATCAATGAAATTAACATGGACTGCATGAGGGGAAAGCATTTCCCTTTGTGATCGGCGGAGCAGGTTCCTGAAATTGGAGACAGCCAGAGTCCTTTTCAAATGCCTAATGGAGGGTAATATTGGCCCCTGAAATTGCACATGAGCACTCGACCCACTGGAGGGGAGAAAGGGTGCAGAAAGGAACTGCGGGTCCCAGCATGCAAGGCACAAGTGAAAAAAAGTTACATGGGCACACCGGAGGCCAATTATAAATTTGAAAAGCGTGCAGGGGACAGCGCAGCAGCACGCATTTTAGTCTGCTCATGTGGGCCTCTGAGGAAAGGGAAAGGACTCCCTGAAACGCGTCAGGCCGGGGGGCACTCTGAAGGAAAGGGAAGCTGGCTGTATCTGGAATAAATTGTGTTAACACTTACCTGCGACGTAGTGCGGCCTCGTCTCTGGGCAAATTTGGTGAAGTAATTCATACACGGGGGTTCCGGCCGTGGAGGCAACGCACCATCAATGAAATTAACATGGACTGCGTGAGGGGAAAGCATTTCCCTTTGTGATCGGCGGAGCAGGTTCCTGAAATTGGAGACAGCCAGAGTCCTTTTCAAATGCCTAATGGAGGGTAATATTGGCCCCTGAAATTGCACATGAGCACTCGACCCACTGGAGGGGAGAAAGGGTGCAGAAAGGAACTGCGGGTCCCAGCATGCAAGGCACAAGTGAAAAAAAGTTACATGGGCACACCGGAGGCCAATTATAAATTTGAAAAGCGTGCAGCGGACAGCGCAGCAGCACGCATTTTAGTCTGCTCATGTGGGCCTCTGAGGAAAGGGAAAGGACTCCCTGAAACGCGTCAGGCCGGGGGGCACTATGAAGGAAAGGGAAGCTGGCTGTATCTGGAATAAATTGTGTTAACACTGACCTGCGACTGAGTGCGGCCTCGTCTCTGGGCAAATTTGGTGAAGTAATTTATACACGGCGGTTCTGGCCGTGGAGGCAACGCACCATCAATGAAATTAACATGGACTGCGTGAGGGGAAAGCATTTCCCTTTGTGATCGGCGGAGCAGGTTCCTGAAATTGGAGACAGCCAGAGTCCTTTTCAAATGCCTAATGGAGGGTAATATTGGCCCCTGAAATTGCACATGAGCACTCGACCCACTGGAGGGGAGAAAGGGTGCAGAAAGGAACTGCGGGTCCCAGCATGCAAAGGCACAAGTCAAAAAAAGTTACATGGGCACACCGGAGGCCAATTATAAATTTGAAAAGCGTGCAGGGGACAGCGCAGCAGCACGCATTTTAGTCTGCTCATGTGGGCCTCTGAGGAAAGGGAAAGGACTCCCTGAAACGCGTCAGGCCGGGGGGCACTATGAAGGAAAGGGAAGATGGCTGTATCTGGAATAAATTGTGTTAACACTTACCTGCGACGGAGTGCGGCCTCGTCTCTGGGCAAATTTGTGGAAGTAATTCATACACGGCGGTTCCGGCCGTGGAGGCAACGCACCATCAATGAAATTAACATGGACTGCGCGAGGGGAAAGCATTTCCCTTTGTGATCGGCGGAGCAGGTTCCTGAAATTGGAGACAGCCAGAGTCCTTTTCAAATGCCTAATGGAGGGTAATATTGGCCCCTGAAATTGCACATGAGCACTCGACCCACTGGAGGGGAGAAAGGGTGCAGAAAGGAACTGCGGGTCCCAGCATACAAGGCACAAGTGAAAAAAAGTTACATGGGCACACCGGAGGCCAATTATAAATTTGAAAAGCGTGCAGGGGACAGCGCAGCAGCACGCATTTTAGTCTGCTCATGTGGGCCTCTGAGGAAAGGGAAAGGACTCCCTGAAACGCGTCAGGCCGGGGGGCACTATGAAGGAAAGGGAAGCTGGCTGTATCTGGAATAAATTGTGTTAACACTTACCTGCGACGGAGTGCGGCCTCTTCTCTGGGAAAATTTGGTGAAGTAATTCATACACGGCGGTTCCGGCCGTGGAGGCAACGCACCATCAATGAAATTAACATGGACTGCGCGAGGGGAAAGCATTTCCTTTTGTGATCGGCGGAGCAGGTTCCTGAAATTGGAGACAACCAGAGTCCTTTTCAAATGCCTAATCGAGGGTAATATTGGCCCCTGAAATTGGACATGAGCACTCGACCCACTGGAGGGGAGAAAGGGTGCAGAAAGGAACTGCGGGTCCCAGCATGCAAGGCACAAGTGAAAAAAAGTTACATGGGCACACCGGAGGCCAATTATAAATTTGAAAAGCGTGCAGGGGACAGCGCAGCAGCACGCATTTTAGTCTGCTCATGTGGGCCTCTGAGGAAAGGGAAAGGACTCCCTGAAACGCGTCAGGCCGGGGGGCACTAGGAAGGAAAGGGAAGCTGGCTGTATCTGGAATAAATTGTGTTAACACTTACCTGCGACGGAGTGCGGCCTCGTCTCTGGGCAAATTTGGTGAAGTAATTCATACACGGCGGTTCCGGCCGTGGAGGCAACGCACCATCAATGAAATTAACATGGACTGTGCGAGGGGAAAGCATTTCCCTTTGTGATCGGCGGAGCAGGTTCCTGAAATTGGAGACAGCCAGAGTCCTTTTCAAATGCCTAATGGAGGGTAATATTGGCCCCTGAAATTGCACATGAGCACTCGACCCACTGGAGGGGAGAAAGGGTGCAGAAAGGAACTGCGGGTCCCAGCATGCAAGGCACAAGTGAAAAAAAGTTACATGGGCACACCGGAGGCCAATTATAAATTTGAAAAGCATGCAGGGGACAGCGCAGCAGCACGCATTTTAGTCTGCTCATGTGGGCCTCTGAGGAAAGGGAAAGGACTCCCTGAAACGCGTCAGGCCGGGGGGCACTATGAAGGAAAGGGAAGCTGGCTGTATCTGGAATAAATTGTGTTAACACTTACCTGCGACGGAGTGCGGCCTCTTCTCTGGGCAAATTTGGTGAAGTAATTCATACACGGCGGTTCCGGCCGTGGAGGCAACGCACCATCAATGAAATTAACATGGACTGCGCGAGGGGAAAGCATTTCCCTTTGTGATCGGCGGAGCAGGTTCCTGAAATTGGAGACAGCCAGAGTCCTTTTCAAATGCCTAATCGAGGGTAATATTGGCCCCTGAAATTGGACATGAGCACTCGACCCACTGGAGGGGAGAAAGGGTGCAGAAAGGAACTGCGGGTCCCAGCATGCAAGGCACAAGTGAAAAAAAGTTACATGGGCACACCGGAGGCCAATTATAAATTTGAAAAGCGTGCAGGGGACAGCGCAGCAGCACGCATTTTAGTCTGCTCATGTGGGCCTCTGAGGAAAGGGAAAGGACTCCCTGAAACGCGTCAGGCCGGGGGGCACTATGAAGGAAAGGGAAGCTGGCTGTATCTGGAATAAATTGTGTTAACACTTACCTGCGACGGAGTGCGGCCTCGTCTCTGGGCAAATTTGGTGAAGTAATATATATATATATATATATATATATATATATATATATATATATTTCCACAAAGATACCCATGCAATGAGAGGTGCACTCCTCCAGCTGATAGTTCGCAAAACCATTTATTTCTCAGAAACAGCGCTACAAATCCGATAATTTATGTCCGTGTTGCCTGACGCGTTTCAGAGCGATCGCGCTCTTTCCTCAGAGGCAGTTTGTCCGCACATCGAATTCTGGGTGCACACAATTACTTGCGTTTCTGCATCAATTTATTGGCCTCCGGTGTGCCTTTTCTGGTAAGTTCATTATCATGCACGCTGGGAGTTGTGGTTTCATACCCTATTTTTACCTCCAGGGGCTGTGTGCTTCACAAATCAATTAAGGACCAATTCTCGCCCTCCAGTGGGCCTCGGAATTGGAGTTCTGTTTCGTACTCTAGAGAACAGCTGCACCGTCCATTCACCAAACATTGCCGATAAGACGATCCCTCAGTCAGATTTTTAAAGGGCGGTGCGATCTCTCCGCACCTGGACTGGCCGTGTAGAATATTTCCACAAAGATGCCCATGCAATGAGAGGCGCACTCCTCCAGCTGATAGTTCGCAAAACCATTTATTTCTCAGAAACAGCGCTACAAATCCGATAATTTATGTCCGTGTTGCCTGACGCATTTCAGAGCGATCGCACTCTTTCCTCAAAAGCAGTTTGTCAGAAAATCGAATTCTGGGTGCCCACAATTCCTTGCGTTTCTGCATCAATTTATTGACCTCCGCTGTGCCTTTTCTGGTAAGTTCATTATCATGCACGCTGGGAGTTGTGGTTTCATACCCTAGTTTTTACCTCCAGTGGCTGTGTTCTTCACAAATCATTTAACGGATCAATTCTCGCCCTCCAATGGGCCTCAGAATTTGAGTTCGTTTTCGTACTCTAGAGAACAGCTGCGCCGTCCATTCACTGAACATTGCCGATAAGACGATCCCTCAGTCAGATTTTTAAATATATATATATAAATCACTGAAAAAACATAGGTTTCAAGGATGTTATATTTAGAAATTATATTTTAAAAAACATTTTAAATTCACCCAATAAACCATAGGTTTCAGGGACATTATAGTTAGTAATTAGCATTTTAAAAACCTTAGAAATTCACTGAAAAAAACACAGGTTTGAGGGATAATATAGTTAGGCTGACATTTAGCTGAGCTAACTAGAACTCGCGCCTCCGTAATGCACTGGTGATGACGTCACATATTACATCATTCATAACATGGTCAGTGACATCACTAATGACATCACTGATGACATCTCAAATGACATCACTGATGACATCACTGATGACATCATCCATGTGATAATCTGATGCACCACTTCATACCCTAATATAACCTTTGATACACCCACTCTAAAATACAGACTACCTTTTTCGATACCATAGACACACCAATACCAGTTACTAGATACCCACTCACTGATTCACCCATATAGACACTCATTTAGCTACTCACCAACCCATAGCCCCGGGGAGGTGCAGGCCCCCACAATTATAAATTATAACTTGGGCAATGGTCCCGGGACCTGGCCCACCTGGGGCCTCATTTAACTGAAGCGCGGTAGACCAAGCTTCATTTTTTTATAATTTCGGCAGGATTCGCGACCCCAGCACGAATTCCACCCAAAATTATTTTTAAAAAATGCTTTTTTTGGCCCTGGGGGTCCTTGTGGGACCCCCTAAGCAGGCCTAGGTGGTCAGCGTGTTTCTACCCTGCCCCCTTTTTTTTCTTGTCACCTTTGTTTCACTATTTTCTTGTGACTCGGTTCTACCGAGTCACAAGATGGCTGCCAACACTTCCTGGTTTGGAGTGTTGGCAGCCAATCACAGTGAAGCTCGTGGTCGGGAGGGTTCGCAAGCCAACCACGTCTCTAGATATCAAAACTTTTATTTTTTTAAGTTCTCAGCAACAATTGAACGGATTTACACCATTTAAGATAAAGGTAGCTTTCTGAACCAAGCACTACCTTTTTGCTAAATTTGGTGCACTTCCGTTCAGCAGTTCGGGCTGTACCCTTGGCTAAACTTTCCTATGTGAAATTGATTTTCCAACTTTTATTTTATATTCTAAGGAACTACTGAACGGATTTACACCATTTAACAAAAAGGACTCTTTCTGAACCGAGGGCTACCTTTTTGCCAAGTTTGGTGAAATTCCGTTCAGCAGTTCGGGCTGTAGCCATGTCTAAAGTTTCATATGGAAAATAACATGGGGAAAACACGTTTTGGAAACCCCTTTTTTCTCGGCCCCCGCAAGGCGAATCACCCTGAAACTTTCAAGTCAGGAGCTGACCTGAGCTGATCAAAAGTTTTGAAAATTTTGCGAAGATTCGTCAACCGGCCCTAAATTATTGGAAGAACAAAAACTTTTTTCCTATGGATACTAGGTCCTAACTATAACTACCTATTGGCGACTGCCAGTAGCTAATATATCAAAGCAGTCCAATTAAATGCGCACTCAGGAATGTAAGCCAGGCAGATATTCGTACCACAAAGATTTATTACTCCTTAAATCTCACGTGACGCGTTTCAGCAGTCTTGCTGCCTTGTTCACACAAATTGCATCAACAAACATTGCGGTCTTAAACATGAGGTATGGAAATGAAAAGAGGACTCAACACATAGATCCTCCCTGTAGCTGACGCTGGCGGCCATCTTAATGTGTACAAAATGCTGTGTTAAAGAATAAATAATGTATTTGTCGAGAACCATAGATTGAGCCTCGCAAAATATGGCAACAGGGGGATTAAAGTTTAAATGATCAGTATCCCCAGGCAGAAATATACACACATTGTCAAAATCAGTTATAATACCCGGTTGAAATTGCCTTGTTGTCAATAAATTTCAAAATGTAACTCAGTTTTAGTATTAAACTCATGGTATTGATAACATGCATTGCACTATAAAGATGGGCAGACTATATATTAGGCAAGTGCCATAATAAGCCATACTCAGATCTATTTAGGTTCCATCATAAATTCATACGTTCATCATAATTATATCATGTTGAAAGTTTTAATTTATATACTAGAATATACATATACATTCCCCGAGTGGGAAAAACCGCAAAGTTTGAATAAAGTCTACAACCACAAGAAGAAAAGGAGAGGAAAAATATATATGTAAACAGGAAATAACATTTCAAATGATTTCTTATCTGGGGTTAGGATGGCCAGATGGAAAGCAAGCTCATACGAAGAAAAGGTTAGGGAACACCAAGGGCAGGACAATCCTGTTCCACGGGTCCCTTCCTTTCCTCCTGGATAGATGAAACAGACAAAAGGAAAAACAGAGAGAAAACAAGGTAGTGAAATATAATGAGGACATCATGATAGCATATACTACACTAATGTACATATATACCACATTTTCTTACATAAGTGCCCATAAATGAGCATACTTCAATACAGATCAACGGTTGTTACGAACCGCAGAAATAGTTAATTGGTGTATAAATGTATGGTCATCTCCTCATCAATGTTATGACCTCACGGGTGACGAGTACCAAGATCAATAATGTGTCTCGATTCACACGCAATTGAAGCAGCCTATTCCCTCCTCTGATTCCTACATTCACTTGTTCTATAACAAAGTATTTCAATTTAGAGCTGTCTGAGAAATGATGGGATTCAAAGTGACGGGCTATGGGGTAGTTTGGATCCTTCTTGTTGATGGCCCTCATGTGTTCAAGAACTCGTTTTTTAGCCATTTGTTTTGTGCTCCCCTCATAGCGTTTATTGCATGGGCACTCTAGTATGTATGTCAAAAACAAAGGGAGAGCAAGGGAAAGGAAGGGGTACGTCCGTATCCCCTGTGTAATATATGTTAAACAATGATGGACGAACCCAATATGTGTGTGGTACAATCACTAATGGGCAGTGTTTGTAACCCACTGGGTTTGTTAACAGACCCCTCACACATCAACCTAGTTGGTGTCATGCTTCATCATTGAGGTCCCAACCGGGTGGCCGAATGCTCCCCGGTTGTGCTACGACGCCTGATTACGGCAGAGCTGGTGTGGTGCAAGTATGTGATGTGAATTCAAAATACCTCTGAGAATCCTTGCCTGTGTATTTTATTAGCGGCGGCTCAGGATATGATTACAAATTATGTGTGATGCAACTTAAAAATAATTAATTATCTTATTGTTGTCTATGTGATGGGTCTACATGTTTCAGCCCGCAGGGTAATGTAGGAGGGGCTTTCTTCTGGACTGTGAACAGTGGTGAGTGGCAAAGTGTGTAGTGCCACGTGAAAAGTGAAAAACGTTAAAAACTAGTACCTACACACGCACTAAGGTGTGTGGACTTCTTGTCTACATACTTATGGACACTTTAGAAAAAAGACCTGTGGGAAAAAGGAACAGCACAGAACATGTATATATACATGACAAATAGACAGCATATTTACAGTGGTATTAAGCAACATAAAATGCAATCTTAAGTGCTATGGTCATCCAAACTGACCTGCCTAGTGATTAGTACATTTGGAGAAATATATACATATGGTGGGCATGCTACATGCAAAGGTTTACAGCAGCTAGTATGATAATGTCCAGTCTTAGCTTTGCTATGAGGCTTATAAATGATGAGAGGGACAATCGCATGGCAACCAAAGGGACGTGGAAAACCGTCACTATGCCATCATGCGGAGTGCGCAGGTATGAAGATATGCGCTATTGAAAATGTAAAGGGAAGCGGGATCACTTCAATAAGCAGTGCTGTTGTTAAAAGATATATCATTACACTATGGTCGAGTTTTAACAGCTGATTGGGGCTCGGGAGGAGTTCGCTCCCCTGTCAGACTCTTGGGAAAAAAATATATGTCGGGGTGAGAGGCATGTGAGCCGCCTGATCGATAATAAGCTCACAAATGTCTCTTAATTCTGTCAGCACCGTGACCTTACTTGGTATCAGAGCATAACCCGCCAAAAACCTGATGTGGTCTCCCATCATCCCGGCTGGTAATGGGGCCTGGCGCGAGCTCGGTTTAAGTACCAGCTGGGATGGTTAAGTGTGTGCCGGTGTGGGTGTTGGAGGGCTCAGTGTGTTTGAGTACCAGAGAAATGCTACCACGCATGCATGTGCAGATGATGCCAAGCTGTGAGTGCCATGTCATCGGGCGCGCATGCGCAAAAGGCCCATGGCGTGATGTGTGGCAGTCGGCCATATTGGAATGGTACTATGCTCATGTAGTGAAAATGATGCATCGGGCAAGGTCTATGAGAAGAGAAATCTGCTAAATGCTAGAGCAGACTGAAAAAAGGAGCAGACTGAAAAAAGAGCAGAGTGAAAGTTATGGGCCTCGAGTAGAGTCCCATGATGGTGGTGGTTTGCTGTTTGATATGAGGGAAGGTGGGTTCTACCTTAAGGGTGAAACCAGTAAAGCCTGACGAAATAGGTTTCACACACTGGAAGGTGTGTAAGGCCATAATGTGTAAGAAGGTACCAGTAAAGGCCTGATGATATTGACCTCACATTCTGGCTAATCTGTGTGGCACAATGTCTTAGGTTTAATCAGAGGGGAAGTGGTCACGGGTTAGCTCTCATACACAAGAGTAAGGGTGCGCAAGACTGGGTATTTCCATTGGGTGGCTATGCTCTTCTAAGACTGTTCCAATGGATATTATCGTTCAGGCCTGTGATGTGGCTCGATAGACGATATATCCATCTCTGTTCTTTCTCAAGTAGGCGGCTCTGGATGTTAGGTAAATTAGGGTCTAGTGTTTCTATGACCACCCATCTCATGTCATTGGTTGTGTGGCCAGTCTCAAGAAAGTGGTTTGTCATCCTGGTGGGGTTTTTCTTGCACCGTATGGTGCTGCGGTGTTCGAAAATCCTTGTTTTAATCTTGCGATTCGTCATGCCGATGTATGTTAGGTTACAGGGGCAGACGTTTTCTCAGCTCCCATATCTTTCCTGGTTCCAAGTTGAGGGTTTTCACGGTCTCAGTGATGTGGTAAACACTGCAGTTCCCGCATGGAAAATGACCTGTGATGCCTGGAAGCCCCCAGGCATTGAGAACAGTACTCGCTGGTCTTTGTGGTGGTGTCAGTCTAGTGGATACTATGGCGTCTTATAGATCTGGCTCTCTTGTTAGAGAGAAGGGGTGGTGCCCAGTTGAGATTACCTGTCTTCAATATTTTCCAGTGCTTCCGGGTGATCTGCGAGACTTTGTTAGAGACAGTGTTGTATGTTGTCATACATGTAAGTGGAGGTGGAGTAGAGTCTTGCATCTGTGTTTCGATTAGTCCTACGCGGTTATGGTTTCTGGCCCTCTTGTTGGCTTTGTTCGTAATGCACTTGAGGTATCCTCGTTGGCGTAGTTTGTTGCTTAGGTCTATGGCTTGGGATTTATAATCTTTAATTTCGCTACAGTTTCTGCGTAGCCGGAGGTATTGGCCATAGGGGAGGTTTTTGCGGAGTGGTCTTGGATGGAAACTGGTGAAGTGAAGAAGGGAGTTCTGAGCGGTGGATTTGAAATGGGTTTTGCTCTTGAGACCTCCTCCTGCCACTTCAATGTCCAGATCCAAAAGTGTGGTCTATTGTTTGTGGAAACTGTGTGTGAAGTGAAGATTGGGATCACATGTGTTAAGCCATTCACAGAATGTGACGAGGGATTCGCTGGTTCCTTCCCAAATCAATAGAATGTCGTTAATGTAGCGTTTGTAAAATTTGATTTGGGGAATTCGTAGTTGGTCATTGTCGAATAAATGTTTTGTCTTAAAGTCATATACTTACAGGCCTGCTACACTGGGAGTGAAGACGCTCCCCATGGAGGTTCTGTTCTTCTGGAGGTAAAGCCTGCCTTCGTACTCAAAGAAGTTTTCTTAGCGCGAGAGTTGCACACTCAAGAACAAAAGATGTAGAAGTTCGATGTTGCCAGTTGGAGTTGTTCAGGGCATTTTCTTGGAGGATGTCATCTTGTGGGAGACTGGTGTACAAGCTCTCCACATCGAGGCTGACCAGAAAAGAAGTGTTGGGGTCATAGGGCAGGGCCATTATTAGGCCTAGTAGGTCTTTGGTGTCTTTTAAGTAAGTGCTGGTCGATTGTACCAGGGGTTGCAGGAAATGAACGTAGTAGCATGACAAGGGTTCTAATAATGATCCAATACCCGAGACTATTGGACGTCTGGGTGGTGGCATTATATTTTTGTGAGTTTTAGGAACAATGTAAAAATAAGGTATTTTGCCTGGCGTGGTGGTCAGAAATTAGTGATCAATCCTGTGTTCTCAGCATCTTTCACAAGGGTGTGGATGCGTGTTTTCAGAGCTGTGCTCGGATTGTGGGTCAGTCTCTCATACTTTTTAGTGTCATTGAGTAACCGGTTACATTCTAGGGGTGGGCGGAATTTGCGTAGTCGCGCTATGCAAAGCTCCGCAAAACGGTAAAAAATCTCTGCGTGCACGCAGAAATTCCACGGATACGCGGAATTGCTTGTTCGCGATGCTTTTTTCCTGTTCGCGAATGCTGTTTACGTGCTCAGGGGGAAATATCTTGCGAACATGCATTTTGAGAACGCGAACAAGCAAAAAATTCCAAGAAGTCGCGGAACGCAGAATTTTGGGCAATTTCGTGTTCTCCACGGAACGCAAAATTACCCAAATTCCACAAGTGGAACAGAATTTACAGCCCGAGCCTATTACATTCTCAATGGTAGTCCTCTTTGTTGAGTATGACAATGCCCCCACCTTTGTCGGCTGGTTTTATTATGATCTCAGGGTTGCATTTCAATGATTGTAGAGCCAGGCGTTCTGATCGGCTCGTGTTTTTGAAAGTGTTGAGTTCTTCCAAAGCTTCAATCTCTTTGAACACAGTTTGTTCATACACGAGTATCTCAGGTGGTACTGTACTCGGTGGTGGAATGAATGTTGACTAAACTCTGAAGGGTGTATCCCCCTGTTGTTCCAAGTCAGGTTGAGTGGGAGAGTTCTCAAAAAAAGCTTTTAGCTTCAGTTTACGGAAGAACTCTGCTAACTCACAATGTAGCATGAATTTGTCATGTCTCGCCGTGGGAGCATAGCCAAGTCCTTTCTCTAGGACTGCTTGTTCTGCTGGCGTGAGGACATGTGTGGAGAGATGTCTTCATACCTGCGCGCTCCGCATGACAGGATAGTGCCGGTTTTCCACGTGAACGTTCACTTTTATAATGCCCACGCACGGCTCATTCACCACTGTGGATAGTTTCCACAATACCGCGCTGCAGCACTGTACACCACGGTGGCCACAGCACACATCGTGACAACCTTTGGTTGCCACGTGATTGTCCCTCTCATCATTTATAAGCCTCATAGCAATGCCAAGGCTGGACATTATCATACTAGCTGCTGTAAACTTTTGCATGCAGCATGCCCACCACATATATATATATATTTCTTCAAATGTACTAATCACCAGGCAGGTCAGTTTGGATGACCATAGCACTTAAGATTGCATTTTATGTTGCTTAATACCACTGTAAATATGCTGTCTATTTGTCATGTGTATATACATGTTCTGTGCTGTTCCTTTTTCTGACAGGTCTTTTTTCTAAAGTGTCCGTAAGTACATAGACACGAAGTCCACATACCTTAGCGTGTGTGTAGGTACTAGTTTTTAACTTTTTTCACTTTTCACGTGGCACTACACACTTTGCCACTCACCACTGTTCACGGTCCTGAAGAAAGCCCTTCCTACATTACCCTGCGGGCTGAAACATGTAGACCCATCACATAGACAACCATAAGATAATTCATTCTTTTTTAGTTGCATCACACATAATTTTTAATCATATCCTGAGCCGCCGCTAATAAAATACACAGGCAAGGATTCTCAGAGGTATTTTTAATTTACATCACATCACATACTTGCACCACACCAGCTCCGCTGTAATCAGGAGTCGTAGCACAACCGGGGGGCATTCGGCCACCCGGTTGGGACCCCAATGATGAAGCATGACAGCAACTAGGTTGGTGTGTGAGGGGTCTTTTAACAAACCCAGTGGGTTCCAAACACTGCCCATTAGTGATTGTACCACACACATATTGGGTTCATCCATCATTGTTTAACACACTCTAGTATGTACACAACAAATGTTGAGCTACAGGGGAGCAATTGCTTGATTGGTGTTATGCTACCTCTACTGGGGTTGGCGTATTCTTTGATCATTGTGCTACTCCTGCAGGCCTTACAATGGCCACAATGAAAAAAGCCTCTAAGGTTCATACTGTTATATTGAGCCTGGGGTGTAATGTCATAGTGCATCAAAGTATCCTGAAGGTTCCGACCTCTTTTGTCTGTTATCCTCGGTGTGTTACGGATAAGATTGCCTACAACTAAATCTTTAGTTAGTATGTCACAGTTTTTTGCAAGAATTCTATGGACTTCATTCGAATCATTGTTGAAAGTAAGAATGATTCTAGCTGTATCATTCTCCTGTCTAGGGGTGCTTGCCTTATCCTGTAATGTTTCACTTCTAGTCACCTGTTTCACCTTATCCATGGCCTTACACAAGACCAACTTGGGATAACCTCTTTTAATGAACCGACTCACCATAATCGTCTGTTCTTCAAGGAAATGCTTTACGTTTAGCCCAGAGGAGCTCCCCGTAGGGAATGCTCCATTTCAGGTTATTGGGATGGCTACTCAAGGCGCGCAACAAACTGTTGCCAGCAGTACTCTTTCTAGACAATCTCGTATATATCTTGTTGTTCAATGTCTCCACCTTATTATCAAGAAACTCAACACATGTTTCACTGATGTGACTGGTGAGCGTAAGATTAAGATTGTTACAGTTAAGCTTGCCAATGAAAGATTTGATTTATTCTCTAGTACCATACCATACAATGAAAAGGTCGTCAATGAAACGTAACCATGTGACGACCTTCTCAACGTAATTTCGAAGGGTAGGTTCCTCCCTGATGTCCGCCTCCCAAGCCCCCAGAAATAAGTTGGCACAACTGGGGGCAAACCACGTGCCCATGGCAGTGCCAAGGGTTGGCCTGTAAATATTGCCATCAAATAGAAAATAGTTGTTAGTGAGGCCACCGAAGTCTATATCATTCAGGTCACTCCAGACATCCTTATCTTCCTCTTCTCATCTTAGGCTAGCATACTTATTTTGACCTAATTGATGTGGGCTCTCCAAGACACCTTCCCCCTGAGGCAGGATAATTCTTAGGCTACCTTCATTATCTTTTCTTTTAATATAGGCCTATAATGAACACCGTAAGTGTCCAATCTGATTTGATTAAGTTGCAGTCTACCGGGCCATTGCAAAAAGCCCACCCTGGGGCTATCAGTGGATCGCAACTCCATATCCGAAACAATTCTAACTCCTTGATTCTTTAGTTCTTTTTTAGCATTAAGCAAGATGGCTTTAACCAACACAGAGAATAGTAGAATTTTTGTGGCCTCTTTGCCAATTTTGTTCTTGAGGAAACCTACTTGTTCCAGATCATTGGATGATAATAAACTAAGACTAGGACAGTTAGAAAATATCTGGAGCAATTTAGACTTGTTTAGGGGGGTTAGCTTCCTGCACCTTATACCATTTTTCTTTCCAGCATTGGATTTCATAAAAATCCATAGGTTATTTGCAACCTTCCCTTGTGTTTCTACATTCCTTATAAGTGCTGTATCTCCCATAACCTGTTTTCCATCCATCTTACTGTACCCCTCCGTAGTGATAATATCCCTGTTGACTAATGCTTCAAGGATATCTGGGCCAGGTTTGCTTTATCTCGAGCCATCCCTACTTGGAACCAAGTCATTCCAATTTCTGACTTTCCGCTGTTTTCCTCTTTTGCCTATTGTACACTTCTCTTGCCTTCGCCCTACTGCTATCATGGGAAAACATCCTCGTTATTTGAATAGGATCTTTTTCTAAAATACTCTCTCCCTTTCTCCCATTACCTACACCTATGCCCAAGTTATGGATGGACCCTCCTTGTGCCTTTACAGTTTCCAACCTTTCCTGTCATCGTCACTATTACCCTCAGACATCGTAATCTGTTTTTTTGAGCTTTTTAGGTACTGTATTGTTTTCCTTAAAACATTTATGTGCGGAAACAATCATTACAACATGGCCATTACCATGCATGACATTTGCAACATGGTTGTTACAACGTGAGTGCCATTACCACCCATTATCATTACCATCCATTTTGTTACAACACATGTACCTTTACCACGCATGCCTTTACAACGGAATTTGTGGTAATGTTAAGCATGATAATGGCATTCGCGTTGTAATGGAATGCGTTACAAAAGTGCGTGATGCAATTATACATCCATTTATATGGTACAGATTGCTTTTTCTTTAAACTCTGATTTCATCTTAAACACTTTAGGGTGGAGGGGAAGCATGTGCAGTAATCTCCCCATTTTTTTATTAACATTCAGGATTTAGTTATGCAGACAGAGGATAATACCTCGGAAGACATTAGTGTGCCTGCAGTAGCTGTAACTACGGCTACATCGGCGATTCCACCATATACATTTATTTCCCCCCGCACATTCCACAGGTCTTATCAACCTTGGTATGCAGCTATTTATTTGCTGTGATTATGTAGCCATGTTGTGTAGAATAGACTTATGTGATTTCAAAGCATCTGTATTTAGAACTATGGCCTGGAAGATGCCCTGCAATGTTTTCTGCATCAAGATAATTATTTACCAGCATGGAAGAGGATGAGCTCATTTCTAGGTCCATATCACAAAACGAATTTCGGGGAAAGTCTTGCTCGTTGGTGTTCGGTGGGCTTAGTGAGGACCTCTTAGAGTCAGCTTTCTGATTTGTAGTGTAGCCCCTGGGGCGTTTAGTGATGATCTAGAACCGTATGAGGCTGAATACGCCTATACCGTCTGTACTGCAGTCTCACTACTATTCTGCAGGTCATCTTCAAAGAAGCCCCTCATTAACTCTCTCATCAAATATGGTGAAGATGACAGCCTGGGCTCTAACTGTTGCCCAGCAGGCTCTATTAAGTCCTACATTTCGACCACATCCAGTGTGGGCAGGAACGCATCACTGAGCTTTTGAAAAGAAGAAGATGGATTCCCGTCCTCCTTTCTTATGGAATTGGCCTTGAAATGTTTTCCCACAAAGTCTTTTTGGAGTTTACCAAGGTTGACGCGTTGGATGCCTCAGCTACTAGGGTTACTGCATTGCTGAGACCCTCTATAATTGTTCTTTTAGGGCCACCCCCTAAGTGGTCTTCGGGATGAGCTTGACCAATATTTCTCTGCCGAGTTTTGGTTTCTTTGCTGGACTATAGTAGCTCTGTCTGATTTACTTAATGGCATTGTCCTACATTTACAATGCATATGTCACGATGGATAGTCTTCTCCTGCGTACAACCAGACCAGCGCATGGACACTCTCTTCTTATTACGTTTGTCAGCCAACAGTAAGTCTGCTCAGTGTTTGACTGTCCCCGTATTTGAGACCTTGTCCTCTTCCTCTGTCGCTGCCTCAACCACAGAAACACCTTACTAATTACTTTCCCCTTGTGATTCTCCTAACTGGCCCCCTAGTTGTATCAAACACCTTACCACACTAGGCAGTGCCTGATGCTGGCTCTCATATGTCACAATCCGATCAGCAGCTTACAGCTTTGAACCAAGGGACCATGTGCATTCATAACTCCGGTCTCAGGGACTGCAAGGGAACCTGCTGTGGCATCGCAGCACGTCTGACCCCACCCCAGCTCCCCAGAGTGGGCCGACACAGTTGTGGCAGGCATCCCATGCATCCCCAGGGAATGTCTATGTGTGCCTTGATATATTTGTAAACACCTCCTTCAATTTCCCTCCAATTATGATGATTTCAGCATCTGTTATTTGGGGCTCTACTGGGCTTCCACTGATTTTGGGAGCCTAAACTGTTAAACAGTTAAACGAGCTAGAACGACTGTGCTCTCGGTGTCTGGCTCGGTCTGCTCATCATAAAAACACTGAGACACTGAGTGGTTTCTGCGGTGGGCACAGAGCTGTGCGTGGTACGGAGCGATACGGCAGTCTGAGTCTCTACTTTTGCTGGCTTGACACTTTAGTAGATGAACTGCGTCTGCTCAGAGGTAACGTGCTCTGGGCATAATAGAATCAGCTGTGAAGAAAAGTGCCTGAACTATGTTTGGGTGAAATTGCCTTTATCTTTAGGTTTATCTTCCTCACGGAAACATGGCTAAAGCCAGCCTTGGCACTGGACACCACTTCAACCATCCCCGCTGCCTACGACACACATCACAGCTAACTTCTCCCCAGGCAGAACCTCTGTATACAGATTACCAGGACCCTTCACCAATTTTGCAGGCGATATAACGGACTTTGTTGCACCACTCAGCACCTTCATCCTACTCTGAGTCTTTAATTTTCACCTATAAGAGAGCACAGACCCAAACTCGACAGTCCTTCTAGAATTCCTCGGCATCACCCATCACATTGCCAAATCCACCCATAACAGTGAACACTTATAGGACCTGATTTTCTCCTCAATCAGCAACATCAGTACCGACAAGCCAGCAACTCCGACTTGGACAGACCATGTCCTTGTCAGTTTCAGCACACCCATCCTGCACCACCACTGACTTACCACTATCAGAACCGCCCACCTCAACAGCTGGAACACAACAACCTGGCTCCTCTCAAGCGCAACCCAACGGCTAGCCTGCCCACAGGCCTGCTGGTACACAGGTGAACTCAGGCTAACGAAATACCACTGCAAGTAACTGGAGAGCAAATGGAAAACAGGTTACGACACCCCAGATATAGACATCCTCATATCAGCCCTAAGACGCTACCACCAGCAGATAAGGAACACCAAATGCACATCTCTTGCAGATCACATTAACTCCAGCACATAACACATGTATTTGTAAAGCGCACGTTCACCACTACGGGTATCTTGGCGCTGAATAACAGATGTTTATTGTTACCCAACTCAATGGTACTCATTTTATCGACCTCAGATGGATGAAAGGCTGAGTGGACCCGCCGGGATTTGAACCTGTGACCATGAGGTCGAACACAGGCCCCTGCAGCAGACGCATTAGTCCACTGAGCCACCAGACCCAGCCTACCTGCAACAAGGAAAACACTGACATCATCAAAGATTTCACTGTGCCTCCTGCAGCCTCAGCAACAATACCCCCTTACAAGACCTTTGCAACAAGCTTTTAGAATTCTTCTGTAACAAAATCACATCCATATACTGCAATTTCAGCCCTCAACCAGACCCCGTCATCATCGCAACTCATGGTGCAAGGGTGCCTGCGTTGGTGCTAAGTTGCTAAATTTAGCGCCATCGCAGGGGGAAACACAATGCTGCACTACATTCTTGTAACTATGGTGCAGCCATGCGTTTCAGAAGTGGCGGAGAGAGGCGTTAAGCCAGGGAGACCTCTCTCTACCACTTCACTGTACATAGGACCCTTAGAGCTGGAAAAATGTGGCCAACCTCGAAGGAACAACGAGCAGCAAAGTAAACAAATTGATTAGGCAAACTGAACTTAAAAAGCAGGTACAGGTAGGCAGGCTAGATCCTCTACCCACTACCCTTCTGAGTGCTGTTAGAATAGGACAATAGAAATGTGATTTCCACAAATAATAGCTGAACATATCATTTCAGACAATTTGTACATTCCATTGAAATGGGGTGTGCACATCTCAGGAAGCATTTGTGTTCCCCCTTTAAGATATCAATGCGCCAAGACGTCTGATGCAGGAACACACTTTTCACACCATCTGGACCTCGCACACCACATCACAAATGGGGTGGCACAATAATAACCCAAAAAATGTAAAGTAAGGGGTCGAAAATGCCTAGAAGATATTGTGCCCCTATGCATGTTTTACATGTCCAAACCATCTAGGTAAAGGGCACACTAAGGTGATCCACTCTGCTGAATGGCACATGTATGACAGGCAGATTCAAGAGACTCTTTACATTTTTGGAGTTAGCCAGAGGAGGATGCGTGGAGCACACATCTTGAAGGCTGGAACACGCTAAATTCCTGCAGTGTAGGACGAGGTAAAGAAACTGCAGATGTTTCATATTTTAAACCATGGACTTGCCTCATTCCGAATATACGATTTGCCTTAAAGCGCACCAAGGGGCATATTATCAAGCACGGCGTTAAGATTATCGCCGCTTTAGCGGCAGAAAACTGCTGCTAAAGCGGCGATAATGGGCTTGATAATATGCCGCAGAGAATTCCAATAGAAGCCCATGTTGACATCAGAACATGGGCTTCTATGGGAATTCTCAAGGGCATATTATCAAGCCCGTTATCGCCGCTTTAGCGGCAGTTTTCTGCCGCTAAAGCGGCGATAATCTTAATGCCGTTTCTTGATAATATGCCCCCAAATACTTCAACAGGTGCAGAACCATTATGCATTATATTCGCTGATGTATTCATTGCAGAAGCAACTGGCACACTGAACAAAATAGAACATGTTTACAATACTGCAGCACAGCAGCAGTTTATTAATATTAATGCAAATATTCTCTGTAACGTCATCCCCGTTCTCATATGTAAGGTCCTATTTTCATGTAAAAGAAACCTTTTTAGGAATATTGCATGAAAATGACATTTCAAACAATCTATTTAGGAACTATTAATGGTTATCAGGGCAAAACGCTGCAGAACATAGCTGGCTCTATCTGAGGCCCCCGGAGAAGCTGGGGTCCTGAGCCAGAGCCCACTTTGCCCATGCCTTTAAACGTTTCTGGGCTTACTTTCCAGCTACTCGTTTTTAAGGCCAGACTCTTTTGACCCACATATTAAGGGCAACTTTCTGCCAGTTCTTGTCACCTTTCATTTCTCAGAGATAGTTGTCAGTGTAGATCGGTGACTACTTTATACTTTTACTTTTTCTCATGCTTTTGCCCTCCGACGGCCCCCAAAGATGGCCGCTGTGGCCCTGCCTGTACTGTAGAGAGACTCTTTCTGTTTGAAGAACTGAGCAAATTACTTGATAATAACTCATTGTTATTATCATTTTATTTTTCTGTCCTTGCTCAGCGGGGTGGGGGCAGGCCAGGATGCTCTGCTCACAGAGCAGGAGTGGTATGCCCACTCCGAGTGCACATGACGCTTTCGCCAGCCGTCTCCGGACGGACGGCCAAATAGAACGGTCTAAGCTTGGCTTTATTCCCAGCTTCTAGAGACACGCACACGTTTCTCAACGTTTCCTGTGCTCTACTTTAAGATACCGATTTAACGGGTATCCTCAAGCTGTGTATCACGAAGGGACACAGGAACTAAGAACCTGACTCCCTATGTCTTCCACTAAAGGAATCCTGCTCCCTGATTAATAACGGGTATACGTACACAGGTGAACTCAGGCTAACGAAATACCACTGCAAGTAACTGGAGAGCAAATGGAAAACAGGTTACGACACCCCAGATATAGACATCCTCATATCAGCCCTAAGACGCTACCACCAGCAGATAAGGAACACCAAATGCACATCTCTTGCAGATCACATTAACTCCAGCACATAACACATGTATTTGTAAAGCGCACGTTCACCACTACGGGTATCTTGGCGCTGAATAACAGATGTTTATTGTTACCCAACTCAATGGTACTCATTTTATCGACCTCAGATGGATGAAAGGCTGAGTGGACCCGCCGGGATTTGAACCTGTGACCATGAGGTCGAACACAGGCCCCTGCAGCAGACGCATTAGTCCACTGAGCCACCAGACCCAGCCTACCTGCAACAAGGAAAACACTGACATCATCAAAGATTTCACTGTGCCTCCTGCAGCCTCAGCAACAATACCCCCTTACAAGACCTTTGCAACAAGCTTTTAGAATTCTTCTGTAACAAAATCACATCCATATACTGCAATTTCAGCCCTCAACCAGACCCCGTCATCATCGCAACTCATGGTGCAAGGGTGCCTGCGTTGGTGCTAAGTTGCTAAATTTAGCGCCATCGCAGGGGGAAACACAATGCTGCACTACATTCTTGTAACTATGGTGCAGCCATGCGTTTCAGAAGTGGCGGAGAGAGGCGTTAAGCCAGGGAGACCTCTCTCTACCACTTCACTGTACATAGGACCCTTAGAGCTGGAAAAATGTGGCCAACCTCGAAGGAACAACGAGCAGCAAAGTAAACAAATTGATTAGGCAAACTGAACTTAAAAAGCAGGTACAGGTAGGCAGGCTAGATCCTCTACCCACTACCCTTCTGAGTGCTGTTAGAATAGGACAATAGAAATGTGATTTCCACAAATAATAGCTGAACATATCATTTCAGACAATTTGTACATTCCATTGAAATGGGGTGTGCACATCTCAGGAAGCATTTGTGTTCCCCCTTTAAGATATCAATGCGCCAAGACGTCTGATGCAGGAACACACTTTTCACACCATCTGGACCTCGCACACCACATCACAAATGGGGTGGCACAATAATAACCCAAAAAATGTAAAGTAAGGGGTCGAAAATGCCTAGAAGATATTGTGCCCCTATGCATGTTTTACATGTCCAAACCATCTAGGTAAAGGGCACACTAAGGTGATCCACTCTGCTGAATGGCACATGTATGACAGGCAGATTCAAGAGACTCTTTACATTTTTGGAGTTAGCCAGAGGAGGATGCGTGGAGCACACATCTTGAAGGCTGGAACACGCTAAATTCCTGCAGTGTAGGACGAGGTAAAGAAACTGCAGATGTTTCATATTTTAAACCATGGACTTGCCTCATTCCGAATATACGATTTGCCTTAAAGCGCACCAAGGGGCATATTATCAAGCACGGCGTTAAGATTATCGCCGCTTTAGCGGCAGAAAACTGCTGCTAAAGCGGCGATAATGGGCTTGATAATATGCCGCAGAGAATTCCAATAGAAGCCCATGTTGACATCAGAACATGGGCTTCTATGGGAATTCTCAAGGGCATATTATCAAGCCCGTTATCGCCGCTTTAGCGGCAGTTTTCTGCCGCTAAAGCGGCGATAATCTTAATGCCGTTTCTTGATAATATGCCCCCAAATACTTCAACAGGTGCAGAACCATTATGCATTATATTCGCTGATGTATTCATTGCAGAAGCAACTGGCACACTGAACAAAATAGAACATGTTTACAATACTGCAGCACAGCAGCAGTTTATTAATATTAATGCAAATATTCTCTGTAACGTCATCCCCGTTCTCATATGTAAGGTCCTATTTTCATGTAAAAGAAACCTTTTTAGGAATATTGCATGAAAATGACATTTCAAACAATCTATTTAGGAACTATTAATGGTTATCAGGGCAAAACGCTGCAGAACATAGCTGGCTCTATCTGAGGCCCCCGGAGAAGCTGGGGTCCTGAGCCAGAGCCCACTTTGCCCATGCCTTTAAACGTTTCTGGGCTTACTTTCCAGCTACTCGTTTTTAAGGCCAGACTCTTTTGACCCACATATTAAGGGCAACTTTCTGCCAGTTCTTGTCACCTTTCATTTCTCAGAGATAGTTGTCAGTGTAGATCGGTGACTACTTTATACTTTTACTTTTTCTCATGCTTTTGCCCTCCGACGGCCCCCAAAGATGGCCGCTGTGGCCCTGCCTGTACTGTAGAGAGACTCTTTCTGTTTGAAGAACTGAGCAAATTACTTGATAATAACTCATTGTTATTATCATTTTATTTTTCTGTCCTTGCTCAGCGGGGTGGGGGCAGGCCAGGATGCTCTGCTCACAGAGCAGGAGTGGTATGCCCACTCCGAGTGCACATGACGCTTTCGCCAGCCGTCTCCGGACGGACGGCCAAATAGAACGGTCTAAGCTTGGCTTTATTCCCAGCTTCTAGAGACACGCACACGTTTCTCAACGTTTCCTGTGCTCTACTTTAAGATACCGATTTAACGGGTATCCTCAAGCTGTGTATCACGAAGGGACACAGGAACTAAGAACCTGACTCCCTATGTCTTCCACTAAAGGAATCCTGCTCCCTGATTAATAACGGGTATACGAACAAGTCTAGCACTCATCCAGGTTGCCCCTCCTGTCCTGATGAAGATCCGCACGGCCAAGGCTTAAACTACCCTTAAGGCCATTTAGACGGGTCAAAACGTCGACGCCCCCAGTTCAATTGCCTGGGACACGTAATTCCCTCACGTGCTACACTAAGAATTGGTTTCTAGTCTAATTTCCAAATGTATAATTGAGTTTGCATACTTCGAAACGTGACCAGGCTCTATTGGACGGTGATTGACAACCGGTTCCCTTGTGAATTTATTTAAATTCTTTATGTCACTCCGTTCTGTATTCTTTCTTTCATTCACTCACCCTTCAGCACTCTTGCTACATGCACGTTCCCTCTGGAGCAACCTCGATAAACTATAAAGCTCAATTGTACAGAATGTATAAAATAAATGTACGGTGATTTTGATTTTGGTTGTTGCTTTCTTTTGCTGTTTATGTTGAAATATTGTATTTAATATTGTGAGCTACCCAGTATATTCCTTTTAGCTCTTAACTAAGTGAATGATATAACTGAGTAAGGGCCTATTGCCTTGGTTGTTAATAATAGGTCCAGGACCATTGTTTTTTGTATCAATTTACACCCAGGTCCTTGACTATCGGGTCACCCCATTTTTTGTAATGGCATCACTGTAGTTAAAAGCATGTGTGACAGACTGGATTAATCAACAAATGACAGCTTGAAAGATTTCTGCAGCTTCTGACTCACTAAAACTGAGTCTTTAATAGTTGAACAAACCAACATGAGTTGCAAAAATAGTAATACATCTACAGTTGTCTTGAATGAATGAATAAATTGAAAGAATGGTGGAATTTGTAAAGCATGTGGCTACTGCAAGAGTGTCCTGGTTCTGAGCAATATAGCCAGTATGGGGTATGACATTTAGTCCTTGAATAGGTGGGTATTTATTTGTTTGCAGAATATTATTTTCATCCGTAATGCATTTGAGAGGGAGCAGAAGATCGTTCCAGTACCTAGTCGCCACAACTGACTTTTCTTCCAGTTCAAGTCGATGGTTGCCTTTGTTCAATTCAAAGTGGGGGTAAACGTTCGCGCGATTCAGCTGCATGATCATGTCCATTTTGTGTGGGCCAAGATGTTTTTCTCTTTCGATTTTTAGTTGGCTTGTCGCATATCAAAACAAATGTGCACTGAACCTCCACTGTACTTTTTTGACACCACCACAATGGGTCAAACCCATGGTGTCGGACCAGTAGAGCCCTCAATGAAATCATGCGTCAACAGTGTTTCTAGTTCTTTCTCAATGCTGTCCTCTAAGTGAAAAACAATTCAACTGTGTCCTCCGTAGGTCCTTCACCTGCTACAAAGGCCTTGCATAAGCTGGAATTGCAATTTGACTCCTCATACACTGTATGTAGACTGCTACTTGAGACACACGTGGCATGCTGTATGCACAAGTAGTTTGCTGGACCACAACAAACTCTCACGGAGAGCAGTCTTGTAGCCTTAGGGGCACATGTCCCCTATCTTATTGCCAGTTGTAGTTTCTTCCTCAACCGGGGAGCATGTAACACACCAACTACACATGAAGCTCTAGTTTGCAAATTTGTATTCTTCAGCATGCAACTGTTAACTGAATGTACTGCATCTCAAACTTCATTAACCACACCCAATAACACCCATCAGATTATGTAATACTTGTAAGGAGTCTGCTGAGGACCACTAGAGCCCTCATACATACAAATACAGAACACAACAGCTGGTACTCTCAGGAGATGATGTGAGGGTGGGGGGGTGAAGGGGTGGATAAGAAGGGCAGAGCCTTGACATAGAGGAAAGACTAAGGAGGGCCCGCCTAATAAGGGAATAAAATGACTGGCATGGAAAGTGATCTGTTCAGTGGATGCACACAAGACCAGAGTCACTGCTTCTGATGCTAACGCAAAAGGACGTGCAGCAAATGTATATCATGTTGAATTTCAACAGTGATGATGCACTAGGCCCAGATGTAGGGACTCCGTCTTTGAACACTGACACAGCCACTACGTCTATATTCAGGGACCTAATATTTCAGCACTGTGCTGGGATGTGGGGACCTGTCATTTCGACATTGATGCAGAATATGTGCACAAATATGGAACAGATTTTGTATATACATATATATATATTGGTGGAGTATCAATTACAACACTTTCTTTTAGCTTCCTTGGTGATTTTTAATGCTGCACAGCCCCTCTCTTACCACACCACATCCTACCTACTTATTATGTAAGAGCTGCTGCTTGGACTGCTAGGGCTGACTGCAAACAACACTGCCAAAATGACATCTGACACCGCAGCTCCAGCACCTCAGAGGCCGGAGCTGGAAGTGGCTCTAATTTTCTTTCTGCTGCAAGAAAATTAGTAGTCACTCAAGGACAGGCCTGGAAGTCACTGACTAGCACCTGCTGCAGCTTCCTCCGTCACCCGGCGTGGCCCCGCCTGGCAAGCCATGCCTATACGGGTTTACAAGTGGCTATTCCTAGTGCACATGTACTGCATAGTATAGCCTTCTCACCACCCAACACGACCATACCTACCAACTTACAAATTAATTTCAGTGTGTGAGGAGATGGTGGGGCCTTGGAGGGGGTGCGGTCTTGCGCAGAGAGCTACCTAAAAGGGGCTATCCCCCTCACCAAGCACCCCACCCCCTCCCACAAAAAACAAAGGGTTATTGAGGCTGTTGCCAATTGTTTTACACCTCTTAATGGACATCGGCTGCATACTGCCTCCGAAAGTGAGCCGAAATCCACAGTTTACACTGGTCAGGTAGGAAGGTTTTCACAGAATGGGATAGGGTAGGTTATAAGGGAGATGACGGTCTTTAAGTCCGAGGGCATACTGTTCTGTTTACCCTGTGGTGATCGTTTTTTACCCTTTGTTTTAGCTCGGGTTCTGTTTTAAATTAATTCTTATCATATTTTATGAGGCTTGTTATATGAAATGCATATTTATTTACTTTTAATATTTGCTTACAAGATAGGCCTGACAGATTGGATTAGTGAAGCAAACTGAGACTGATCATTACCAAGAGTGGGGATAGATTGCACTTTTTAGATTATGATGATGAATAAAGATCAAGGGCACAAAGCACTTTATATCCACGGGGTATCTAGTAGTGATGGTACAATGCACTTTATACTATTGTGGTGATTTTTTTGTTCCTTTTATTGCTGGATTGTATTGACCATTTTTCATGTGGCCGTATATGGCATTTTTTATTTATTTTATATATCTATGTAATTTTTTATATCTATAAACTTTATATGCTCTGGAAAGCATTGCGAAATAAAGATTGATTTAATGACAGTGGTTTTCAGCTGCTTTTGCCTGCCAGCGTGTGATTTCGGTCTCTCATTGGGTGACCGTGTGAAGGGAGACGAAATCGTGTGACACACAGTGGCAGGGTCTGAATTGGCAGCTTTGAAAATGATTTTGTTCTTAAGTGAAAGCTATTATTTTAAATCTAATCTGAATGTGCTGTGTTGTGTTCTGATAAATATGACAGGGAGCAACGAGCCAGACTAAGGGTTGCAAGCAAAGTGGCAGGGGTTACAACGAGGTGCCTTTGGGTTGCAGTTGGGACCACTGATGACCACTGGTGACCCCAATTGGCATACAAGAGAGCAAACGAAAAAAAGAAGAATGAAGCAGAAGAATTTTGACGCTAGTTCCTAGAAGATTAAGATTGAGGCAATACAGCAAGGTCATGCTTAATCAAAAGAAAGCAAAATCTACAAAGACGATTTCATAAGTAACCAACCTAAGATGGTCCCCAGTCTTCAATAATGGGGCTTAAAGAAACCAAGGGGCATATCAGCAACAACCGGCGATAATTATCGCTAAGCGCACTTAGTGCTAGGATAATTATCGCCGGCTAGCGTGGATTTTTATCGCTGAGATAGCGTGCTATTAGCAACGCTTATCTCAAAAGCGATAAAAATCCTAGCGCTAACTGCCAAACGTGAGATTATCGCTGGAAACCCAGCGATAATCCCACGAAGTTTGGCGATAGCTTGCTGATAGGGCCTCACATACTTAGCCATGATATCCACCTTACATAGGATATCATGGCTAAGTCAGTTTCAAAGCAGGCGTAAAGAAAGTAGCAATAACAGAGGTTATGGCTACTTTTCTTGTCGCTATGCTGCTTTGCGTGAGGCTTGATAATAGGAGAAATGTCGCTTAGCAACATTTCTCCCGTTATCCTGGGGAGGAACGCCCACTTTGCATCTCATTAGAGATGGAAAGATGGGCGTTAGGAATTCAGGCGCTAAGGCAAGGTTTCACGCGATAGCGTGACCTTGCTGATATAGCGATAAAATTATCGCCGCCTTCTAGATATGCCCCCAAATGGTATAAAGGATGGTACGGAATTGAAGCACACTGCATTGGTAGCCCTGACCGATGTTGTGTAGACCAATTTCAATTATTGGTAATATCCAGATGCACCCATACAGTGATTAAATAGCAACAAAACAACCGAAAGTATAAGGGAGAAGAATCAAAAAATGTTGCCCATCCTGAATTCTACATCTGGCAGTGGAGGGGCCATGCATTCTTGGTTTTTGCACGTTGTAAGAAACTGGGTTTCTGACTGGCAGAGGTATGTACCCTGTTCAAGTAGGAACCACAATCCTAGCCAGGGTAAGTCGAAACACACTTTAAATTAACCTGTGCTTACCCTCTGACAGCTTGGCACAGAGCAGTCAGTCTTAACTTAAAAGGCAATGTGTAAAGTATTTGTGCACCCTACCCACAGTAACACAGTGGAAACACCACAAAAAGACTCCACACCAGTTTCGAAATATAGAGAAACATTTTATAAATAAAACGAGACGAAAACAACACAAATCCAATCAGTAGAGGTGGAGATATGAGTTTTTAAAGAATAAATGAAAAATAGTGCTAAGAAGGAAATAGAAATCATAGAGTTAATTGGTCGCGCTGGACCGGGACAAAGTCGAGACTTCAGGCTGCCCGCGATGGAGCTCAGGCTGGCTACAGAACCCACGCAAGGACCGCTGAGCAAAAGTACTTTAATCCTTGTTTCAGCACAAGATACAATGGTCCCCATGCAGTTGGAGTGTTGCACCAAATTGCTCCATGCAACTGCAGGGACTCATCTGTTCCATTGAGCAAAGCACTAGTTCTGAGTGCAGCGGTTCTGAATACACTTGAGTGACGATACGTACATTTTCTCCATGTGTTGGATCGAAGTAGTGGTTCTGGCGGCGATGCAGTGGTTTTGAGTGCAATTCTCTAATCTGGCCCCTGAAACAGCAGTGATGCGTGTATCTTGATCTCGCAGCAGGAGATGCGCCGGTTCTGATTAGTGGAACAGCGCAGATGCGCAGGTTCTGGTCCCTGCAATAGCGGTGATGTGTCAATACCGATCTTGCAGCAGAAGATGCATTAATTCCGATCAGCACAGCAGCATCGATGCGCAGGTTCTGGCGGATGCAGCACAATAAACTCACTTCCAAGGGCTCCGGACTAGATTGGCACCACTTGGCAGAGCAAGACTTACAGGAAGTACAGTACAAATGCTGAGTTGAAGTTGAAGGTGAAGGCTTTGATATCCCAGAGACTTCAGAAACAGGATGCAAGCCAACAAGCCCTTGGAGAGTACTTAGGTTCTGGTATATAGAGATGCAGGTCCAGTCCTTTTCGCTCCCAGGCAAGAAGTAGCAGGCAGCAGGCCAACACAGCAAAGCAGTTCAGCAAAGCTGTAGTTCCTCCTACAGCACAGCAGTCCTTCTTCCTATCAAAATGTCCTCTGTTCCAGAAGTGTTCTGTTCTTGTGGTGTCAGAGCCCAGTACTTCTACCGAGTTGGGATTAAGGAGACTGCAATGAGATGCACAAGACTATGTCTTTCCTACCCTAGCTCCAGGCTCACTTCAGGAGGATATGCATTCCTTTGTGTGGGGACAAGACACAGCCCCTTTCAGGTGTAAAGTGTCAGCTCCTCACTCCCATCCAGCTCAGGGTGACCCATCACATGCAGATGGCTAGTCAGTCACACAAGCCTTCCTTTGTGAGTGGCTGTCTAGAGGGAGTGCAGGAAGCCAGTTGTCGCCCGCCCCAGATGGGTGTTCTGTAGACTGTCAGGAGGAACCAAATGGTTTAAGTAAGAAAATGACAACTATCTAAAGGTGGCAGTTTCAGAACTGCAAGTTAAAAACCAACTTGACCATAAACTGTGTTTTTAAATTGTGAGTCAGGAGACATCAAATTTGGGGTCCAATCTCTTCCCAATTAGAAACTACACTTATAAAATGTAATAAGGCAATCCCAGTGTTATTCTGTGGGTGAGACAGGTCTTGCAGTAGTGAAAAACGAATATAAGAGTATTTCACTACCATGACATGTAAAACTTAAAAGGTACATGTCCTACTTTTTAAATACACTGAACCCTGCTCATGGGCTGTCCAGGGCCAACCTCAGGGGTGGCCTATAGGTAATAAAGTAGGTTAACTTGCCATGTCGACATGGCAGTTTAAAACTGCCCACGTAGGCAAGCCTGAGAGCAATTTAAAGTGCTACTTTGGTGGGTGGCGCATTCAGTGCTGCAGGCCTATTAGAAGCATTTGATTTCTAGGCCCTGGACACATGTAGTGTATTTTACTTCAGACTTATAAGTAAATCAAATATGCCAATTTGTGGCTAAACCAATGTTCACATGTTTTAAGTGCAGAACCATGCACTTTATCACTGGTTAACAGTTTTAAAGAGGTCAGAGTCCTAAACCAACAAAAAAGTAAAAAACAGGAGGTAAAAAGGCAAAACGTTAAAAGAAACCACGCCAAGGATGCCAGGTCTAACACACGTAATATGTGTTTTAGAGCAGAGGTCACTAATATCGAAGTTAGGGATTTAATGCTGTTGAGTTAAAGCATGAACTCTTACAGATTTAGCTTGTCCAGTCATGTAAGAACGTCGGCCTAGCTTTTGTAACTCTTTGCGCAGGGTTGGCATCACTTTCGTGTTAGGGTAGGATTTAGGGATTTGCATTGGATAGTATCCTGAAGTAACGCAAAGTTGCACTGAGGGTTTTTCCATGGGTGTGCATGGGTGCTCCCATGCAACCATCCATGGGTTTTGACATAAATCCCTACCTACAAACATCAGTAGACAGAAATTTGTGCAAAAATCTTATGCCTCCTTGAGGCAGGAGTAATAAGGAGAAATCTTTTCATTTTGCATGTGCTCTGCATTGTACAGCACACATAAAAATTGGGAAATGCCTTAGCTCATAGTTTTTGTATTGTAAGGGACCTTCAAGTACTAAATCTATACTTTCGAGAATGGACACACCCTTGCACTGTAGTGCAAGGGTGTGCACATTGGCGCATGTCTGCTGAAACAACCAGGGCTAGGGGAGAGAAAAATTGCACAATAAGTTAGATATGGAGCATTTTGTCTCTCTGCCCTTGACACAGGGCAGTGTAGCAACTTTGGTGCAGGGTTGCCTTGCTGGGCCCTGGTCATTTTGAAGTAGGATTGGTTAATTCTTGCATGGATGGTTGTGAACCAAGTCTTGAACTGGAACAGGTCGTGGTCTGATGGGGGAACCTTAAGCCACCCCACACATGCAGCGTCTCCCCCTCATCACCAAAGTGAGACGCGCAACTGTTATATGGATGCACAGACGTTCGCCTGTAAGTCATGTACACTGGTCACCCACTATGTAGATGGCCCTGACCGCCTTGGTCCATCTTTAAAGGCTTACCTCGCTTACATGTGTTATTGAGCTGGGCAGGGGTGGGGCCATAACAAAAGAAATTAACCAGTCGCCGGTGTAACCAAAGGGGTAATACTTTGCAAAAAAAATCATTTTACAATATGAATTGTCTGCATTATTGTTTTCCCTTATCGTTCAAAGTTACCCTTTTGTGGTGATGAACTCAGCTTCAGAAATGTCTCAGTACGCTTAAGCGAAATGTATCCATCCGCTCGGATTAATTGTTACACCTGGAGAGACTAATCTGAATTTATCTTTTCAAATCCCAAACCGTGGGCTGTGACAAAAGGACACAAATGGATTTGGACATGAAGGTGCTCTCGACACGTTAATGCGGGTACATTTCCTTTCATTCTACTGCTGAAGGTACAGAATGTGCTTTCATATGCACTGGAGGACATGGGGTATCATGAGAACGCTATCAATGCACGCTTTCAAGTCTAACAAAAAACACCTCTCTCCAAGCGGAGATAAAGTTGGAATGACAGCCACCAGCCTTACATCGCGCAGTGATAAATTGAAAAAAACTTTTCAGCACTTATAATTGTGTGAATGCTCTTAAAAAGATTACTCGAAACCCTGAGCGGCCACGCAGCATCTTTGTTATCAGTTTTCTACACATAAAAAGAGAAACTTTTTATCATTCTGGCTATGTGGGATAGTTCACGCTTCAAGCCCTGCAACTTTTTGTCAATATAAGGTATCTATGCCAATTTTGCGTCCTTTTTTTCCAAAATCTTGAGAAGTCTAAAGGTACCCAGGGTTTGTGGATTCCCCTGGAAGGAACCAATACATTCGTAAAAATACAGCTAATTTTCTTTTTTGGGGGGAACAAAAGTGCTGCAGAAGAAAGCATCTAGTTTTTTCCCTGCAGAAGGTATCAACAAAGGGGTTGTGGTGCTAAAACCACCATATTCCCAGCTTTCAGGAACAGGTAGACGTTTGTCAGAAAACCAACATTTTCTACAGAGTTTGGCATTTTACTGGGACATAGCCTATTTTTCCTATTTTGTGTGCTTTAAACCTCCTTCCAGTTAGTGGTGGTAATGGGTGTGAAAGCAATAATGGATCTGGATAACTATACATTTCTAAAAAGTTTGTGTAGATCCTTCAAGGTTCTCTATAGAAACTATCAATTGAAATTAACAAAGCATTGAGTTGAAATAAACAGCTATTTGCGCCAACGTTTTCACCTGTAACTTCTACTAAGTAAGGCAAATTTTTTGAAGCAATATACCGTTATGAATGTTGAACCCCTCTGGCTGTGGGGATGTATAGAACTTGTAGGGTCACCAAGAACCCGAGGTACCCAGAGCAAATAACTGAGCTGCATCTTGCAACTGTTTTTCATTATGTACCAGGTATATAGCAATTAATTAAAAAAAGAGGCAACAGGAAAACCTATATATTTCCGTAATGAGAATAAAATATAGAGTTTAGAAGTAGTGGTTATTTGCACATCTACAGAATTATGGGTACACATGCAAGCATGTGAATTGGAGGACATTTTTCAAAATGACTTATTTTTTACATATTATATTACATTTGGAATGCAGAAATGCAAAGAAAGTCAATTGTTAATAACACTTTTTTCTGTTACTCTGTGCTCCCCTAAGTCTCCCGATAAAAATGGTACCTCACTTGTATGGGTAGGCCTAGTGCCTGCGATAGGAAATGGCTCAGCTAGCAACATGGACACATCATATTTTTCCAGTGAAAACTGACCCTTTTTTTGCACTGTGCCTAGATGTGGATTTTAGACCCTAGCTCAGCTGGCACCTAGCGAAACCTAGCAAAGCTACACATTTTCCAATTCTAGACACCCAGGGAAATCCAAGATGGGGTGACTTGTGTGGCTCCCACTAGATTCTGTTACTCAGAATCCCTTGCAAACTTCAAACTTTGTAAAAAAAAAATATATTTCTCACATTTCTGTGATGGGAAGTTCTGGAATCCGTGGGGAATCACACCCTTCCACCCACCCAGCATTTCTAAATGCCTCCCAATAAAAATGGAACCTCACTTGTGAGGATTGGCCTAGTACTCGTAACAGGGAATGGCCCAAAAAGCAAAGTGGACACATCATATTTTTCCAGTGAAAACGTACCTTTTTTTCGCAATATACCTAGCTGTGGATTTTGGAACCTAGCTCTGCTGGCACCTAAGGAAAACTAGCAAACCTATACATTTGTGAAAACTAGACACCCAGGAGAATCCAGAATGTGGTGTCTTGTGTGCCACTTACCAGGTTCTGTTACCCAGAATCCCTTGCAAACCTCATTCTTTTTAAAAATAAACACATTTTCCTCACATATCTGTGATGGACGGTTCTGGAAATTGTGTAGAGCCACAAACTTCCACAGACCCAGCATTCCCCCAAGTCTCCCAATAAAAATGGCACCTTACTTGTGTGGGTAGGCCTAGTGTCGTGAAAGGAAACGGCCCAAAACGCAACATGTACACATCACATTTTTCCACAGAAAACTGACCCTTTCTTTGCTATGTGCCTAGCTGCAGATTTTACGCACTAGCTCAGCTGGTACATAGAAAACCTAGAAAACCTGTACATTGTTGAGAACTAGAGATCATGGGGAATCCCGAATGGGGTGACTTGTATGGCTCTCCCAGGTTCTGTTACCCAGAATTCCTTGCAAACCTCAAACATTTCTGTGATAGAAAGATCTGGAATCTAAGGGGAGCAACAAACTTCCACAAACTCAGTTTTCCCTCAAGCTGCCTGATAAAAATGGCACCTTACTTGTGTGGATAGGCCTGGTGCCCGCTACAGAAAACAGCACAAAATGTACTGTGGAGACTTCAAAATTATCGATTACAAAGACCTTGTTTTGCGAGGGAGTCACCTGTGCTTTTGTTCCCGGGCTTGGCGGCCATCTAGGGAAACCTACCAAACACAGACATTTCTGAAAACTAGACACCCAGGGGAGTCCAGGGAGGTGTGAAATGCGTGGATCTCCCAATGCTTTTCTACCCAGAATCCCCTACAAACCTCAAATTTAGCTGAGAAAAAACTCACATTTTTCTCATATTTCTGTGTGGGAAAGTTGTGGGATCACTGAGCTGACAAAAATTTCCTGCATCCAGTGTTCCCCCAGGTCTCCCAATAAAAATGGTACCTCACTTGTTGGGGGGGGGCTAAGTACCTGTGACAAGGGAGGGCCTAAGACGTATTGTTGCGACACCAAAATTATCCAACACAAAATGACCTGGTTTTGAAAGGGGAACACATGTGGTTTGGTTCCTGGGCTCGGCGACCATCCAGGGAAACCTACTAAAACCACACATATCTGAAAACTAGAAACCCGGGGAAATCCAGGGAGGTGTGGCTTTGGAGATCCATGCAAGTCACACCTCACTGGACTCCCCCGGGTGTTTAGTTTTTAGAAATGTGCGGGTTTTGTAGGTTTCCCTACATTACCGCCAAGCCCGGGATAAAAAAACGCATCTGCCCCCCTTGAAAAACCAGGTCATTTTGTGATAGATAATTTTGATGTCTCCACAATACGTTTTGGGCCCTCCCCTGCTGCGGGTACTTGGCCCACCAACACAAGTGAGGTACCATTTTAATCAAGAGACCTGGGGTAGCGCTGGGTGGTAGGAAATGTGTGTCTGCCCAGTGATCCCTCAACTTTCCCACACAGAAATGTGACAACAATTTGTTTTTTCAGTTAATTTGAGATTTGCAGGGGATTCTGGGTAGGAAAACATTGAGGGATCCATGCAAGTCACACCTCCTGGACTTCCCCGGGTGTCTAGTTTTCACAAATCTCTAGGTTTCCCTAGATGACCACCGAGCCAGGGACCAGAAATGCAGGTGAACCCCTTGCAAAACCAGGTCATTTTGTGATAGATAATTTTGATATGTCAATAATATGTTTTGGGATCTACCCTGCCACGGGTATTTGTTCAACGAACACAAGTGAAGTACCATTTTTACTCGAAGACCTGGGATTCTGGGTAGGAAACCATTTAGAGCTCCACCCAAGTCACACCTCCCTGGACTCTCCCAAGTGTCTAGTTTTCAGAAATGTCTGGGTTTGATAGGTTTCCCTAGATGGCTGCCAAGCCTGGGAACAAAATCGCTTGCAACCATCTTGCAAAACTAGGTCATTTTGTGATAGATATTTTGATGTCTCTACAATATGTTTTGGACCCTTCCCTACCAGAGGTACTTGGCCCACCTATACAAGTGAAGTACCATTTATATCAGGAGACCTGTGGGAACGCTGGGTGGTAGGAAATTTGTCAGGCTGGTGATGCCACGGTTTTCCCACACAAAAATGTGAGCAAAATTAGTTTTTACAGCTAAATTTGAGGTTTGCAGTAACCCTGGGCGTAGTTTGAGTAGTGGCGCTACGCGTAGCTACGCGAAGTGCACTTTGCACTACACACGCTACGCGTAGCTACGTGAACTGCGTAGTGCGGTAGGGAAATGCTGTTCGCACTGATTGAACAGTGCCGGATGCTTGTCCGCACTGTGCAATCATTGCAAATGGCATCTTGCACAGTGCAAGCGGTTGTTTTCTGCCGCTCAAGTAGATTTTTACTCGAGCAGCAGCTTTCTCAACGCGGACTGGTAGTTTCTTATTGGGAGTGTTCGCGAGCATACGAGACCACTCGCAATGAGAAACTTGACCTCCCCACGTTTTCCACACTTGTGATTGGGCAACTTGATGTTGCTGATCGCGAACGAGGAAAAAGTCTTGCCGGGATGTTGATTTTGCTCGCTCGCGGTCACCAAATTGACATTGAGGATGGCGAGCAAGCAAGAAATGCTCGCTACGCATTTTTACACTGTGCTACGTGCAATTTGCGTAGTGCGTCATAGCGCAAACTACGCACGCTCCACGAGCCTACTGTAGTACTACGCCCAGTGTTAGTTTGCAGGGGATTCTGGGTAAGAAAACGTTAGGGCATCCTCGCAATGTACTACTACCTAGACTCTCTCTGATATCTAGTTTTCATAAATGTTTGGGTTAAGTATGTTTCCCTAGATGGCCACTGAGACCCGGACCAAAAACGCAGGTGTCCCCCTTGCAAAACCAGGTCATTTTGTGATAGATAATTTTGATGTCTCAAGAATATGTTTTGGGACCCTCCCTGCCACGGGTACTTGTTCCATGAACACAAGTGAGGTACCGTTTTTATCAGAAAACCTAGGAGAATGCTAGGTTGTAGGTGATTTGTGTCAGCATGGTGAGTCCATAACTTTCCAACACAGAAATGTGAGAAAATAGTTTTTTCAGATAAATTTGAGGTTTGCAGGTGATTCTGGGTAGGAAAACATTGGGGAAATCACGCAAGTCATACCTCCTTGGACTCCCCCAGGTGTCTAGTTTTCATAAATGTGTAGGTTTGGTAGGTTTCCCTTGATTGCCACCGTGCCCGGGACCAAAAAAACATGTGCCCCCTTGCAAAACCAGGTTATTCTGTGATAGATAATTTTGATGTCTCCACAATATGTTTTGGGCCCTTCCCTGCCGTGGGTACTTTGCCCAGCCAGACAAGTGAGGTGCCATTTTTATTAGGAGACCTGGAGGAATGCTGGGTGGTAGGAAATGTGTGTCAGACCAGTGATCCCCCAACTTTCCCACTTAGAAATGTGAGCAAAATTAGATTTCGCTTAATTTGAGGTTTGCAGGGGATTCTGGGTAAGAAAACATTGGGGGATCCACGCAATTTAGACCTCCCTGGACTCTCCCACGTATCTCGTTTTCAGAAATGTTTCGGTTTAGTAGGTTTCACTAGATGGCCACTGAGCCCGGGACCAAAAACGCAGGTGACCTCCTTGCAAAAGTAGGTCATTTTGTGATAGATAATTTAGATGTCTCAACTATATGTTTTGGGCCATTTCCTGCCACAGGTACTTGTTCCACGAGTACAAGTGAAGTACAATTATTATCGAGAGACCTGGTAGAAAGCTAGGTGGTAGTAAATTTGTGTCAGCAGGGTGATCCCATAACTTTCCCACACAGAAATGTGAGAAAATCGTTTTTTCAGCAAAACTTGAGGTTTGCAGGGGATTCTCGGTAGGAAAACGTTGAGGGATTGACGCAAGTCTCCCCTCCCTGGACTCCTGGTGTCTAGTTTTCAGAAATATCTGGGTTTTGGTAGGTTTCCCTGGATGACCACCGAGCCCGTGACCAAAAATGCTGGTGACCCCTTTGCAAAACCAGGTCATTTTGTGATAGATAATTTTGACGTCTCCATAATATGTTCCCTGCCAAGGGTACTTGTTCCACTAACACAAGTGAAGTACCATTTTTATTGGGAGACCTGGGAGAAAACTAGGTGGTACAAAATGTGTGTCATATTTTTTGGCCCATTCTCTGCAGCGGGTACATTACCCACCCCCACAAGTGAGGTACCATTTTCATCAGAGGACCTGGGCTAACAATGGGTGGTATTAAATTTGTGTCAGCCCGGTGATCCCATAACTTTCCCACTCAGAAATGAGAGCAAAATTTGATTTTCTTTTGAAAAATTTGAGGTTTGCAGGGGATTCTGGGTAGGAAAACGTTGGAGGATCCACACAAACCACACCTCCCAGGACTCCTCAGGTTGTCTACCTTTTAGAAATGTCTGGGTTTGGTAGGCCCTCAGTGTCCACCGAGCCCAGGACCAAAAATGAAGGTGACTCCCTAGCAAAAGCAAGTTTTTTTAATCAATAATTTTGAAGTCTCCACAGTACATTTTGGGCTGTTTCCTGTTGTGGGCACTAGGCCTAATCACACAAGTAAGGTACTATTTTTATCTAGAGACTTGGGAGAATGCTGGGTGGATGGAAGTTTGTGGCTTGTCACGGATTCTAAAACTTTCCATCACAGAAATGTGAGGAAAATGTGTTACTTTTAACAAATATTGAGGTTTGCAAGGGATTCTGGGTAACAGAACCTGGTCGGAGCCACACAAGTCACCCCATCCTCGCATCCCCTGAGTGTCTAGTTTGCAAAAAGGTATAGGTTTACCAGGTTTCCCTGGAGCCCAAAATCCACAGCCAGGCACATTGTGAAAAGAAGTTCAGTTTTTAGTGGAACAATATGATGTGTCCATGTTGCGTTTTGGGACATTTCCTGTCGCAGGCACTAGGTCTCCCCACACAAGTGAGGTACCATTGTCATCGGGAGACTTGAAGGAAATTTGTGTGGGTGGAAGTTTGTGGCTTCTCACAGATTCCAGAACTTTCCATCATAGAAATATGAGGGAAAGTGGGTAACAGAACCTGGTGAGAGGCACAGAAGTCATCCCATCCTGGATTCCCCTGGGTGTCTTTGTAAACATATTTACAGGTTTGCTAGGTTTCCCTAGGTTCCAGCTGCGCTAGGCCCGAAATCCACAGCAAGGCAAAAAAAAGGTCAGTGCCTATTGGGCTTTCTGCCACCCTGGGGGAAGATAAGGGGCTATTGCCCCCATATGCCTCAAAGGGGTGACAGAAAGACTTTGGCAATTTATTTTTGGGGTGGTGGCATTGCAATGCCGATTCTGGGCAGCCCCCACCCCTACGTATACAAAACAACATAAATCTGTGTGCAAAGTGGGCTTTCAACCCCCCGGGGGGCAGCTATGGGGCTGTTGCCCCATCTGCCTCCCAGGGGGGCAGTAACACTGTGGCATATTTTGGGGAGGGTGGGGGCAGCCCCCACCCCTGAACTTTGTAAAAAAAATAATCCCTGGTCCTAGTGGGCTTTCTGTCCCCCAGTGGGTCAGAAAGGCTGAATATGCCCATTTTAAAATGGGGGAGAAAAGGTCTTTGCCCAAGGGGCCGCTCCCCCCCTCCAGTGTCTAGTGGGTGGATCCCTGCTTGGGTATCGCCCTTCTGCGGCGATCCCCAAGCAGGGATCCACTAGGGCTGGATACCATTGGAAAGGGGAGATTCTTCTCTTTCCAATGATATCTCTCCCGTGTGTTTTGGTACTCAGGCTGAGATAGCCCTACGAGCACCGAAACAGTGAAATTGAAACTAAGTTTAATTTTCAATATAATGACATCAGCGCGCCATGCACACGATCATCATTACATTGGAAACAAATAAAATGCCTAGAGAGGTTGGGGAAGCTCTGCCCCACCTCCTGAGGCAATAATATAACAAAGGAAGTCCCTCTTCTGTTTACAGCAGAGGGATTTCATGCTAGTGAGCACATGATGGAATGGTTCAGTCATGAGCACCGAAGGGGTTAAAACTTGATTCGAAAAGGCCATTTGTCAATTTTCGTCCTCTTTTTACATTAATGATATACTTATCTGGAAGTAGATCAACACAGCCATGCCTAAAGCTTCACTTATATGCCTAGGCAAAACAAACATGAATTTCTTATAAATCTAAACTTAAATATTAACAATACACTCAAGCCAATCCTTTGAGAAAGGCAAGATGGCATATGACCAACCACTGGTACTGCAACACACTCCTATTGAATAGAAAGGATGCAATGAATAAATACTAACAGCACAAATTGTGTATTAAAAATTGAGATACCGTTTTTAAATTACAATATTTATTGATATATACATTTTGATAAGTTTTTACCCTTTTAATTACATTTTATTTTAACTTAAATGGGAACTTTAATCAGCAAATAATTTGTGAATAATATTTACATAAAATATAACTTGCAACCAAGGTTACTTGTTACAATACAAGTAATACTGTAAGAGAAGGGAGTTACATTTGAAATTAATTTAATTTATTTGAAAAGAAATAGGTATATAATTTTAATTATAATGAAATCGTATGCTTAGTTTTTGACCTGGTATGTTGTGTTTTGTTACTATGGTAGTTCTAGGTGACATAGAGTTAGGGAAGTGCTTTAATATTGTCATTAATTACATTTATATATATTCTGTTTTTTACAATTTTTATATAACTTTATTAATATTTTCCATTACTTATTATAGTGAGATCTCCATCATGGTTGCAGAAATCTTCACAAACAGCCGGGAATTTAGTTTTAGTAACTTTGCATTTGTAAATTTGGTTACAGGACTCGCTACTCTTTCATTTGAGTTTAAACATAGAGTAGATATCTGTGATGAAAAGGTGTATTCCACCCATGAGGAGATCTCTGCCTAAGTCTAGGTGGCGATTTCCATGTGTAAACATCTCCACATGTGAATGTACCTTTGGAAATAAGACTCAAAGTTTCTAGGACTTCTGGATAGTAAAGTATCACCATTGTAGACAGCTAACACTCTTAGCCCTAAATCCCACAGGTAGGGTTACCCTTCTAGAGCCTATAAACACATTTTCTAAATCTAGAGACCCAGAACCTTTTCAGATTGTTGGATCCACTGTTAGTTGTTTACTATTACTTTAGCTCTGTTTCTTTGTTCTTGAACACTAGTTTCTCAAACAGTAACTGTTACCAGCTCATAACAAAGTCTCTCATATTTGGCAGGGTGATTGGAACCCTCCAGTTTGCCTGAAATGGTCACTCTTTGGGCTTCAGGAACAACCCTGGGCATTTATGGTTGTTGCCTCGCTATCTACTCCCTACCTCTGTCCCCCCACTTCGAGATTCAAGTGTGGCTCTTCCATCAGTAATGTCCAGCCACCTAGCACAGTAAAGGTAGCCTCTATCTATGACAGCTCTCTCTTGTTGCCTCATTCCTGGTGGTTCTTGTTCATCACTTTTCTAATCTGCTGATCTCTGGAAGCCTGCCCTTACTGACTTCATCGATAGTGGGAGCCGTCTGCTGAATCCCTGGGTACCACATTGCTGTCTCAGAGTTTGCACCAAGTAGCCTTAAAGTGAAAGCCGTTCTGTGGTGATAACACAAGTATTGGAATTTTAAATGTAGCCTCCACCAACAGCTCACCACAGCAAGACTCACATCATCATTCCTGATAGAAGCAGGCAAAGACCTGAGAAGAGGACTCCCAGAGACTTCTTTCCAGCTAGCAGCCATCTTCTCACCATAACCACCACAGATACTGAAGAATTAATAGTGTGTTTACCATCTGTTGGTCATGAGCACAGAAATAGGTCTCAATTGCTTCAGCAAAAGAGCAGCTTGTCCCTATCCTCATCAATGGTACTCTTTAAATTAGGATTTCACATGAACACTACTGCTCATATACAGGATAGTGTACTGCATAAATTATTACTTTAGTACTGCATATACTACTGCTGAAATTCCTAATAAACTGCATAAATAAGTCTCAAGAATACCATTGCTGTACATACTACGTCCCTCACTTCACGTTACTTTGAGGCCATCTTATGAATTTTCTATCATAATGGCTATATTCTTACACCTGGCTTTTAAAGCGGGTGAGAGGCAGTTGATTACAACACTGTCACTGTAATCTCAAAAGTCAACTATTACACCACCTATCCTCCCACTCCTCAAGTGAATGTTACTCTTTTGATTTAAAGTACTGTCATTAAGTTTAAATTTTGAAGGCAGGAACGTTGGAAGCAACATTGAATGCAATGAGGTGGCACAGGGCTAATAATGCTGGTATAGGCCTTCTGCTCCATCATTTCAATGTTTGTCTTTCTGTTTCTTCCTTTTTAATTTAGAGCATTCTTCCCTCACTGGGTGGAGTGTTCTAATAGCCTTGTAGCCCCTCTGCCTTGGGGTATACCGTTAGCACCTTCACGATAGACTGTCAACTGCAGCTCAGGTCTATAACATAGGTTCAGGGACTTTAACAAACACTATATTCCTATCCAGCGGGCTGTAAGGATATAATATTGAACTCTGAACTGAAAACTGACAGAAGAAACTATAACTATTTATTGAACATGGAATGCTGGGTAAACATATATAGTAATAAAATCCAAAATACTAGTGCCATTTTTCAATATCTCCTGATCATAAACAGGTAAGAAATCCATACAATGTTACTGAAAATGTAGATCCTGATAACAAATGTTGTCCCCGGTCCTTCAACACTATCCATTTTTATACAAGTCACTAATTCCACTCCAAAAAGATGGTCATAGAAGTGGATGTACCAACTCAGTCAGTTGTTCAACTGCATATTATTGCCAAAATGGTGACCATGACTCTTGTTAACTTATGAGAATCGCCTTTATACACCTTTTTGTGATGCAATTTTAAATCCTTCGCTGCCTTCTTGACATCCTCAAAACATATACATATGTCAAGGGTAGGCAAGGGCCCACCGGGTCCCAGTAGCTCTTTAAAAAAAATAAAAAATTGTCCACCATTGGGCATAAATTCCCCCAGTTGCTGAAGTGGATACAAGGTGTTTGGTAGTGTCCAATCCTTTTTGTCCATTGGCCAATTTCTGAATGAGACAACCTCGTGCTCACTTCAAAAGCACACATCTGTACTTCTCAGGTCTTTGAACACAATTCTAATCAACAAATAGTTTTCCACAAACCTTCTCTTGTCGTACCCAGCAGGTCAGATGTTCTGCATGAGCAGTTCTTCAATGCCCAACTGTGCTGACCCTGGCAAGCTTTCAAGTGCTCACGAGGAGAAAGAGCCAAGGGGAAATAGGGTGAAAGAAAACAAAAAGGAGTGGGAGAGAATCTGCTCAATTCTTCACGCCTGTCTGCCTGTGTCTGCCCTCAGGGATATCAGCTGGTGCGCTGCACCTGGACCTAGGATGTGGGTCACGCACCCTTTAATTTGATGAAATTCTGGAGAGGAAGAAACCCTGTTATCAATGGTCCCAATCTGTTTTGTGATTATGTAGCTTTTGCTAGTTTAGGTAGGGTGTTTTGTGTGGGAAAGATATCTGGTTCTTGATTTCTATTTGCCTTGGCTTGAGATCCGTAATTAGCGCATGCTCTGAAGAGTGAAATTCTTATGCAGCTTTTGGCAGATTCAGGACAACAAGAAGAGCCAAAAACTCTTCTGCTCAGAGTTATTTGGCTAGAAATGATTATGCTGCTGAATAATATTCTCACCCACTAGTCGCATTCTCACACTATGGGTACACAATCATACTATACCTCAACCACTCTTCATACAGGCTCACTTTGGCCCAGTATTGCATGGCAAAGTGCTTTGTTGAAAATGCCACTCTTTCCAATGAGTGCTGAGTCAATCTACACACAAACACACCATCTGTCAGATAATGTATGTCCCACTAGTGTTGCGATTATAACAAACACCTTCCTCAAAAAGTATCAAGCTACTTACACTCCTGTCCTGTCCTGCAAAGCTGAATGAGTGCTAGCCTAGACACTCACGCATGAGCTCATTTAAAGCCAGAGTACTTACATTGTTCCCTTGCCTCTCTGTATTTCTCATCTTTACTGATGTTATGGTAGTGCCAAAGATTCGGAATGCGCTAAGGGTGATGCTGAAGTACAATAAGATTTTGTCGCAGGAGCTGAGAGAATGAAGATCAGGTAAGTATACTGACTTCTGAAACTTCGAATTGCCAAGAAAGGCATGGCACCCGGTGTGGCCATTTAAAGTTAAAGGCCACTGAGACTTCCAACTCTCACACAAAATTTGGAAGCCAATCAGGTGGTTTCACAATGCAAGCAGCCAATCGAATGGCTCATGGCCCTACACATGTCTTTTTCTCCAGCGTGTGTGTGCATGCATGTGAGTCCCTCAGCATGTGTATGTGTGTGAGGTGTTTGGTTGCGTTTGTGCTCCTCCTGGCCCTCATCACTCAGGTCCAAAGGAGCCCCACGGAATGCTGCTGATCATGGTGGGGATGTGGGGCCTGACAGTATCTTCCCTCCACTCCCACCCCGCAAGACCATCTTGGCAATGGCCTGGGTTTAGTCTTCTTGGTGGCATGAAATTTGTTGACTAACCGAGCATCTTTGATGCAATGTGATGCTGGTTCCCATGACCATTCTTCAGGCCAAATTCCCTTCCAATCCACTAAGTAATATAAGCGCTCTCGACTAACCTTGGAATCCAAGACCTGTCCCACTTCATATTCCTGATCCCCTTCAATCAGAATAGGAGTGTGCAGAGAGCAGACTGTTATATTGGTATGACAAACCTTGAGCAATGATACGTGAACAACAAGAGGAATGAAACCCTGATGCTAAATTATCCTCTATGTAATATTTGTAAGGGTCGGTTTCTGGTTCACTCAACACGTGAATCTGGCTACAAGGGATAGAAGCCCCGGGCAGCACATTTATGCAGTAGTTGTAGCCTCAATGCAGAGGAAGTTGACAGGCCTTCTCCTTCTCAAAAACGGTTTTGTAAGCAGTGTAATATTCAGGTATTGTAGTTAAGCAACAAATATGGGCATTCACACAGCCATGTGAAAGACGTTTGGCAGGGCCATTGTCAATGTGTAATGAACTGCGCTTAGTTGGGCAGCAGTATTGAAGGCAGAAAGTGTAATTGCATGGAGCGTGTGGCCCGATGTACCTTTGTATCATGGAGGGTTAACCACAGAATACCAAGTATTATTGTGAATTGAGGAGCATCTATGAGATCAAATTAATTTGTTTCCATATAGGTTGCACCAATCTTCATGGTTAACTCTTTGGTATGATCATGTATTGGCCCTGTAGTTAGAATTAAGCCATCCACTGAATTTACTGGTTCCGGATCTGTTTTCTTCAGTGGACCCCCAGGGCATTTTTTTAAAAGGAAATCAGAGGTTTTCATGCTGGACCTGCTAATCCGGGTGAAATTATTTTTTAAATGAAGCGCTTTGTTCACTTAAAGCCCCCGGGTGGGCCAGGTTCTGGGACAATTAAACAAATGAGATCCAGGGTCCTGCGTGGGGCTCCTCATGCCCTGGGAACAGCTTATAGATTGAATGTGGGGGGGGCTACATGGTCCCCGCAGCACCAGGGACCCCCACTTCCCTGGGGATAAATTCAAGAGATGCTTGGGGGCTCCAGCCCCCCACCGAGCCCCAGGAAACACCACCTCCTGGGGCTGTATTAAAAAATAAAGTGTGGGGGGGCTTGGGACCCCCACAGAGCCCCGGGGACCACCACCTCCCCGGGGCTTCCATATTGTAGGAGGGAGGACATGCAGCACCCCTTGTGGAGCAGTACATGGCCATAGCAACCACCACCCCCCAGGGCCGGCTCCAGCAATGTTCCGGGGTACCCACCCCCGGTACATTGCAGTTTGCTATGGCTTGGCGGGAGTACTGCTCCTGCCAAACCATAGCAAAATCTGGTCTGCTTCATCGATGTGGGGGCAGGAAAAAGGCTCTTGCTTCCATGAAGCGGAGCAGATTTGCTTTTGGGCAGAGGGAGCTGCATGTTTGCAGCTCCCTCTGTCCAAAAGCAATGCCGGCTCCCCGCAGGAGTTGGGGAGCTGGCAGGGACCGCGAGGGCCTTGAGGCTCCCCCTGTGGTTCCCAATGCTGTGGCCATGCCCAGTGGTATGAGGTCCCTGGGGCAGTATCGGACAAGGTATGGGAGCCGTGCCGGCCCCCCTACCCATTTTGCTTAAAAAAAAACAAAAGGCCTGGCCCCTCGAAACCTCGAAATTGGGTTCCTGGGGCCGAAATTAGCCTGAGGAGGGGGTTGCGCCCCCCTCCAAAAAATAAAAAATAAAATACAGGGCTGGCCCCAGGGGATGGGGTCCTTGAGGCCAAAACTGGCCCCCTCCCCTTTGAAAAGGAAAAAACAAACGCCCAGCCCAGGGCAGAAATTCGCCTTGGAAGGAGGGCCACGTGGTCCCCCCTCCCATTTTATAACAATTATCAAATAAAAAATGGGTCAGGCCCCGGGGGATGGGGTTCCCCAGGGCCCAATAGGGTACAGGGAATGGGGGCCACACAGCCACCTTCCTAAAAAATGTTTAAAAAACGAAAGTTGACAACAAGCCAGAGGCCACTACTCTGCAATTGAGCCTCCTGGCACGTTCTTGGTTAGGGGTCCTTAGGTCTCCAAGTGGTGGAGAATGAGGGCACGGCCTATGACCACCTCAGCAATCTCACTGTGTGGGGCTTGCTGGTGGTAACAGGTATGCTAGTTGGCCCATAAGGACCCCCAGCAGTGAAGGGGATTTCATCCCCCAACCAAGAGCGTGCCAGGAGGTGCGTTTGCAGACTGGTGGAGAAAGGGGGCTTGGCCTGCTATCAGAACTCAGCAATCCTGCTGTGTGAGACTTACTGGAGGTAACAGAAGGGGTAGTTGGCCCCAAGGATGTCCTTGGGGGCCAAATACCCTCCTGTTACCTCCAGTAGGTCCCACACAGCACTGTTGCTGAGAAGTTGTCAGAGGCCACGACCCCTTTCTCCACCACTCTGCAAATGTATATGTGTATAAATATATTACCTACTGGCAGTCGCCATTAGGTAGTTATAGTTAGGACCTTGTTTCTATTCAAAAAACGTTTTTTGTTTTCCCAACAACTTTAGCATCGTTTGACGAATCTTTGCGAAATTTTTAAAACTAGTGGGGTGCTCCGGTCAGCTCATGTCTTGAAAGTTTCGGGGTGATTCGTCAAGCGGGGGCCGAGAAAAAAGGGGGGTCCCAAAACGCATTTTCCCCATGTTAATTTCCATAGGAAACTTTAGACAAAGCTACAGCCTGAACTGCCTTACGTAATTACACCAAATTTGGAAAAAAGGTAACCCTTGGTTCAGAAAGAGCCCTTTTTGTTAAATGGTGTAAATCCGTTCAGTATTTGCTGAGAAATTGAAGAAAGAAACAATGGATATATCTGAGCACCGAGGAGGGTTCACGAACCCTCCAGGGCACGAGCTTCACTCTGATTGGCTGCCAACACTCCAAACCAGGAAGTGTTGGCAGCCATCTTGTGACTCAGTAGAACCAAGTCACATGAAAAGAGTGAAAAAGAGGTTTAAAAAGAAGAAAAGGGGGCATGGTAGAAACACCCTGACCCCCTAGGCCTGCTCAGGGGGTCCCACAAAGACAGCAGAATTTGCGTTGGGGTCGCGAATCCCACTGAATTTTTTGAAGCGCCGGGTCCTGCACTTTATTTTAATGAGGCCCGGGATGGGCCACGTCCCGGAGGCAATGCCAAAATGAAAAAAAACGGGGACCGCCACCTCCCCGGGGCTTCTATGAAAATGAATGCATGGGGGCCACAACCCCACCATGCTGCCCCAGGGACCACCACCTCCCCAGGGCTTTTTTAATTGGATGCAAGGGGGCACGCAGCCCCCCCCCGCAGCCCCGGGAGCACCACCTCCCCGGGGCTGAGGGGGCACATTTGTGTAAAAAGGGGGCATGGCCTCGAACCACCTCCCTGGAAACCAGCTCTGTGGTGCAAACTCGAGGTACCTGGTGGGCCAATTGGCCCACAGGGATCCTCAGTATTCAAAGGAACTTAATCCCCCAACTTGGAACGTGTCAGAGGGTGTGTTTGCAGATTGGTGGAGAAAGGGGGCATGGCCTGTGTCCACCTCTCTGTGGCACATACTGGAAGTACCTGGCAGGCAAGTTGGCACCCGGAGAGCCTCAGTATTCAAGGTGAATTAATTCCCCAACTTACAACTAACCCTGGGCGTAGTTCGAGAAGTAGCACTTTGCGAAGCTACGCAAAGTGCACTTTGCACTAAGCGAGCTACGCGTAGCACTTCGCGAACTGTGTAGTACCTTGTTCGCACTATGCCAGATGTCGTTTTCAATGATTGCACAGTGCGGACAAGCAACCGGCACTGTGCAATCATTGAAAATGGCATCTTGCACAGTGCGAGCTGTAGTTTTCTGCTGCTCGAGTAGATTTTTACTCGAGCGGCAGCTTTCTCAAAGCGAACTGGTAGTTTCTCATCGCGAGTGGTCGCGAGCATACGCGACCACTCGCAATGAGAAACCTGACCTCCTCGCGTTGGGAATCTCGCCGGGAGGTTTATATTCCATGCTCGCGATCGCCAACTTGATGTTGCTGATCGCGAACAAGGAAAAAGGCTCGGCGGGATGTCATTTTGCTTGCTCGCGGTCGCCAACTTGACGTTGAGGACCGTGAGCAAGCAAAAAATGACCGCAGCACTACGCAACACTACGCTACGCGTGTTCGCACTGTGCTACGTGCAATTCGCGTAGTGCGAAGTAGCGCGAACTTCGCAAACTACACAAGCGTAGCGTAGTGCTTTGCCCAGGCTTTGCTTACAACATGCCAGGGGGCGCGTTTGCAGAGTGCTGGAGAAAGGGGGCGTTTCCTAGTATGAGAAGTTAGCAATCCTGCTGCGTGGGATTTACTGGAGGTAATGGGAGGGGCAGTTGGCCCCCCAAGGTTGACGTTGGGGTCTAACTACCCCGCCTGTTACCTCCAGTAAAGCCCACACAGTGGGATTGCTAAGAGGTGTTCGGAGGCCACACTCACCTTTCTCCACCACTCTGCAAATGCGACTGCTATGTTATAGTTAGAAAATAGCATTTACAAAAACCTTTGAAATTCACTGAAAAAAACATAGGTTTCAGGGACGTTATAGTTAGAAATTAGCAGGGGGCGTGAGTTATAGTTAGCTGATTTAACTATAACGGGGGAATTTCTCTGGTTTTGTACGAGTGAAATGCCCAACTAACTATAATGTCCCTGAAACCTGTGGTTATTTCATTGAATTTCTAAGGTTTTTTAAATGCTAATTTCTAACTATAATGTGCCTGAAACCTATGGTTTTTTCAGTGAATTTTAAAGGTTTTTTAAATGCTAATTTCGAATTATAATGTTCATTATATGTTTTTTTCAGTATTTTGAATTTTTTGTGTTATTTTGTAACTTTAATATACAAATAATAGTTTTTGTATTGTTTTGTTTGTTATTAAAATAACATGTCTTCTGTTTTCTTGAATATTAATATATATATGTTTTATTTTTTGATTAAAATTGGAGTCGCACACCCGTCGTCTACCTATCTTGCTGGGTGTGCGGATTCAAACCGCCATATTGGTAAAGTCGTGAAGGATGCGCTTTTCAGCCAGCCCACTCCGCTTACGCTTACAGGGAGGGAACTACAACACTACATGTCCCAGGTCTTCCCTGTAGTGATCTGCTGATCACAGGTCTAGTTGTCAGCATGCCACAGCCACTCCCTCACAGCTGCTTTACACCCACACCACACCCAAGGAGCATAGGCATCACAGGACAAGTGACCCTGTCAAAAAAAAGGGTCGGGCGCATGTGCTCAATGCCATTTCCACTCTCTATCTAGGTGTATCCGTGGGCTTATTATGTTGGTGGCAGCTGAGGCACTTTGACCAACACGGGCCTCCTGCAACGTCGCGATGAGTTGAGGTGCACAGAGATAGTGGCAGCCAAAGCACTTTGCTGGACACTGGCCTCCTGCCACATGATGATGACTTGAGGTGCACAGAGTTGGTGGCAGCCGAGGCATTATGGACGACACGGGCCTCCCGCCACATGGCGATGACTTGAGCTGCACTGAGTTAGTACCACCAGAGCTGAGCGGGTGTGCAGCCTGCAATGATGCGTGGCCTCGATACGCTATCCTGACAATCAAGACTCGATTTGAATTGTGAGCTCGGCTGGACAGCGTGTACGCCAAAGGCAGCTGGCTGTACAGACATGACTCCTCAGCACGGGGCAGCAGGATGCGCTGGGGGCCAATGCAGCGGAATCCAGCGATGGCTGAGGAGGTTGCTCCGGCACATGGTGGGCCCTCTTGGAGACACGCCGGTGGCAGCAGGTGAGCATTGAGGTCTGGGTGAGTAGGGTCGGGCAGTCATCGCTGGGCGGCGATGTAAGAATCATGCACACTGCCTGAGAAGTTTGCAACAACATTAGTGCACCGGTCCAGGTGGTCCAGTTTCACCTGCACATTGTTGGAATGCGTGTGGTTTCTGCTTCTGTTGTGGTGATTGGGTGCAGTATCGGCAGGGGGCACAACTAGTACATGTGTGCAGTCAGCTTCCCCCAACATGTGCAGGAAGGCTGCTGTGGCTTGGTTCCCTTGCTCGGTCTCCAGTTGTTTCTGTGCAGTTTAAGTGAAGTGAACATGCATGTGTATCTGTGTATCAAGCTGAATCGAACCCTGATGCTTACAGGTGTGATAAATCCTGCATAATGAGACTATAACAGAAGTTCGTGTGGTTGTAACGTTCCTTTTTTTTCCTACGAAGGTTATGACCACACAAGCTTCTGTTACGGTCATTTTGTGCAGGATTGATCATACCTGTAAGCATTCCGGTTTGTCCAAGTGCAATACATTGTAATGTTTGTGACCATACTAACGCTTGACCATTATCTTCATTTATCCATCAGGTTTCTGAATACAGACTTTTGGGATTTCTAGGACGATCTACAGTTATTTCGATTGATGTTCCCCGTTGGCAATGTCACTTGTTTTTTGATGTTTTTGTGTTGTTGATTTATGTTTTTCCAATAAAGTACTGTTTTTCCACTACTGTTAACCACTAGACTTCATGACCTGGCGCACCCCCATTTCAGTGACTACATTCTTGGATCTGGAGCACAGAGGTGTCAAGCAACGGCTGGGGTTGGGGTTGGTTGTACAGGAATACTACGAATTGGGACGAGCGGGTGGTGCAGATGCAGGGGCCCTAAGTTGCTTTTATAGACATGCATCCAAGACATGTGAGGAAGTTTAATAGGGCTGGCTGTGAAACTCCTCCGACTCTTGCAGTTCTTAGCTGGAAGATACCAGAGGCCAACAGGTGCAGCACAGCCAGCAGCTTTGTTTGCGTAACGATGTTGATTGTCCGCTGTGTTGGTACCGTCAGCCTGTGGGCAATGTGGCAGTGTGCACGAATTTGAGAATGGGGGGATAATTCTTTTGCCACTTTTGCTGCGCTAAACTGCCAATAACTCTGCGATAAGTCCCAACTGTTGGGTTATAGGGTGACTCTAAAACAAGCCCTTGTGTTTATTAGGACTTTGCTGTAGCTAAATGCGAATCACAAGAAAAAAGATGAAAAAACAAGAAAAGTGGGCAGGGTACAAACACCCTGACCCCCTTTACCTGCTCAGGGGATCTCACAAAAAGCCCCAGGGCCCAAAAATTATTACTATTTTTATTTTTTTAAAGCGGCTGGATGCACGAATCCGGACGAAAAAATAAAAAAAAAACGGTGGGATGTCTTCTCAAGAACTTATCGCTGAGTTATCGGCACTTCACCGCAGCAAAAGAATTATCATCCCATTCCCAACCTGGTGAAAACTGCAGATATCGCCAGTTTTCCAGCGATAGCTTCCTCAAAAAATCATTGCCACCAATGAGAGTGACAACTAACGCTAATGATATGCAGAATAGGCGTTCCAGTGCAAAAAAACCCCATGAAAACACCACTTCCTGATATTTTCAACAGCCAGCAAAATCTGCAATGCGATCAAAAAACAGGCGATAAGCCACATTAGCAGTAGGAATTTAACATCTGCCTTTTACTGGTGTAAAGCAGGATGACTACCTACAGTATGAAAGGGAGCCCAACCCAGAACCACATCTGAAGACCAACACGTCATAGAGCTACTGACCATGCAGCTCCGACAGCCAAGAAGGCCACAACACCCACTGCAAACACCCCCAGGACCTCCCCTTCAGACCACCCCCATCCTACTACGACCGAGGCAGCGCAGAACAGAACAGCAGATTCCCAAAACGGCATGGCCCCTCAGCCACACAATTGCTGAATGTTGGGAGACACGGGAACCAAGTATGTGTGAAGGAGACAAGTCACCCATCAATAACAATGCACACAATGCCAAGTGTAGCAGTAAAGTGCTGGACTGACCTCACTATGCAGAGCACAGACCGCTCCACGTGTACATATACTGCTGGTGCTTGTACTGTTGTGGACAGTGGACGCAACCATGTTACCTCAGGCAGTGGGGAAGATCTCGGTCATGTAGCTGTGTCGTCCCCCCTTGTAAGCGGAACCGGAAGTGGAGTGGGCTGGTCCAACATACACTACTCCAGCGTAGTAGTGTGAATAAATAGGCCGGGGCTATGGGCGTGGTTCCCTTCTGGGAAGGCCAATGCGTCTGCCAGAGCGTCGGCCCTCACCCTACCACAAGGCCGCCGCCGTGACTGCCAGACTCCTCGACACAGGCCTCCTGCGAACCCAGCAGCACAGCACCGCAGAGTTATGTCTGTACAGACTACTGCCTTTGAAGTACACTGCGGACAGCAGGGCTCACAATTCAGATCGAGTCACAATTGCAGATGACGCAGTCCAGTAGGCAAGAGACATTGCTCCCAGTGTGGCCCGCCCAGACCACGCATCATCGCAGGATGTGCACACGCTGAGTGCTTCAGGTGCCACTAACTCAGTGCACCACAAGTCATCATCACGTAGCCTTATTAAGGCAGAATTAATTAGACAAAAGACATTGCTACCAGTGCGGCCCTCCCAGACCATGTATCATCGCTGGATGCGCACACACTGAGTGCTTCAGGTGCCACTATCTCAGTGCACCACAAGTCATCACCACGTAGCCTTATAAAGGCAGAATTAATTAGGCAAAAGACATTGCTACCAATGCGGTCCGACCGGACCACGCATCATCGCAGGCTGCGCACAAGCTGAGTGCTTCAGGTGCCACTAACTCAGTGCACAGCAAGTCACCGCCACGTGGCTTTATTGACCCAGAATTCATTAGGCAAAAGACATTGCTCCCAGTGCAGCCCGCCCGGACCACCCATCATCGCTGGCTGCGCACACGCTATGTGCTTCAGGTACCACTATCTCTGTGCAGCTCAAGTGAACGCCACGTGGCTGTTGACCCTTCCTGTCTGCTGCCTCCGGCCTACACTGCGGTTAGTAGGGCTGACAATTCAGATAGAATCGCAATTGCAGATGACGCAGTCCAGTAGGCAACAGACATTGCAGCCAGTGCGGCCCGCCCGGGCCACGCATCATCGCTGGCTGCACACACGCTAAGTGCTTCAGGTACCACTAACTCTGTGTAGCTCAAGTCAATGCCACGTGGCTGTGAGCCCTTGCTGACCGCTGCCTCCGGCCTATAATGTGGTCAGCAGGGCTCACAATTCAAATTCAGTCTTGATTAATTAATTTCAGAGTCCAATAGGCAACTAACTATAACGTCCCTGAAACCTACATATTTCGACAATGTATTCCATACATATTTCATCTTTTGTTCCATATGCCTACACTGCGGTCAGCAGAGCACAAAATTCAAATTCAATCTTGATTTATTAATTGCAGAGCCCAATGGGCAACAGACATTGCATCCACTGTGGCCGTCCGCACGACGCATCATTGCTGGCTGCGCACACGCTGAGTGCTTCAGGTGCCACTAACTCTGTGCAGCTCAAGTCAACACTATGTGGCTGTGGGCCCTCGGTGACCGCTGCCTCCGTCCTACACTGCGGTTAGCAGGGCTCACAATTCAGATCGAGTCGTGGTTGCAGATGACGAAGTCCAGTAGGCAACAGACATTGCCTGCACAACGCACAAGCTGAATGCTTCTGATGCCACTAACTCAGTGCACAACAAGTCAACACCACGTAGGTGTAGGCCCTTGCTGACCACTGCTTCCGGCCTACACTGCGGTCAGCAGGTCTTACATATCCAATCCAATCCTGTCCTGCAAGGACACGCCATTATCGCTGGCTGCGTACACGCTGAGCTCTTCAGGTGCCACTAACTCTGTGCATCACAACTCATGGACCCTTTATGATTGACTTTCGTGCTTTAGACACCGGATGCAACAATGTCACCTCATGCAGCAGGAATATCCCAAAGGGACATTAACAATTTCTTCACATCAGCACTCTCATCTCTGGTGCCCCTACCTCAGTGCACCACAAGTCATGGACCCTTTACGATACAATCTTTTCTGTGTGATTTAAGATCTGGTACCCATACCTTAGTGCACCACAAGTCATGGACCCTTTATGATTGAATCTCTGCGTGTGATCCGATTATCACTGTTATAGTTGTTGCCAGCACCAACCATTCCCTGAGGGCTGGCTTACACTCACCCCACACGCATCCAGAAAGTCACTGGACATGTGACCCTGGTAATAGAAAGAGGGGCCAAGCGCACATGCCCGTAGCCAGTTCCACTATCTAACTGTGTCCGTATGTTCATTATGTATGCATGATGGCTCTGGTCCCTACCACATTACATTGTGCTGTTGACTGCGCACACAACCATGTTACCTCTGGCAGTGGGGAAGACCTTGGTTATGTAATTTTGTCTGGGTCATTCTATGAGTACATGGGTAGAGCCTGGATGATTAGAGTACTGCAAGGAGAGTGTATAGTGAATTTATAGGTGCTTGGGGATTGGCGGAGTGATTGGATAAGTACATATGCTGTCAGAGCCTAACCCCCGAGCACAAGCTTGGCTCTAATTTGCTGCCAACCAGTGGCAAACCCGCATCAGGATTGCAAACCAAGCCTCGAGAAAGGCCCAGAATCCTGTCTGCAAGAGATTCCCAGCCTCACAGCTGGATCATTGACATACAGCGGATAGAATCTATGGAATTCTGTTAGCGTAAGCGGAGTGGGCAGAGCCGGCGTACGCCTGTCAGGGGCGCAACTAGATCCAAATTTCGGGAGAGGCTAATGAAACTTTCGGGGGGGGGCTAATTCTTCCAGTCATAAGCAGAGTGGAGATGCAGGGGCTCTAAGAAGAGGTGAAATCACCACAAAGCCTCATTTACAGGTAAATGGTCTTTTAAAGACCTTTGAATTACTCGGATGCCACGCTGAGAGCTGCGCACCCAGGGCGTTCACACTAGGGGGCTGCGCTGAGAGCCACGCACCCAGCGCGTTAACACTAGGGGGCCATGCTGAGCGCCGCGTTAGGATCGCCACTCCAAACTTTTCTAAAAAAAAAACAGTCCACTTCCATTCATTTATATTCGCCCCGAGGACCCCATCCCCGAGGGCATGCCCAATTCTTTTTTTTATTAATTTTTTCTATTAGGATTTATCATTTAATGCAAGCAAGGTACAGCAATGTAAAAAATAAAACAGAAATATAGTACACATGATATACTTAATAGTAAGGGAAAAAAAAGACAAATAAATAAATAAATTTGAAAAAAAGAAAGATAAAAGGGCGTCCAGATACGTAAAAAAGAAAAACTGCTTAGATCATAGTATCATTAATCCAATTCTCTAAAGGGCTCCAAAGTTGTTCACCCAACCTTCTCCTTTTCCTGCCTTTAACCCTATATATGGCCTTTTCCAGATTATACTTAGCTAGTAAACAAGCTCTCCAAGTTGGGAAAGAGGGAGGGTCTGGACTCAGCCAGGCTTGAGTAATGCATGCCCTCCAATTGGACATACAAATGAAAAGAAAATTTGTCTGACCCACGGATAAATCAAATGATGGCACATCTATTAGTACTAATTCTCCTGACAAAGTAATTGTCTGACCCATCAGTATTTTTAGGAAAGTTTGGATTTCCGACAATACAAAAGACAAACGAGGGCATGCAAAAAACATGTGAAGAGCATCTGCTGCATAGAGTCCACATCGGCTACATAATGTACCTACGGTAGTTGACCATTTACTAATTTTAGCGGGTGAATAGTATAAATCAAATAAAGCCATATAGTGCTGTGTACGTGCTCTCCCAGTTATTAGTATAGTGTTGGCCAAAACTATTGATTCTTGAATTTTAGTGTTAGTTATCCCCAATTTTTCGTTCCATTTTTTTTTACATAGCAAAATATCGTCAGGAAGTGAAGCCAAAAGTAAATTATAATATGTGCCGATCTTTTTTTTGATGAAAAGACTGTCTATAAGAGGAATCCTTGTCAGCCGTGATCGAACTTGCGGATGAAGAGTATTAAAAAAGCTATGTATCTGCACATATTTGAAATAATCATTGCGGGTTAAGTTATATTTGATCTCTAACAATGAGAAGGGGATTAACTGGCCGTCCTCCCAAAGATCGCCTATACAATTAATACCTAAGTTGCGCCATCGTGTCATTACTGTATCCTGAAAAGTTACTGGAAAGATATTGGATGATTTGAATGGAGTATACACCAAGATTTTGACAATACCCATCTGCCTTTTAATTAGCCGCCAAGTACCGAAAGCAGCACTCAAAACCTTAAACTTAGTTTTTTTTAAATAACTAGGTTCTATAATTCTCAAAAAACTTCCGTGACAATCTGTACCCATTGCAAATTCATAGATAGATGGTGTATGGCTAGCTGGAATAAGTAATCTAGGCCCAATTATCAAAGGTGAGATAAACTGTAACACTGCAGCCAAATAATAAAAAAGAAAATGAGGGATTCCCCAGCCTCCTCTTAATTTGGGAAGAATCATTTTTTTGTATGACCTGCGGTGACCTCTATACCCCCAAAGAAATCTTGTCGACATTCTTTCCAGCTGTTGAAAAAACGTCAAAGGGAACGCTAATGGGATTGTTCTAAACATATATAAGAATTTGGGTAAAATCATCATTTTTAGAACGCTACATCTGCCGAATAAAGATAAGTGAAAATGATCAATGCGTTCTAAAGATGACTGCACTTTTTTAAGCATAGGTGTAAAGTTAAGTTCTGGAATAGCGGCAACTGGGGATGTAATTTTTATACCCAAATAGGTGGCTGCTGAGACTATATTTAGCTGTTCTGGGGGATTCGAACCTACAAACAAAATTTGTGTTTTTTGTATATTTAATCTATAGCCAGAGAAGTTACCAAATTAGGATGCAAGGTCTTGTAATATTGGTATTGCCCCCTTAATATCTGTTGTCAATACAACTATGTCATCTGCATAGGCGAGAGCTCTATATATTGTAGCAGACACTTGAACTGGTTTTATGTCCTCTGTATTATTAAGTCTGTTTAAAAAAATATCAATATATAAGGCAAAGAGAAGAGGTGAAACGGGGCAACCCTGCCATGTCCCGCAATGTATACTAAAGGGAAGAGATTTCTTCCCACTAATACTAATACAAGAGAAAGGGGCAACATAGAGTGCTTTTAGAGCTGTAACCATTTTAGGGCCAAAGCCTTTTCGGATGAGAAGATCCCAGAGATATGGCCACGCCACCCTGTCGAATGCCTTTTCGGCATCCAACAGGGTGATACCCAAATCTACGCTTGAACCGTGGGCCCAATCCATCAAAGCAATCACTCGTCTGACATGGTCAGTGGTGTCTCTGTTAGGAATAAACCCATGCTGTAAGTGCGAGACTATTGTAGAGATAACCCCAGAAAGACGTGTTGCTAATATTTTAGAATAAATTTTACTATCGGCATTTAAAAGAGATATAGGTCTATAAGAAGCCGGTTGTAAGGGTGGTTTCTCCTTTTTAAGGAAGGCCATGATGATTGATTCACTCCAAGAAGGGGGTGTAAACCCTTTCTGTGCTTCCAAACATGTTAAAATTAATGCCTGCTTTAACACATGTCTAAAAATTTTATAGAATTCGAGAGGAATTCTGTCTGGTCCCATGGCCTTACCTGCAGGTAGAGAAAGAATGGCTGCTTCTATCTCCTCCCATGTTATATCTTTGTCTAGTAAAGCTATCTGCATAGGTGACAACCTGAAGAAGTCATTATTAGCAATAAAGTTTGAAAATGAATCCGGTAAATATGGGATCACCTCCTCCGTATACAAATTTTTATAAAACAGACGAAACACCTCCAAAATTTTGTCTGGCTGCTCATGCACCTGGCCAGATTCATCCTGTATTTTATTTATAGTATTTAAACTTGCTTTTTGCCGTATTGTCTTTGCCAAAATATGTCCAGACCGCTCGCCCAGCTCATATACCTGTGTATTGAAAACAGCAAGTTGTTCTGCGAGTTTTGAGGCGAAATTCTCATATAACCGGGACTTAGATATAGCTAAAGTGGCTTTAATCTTCTCAGTATCTAGGGAATTCTTAATGACATCAACTAGTGCTACCTCACAATCCTGTATTGCATTATAATAAGTTGTTAACTTACGCTGATATTTTCTTTGCTTGTTAAGTGAATAGGAGAGAGTCTCCCCTCTCACCCCTGATTTAAAGGCATCCCATACCATCTGAACAGTCGTTGAGCCTATATTAAGTTCGAAAAAATCCTTAATCCATTTTTCCATATGTGCGATGTAAAATGGATCTACTAAAAGCCTCCGCTCAAATGACCATGTTGTTACTTTACCCGGTAATATGGAGTCAATTTTAAACTCTGTTACTATGGGATTATGATCCGATATTATTTTTGGAAATATCTCATACTTACAGTTGAATATTAAAATAGAGGATATGAAAAAATAATCCAAGCGGACAAATTTTTTGTGGGGTGCCGAGAAGAAAGTATAGCCAGGAAGAGTATTTCTTTTTACAAAGCCTACATCCCGAAGACTAAATTCAGAAACCAAGCAATGTAATGCTTTAAACATCTGCCTTTTTGAGCCTGTGTACACTAAATCATGAATAATATCAAAATCAGGTTCCAAATGAATATTTAAATCCCCACAAAAAAGAAGAGTGGAGGGCCAGTCAGCAAGTTCTACACTTAGAAAGTTAAGCAAATCAGGATCATCTGTGTTTGGGCCGTACATGGAGCAAAGAGTCCACGAAGTACAATCTATTAAAATTTCAGCTATTATCCAACGACCATATTGATCGGCCTTGATTCGTTTCAGGACAGCCTGATTTCTTCTACTGAGAATAGCTACCCCCTTGTTAGTAGTACCTTGATTAGTACAGCCAAGTACATGCATGCCCAAGTCAGCCAACCAAGCTCTGTTATCCCATTTAAGATGAGTTTCCTGTATGCAAAGAAAGTCTAGTCGCATACTCTGAATTATTTGTGCGCATATTCCCCTTTTCTTTTTATTGTTAAGGCCGCAGACATTCCAAGAACATACCCTGATACTAGTCATCACGGCAAATTAATATCTCTAAACAATAGATCGCCTATTAACATATGATATAGATTTAGTACTGAAAATATTGAACCATCAAAAAATAAAAATAGATACAGGCATAGACCAGAAAGTCCTACCAAATCATGATAACAATAATTCTTAGAATTACTAAAGCTGTCCTTGCTTGCCCCCCCACCTGGCACCCCAGTCACCACCCACCCACTGGAACCCCACCCCCCACCCTTCCCAACACCCACCCACACAGGGCATAGGGACAGAAAGGTCCCTATAGTGATGATGAAAAGAGAAGCTAGATGTAGCTCACCGTATGCTTCCATCTGCCTTGGGTATCTCAGAAAAGACAACAAGAAAACAAAAAAAAGAAAAATGAAGGATAATCTATATATAACATGAGATTGGATCCTCCTCTCTACAAAGGTAAAAGGAGAGAAGGGAAAGACTTGCTTCCCTGTCCATCTCCTTACGTCTATCTCCCTTCTACTTTACCCTTATATCTTTTCAAGTATCTATCCTTTTCGTCTCAAAAATAAAGCATGATACACATGATACCCATGATAGTCATAATACCATAATGCCCCTAATAAACCAGATAATTGACTATTATGATGAAAACTTTAACAATAACATCAGAGTGAATGTAGGCAGTCTTTAGCAGCTTTCTCCGTAGTCAAAAAATATATTTTCTCCTTATTGACCACTTTAAGCTTTGAAGGATTAAGTAAAAAGGCCTGGGCACCCTTGGCTTGAAAAAGAGGAATTAGTTGGCGTAGTTGCCAACGTAGTTGAACCGTGGCATGGCAGTAATCAGGTCGAACTAAAAAATCCAAATTTTTTCCCTTACGTTTTCGATCTGGACGAGCCAGATTATATAAAGCTTCACGTGCCAGAAAATTGTTGAGAGTTATTAGAATGGCTCTAGGCATCACTTTTGCGGTATCTCTTGACTTCCTCTGCGAAAAAGGGAACCTATGTGCTCTTTGTATCTCGACTTCCCACTGCCACTGAGAGAGTTCAGGAAATGCTTCTGCAAAGAGGTCGATTACAAACTGACGCACATTTGCCCCTTCACTAGATTCAGGAATTCCAAGAATTCGCAAATTGTTGCGCCTAGATCTATTTTCCAAGTCAGTCAGTTTCCAATTAATGTCATCCTTCAATGTATCGAAAGAAGAAAGTTGGGATTTCTGTTCTACTATAACGTCCTCAATTGCCGAAATTCTTCCTTCCGCTTCCAGGACTCTTGCAGAAGTTTTATTACAAGTTTTTACCACTCTCCTAAAATTATTCTGGAGACGGCGGACTGCACCTTGTATCCGCAGATTCTCGGTCTTAGACTCCTCTCGATGTTGAAGCATGAGCTGATATAGCATATTAAGTGTGACCTCTGGTGGGTTAGTTTGATCAACCAATATTCCTGCCGAAGGTATTGCCAGGTCTCGAGGAGCAGGGGAGGGGAGCTTTGATGTTGAAGATACTGGAGCCCTGCGTACTGTGTTCTCTCCCTCATCCCACTCCATTCTATCTGACAAGGGGGTTTCGTTACCAGCCTCCTCTTCAATGGATGAATCCTGATCCTCATCTTGGAGTGAGTTATTCAGACTAGTATCGTTTCCCCAATCCTGCGCCTCTGTATCAATGCTCCCTAACTCCAATGCGTTGGAGAGGTCGGACATTGAGTAAAAATTGCCAGCTGAGTCAACAGATTCGATATCTTGATTAGCTTCTGTAATTGGAAAATCATCTGAAACAGCGGATGCGGGGTCCAGCAGCGCAGCAGGGGGTACTGGAGAGGTGACAGGCGGGACCTCACCTGGGTCCAAACGCTCGCTCCTCAAGCTATCCCCCGGCAGGACCTCCAGTGAAGACACCGACAGAATCTCCCCCTTCTGATGAGGGGCTTCAATGTTAATGCTATCGCTAGCAGTATTAGTCAACTTGACAGGTGGATCAGATTTATTGAATACAGTGCTCAGAGAGACAGTCTTAACAAGAGAGGGGCGCAGGGATTGCACCAGGGTCACATCTTTTACTATTTTGAACATACCTGGAATTTTCGGGGAAGCACCAGAACTACTAGACCCAGAAGGCACCACTGCGGCACTTTGCTTTGGAGTATCCAGCCGTTGTGATACCAGCTGAGATCGTCGTCCGTTGTGGTAAACACCAGGTAAGCTTTCATCAACGTTTTCTCCACACGAGTGAGGCGCAGGAGACTCTAAGGGAGTGACTCGTTCCACAGCTGCAGTAGGAGCGTCCGCCATGACCACAGGGGTGCCTTTCTCAGAAGCCGGTTTCTGAACTACAGCAGGAGTAGTACGCGTCTTTAGTTTTGGCTTTGCCTTCTTCGTAACAGTGGAGCATTTCGGCGGCATTGTGCGCTGATACGCCGAATCGTACTTTTCGAAGCAGAGTAGCGTCTGGAGTGACTGAAGCTCCGGATGCGATCCGCGCTGAACGGAGAGAAGTGAAAAGACGTCCTTCAGCAGACCGGTGATTCCTAGCTGCCAGGTGGGTTAGCTAATCGACAATCAGATAACAGCATGTAACGTCTAAAATATTAGATTGTCTATATCTGGCATATCTGGAGCGTATTCATACCAATAACAAACATATGGAAGCCAGCAACGGTGAGCACAGCACAGCCGCTCTAACGGACAGAGAGCACGTCTGCCATCTTGCCCCCCCTACATTCAAGAATTGAGGGGGGGAGTGGGGGGGGGCATGCCCAATTCTTGAATGTATTTATTAATCATTAGGCCGCATGGTCCCCCTTCCCTTGTCCATTTCTGGCCCCGGGGACCCCATCCCCTGGCCTCTTTGTTGGGGACTGTGGGGGGAGCCCCAATGCCCCCACGGTCCCAGCCGGCTCCCCGCCTCCTGCGGGAGCCATCATTGCTTTTGGGCAAGAGGAGCTGCTAACATACAGCTCCCCTTGCCCAAAAGCAATCATGCAATATAATTATAGGATTGCCCCCGGAACATAGCCCACCCTGGGGCTCATTTAAATGAAGTGGGGGAGACCCCGCCTCATTTAAAAAAAAAAACAAATTTTGGGATTCACGCATCCAGCAAGCATTCTGACTTTTTTTTAAATAAAATGTATTTTTGCCTGGGGGGTCCTTGTGGGACCCCCTGAGCAGGCCTAGGGGGTCAGGGTATATCTACCCTGCCCCCTTTTCTTCTTTTTTAATCTTTTTTCCACTGTTTTCTTGTTACTCGGTTCTACCGAGTCACAAGATGGCTGCCAATACTTCCTGGTTTGGAGTATTGGCAGCCAATCACAGTGAAGCTTGTGGTCGTGGCAGCCAATCACAGTGAAGCGTGTGGTCGGGAGGGTGTGCCAACCCACCGCTGCCCCAGATAGCCAAACTTTTATTTTTTTAATTTCTCAGCAGCTACTGAATGGATTTATACCATTTAAAAAAACTAGTCACTTTCTGAACCAAGCTCTACCTTTTTGCCAAATTTGGTGTTATTCAGTTCAGCAGTTCGGGCTGTAGCCCGTAATAAAATTTCCTGTGGAAATTAACATGGCGAATACACTTTTTGGGACCCCCCTTTTTTCTCACCCCCCACTTGACGAATCATCCCCAAACTTTCAGAATAGGAGCTGACCTGGATAGACCTTAGGAGAATTTCGCGAACATTCGTCAAACTACGCCAAAGTTATTAGAAAGTCAAAAAATGCTTTTCCTATGGAAACTAGGTTCTAACTATAACTACCTACTGGCGACCGCCAATAGGAAATATATTCTACTGGAGGTCCATCACCAGTAGGTAGTTATTGTTAGGATCCTGTTTCCATAGGAAAAGTGTTTTTTGCCTTGCCTATATCTTTGGCAATAATTGTCATTTCTTCACGAAACGTTCCAGAAAAGTGCCCCAGTGATTCTTGTTGTGAATGGAAAGTATTGGGGCAATCCTTCAAGTGGGAGGGGGGTCAATGAAAGTGTTTTTCCAATGTTAATTCCCATAGGGATTCTGAACACAACTATTTTCCAAACTGGTGTATATATAAGTATCTAGTGGCAGTCACCCCTGGATAGATAGAATTAGGTCAGCATTTCCATAGGAGTTGCATTTTTTCCATTGCTAATAATTTTGACACTGTTTGACGAATCTCCAGGAAAGTTTCAGAAAGAGTGCTATTTATTGCCTAGTTTGTACATGAAATGTTTCGGGGTGATCCGTCAAGTGGGGGCTAAGAAGAAAGGGGATCCCAAACGAAAATCCCGAAGCATTTTCCAAAGACTTCTTTAGGCAAGACTATAGCAAAACTGCAGAATGGAATTACACCAAATTTTGCTGACAGCTAGAGCTTGGTCCGCAGATTGTGCTTTTTGTGATTTGGTGTGAATATGTTCAGTGGTTTTTGAGAAAAGAATTTTTGAAAATATTTTTATATCAGGATTGTTGTGTTCAAGGGACTCTCTAATAAATCAGTTCCTGGGGGACCCCATCCTCCAGGGTCCTATTTATTGGTATGGGGAGGGGGGATTTGGCCCCATGGACCCAATCCCGTGGGCTGATATAATAGGTAAGTGGAGGGGGCAGTGGGATGTGGCCCCTCTCACCAAGCCGTAATTGGCCCCAGGGACCCCATCCCCGAGGACCAATGTATATTTTAAGGGGAGGGGGATCAAGTGGCCGCCTTCTCCAAGCCTTTAAAAGACCCTGGGGCTCACATTCCCCGGGCCATCACTTATTGGCACCAGATACCTCATCCTTCGGGCCGGCTCACTTGCTGTCTCTCATGGAGCCTACCTCAGGACACAGCAGTTTACCTATCCGCACCGGCGAGGGCACAGAAACTTGTGTTTGCTCCCACCTGGTGGGATCATTTTCAAAGCTCCCAGCCAAATTAGAGCAAACACCAAGTCTGCTCCAAGCCAGCAGGAGTTTAAAAAAGTTCCAGCCAGCCGGGAGCACACTTGAGATCTCTTTCACTGCAGTTGTGCGGGCAGGGAAACAGATCAACAGATTGCTCCCACCTGAAGGGAGCAGCATAAATAGCTGTTACCTGAGTAAGTGAGCAAAGTCGGCTCTTGCAGCATGTGGGAAGCTGGGTGAGGCTGCTGGGACACTGAGGCTCCCTCTGCAGCCCCAATGGTGTGTATGGTGGATACCTTTGGTGGGCACTGGGGCACCCACCTATTTAAAATAGAGGACCTTGGGGAGGGGGTCCCCAGGGCCAAAAAGGCCCCCGGAGGGGGGGTCACGTGCCCCTCCTCCTATTTAAATCAGATGTGGCTCTGGGGGATGGGATACCCAGGTCCTAATGATGCTTGGAAAGGGGGGACCACATGGCCCTCCTCACCTTTAAAATAAATAAGGCCCAGGAAATGGGGTCCTCAAGGCCTCATGAAGTTCAGCTAGGGGTTTCACGTTCCCCCCACTCCCCTTTAAAAAAACATACAACCCTGGGAGATGGGGCACCCAGGGCCTCATAAGGCACAGGGTGGGGGGACCAATGGACCCCTCCCCTCTAAAATAAAAGGGTCCAGGGCCTAATTAGGAAATGGGAGAAGGGCCACACAGCCCCCCCTAAGCTTTATCATTTTAAAAAACGGTAGACTTTTCTTAGATAAATACACCTGCGAGGGTTCATTCTGGTCCTGTTGCGTTTTTCACAGAAATTAAATGTCAAAGGGAAACACTTATGAATTTAAACATAGCAGAGGCCCTAGTTGAAGGTTTATTTTTGTAAAGGACAAATCATCCTAACTTCTTGCACTTGGTCAAGGAAAGCAAGTATGTTTTCTCTACAATTCCATTATGAAATCCTTATTGGAGGTGAACGCATCGTTGATTTATTGGAGTGGAATCTCTTCTCTTCTGTATTGACTGTCGAAAATAAGTGTGTTCTTTCTTGTTGTCTCCTGGAACAGAGTCCATGGTTCTCCCTTTTAATTACTGCTGATTATACAAATGCACAAAATCACCTACAAGCTCTGCCTGTCTGGTCCGCCCCTTCAACATTACTACTATACAACATTGTTCCTGCCATTTTCTATTGGGATGGACGGCTCATCTTACTAAATGACCCAAGCACATTTCCATCAGTTTTGGTGGTGCTTTCTTGATGCAGGGGAATATGAGGAAATCCCCACCACACAAAGAAGCACTTTACATAATTAAGAAGAAGCACCCTTGTTTGGTGGAGATTCAACTCTGTCTGTAGTCTCATCATCTTCTCTATACGAGGATTCATTTATTATTTATTTATTTATTTATTTCATAAACTTATAAGGCGCAACAGCTACCCAAAAAGGGTTTCCCGGCGCCGAGTTACCATCAAGAAAGTCAAGGAAGTCAAGAAAGTCAGGGGTGAAGAGACTGGCTATTCACGTTAACATTCGAATAGCCAAGTCTTAACATTTTTCCGAAATCTGCCATAGTTGTCTTCTTTACGAATAAAGGGAGGGAGAGTATTCCAAAGTGCCGGACCCAGGTAGGCAAATGATTTACCACCCATTCTAGCCAATTTAAATCTAGGAACACAGAAGTATGAGAGAGATTGTGAACGGAGGTTACGTTTGGGAAGATAAGGGTTGGCCAAAGCAAGGAGATATTTAGGCGCTGTACCTGCCTTGATTCTAAACATGTACGTCAAGGCTTTGAAGCGGATTCTGCTGTCTACCCTGAGCCAGTGAAGCTCACGGCGGTAGCTAGAGACCTCAGAGTTTTTTGGAATTTTACACAGCAGTCGGACTGCGGCATTTTGAACAAGTTGTAGTCGATTGACAACAGCTTTATTTGATCCAAGGTACAAGATATTTCCATAGTCAAACCGCGAGGTGACGAGGGCATTGACTACAGTCTTCTGGTTTGAAGGGGGCAGCATCCAAATCATTTTCCTCAACCATTTAATGATGGTGAGGCACAACCCAACAACTTTATTGACCTGTTTGCTCATTGAGAGGGCACTGTCCAAAATGAAACCCAGATTTCGGACTTGGGTCACTGGTATTGGAAGAGCGGTTTGCTGGTCAGGCCAGTGGGCAGGAGTCCAAAGTTCTTGTTGTTTCCCTAAAAGGAGAACCTCGGTCTTGTCTCCGTTGAGTTTCAGTTGATTACTCGTCATCCAGTTAAGGATGTTTTGAAGGCCAAGTTTAAGGGGAGATAAAGAGGCGGTGCCTGGTTCGGATAAGGAAAAAATGATTTGAGAATCATCTGCATAGGTCATAAGAGAGAGTCCAGATTTTTCTGCAAGGTCAGCCAAGGGTCTAAGGTAGATGTTGAAAAATATGGGGCTCAGAATGGATCCCTGAGGTACGCCGTGGGGGGCGCTGAATGATTCAGAGCAGGCCAAGGAAGATGTTATTTGGAAGGTCCGGTCATCCAAAAAAGAGCGAATCCAATCAAGTGCTTTACCCCGGACACCATTTCTATATAGTGTCTTAACAAGAATGTCGTGTGATATAGTGCTCAGATCGAGGAGCACGAGCGCGACCGTCTGACTTTTGTCGAGGAGAGAGCGGATATGCTCCGTAACTCCCAGAAGCGTGGTTTCCGTCGAGAAGCCAACTCGGAAACCAGATTGTGAGGGGTGTAGGAGAGAGTTCTTTTCGACAAAGGTGGATAAAGCCGTATGAACGTGTCTCTCTAAGCACTTGGAGAATACTGGGAGCAGGGAAATTGGTCTGTAATTAGCCAGGCATTCCGGATTAGCAGTAGGTTTTTTCAGCAGTGGCGTGACCATTGTGTGTTTCCAAAGGTTCGGAACTGAGGGAAGTTCAAGGGAAGCGTTGAGTGTATCGACAATGATTCCTAAGGACTGATCGTCAAGTTGTTTGAGGATTTTAATAGGGATAGGGTCCCTAGGGGAACCAGATTTGATGTTTTTAAGAATTAATTTCATTGTGTCAACCTCAATGGATGGCCACGCTTCCAAGATAGTTCCACCGGGTGGAGCACAATCCACATCAATGGAGGGGATACTTATGGTGTTGTAAGATTTAATGTCCTTGATAATTTTTTCAATTTTGTCAGAGAAGAAACAAGCAAGGTCTTGGCATTGTTGTGAGTTGAGTGGAGGGGCCACGGCTGTGGTGTGGGCGCCAGCTAAATCCTTGACCATGTTAAAAAGAGTTTTAGATTTATTGGATGCTTCGGTAATAGCCTGGGACACGAAGGCCGCACGGGTTTTGGCACAGGCAGAGTGGTATGAATTCCTGGCCACATGGTAGTTATTTTTAGCTTCAAGGTCATAGTCTTTGCGCCATTTTCGCTCCAATGCCTTACATTTTGATTTTTCGATTTTTAAGAGGTCGTTAAACCATGGGGCAGGATGGCGATGTCTATGATTTTTAATGGAAGAGGTAGATAGGCAGTGATCAGCAGCGACGCTGAGCCATCTATGAGTGGCATCAGCCAGGCTATTCATGTTCTGGCTCATTTTAGGAGGATTTTCATGAAGTGCCTCATTAAGTTTGACAATATCAAGTGACTTCCAATTTTTTCTAGGAACGACAGGCGTATCAGATGTCAAAGCAGTGGTAGGTGGAAATGTAATTCTTAGTTTGATTAGGTAGTGATCTGACCAGCAGATGGGAGACGTGTTATGCCATTTAAGCTCAATAAAGTTGGAAAAGATAGTGTCAAGTAGATGACCTTTGTTGTGAGTCGGCCCAGTGTTGATTAAGGTCAAGTTTAGGGCCTTCAGGTCATCAAGCAGATTAGTACAGGCGGAAATGGAAGGATCCTCCAAATGCAGGTTAAGGTCACCGATAAGGGAAAAATTTTTAGAAGCCATATAGTAGGGAGTAATATGGCTAGCTAAATTTGAAGCCCAAGTGGCAAAATTTCCAGGGGGCCGATACATCAGTATGCCGGACATTGTACAATTGGGATTCAGGGAGATTTTAAAAAAGCCCGCTTCACAGTCCGGGATGGAAATTTGTTCAAAGGTACACTTCACAGTTCTATCAAAAATAATAGCAATTCCACCGCCGGACTGGTTTTGTCTGTCAATTCTAGTGATAGCGTAATTAGAGGGGAGGGCGGAAGCCACATCAGGGCCCGCACTCTCGTGGAGCCAAGTTTCTGTAAGAAAGAGAACACTGGGATTAGCTTCTAGTAGGAGATTAAAAATGTCGAGTCTATGCTTGGGAAGTGAACGGCAGTTTGTGCTATACAGCATGAATTCCTTCCCCATGACAGGACGAGGTTGTTTGAGTTTCCTGTGTCATCTAGTGACTACAGGAAATGGTTGAAGAATAGTTGTGGTAAACTTACACTTGTTACATGACACCACTCCGGTGCTGTGGAGGTTTAGTGTAGGGCAACTTACGTTAGATGATGGGCGTAGCGCACGCAGTTCAAGCGAGGATCTGACCGACTGTCTGAGAATGGGAGGTGTAAAATCTTCTGCCCCTAGCCCCGTACTGGCCCAGACGGGCTAGTCTTTGGCGTGTCTTCGGCGTGCGGAGTGCGTGTCCGCTGCGCCTGTCCGCTGCGCTTCCAGGGCGTGTGCATACTTTAAAGGTCGGGAAGGAGGCGTGGCTAACTAAAAGGGGCATGGCCAGGCGATTCGTGGGCGGCAATGGCGGGAAAGGACTCGCCCTCCTCGTTCCAGCACTGGCTCTGCTAAAATAGAGGATGACTGGCCCTAGAGCACCGGCAACACAGGTAAAAACAAATACAAATAATGAACAAGTAATTCTGTGCAAATGAGCATGAAAGGTTAAAAGTTAGCAAAGTCAACACCCCCGGCTTCCGCCTCAAGGGTAGCTTGTAGTAACACCGGCTCGTGATTCAGCAGCGGCGTTTAAATGCGTCGGGAAGGGGGCGTGGCTAACTAAAAGGGGCGTGGCCAGGCAATTCGTGGGCAGCAATGGCGGGAAAGGACTCGCCCTCCTCGTTCCAGCACTGGCTCTGCTAAAATAGAGGATGACTGGCCCTAGAGCACCGGCAACACAGGTAAAAACAAATACAAATAATGAACTTGGTCACTGATTTCTGGATGAAAACGTCCGAGAAAAAATAACTTGCTTCCCTGCGATGCATTGATTATGACCTCACATATTACACCACTCATAACATACTCTACAACATTATTTATGACATCACTGATGATATCTCAAATGTCATCATTGATGACATCACTGAAAACATCATTCAATGAGTGTCATATTTAGTTTTACAGTTTACATAGTGGCGGGAAACTATCACTTTGCTACCTAATTTTCTACAGCTTGAAAACAGCTAATGGGTGTAAGTGTTTACAACACTCATGTGTTCCTAATTCACCATAGGTGTGTAGAAGTATTGAACACATTATAAATCTTTGTATTGAAGTGCAACTATGTGTGCAGATGACGGGAAACAGCGTTTACAAAGCTGCCATTACATCGCGTTCCTTTACAATGCGGTTGTTACAACAACCACAATGTTAGCACATGATGCCTTTACATCGCAAGTAATTAGACTGACTTGCTGTAAGGGGCACTCTCACCTAAGGAATAGTATAATTTACTATTCCAACACCTTCCCTACTGTTGCACAGGCTGGAGTTGGAATAGTAAATTTTACTATTTCTAAGTCCATCGCACCCCCTGCAGTAAGTCGATCTAATCACTTGCATTGTAAAGGTATCCCGTTCTAACAACACGGTCGTTGTAACAACCACGCTGTAATAGAACGCGATGTAATAGCATGCGATGTAGCATGCTATATTCGCAGATGACAGTTGTCTAGTACGTTCCACACATTTTTGGTTCTGCAGAAAAAGTTTCCAATAGGGCAAAGATTCTACACAGTAGATACTTGGGGGCTGATTACGATGTTGGGCGGTGGCGATCTGCCCTACATTTCCCTCCGCCCGCCACCCATTTCCCCCCCACCATATTAGTATGGCAGACGGGACCCTGGCGGACGGAAAGACCGTCCGCCGGTTTTCCGCCGGTCGACCAGTCGACCAGGCGCAAAAGGAGCTAGATATGGTTGCGGTGTGTGCTAGACACTGCCATCCATATTAGCATGGGTGCGGGAAGCAGCAGGAAAGGCATGCGGATTTTGCTGTTGGGGACCCGTTGCAGGCCCCCAGGGTATTGGGGGGTAGGGGGCGTACACATTGTCATGGACAAGGTGGCAGGCACCACGCGGTGCCTGTCACCTTGTGCATGACAATGCACACAGTGCATTCCCAGCATTGTGGCGGGCGGTGCTGTGAGCACCGCCCGCCACAATGCTGGAAATAGAGTATGCCACCACCATGGTGGCGGTGGCATCCTAATTGCAGGTGCGGGACCGCCGCACCACTGGCGGCCGGTCCCAGCACCGCTAGGGTCATCTGCCCACCATCCTAATCGGCCCCTAAGTATGGTTATAAAGAAAGAATAATCTTAGCATAATAATTTCTAGATAGCATAGTAACCTATGCACATGTGCTATTTTCGTTTCAGAAGCTGGACTATCTGTAAATTGTTCACCACAGTATGAAGGTAGTATGATCTTTAGCACCTTTAGACCTTGGTTATTTTAAGCCAATTGTTTTTTTTGACAGTATACACTGTTCTTAGTAGATAGTTTTTACTACTCTGTGATGTTTTTCCCATAGAGTAAACAATATTTACAGCACCCACTTTTTCTGTGCATATCAACTTAATATCTCTGTGTAGGATTGGCGACTGTGAGGGGTTTAATTCAGTTGAAAGCAATCCATAGTAGGCCATTCATTTTCAAACAGACATAGTGTACCTTGAGCAATTTGGCTTTTACTGAACAGTTGTATACTGTTGCAAATCGGGTTCTTACCCTTCAGTATGCCTGAATCTTTTGCTTTTCTGATCACTCGTTTTTTGACTTTTTAATGTGGGTGAGTTTCACTACCAGTGTCTTTCCCACAGCGATCACATGGCGTACAGTCTGCACATGCTTACCGTCAGTGTCTGCCTTTTAAGATAAGGCCACTGCGATGCAGCAAGGGTAAGGGGCACGTGGCTGGTTACATGTGAACACGTGCACACACGTGTGTTCACGTGTTCTGCGCATTGGGAGACTATTGTCGTGGCCGGTAACAGTGCACAGGTAGCCTGGCGCAATGAGGACTCTGCAAGATTAGTTGTTGACCTGGGATAGGCCTTAAGAAGGTAGTGTACGCTAATAGGGAAAATCAGTGTGCTTTACTGTTTTGCCTATAGTGGCACCCCATTATACACATTGGAAGAGAACTGCCTTAGAGTGTGGTTTCACTCCCCATTGGCCTACAGAAACCACTGACATCTTGAATTGGAGTGATACCTGTGCTGGAAAAAAATGCAACTTCCAACATGATGACTGTACATCTTATGGGTCATCCAATGTTATCCATTTTTTCCTGGTTCAGTTCGGGATCAGAGCACAAACCTTATGTCATCCTGCTGTGCTCAGTTAATTACATTTTCTCCAGCAACAGGTACAAAGGCCACCACATGCAAAAGGAGCAGTTAGCAGTACTTCTCTCAGCTCCTGAGGAGGAAAGCGGTGGGGCAGCATGATCTCTATCAATCACTCAGCTTTCACACTTTACCGGGGATGGGCCTACCCAATCCCAATGAACAAAGGAGAGTGTGCAGACAACGAGGGCAAACCCAGCAGGGGGGGGGTCCTCTTTGAAATTCGAGTGTGCAAATCCCTGGCAGTGATGTCAGCGAGGGGTGGAGCTGAGACCCCCAGAGCTTATGTGACCAGTGGCTGCTGAATGACACCATCTTGGACTTTCCCAGCATGCTGTGCAGAAGGGTTGGGACAGAGGTGGAGAGAGGATGTGGCACCCTAGGATTGGCCATGGGTGCCTGTCTTCTTGAACCTTCCTCTCCCCTTTAAAAACCTGGGGGATGGCACAAAGAAGCTCCTTGATTTAACGTGGGGCCACCTCCCCATGTCTTCATTTTGCCTGGGGACCCCATCCACTGGGTGGATTCTTGTTCCAGGGCAGGGACCCCATTCCAGACGACGTCTGCTAATTGAGGCAGGGAAGTGACATCACGCTTCCTCGATGCCACCACATGCGAGGTGGACCATTATGCTCACCTGCGAGAAGGCAAGAAGGGCCCAATACCCCAAACCTGGGCCCTGTTGAGAAAGGAGAAGAGGGGAGTGCCGCACACACCTTGCCAGCCACCCTTTACACGTCTGCCCACAGGCAGTAAAGAATGACGCTGCAAGCTCCCTCTGCAGCAAGCTAGAGTGCTACCAGCACGGGGTGCCAGTGAGGGTAGTCGGTGGTGGGCTCCCTGAGCTGCCCTCCAACAAGGATTTTTTGTGGGGTGTCTGGGTGGACCAGGCACCCCAAAAAAGCAACGACGTGGCACAAGGCCACCAAATACATAAAAAAACAATAGAAAAAACAAGACGGGAGAGCCAATACTAGAATATTCACCTCCCTACCTAAATTCCCCCAAAATGCCTTGCTGGGCCATGTTGATTTGCTGTGATTTTCAATTACATCTCCCTAGGTGGTAGCCCTAGGAGGACGGGACCACCATAAACAACTTTGGCAGCATGCTGCCGTTCCCCTATGTGGATTTCCTGAGCCCCCTCCCTAATTTGTAGAGGTGTTACAAAATCTTTACTTCCCCTGGATTGTCTTTACATTTCCAAAACCTCCCATGGCTGGAGCTTTTGCTCTGCAGCCATGAGTGTTGTGCCTTCTATAGGCTATTTGTAAGATTACATGCCTTATGGCCTGAAAGGTCTAAAGGTGGTTAAAAGTAGTGCATGTATTGAAGTGGCCTCTGGGGACCAAGTGTATGGTTTCAATGTTATGTTCTCACAATGTGAAGCCCTTCTAGGGATTGCTTTTAGAGATGCAGTTTGACGGTACAACATGTTTAAAACGCACATAGATGCGAGAGGGCATATTTATAAACCCCTAACGCCACCAGAGCATCACAGCCTTGTAAATATGGATATGGTCCTCTTTCACGCAGTACGCTGTCATGGCTGTTGTTGTGGGTGTTCCCAAGCAACTCCCATGGCTTTTTTACAATGCCTCAGATTTACAATGATTCGTAAATATGAGGCCTTTCCAGGGGAGGCGTTAAAGTGGCACAACAAGGAGAAATACTTTTATTTCTCCTCATTTTTTGTTCTTTATATCTGTGTTGCATTCTGCAGCACACATAGAAGAAGTAATGCACCGTTAATGATTGTTTTTTTGCAGGAATGTGTCCCTTCCTTCACAAACACAATCATCCCTGCAACAAAGGTACCCTTGCACCATGTTAGATGTAATGTGTAGGGTAATTTGCAGTGCATGACAAGGCTGTGAGTTATAATTACCCTAGGGCATGAGTTATAGTTGCTTGAGATAACCACAACTGGTGAATCTTTCTAGTTTTTAGACTTTAAAACATTATGTGTTACTGAACATTTCATCTAACTATAAGAGTACTTATACCTTCGCTTTATTCAGTAAATCCTAATTTTTTAAAATTTTAAGTACTATTTTAATATCATACGTAAAGGCAACCCCCTGATGCGCATGGCCAATGCCCTGCAGGTAGCCAACTCCAATCTGCCCACAGGTGAGGGTAGAGAGGGGGAAGGTGGCCGCACGCAGCACATTATATATAAAACAGATCTAAAATCTTTCTCCAAAAATTACCAACAATTTTAATCAAATGTATATTTGAATAATGCACATAATTAAATGTTTATTATTATTAATTACTTTAAAAATATAATACAGTTTTATTAATCTACTACATGTCAGTGACTCTTTCTATTTACATAGTTGATATTATTACACTTTGGGGTGAGAATGTGAAAATAAGTATTCAGAGATATATTATTTCTTCTTTAAGAACAACCATTTCTCTGAGTCTTCCTTTTAACATTTAACACCCTAAAAAATGCAATCATAAAAATTATCACAAAAGGCCTTGCAATTTATGTTATACATCTTCAGACCACTTAAAATGCAGACCATACAACCAGCCCCTAGGTGGCACTGCAGTATCAGATGAAGGGTAAAAACTCCAGCATGGGAAATGTTTTTAAAATATATTCTTCTGGTGTCAGAGTTTAAATGACCCAGGTGACTTATGTTTTTCTAGTGTTGCTGGGGGACTGCAGAATTTCCCTTCTCAACATCAACAAAAATGTTTGGTGAGGTCCCTATCCCTTCTATGGACTTTATCAAAAACAAAATATATGTAAATAGCCCTCCCCTGGTTTTATGGGGCCGTCTTTGAAAGAGCAGTAAATAATAAATAAAGAGCTGTAGCGGCTCATTTATTATTCACTTTTTTTTCCTGGGTCCCCTGGTTCTCTCTCTCCCCCCCCGCCCTCCCCCCAGGAACCCCACTTTTTTATTTTTGTATAGGGGCTACAAGGGGAGCCCCACGGCCATGACAGCTCCCTGCAGCAGCCCTATGGAACTGCACAGGAGCTAGCCTTTTTTTGAAACCACTGGGGTAGCCCGGGGCTCACCCAGGGCACCCAAGCCATGATTCTTTTTGGGGGCTGCGGTGGGAGCCCCACGCCCCCCTCAGTCCTGCTATCTCCTTTCATGTGGCCCCATTGCATGGGGCCATGCAGGAGCCTACATTTATTTTTGTTTTTAAAGGGTGCTCTGGTGCCCACCTGGGGAATCCTACACACTTGTAATTCTTAGGGCTATGAGGGCTACCATGCTTTTCATTTAAGTGTGGTGCCCCAGTATCTACCCAGGGCACCCCACAGTGTCTACCCCATTAGGGGTTAGGGAGGGAGGGACTGGACCCCTGCAGCCCCTCCGGCTCCCATGCTTGCAGCCATCGTGTGTCCAAAAGTAGCCTGCATTGCTCCAACACAGCTGCAGAAGTTTGATTTTGAACCTGGGTGGGAGCAATTCAAAACATTTCCCTGCCCGAGAGCATGTGCAGAAAAATGTTTTGTTCTCCCACAAGGTAGGAGCAGCTCTGTGCTTTGTGCTCCCACCTGGTGAAAATAGATCCTGGTGGTTGGGAAGCCAGGGACCCTGCCAGTGATCCAGTAGAGTTATGGCTCATGGAGGGGGCTGCGGGAGATGGGGTCCCTTGGGCCTCTTGGAGAGGGAGGCCACCCTCTCCCTTAAATATACACCGCAACTCATCCCCGGAACGTGCCCCACTTGGGGAAGGTTTTTTAATAGAAATGGGTGCGAGCCTGTGCTTTGCTTTATTTAATTTCCCTGCAGATTCATGGATCATTCACCAATTTGCGGCAACCCTTTTTAAAAAGAATTTCGGCCACAGGCCTAAGAAGACAGGGTATCACTACCCTGCCTCCTGATGTCTTTTTTTGAATATTTTTTTTACAACTGAGTCCCGAGTCATAAGATGGCTGCCATAACTTCCTGGTTGAGGTTCTGGAAGCCAATCCGGTCTCAGGAGAAGATGTATAAGATAAGTGGATCCTCTGCTGCATGATATATAAATTATTTTAATCATTAATTGCTCAAAAACTACTTAACATATTTACAGCAAAAAACAAAAAGCATTCTTTCTGGACCAAGATCTAGCTTTCTGCAAAATGTGGTGTAAATCTATTTATCGGTTTGAGCTATAGTTGTGTCCAAAGTTCCTATGGAAAAAATGAATTGGTAAAACACACTTTGGGATCCCCCTCCCCTTTTTCTTAGCCCCCGCTTGGCAGATCACCCTGAAACTTTCCATGCACAAACTAGTCAAATGGCCGCAGAGTTGTTAGAAACATTAAAAAGTCATTGCCTCCGGAAACACGATCTATAACTAAATTAATGAACAGGACGATTTTTGCAGCCCCCATGTTGCACGGCGTGCTTCAGGCCGTGAGAGCGACGCACCACCTGACTTACCGGACTTGGGACCACTCGAGGGGAACATTTCTGCTCGAATGAGGTGTTGGAGGTACGGTTAAAGTAACCGGGCATAGTTTCTTCCAGAGGCCCAATGGGGGCTGCAAAAATCGTCCTGTTTATTAATAGTGAGCATTGGGACCCACTGGAGGGTTGTAAAATATGCAGATTAACTACAGGGCCCAGCATGCAATGTGAACTTGAAACCAAATTAAAGGCACACCGGAGGCCAGAGACATTAATTGAATGAACATGCAGGGGCCGCTGGGGAAGAACATGATCTTTCCAATCACTCATTACAGCCTCGAAAAGGATGAGGAGAATTCATCGAAACACGTTGGCTCAAGGACAATATTACAGGAAGGGAAGCTGCCCGGTTTAAATAAAAGAAATGTTTCTCACCTCCAACAGTGTGCGGCTCTAATTGCTGGAGCAATTCATTTTGGAAATGTATATATATATATTACCTACTGGCGGTCGCCAGTAGGTAGTTATAGTTAGGACCACGTTTCCATAGGAAATCCGCAACATTCTATATTGAATAACTTTGGCGCCGGTCGACGAATCCTCGCGAATTTTTCAAAATAGGTGAAACCCTGAAAGTCTCGGGGGGATTCGTCAAGCGGGGGCTGAAATAAAAGGGGGGTCCCAAAACGCGTTTTTCCCATGCATTTTTCCATAGGACCTTTAGACAGGGCTACAGCCCGAACGGCTGAACAGAATTACTAGAAATTTGGCAGAGAGGTAGTCCTCAGGTCAAGGAAGTGCCTTTTGTAGGTTTGGTGTAAATCTGTTCAGTAGATTCTGAGAAAATAGCCTTTAAATCAATATATATATCTGAGCCAGCTTACGGTGCGCTTACGGTACGCTTACCGTACGCGTACGGTGGCGTGCGCGAGCGTGATTCTGATTGGCTCTTAGATCTTAGTAAACATTCGAATCGGCCGAAACCAGGAAGCGGCGGCCGCCATTTTCTCTCTTGCACTGAGAGTTAGGTTTTAAAATAAAGCCCAAAAACAAGTAAAGGGGCTGTTTAGACAGCTCCCACACACATAGCCATGTTGAGGGAGTCCCCAAAGATCCCCCAAGGGCAAAAATTTAATTTTTATTTTTTCGCTAATTTCGCCGATTACGCTTACCGTACGCGTACGGTAAAAAATTATTAAAAAAAAAAAACTATCCACACTCTCCCCACCCCGTGTGCAATTGGTGGCCGAAGGCCACCAATTCTGCATGGCTTATAAGAGGTGTGATAACCTATAAGATTTTTAAAAAAAATAATAAAAGAAAAAATTATCCACACTCTCTCCACCCCGTGTGCAAATGGTGCCCGAAGGGCACCATTTGTGCATGGCTTATAAAAATTACGAAAAATTAAAATATTACCTTTCAAAACGAAGTGCATCATATGTCCTCCATGTGCGCACGGTGCGCGAAGCGCATCGTGCGTACATGGCCCATCTAGCGTAACGTGGGCACGCGGTGCGCGTAGCGCACCGCGTGCCCACCGTGCGTGCACGGCACTAACTGCGTAAAGTGGGCGCGCGGTGCGCGAAGCGCACCGCGTGCTTACTGTGCGCGCACGCTGCGCGAAGCGCACCGTGCGCGCACGGAACGAACTGCGTTAAGTCGGCGCGCACGCCACGAATGGCGTAAAGTAACTTAGCATTTAAAAAAACGTACAAATTCACTGAAAAAACCATAGGTTTCAAACACGTTATAGTTAGGAATTAGCATTTAAAAAACCTTGCAAATTCACTGAAAAAACCATAGGTTTCACACATGTTATAGTTAGCGGAAATTTTACTGATAAAAAACCAGTGAAATTCCCCCGTTATAGTTAGTGCAGGCAACTATAACTCACGCGACCGCAATCTTCTGCTGATGACATATGTGTCTTTATGAAAAAAAAATATTTGTAATATATGTATAGCTAAAAATGTATGGAAGAAGACATGGGCAAATAAGTGTCTAAATACAGTATTAGCATCAGCAGAGGATTGCGGTCGCGTGAGTTATAGTTGCCTGCACTACCTATAACGGGGGAATTTCACTGGTTTTTTATCAGTAAAATTTCCGCTAACTATAACATGTGTGAAACCTATGGTTTTTTCAGTGAATATATATATATATATATATTCACAGAAAAAAACATAGGTTTCAGGGGTGTTATAGTTAGCTGGCCATTTTACTCGTACAAAACCATAGAAATTCCTCCGTAACTCGCGCACCCGCAATGCACTGCTGATGATGTCACATATTGTATCATTCATGACATGGTCAGTGACATCACTGATGACATCACTAATAACATCATCCAGTGAATGTGGTTTAGTTTGAAATTTAAATATGTATTATATATATACCAATCTGTATTGAAGATTGAGTGGATATATAACTGTCTGGATGGAGGATTTAGTAGCTGTCTGACTGTATGTTTAAGAGAGTAATTAAAAGTGTCTCACTTAATACATGGATTAGTAACTAAACTATGTGAATGTGTGCAGCACTGTCTCTGTTGTTGTATAACATGCTGCATCAGTTGGTCACTAACTACATGAGTGTGTATATTAGTTATTGATTAGTTGGGTGAGTATTTGTATGGGACACTGAGTGTGTCTGTGGTTGGATGGGGTGTGTATAGGTTTAAGGGTGCATGTGGAAACAGTTGTTTGGGTGACTCAGTGTATTTATTTGTGTGTTGGTGAGCGAATATATGTTTTAGTTGTACATCTTCATCAAAGTAAAAAAATAAAAGGCATTGTATGTGAGAGTTGGTGTATATAAATATGTATGTGTAAGAGTCGGTGATTGTGAGAGTAACTATATGAATGAGTGTATAATTGTAATGGTGATTTTTTAACATATTAACTATGAGTTACTATGTGTTTGAATAAATGAGGTGTTGGATAATTGTGTAAGTGAGAAATGTAAGTGTGATTAATTTTTTCATGAGTGAGTAGGATCACTGCATAACCGACTAAGATGACTGCTGATGTGTCAATGTCTATATATGTGTGTATAAGTCCATTTGATGGTGTTCTATTAATTAGTGACTGCATGTATAAATGATTCTGTTGTTGAATGGGTAGTTGTGTGTGTAGACTTAGGAATCAGTGAGTGGGTATGTAGTAACTGCTATCGGTGTGTCAATGGTTTCAAATATGGTACTCTTTATTTGACAGTGAGTGTTGAAAGGTTATACTAGTGTATGATGAGGTGTATCAGATTGTCACGTGGATGATGTCATCAGTGATGTCATCAGTGATGTTACTGACCATGTCATGAATGATACAATATGTGACATCATCAGCAGTGCATTGCGGGCGCCCGACTTATAGTTAGCAGAACTAACTCTAACAGAGGAATTTCTATGGTTTTGTACGAGAGAAATGGCCAGCTAACTATAACACCCCTGAAACCTATGTTTTTTTCAGTGAATGTCTAAGGTTTTTTAAATGCTAATTTCTAACTATAACGTCCCTGAAACCTATGGTTTTTTCAGTGAATTTAAAAGGTTTTTTAAATGCTAATTTCTAACTATAACGTCTCTGAAACCTATGTATTTTTCAGTGAATTTCAAAGGTTTTTTAAATGCTAATTTTTAAGTGTGATAGTAGTTATACCTATTTGTTTGTACTGATTTTCTACAGTTTTTTAACTATTTATTTATAAACCTTTTATTAATTAAATAACATTATATATTTTTCTGAAAAGTGCAAAAAAACATTTTTTAAAAAATTCATACTGAAATATTGATTAATTTTCTTGTTTTCATTTTTTATATTAATATATTTATATTATTTTCTTTTAAAAAAATGTTCCAATTTTTTTCGGAGTCGCGCACTCAAAGCGTACTCATCACGGTGGGTGCGCGCATTCTAGCCGCCATTTTAGAAAAGTCGTGAAGGATCCGCATACGGTGTGAGATGGCTGTGTGTTTTTCAGTTACATCATATACATTTAATATCACGTGATGTGCGCGATTGGTATGCGACCACTCCACGACTCCTGCTCCCGCACATTCGCGACACATGCGTATAACGGTAAGAGATGCTTGCGCAGTTGCGGGTCTTGCGTGACGTCATATACGTGCTGGGGCGACTCCCGCAAAAAAAAAATATTTTCCAAAAAGATATGTATGTTTCTTTAATATATATATTAGGCAAGAGATTATCTAAGATATTCATAAAAATAATATATTTGCACTTATAATAAACTTAGATGATTTTTAAATATATTTTCACGAAGTCAGGTGCATGCATCGTGAGTGTAGAGAACCAGGTCAGCAGAGCGGCTGTAGAGCCAGAGAAACCAGGTCAGCAGAGATGTTGTAGAGCCAGAGAACCAGGTCAGCAGAGCTGCTTTAGAGGGAGAGAACCAGGTCAGCTGAACTGCTTCAGAGCCAGAGAACCAGGTCAGCAGAGCTGCTCTAGAGCCAGAGACCCAGGTCAGCAAAGCTGCTCTAGAGGCCGATAACCAGGTCAGCAGAGCTGTTGTAGAGTCAGAGAAACCAGGTCAGCAGAGCTGCTTTAGAGGGAGAGAACCAGTTCAGCAGAGCTGCTTTAGAGCCATAGAACCAGGACAGCAGAGATGCTCTAGAGGCAGAGAACCAGGTCAGCTGAGCTGCTTTAGAGGGAGAGAACCAGGTCAGCAGAGCTGCTTTAGAGCCAGAGAACCAGGTCAGCAGAGCTGCTCTAGAGCCAGAGAAACCAGGTCAGCAGAGCTGCTTTAGAGGGAGAGAACCAGGTTAGCAGAGCTGCTTTAGAGCCAGAGAACCAGGTCAGCAGAGCTGCTCTAGAGCCAGAGACCCAGGACAGCAGAGCTGTTTTAGAGCCATAGAACCGGGTCAGCAGAGCTGCTCTAGAGGCAGAGACCCAGGTCAGTAGAGCTGATTTAGAGGGAGAGAACCAGGTCAGCAGAGATGCTTTAGAGCCAGAGAACCAGGTCAGCAGAGCTGCTCTAGAGCCAGAGAACCAGGTCAGCAGAGCTGCTTTAGAGCCATAGAACCAGGTCAGCAGAGCTGCTTTAGAGCCAGAGAACCAGGTCAGTAGAGCTGCTGTAGAGCCTAAGAACCGGGTCAGCAGAGCTGCTCTAGAGCCAAAGAACCAGGTCAGCAGAGCTGCTGTAGAGCCAGAGAAACCAGGCCAGTAGAGCTGCTTTAAAGTGAGAGAACCAGGTCAGCAGATCTGCTTTAGAGGGAGAGAACCAGGTCAGCAGAGCTGGTTTAGAGCCAAGGGACCAGGTCAGCAGAGCTGCTCTACAGCCAGAGAACCAGGTCAGCAGAACTGCTTTAGATCCATAGAACCGGGACAGCAGAGCCGCTTTAGAGTAAGAGAACCAGGTCAGCAGAGCTGTTGTAGAGCCAGAGAACAAGGTCAGCAGAGCTGCTCTAGAGCCTAAGACCTAGGTCAGCAGAGCTGCTCTAGAGCCAGAGAAACAGGTCAGCAGAGCTGCTATATAGCCAGAGAAACCAGGTCAGCAGAGCTGCTGTAGAGCCTAAGAACTGGGTCAGCAGAGCTGCTCTAGAGCCAGAGAACCAGGTCAGCAGAGCTGCTGTAGAGCCAGAGAAACCAGGTCAGTAGAGCTGCTTTAAAGCGAGAGAACCAGGTCAGCAGATCTGCTTTAGAGGGAGAGAACCAGGTCAGCAGAGCTGGTTTAGACCCAAGGGACCAGGTCAGCAGAGCTGCTCTCAAGCCAGAGAACCAGGTCAGCAGAACTGGTTTAGATCCATAGAACCGGGACAGCAGAGCTGCTTTAGAGCCAGAGAACCAGGTCAGCAGAGCTGTTGTAGAGCCAGATAACCAGGTCAGCAGAGCTGCTTTTCATACTGAAATATTGATTAATTTTCTTGTTTTCATTTTTTATATTAATATATTTATATTATTTTCTTTTAAAAAAATGTTCCAATTTTTTTCGGAGTCGCGCACTCAAAGCGTACTCATCACGGTGGGTGCGCGCATTCTAGCCGCCATTTTAGAAAAGTCGTGAAGGATCCGCATACGGTGTGAGATGGCTGTGTGTTTTTCAGTTACATCATATACATTTAATATCACGTGATGTGCGCGATTGGTATGCGACCACTCCACGACTCCTGCTCCCGCACATTCGCGACACATGCGTATAACGGTAAGAGATGCTTGCGCAGTTGCGGGTCTTGCGTGACGTCATATACGTGCTGGGGCGACTCCCGCAAAAAAAAAATATTTTCCAAAAAGATATGTATGTTTCTTTAATATATATATTAGGCAAGAGATTATCTAAGATGTTCATAAAAATAATATATTTGCACTTATAATAAACTTAGATGATTTTTAAATATATTTTCACGAAGTCAGGTGCGTGCATCGTGAGTGTAGAGAACCAGGTCAGCAGAGCGGCTGTAGAGCCAGAGAAACCAGGTCAGCAGAGATGTTGTAGAGCCAGAGAACCAGGTCAGCAGAGCTGCTTTAGAGGGAGAGAACCAGGTCAGCTGAACTGCTTCAGAGCCAGAGAACCAGGTCAGCAGAGCTGCTCTAGAGCCAGAGACCCAGGTCAGCAAAGCTGCTCTAGAGGCCGATAACTAGGTCAGCAGAGCTGTTGTAGAGCCAGAGAAACCAGGTCAGCAGAGCTGCTTTAGAGGGAGAGAACCAGTTCAGCAGAGCTGCTTTAGAGCCATAGAACCAGGACAGCAGAGATGCTCTAGAGGCAGAGAACCAGGTCAGCTGAGCTGCTTTAGAGGGAGAGAACCAGGTCAGCAGAGCTGCTTTAGAGCCAGAGAACCAGGTCAGCAGAGCTGCTCTAGAGCCAGAGAAACCAGGTCAGCAGAGCTGCTTTAGAGGGAGAGAACCAGGTTAGCAGAGCTGCTTTAGAGCCAGAGAACCAGGTCAGCAGAGCTGCTCTAGAGCCAGAGACCCAGGACAGCAGAGCTGTTTTAGAGCCATAGAACCGGGTCAGCAGAGCTGCTCTAGAGGCAGAGACCCAGGTCAGTAGAGCTGATTTAGAGGGAGAGAACCAGGTCAGCAGAGATGCTTTAGAGCCAGAGAACCAGGTCAGCAGAGCTGCTCTAGAGCCAGAGAACCAGGTCAGCAGAGCTGCTTTAGAGCCATAGAACCAGGTCAGCAGAGCTGCTTTAGAGCCAGAGAACCAAGTCAGTAGAGCTGCTGTAGAGCCTAAGAACCGGGTCAGCAGAGCTGCTGTAGAGCCAAAGAACCAGGTCAGCAGAGCTGCTGTAGAGCCAGAGAAACCAGGCCAGTAGAGCTGCTTTAAAGTGAGAAAACCAGGTCAGCAGATCTGCTTTAGAGGGAGAGAACCAGGTCAGCAGAGCTGGTTTAGAGCCAAGGGACCAGGTCAGCAGAGCTGCTCTACAGCCAGAGAACCAGGTCAGCAGAACTGCTTTAGATCCATAGAACCGGGACAGCAGAGCCGCTTTAGAGTAAGAGAACCAGGTCAGCAGAGCTGTTGTAGAGCCAGAGAACAAGGTCAGCAGAGCTGCTCTAGAGCCTAAGACCTAGGTCAGCAGAGCTGCTCTAGAGCCAGAGAAACAGGTCAGCAGAGCTGGTATAGAGCCAGAGAAACCAGGTCAGCAGAGCTGCTGTAGAGCCTAAGAACTGGGTCAGCAGAGCTGCTCTAGAGCCAGAGAACCAGGTCAGCAGAGCTGCTGTAGAGCTAGAGAAACCAAGTCAGTAGAGCTGCTTTAAAGCGAGAGAACCAGGTCAGCAGATCTGCTTTAGAGGGAGAGAACCAGGTCAGCAGAGCTGGTTTAGACCCAAGGGACCAGGTCAGCAGAGCTGCTCTCAAGCCAGAGAACCAGGTCAGCAGAACTGGTTTAGATCCATAGAACCGGGACAGCAGAGCTGCTTTAGAGCCAGAGAACCAGGTCAGCAGAGCTGTTGTAGAGCCAGATAACCAGGTCAGCAGAGCTGCTTTTGTGCCTAAGACATAGGTCAGCAGAGCTGCTCTAGAGCCAGAGAACCAGGTCAGCAGAGCTGCTCTAGAGCCAGAGACCCAGGACAGCAGAGCTGTTTTAGAGCCATAGAACCGGGTCAGCAGAGCTGCTCTAGAGGCAGAGACCCAGGTCAGTAGAGCTGATTTAGAGGGAGAGAACCAGGTCAGCAGATCTGCTTTAGAGCCAGAGAACCAGGTCAGCAGAGCTGCTTTAGAGCCATAGAACCAGGTCAGCAGAGCTGCTTTAGAGCCAGAGAACCAGGTCAGTAGAGCTGCTGTAGAGCCTAAGAACCGGGTCAGCAGAGCTGCTCTAGAGCCAAAGAACCAGGTCAGCAGAGCTGCTGTAGAGCCAGAGAAACCAGGCCAGTAGAGCTGCTTTAAAGTGAGAGAACCAGGTCAGCAGATCTGCTTTAGAGGGAGAGAACCAGGTCAGCAGAGCTGCTTTAGAGCCAAGGGACCAGGTCAGCAGAGCTGCTCTACAGCCAGAGAACCAGGTCAGCAGAACTGCTTTAGAGGGAGAGAACCAGGTCAGCAGAGCTGGTTTAGACCCAAGGGACCAGGTCAGCAGGGCTGCTCTCAAGCCAGAGAACCAGGTCAGCAGAACTGGTTTAGATCCATAGAACCGGGACAGCAGAGCTGCTTTAGAGCCAGAGAACCAGGTCAGCAGAGCTGTTGCAGAGCCAGATAACCAGGTCAGCAGAGCTGCTTTTGTGCCTAAGACATATGTCAGCAGAGCTGCTCTAGAGCCAGAGAACCAGGTCAGCAGAGCTGCTCTAGAGCCAGAGACCCAGGACAGCAGAGCTGTTTTAGAGCCATAGAACCGGGTCAGCAGAGCTGCTCTAGAGGCAGAGACCCAGGTCAGTAGAGCTGATTTAGAGGGAGAGAACCAGGTCAGCAGAGCTGCTTTAGAGCCAGAGAACCAGGTCAGCAGAGCTGCTTTAGAGCCATAGAACCAGGTCAGCAGAGCTGCTTTAGAGCCAGAGAACCAGGTCAGTAGAGCTGCTGTAGAGCCTAAGAACCGGGTCAGCAGAGCTGCTCTAGAGCCAAAGAACCAGGTCAGCAGAGCTGCTGTAGAGCCAGAGAAACCAGGCCAGTAGAGCTGCTTTAAAGTGAGAGAACCAGGTCAGCAGATCTGCTTTAGAGGGAGAGAACCAGGTCAGCAGAGCTGCTTTAGAGCCAAGGGACCAGGTCAGCAGAGCTGCTCTACAGCCAGAGAACCAGGTCAGCAGAACTGCTTTAGATCCATAGAACCGGGACAGCAGAGCCGCTTTAGAGTAAGAGAACCAGGTCAGCAGAGCTGTTGTAGAGCCAGAGAACAAGGTCAGCAGAGCTGCTCTAGAGCCTAAGACCTAGGTCAGCAGAGCTGCTCTAGAGCCAGAGAAACCGGTCAGCAGAGCTGCTATAGAGCCAGAGAAACCAGGTCAGCAGAGCTGCTGTAGAGCCTAAGAACTGGGTCAGCAGAGCTGCTCTAGAGCCAGAGAACCAGGTCAGCAGAGCTGCTGTAGAGCCAGAGAAACCAGGTCAGTAGAGCTGCTTTAAAGCGAGAGAACCAGGTCAGCAGATCTGCTTTAGAGGGAGAGAACCAGGTCAGCAGAGCTGCTTTAGACCCAAGGGACCAGGTCAGCAGAGCTGCTCTCAAGCCAGAGAACCAGGTCAGCAGAGCTGCTCTAGAGCCAGAGAACCAGGTCAGCAGAGCTGCTTTAGAGCCATAGAACCAGGTCAGCAGAGCTGCTTTAGAGCCAGAGAACCAGGTCAGTAGAGCTGCTGTAGAGCCTAAGAACCGGGTCAGCAGAGCTGCTTTAGAGCCAGAGAACCAGGTCAGCAGAACTGCTTTAGAGCCTAAGAACCAGGTCAGCAGAGCTGCTCTAGAGACAGAGAACCAGGTCAGCAGGGCTGCTGTAGAGCCAGAGAAACCAGGTCAGTAGAGCTGCTTTAGAGGGAGAGAACCAGGTCAGCAGAGCTGCTTTAGAGGGAGAGAACCAGGTCAGCAGAGCTGCTTTAGAGCCAAGGGACCAGGTCAGCAGAGCTGCTCCAGAGCCAGAGAACCAGGTCAGCAGAACTGCTTTAGAGCCAGAGAACCAGGTCAGCAGAGCTGTTGTAGAGCCAGAGAACAAGGTCAGCAGAGCTGCTCTAGAGCCTAAGAACTAGGTCAGCAGAGCTGCTCTAGAGCCAGAGAACCAGGTCAGCAGAGCTGCTGTAGAGCCATAGAAACCAGGTCAGCAGAGCAGCTTTAGAGAAGACAACCAGGTCAGCAGAGCTGCTTTAGAGCCAGAGAACCAGGCCAGCAGAGCTGCTGTAGAGCCAGAGAACCAGATCAGCAGAGCTGCTCTGTAGTCACAGAACTAGGTCAGCAGGGCTGCTCTAGAGCCAGAGAACCAGGTCAGCAGACCTACTGTAGAGCCAGAGAAACCAGGTCAGCAGAGCTGCTCTAGAGCCAGAGAACCAGGTCAGCAGAGCTGCTCTAGCTGACACTGACTGACTGACACTGACTGACACTGACTGACTGACACTGACTGATTGACAATGACTGACACTGATTGACTGACACTGACACTGACTGACACTGACACACACTGATTGACTGACACTGACTGACTGACACTGACTGACACTGACTGACTGACACTGATTAACTGACACTGACTGACTGACTGACTGACTGGCACTGACTGACTGACACTGACTGACACTGACTGACTACTCTCTACTACTCTACTACTCTCTACTACTCTCTCTCTACTACTCACTCTCTACTACTCACTATCTACTACTCTCTACTACTCACTCTCTCCTACTCTATTACTCTCTACTACTCACTCTCTACTACTCACTCTCTACTACTCATTCTCTACTACTCTACTACTCACTAATACTCTCTCTGTACTACTCACACTCTATTACTCTACTACTCTCTACTACTCACTCTCTACTACTCACTCTCTACCACTCTCTACTACTCACTCTCTACTACTCACTCGCTACTCATCTCTACTACTCACTCTCTACTACTCACTCTCTACTACTCTCTCTACTACTACTCTCTACTATTCACTCTCTACTACTCACTCTCTTCTACTCTACTACACTCTACCACTCACTCTCTACTACTCTACTACTCACTCTCTACTGCTCTCTACTACTCACTCTCTACTACTCACTCTCTACTACTCACTCTCTACTACTCTCTACTACTCACTCTCTACTACTGTCTCTCTACTACTCACTCTCTACTACTCTCTACTATTCACTCTCTACTACTCACTCTCTACTACTCTCTACTACTCACTCTACTACTCTCTACTACTCTCTACCACTCTCTCTCTACTACTCTACTACTCACTCTCTACTACTCTTTACTACTCTCTCTCTACCACTCACTCTCTACTACTCTCTACTACTCACTCGCTACTAATCTCTACTAAACACTCTCTACTACTCACTCTCTACTACTCTATACTACTCTCTCTACTACTGTCTACTACTACTCTCTACTATTCACTCTCTACTACTCACTCTACTGCTCTCTGCTACTCACTCTCTACTACTCTCTCTCTACTACTCACTCTCTACTATTCACTCTCTACTACTCACGCTCTACTACTCACTCTCTACTACTCGCTCTCTGCTACTCTCTACTACTCACTCTCCATTACTCAGTCTCTACTACTCACTCTCTACTACTCTCTACTACTCTCTCTCTACTACTCACTCTCTACTACTCACTCTACTACTCTCTACTACTCACTCTCCACTACTCACTCTCTACTACTCGCTCTCTACTACTCTCTACTACTCACTCTCTACTACTCACTCTCTACTTCTCTACTACTCTCTACTACTCTCTCTACTACTCACTCTCTACTATTCACTCTCTACTACTCTAGTACTCTCTACTACTCTCTCTACTACTCACTCTCTACTATTCTCTACTACTCTAATACTCTCTACTACTCGCTACCACTCACTCTCTACTACTCTACTACTCACTCTCTACTACTCTCTCTCTACTACTCTCTACTACTCACTCTATGACTCTCTACTACTCTCTACCACTCACTCTCTACTACTCTACTACTCACTCTCTACTACTCTTTACTGCTCTCTCTCTACTGCTCACTCTCTACTACTCGCTCTCTACTACTCTCTACTACTCACTCTCTACTACTCACTGGCTACTAATCTCTACTACACCAGGTCAGCAGAGCTGTTGTAGAGCCAGAGAACCAGGTCAGCAGAGCTGCTGTAGAGCCATAGAAACCAGGTCAGCAGAGCAGCTTTAGAGAAGACAACCAGGTCAGCAGAGCTGCTTTAGAGCCAGAGAACCAGGCCAGCAGAGCTGCTTTAGAGCCATAGAACCAGGTCAGCAGAGCTGCTTTAGAGCCAGAAGACCAGGTCAGCAGAGCTGCTCTAGAGCCCAAGAACCAGGTCAGCAGAGCTGCTCTAGAGCCAGAGAACCAGGTCAGCAGAGCTGCTGTACAGCCAGAGAAACCAGGTCAGTAGAGCTGCTTTAGAGGGAGAGAACCAGGTCAGCAGAGCTGCTCTAGAGGGAGAGAACCAGGTCAGCAGAGCTGCTCTAGAGCTAGAGAACCATGTCAGCAGAACTGCTTTAGAGCCAGAGAACCAGGTCAGCAGAAATGCTTTAGAGCCAGAGATCCAGGTCAGCAGAGCTGTTGTAGAGCCAGAGAACCAGATCAGCAGAGCTGCTCTGTAGTCAAAGAACTAGGTCAGCAGGGCTGCTCTAGAGCCAGAGAACCAGGTCAGCAGACCTACTGTAGAGCCAGAGAAACCAGGTCAGCAGAGTCGCTTTAGAGCCAGAGAACCAGGTCAGCAGAGCTGCTCTAGCTGACACTGACTGACTGACACTGACTGACTGACACTGACTGATTGACAATGACTGACACTGATTGACTGACACTGACACTGACTGACACTGACACACACTGATTGACTGACACTGACTGACTGACACTGACTGACACTGACTGACTGACACTGATTAACTGACACTGACTGACTGACTGACTGGCACTGACTGACTGACACTGACTGACACTGACTGACTACTCTCTACTACTCTACTACTCTCTACTACTCTCTCTCTACTACTCACTCTCTACTACTCACTCTCTACTACTCTCTACTACTCACTCTCTCCTACTCTACTACTCTCTACTACTCACTCTCTACTACTCACTCTCTACTACTCATTCTCTACTACTCACTCTCTACGACTCACTCTCTACTGCTCTCTACTACTCACTCTCTACTACTCTCTCTCTACTACTCACTCTCTACTACTCTCTACTATTCACTCTCTACTACTCTCTACTACTCACTCTACTACTCTCTACCACTCACTTTCTACTACTCTACTACTCACTCTCTACTACTCTCTACTACTCTCTCTGTACTACTCACACTCTACTACTCTACTACTCTCTACTACTCACTCTCTACTACTCACTCTCTACCACTCTCTACTACTCACTCTCTACCACTCTCTACTACTCACTCTCTACTACTCACTCGCTACTCATCTCTACTACTCACTCTCTACTACTCACTCTCTACTACTCTCTCTACTACTACTCTCTACTATTCACTCTCTACTACTCACTCTCTTCTACTCTACTACACTCTACCACTCACTCTCTACTACTCTACTACTCACTCTCTACTGCTCTCTACTACTCACTCTCTACTACTCACTCTCTACTACTCACTCTCTACTACTCTCTACTACTCACTCTCTACTACTGTCTCTCTACTACTCACTCTCTACTACTCTCTACTATTCACTCTCTACTACTCACTCTCTACTACTCTCTACTACTCACTCTACTACTCTCTACTACTCTCTACCACTCTCTCTCTACTACTCTACTACTCACTCTCTACTACTCTTTACTACTCTCTCTCTACCACTCACTCTCTACTACTCTCTACTACTCACTCTCTACTACTCACTCGCTACTAATCTCTACTAAATACTCTCTACTACTCACTCTCTACTACTCTATACTACTCTCTCTACTACTGTCTACTACTACTCTCTACTATTCACTCTCTACTACTCACTCTACTGCTCTCTGCTACTCACTCTCTACTACTCTCTCTACAACTCACTCTCTACTATTCACTCTCTACTACTCACGCTCTACTACTCACTCTCTACTACTCGCTCTCTACTACTCTCTACTACTCACTCTCCATTACTCAGTCTCTACTACTCACTCTCTACTACTCTCTACTACTCTCTCTCTACTACTCACTCTCTACTACTCACTCTACTACTCTCTACTACTCACTCTCCACTACTCACTCTCTACTACTCGCTCTCTACTACTCTCTACTACTCACTCTCTACTACTCACTCTCTACTACTCTACTACTCTCTACTACTCTCTCTACTACTCACTCTCTACTATTCACTCTCTACTACTCTAGTACTCTCTACTACTCTCTCTACTACTCACTCTCTACTATTCTCTACTACTCTAATACTCTCTACTACTCGCTACCACTCACTCTCTACTACTCTACTACTCACTCTCTACTACTCTCTCTCTACTACTCTCTACTACTCACTCTACGACTCTCTACTACTCTCTACCACTCACTCTCTACTACTCTACTACTCACTCTCTACTACTCTTTACTGCTCTCTCTCTACTGCTCACTCTCTACTACTCACTCTCTACTACTCTCTACTACTCACTCTCTACTACTCACTTGCTACTAATCTCTACTACACACTCTCTACTACTCACTCTCTACTACTCTCTACTACTCTCTCTACTACTGTCTACTACTACTTTCTACTATTCACTCTCTACTACTCACTCTCTACTACTCTCTACTACTCACTCTACTACTCTCTACCACTCACTCTCTACTACTCTACTACTCACTCTCTACTACTCTCTACTACTCTCTCTCTACTACTCACTCTCTACTACTCACTCTATTACTCTCTACTACTCACTCTCTACTACTCACTCTCTACTACTCTCTCTCTACTACTCACTCTCTACTACTTGCTCTCAACTACTCACTCTACTACTCACTCCCTACTACTCTACTACTCTCTCTTACTCTCTCTACTTCTCACTCTCTACTACTCTCTCTACTACTCACTCTCTACTACTCTCTACCACTCACACTCTACTACTTGCTCTCTACTACTCGCTCTCTACTATTCTCTAGTACTCACTCTCTACTACTCCACTACTCTCTACTACTCACTCTCTACTACTCTACTACTCTCTACTACTCTCTCTCTACTACTCACTCTACTACTCTCTACTACTCACTCTTTACTCTCTCTACTACTCACTCTCTACTACTCTCTACTACTCACTCTCTACAACTCACTCTCTACTACTCGCTCTCAACTACTCACTCTACCACTCACTCCCTACTACTCTATTACTCTCTCCTACTCTCTCTACTTCTCACTCTCTACTACTCTCTCTACTACTCACTCTCTACTTCTCTCTACTACACACTCTCTACTACACACTCTACTACTTGCTCTCTACTACTCACTCTCTACTATTCTCTAGTACTCACTCTCTACTACTCCACTACTCTCTACTACTCTACTACTCTCTACTACTCTCTCTCTACTACTCACTCTACTACTCACTCTCTACTACTCTCTACTACTCACTCTCTACTACTCCACTACTCTCTACTACTCTCTCTCTACTACTCACTCTCTACTACTCTCTACTACTCACTCTCTCTCTACTACTCACTTTCTGCTACTCACTCTCTACTACTCTCTACTGCTCACTCTCTACTACTCTCTCTCTACTACTCTCTACTACTCTCTACTACTCACACTCTACTACTCACTCTACTACTCACTCTACTACTCTCTACTATTCACTCTCAACTACTCTCTCTCTACTACTCTCTACTATTCCCTCTACTACTCACTCTCACGTCATCAGCAGTGGATTGCGGTCGCGCGAGTTATAGTTAGCTGAACTAACTATAACGGGGGAATTTCAATGGTTTTGTACGAGTGAAATGTCCAGCTAACTATAACATGTGTGAAACCTATGGTTTTTTCAGTGAATTTGCAAGGTTTTTTAAATGCTAATTCCTAACTATAACGTGTGTGAAACCTATGGTTTTTTCAGTGAATTTGCAAGGTTTTTTAAATGCTAATTCCTAACTATAACGTGTGTGAAACCTATGGTTTTTCAGTGAATATATATATACATACATATATAAACATTTATGTAATCTGCATATCTATATAAATACAAATATAAATGCATGCATACATATACATATATGCATACATATGCATGTTATGTACATGAAATTTTGAAAAAAGCTAAAAAGCCACCTAATTACAAACAGAATTGCTTTAACTTAAATGAGGGCGAGACCCATTGCATTTTCAATGCTTGTTTACTTTGGTTCCATCAAGAAGGCATTCTGATGTGTCACACATTTGCCATAAAGTCTGAATGGTAGCACTCTAGTTGCTCATTAGATCACTGTAGTAAAGCTACTGCTCACCAGGGAAGTCTGCTGCTGGTATTCAAAGTGCATGTTTCAGTCTGCATGTCAGAATCTTTTAATGAAATAGAAGAGGATTTGAGAAGTCAAAATGTGCCCTAATTTTTCTTTCTGCAGCACTAATCATAATTTCTATGGCAAAATGAACCCCCTCATTTTGTTCCTTTGCAAATTAAATGTTTTAGGTGTTACCACTTTATTCCAATCAAGATGGCTTCGGGTGTGCCATACTTTTGTCATAAGTAAGACTGTTAGCGCTCTAGTTGTTCTTTAGAACACTCTGGGACACTCTGTCATTGGGCTATACTTGGGCTACATATTGGCTCTTTTGTCTCTGGTGGCCATCTTGGAAGACCTATTTGTTATAAAGTTTCCTAATTTCCTCATTTACTACAGTCTCCTCAGTAGGAATACTTTCAGTTTTTTAGTTTGATTAACATCAAGAAGGCATTCAGATGTGTCACACATTTGCCATAAATTCTGAATGTTAGCACTCTAGTTGCTCATTAGATCACTGTAGTAAAGCTACGGCTCACCAGGGAAGTCTGCTGCTAGTATGGAAAGTACATGTTTCAGTCTGCATGTCAGAATTTTTTAATGAAATAGAAGAGGATTTGAGAAGGCACTCAAAATGTGCCCTAATTTTTCTTTCTGCTGCACTAATCATACTATCTATGGCAAAATGAACCCCCTCGTTGTGTTCCTTTTTAAATTAAATGTTTTAAGAGTTACCAATTTATTCCAATCAAGATGGTTTCAGGTGTGCCATACGTTTGTCATAAGTAGGACTGTTAGCGCTCTAGTTGTTCTTTGGAACACTCTGGGAAGTTGCAGTAGAACACAAAGGAATCAACTGACAGTCTCTGCCCTTGTTGGATGGACATGTTTTACTGAGAATGTCAGACTTCATTCTCACATGACTGAGAAAGATAATGTGAAATTACAGAAAATATGCTCTCAGTTTAGCTTATAGATCACCTTCCAAACCCCTGTGGGAAAAGCATGAGAAAATAGTTTTCTCTCAAACATGATTCATGATATCCGAGCAGAAGGCTTTTCCAAATGGTAAAATCACCTTAGAGCATACCACGATTCCTAAAATGAGTATGGTAGCATCAACAAATGATTTATAATGTAACTAAAGTCTTAAAACCTTCTATTAACTGCACTGCTTTTTAATGAGGTGCTATCATGTATATTGGTTCCAAGATGGCTGCCAACACTTCTTGGATAAAGTGCTGACAGCCAATCAGATATTACGATGAGATGTGTGGTTAGGCTCCGCCCAGATATATATGTGATTTTACTTTTGATTTTCTCAGGAACTACTGAATGGATTTACACCATTTACGCAAAAGGCATGACTCTGAACCAAGGTCTACCTTTCTGCAAAATTTGGTGTAATTCCGTTCAGCAGTTCGGGCTGTAGCTGCGACTAAAGGTCTCTATGGAATATTGCATGGGGAAAACATGTTTTGGGACCCCCCTTTTATCTCGGCCCCCGCTTGATGAATCACCCCGAGAGTTTCAGGATAGAAGCAGACCAGAGCGGGTCATGAGTTTTGAAAATTTTGCGACCGCCAGTAGGTAATATATATATATATATATATATATATATATATATATATATATATATATTCACAGAAAAAACCATAGGTTTCAGGCACGTTATAGTTAGGAATTAGCATTTAAAAAACCTCAGAAATTCACTGAAAAAACCATAGGTTTCAGGAGTGTTATAGTTAGCTGGAATTTTCACTTGTACAAAACCATTGAAATTCCCCCGTTATAGTTAGTTCAGCTAACTATAACTCGCACGCCCGCAATGCACTGCTGATGACGTCACATATTACATCACTCATGACATGTTCAGTGACATCACTCATGACATCACTGATGACATCTCAAATGACATCACTGATGACATCTCAAATGACATCACTGATGACATCACTGATGACATCATCCAGAGAATGTGTGTTTTTCTGAAAATTAAATATGTTTTATATATGTATATCTCAAGGTCGATGGAAGAATAAATGGGTATATAAGTGTCTAAATGGATGATTTGTTTTTGAAAAATTGATTGTGTAACTGACTGATTAAGTGTATCATAGTGAATACATGGCTTAGTGAGTAATGTTTAAATATGTAAATATCTGTATCAGTCTCTCACTTTGTGTATAAGTGGCTGCATGGGTTGGTGAGTAGCTACTTGGGTGTCTATATAGGTTATTAGTTCGTTTTTTGAGTATCAGTCTGGGTGTCTGCATGGTTCGGTGGGGGGTATTACGTAGTGCATAGGTGCATGAATGAGTGACTCACTGTTTGTATGTGTTGAAGACAGCATGTGTGCAGGACTGTATGGGTGGATGAGTGTGTGTATGGGTGTGTTAGTGAGTGAATGACTGTCTCAATAGTGTCTTTATGAGTAACTACATATGTTTTATACTAGTATATGTGACTATTGGTGTATATAAGTGAGTATATGTGAGAGTGAGAGATTGAAAGAGTTCCTGTATGAATAAGTATGTGTTTCTATAAGTGATTGTTTAAAAGACTAAGTATGTGTAAGTTTCCGTAGAAGTAAGTGTGGTGGTGTGTGTATAACTGTATATGCAAGTAAATGTATGTTTGCTTCTTTATTAGCATGAGTGACTATGTGTGTGAGTAACTCTATGGATGAGTGGCATTGTGTAACAGGATGTATAGGTGTATGAGTACATATGATGAGTGAGTACATGAATGAGTGACTGTATAGGACTGTTGGTGAATGAGTGGATGTGTATGTGGATCTTAGAATTACTGAAGAGGTTGTTGTAACTGGTATTGGTATGTCCATTGTTTTGAAAATGTTAGTCTCTATTTTTGAATGTGTGTATCAAAGGATATATTAGGGTGAGAGGAGGTCTGCCACTCTATCACAAGGATGATGTCATCAGTGATGTCATCAGTGATGTCATTTGAGATGTCATCAGTGATGTCATGAGTGATGTCACTGACCATGTCATGAGTGATGTAATATGTGACGTCATCAGCAGTGCATTGCGGGAGCGCGAGTTATAGTTAGCTGAACTAACTATAACGTGGGAATTTCAATGGTTTTGTACAAGTGAAAAGTCCAGCTAACTATAACACTCCTGAAACCTATGGTTTTTTCAGTGAATTTCTGAGGTTTTTTAAATGCTAATTCCTAACTATAACGTGCCTGAAACCTATGGTTTTTTCTGTGAATTTCAAAGGTTTTTTAAATGCTAATTTCTAACTATGCCTACAGAGATAGGACATGTGAAGAAAGAAGAAAAAATGCACAGAAAGAAAAAAAAGAAGTGCAGAAAGAAGCAACAGAAGTCCTCAAAGACGAAGAAAAGTGCAGGAAGAAGGATAACGTGCAGAAAGAACAAAAAGAAGAGCAGAAAGAAGCCTTGTTGCAAAATCATCCTGTACCCTCAACTTTTTCAGACGGATACTGGTGGTAACTGAGTCTGACTAACCAGTCCTAGAGCCAGTGCTATGTTAAAAGACACTTAGAATACAGTGAAAACACCTACATACACTAGGGAACATTATGCGTTGGGGTCTCCCTGTGATTAGCATGACCCCCTCTGTAAGCCCCTAGTATATAATAGGGCAGGGGGATTAAAACTACCTCCTAAAACAGGCCACAGGGCGTTTTTGCACACGTTAACTCAGGCCCCGTCCCCTCCCTTCACCACTGTGTAAACACGCCCTGTGTCCGTTTTTAGTTGGGAGATTAAGTTCATTTAAATCCTGAGGGTCCCTAGGGTCCAACTAGCCCACTAGGTACCTCCAGTAAGTGCCACAGAGCTGCGTTGCAGAGAGGTGTAAAAAGTGGCACGGCCTGGACCACCTCTCTGCAATGCAGCTCAGTGGCGCTTACTGGAAGCACTTGATGGGCTAGTTAGCCCCCAGGGGCCCTCAGTATTGAAGGGAAATTATATCCCCAATTTACAACGTGCCATAGTGCGTGTTTGCACACGTCACCTCAGGCCCCGTCCCCTCCCTTCACCACTTTGTAAACGCGCCCTGTGGCTGTTCTAAGTTGAGAGATTAAGTCCCCTTGAATCCTAACGGTCCCTAGGGTCAAACTAGACCACTAGGTACCTCCAGTAAGCGCCACAGAGCTGCGTTGCAGAGATGTGTAAAAAGGGGCTTGGCCTCAGAACACCTGTCTGCAGCGCAGCTCCCTGGCGCATACTGGAGATGCCTGTTGGGCTAGTTGGCCCTCAGGGACCCTCAGTATTGAAGAGGAATTAATTCCCCAACTTACAACTCGCCAGGGGGCGCATTTGCAGAGTGCTGCAAGGAGGGGGCGTGGCCTCCGGCACGATGCCAGTCTTTTATTTATTTTAATTTTTTAAGAAGGGGGGCTGTGTGGTTCCCCTTCTTATTCTAATTTATTGGCCCTGATGACCCCATCCCCCAGGGCCTGTCTCCTAATTATATTTTTTTGACCCCAATCCCCAGGGCCGGCCACTGTTTTTTATTATTTTTAAAAAATATATATTTATAGACACACCTAGGACATGCTGGACAAACCGTACGTACCTATCACCATGACGATTTGCATGATATTCATTAAAAGGCGACTATGCATACAATGAATCCACGTGGAATGTATTTACACCACTATTGAAGCTCTGACATGTCTGATGCCCTACCGTGCCTAATCACGGTAGACACCCTTGTCGTTTATTTATACAAACATGGGTAGCTCTTGACGGGCACATTTAATACACATGCACACCAAGCCATTCAAAGGGAATTCGACAAAAATTCGACCAAAACTATGCAAGAAACCCCCCTCACGGTTAATAAAACACACATCCACTGCCGGATGTGTAATACTTTTTATTTTACTCTCTGGAAAGGGGACGAACCTCACTTGAGAGTCACAGCATGCTCCTGGCTGAGCCCAATGCTGTGTTACACCCACCATTGCCTGCTGAGTGCCACACACCTCTGTGTTGTATTTCACCAGCTAGTGCATATGCTATGACACTCTCTAGCCCATGTGCACTGTAACACCACCCCGTGAATGTCATGCCACACTTGCCTTCGCACGGGTTATATTGCCCCATCTAACGTGCCTTCCTTGATGTGTGTGTTATAACGCACAGCGCTTTGCCATACATATTACAATCTGGGATCCATATCTTTGTCACAGTGCATATGCAACGTTACACTCCCCAGCACATATTTTATTTTACAACTTTAGAGACTAGTTATGTTACACAACACTGCCCTGTGCATATTACACTCCAAGGCGCATATCGCATAGCACGCGCTAGTGCCTGTGCTATCTCGCGCTCTCCAATGAATCTGTCATTGCGCACAATGTATTGCATATTATATTTCACGACGCGGTTCATCTTATATCACACTTTTTGGTGCATAGTTTATACCATATACTACATCTAGTTTTCATTTTCAATCGTGCTCTCAGGACTATGTTCTATATAACACTGCGTCCACCTACCCTTTTCATGGGCATACATTTTGCGATGGGGGTTGAGGGTCAGGGGGTGTTTCTGCCAAGTGAGCCCGGAGTCAAAGTCACAAACATTCTCTTCTTCCTGAATAAAAGTGAGATTATGCTGCATACTTGTTCATATTTTAAGTAGTTCGCACAGACACACATTTTAAAAACAATAAAGTTCCTAATACCCACCTTCTCTGAACAGTTAGCTTGCTGCCCCATCCACCTCCTCCCTATCCTCTGTTGTCTGAATCCATGGACTAGCCTCCTCCCTCCTGCCATGCATGGTCTGATGTGCTGCCACTGCCCTCCATTTAGCATGATGTACCAGTCCACTCCTCCTGCCCTCCATTGCCCAATTCTATGGCCCATAATTGACCTCCTGCTTAGCCTCTGTGCTTAGCTTGCTGCCCCTATTCTCCTTCCCCCTGCCCTCCGATGTCTTTGTGCATGCCCCTGCTCCATCCTTTTTGCCCACTATGTTCCATGGACCTGCCACTCCTATCTACTCTGAGTGTTCTGTTGAGCTGCCACTCCCATCCCACCTGCCTAGCATTGCCAGATGACTGTAACCTGTCCCTGCCACCTCCACCCTGCCTGTCCACATGCCATGCCCCTATCCCCTTCCTCCTGTCCTCCATGGTCCATTTTACTGCCACACAATTCTGCCCTCCCTGATCTGTTGTGCTGCAACTGCTCCTCCTGCCTGCCCCGTGCGGTCTGTTTTGAGGCCCCTTCCCCTGAACTCTCTTGTCTGTGCCCATTTCCTGACCCTCCCTTCTATCCTCCATGGTCCTTTGTGCATGCCCCTGCACCCTCCTTCTTGCCCATCATAGCGATTGTGCTGCCACTAACCCTCCTGCTTGCCATGCATGGTCTTCTGTGCTGCAATGGCCCCTCCCACCTTCCCTGTGTGGTCAGCTAGCTGCCCCTGACCCCCTCCCACCTTCCCTCCATGGTCTGTGTGTATGCCACCATAGTCTCATTGTTGCTCTCCATGGTGTGTCTTGTTTCTAGTGCCCATCCTGCCTGACCTCCATGGTCATCTTGCTGCTTCTGCCCTGCCACCTTGCCCCCAGCCCTCTGTTTCCATGTGCAGACCCCCTATTCCCTCCCTCCTGGCTTGTCTGTTCCATTGTAATGCCCCTGATCCGTCCCTCCTGCCCTTTATGGTCTGTTATGCTGCAGCTTTCTCTCCTGTCTGTCCATAATGGTCAGCTATCTACCATTGCCTCTTTCCCATCTGTTCTCTGTTGTCCATGTGCATGGCCCTGTCCCCTCCCTATTGCTTTCTATGGATTGTTGTGCTGCACTCCCGTCCCACATACGCTGTGTGGTGTATTGTGCTGCTACAAACCCTGATGCCTGCCCTGTAGGGTCAGTTTGGTGCACCTCTCCATGTCCCTCCTGTCCTCTGTTATCCGAGTCCATGTCCCTACCCCAATTCCTCCTGCCTACCAAGATTCAATGTACCATACTTGCGAACATTTTGAACTTGGTAAGAGGGAGATTTTGAAAAAAAACTGGGGTATTGATTTTCCCCTTTGAGTTACATTGAAAAAGAGGAGATTGTAGACAGGAGACAGATCAAATAAAGCCCATTTGAGCTTAAAAACATTGGACGTTTCCTGGCTGAAACGGGTCTGTTGGCATGTATGGTTGTACTACCACTGCCTCTTCCTTCTGCCCACAATGGTCTATTATATTGCCACAGCCTCTCTTGCCAATCCTGTATTGTTGGTTTGTTGCCCCTTCCCCCCTTTCCACTGCCCTCCATAGTCTGTTGTGCTGCCACTGCCCTTCCTGCCTGTCCAGTGTGGTCAAATTGTTGCCTCTGCACTCTCCTACCAGCCTTCAATTTTCAGAGTCCGTGCCCCTGGCCTCTGCCTCTCAACAGTATCCCAATGAACAACTAGATTGCTAACATTCTATATTTATTACAAAAGTTTGGAACGCCTGACGTCATCTTGATGTAATCAAAACTGTAATACCTAGAGTATTTCCTTTAGAAATTACATATATGAGAGGGTCTTATTTGCATCAAAATTATGGTTAGTGCTCTAAAAAACTTAAAATGAGGACATATTTTCTGAGTTTTCAAATAGCGACAAAGAACTTTTAAATTATTTGTAATCTTTCTGTTTTTTTATCCATTTGACCACTTGATTAAATGTTGCACCTTGGCGAGAGGATGTGGTGTTACTTCCAGAGCTGCAGACTTTGCAACTGGGGAACCAGGTTGGAGTTTTTGCTTCAGCTCAACATTCCGTGATTGTGGTCAAATCACTTAATCTCCCCATGTCTACAACCAAAATGAATTTGATCTTGTGTGATGTAACCAATGCTCATGTAAAGCATTCCAATACCTGACAAGTCTGCACTATATAAAACTGCAAATACACAAAAAGTAAGTGTTTTGCACACTTCTGTCATTGGGCTACATGTGGGCTACATCTGGGTGATATTTGTGCTGCATTTAGGCTCTTTTGTGTCTGGTGGCCATCTTGGGAGATTTATTTGTTATGAAGTTTCCTAATTTCCTCATTTACTGCAGTCTCCTCAGTAGGAAATGCTTTCCGTTTTTTACTTTGATTCCATCAAGAAGGTATTCAGATATGTCACACATTTGCCATAAATTCTGAATGTTAGCACTCTAGTTGCTTATTAGATCACTGTAGTAAAGCTACTGCTCACCAGGGAAGTCTGCTGCTGGTATTAAAAGTGCATGTTTCAGTCTGCATATCAGAAATTTTTTAATGAAATAGAAGAGGATTTGAGAAGTCACTCAAAATGTGCCCTAATTTTTCTTTCTGCAGCACTAATCATAATTTCTATGGCAAAATGAACCCCCTCATTGTGTTACTTTTTAAATTAAATGTTTTAAGTGTTACCAGTTTACTCCAATCAAGATGGCTTCAGGTGTGCCATACTTTTGTCATAAGTAAGACAGTAAGCGCTCTAGTTGTTCTTAAGAACACTCTGGGACATTCTGTCATTAGGCTATACTTGGGCTACATCTGGGTGATATTTGGGCTACATTTGGGCTCTTTTGTCTCTGGTGGCCATCTTGGGAGATTTATTTGTTATGAAGTTTCCTAATTTCCTCATTTACTGCAGTCACCTCAGTGGGAATACTTTCAGTTTTTTATTTTGGTTCCATCAAGAAGGCATTCAGATGTGTCACACATTTGCCATAAATTCTGAATGTTAGCACTCTAGTTGCTCATTAGATCACTGTAGTAAAACTACTGCTCACCAGGGAAGTCTGCTGCTGGTATTCAAAGTGCATGTTTCAGTCTGCATGTCAGAATTTGTTTATGAAATAGAAGAGGATTTGAGAAGTCAAAATGTGCCCTAATTTTTCTTTCTGCAGAACTAATCATACTTTCTATGGCAAAATGAACCCCCTTATTTTGTTCCTTTGTAAATTAAATGTTTTAAGTGTTACCACTTTATTCCAATCAAGATGGCTTCAGGTGTGCCATACTTTTGTCATAAGTAAGACTGTTAGCGCTCTAGTTGTGCGTTAGAACACTCTGGGACATTCTGTCATTGGGCTATACTTGGGCTACATCTGGGTGATATTTGGGCTACATTTGGGCTCTTTTGTCTCTGGTGGCCATCTTGGGAGATTTATTTGTTATGAAGTTTCCTAATTTCCTCATTTACTGCAGTCTCCTCAGTAGGAAATACTTTCAGTTTTTTACTTGGTTCCATCAAGAAGGCATTCAGATGTGTCACACATTTGCCATAAATTCTGAATGTTAGCATTCTAGTTGCTCATTAGATCACTGTAGTATAGCTACTGCTCACCAGGGATGTCTGCTGCTGGTATTCAAAGTGCATGTTTCAGTCTGCATGTCAGAATTATTTTATGACATAGAAGAGGATTTGAGAAGTCAAAATGTGCCCTAATTGTTCTTTCTGCAGCGCTAATCATAATTTCTATGGCAAAATGAACCCCCTCATTTTGTTCCTTTCTAAATTAAATATTTTAAGTGTTACCACTTTATTCCAATCAAGATGGCTTCAGGTGTGCCATACGTTTGTCATAAGTAAGCCTGTTAGCGCTCTAGTTGTTCGTTAGAACACTCTGGGACATTCTGTCATTGGGCTATACTTGGGCTACATCTGGGTGATATTTGGGCTACATTTGGGCTCTTTTGTCTCTGGTGGCCATCTTGGGAGATTTATTTGTTATGAAGTTTCCTAATTTCCTCATTTACTGCAGTCTCCTCAGTAGGAAATACTTTCAGTTTTTTACTTGGTTCCATCAAGAAGGCATTCAGATGTGTCACACATTTGCCATAAATTCTGAATGTTAGCACTCTAGTTGCTCATTAGATCACTGTAGTATAGCTACTGCTCACCAGGGATGTCTGCTGCTGGTATTCAAAGTGCATGTTTCAGTCTGCATGTCAGAATTATTTTATGACATAGAAGAGGATTTGAGAAGTCAAAGTGTGCCCTAATTGTTCTTTCTGCAGCGCTAATCATAATTTCCATGGCAAAATGAATCCCCTCTTTGTGTTCCTTTGTAAATTAAATGTTTTAAGTGTTACCACTTTATTCCATTCAAGATGGCTTCAGGTGTGCCATACTTTTGTCAGAAGTAAGACTGTTAGTGCTCTAGTTGTTCGTTAAAACACTCTGGGACATTCTGTCATTGGGCTATACTTGGGCTACATCTGGGTGATATTTGGGCTACATTTGGGCTCTTTCGTCTCTGGTGGCCATTTTGGGAGACTTATTTGTTATGATGTTTCCTAATTTCCTCATTTACTACAGTCTCTTCAGTAGGAAATACTTTCAGTTTTTTACTTTGATTCCATCAAGAAGGCATTCAGATGTGTCACAAATTTGCCATAAATTCAGAATGTTAGCACTCTAGTTTCTTATTAGATCACTGTAGTAAAGCTACTGCTGACCAGGGAAGTCTGCTGCTGGTATTGAAAGTGCATGTTTCAGTCTGCATGTCAGAATTTTTTAATGAAATAGAAGAGGATTTGAGAAGTCACTCAAAATGTGCCCTAATTTTTCTTTCTGCAGCACTAATCATACTTTCTATGGCAAAATGAACCCCCTCATTTTGTTCCTTTTTAAATTAAATGTTTTAAGAATTACCACTTTATTCCAACCAAGATGGCTTCAGGTGTGCCATACGTTTGTCATAAGTAGGACTGTTAGCGCTCTAGTTGTTCTTTAGAACACTCTGGGAAGCTGCAGTAGAACACAAAGGAATCAACTGACAGTCTCTACCCTTGTTGGATGTACATGTTTTACTGAGAATGTCAGACTTCATTCTCACATGACTGAGAAAGATAATGTGAATTTACAGAAAATATGCTCTCAGTTAGCTTATAGATCACCTTCCAAACCTCTGTGGGAAAAGCATGAGAAAATAGTTTTCTCTCAAACATGATTCATGATATCCGAGCAGAAGGCTTTTTCAAATGGTAAAATCACCTTAGAGCATACCACGATTCCTAAAATGAGTATGGTAGCATCAACAAATGATTTATAATGTAACTAAAGTCTTAAAACCTTCTATTAACTGCACTGCTTTTTAATGAGGGACTCTCATGTATATTGGTTCCAAGATGGCTGCCAACACTTCTTGGATAAAGTGCTGACAGCCAATCAGATATTACGATGAGATGTGTGGTTAGGCTCCGCCCAGATATATATGTGATTTTACTTTTGATTTTCTCAGGAACTACTGAATGGATTTACACCATTTACGCAAAAGGCATGACTCTGAACCAAGGTCTACCTTTCTGCAAAATTTGGTGTAATTCCGTTCAGCAGTTAGGGCTGTAGCTGCGACTAAAGGTCTCTATGGAATATTGCATGGGGAAAACATGTTTTGGGACCCCCTTTTATCTCGGCCCCCGCTTGATGAATCACCCCGAGAGTTTCAGGATAGGAGCGGACCAGAGCGGGCCATGAGTTTTGAAAATGTTGCGACCGCCAGTAGGTAATATATATATATATATATATATATATATTCACTGAAAAAACCATAGGTTTCACACATGTTATAGTTAGCTGGACATTTTACTGATAAAAAACCAATGAAATTCCCCCGTTATAGTTACTGTAGGCAACTATAACTCACGCGACCGCAATCCTCTGCTGATGCTAATACTGTATTTAGACACTTATTTGCCCATATCTTCTTCCATTAAATTTTAGCTATACATATATTACAAATATTTTTTTTTCATAAAGACACATATGTCATCAGCAGAGGATTACGGTCGCGTGAGTTATAGTTGCCTACAGTAACTATAACGGGGGAATTTCATTGGTTTTTTATCAGTAAAATGTCCAGCTAACTATAACATGTGTGAAACCTATGGTTTTTTCAGTGAATTAGCAAGGTTTTTTAAATGCTATTTCCTAACTATAACGTGTGTGAAACCTATGGTTTTTTCAGTGAATTTGTACGGTTTTTTAAATGCTAAGTTACTTTACGCCATTTGTGGCGTGCGCGCCCACTTAACGCAGTTCGTTCCGTGCACGGTTTTTATCAACTTTAATAAGCCCTGTACATTTGGTGGCCTTCGGCCACCAAAAGCACAGGGGGTGAGGTCAATGTGGATAGTGTTTTTTTTATTTCGATTTTATAATTTCATGTTGCCAAAATTACGTTTTTTTTCTCTATTAATAAGCCCTGCACATTTGGTGGCCTGCGGCCACCAAAAGCACAGGGGGTGGGGTAAGTGTGGATAGTGTTTTTTTTATTTTTATTTTTTTACCGTAAGCGTACGGTAAGCTTACGGTAAGCGTACGGTAAGCGTACGGTAAGCGTACCCCGCGAAATTGCCGAAAAAAAAATAAAACCGTTTTTGCTCTTGGGGGATGTTTGGGGACTCCCTCAACATGACTATGTGGGAGGGAGTTGTCAAAACAGCCCCGTAACATGTTTTTGGCCATCATGTTTGATAAACAACACTCAGTGCGAGAGACAAAATGGCGGACGCTGCTTCCTGGTTTCGGCCGATTCGAATGTTTACTAAGATCTAAGAGCCAATCAGAATCGCGCTCGCGCACGCCACCGTAAGCTTACGGTAAGCGTACGGTAAGCGTACCGTAAGCGGGCTCAGATATATATATTGATTTAAAGGCTATTTTCTCAGAATCTACTGAACAGATTTACACCAAACCTACAAAAGGCACTTCCTTGACCTAGGGCATACCTCTCTGCCAAATTTCTAGTAATTCTGTTCAGCCGTTCGGGCTGTAGCTCGTTCTAAAGGTCCTATGGAAAAATGCATGGGAAAAACGCGTTTTGGGACCCCCCTTTTATCTCAGCCCCCGCTTGACGAATCCCCCCGAGACTTTCAGGGTAGGAGCGGAGCGTAGCGCCCCACCTATTTTGAGAAATTCGCGAGGATTCGTCGACCGGTGCCAAAGTTATTCAAAATAGAATGTTGAGGTTTTCCTATGGAAACGTGGTCCTAACTATAACTACCTACTGGCGACCGCCAGTAGGTAATATATATATATATATATATATATATATATATATATATATATATATATATATATATATATATATATATTCACTGAAAAAACCATAGGTTTCACACACATTATAGTTAGGAATTAGCATTTAAAAAACTTTGGAAATTCACTGAAAAAACCATAGGTTTCACAGATGTTATAGTTAGCTGGACTTTTCACTCATACAAAACCATTGAAATTCCCCCCTCATAGTTAGTTCAGCTAACTATAACTCGCGCACCCGCAATGCACTGCTGATGACGTCACATATTACATCACTCATGACATGGTCAGTGACATCACTCATGACATTACTGATGACATCTCAAATGACATCACTGATGACATCATCCAGTGAATGTGTTTTTTTCTGAAAATTACATATGTTTTATATATGTATATCTCAAGGTCGATGGAAGAATATATGGGTATATAAGTGTCTAAATGGATGATTTGTTTTTGAGAAATTGATTGTATAACTGACTGATTAAGTGTATCTTAGTGAATACATGGCTTAGTGAGTAATGTTTAAATATGTAAATATCTGTATCAGTCTCTCACTTTGTGTATAAGTGGCTGCATGGGTTGGTGAATAGCTACATGAGTGTCTATATAGGTTATTAGTTGGTTTTTTGAGTATCAGTATGAGTGTCTGAGTGTCTGTATGGTTCGGTGAGGGGTATTACGTAGTGCATAGGTGCATGAATGAATGACTCACTGTTTGTATGTGTTGAAGATAGCATGCGTGCAGGACTGCATGGGTGGATGAGTGTGTGCATGGGTGTGTCAGTGAGGGAATGACTGTCTCAATAGTGTCTTTATGAGTAACTACATAGGATTTAAACTAGTATATGTGACTATTGGTGTATATAAGTGAGTATATGTGAGAGCGAGAGATTGGAAGAGTTCCTGTATGAATAAGTATGTGTTTCTATAAGTGATTGTTTAAAAGACTAAGTATGTGTAAGTTTCTGTAGAAGTAAGTGTGGTGGTGTGTGTATAACTGTATATGCAAGTAAATGGATGTTTGATTCTTTATTAGCATGAGTGACTATGTGTGTGAGTAACTCTATGGATGAGTGGCGTTGTGTAACAGGATGTATAGGTGTATGAGTACATATGATGAGTGAGTACATGTATGAGTGACTGTATAGGACTGTTGGTGAATGAGTGGATGTGTATGTGGATCTTAGAATTACTGAATAGGTTGTTGTAACTGCTATTGGTATGTCCATTGTTTTGAAAATTTTAGTTTCTATTTTTGAATGTGTGTATCAAAGGTTATATTAGGGGGAGAGGAGGTCAGCCACTCTATCACAAGGATGATGACATCAGTGAAGTCATTTGAGATGTCATCAGTGATGTCATGAGTGATGTCACCGACCATGTCATGAGTGATGTAATATGTGACGTCATCAGCAGTGCATTGCGGGCGCGCGAGTTATAGTTAGCTGAACTAACTATGACAGGGGAATTTCAATGGTTTTGTACGAGTGAAAAGTCCAGCTAACTATAAAGCCCCTGAAACCTATGTTTTTTTCAGTGACTTTCTAATGTTTTTTAAATGCTTATTCCGAACTATAACGTGCCTGAAACCTATGTTTTTTTCTGTGATTTTCAAAGGTTTTTTAAATGCTAATTTCTAACTATGCCTACAGAGATAGGACATGTGAAGAAAGAAGAAAAAATGCACAGAAAGAAAAAAAAGAAATGCAGAAAGAAGCAACAGAAGTCCTCAAAGACGAAGAAAAGTGCAGGAAGAAGGATAACGTGCAGAAAGAACAAACAGAAGAGCAGAAAGAAGCCTTGTTGCAAAATCATCCTGTACCCTCAACTTTTACAGACGGATACTGGTGGTAACTGAGTCTGACTAAACAGTCCTAGAGCCAGTGCCATGTTAAAAGACACTCAGAATACAGTGAAAACACCTAAATACACTAGGGAACACTATGCGTTGGGGTCCCCCTGTGATTAGCATGACCTCCTCTGTAAGCCCCTAGTATATAATAGGGCAGGAGATTAAAACTACCTCTTAAAACGCGCCACAGGGCATGTTTGCAGACGTCACCTCAGGCCCCGTCCCCTCCCTTCCCCACTGTGTAAACACGCCCTGGGGCCGTTTTAAGTTGGGAGATTAAGTCCCCCTTGAATCCTGAGGGTCCCTAGGGTCCAACTAGCCCACTAGGTACCTCCAGTAAGCGCCACAGAGCTGTGTTGCAGAGAGGTGTAATAAGTGGCACGGCCTGGACCACCTCTCTGCAACGCAGAGCAGTGGCGCTTACTGGAAGCACCTGGTGGGCTAGTTGGCCCCCAGGGTTCCTCAGGACTGAAAGGGAATTATTTCCCCAACTTAAAACGCGCCACAGGGCGTGTTTGCACACGTCACCTCAGGCCCCGTCCCCTCCCTTCACCACTGTGTTAACGAGCCCTGTGGATGTTGTAAGTTGAGAGATTAAGTCCCCTTGAATCCTAAGGGTCCCTAGGGTCAAACTAGCTCACTAGGTACCTCCAGTAAGCGCCACAGAGCTGCGTTGCATAGAGGTGTAGAAAGGGGCGTGGCCTCAGAACACCTGTCTGCAACGCAGCTCCCTGGCGCATACTGGAGATACCCGTTGGGTTAGTTGGCCCTCAGGGACCCTCAGTATTGAAGGGGAATAAATTCCCCAACTTTCAATTGGCCAGGGGTCGCTTTTGCAGAGTGCTGCAAGGAGCGGGCATGGCCTCCGGCGTGACGCCGGTCTTTTATTTTTATTTTATTTTCTAAGAAGGAGGGCTGTATGGCCCCCTTCTTTTTCTAATTTATTGGCCCTGGGGACCCCATCCCCCAGGGCCTGTACCCTAATTTTTTTTGTTGAAAAAATAAATCTGGAAGGGGGCCGCGTGGCCCCCCTCCCAAGGCCTTAATCGGCCCCGGGGACCCCAACCCCCGGGTCATGGCCTTTTTTTAAAAAATTCTTTAAGAGGGGGCTGCGTTGCCCCCTTCCTCAGGCCACTTATGGCCCCGGGGACCCCATCCCCCTGGGCCGGCCATTGTTTTTTATTATTTTAAAAAATATATATTTATAGAAACACCTAGGACATGCTGGACAAACCATATGTACCTATCACCATGACGATTTGCGTGATATTCATTAAAAGGCAACTATGCATACAATGAATCCACGTGGAATGTATTTACACCGCTAGTGAAGCTCTGACGAGTCTGATGCCCTACCGTGCCTAATCCCGGCGCCCCCACCGGTGGGTACTCTCCAAGTAGACACCCTTGTCGTTTATTTATACAAACATGGGTAGCTATTGACGGGCACATTTAATACACACGCACACCAAGCCATTCAAAGGGGATTCGACAAAAATGTGACCAAACTATGCAAGAAACCCCCCTCACGTGTGGAAATATGGATTTTCCTGGTCAGTTATGTCCCCTATCTTGGACCCCAACGGTTCTATGTGCATGTCACAAGTACATGTAGGTTCCCTCCAGTTCCAGTTATGAAGACGCAAATACATGTGCGTCCACCGTCAACATGTCCTCTGTCAGATCCGCCATGAATAGGCCGGATATTCCATTCCTAAGTATGAAAAGCCATCGGCTTAATATGGTTCACTTATGCCATTTTACAGTCCAGGCAAGTAGGCCCTGATTCTGTCATCAAAACTCCTTTTCCCTTCTGCCTCTGAAAGCTCCGGTCCGAGCCTGCATCTATGACCATGAACTTTGTCTCATTCTCTGCGCGGCTCACGAAGCCTGACATCAGCCTATTCTCTGCCAAGAACTGTATTTCACCTTCGAATTATCTGCCTCTCCCTCAGCCGATGCATTCCTGCCTAGTAGTTTAAGTAAACATTCTTCCAGTTATCAAGCAAAAAGGCCCATCTTCTCTGTCCTCATGCAAGTAATTCATAGCCCTGTTACTAGGAAATATTCCTACCCCCTCGCATTCAGTGTAGACACTTAGACGCTTGTACATACACGCACAGTCAGTATAGAGTAGATTCTGTCCGAGAGTCCTTCTTTTGTGGATAACATAGTTCTTTAAACATAGGATGTTAGATATGATTTGGGATTAGGTTGACTTGACCCCCCAGACTTCTCGTCTCCACATATAGAGCTAAATGTCAAGTCCTCGTCACCCCCTAGTTACACGTCAATTACACGTCATACTGCTGCGCGCGCATCTATGCCAAGTATTATCTTATAGATCCACCTATACATGACATCATAACCAATCATGTTCCTTTTTACTCATTATTACACCCATTTTCGGTTACGCAGACAAACGTCAATGTCCTTATCAAATTGTCACGCCTACTGTATTCACTTCATTATAATGTATGTACTATAAAAGTTACTTCTCTGTCAATAAAGTATGTACTTCACTTCCTGAACCCCCGTGGTGATGGAACTTGAAGCATCCGATTATAATCGATTATTGGAATAAAGCCCATTCCGAAACTCTAATATCACGGATTCTGCCTCTCATTTTACTGAGCTATTTTATAATGTTTCTGTATCAAATTCAGTCCCGGTAAAGGAATTTTTATTTACCACAGTATGGCGCCCGAACAGGGACACTTTCTCATCTCACGCGCCGGCGGTGCGTTGCAGGCCCGGTCTCCTGCCACAGCTGGACGGACAATAACGCGTACCAGCAGGATTTCCTGTATCTCCCTCCGGTCAAGCGGGGGCGACTGAGACTGCGATCAACACCCAGACGAGGCGGTGAGAAGTGCGAAGTATCCCGACCAGAGCCTAGCTGAGAGAGCAAGATCCGAGGTATACAGAGACCCACCAGTCCGAAGTCAAGTCCAGTGTCCGACGAGTCGAGTCGAGTCCAGTCCGGTTCAAGTTCAAGTTACTGAGGCCTTCCGTTTCCGAAGCTACCCGGTGAGTACCATTGCTGGGGAGGCATTTCTGACGTGCACATAGGTTGTGCCGGTCAAGACGGGTTTGGGTACACAAATCCGGTCTGCACTGTTTTAGCAGTGTATCTGTACTGTTTAGCAGTATATCAAGTATTCCGAAGTATTCCGAAGTGTCTAGTTATTGTCTAGTTATTGTCGAGAATTAAGCTTGGTGATTAGTTATGCAGACGATCATCATTGTTGTTTCAGTTAAAAGTTTAATGTTTAATGTTTAAAGTGTTTAAGTATGTTCTGTATATCGTGGTATGAATGACTGTTCATTATCGTGTTTATTGTATTATGTCTGTTCAAATTCAAGTATCAGGTCAAAATCAAGTATAAGGTCAGTTCTCAATATGCCGCTCTTTTCGAAATTAAGACAGATCACTACCAGAAAAGGGGTTCTCGAAGAAGCCGTCCCTATTCCTCCTAGGGACACTCCAGGGCACTTTATGTATCACAAACATGGCTTAGACGCTATATTATTTCTTGATTTATGGGTAGACTATACCAAGGGATTACCAGAAAGTCAGAGGTGGCCCACAGCGGGGACCTGGGATGCAGAGTGCATCATGAAAGTCGAGGAAGAGTTATGGAAAAGGAAAGTCAGACAGTCACAGAAAGACGCCGTTGAATTATGGCGTAAAGAATCACATAGACGAACAGAAAAAGCACGTAGACAGGAAGAGAAGAGTAAAGAAAGTTCAAGCAAGGTTCAAGAAAAACTATTAATTGAGGAAGGAATCCGAGTGAAATCAGAACAAGTAGACAGACAAAGAAATGCCCTTATGAATGGTATGTATCCCCTTCTGGCCGAAGGATTACCTAAGGCTACTCCAGAGATACCGAAAGACCTGCCACCCCCATTATTTCCAATCAAGGTACATCCTAAGGGGCATCCTAGAACCGCAGAAGATGTTTTTCTTTCCTCATATTTAGATGACGCAGCTCCCGAGTATGCTAATTCCGCCCCACATAGACCGCATACCAGGGAGGTTCAACGCCAAGATCCAGTGCCCGTATCCCTACAGCAGCAAATCGAGTCACAAGTTCCGGCAAGCACATCTGTTTCTGCATCTGTTTCTACAGGTGCTTCCATAGCTGAGTCCACACCTATAGTTGCTGTGTCACGTTCGACGAATCCTTTCACACCCGACGCCCCAGATGGGGCCACGGGAGGTGCTACCAATATTTTTTCTACGCCACCCAGAATAAATAAACTTACTTTTCAAGAGTCAGCGCATTCACGTACACCCAAACTCCTTAGTGCCCGTGCGCTTAAGGAACTTCTTATAGATTGTAGATATGACCCGGTGCCTGGAAAGGAGGACGAAATGACCCTAGCATCATTGCGTATCAGACGAGCCGCAGTGTATTTAGCGAAGTTACCAGGAATGACTGCGCATCTAGATAATATATATCATTTTGTCCAAACAGGGCGAGATCCAGAATGTATTTACAGAGCTATGGAATACCAGAAAGTAGAGATACAGGGGGAACTGTTACGTTTCCTCATAAACTGTGTGATCAGAAATCAAGACCGACCGGGGGTAGACCCGGAAGTAATGAAAATTCTTACAAGATGGAGCCAGAATATATCAGAAGGGAGACATGATAAACAAAATTGTATAATAGCCATGTGTCGAAAGATCCGTAAAGAAATAGAACGCCTACACGAAGAGCGATTAGAGGTAGATGAATTCGAACAAAACGAGGAAGAAGGGTCAGGACTGCCCACAGGACAGTCGGACACCATAGCCTATGTGGGTAGAGGAAGATCTTGTAATAGGAATCAGACTAGATATCATACTGACTCAATACATCCGATATGTCCAGATAATAACAGGAATTTCCAAATACCTATAATTAATATAAGGTCTAACGAGCATTCGTTCCAAACCACCGACAAACTACTCCGAGAACGAAGGGGTTATCATTTCCTCGATTCTATGGATGAACAAGATTTAGCCAGGGCAGCTGTCCATTGGGTGGACAGTCCCGGAAAATATAGCGATGATACAGTAGTACGCACATTTTTTAATCTTACCCCAGATGAACAAAGGTTAGCTGGGATTTATATGATTCAACAACTCATTATACTATATCGGAGTCGGCATTCGGACCCTGGTCCCTTGCCTGACATACTGACTGAATTACTTATGAATAAATGGAGAGGTCCAGGTACTGAATTAATTAAAGAAATTCTAGAATCAAGAAAGCAGTATATTCTTTTTGTATGTTCAGAACATGTTCCATTGTCCGTCAAGGAAAGAACTACGTATCACATAGATAGGCAGAATCCCTTACGAGAAGTGCACCCAATAAAGGGTGAGGACAATCAGTTTAAACGTGTATTTGTATATACGCCCATATCGAAAATAGAATTGTTAGAAATGAAGAAAGTGGTACCCAGTCATGACAAAGACCCAGCGGGTTTTCACCGAGAAATTAAAGACATGTTACTCATGGGAGAGTATACCTACCCCGACATTATGACAATATTAAAGGTGTTGATGCCTGCTGGCATTTATGAGAAACTCAAGGAAAAAGAGTGGGAGGTAGGAGATCAAAAGATAGAATGGTCAGCATTAGAAGCAGAAGAAAGGGCCCGAGGTCCAGGTTCGGGGCTTGGGGATAAAACTAAAGCACTACCAGGTCTACTAGTACAGGTACTGCCACGTTTATTATCTACTAAAAAGGAAGATGGGGTACAATTTCAGCCTGTAAACAGAAGCAAGATGAAGACACTAGCGATTACTATGCCCGATTCGAGAAATGTTTTGGTATAAATAGTGGCATAAAAGCAAGTAGTGAATCATACCCGCATCTGTTTGTAACAAAATTAGTGGAAAATGCCCTGCCCCCAGTAAAGAATAGAGTATTAAAATTCGAGAGTACCTGGCAAGGTAACACTCCAACACAAATGTTACAAATGTTACAGTACCACGACAATAGAATTAAAGAGGAACAGGAACATGAACACAGACGCATGAAAGACACGAAAATGAAAATGCTAGTTTCCCAAACAGTTCCAGCTGAAGGACATAAAAAGGGTATGACACATTCCGATTCAACCGGACCTGTAAAAGGGACATGCAATTATTGTAAAAAGCCAGGTCATTACGTACACGATTGTCCAGTCTTAAAACATAATATCGCCATAGGTAAAACACAAGAAAGATCACGGCCACTCAGACAAGATCAGAATGAACAAGGAGCTATGCAGCATGCCCAGGCCATGCCAGCCGCACAACAGCCAATACAGTTTGTGCCAGCTGCACCCCCATTGCCTGTTGCTGCCACACAAACAACAACACGACAAATGTATCAGACCGCACAGTATGAATATCCCGAGTATCAGCGTTACGCATGAACAAGCCTAGAGAGGGAAGTTGACTTACCCCTTATTGAAATTCCAGTAGACCAAGAAGGACCTTATGTACATAGTGAATTATTAGGCCAAGATAGAAAATTTCTACTCGATACAGGGGCAAGTCGAACGACCATAAAACGTAGTGAAGTTCCAGGGGCACCCCTCTCAGGCTCACAGAATATTTCCCTTGGTTTTTCAGGAAAACCTATTGTTAATGAAGTGTCACAACCTCTGCCACTTACGATAGGACCTTTGACCCGAACTACAGATTTATTGCTTACCAAATCATGTCCAGAAAATCTATTAGGAATAAAAACGTTAAAAGCTCTAGGAGCTATAATATGTTGTTCTCCGGAAGGAGTAAGATTGTTTTTACGTGATTTTAAAGGTCACTATGTGTCTAGAGACATGGATCCCCGATTACAGATTTTACCTACACGACTATGGGCACAAGGCCCTACTGATGTTGGATGCATGAATATTACACCATATCGAGTCACATTAAAGGCAGGAGTGGTGCTACCACGAATGCGACAATACAAGTTACCACCAGATGCTGTAGTGGCTTTACTACAAATCATTGACGAGCTCATTGCCCAAGGAGTAGTTGTGGAAACAGACTCCAATATATGTAATTCACCGATAATACCGATTCTTAAACGAACAGATCCGAAGGCCCCGCCAGTATATCGATTGGTTATTGATCTGCGCGAGTTAAACAAATGCATTGTGCCACAATTCCCTGTGGTCCCAGATATCTCGTCATTACTGACAGCTATTGATTCCGAAGCGACATTCTTCACTGTAATCGATCTCAAGAATGCCTTTTTCAGCGTCCCAATAGATCCGGAAAGCCAATATTTGTTCGGATTTAGTTTAAATGGACGTAGCTTTAAATTCTCACGCGCACCTCAAGGATTTACAGAAAGCCCCAGCATCTATAGCCAAGCACTGAAACGAGAACTCGATAGTATCCACATGCCAGTTAACACTGCTCTGCTTCAATACGTCGATGATCTGCTGATCACCGCCCGAAGCGAACCTGAATGTGAAAAAGCATCACTGACAGTTTTACAATTTCTAGCCGAAAAAGGGCACAAGGTGTCCCCTTCTAAGCTGCAATTCTGTGTCCAGCGAGTTATTTATCTTGGACACTCGCTGTCCAAGGAGGGAAGGCAGCTTACACCAGACCGCATTCAGTTAATAGCTAACATGCCGATACCCAAGACACAAAAGGAGGTGCGGGCTTTCATAGGCCTCACTTCATACTGTAGACAGTGGATCCCGCAATATGCATTTCTAGCAAAACCACTCATTCAGTTGACAACCCAGGAGGCAGCCACATCGACTGTTCTCCCTTGGACTCAAGAACATACACAAGTTTTTGAAAGCCTAAAGAAAACTTTATGTCAAGCACCTGTTTTAGCAACACCATGTTACAGAAAACAGTTTACACTCTTTGTTACAGAACGCGAAGGTACTGCTTTGTCAGTACTCACACAGGATCAAGCAGGAGCACACAAACCATGTGCTTATTTTTCTAGTACATTAGATCCCGTAGCTCAGGCTTTGCCTGCATGTCTGAAATCAGTGGCAGCGACAGCTTTAGCAATCAGACAAAGCGATGCCATAGTGTTAGGACATCCATTGACAGTTCAAGTACCACACGCAGTAGAGGTTCTTATAAATAGAACACAAACACAACACTTGACCATAGCACGACTTACAGGGTATGAACTTACATTGTTTCAGCCACATATAGAAATAAGACGCTGTAACACATTGAATCCTGCCACACTTTTGCCAGTAACCGGAACAGACCCACTAGCCCATGACTGTATTGAAGTTATTACTGTAACGACAAAACACAGACAAGACTTGACCGATGTTCCATTGTCAGATCCAGACTTGACATTTTATGTCGATGGTTCATGTATGAGAACAAGTACAGGAGAATTAGTGGCCGCTTATGCAGTCACAACAGATACTGAAGTCATTGAAACTAATCGTATAAATACTTTGTCAGCTCAAGCCGCAGAGCTCATCGCTCTGACACAAGCCTGTATTCAAGCCACGAATAAAAAAGTCAACATATACACTGACTCACGTTATGCATTCGGAGTTGTACATGACTTCGGCGTGCTGTGGCGAGAGAGAGGTTATTTAACTTCCCACGGTGCCCACATTCAGCACGGACCCCTCATTCATGCCTTATTAGATGCAATACATCTACCTACTGAAATATCAATTATGAAATGTAAGGCCCATACGAAGGTTACTGATATCATTTCCCAAGGCAATGATCTAGCCGACAGAACAGCTAAACTGACCGCTCAAACTCAAACCCCCGACATGACAAAGACAATAGTCCTGACATCGACACATTGTATGACAGTTAAAGATCCTACTCTTGACGTAATTGACATACAGACACATGCTACACCAGACGAAATAAAGAAATGGACTGAATTAGGAGGGATCCAAACGGACCAAGGATGGATGATGAAGGAAAAGTCTGTATGGTTCCTTCCTGATTCAATGGTCCAAGTTATAATTAACACTATACATAGTCCGGCACATCTAGGAGAAAAAGCTATGCTAGACAGCATTCAACACATTTGGTTTAATAAACATTTACGAGCAGCAGCCAAACAAAAGGTCCGTACCTGTATGATCTGTTGCCAGTTCAACCCAGGAAAAAGTGTTCCCGTAGAACAGGGTGGATTTCATCCTCCTGATCACCCTTTTGAAGTCCTACAGATGGATTATATCCAGATGGAACGATGTCGAGGATTCAAATATGTTCTCGTAGTTGTCTGCGCTCTGTCCCGTTGGACGGAGGCATACCCGGTTTCAGATTACACTGCTCCGACTACTGCCAAACAGTTGGTTCGAGAATTTTTCCCACGATACGGTTTACCACGTGCTGTTTACTCAGATAACGGCCAGCCGTTCTCATCAGAATTAATGAAACATGTTTCACTTCTGTTAGGATATCAGTGGAAATTCCACTGTGTCCGACACCCCGAGGCAGCAGGTCTCGTAGAAAGACACAACCAGATACTGAAAATCAGAATGTCCAAGATATGCAGAGAGAAAGGTGTCGACTGGGTAGTAGCGTTACCAGTTGCACTCTTTTACATGAGAATGGTAGCACACTCTCGAACAGGGCTATCCCCGTATGAGGTGATCTTTGGCAGACCACCAAATATGTGGGGGACGCCTATACCACGTAAAATAACTGATATTGACTGTAATATGCTGACAGATTACTTGGCTTCCTTGATGTCTGCACTACAATCTTCTCGTTCACAGGTAGCTGCAGCCTTTCCTGACAACACTGAGGTGAAACCCCATGACGTTGTTCCGGGTAATCTTGTCTTTGTGAGGAATTTCGACCGAAAGACTCAGCTGGAGCCCAGGTGGAAAGCACCCAAGTTGGTCCTGTTGACCACAAGAACAGCCGTGAAGATCGAGGGCCGCAAGGGCTGGATTCATTCAAGCCATATTAAGAAATTTCATGGACTATCCTCGGATATAGACACTGTGCCCTGCACTACTTCACAGACTGATTCAAAACTCCCTTTTGTTGAACCGAACAAATCTGAAAGTTATAAACTAAAGCTTAGGCCCAACCAGTCGAGCAATTTGATTGTTTAAGTCCTCTCCAAGGTGAAGCGGTTGAATTGTCTCTGACATGTATCCCTTGGACCTGAGTAGAGGAAATACCCGTAAAATGCTGAAACAACAGGCGTATTGTAAATCACTGCGTAGCCACTGTATAGTGACATTATTAATTTTGTTTTTATTGAGTCTTTTAATAATTATTACAAGTATGTTGTTGCACATATATTACCCTATTTCTAGACATGTTTATAATGTTACTGCTGAACATTCTTTTAGTGACTTACCTCCGCATGAATTGTCTTATAGACTTGCGCTGCGCAATAACACTTTCATCAGTATGTTACATCATTCCCATCAGACTAGTAATGCCACAAATTGTTGGGTGTGTGGCCGACTCCCTCCCTATCAGAATTATGAAGGAGTCCTGCCATTCTTTCCACACCCATTTACACACAATGGCTCCTGTGGAGCATGGTTCAGTTTAATCAATTCCATAGACTCAGACACAGCAGTTTACCAAGATCATTGGATATGGGGAAACCTGAACCTAGTTTTACTCAAAGTCTGCTACCCTGACAAGGAGGGTCGCCCCAAAAGAACAGGAACTGATCTAGAAAATGAAGTGTATGGATTAGGTAATTTTACACCTAATCTCATGATTCTAAATGTCGTATCCGAAGTTGAACTAGTCTTACCCACCATGTCAGTATTCCCAGCAAAAGGTGAATTGTGTGTAAGAAAGGTTGGTTCCATACATATGGGCCATAGTAAATGCACTACTATAGTAGAATTCAGTGATCAAGGAAAATCTTCATTTAGAGCTTCTCGCCACTCCTACTTCATATGTGGTCAGATTGCATATATGCGTCTACCCCTAGATTGGGATGGTACCTGCTACATTGCATTCCTTTTGCCACCTGTTTTCCTAGCTCCTCCTGATTATTACAGAAATATTCATTTAGTACACAACAGAGAACGGAGAGATCTCCCCATTGTCGATTACACTGAAACGGCATGGGACAAGTATGTAGATTTTAATAAAGGCATCTTTCCCTATATAGGTACTGTTACTAATAGTAAGCTGATACGTAGATTAACTAGAACCCTTGAAGCAGTAGTGAATGAGACTATTTCCGCCTTAGGCAATTTAACGGAAGAGCAGTCTGCTATGCGGATTGTTGTGCTTCAAAATCGTCTTGTCCTTGACGTCATCCTGGCTGATAGGGGCGGAGCTTGTAGGGTCATCGGATCAAGCTGCTGCGTATTCATACCAGAAAATTCGCCATCTGTATATAAAGCCATCACTCGCCTTCATAAGATTGTAAGCCAGATACACCAGAACCCAGGCACTTGGACTTGGTCCAGTTGGTTTTGGAATGCGGTATCAGCCTGGGGATGGAGAGTTTTATCCTTCCTAGGTATTGGCCTTCTCATACTATTCAGTTGCTGTCTATGTCTACAATGTGGACCAGCGATTTGTGGTCTGTGTGCCACATCGTGCATTCCACATCAAGATTTACGTTCAGGATCCCGGAAGAAGAAAGAAGAACAAATGATGCTATATGAACAGGTCAATGGATTAATGAAGATTGATATCTCTTGAAGGGCAAGTAGGGGACAAGGAGGGAATGTGGAAATATGGATTTTCCTGGTCAGTTATGTCCCCTATCTTGGACCCCAACGGTTCTATGTGCATGTCACAAGTACATGTAGGTTCCCTCCAGTTCCAGTTATGAAGACGCAAATACATGTGCGTCCACCGTCAACATGTCCTCTGTCAGATCCGCCATGAATAGGCCGGATATTCCATTCCTAAGTATGAAAAGCCATCGGCTTAATATGGTTCACTTATGCCATTTTACAGTCCAGGCAAGTAGGCCCTGATTCTGTCATCAAAACTCCTTTTCCCTTCTGCCTCTGAAAGCTCCGGTCCGAGCCTGCATCTATGACCATGAACTTTGTCTCATTCTCTGCGCGGCTCACGAAGCCTGACATCAGCCTATTCTCTGCCAAGAACTGTATTTCACCTTCGAATTATCTGCCTCTCCCTCAGCCGATGCATTCCTGCCTAGTAGTTTAAGTAAACATTCTTCCAGTTATCAAGCAAAAAGGCCCATCTTCTCTGTCCTCATGCAAGTAATTCATAGCCCTGTTACTAGGAAATATTCCTACCCCCTCGCATTCAGTGTAGACACTTAGACGCTTGTACATACACGCACAGTCAGTATAGAGTAGATTCTGTCCGAGAGTCCTTCTTTTGTGGATAACATAGTTCTTTAAACATAGGATGTTAGATATGATTTGGGATTAGGTTGACTTGACCCCCCAGACTTCTCGTCTCCACATATAGAGCTAAATGTCAAGTCCTCGTCACCCCCTAGTTACACGTCAATTACACGTCATACTGCTGCGCGCGCATCTATGCCAAGTATTATCTTATAGATCCACCTATACATGACATCATAACCAATCATGTTCCTTTTTACTCATTATTACACCCATTTTCGGTTACGCAGACAAACGTCAATGTCCTTATCAAATTGTCACGCCTACTGTATTCACTTCATTATAATGTATGTACTATAAAAGTTACTTCTCTGTCAATAAAGTATGTACTTCACTTCCTGAACCCCCGTGGTGATGGAACTTGAAGCATCCGATTATAATCGATTATTGGAATAAAGCCCATTCCGAAACTCTAATATCACGGATTCTGCCTCTCATTTTACTGAGCTATTTTATAATGTTTCTGTATCAAATTCAGTCCCGGTAAAGGAATTTTTATTTACCACACACGGTTAATAAAACACACATCCACCGCCGGATGTGTAATTCTTTTTATTTTACACTCTGGAAAGGAGACAAACCTCACTTGAGAGTCACAGCGTGCTCCTGGCTGAGCCCAATGCTGTGTTACACCCACCAGTGCCTGCCGAGTGCCACACACCTCTGTGTTGTATTCCACCAGCTAGTGCGTATGCTATGACACTCTCTAGCCCATGTGCACTGTAACACCACCCTGTGAATATGTCATGCCACACTTGCCTTCGCACGGGTTATATTGCCCCATCTAACGTGCCTTCCTCGATGCCTATCTTATAACGCACAGCGCTATGCATACATATTACAATCTGGGATCCATATCTTTGTCACAGTGCACATGCAACGTTACACTCCCCAGCCCATATTTTATATTACAACTTTAGAGACTAGTTAGGTCACACAACACTGCCCTGTGCATATTACACTCCAAGGCGTATATTGCATAGCACGCGCTAGTGCCTGTGCTATCTCGCGCTCTCCAATGAATCGGTCATTGCGCACAATGTATTGCATATTATATTTCACGCCCCGGTTTATCTTATATCACACTTTTTGGTGTATAGTTCATACCATATACTATATATAGTTTTCATTTTCAATCGTGCTCTCAGGACTATGTTCTATATAACACTTCGTCCACCTACCCTTTTCACGGGCATTACATTTTGCGATGGGGGGTGGAGGGTCAGGGGGTGTTTCTGCCAAGTGAGCCCAGAGTCACAATCACAAACGTCTTCTTCCTGAATAAAAGTGAGATTATGCTGCATACGTGTTCATATTTTAAGTAGTTCGCACAGACACACATTTTAAAAACAATAAAGTTCCTAATACCCACCTTCTCTGAACAGTTAGCTTGCTGCTCCATCCACCTCCTCCCTATCCTCTGTTGTCTGAATCCATGGACTAGCCTCCTCCCTCCTGCCATGCATGGTCTGATGTGCTGCCACTGCCCTCTATTTAGCATGATGTACCAGTCCACTCCTCCTGCCCTCCATTGCCCAATTCTATGGCCCATCATTGACCTCCAGCTTAGCCTCTGTGCTTAGCTTGCTGCCCCTATTCTCCTTCCCCCTGCCCTCCGATGTCTTTGTGCATGCCCCTGCTCCATCCTTTTTGCCCACCATGTTCCATGGACCTGCCACTCCTATCTACTCTGAGTGTTCTGTTGAGCTGCCACTCCCCTCCCACCTGCCTAGCATTGTCAGATGACTGTAACCTGTCCCTGCCACCTCCACCCTGCCTGTCCACATGCCATGCCCCTATCCCCTATCCCCTTCCTCCTGTCCTCCATGGTCCATTTTACTGGCACACCCTTCTGCCCTCCCTGGTCTGTTGTGCTTCAACTGCTCCTCCTGCCTGCCCCATGCGGTCTGTTGTGAGGCCCCTTCCCCTGAACTCTCTTGTCTGTGCCCAGTTCCTGACCCTCCCTTCTATCCTCCATGGTCCTTTGTGCATGCCCCTCCACCCTCCTTCTTGCCCATCATAGCCATTGTGCTGCCACTAACCCTCCCACTTGCCATGCATGGTCTTCTGTGCTGCCATGGCCCCTCCCACCTTCCCTGTGTGGTCAGCTAGCTGTCCCTGACCCCCTCCCACCTTGCCTCCATGGTCTGTGTGTATGCCATCATAGTCTCACTGTTGCTCTCCATGGTGTGTCTTGTTTCTAGTGCCCATCCTGCCTGACCTCCATGGTCATCTTGCTGCTCGTGCCCTGCCTCCTTGCCCCAGCCCTCTGTTTCCATGTGCAGACCCCTATTCCCTCCCTCCTGGCTTGTCTGTTCCATTGTAATGCCCCTGAACCGTCCCTCCTGCCCTTTATGGTCTGTTATGCTGCAGCTTTCTCTCCTGTCTGTCCATTATGGTCAGCTAGCTACCATTGCCTCTTTCCCCTCTGTTCTCTGTTGTCCATGTGCATGGTCCTGTCCCCTCCCTATTGCTTTCTATGGATTGTTGTGCTGCACTCCCGTCCCGCATGCCCTGTGTGGTGTATTGTGCTGCTGCAAATCCTGATGCCTGCCCTGTAGGGTCAGTTTGGTGCACCTCTCCATGTCCCTCCTGTCCTCTGTTATCCAAGTCCATGTCCCTACCCCAATTCCTCCTGCCTACCATGATCCAATGTACCATACTTGTGAACATTTTGAACTTGGTAAGAGGGAGATTTTGAGAAAAAAAACTGGGGTATTGATTTTCCCCTTTGAGTTACATTGAAAAAGAGGAGATTGTAGACAGGAGACAGATCAAATAAAGCCCATTTGAGCTTAAAAACATTGGACATTTCCTGGCTGAAACAGGTCTGTTGGCATGTACCTTCTGCCCACAATGGTCTATTATATTGCCACAGCCTCTCTTGCCAATCCTGTATTGTTGGTTTGTTGCCCCTGCCCCCCTTTCCACTGCCCTCCATAGTCTGTTGTGCTGCCACTGCCCTTCCTGCCTGCCCAGTGTGGTAAAATTGTTGCCTCTGCACTCTCCTACCTGCCTTCAATTTTCAGAGTCCTTGCCCCTGGCCTCTGCCTCTCAACAGTATCCCACTGAACAACTAGATTGCTAACATTCTATATTTATTACAAAAGTGTGGAACGCCTGACGTCATCTTGATGTAATCAAAACTGTAATACCTAGAGCATTTCCTTTAGAAATTACATATATGAGAGGGTCTTATTTGCATCAAAATTATGGTTAGTGCTCTAAAAAAATAAAATGAGGACATATTTTCTGAGTTTTCAAATAGCGACAAAGAACTTTTAAATTATTTGTAATCTTTATGCTTTTTTATCCAGTTGACCACTTGATTAAATGTTGCACTAAGGGGAGAGGATGTGGTGTTACTTCCAGAGCTGCAGACTTTGCAACTGGGGAACCAGGTTGGAGTTTCTGCTTCAGCTCAACATTATGTGATTCTGGTCAAATCACGTAATCTCCCCATGTCTACAACAAAAATGAATTTGATCTTGTGTGATGTAACCAATGCTCATGTAAAGTACTCCAATACCTGACAAGCCTGCACTATATAAAACTGCAAATACACAAAAAATAAGTGTTTTGCACACTTCTGTCATTGGGCTACATGTGGGCTACATCTGGGTGATATTTGTGCTGCATTTGGGCTCTTTTGTCTCTGGTGGCCATCTTGGGCGATTTATTTGTTATGAAGTTTCCTAATTTCCTTATTTACCGCAGTCTCCTCAGTAGGAAATACTTTGTTTTTTACTTTGGTTCCATCAAGAAGGCATTCAGATGAGTCACACATTTGCCATAAATTCTGAATGTTAGCACTCTAGTTGCTCATTAGATCACTGTAGTAAAGCTACTGCTCACCAGGGAAGTCTGCTGCTGGTATTCAAAGTGCATGTTTCAATCTGCATGTCGGAATTGTTTTATGAAATAGAAGAGGACTTGAGAAGTCACTCAAAATGTGCCCTAATTTTTCTTTCTGCAGCACTAATGATACTTTCTATGGCAAAATGAACCCCCTCATTTTGTTCCTTTTTAAATTAAATGTTTTAAGAGTTACCACTTTATTCCAATCAAGATGGCTTCAGGTGTGCAATACGTTTGTCATAAGTAGGACTGTTAGCGCTCTAGTTGTTCTTTAGAACACTCTGGGAAGCTGCAGTAGAACACAAAGGAATCAACTGACAGTCTCTGCCCTTGTTGGATGTACATGTTTTACTGAGAATGTCAGACTTCATTCTCACATGACTGAGAAAGATAATGTGAATTTACAGAAAATATGCTTTCAGTATAGCTTATAGATCACCTTCCAAACCTCTGTGGGAAAAGCATGAGAAAATAGTTTTCTCTCAAACATGATTCATGATATCCCAGCAGAAGGCTTTTTCACATGGTAAAATCACCTTATAACACACCACAATTCCTAAAATGAGTATGGTACCATCAACAAATCATTTATAATGTAACTAAAGTTTTAAAACCTTCTATTAACTGCAATGCTTTTTAATGAGGTGCTATCATGTATATTGGTCCCAAGATGGCTGCCAACACTTATTGGATGAAGTACTGACAGCCAATCAGATCTCATGATGAGATGTGTGGTTAGGCTCCGCCCAGATATATCTATCTTTTTAACTCTAAATTTCTTAGGAACTACCGAACGGATTTACACCATTTAAGCAAAAGGCACGAGTATGAACTGAAGACTACCTCTTTGCCAAATTTGGTGTAATTCCGTTCAGCAGTTCGGGCTGTAGCTGTGTCAACAGGTCCTATGGGAAAATGCATGGGGAAAATGCATTTTGGGACCCCCCTTTTTTCTCGGCCCCCACTTGACGAATCACTGTGAAATTTTTAGGATAGGAGCGGACCGGAGCTTGCCAAAAGTTTAGAAAAATTTGCGATGATTAGTCAATCGGCGCCAACGTTATTTCAAATAGAATGTTGCTGTTTTCCTATGGAAAATAGGCCCTAACTATAACTACCTACTGGCGACTGCCAGTAGGTAATATATATATATAGATCTATATCCTATTGGTGGTCGCCAGTACATAGTTATAGTTAGGACCTAGTTACCATAGGAAAATCTTATTCTTTTCCCAATAACTTTGGCGTCGGATGACGAATATTCGTGAAATTTTCAAAACTGGTGGGGCGCTCCGGTCAGCTCCTATCCTGAAAGGGGTGATTCGTCAAGCGGCGGCCGAGAAAAAAGGGGAGTCCCAAAACGAGTTTTCTCCATGTTATTTCCCATAGGAAATTTTGGAACAGACTACAGCCCGAACTGCTGAACGGAATTACACCACATTTTACAAAAAGGTAGCCCTTGCTTCAGAAAGAGACCTTTTTTTTAAATGGTGTAAATCCATTCAGTAGTTCCTAAGAAATTAAAAAAATAGAGGTCAACAAATCAATTTCCCATAGGAAACTTTAGAAACAGTTATAGCAAAAACTGCTGAACGGAATTACACCAAATTTGGCAAAAAGGTACTGCTTGGCTCAAAAAGCGACCTTTTAAAAAATGGTGTAAATCCGTTCAGTAGTTTTTGTGAAATTAAGAAATAAATATAGTGATATCTATGGCCGTGGAGGATCCTCGCACCATCCCGATCACGAGCTTCATGCTAATTGGCTGTCAGCACTCCAAACCAGGAAGTGTTGGCAGCCATCTTGTGCCTCGGTAGAACTGAGGCATAAGAAAACAGAAAAAGAAATGTGAAAAACAAGAAAAGGGAGCAGGGTAGAAACACCCTGACCCGCTAGGCCTGCTCAGAGGGTCCCACAAGGACCCACAGGGCCACAATAAGCATTTTCTTTAAAAAAAAAAAAAAAGCACACCCAGCGCGAATTACGGCCGAAATAAAATAAAAAAAAGCGCGGCCTTCCGCGCTTCAATATTTGGCCCCGAGTGGGCAAGGTCCTGGGGGCAGAAACAAAAAAAAAGTGTGTTGGGCCCCAATCCCCCCCACACTGCCCCAGGAACCGCCACCTCCCCCTCCCCGGGGCTTGGTTAATGATTTGCAGGGACACGCAGTCCCCCCGCAGCCCCGGTGACCGCCACCCCCTGGGGCAAATTTTTAAATGTGTGAGGGCCTCTAAGACCTCCATCCCCAGGGCTTTGAAAAAAAAATAAACCTGTGTGGGGGGCTCGAGCCCCCCCACATTCCCCGGGCACCGCCACCTCCCGGGGCTTTGTATTAAGTGGGAGGGGTCCGCGCAGCCCCCCTCCTGGAGCCAGTGATGGCCCTGGGGACCGCCACCCTCCAGGGCCAGTTCCTGCAGTGTCCTGGGTGGCCCACCCCCGGGACACTGCTGTTTGCAATGAGAGGGCGGGAGCCTCGCGGCTCCTGCCATGTCATTGCAAACTGCTTTGCTTCATTGAAGCGAGAGCAGGGAAACCTGCTCTCGCTTCAATGAAGCAATGCAGATTGTTTTTTCACACGGGGAGCTGCATGTTAGCAGCTTCCCATGTGGAAAATCAATGCCGGCTACCGCAGGATGCGAGGAGCCAGCAGGTACCATGGGGGCATTGGGGCTCCCCCCACGGTCCCCAACAAGGTGGCCAGGCCCTGGGGGATGGGGTCCCCTGGGCCAGAAGTGGCCAGGGAAGGGGGCCACGCGGCCCCCCTCCCCAATAATAATTTTGAAAAAAAACCACGTAAAGGCCGGCCCCGGGGAATGGGGTCTCCGGGGCCATAAATGGCCTGAGGAGGGGGGCCACGCAGCCCCCTCCATAATAATATAAAAAGAATTGGCCATGCCCCGGGGGATGGGGTCCCCAGGACCCAGAATCGGCCATGGGAGTTGGGCCCACGCGGCCCCCTTCCTGTTAATACATTATTTTTTTTAATTGGGGTCAGGCCCTGGGGGATGGGGTCCCCAGGGCCCAAAAAGGCAGGTGGGGCCACACAGCTCGACTTTCCACCCAATTTTTTTTTTTAAAGACACGTGTCTTTTAAAAAAAAATTGGGGGGGAAGTGCCTAGGCCCTGCCCCCTCACAAAAATACTCTGAAAACGCGACCTGTGGCGCATTTTAAATTGGGGAATTAATTCCTCTTCAATCCTGAGGGTCCCTGGGGGCCAACTAGCCCACCAGGTACCTCCAGTATGCGCCAGGGAGCTGCGTTGCAGAGAGGTGTTCAGAGGCCATGCCCTTTTTTATATCTCTCTGCAATGCAGCTCTGTGGCGCTTACTGGAGGTACCTGGTGAGCTAGTTGGACCCCAGGGACCCTCAGGACTCAAGGGGACTTAATCACACAATTTACAACGCACCAGGGGATGCGTTTGCACAGTGGTGCAGGGAGGGGGCGTGGCCTGATGTCACAAGTGTGCAAAAGTGCCCTGTGGCACGTTTTAAGTTGGGGAATTAAGTCCCATTGAATCTTGAGGGTCCCTGGGGACCAACTAACCCACCAGGTACGTCCAGTAAGTGCCACAGAGTTGCATTGCAGAGAGGTGTAAAATGGGGCATGGCCTTGGACCACCGCTCTGCAACGCAGCTCTGTGGTCTCTCAGGATTCAAGGGAACTTAATCCACCAACTTAAAATGTGCCACAGGGCGCCTCTGCACAATGGTAAAGGGAGGGGGAAGGGCCAGAGGTGACACGTGCAAACACACCCTGTGGCACATTTTAATTTGGGGAATTAAGTCCCCTTCAATCCTGAGGGCCCATGGGGGCCCTCAGGATTGCCTAGGTCATTGCCACCACAGTGCACAATCATGAGGTCAGGGGGTTGGAGATGCATAAAGGTTTTAACCAATGGCATCAATTGGTGCCACTTTAATCCTCTCTGTCCAATCCATTTAATGTCTACATTTTGCAAAGCTAGGTTATTGTCAATACCTCTGCTTTCAGCATATCTTTTGCACCAGAAAACATAGCTGTGCCCAATAATCTACATTGAAAGCATCTTGAAGGGATCTCTGTAGGTAAGCAGAAGATGTCTGTAGCTGAGGTAGGCAGGTGATATAATGAAATCTGTCTAAAATGGTGGACAATATGCTGTTTTAAAAAAAGTAGAGATTTGAGTGGCTGTTTACACTCTACATTCAAATATAGGGTGCATTTTACTTTGTTTAGAAAGCATGTTTCTTATTGGTTATTAACAAATGTTGTAAAGGTACAGCAGAAAGGATAAGGGTATGGTTTGCAAAGCTAACCACACCTGCTGTTGTCATTTGCAACATTGTGTGGTGAACTTGTGACCTAGCAGCTAATTTGAATGTTGCATGACCTGTTGCTATGGAAACTGACATTAAGGACAAGGGGTGAAGATGTCAGTTGAAAAGTATTATTCTCTATGACCAATGGAATTTCAATTTGAAAAACACTGGGAAGCAATGCCATTTGTTGCTTATGTCTATATGTATGGATAAATAGAGGGAAAGTTTGCCAATACTGGTTCTACCTTGGTTCTACCTTGCAGAGTGTGTTGATCTACATTATCTGTGTGAAAAAGAAAATCCTGACTGAGTATGTGAGATTTTTCATTCAACAGATTTATTTAATAGGTGAGTTATATATATTTGAGGTTTATTTAAAAAAGATTTGACCTTTTTTATGAAACTGTGTTGTTTGAAATATATTATTAAGTGTTAAGATGTATATTGGGATAATCTTTATTGTACTTGAAGTTGGTTTAAAAAATAGTATGTACAGTAATATATATATTTAAGTGTGTTGAAAGGTATAGTTGAATGATGGCTCTTATCTATTATTAATTGGCTAAATATGTACTACGTATGTGTATTTTCTAAAATGTTCATATAAGGTGTAGTTTATTAGGCATGATTATTTCTTCTCTGTAAAAAGGTATAGTTTAATAATATTGCATTATTATAGATAGGTAAAAAAGAGTTGCAATTGTGCTGTTTGCAAGATGATCATATAAGGTGTTAATAATTATGATTCTGTTATTAGTTTGTACAGTTTGTGCAGTTTTAGAAATCCTCATGAAAAAGGTGTTCTTAATTACTCTTCTTCATTAAGTCTGTTGAGAGGTACAGTTTGATGATGTTGCATATTTCTGGATTTAATGGACAATATGTAGCTCAAAAGAAAACCAGTACATTTTACTCTTTCTGGTATGTAGTAGTTATCTCCTTAAGTAGATAGTATGTCATGAGTCACGTATTTGTTTAGATTATATTTATATAGTTGTATGTATATTTACTGAATTAATTAGAGGTACCTGATAGATTAGAGGAGTGCAAAGGTAGTGAGAATTGGATTTTATAAGTGCATGAGAAGTGTTTTTGTGGTTCTATAATGTCTAATTTCGTAGTTGGTATGTAAGTAAATGTGCACAATATATGCAGTCCCCTAACCCCCTGCAGATTACCGATTCAAGCCTGCAATATCCCAGGTTGTGCCCATGCAGTCCACCAATCACACTGTCACTGTCTGTCCACTCTTGCAATCATCCTGACAGAACCATGTCCTTATCTAATCTCTGTGCCAAAACACAAGCACTTATAAAGTCACCCGGTTGTCCACTATCAGCAGTCTAACTATCCGGTCACTAACCATGCACTTGTACAATGACTCAGGCATTATGACACGCAGTGCTACAGTCAAATGTGCACAATCTATGTGGTCCCCTAACCCCCTGCAGGCTACTGATTCACACCTGCAATAACCCAGGTAGTACCCATGCAGTTCACCAATCACACTGTCACTCTCTGTCCACTCTTGCAATGTTTCTGAACTATGTCCCTATCTAATCTCTGTGCCAAAATACAAGCACTTGTAAACTCACACTGTTGTGCACTACCAGCAGTCTATCTATCCAGTCACTATCCATGCAGTTTTAGAATGATTCAGGCATTAAGATACACAGCGTTACAGTCAAATGTACACAATATATGCTCTCCCCTAACCCCATGCGGACTACAGATTCACTCCTGCAAAAATCAACGTAGTACCCATGAGGTGCACTAATCACACTGTCACTCTCTATGCAGTCTACTAATTATGCAGCCAGTACCATTGTCAGGTCTTACTACACAGTAGCAGAACAACATAAATTTCCAATGCCCCAATCAAAACGTTCCTGTTAGGCTAGTGATATCCTTCACAGGTAAGTTCCAATAGGGGAAGGGGAATTGGGACAGAGAAGAGAAAACTCCAAGCTCACTGTCTTTTCTGTTTCATCTTCTTCTTATGAATGTTTAACAGCACTGAGAACATTAACATTATTCATTAGTAAATTGTACCAAGATTCCTTTACTTACTTTCTCAATGTTAACTAGATCGCTAGCCTTACCAGAATATGCCTTGGAGCTACTTCTCTTCTTACTTCTTAAAATTTGTCTTATGTCTTTTAAGAAGGTTCCACTTATTTCTCTTCTCTCTTTTAGGATTACAGGAGTCCAGATGCGACTTCTATCTCAGCTAAAACGAGGAAACACCTTGGTAAGTATTACTTTCCTACTATTTAACTGGTATGTATTAATTTGAGTTTCAACCCTCTCCTATTGTACTCACAGTGAAGAAACTAAAGTGGTCAGTGTATGGTAAACGTTGATATTTCCCTTACTCTCGAACTAGTCGTTTATTCTGTGCTCAAAAGTAATCTCTTCCAATGTCATAAGATTTATTAACTTCAGAAGACTCCGCGTTTGAACTATTAAATAAGCCTAACCCAAGTCTAACGAAACACTAAGCGCCCTTAGTTGATATCTTTTAGAGAGTTAGGTTTCTAATGAAACGATAGTAAGGGTCGGAAATTTGGGAAGCGCGAAACCGTTCCCTTCTTATTGCTTATTAGGAAGTTTATTTATTTTCTTATTAGGTTAATAAGGATTCTCTTGAGGGAAAATTGCTTTTAGTTTTAATTCCTACTATTTAGTATTTGACAACCAGCGTAGTGCATTCAGGAACAAAACTGAGGTAATTATGCAAGGTGACTAGTTTCAAAAGAATTTCAAAAGTTTTCACCGACCTAGAGTCTGGAACTTTAACCATCGAAACTAACCCGTTTTAAGTTTTAAACAACGCAGCTACCCTGCCTGACTAACGCAACGCCCAAACAGCTCCTCTCCCGTTGAAGTCTTCGGTGAAGTGCGCCGTAGAACGTTGGAGCGCACTTCACCAGAGCGAAGTTAACAGTGACAACTAGACCGCTGAACAGAAGTATAGTGAAGGATGTTGGCGGCCATGTTTGAATTCCGGCGATGCCAACAACCTCGCCAGCTCAAGGGGAAATCTGTTTGAGGGTGAGGTTTGTGGGGCACAAAAGAAGAAATATTAGCCACAGTCTGACGAAATGGAGGAAACTGACCGCGATTCCTAAAACCATGTCCTTATGTAATCACTGTGCAAAACCCAAGCATTAATAATTTCTCCATTCTCTTTTGATGCAGTACTCTAATCATTCAGTCAGTATACGTACTCATGCAATTACCCAGGTATTAATACTTACAGTATTACAATCATCTATCCAGTATTGATGCAGTCCTCTAAACACGTAAACACTACTTATTCACTTATTCAGTCCTACAATTATCCAATTAGTACCTGTATACTGCAGTAAATGGATTGTTATTTCAAAACAAAGTGTTTAAATGGATTTTATGTAGAACATGTTTGTTTACTAATGCAATATATAAATTTATTTTTATAATATATATATATATATATATATATATATATATATATATATATATATATATATATATATTCACTGAAAAAACCATAGGTTTCACACATGTTATAGTTAGCGGAAATTTTACTGATAAAAAACCAGTGAAATTGCCCCGTTATAGTTAGTGCTGGCAACTATAACTCACGCGACCGCAATCCTCTGCTGATGCTAATACTGTATTAGACACTTATTTGCCCATGTCTTCTTCCATACATTTTTAGCTATACATATATTACAAATATTTTTTTTTCATAAAGACACATATGTCATCAGCAGAAGATTGCGGTCGCGTGAGTTATAGTTGCCAGCACTAACTATAACGGTGAATTTGCAAGGTTTTTTAAATGCTAATTCCTAACTATAACGTGTGTGAAACCTATGGTTTTTTCAGTGAATTTGTACGTTTTTTTAAATGCTAAGTTACTTTACGCCATTCGAGGCGTGCGCGCCCACTTAACGCAGTTCGTTCCGTGCACGGTTTTTATCAACTTTAATAAGCCCTGTACATTTGGCACAGGGGGTGGGGTCAATGTGGATAGTGTTTTTTTTATTTCGATTTTATAATTTCATGTTGCCAAAATTTAGTTTTTTTTACCTATTAATAAGCCCTGTACATTTGGTGGCCTACGGCCACCAAAAGCACAGGGGGTCGGGTAAGAGTGGATAGTGTTTTTTTTTTTTACCGTACGCTTACGGTAAGCGTACGGTAAGCGTACTCGGCGAAATTGCCGAAAAAAAAATAAAACCGTTTTTGCTCTTGGGGGATGTTTGGGGACTCCCTCAACATGACTATGTGGGAGGGAGTTGTCAAAACAGCCCCGTAACATGTTTTTGGGCAACATGTTTGATAAACAACACTCAGTGCGAGAGACAAAATGGCGGACGCCGCTTCCTGGTTTCGGCCGATTCGAATGTTTACTAAGATCTAAGAGCCAATCAGAATCGCGCTCGCGCACGCCACCGTATGCTTACGGTAAGCGTACGGTAAGCGTACCGTAAGCGGGCTCAGATATATATATTGATTTAAAGGCTATTTTCTCAGAATCTACTGAACAGATTTACACCAAACCTACAAAAGGCACTTCCTTGACCTAGGGACTACCTCTCTGCCAAATTTCTAGTAATTCTGTTCAGCCGTTCGGGTTGTAGCTCGTTCTAAAGGTCCTATGGAAAAATGCATGGGAAAAACGCGTTTTGGGACCCCCCTTTTATCTCAGCCCCCGCTTGACGAATCCCCCCGAGACTTTCAGGGTAGGAGCGGAGCGTAGCGCCCCACCTATTTTGAGAAATTCGCGAGGATTCATCGACCGGCGCCAAAGTTATTCAAAATAGAATGTTGAGGTTTTCCTATGGAAAAGGGGTCCTAACTATAACTACCTACTGGCGACCGCCAGTAGGTAATATATATATATATATATATATATATATATATATTCACAGAAAAAAACATAGGTTTCAGGCACGTTATAGTTAGGAATTAGCATTTAAAAAACCTCAGAAATTCACTGAAAAAACCATAGGTTTCAGGAGTGTTATAGTTAGCTAGAATTTTCACTTGTACAAAACCATTGAAATTCCCCCGTTATAGTTAGTTCAGCTAACTATAACTCGTACGCCCGCAATGTACTGCTGATGACGTCACATATTACATCACTCATGACATGGTCAGTGACATCACTCATAACATCACTGATGACATCTCAAATGACATCACTGATGACATCTCAAATGACATCACTGATGACATCATCCAGAGAATGTGTGTTTTTCTGAAAATTAAATATGTTTTATATATGTATATCTCAAGGTCGATGGAACTAAAGGTTGGTGGTAAATGACGAATAGGTGAAAAAAAGCATTTTTCTGCACGTTTAAGTGTGCAATGTGGCAGACATACATGCCCTTAGGGCATGTATGTGCGCCACATGTGCACACATGGCCGAATCAGGGGTGCAACAGGGTGTCAATGTGACACCCTGCCACCCTTGCATGTGCTCCCCCATTACCGAATCGGTATTTACCGATTCGGTAATGAGGCATACCTTCCCATCAATGGGAAGGTATGCCTCATTACTGAATCGGTAAATACCGATTCGGTAATTACCGAATTTTTCCGAATCGGTAATATTTACCGACTCATTACCTACATTGCATTTACCACTTCATAAATACCGAATCGGTATGATTCGGTATTTATGAAGTGGTAAATGCCAGCCCACCTACATAAGGCCCTTAGTGAGTAATGTTTAAATATGTAAATATCTGTATCAGTCTCTCACTTTGTGTATAAGTGGCTGCATGGGTTGGTGAGTAGCTACTTGGGTGTCTATATAGGTTATTAGTTCGTTTTTTGAGTATCAGTCTGAGTGTCTGCATGGTTCGGTGGGGGGTATTACGTAGTGCATAGGTGCATGAATGAGTGACTCACTGTTTGTATGTGTTGAAGACAGCATGTGTGCAGGACTGTATGGGTGGATGAGTGTGTGTATGGGTGTGTTAGTGAGTGAATGACTGTCTCAATAGTGTCTTTATGAGTAACTACATATGTTTTAAACTAGTATATGTGACTATTGGTGTATATAAGTGAGTATATGTGAGAGTGAGAGATTGAAAGAGTTCCTGTATGAATAAGTATGTGTTTCTATAAGTGATTGTTTAAAAGACTAAGTATGTGTAAGTTTCCATAGAAGTAAGTGTGGTGGTGTGTGTATAACTGTATATGCAAGTAAATGTATGTTTGCTTCTTTATTAGCATGAGAGACTATGTGTGTGAGTAACTCTATGGATGAGTGGCATTGTGTAACAGGATGTATAGGTGTATGAGTACATATGATGAGTGAGTACATGTATGAGTGACTGTATAGGACTGTTGGTGAATGAGTGGATGTGTATGTGGATCTTAGAATTACTGAAGAGGTTGTTGTAACTGGTATTGGTATGTCCATTGTTTTGAACATTTTAGTCTCTATTTTTGAATGTGTGTATCAAAGGTTATATTAGGGTGAGAGGAGGTCTGCCACTCTATCACAAGGATGATGTCATCAGTGATGTCATCAGTGATGTCATTTGAGATGTCATCAGTGATGTCATGAGTGATGTCACTGACCATGTCATGAGTGATGTAATATGTGACGTCATCAGCAGTGCATTGCGGGCGCGCGAGTTATAGTTAGCTGAACTAACTATAACGGGGGAATTTCAATGGTTTTGTACAAGTGAAAAGTCCAGCTAACTATAACACTCCTGAAACCTATGGTTTTTTCAGTGAATTTCTGAGGTTTTTTAAATGCTAATTCCTAACTATAACGTGCCTGAAACCTATGGTTTTTTCTGTGCATTTCAAAGGTTTTTTAAATGCTAATTTCTAACTATGCCTACAGAGATAGGACATGTGAAGAAAAAAGAAAAAATGCACAGAAAGAAAAAAAAGAAGTGCAGAAAGAAGCAACAGAAGTCCTTAAAGACGAAGAAAAGTGCAGGAAGAAGGATGACGTGCAGAAAGAACAAAAAGAAGAGCAGAAAGAAGCCTTGTTGCAAAATCCGGGAAGGTCAATGTGCCAACAAGGGATTTATTTTAAAGTGATCAGTTAATTATTTAGGAGATTTGAATCAATAGGTATGTTGAAATAAATTAACATCAATCTGAAATCAATTCCATAAATTCAACATCATAAATATCTAATGATGGCAACGCACACGGGGATTTCTTTTTGTGATTTAATCACAGTGATTTTTATAGTTTTATCCAAGTAAAAAGGAGTACAAAGAGGATATAAATTGGAGCAATATATCGTGAAAACAGGAAACGGAATTAAGTCTTCATTTCATCTACATATACACATCAATTCCTAAACGGTTTGAACAGAGATGAAACTCTATCTGAGCATACAATCTACTGTACATAACATGTAAAATGGAATTGGATGGTAAAGTCGACGTTTCGGTCTTGGGTGTTGTCAATCCGTCAGACCATCTTCAGGACAGTAATTGCTTTTATAAGGACTCCATGTGGAGCTTGGCAACAGCGACTGCCGGTTCGTTTTAATGCGGAAGTCAATCCTACAGTGATTTTGTCGTTTGCCGTCGTTAGTCTTCGAAGTACAACATGTGATCCGTCTGATTCAAGGGCAGTATGATTACGAACTGCAATGTCAAGTGCTTTCAAAGAATAATCGTAGTTGCAGTTCAACACAGTTGTAGGTATTCTGGCGTCAGTCTTCAGAACACAGATGGGGGTTGCAAAATCATCCTGTACCCTCAACTTTTTCAGACGGATACTGGTGGTAACTGAGTCTGACTAACCAGTCCTAGAGCCAGTGCTATGTTAAAAGACACTTAGAATACAGTGAAAACACCTACATACACTAGGGAACATTATGCGTTGGGGTCCCCCTGTGATTAGCATGACCCCCTCTGTAAGCCCCTAGTATATAATAGGGCAGGGGGATTAAAACTACCTCCTAAAACAGGCCACAGGGCGTTTTTGCACACGTTAACTCAGGCCCCATCCCCTCCCTTCACCACTGTGTAAACACGCCCTGTGTCCGTTTTTAGTTGGGAGATTAAGTTCATTTAAATCCTGAGGGTCCCTAGGGTCCAACTAGCCCACTAGGTACCTCCAGTAAGCGCCACAGAGCTGCGTTGCAGAGATGTGTAAAAAGGGGCTTGGCCTCAGAACACCTGTCTGCAGCGCAGCTCCCTGGCGCATACTGGAGATGCCTGTTGGGCTAGTTGGCCCTCAGGGACCCTCAGTATTGAAGAGGAATTAATTCCCCAACTTACAACTCGCCAGGGGGCGCGTTTGCAGAGTGCTGCAAGGAGGGGGCGTGGCCTCCGGCACGAAGCCAGTCTTTTATTTATTTTAATTTTTTAAGAAGGGTGGCTGTGTGGTTCCCCTTCTTATTCTAATTTATTGGCCCTGATGACCCCATCCCCCAGGGCCTGTCTCCTAATTATATATTTTTGACCCCAATCCCCAGGGCCGGCCACTGTTTTTTATTATTTTTAAAAAATATATATGTATAGACACACCTAGGACATGCTGGACAAACCGTACATACCTATCACCATGACGATTTGCGCGATATTCATTAAAAGGCGACTATGCATACAATGAATCCACGTGGAATGTATTTACACCACTAGTGAAGCTCTGACATGTCTGATGCCCTACCGTGCCTAATCCCGGTAGACACCCTTGTCGTTTATTTATACAAACATGGGAAGCTATTGACGGGCACATTTAATACACATGCACACCAAGCCATTCAAAGGGAATTCGACAAAAATTCAACCAAAACTATGCAAGAAACCCCCCTCACGGTTAATAAAACACACATCCACTGCCGGATGTGTAATACTTTTTATTTTACTCTCTGGAAAGGGGACGAACCTCACTTGAGAGTCACAGCGTGCTCCTGGCTGAGCCCAATGCTGTGTTACAACCACCATTGCCTGCTGAGTGCCACACACCTCTGTGTTGTATTTCACCAGCTAGTGCATATGCTATGACACTCTCTAACCCATGTGCACTGTAACACCACCCCGTGAATGTCATGCCATACTTGCCTTCGCACGGGTTATATTGCCCCATCAAACGTGCCTTCCTCGATGTGTGTGTTATAACGCACAGCGCTTTGCCATACATATTACAATCTGGGATCCATATCTTTGTCACAGTGCATATGCAACGTTACACTCCTCAGCACATATTTTATATTACAACTTTAGAGACTAGTTATGTTACACAACACTGCCCTGTGCATATTACACTCCAAGGCGCATATCGCATAGCACGCGCTAGTGCCTGTGCTATCTCACGCTCTCCAATTAATCTGTCATTGCGCACAATGTATTGCATATTATATTTCACGCCCCGGTTCATCTTATATCACACTTTTTGGTGCATAGTTTATACCATATACTACATCTAGTTTTCATTTTCAATCGTGCTCTCAGGACTATGTTCTATATAACACTGCGTCCACCTACCCTTTTCACGGGCATTACATTTTGCGATGGGGGTGGAGGGTCAGGGGGTGTTTCTGCCAAGTGAGCCCGGAGTCAAAGTCACAAACATTCTCTTCTTCCTGAATAAAAGTGAGATTATGCTGCATACTTGTTCATATTTTAAGTAGTTCGCACAGACACACATTTTAAAAACAATAAAGTTCCTAATACCCAACTTCTCTGAACAGTTAGCTTGCTGCCCCATCCACCTCCTCCCTATCCTCTGTTGTCTGAATCCATGGACTAGCCTCCTCCCTCCTGCCATGCATGGTCTGATGTGCTGCCACTGCCCTCCATTTAGCATGATGTACCAGTCCACTCCTCCTGCCCTCCATTGCCCAATTCTATGGCCCATCATTGACATCCTGCTTAGCCTCTGTGCTTAGCCTGCTGCCCCTATTCTCCTTCCCCCTGCCCTCCGATGTCTTTGTGCATGCCCCTGCTCCATCCTTTTTGCCCACTATGTTCCATGGACCTGCCACTCCTATCTACTCTGAGTGTTCTGTTGAGCTGCCACTCCCATCCCACCTGCCTAGCATTGTCAGATGACTGTAACCTGTCCCTGCCACCTCCACCCTGCCTGTCCACATGCCATGCCCCTATCCCCTTCCTCCTGTCCTCCATGGTCCATTTTACTGCCACACCCTTCTGCCCTCCCTGATCTGTTGTGCTGCAACTGCTCCTCCTGCCTGCCCCGCGCGGTCTGTTGTGAGGCCCCTTCCCCTGAACTCTCTTGTCTGTGCCCATTTCCTGACCCTCCCTTCAATCCTCCATGGTCCTTTGTGCATGCCCCTGCACCCTCCTTCTTGCCCATCATAGCCATTGTGCTGCCACTAACCCTCCTGCTTGCCATGCATGGTCTTCTGTGCTGCCATGGCCCCTCCCACCTTCCCTGTGTGGTCAGCTAGCTGCCCCTGACCCCCTCCCACCTTCCCTCCATGGTCTGTGTGTATGCCACCATAGTCTCATTGTTGCTCTCCATGGTGTGTCTTGTTTCTAGTGCCCATCCTGCCTGACCTCCATGGTCATCTTGCTGCTTCTGCCCTGCCACCTTGCCCCCAGCCCTCTGTTTCCATGTGCAGACCCCCTATTCCCTCCCTCCTGGCTTGTCTGTTCCATTGTAATGCCCCTGATCCGTCCCTCCTGCCCTTTATGGTCTGTTATGCTGCAGCTTTCTCTTCTGTCTGTCCATAATGGTCAGCTAGCTACCATTGCCTCTTTCCCATCTGTTCTCTGTTGTCCATGTGCATGGCCCTGTCCCCTCCCTATTGCTTTCTATGGATTGTTGTGCTGCACTCCCGTCCCACATGCGCTGTGTGGTGTATTGTGCTGCTGCAAACCCTGATGCCTACCCTGTAGGGTCAGATTGGTGCACCTCTCCATGTCCCTCCTGTCCTCTGTTATCCGAGTCCATGTCCCTACCCCAATTCCTCCTGCCTTCCATGATTCAATGTACCATACTTGCGAACATTTTGAACTTGGTAAGAGGGAGATTTTGAAAAAAAACTGGGGTATTGATTTTCCCCTTTGAGTTACATTGAAAAAGAGGAGATTGTAGACAGGGGACAGATCAAATAAAGCCCATTTGAGCTTAAAAACATTGGACGTTTCCTGGCTGAAACGGGTCTGTTGGCATGTATGGTTGTACTACCACTGCCTCTTCCTTCTGCCCACAATGGTCTATTATATTGCCACAGCCTCTCTTGCCAGGCCTGTATTGATGGTTTGTTGCCCCTGCCCCCCTTTCCACTGCCCTCCATAGTCTGTTGTGCTGCCACTGCCCTTCCTGCCTGCCCAGTGTGGTCAAATTGTTGCCTCTGCACTCTCCTACCTGCCTTCAATTTTCAGAGTCCGTGCCCCTGGCCTCTGCCTCTCAACAGTATCCCAATGAACAACTAGATTGCTAACATTCTATATTTATTACAAAAGTTTGGAACGCCTGACGTCTTCTTGATGTAATCAAAACTGTAATACCTAGAGTATTTCCTTTAGAAATTACATATATGAGAGGGTCTTATTTGCATCAAAATTATGGTTAGTGCTCTAAAAAACTAAAATGAGGACATATTTTCTGAGTTTTCAAATAGCGACAAAGAACTTTTAAATTATTTGTAATCTTTCTGTTTTTTTATCCATTTGACCACTTGATTAAATGTTGCACCTTGGCGAGAGGATGTGGTGTTACTTCCAGAGCTGCAGACTTTGCAACTGGGGAACCAGGTTGGAGTTTTTGCTTCAGCTCAACATTCCGTGATTGTGGTCAAATCACTTAATCTCCCCATGTCTACAACCAAAATGAATTTGATCTTGTGTGATGTAACCAATGCTCATGTAAAGCACTCCAATACCTGACAAGTCTGCACTATATAAAACTGCAAATACACAAAAAGTAAGTGTTTTGCACACTTCTGTCATTGGGCTACATGTGGGCTACATCTGGGTGATATTTGTGCTGCATTTAGGCTCTTTTGTGTCTGGTGGCCATCTTGGGAGATTTATTTGTTATGAAGTTTCCTAATTTCCTCATTTACTGCAGTCTCCTCAGTAGGAAATGCTTTCCGTTTTTTACTTTGATTCCATCAAGAAGGTATTCAGATATGTCACACATTTGCCATAAATTCTGAATGTTAGCACTCTAGTTGCTCATTAGATCACTGTAGTAAAGCTACTGCTGACCAGGGAAGTCTGCTGCTGGTATTGAAAGTGCATGTTTCAGTCTGCATGTCAGAATTTTTTAATGAAATAGAAGAGGATTTGAGAAGTCACTCAAAATGTGCCCTAATTTTTCTTTCTGCAGCACTAATCATAATTTCTATGGCAAAATGAACCCCCTCATTGTGTTACTTTTTAAATTAAATGTTTTAAGTGTTACCAGTTTACTCCAATCAAGATGGCTTCAGGTGTGCCATACTTTTGTCATAAGTAAGACAGTAAGCGCTCTAGTTGTTCTTAAGAACACTCTGGGACATTCTGTCATTAGGCTATACTTGGGCTACATCTGGGTGATATTTGGGCTACATTTGGGCTCTTTTGTCTCTGGTGGCCATCTTATGAAGTTTCCTAATTTCCTCATTTACTGCAGTCTCCTCAGTGGGAATACTTTCAGTTTTTTATTTTGGTTCCATCAAGAAGGCATTCAGATGTGTCACACATTTGCCATAAATTCTGAATGTTAGCACTCTAGTTGCTCATTAGATCACTGTAGTAAAACTACTGCTCACCAGGGAAGTCTGCTGCTGGTATTCAAAGTGCATGTTTCAGTCTGCATGTCAGAATTTGTTTATGAAATAGAAGAGGATTTGAGAAGTCAAAATGTGCCCTAATTTTTCTTTCTGCAGAACTAATCATACTTTCTATGGCAAAATGAACCCCCTTATTTTGTTCCTTTGTAAATTAAATGTTTTAAGTGTTACCACTTTATTCCAATCAAGATGGCTTCAGGTGTGCCATACTTTTGTCATAAGTAAGACTGTTAGCGCTCTAGTTGTGCGTTAGAACACTCTGGGACATTCTGTCATTGGGCTATACTTGGGCTACATCTGGGTGATATTTGGGCTACATTTGGGCTCTTTTGTCTCTGGTGGCCATCTTGGGAGATTTATTTGTTATGAAGTTTCCTAATTTCCTCATTTACTGCAGTCTCCTCAGTAGGAAATACTTTCAGTTTTTTACTTGGTTCCATCAAGAAGGCATTCAGATGTGTCACACATTTGCCATAAATTCTGAATGTTAGCACTCTAGTTGCTCATTAGATCACTGTAGTATAGCTACTGCTCACCAGGGATGTCTGCTGCTGGTATTCAAAGTGCATGTTTCAGTCTGCATGTCAGAATTATTTTATGACATAGAAGAGGATTTGAGAAGTCAAAATGTGCCCTAATTGTTCTTTCTGCAGCGCTAATCATAATTTCTATGGCAAAATGAACCCCCTCATTTTGTTCCTTTGTAAATTAAATGTTTTAAGTGTTACCACTTTATTCCAATCAAGATGACTTCAGGTGTGCCATACTTTTGTCATAAGTAAGACTGTTAGCGCTCTAGTTGTTCGTTAGAATACTCTGGGACATTCTGTCATTGGTCTATACTTGGGCTACATCTGGGTGATATTTGGGCTACATTTGGGCTCTTTTGTCTCTGGTGGCCATCTTGGGAGATTTATTTCTTATGATGTTTCCTAATTTCCTCATTTACTACAGTCTCCTCAGTAGGAAATACTTTCAGTTTTTTACTTTGATTCCATCAAGAAGGCATTCAGATGTGTCACAAATTTGCCATAAATTCAGAATGTTAGCACTCTAGTTTCTTATTAGATCACTGTAGTAAAGCTACTGCTGACCAGGGAAGTCTGCTGCTGGTTTTGAAAGTGCATGTTTCAGTCTGCATGTCAGAATTTTTTAATAAAATAGAAGAGGATTTGAGAAGTCACTCAAAATGTGCCCTAATTTTTCTTTCTGCAGCACTAATCATACTTTCTATGGCAAAATGACCCCCCTCATTTTGTTCCTTTTTAAATTAAATGTTTTAAGAATTACCACTTTATTCCAACCAAGATGGCTTCAGGTGTGCCATACGTTTGTCATAAGTAGGACTGTTAGCGCTCTAGTTGTTCTGTAGAACACTCTGGGAAGCTGCAGTAGAACACAAAGGAATCAACTGACAGTCTCTGCCCTTGTTGGATGTACATGTTTTACTGAGAATGTCAGACTTCATTCTCACATGACTGAGAAAGATAATGTGAATTTACAGAAAATATGCTCTCAGTTAGCTTATAGATCACCTTCCAAACCTCTGTGGGAAAAGCATGAGAAAATAGTTTTCTCTCAAACATGATTCATAATATCACAGCAGAAGGCTTTTTCACATGGTAAAATCACCATAGAACACACCACAATTCCTAAAATGAGTATGGTACCATCAACAAATGATTTATAATGTAACTAAAGTCTTAAAACCTTCTATTAACTGCAATGCTTTTTAATGAGGTGCTATCATGTATATTGGTCCCAAGATGGCTGCCAACACTTCTTGGATGAAGTGCTGACAGCCAATCAGATCTCACGATGAGATGTGTGGTTAGGCTCCGCCCAGATATATATGTGATTTTACTTTTGATTTTCTCAGGAACTACTGAACGGATTTACACCATTTAAGCAAAAGGCACATGCCTGACCTGAGGACTACCTCTTTGCCAAATTTCAAGTAATTCTGTTTAGCCGTTCAGGCTGTACCTTCGACTAAAGGTCCTATGGGAAAATGCATGGGGAAAACGCGTTTTGGGACCCCCCTTTTTTCTCAGCCCCCGCTTGACAAAACACCCCGAGACTTTCAGGGTAGGAGCTGAGCGGAGCGCCCCATTAGTTTTGAAAATTTCACGAAGATAAGTCAACCTGCGCCAAAGTTATTCAAAATAGAATTTTCAGATTTCCTATGGGAACTTGGTCCTAACTATAACTATCTACTGGCGACCGCCAGTAGATAATATATATATATACATATATATACATATATATATAAGATCGTCCCCGAGCGTGTCATGTGATCAAGCTCGCGGACGCGAGCGAAACGCGTCATGGTGGACACTATGTCCGATGAATGCAATGGATTTATATATACTTTTTGCCAAATAAATTGATGCCTGCACTTATTCCGGACTCCTGTTGGTTCCTATAAACCTGAGCAAATCGAAGAGGTCTCTGCCAGCGTCTTTTTCCACCTTTGGTTGCTAGTGGCGGTGCTGGACTAGTTTTATATATATATTCACTGAAAAGACCATAGGTTTCAGGCACGTTATAGTTAGAAATTAGCATTTAAAAAACCTTAGAAATTCACTGAAAAAACCATAGGTTTCAGGGACGTTATAGTTACTTGGACATTTGACTCATATAAAACCAGAGAAATTCGCCTTTTATAGTTAGTTGAACTAACTATAACTTGGACGCCCGCACTGCACTGGTGATGACGTCATATATTACATCACTCATGACATGGTCAGTGACATCACTCATGACATCACGGATGACATCTCAAATGACATCGCTGATGACATCACTGATGACATCATCCAGTGAATGTGTGTTTCTGTAAAGTTTAAATATTTTTCCTATATATCTATGCCAAGGTCTATTGAAGAATGAGTGGATGTAGAAGTGCCTGAATGGATTATTTAGTAGATGCATGACTGACTGTATAAGTCACTGATCGAACGTATGTTTCTGAATGCATGGGTTAGTGTCTAAACTGTGTGAATATCTATATTAGTCTCTCAGTTGGTGTGTAAGCAGGTGCATGGTTTGGTGAGTAGCTACATCAGTGTCTATATGGGTTATTGATTGATTGTATGAGTATCTGTATGGGTGTCTGAGTGTCTATGTGGGTGGGTGGGGGGTATCTGACTCTGTGCATACATATCTGAATGGCTGATTTACTGGTTGTATAGATTCAAAAGTGCATCTCGGAAGGGCTGTGTGGGTAGCCGACTGTGTGTACAGGTGTGTTGATTAGTGAATTGATGTCTCAGTTGTATATATGTGAGTATTCAACGGACAATAACATCCCAGCAATTACCCACTGGAGGGTCACCCACTGGAGGGTGCAAACAATAATGATATTGCTTCTTGCGAAACCACACATACCAGAATGCATCACTTTCGAATCCACCAGAGGAGGTCCAATGGGGGCCACCATTTAAAAGCCAGTGAATGAAGGAGTGGTTTACGAGGAGGCAGTAGCTGGACGATGCCTTTGAAAAAGTTCGGGAAGAATGAAACACGTCAGGCTGCATGTCCGGATGAAAAAGGAATAAAGAAGCATACAATTACCGACTTGCGAGTGCGCCTCCTTCCTTCCTTCTTGAGGAAATCTTTTAGATAAATTACGGCTTGGTCCTGCCGTTGGACGCACCACCCGACAAGAGCGCCATCACGCCCCGAAGTGGACCATATAGTTTTGCTGTCGAAAGACGAAAATGGGGAAATGGCTGCCACCTTGGACCGTCCGAGGTTGGGATCCAAGTCAGCCTTGAAAATGGGCTGCAAAGGAGTAAATCGGTAATGTGCTAGCATTCAACGGACAATAACATCCCAGCAATTACCCACTGGAGGGTCACCCACTGGAGGGTGCAAACAATAATGATATTGCTTCTTGCGAAACCACACATACCAGAATGCATCACTTTCGAATCCACCAGAGGAGGTCCAATGGGGGCCACCATTTAAAAGCCAGTGAATGAAGGAGTGGTTTACGAGGAGGCAGTAGCTGGACGATGCCTTTGAAAAAGTTCGGGAAGAATGAAACGCGTCAGGCTGCATGTCCGGATGAAAAAGGAATAAAGAAGCATACAATTACCGACTTGCGAGTGCGCCTCCTTCCTTCCTTCTTGAGGAAATCTTTTAGATAAATTACGGCTTGGTCCTGCCGTTGGACGCACCACCCGACAAGAGCGCCATCACGCCCCGAAGTGGACCATATAGTTTTGCTGTCGAAAGACGAAAATGGGGAAATGGCTGCCACCTTGGACCGTCCGAGGTTGGGATCCAAGTCAGCCTTGAAAATGGGCTGCAAAGGAGTAAATCGGTAATGTGCTAGCATTCAACGGACAATAACATCCCAGCAATTACCCACTGGAGGGTCACCCACTGGAGGGTGCAAACAATAATGATATTGCTTCTTGCGAAACCACACATACCAGAATGCATCACTTTCGAATCCACCAGAGGAGGTCCAATGGGGGCCACCATTTAAAAGCCAGTGAATGAAGGAGTGGTTTACGAGGAGGCAGTAGCTGGACGATGCCTTTGAAAAAGTTCGGGAAGAATGAAACGCGTCAGGCTGCATGTCCGGATGAAAAAGGAATAAAGAAGCATACAATTACCGACTTGCGAGTGCGCCTCCTTCCTTCCTTCTTGAGGAAATCTTTTAGATAAATTACGGCTTGGTCCTGCCGTTGGACGCACCACCCGACAAGAGCGCCATCACGCCCCGAAGTGGACCATATAGTTTTGCTGTCGAAAGACGAAAATGGGGAAATGGCTGCCACCTTGGACCGTCCGAGGTTGGGATCCAAGTCAGCCTTGAAAATGGGCTGCAAAGGAGTAAATCGGTAATGTGCTAGCATTCAACGGACAATAACATCCCAGCAATTACCCACTGGAGGGTCACCCACTGGAGGGTGCAAACAATAATGATATTGCTTCTTGCGAAACCACACATACCAGAATGCATCACTTTCGAATCCACCAGAGGAGGTCCAATGGGGGCCACCATTTAAAAGCCAGTGAATGAAGGAGTGGTTTACGAGGAGGCAGTAGCTGGACGATGCCTTTGAAAAAGTTCGGGAAGAATGAAACGCGTCAGGCTGCATGTCCGGATGAAAAAGGAATAAAGAAGTATACAATTACCGACTTGCGAGTGCGCCTCCTTCCTTCCTTCTTGAGGAAATCTTTTAGATAAATTACGGCTTGGTCCTGCCGTTGGACGCACCACCCGACAAGAGCGCCATCACGCCCCGAAGTGGACCATATAGTTTTGCTGTCGAAAGACGAAAATGGGGAAATGGCTGCCACCTTGGACCGTCCGAGGTTGGGATCCAAGTCAGCCTTGAAAATGGGCTGCAAAGGAGTAAATCGGTAATGTGCTAGCATTCAACGGACAATAACATCCCAGCAATTACCCACTGGAGGGTCACCCACTGGAGGGTGCAAACAATAATGATATTGCTTCTTGCGAAACCACACATACCAGAATGCATCACTTTCGAATCCACCAGAGGAGGTCCAATGGGGGCCACCATTTAAAAGCCAGTGAATGAAGGAGTGGTTTACGAGGAGGCAGTAGCTGGACGATGCCTTTGAAAAAGTTCGGGAAGAATGAAACGCGTCAGGCTGCATGTCCGGATGAAAAAGGAATAAAGAAGCATACAATTACCGACTTGCGAGTGCGCCTCCTTCCTTCCTTCTTGAGGAAATCTTTTAGATAAATTACGGCTTGGTCCTGCCGTTGGACGCACCACCCGACAAGAGCGCCATCACGCCCCGAAGTGGACCATATAGTTTTGCTGTCGAAAGACGAAAATGGGGAAATGGCTGCCACCTTGGACCGTCCGAGGTTGGGATCCAAGTCAGCCTTGAAAATGGGCTGCAAAGGAGTAAATCGGTAATGTGCTAGCATTCAACGGACAATAACATCCCAGCAATTACCCACTGGAGGGTCACCCACTGGAGGGTGCAAACAATAATGATATTGCTTCTTGCGAAACCACACATACCAGAATGCATCACTTTCGAATCCACCAGAGGAGGTCCAATGGGGGCCACCATTTAAAAGCCAGTGAATGAAGGAGTGGTTTACGAGGAGGCAGTAGCTGGACGATGCCTTTGAAAAAGTTCGGGAAGAATGAAACGCGTCAGGCTGCATGTCCGGATGAAAAAGGAATAAAGAAGCATACAATTACCGACTTGCGAGTGCGCCTCCTTCCTTCCTTCTTGAGGAAATCTTTTAGATAAATTACGGCTTGGTCCTGCCGTTGGACGCACCACCCGACAAGAGCGCCATCACGCCCCAAAGTGGACCATATAGTTTTGCTGTCGAAAGACGAAAATGGGGAAATGGCTGCCACCTTGGACCGTCCGAGGTTGGGATCCAAGTCAGCCTTGAAAATGGGCTGCAAAGGAGTAAATCGGTAATGTGCTAGCATTCAACGGACAATAACATCCCAGCAATTACCCACTGGAGGGTCACCCACTGGAGGGTGCAAACAATAATGATATTGCTTCTTGCGAAACCACACATACCAGAATGCATCACTTTCGAATCCACCAGAGGAGGTCCAATGGGGGCCACCATTTAAAAGCCAGTGAATGAAGGAGTGGTTTACGAGGAGGCAGTAGCTGGACGATGCCTTTGAAAAAGTTCGGGAAGAATGAAACGCGTCAGGCTGCATGTCCGGATGAAAAAGGAATAAAGAAGCATACAATTACCGACTTGCGAGTGCGCCTCCTTCCTTCCTTCTTGAGGAAATCTTTTAGATAAATTACGGCTTGGTCCTGCCGTTGGACGCACCACCCGACAAGAGCGCCATCACGCCCCGAAGTGGACCATATAGTTTTGCTGTCGAAAGACGAAAATGGGGAAATGGCTGCCACCTTGGACCGCCCGAGGTTGGGATCCAAGTCAGCCTTGAAAATGGGCTGCAAAGGAGTAAATCGGTAATGTGCTAGCATTCAACGGACAATAACATCCCAGCAATTACCCACTGGAGGGTCACCCACTGGAGGGTGCAAACAATAATGATATTGCTTCTTGCGAAACCACACATACCAGAATGCATTACTTTCGAATCCACCAGAGGAGGTCCAATGGGGGCCACCATTTAAAAGCCAGTGAATGAAGGAGTGGTTTACGAGGAGGCAGTAGCTGGACAATGCCTTTGAAAAAGTTCGGGAAGAATGAAACGCGTCAGGCTGCATGTCCGGATGAAAAAGGAATAAAGAAGCATACAATTACCGACTTGCGAGTGCGCCTCCTTCCTTCCTTCTTGAGGAAATCTTTTAGATAAATTACGGCTTGGTCCTGCCGTTGGACGCACCACCCGACAAGAGCGCCATCACGCCCCGAAGTGGACCATATAGTTTTGCTGTCGAAAGACGAAAATGGGGAAATGGCTGCCACCTTGGACCGTCCGAGGTTGGGATCCAAGTCAGCCTTGAAAATGGGCTGCAAAGGAGTAAATCGGTAATGTGCTAGCATTCAACGGACAATAACATCCCAGCAATTACCCACTGGAGGGTCACCCACTGGAGGGTGCAAACAATAATGATATTGCTTCTTGCGAAACCACACATACCAGAATGCATCACTTTCGAATCCACCAGAGGAGGTCCAATGGGGGCCACCATTTAAAAGCCAGTGAATGAAGGAGTGGTTTACGAGGAGGCAGTAGCTGGACGATGCCTTTGAAAAAGTTCGGGAAGAATGAAACGCGTCAGGCTGCATGTCCGGATGAAAAAGGAATAAAGAAGCATACAATTACCGACTTGCGAGTGCGCCTCCTTCCTTCCTTCTTGAGGAAATCTTTTAGATATGTGAGTAACTATATATGTTTTTAGACAGTATATGTGAGTGTTGGGGTGTATAATCGACTATACGTGAGAGACACTGATTGCAAGAGTGTCTACATACATGAATGTGTACTTGTATTAGTGATTGTATAAGAGAGTAAGTATGTGTTAGTATCAATGTAAATGAGGGAGGTGGTGTATGTATAAATAAGTCAGGTGGTGTGTATATATCTGCATAGCTGAGTACATGGGTGTGTGATTGATTTTTGGTATGACTGAGTAGATGTGTGAGTAACTCTATGGATCCGTAGCACTGTGTGAATGTATGTATAGGTGTATGAGTGGATATTATACTGATGTAATGATGGGTGACAGCATGAATGAGTGACTGTATGAGTGTATGTCTAGCTCACAATATATAGATAGAAATCAGTGGATGGGTATCTAGTATCTGCTATTGGTGTGTCTATGGTTTCGAAAATGGTAGTCTGTATTTTAGAGTACGTGTTTCAAAGGTTATATTAGAGTGTGAGGAGGTGTGTCAGACTATCACGTTGATGATGCCATCAGTGAAGTCATCAGAAATGTCACTTGAGATGTCATGAGTGATGTCATGAGTGATGTCACTGACCATGTCATGAGTGATGTAATATGTGACGTTATCACCAGTGCATTGCAGGTGCGCAAGTTATAGTTAGCTCAACTAACTATAACGGGCGAATTTCTCTGGTTTTATATGTCCAAGTAACTATAACGTCCCTGAAACCTATGTTTTTTTCAGTGAATTTCTAAGGTTTTTTAAATGCTAATTTCTAACTATAACGTGCCTGAAACCTATGTTTTTTTCAGTGAATTTCAAAGGTTTTTTAAATGCTAATTTCTAATGTTCATAAAACCTATGTTTTTCTCAGTAATTTTGAAATAAATGTGATATTTTGTAACTTTAATATCCTTAAAATTGTTTTTGTATTTTTTTTATTTATTATTTAATGTCGTCTTGTTTTTTAAATATTAAACAACTACAAACAGTATGAAAGGGAGCCCAGCCCAGAGCCACATCTGAAGACCAGCACATGTCATAGACCTACTGATCAAGCAGCTCCGAAACCCAAGAACGCCACAACACCCACCACCACCCCCAGGACCACCCCCCCTACCACCGAGGCAATGCAGAACAAGATAGCAAACTTTCCGAAAATGGCATGGCCCCTCAGCCACACAATAGCTGAATATTGGGACAGGTGTGAACAAACTATATGTGAAGGAAGCAATTCACCCATGAATAACAATGTACACAATGCAAAGTGTAGCGGTGATGTGCTGGACACATCTCAGTATGCAGAACACACACGTCTCCATGTGCACAAATACTACTGGTGCTTGTATTGTTGTGGACAGTGGACCCAACCATGTTACGTCAAACACTAGGGACGATCTCAGACATGTAGCTGTATCGTCCCCCCTGTAATCATAGGCGTAACCGGAGTGGGCTGGTATGACGTATGTCACTTCAGCGTAGGAGTGTGAATAAATAGGCCGGGGCTCTGGACGTGGTTCACTTGTGAACTGTGAAGACCAACGACTGTGCCAGAGCGGCGGGTCTCACCCTGCCATGAGGCTGTCACCATGACCGCGGGTCTCCTCGACATAGGCCCCCTGCGGACCCAGCGGCACAGCACCGCAGTCTGTACAGACTACTGCCTTCGATCTACACTGCAGACAGCAGGCCTTACAATTCAGATGGAGTAGCGATTGCAGATGACGCAGTGCAGTACGCAAGATACATTGCTACCAGTGCGGCCCTCTCAGACAATGCATCATCGCAGGGTGCGCGCACGCTGAGTACTTCAGATGCCACTAACTCAGTCCACCACAAGTCATCGCCAGGTGGCCTTACTGGAGCAGAATTCAATAGACAAAAGACATTGGTCCGAGTGCGGCCCTCCCAGACAACGCATCATCGCAGGGTACGTACACGCTGAGCGTCAAAGGTACTACTAACTCAGTGCACCACAAGACATCGACACGTCGCTTTACTGAGCCAGAATTCAATAGACAAAAGGCATTGGTCCGAGTGCGGCCCTCCCGGACAACGCATCATCGCAGGGTATGTACACGCTGAGCGCCAAAGGTACTACTAACTCAGTGCACCACAAGACATCGACACGTCGCCTTACTGAGGCAGAATTCAATCGACAAAAGACATTGCTCCCAGTGCAGCCCTCCCGGACAACGCATCATCGCAGGGGACGTACACGCTGAGCGCCAAAGGTACTACTAACTCAGTGCACCACAAGACATCGACACGTCGCCTTACTGAGGCAGAATTCAATTGACAACAGACAATGCTCCCAGTGCAGCCCTCCCGGACAACGCATCATCGCAGGGTACGTACACGCTGAGCGCCAAAGGTACTACTAACTCAGTGCACCATAAGTCATCACATGGAAGAGTGAACAGTTTTATGTCAGCAGTGAGGCATACTATCACTCGAAAATCACCCAAAAATACTTATAATATAAAAAGAACAGAAGAATCGAAGTACATTAATGATTACAGTCCAGTAATTTTGAAGATGTGGAATGCAAATATGGACATACAATATGTTGCAGATAACTCAATTACTATTCCTCGCATACTATCCAAATAGAGGTCCATACCTGGAAAACATATGTCTATATGAAATACTGCAACATTATAGTTTTATAAAAACTGTTACAGAAAAAATAAGGGAAATATGCTGCAATTGGATCTGATGGATGTTTCTTAAAGAATGCCAAAGGAAATTTGATTAATCACAGGAAATTAAGTTGTGATACTCCAGATAAGAGAGAGTTTTTTCTATTTAGCTCTTCTCCAACTCTTCAAACCTTGGAGGACTGAAATGGAATTACTTGGAGATTTTGACTGCTATGAGGATTCTTTCAAAGCATGTAAAACACTGCTACCAGTGAGGCCCGCCCGGTCCATGCATCATCGCAGGGTGCGTACACGCAGGTGCCACTAACTCACTGCACCACAAGTTGTCCCCAGGTGGACTTATTCAGGCAGAATTAAACCAAGCCACAACACATGGTGCCACTAACCCTGTTCAACACAAGCCGGAGACAAGTGGTGCCACTAACCCTGTTCAACACAAGCCGAACATTCCCACATGTGGAACTGTGTTCTGAGTCCTGAATGGCAGTGACCCCAAGTCCATGGCAGTGACCACAGCACCAGACTCCCTTTGATTAGTTAGGCATATTTCCATATGCAAGGCCGGCAAAACGTGATGCCACCAACCCTGTAGAACACAAGGTGCGACACGTAGTGCCACTAACCCTGTTCAACACAAGCTGATCCCACAAGTGTAACTGTGTCCTGAATCCTGAATGGGAGTGACCCCAAGTCCGTGGCAGCTACCACAGCAGCATACTCCCTTTGATCAGTTAGGCATATTTTCATATGGAAGGACAGTGACACGTGGTGCCACTAACCCTGTTCAACACAAGCCGATCCCACATGTGTAACTGTGTTCTGAGTCCTGAATGGCAGTGACCCCAGGTCCGTGGCAGCGACCAAAGCAGCATACTCCCTTTGATCAGTTAGGCATATTTCCATATGCAAGACCGGCGACACGTGGTGCCACTAACCCTGTTCAACACTAGCCGATCCCACATGTGTAACTGTGTCCTGAGTCCGGAATGGCAGTGACCCCAAGTCCGTGGCAGCGACCACAGCAGCATACTCCCTTTGATCAGTTAGGCATATTTCCATACGCAAGGCCAGCGACACGTGGTGCCACTAACCCTGTTCAACACAAGCCAATGCCACATGTGTAACTGTGTCCTGAGTCCTGAATGGTAGAGACCCCAAGTCCGTGGCAGCGACCACAGCAGCATACTCCCTTTGAGCAGTTAGGCATATTTCCATATGCAAGGCCAGCGACACGTGGTGCCACTAACTCTGTTCAACACAAGCCGATCCCACATGTGTAACTGTGTCCTGAGTCCTGAATGGCAGTGACCCCAAGTCCGTGGCAGCATACTCCCTTTGATCAGTTAGGCATATTTCCATATGCAAGGCCGGCGACACGTGATGTCACTAACCCTGTTCAACACAAGCTGATCCCACATGTGTAACTGTGTCCTGAGTCCTGAATGGCAGTGACCCCAAGTCCATGGCAGCGACCACAGCAGCATACTCCCTTTGATCAGTTAGGCATATTTCCATATGCAAGGCTAGCGACAAGTGGTGCCACTAACCCTGTTCAACACAGACCGATCCCACATGTGTAACTGTGTGCTAAAGCCTGAATGGCAGTGACCCCAAGTCCGTGGCAGCGACCACAGCAGCATACTCCCTTTGATCAGTTAGGCATATTTCCATATGCAAGGCCGGCGACACGTGGTGCCACTAACCCTGTTCAACACAAGCCGATCCCACATGTGTAACTGTGTCCCGAGTCCTGGATCGCAGTGACCCCAAGTCTGTGGCAGCGACCACCAACCTATGCATGTGGCTGTGGGCCCTTGTTCACCGCTACCTCTGGCCTACACTGCGGTCAGCTGGACTCCCAATTCAGATACAGTCGCGATTGCAGATGACGCAGTAGGCAAGAGACATAGCTCCCACTGCGGCCCATCCGCACCAAGCAGCATCACAGCCTCATACACTTCGACAGTGTATTCTATACATATTTCATCTTTTCATGATACGCCTACACTGCGGTCAGTAGGGTTCACAATTAAAATTAAATCTTGATTCATTAATCACAGAGTCCACTAGGCAAGTAACTATCACAGGCCGAAAACCTACATAATATCCTTTTAGTATCCTTGCTTCAAGAACTTTTTTTATATCAGTTATAGCTTTAGTACAATCAACAAATTCATCTTCAAGTGCCAACAAACACTCAATAACATTCTACACTGCGGGCAACAGAGCTCGCAATTCAAATTTTTGACACGTGGTGCCACTAACCCTGTTCAACACAAGCTGCGGCATGTGGTGCCACTAACCCTGTTCTACACAAGCCGATCCCACATGTGCAACTGTGTCCTGAGTCCTGAATGGCAGTGACCCCAACTTCGTTGCAGCGACCACAGCACCAGGCTCCCTTTGATCAGTCAGGCATATTTCCATATGCAAGGCCAGCGACACGTGGTGCCACTAACCCTGTACAACACAAAGCGCGACACTTGGTGCCACTAACCCTGTTCAATACAATCCGATCCCACATGTTGAACTGTGTCCTGAGTCCTGAATGACAGTAACCCCAACTTCGTGGCAGCGAGCACAGCATCAGACTCCCTTCAGTTTTATTTGTTGTTGTTTTGTTTAAATAAAATGTTTTATATGTAAATCTATACATGACTAAGATTCTTGTTTGTCCAACCGCACAGGGATAATTCTGGGCCCAAGAAGGTTGTTGGGGGTATGTTGGTAATATGGGAAGAGGGTGCATTACCTGCTGATGTGGGGCGAGGCAGCGTGAAAGGGGTATCTCTCACAGAAAGAACTCCGGTATGTTTTCAGAAATGCCTCGGACAGATGCCAGCTGACGGACTGAATCACAAAATGGCTTTTCAATGCTTATGTAGTGTGACTTATAAACAGTTCACACCCAGGCTCGCTGAGGGACAACTGCGGCCCGTCCGGTCGACTCACAGACGCAGTGCTATGAGCCATTTGCTCCCAAAGGAACAGCAGCGTAGTAGCTCGCAGAGGTTCAGGCACAGCAGCGTACTAGCTCGCAAAGGTAGAGAGCTGCGAGCCAACGGACTGGCTTCTAACGCTATAGCTGCAAAGTGGTGATGTTGAGAAGAGGGAGCGTGAAAGGGTTATCTCGCACAGACAGAGCTCCGGTATATTAAATTGCCCCCGGGACCTTTCTTTTATATTTGCACTCGATGCAAGAAAGCACGCTTTCTGGACCATGGCCTTTCTCCCTACCAAATTTGGCGTAATTCCGTTCAGCAGTTTGACCTGTAGCCTTGTCTAAAGTTTCCTATGGAAAATCCATTGAGAAAACACGTTTTCACACCCCCACACAGCTACCTGACGCAGGCGTACTCGCTGTTGGTGTGCAGGTCAGTGCTCTAGTTGTCAACATGTCACGGCCATTCCCTGAGGGCAGGTTTGAACACACCACACCCATCCGGCACATGCGTCACAGGCCATGTGACCACGCAAATATAGTGCATCAACAACGTCATATCCTTTATTGCCGGTGGTGACTGGATGGCGGACGCTCCATGGGTCTGAATCATAAAGAGTCCATGAAGAGTTGTGCAGAGGGTTAGTCGCACCCTGAGCTATAGTATAGCCGTCAGGGGCCTACTACCACGTTGCGTGGACTTGACTTGCACAGTGTTAGTCAGACCCTAAGTTTTATGGCCGTCAGCGGCCTACCACCACGTGGCGCTGACTTGTGTTGCACAGGGTTAGCGGCAGTAAAAACTGATGTGGTCTCCGCCATTCATGACTCAGGACTCAGCGACACCTGTGAGATCTGCCGGGCCTCGGAGAAGCTGTTGTGGTCTCTGCCATTCATGACTCAGGATTTAGCGACATCTGTGAGATCTGCCGGGCTGCGGAGCTTTGATGGGCACGTGGAGTGCCTACTTGTAGACACTCCGGTGGCAGCAGGTAATTATTTTGGTCATGGACGCGCAGGGGCGGCAGTATATCTCTCTCTCTCTCTCTCTCTCTCTCTCTCTCTCTCTCTCTCTCTCTCTCTCTCTCTCTCTCTCTCTCTCTCTCTCTCTCTTCCCTCTCTTCACTCTCTCTCTCACTCTCTTCCTTCCTTTCCTTCTCTTTCTCTATCTCCCTTCTCCCTTTCTCACTTCCTCTCTTTTTCTCTCTGGCTTTTTTTTCCTTCTCTGTGTCTCACTCCTTTGATATGCGCATTTTCCAGGCTGTGTCGTCGACATTCATGGTCCTGACAGGAGTCTTACGCCTTGTTATTTTGTGTTCATTTTGTTAAATTTACTTTATCCTTTATATATACGTTTAGGAAAAAATAAAGTTTGAAAAAAAAATTCAATAAAGTTTTTGGTTGTTACTTACGTGCTGTGTGACTCTTTCTCGTTCTTATTACTGTTATTTGGTGATGCCCGCCATGGTGTTAAATTTTGGGGCAGTTATCGCGGGAATACTGCTGTTGTCTGCAGTTTGCACCAGCTTCTGAATAGTGTGTTAGATTTATCTCAACTGTAGTTGCATTAAAGTGCTGATAATGAGATGCAGAGTAGGCGTTCCCGTGCAAAAACACACGAGGTGCACCTTTGAAATTTATTCTAAATACTAAAATCCTGTATTGAATTGCACTGTGGTAGTGGGTGCATTTACAGTGTACACACAAAATCAATGAAGATATCTAATTGTATTTATATTGATTGAGAATAGTGGGTCAGGTGCTGGATCTTGACGGGATACACTGCCCAGTTCATTTATTTTTCTGTATACGAAAAAACCACATCACAACTTTCACAACGAAAGGCAAAAACTGCGAGTCGCGTTAGCACCAGAGATTTTACACCTGCTTTCTGCTGGTGTTAAGTAGGACGACTACCTGCAGCATGAAAAGGAACACAGCCAAGAGCCACACCTGAACACCCACAGGTACCATGGAGTCAATGAGCATGATACACGGATACCCATGAGGGCCATAATACTCATCGCAACAACCCCTGGACCACCAACGCCCCCCGAACCCGCATCTGAGCAAGTATGTCATTGTGGTCATTGTGTTAGCATGATAGGCACGGGCCCTGCAACATTACAGTGTGCTGTCTTCCGTCGACGTTACCATGTCACCTCAGAGTTGGTAGTAAGCCTGTAAATGTAGCTACGCACGCATCCTCCTGCATGCACAAGTGGCAAAGGGAACGGTGTGTCTCACACATGTCCATGTGCAAGAAGTGCGGTAGGTGTGTCTTTGTGTTCTGCTGTGGCCGCCACAAGGGCTGCAGCAGTCAATGTTGTAAAGTGGCATGCACCACCTCCAAACGGCAGTGTCAAGGTGTGATTGGAATGCCGCAGGACATGCGCGAATAGGCATCACAAAGGTGTGCCGTAGGAGTGCACGGGATACAACAGCGCAGCGCACAAAAGTGTGGGGGCTCGTGGGAGGGAGGAGCAGCTGTTTGGCAACGTAACACACAATGAACCCGCCCATGTGCCACGTGTTGGGCATCTCATCCATGATGACCAGTGTCGCAGACATCCCACAGCACCCACAACCGGCCTTTGTACACATCCTGTATGAATGCACCTGGAGAAGTTACTGTAAGGATCAAAGGTTCTTTGTCTGAGCTATCTTGCACTAATACATCTGCTGCTCCGAGAAGGAACTTGCAAGTGGCCAGCCCCCTCTGACAGATAGAATAATATTTGCATCTGTATTCCACACTACCCACTGCCAGATTTGAGAACGAGTGGACATCCCACACTCAAAAGTCCGGTACTCCCACCACAACCCTGCCCTGCACACATTGCACACCGACCCGGCTCATTGCACCAAGCTGTACCATTTCATCCACAAGACTGGCACACGGCAAGCCAGTGCAGCGACAAGCAGAGCTACTGACGCATAGCAGGGCATCCCGAACACATGGTCGACTCCATTCACGTCCATCTATACCTTGTACGTCTGCCGCATGTCCTGGGTGCACTGCCTTTGCAAGTGCTGAGGATTACTTACCAGCACCATATACAAGTTACCGTGTTCCAAACAAAACTTCCTCCTACTGCGTATAAAATAATGCTGACACTACTTGGACAGGTGTGGCACAGCGCCCAGAGCACATGACTTCACAGCATAGGACACACAGTTTGGGCTCATGGTTTCATCCCCGAGTACAGCAGCAGCTCAATTTAGCAGCATGACACCCTAGGCAATACCTCACTTAATTTCCGTACCCCGCATTTTCAGACTGGTAGAGGTCAGTAGCTCAGCGCCTTCATCCCCGAGTACGGCAGCAGCTCAGCGTACACCCCCAGTGCCATCAGACCCGTACCACTGAGTAGTTTGCACTTTACAAATACCAAATTGATTTGATACGCACACATTTACCTTCGCACTCACTGTATAACACCCCTAACCACCATACACAACTTAAAATGTTCGAAACGAAAGTTCCTCCGAGTAGGTATAACTACATGCTGGCACTACTTGCACAGATGTGGCACAGCGGCCAGAGCACATGACTTCACAGCATATGACACACAGTTTGGACTCACGCTTTCATCCCCGAGTCCGGCAGCAGCTCAGCTTAGCAGCATGAGACTCTAGACAATACCTCACATATTTTTCGTACCCCAGCGCTTTCAGACCAGTAGGGGTCAGTAGTTTGTCCTAGTAGGTATAAACACATGCTGACACTACTTCCACAGGTGTGGTGCAACGGAGAGGGCACATGACTTCACAGCATAAGTCACACAGTTTGGGCTCACGCTTTAATCCCCGAGTCCCGCAGCAGCTCAACTTAGCAGCATCTGACTCTAGGCAATACCTCACTTAGGGGCATATGTATCAACATCTCCATTTGCGATTCTCAAATAGCGATTTTTAAAGAATCGCTATTTGAGAATTGCAAAACGGGATGTATTTAAAAATTTGCAAAACTTTTGCGATTTCTTAAAATTCCTTAATTGCGATTAGCAAATTGCGAAATCGCAATTAAGGAATACCTTCCCATTCATTTCTATGGGCCAGGAGACCCATAGGAATGAATGGGAAGTAATTCTCAAATTGCGATTCGCAATTTGCTAATCGCAATTTGAGAATAATTTCAAAGGTGCAAGGGTGTCATGATGACACCCTGATGCACCCCTGAAATGAGCATGTGTGTGCATATGGCGCACATACATGCCCTAAGGGCATGTATGTGCGCCACGTGGCACTTTGTAGAATTCCAAAAAGTGAATTTTTAACAGAAATCGCAAATTACCACTAACTAGAAGTTGGTGGTAATTTGCGATTACTTAAGGATAATTCGCAATGATGTGGTGCGTGTTACATATCATTTAAGAAATCGCAATTTGCGATTTCTTAAATGCTTATGCAAAATGAAGAAATCGCTAAATTAGTGATTCCTTAAATTTGCGATGAGAATTTGCTCATACATCCCGTTTAGCGAATTTTTAATCGCAAACGCTGTTTTTTGCGAATCGCAGCGTTTGCGATTAAAAATTTGGTTGATACATATGCCCCTTAATTTCCATAGCCCAGCACTTTCAGACCGGTAGGGATGAGTAGTTAGCTGTGCACCCCTGTATAGCACACCCTAAACACCCCACAGAGGTTACAGTGCTCCTACCCTCCTCTTTCCTACTTTTTTGGCCCTTTTTCCCCTTACTTGCTTCAACAGAATCACAAAATGGCTGCCAGAACTTCCTAGTTGCAACCGCTCGCAGCCAATAAGCAGCAAGCTCGTGCTCGTAACGCCTCAGCCAATCAGATGGCAGAAGTCCCAAATATCGATATCTGTAAATTTTGATGTTTCTCTAAAACTACTGAATGGATTTACACCAAATAAACAAAAACGTGCTTTCTAGACTAAGACCCTTCTCCCTGCCAAATTTGGGGTAATTCCGTTCACCCGTTTGACCTGTAGCCTTGTCTACAGTTTCCTATGGAAATTGCATGGAGAAAACACGTTTTGGGACCTCCCTTTTTTCTCGGCCCCCCCTTAATGAATCACGCCCAACCTTTCAACATAGGAGCTGATATGAACAAAGAATTAGTTTGGAAAATTTCATGAAGATTCATCAAACGACGCCAAAGTTATAAGCAAAACAAAAAATGCTCTTCCTATGGAAACTTGGTCCTAACTGTAACTACCTACTGGCGACCGCCAGTAGGTAATATATATATATATATATATATATAGATATAGATATATATCCATGCATTTAAAGTACAAATGCACTCCCTCCAGGAATAAAAAGCCGCTTCAGAGTTAATCACTCGCAGGAGATTTATTCAAAAGCACCAGCCATGGGTGATTTTTCTGGCTGGTGCTTTTGAATAAATCTCCTGCGAGTGATTAACTCTGAAGCGGCTGTTTATTCCTGGAGGGAGTGCATTTGTACTTTAAGTGCATGTTGGGCAACCTCGGACCCAAAGCTGCACCGATGCGCAATGTGTCCCGGCAATTTCGATGAAGTGCAAAGTTTATATATATATATATATTCACTGAAAAAAACATAGGTTTCACACACGTTATAGTTAGGAATTAGCATTTAAAAAACCTTGCAAATTCACTTAAAAAACCATAGGTTTCACACATGTTATAGTTAGGTGGATATTTCACTCATAAAAAACCAATGAAATTCCCCCGTTATAGTTACTTCAGATAACTATAACTCGCGCGCCCGCAATCCTCTGCTCATGACATCACATATTACATCACTCATGACATGGTCAGTGGCATCTCTTTTGACATCACTGATGACATCTTCCTTGTGATAGAGTGGCGGTCGCGCGAGTTATAGTTTTTTCTCGGCCCCCGCTTGACGAATCCCCCCGAGACTTTCAGGGTAGGAGCTGAGCGGAGCGCCCCATTAGTTTTGAAAATTTCGCGAAGATTCGTCAACCGGCGCCAAAGTTATTCAAAATAGAATTTTGAGATTTCCTATGGAGACACGGTCCTGACTATAACTATCTATTGGCGACCGCCAGTAGATAATATATATATTTATATATATATATATATTGCATTATTATATTTTATGTTTTATAAGTCTGGCTGATCTTTATTTTTTCTGTCATAATTTTGTTATATTGTACCTACACCACCTCCCTTAAGGTCGACTGTAACTGCTCACCCGCATCTAAACTGAGGATCAAGAAGCCTTCAGGTTCAATTCGTATGTTGGCGGAAATGGAACTCTGTTGCAACGGCGACTGAGTTCCCTCCCCACCAACATATGGGCACAAACGCCCAATTTATTTTTGGGCTGACCATCAGTTTGGCCACGGCGAAGACTACTCCTTCACTGCCGGGGCCAAACTTCTCTGATGGCGCTGAGAAGTAAGGGCCGTTGGAGAAATGTCTGCATGCCCGCCCGCCGAATTTAAATGGGCAGACATGTATGTAGCCAGTTCTTTACTGACCATCACAGCTAGACAAACCTTGGCAATTAGGGACAGTAAAATGTAAATGATGCTACCTCCGTTATGGGAGTTGACTTCGGTGATGATGGGAGCGTTATTATTATTATTATTTTTGGAGAAAATCCACTTTTGGGATTTTCTTTTTCAAAATCAAAAAATAAAACTGTTTGGTGCAACGAGATGCATTGACAGGAACCGCTGTGATGAGAGTTTCTGCCAAAGCTTTATAAATTCGACCACCAAAATATAAATCAGTCCCTTTGTGAGGCCAGCTATCTATTACAAACCCAATACCTGGAACCTGGCTGGGACTTCTTGGCACTTGTTCAGCACTTGTTGGCCCCTGCAACTGAAAAATGGACAGCACTTCAAGAGCGTGGGCAGTAAAGCGGCATCATACCCTGATTGCTGATTTTCTCCAAGAGCATATCCAGAAATAAGAGCATATGTTCAATAGTCCCTTCTAAATAATCGATGTAATAGCCTATTTATTTACGTTAAATGTTAAAACCCGCATCCTAGTGACAAGAATATTGTTCAGTGGGTCACTTTGAAATGAAAGGCATCAATCATATCATCAAGAACCCATATTTTACATGTTTGAGTGACTCTGATACAGTTACACATGCAATGACATTCATATTACGAACAATACCTTGATCGATAACAAGCTAGCACTGCTAAAACACTCAATAAGCTACACGGAAAGCCACCGTCAGTGTGCGATGATGGGAAAGCAATTCATCAAGCTGAAAATGTAGGGCTTTGTTGTTCAGGAGCCTTTCAAATGAGTAATTCCTCTGCCCAGTGAGACGGGATCACAAAAAGCCCATCTGGAGTTCTCCGAATTACCATCAGCTGTTTGTTCATCAGTGAGCTGCGCACGCGCCCGCATTTCCGACAGAGCAAAGAAAGTCAAAACCGACGGAAGACCAGAAACAGACAGATCTCGTCCTTGCCTGCCGCATCAAAGCGCGGAGCCTGGAGTCCTGGAGGAGGGCGGCGAATCGCAATGAAACTTTCTAGGATGAAGCCCTGCTGGCACGCTATTATGTGTACTTTTCCTTTGTGTTTGCCATTCACCTTTATGAGTAACTTTATCCTTTACCTTCATGTGAACGCTTATAGATAGGTGTATCTGTTACATTACATTTTGATTAGTATGGTTCGTGGAAAACACGTAATCAGCAGCTTGTCTATAACTGTGAAAGACAAAAGGTGATGGGTGGAATGCTTAAATTAATCTCAGCCGCAGGTACTTCTTCTGTACCACATTCCAATCCATTGTTTTTGCCCTCTATGCTACTTAGACAAGACAAGCCTTTTTGAAAATTTGTCTTGACTGTGCTCAAATGAGAAGAGTCCATGCCGAACAGCCCGGCCAGGACCCCCCCAGGCGGGAATGCAGGCAACCCCAGACTTTTCCGCCTTTTGGGCCTCACCAGAGTGCTGCAGCTTAAGTACAATTGTAAGGTGTCTCTAAATTATTCATGTGAATTATAAATGTAGGGTATGTGTTTTGTGGAGAGTGTCTATGGTGCTTTCCACAGGCAAAAGTAGACACTAGAAGAAACATACATGAAACAACTGTAGATGACGGAATCTTCAAGGTGGCCGATCAGTATGTATATGTATATGTCTGGCCTGAGAGAACTGTTTGGAACATTAGAAACAAACAATTTAAATGTTTCCATCACCATGTTATCACCACACTGCTCTGCTACCCACACCACTGTATGACCACCATACACTACCACAATTCCACCCCCACTTACACCTGCTGACGCTACCATTCCCTTCAACACCACCATTAACCTCAAGCACCAAACGTCTGCAATGATAATCAACTCCCACCCACTGATTTGCATGTGTGCCAAAGGATGAATATTAGAAGACATATATTTGAGTCCTTTTCAATTACAGGTTTTGTGTACCAAGCACAGTATTTCGTAATCTGATGTGCTCTTCCACTTTATGGCAATGTAAAAAAGTCATCCTTGTGTAACATGGTCGTATATTGTAAGTGAATTGTAATTTGTAGATCAGAGATGAGGAAATTCCACCATAAAGGCTATTGTTACAGTCTTTCCATTTTCGTTAAAATGTTTGTAATTTTTCTTTTTACTATTAATTAAAATATTTTTTTATTGCCGAACAATTTTCAGTTTAAAAAAAATGTGTTTATATTTCTAAAACCATCTTTTTTTAATTTCAATTACTTGTAAATATGTTAATATACATTTATATTTCAGCTTTTATTAAATTTTTTAAAATATTTACATTTATATTGCTTTTGAAGGTTTCATTTTTAATTATTTTTATTTTGCTATTTCTTTGACTTTTTAATGTTATTTATTGTACAATATTAAAACATTGTTTTCCTTTTTTAGTGTTGATTATTTTGGTGTGTGAATAGTTAATCTAATCACCCCCAGGCACACATTCTTTTTATAATGTTGTTTATTTTTAATTGGAATTACCTCATTTTCCCTTCTTTACCTTCTTTCTCTTCCAACCCCACAGAATCCAACATTGCCCCAATGTTGTATTGTTTGCAGTGGGAATAGTTACTCTGCCCCCCTTAGAGTACAATTCTTTCCCCAATGTTTCTTGGGCATGATTACGAGTTTGGCAGACAGGGTTACCAACCCGTCTGCCAAATTACAATTCCATTATATCCTATGGAACTTGTAATTTGGCGGACGGGATAGCCATCTTGTTTGTGACGGAGTATCCCGTCCGCTGAACTCGGAATCAGGCCCTTATTTTGGAAATGCAATAGTGAATCTGCCCCATCAGGGTCCAACACTTTCCCCAATATCGTTTAATTTGCTTTGGGGATAGTGAATCTGACCACTTCAGATCCCTACACATCCACAAATGTTGTTTAGTTTGAAGTGGGACTTTGTAAATCTGACACCCCAAATATAAACACTTTCCCCAATGTAATTTGGACTGGATTTAGAAGAGTACATTTGCCTCCCCTTAGTATATGCATTTTCTCCAAAGTCAACTGGATTGAATTTAGAATGGTAACCTGCTTCCTCCACCAATAGATAAAAAGAGTGCTGGTAAATCTGACCCACTGCAATTATATGTTAATTCATGATATATTAAATCTATTAAAACATTGTTTGACATTTTCATACATTTAGAAGAAATGATTTTATATTTAAAAAATTTGAAAAATACTCTTGTAAGGATAGTGAATTCAGTTTTTATGTGGATGTTTACAAAAACAGTTGAAACATTTTTATTTTTTGTTTTTTTACCTGAAAATTAACATTGTTTAAAGAATAATTTCAAAATAAATTAATTCTAAATTATCTGAAATATGTATTTAAATGTATTGCAAGTTTTACATTGTTTAGATAATTCTAATTAAATTAATTTACTAATTTAAATTATATTATTCATCTTTTTATACTATATATTTTATATTTTTGCTTATGCTTTGTGTATGCTAATGTTAACATTATTGTAATCTATATTTTTGTATTAAATATGTTTTAACTTTAGATATTTTTGTAGAATGATATTTTGGAATCAATAGTTTTGGTATTTTTCACTATGAGTATAGGATTCATAATATTTTGGTAGTCAGTATTTTGACCTTGATATTTTGGTAGGTCATTATTTTTGTTGTCAATATTTGGGACTACAATCATTTATGTCCATTAGTTTAGGTAGGGGCGAGAATTAGTTGCATGAATCCATTTACATCTCAGCATGTCATCATCCTTCTACTTTCATACAATCATCCAATAGCACAACACCACCACCCTAGCTCTATCCAGTACCACTTAACACCTAACAGTAAAAACACTACCATCCACAACACAGCACTAGCACCCACACAGCAATACTATCACCCAATAGCACTACTACCCCATACCAACATACTGCCACTTCAAAATATCATGCTGCAAAACAAATTATCATACTACACCACAGTATAAGAACCCCCCAGCAGTTCACTATAATCAGATCACTGCACTGTTGCAACAACAGTCGTGCAACTTCTTACCATTACACTACTACCTAGTGGCAATAAACCAAAGATTCTTAAAACTGTATTACTGATCACAGCTATCCCACCACTTCCCTACATTACCACCCCCCCCCCCATGCACAGCAGGATCAATCCCAGAACTGCTCTAGTACAGTAGTAATGAACTTCCACCAGACACAACCATATTACCACCTCATACCTCTATAGTAGCAAAATCTATCACTATACGGCAAACTCATCACAGTGCACACTACTACTTCAATATTACACTACCACCATCACCACCACTGAAACAGAAAATAGATAGTGTGCACCCACCAACGGAGTTCCTGTCTGGCCGAAGCAGGTGGAGAAGCGGGTCTTGAGAAAGCACCAAAGTGCAACCCCTACTCGGACCCCTCCAGGGACTCATGGAATTTGCTTTCCAGAAACTGAAAGTACAAACTTAGAGGAAATCCTCCTCTTACAGTTAACGCACCTTAGCGAGTGCTTCACCTAGGAACGCATATACTATATATAGCTCCTTTTAATTCACTTCTCACACATAGGTCCTGAAGAAAGCCAGATTTAACACGAGGCCTGGCTGAAACTAGTTGACCACACCGGATGTGGGAGACCATAAGTCTCTCTGACCACGTCCACTAGCCTTGTTTTAATACTGCCAAGGGCCCACAAATAAATTATCCTTTTGATACTGGGACCCTTGGGACAGTTTTTAAACCTCACTCTTAACACCATCACTGCACACTCACCTAACACTGCCCGCTCCGCTGTAAACAGACGTCGCAGCACACCAGGGGCACACTTGGTGCCTTGGGTGGGGCCTGATGATGAAGCATGTCACCAACTAGGTTTGTGGGTGAGGGCCTTCATAAAAACTAATATGTTTTTTTGACACACACAACATAAGCGTCATTAGTATAGCTAGCTCTTTTTAGTTATTACCTACATTCTACGGGGAAGTGAACCAACTACCTCAGTTCCTCACTCTCCTTCTAGATATATATCATTATCAGCTACATTCAATGCCAGTCTGACGTCCTACTTCTTACAGTACTATGACAAGTATATAGGAAATTATATTTTCCCTCTGATCCAGTGTTTGTCTACTGCCACTCACGGCTATGGGAGCCCAGAGTTGTAACAGGTAAAACTCTAAATTTTGAGCCTTCAGTTCTCTGAGTCTGACATTCCACTCTTCTTATGTGATGCAGCTGGTGCTGTGGTATCTGAGTCAAAGTAGAATAACTTTGCCACATGCAAAGTCTGGTGAAGTGTAGAAACTGCACCCAACTTTACCTGAATTCATGGGTAATATTATCCTGTGCCACAGGAAACCACTTTCACCGAACATCCCTGTACTAGCACCCCACATCACAATGGCCCTACCGTCCCATAACACCACACAACCACTCCATGATTTATAGGTTGGTGTATGTGAATAACTATTTTGGTGACATGAGTGAGGTTCAGATGTGTGCTTCAATCATTTCACTTTGCCCTGTGGCTGCACTTAAGTACAATGTGAAGTAGAGCGATGTGTGAGAGATAGAACTACATTTGTACATACTTACTGTCATTATTGTAAGAAGCTATCCCTATGACGTTTCTTGGTGAGATGGTGGGAGTAAGTAGGCTGAATGTAAAAGGGAATGTTGAGACAATGGAAAGCTCCAGTCATCTAAGGGCAACCTTAGAAATGGTGAGTAGCATCCTAAGAAGAGTGTGCAGATTCAACCCAAAAGTGACATATTTTCCAGTGAGCTACGTAACAACTAGCAATATACTGGGGGTGCAACTACCACTCAGGTAAGGTAGGAGTCTTTTGATGCCCCCGAGCATGGGTAGGTGGGTAATAAATGCTAGCTAGGCCTTTCAGTAATACATTTCTTTGGTATTCATCAGTCTCAGTTGGCAAGCAGCCAACTGTAGGCTGCAACTTCACCACCATCCATTAGGAGAGTATGGTAACTCAGCTACAGGTAAACTCCTTCGCAGGCCCTGCTTCCTACTGCGAATAAGGAGATAATTTACATTCCACCGAGGAACAGATCAGGACCAACTGATAGCACTATGGGGCTCACAGGGTCTTCACTCTTAAATGAGTCACTGCTCCATTCCCAGGAGTGGCGAGGTTGTGATTCAAGCAAATTAACAGGGCCCACTCTTAAAGGACAGTGTGATCCAGCCATGGGTGGTGAGGCTGAATCCAAAGGGTTATCCTTCTATTGAATCCACCCTGGAGTGGTAATCCTGTGAATGGCTTCATTTAGGTTCAGAATGAGAAGGAGCAGCCGATGTAGCGGGGGCACTGAATTGTTCAATTTCTGTTGCCATTGTTAAAGCCCTCGAACAACTAGCTGGGTCTGTCTCAAAAGTGGGTGGCGAAGGTAGGTCTGAAATTAATGAGAAGTGTTGCGAGAATCAAGTGTTGCCAAAGGAATGATGCAACCTAGGAAAGAGAAATTGTATGTAGTACATCTTGGTACGTTACACATGACTGGAAAGTCAATGCCGTCAGCAATCACCAAGTTGTGGTATTACGTTAAAAAACCAGAAATGTGTTTAGTGATAAATTAAATATAGAACCAAAATCACGTTATCGTTGCAGGAATTCACAGAAAAGGAAGTAAGGAACCTGCTATCGCCGGTCAAAGTTGGTAAACGGCAAACGTATGCCTTTTCACCTCAAGTGCTGTTCTGCAGAAAGAAGCAGTACAAAAGGGGGTGGTGATGGACGGAGCATCAGAACCAATCAAACTCTCACACCCAGTCAACAGATCTGGGTTTGATCCATCACCATTTTTTTTTAGCCCACTCTGCCACCCCAGTTCAGACATGGCCATATGCAAATCAGTCTGACCCTGTGCCTCATGGGAACAGTCCAGCCCGAACTGCCAAGCCATGCCTTCCCTGGACCAGAAACAAGCTTCCTAGGGACCGGTTTCTGGCATTTCAGCCGTCTTCAGCCAGGCTTGCTTGAATCCAGTGGCAAAGTGAGCAAGGGACTCACGTCTGAGCATACCCTGCCAACTTATGGCGAACAAAGCAGTACAAAAGGGGGTGGTGATGGACGGAGCATCAGAACCAATCAAACTCTCACACCCAGTCAACAGATCTGGGTTTGATCCATCACCATTTTTTAGCCCACTCTGCCACCCCAGTTCAGACATGGCCATATGCAAATCAGTCTGACCCTGTGCCTCATGGGAACAGTCCAGCCCGAACTGCCAAGCCATGCCTTCCCTGGACCAGAAACAAGCTTCCTAGGGACCGGTTTCTGGCATTTCAGCCGTCTTCAGCCAGGCTTGCTTGAATCCAGTGGCAAAGTGAGCAAGGGACTCACGTCTGAGCATACCCTGCCAACTTATGGCGAACAAAGCAGTACAAAAGGGGGTGGTGATGGACGGAGCATCAGAACCAATCAAACTCTCACACCCAGTCAACAGATCTGGGTTTGATCCATCACCATTTTTTAGCCCACTCTGCCACCCCAGTTCAGACATGGCCATATGCAAATCAGTCTGACCCTGTGCCTCATGGGAACAGTCCAGCCCGAACTGCCAAGCCATGCCTTCCCTGGACCAGAAACAAGCTTCCTAGGGACCGGTTTCTGGCATTTCAGCCGTCTTCAGCCAGGCTTGCTTGAATCCAGTGGCAAAGTGAGCAAGGGACTCACGTCTGAGCATACCCTGCCAACTTATGGCGAACAAAGCAGTACAAAAGGGGGTGGTGATGGACGGAGCATCAGAACCAATCAAACTCTCACACCCAGTCAACAGATCTGGGTTTGATCCATCACCATTTTTTAGCCCACTCTGCCACCCCACTTCAGACATGGCCATATGCAAATCAGTCTGACCCTGTGCCTCATGGGAACAGTCCAGCCCGAACTGCCAAGCCATGCCTTCCCTGGACCAGAAACAAGCTTCCTAGGGACCGGTTTCTGGCATTTCAGCCGTCTTCAGCCAGGCTTGCTTGAATCCAGTGGCAAAGTGAGCAAGGGACTCACGTCTGAGCATACCCTGCCAACTTATGGCGAACAAAGCAGTACAAAAGGGGGTGGTGATGGACGGAGCATCAGAACCAATCAAACTCTCACACCCAGTCAACAGATCTGGGTTTGATCCATCACCATTTTTTAGCCCACTCTGCCACCCCAGTTCAGACATGGCCATATGCAAATCAGTCTGACCCTGTGCCTCATGGGAACAGTCCAGCCCCCTTTTGTACCGCTTTGTTCGCCATAAGTTGGCAGGGTATGCTCAGACGTGAGTCCCTTGCTCACTTTGCCACTGGATTCAAGCAAGCCTGGCTGAAGACGGCTGAAATGCCAGAAACCGGTCCTAGGAAGCTTGTTTCTGGTCCAGGGAAGGCATGGCTTGGCAGTTCGGGCTGGACTGTTCCCATGAGGCACAGGGTCAGACTGATTTGCATATGGCCATGTCTGAACTGGGGTGGCGGAGTGGGTTAAAGAACGGTGATGGATCAAACCCAGATCTGTTGACTGGGTGTGAGTGTTTGATTGGTTCTGATGCTCCGTCCATCACCACCCCCTTTTGTACCGCTTTGTTCGCCATAAGTTGGCAGGGTATGCTCAGACGTGAGTCCCTTGCTCACTTTGCCACTGGATTCAAGCAAGCCTGGCTGAAGACGGCTGAAATGCCAGAAACCGGTCCTAGGAAGCTTGTTTCCGGTCCAGGGAAGGCATGGCTTGGCAGTTCGGGCTGGACTGTTCCCATGAGGCACAGGGTCAGACTGATTTGCATATGGCCATGTCTGAACTGGGGTGGCGGAGTGGGTTAAAGAACGGTGATGGATCAAACCCAGATCTGTTGACTGGGTGTGAGTGTTTGATTGGTTCTGATGCTCCGTCCATCACCACCCCCTTTTGTACCGCTTTGTTCGCCATAAGTTGGCAGGGTATGCTCAGACGTGAGTCCCTTGCTCACTTTGCCACTGGATTCAAGCAAGCCTGGCTGAAGACGGCTGAAATGCCAGAAACCGGTCCTAGGAAGCTTGTTTCCGGTCCAGGGAAGGCATGGCTTGGCAGTTCGGGCTGGACTGTTCCCATGAGGCACAGGGTCAGACTGATTTGCATATGGCCGTGTCTGAACTGGGGTGGCGGAGTGGGTTAAAGAACGGTGATGGATCAAACCCAGATCTGTTGACTGGGTGTGAGTGTTTGATTGGTTCTGATGCTCCGTCCATCACCACCCCCTTTTGTACCGCTTTGTTCGCCATAAGTTGGCAGGGTATGCTCAGACGTGAGTCCCTTGCTCACTTTGCCACTGGATTCAAGCAAGCCTGGCTGAAGACGGCTGAAATGCCAGAAACCGGTCCTAGGAAGCTTGTTTCCGGTCCAGGGAAGGCATGGCTTGGCAGTTCGGGCTGGACTGTTCCCATGAGGCACAGGGTCAGACTGATTTGCATATGGCCATGTCTGAACTGGGGTGGCGGAGTGGGTTAAAGAACGGTGATGGATCAAACCCAGATCTGTTGACTGGGTGTGAGTGTTTGATTGGTTCTGATGCTCCGTCCATCACCACCCCCTTTTGTACCGCTTTGTTCGCCACAAGTTGGCAGGGTATGCTCAGACGTGAGTCCCTTGCTCACTTTGCCACTGGATTCAAGCAAGCCTGGCTGAAGACGGCTGAAATGCCAGAAACCGGTCCTAGGAAGCTTGTTTCCGGTCCAGGGAAGGCATGGCTTGGCAGTTCGGGCTGGACTGTTCCCATGAGGCACAGGGTCAGACTGATTTGCATATGGCCATGTCTGAACTGGGGTGGCGGAGTGGGTTAAAGAACGGTGATGGATCAAACCCAGATCTGTTGACTGGGTGTGAGTGTTTGATTGGTTCTGATGCTCCGTCCATCACCACCCCCTTTTGTACCGCTTTGTTCGCCATAAGTTGGCAGGGTATGCTCAGACGTGAGTCCCTTGCTCACTTTGCCACTGGATTCAAGCAAGCCTGGCTGAAGACGGCTGAAATGCCAGAAGCCGGTCCTAGGAAGCTTGTTTCCGGTCCAGGGAAGGCATGGCTTGGCAGTTCGGGCTGGACTGTTCCCATGAGGCACAGGGTCAGACTGATTTGCATATGGCCATGTCTGAACTGGGGTGGCGGAGTGGGTTAAAGAACGGTGATGGATCAAACCCAGATCTGTTGACTGGGTGTGAGTGTTTGATTGGTTCTGATGCTCCGTCCATCACCACCCCCTTTTGTACCGCTTTGTTCGCCATAAGTTGGCAGGGTATGCTCAGACGTGAGTCCCTTGCTCACTTTGCCACTGGATTCAAGCAAGCCTGGCTGAAGACGGCTGAAATGCCAGAAACCGGTCCTAGGAAGCTTGTTTCCGGTCCAGGGAAGGCATGGCTTGGCAGTTCGGGCTGGACTGTTCCCATGAGGCACAGGGTCAGACTGATTTGCATATGGCCATGTCTGAACTGGGGTGGCGGAGTGGGTTAAAGAACGGTGATGGATCAAACCCAGATCTGTTGACTGGGTGTGAGTGTTTGATTGGTTCTGATGCTCCGTCCATCACCACCCCCTTTTGTACCGCTTTGTTCGCCACAAGTTGGCAGGGTATGCTCAGACGTGAGTCCCTTGCTCACTTTGCCACTGGATTCAAGCAAGCCTGGCTGAAGACGGCTGAAATGCCAGAAACCGGTCCTAGGAAGCTTGTTTCCGGTCCAGGGAAGGCATGGCTTGGCAGTTCGGGCTGGACTGTTCCCATGAGGCACAGGGTCAGACTGATTTGCATATGGCCATGTCTGAACTGGGGTGGCGGAGTGGGTTAAAGAACGGTGATGGATCAAACCCAGATCTGTTGACTGGGTGTGAGTGTTTGATTGGTTCTGATGCTCCGTCCATCACCACCCCCTTTTGTACCGCTTTGTTCGCCATAAGTTGGCAGGGTATGCTCAGACGTGAGTCCCTTGCTCACTTTGCCACTGGATTCAAGCAAGCCTGGCTGAAGACGGCTGAAATGCCAGAAGCCGGTCCTAGGAAGCTTGTTTCCGGTCCAGGGAAGGCATGGCTTGGCAGTTCGGGCTGGACTGTTCCCATGAGGCACAGGGTCAGACTGATTTGCATATGGCCATGTCTGAACTGGGGTGGCGGAGTGGGTTAAAGAACGGTGATGGATCAAACCCAGATCTGTTGACTGGGTGTGAGTGTTTGATTGGTTCTGATGCTCCGTCCATCACCACCCCCTTTTGTACCGCTTTGTTCGCCATAAGTTGGCAGGGTATGCTCAGACGTGAGTCCCTTGCTCACTTTGCCACTGGATTCAAGCAAGCCTGGCTGAAGACGGCTGAAATGCCAGAAACCGGTCCTAGGAAGCTTGTTTCCGGTCCAGGGAAGGCATGGCTTGGCGGTTCGGGCTGGACTGTTCCCATGAGGCACAGGGTCAGACTGATTTGCATATGGCCATGTCTGAACTGGGGTGGCGGAGTGGGTTAAAGAACGGTGATGGATCAAACCCAGATCTGTTGACTGGGTGTGAGTGTTTGATTGGTTCTGATGCTCCGTCCATCACCACCCCCTTTTGTACCGCTTTGTTCGCCATAAGTTGGCAGGGTATGCTCAGACGTGAGTCCCTTGCTCACTTTGCCACTGGATTCAAGCAAGCCTGGCTGAAGACGGCTGAAATGCCAGAAACCGGTCCTAGGAAGCTTGTTTCCGGTCCAGGGAAGGCATGGCTTGGCAGTTCGGGCTGGACTGTTCCCATGAGGCACAGGGTCAGACTGATTTGCATATGGCCATGTCTGAACTGGGGTGGTGGAGTGGGTTAAAGAACGGTGATGGATCAAACCCAGATCTGTTGACTGGGTGTGAGTGTTTGATTGGTTCTGATGCTCCGTCCATCACCACCCCCTTTTGTACCGCTTTGTTCGCCATAAGTTGGCAGGGTATGCTCAGACGTGAGTCCCTTGCTCACTTTGCCACTGGATTCAAGCAAGCCTGGCTGAAGACGGCTGAAATGCCAGAAACCGGTCCTAGGAAGCTTGTTTCCGGTCCAGGGAAGGCATGGCTTGGCAGTTCGGGCTGGACTGTTCCCATGAGGCACAGGGTCAGACTGATTTGCATATGGCCAAGTCTGAACTGGGGTGGCGGAGTGGGTTAAAGAACGGTGATGGATCAAACCCAGATCTGTTGACTGGGTGTGAGTGTTTGATTGGTTCTGATGCTCCGTCCATCACCACCCCCTTTTGTACCGCTTTGTTCGCCATAAGTTGGCAGGGTATGCTCAGACGTGAGTCCCTTGCTCACTTTGCCACTGGATTCAAGCAAGCCTGGCTGAAGACGGCTGAAATGCCAGAAACCGGTCCTAGGAAGCTTGTTTCCGGTCCAGGGAAGGCATGGCTTGGCAGTTCGGGCTGGACTGTTCCCATGAGGCACAGGGTCAGACTGATTTGCATATGGCCATGTCTGAACTGGGGTGGCGGAGTGGGTTAAAGAACGGTGATGGATCAAACCCAGATCTGTTGACTGGGTGTGAGTGTTTGATTGGTTCTGATGCTCCGTCCATCACCACCCCCTTTTGTACCGCTTTGTTCGCCATAAGTTGGCAGGGTATGCTCAGACGTGAGTCCCTTGCTCACTTTGCCACTGGATTCAAGCAAGCCTGGCTGAAGACGGCTGAAATGCCAGAAACCGGTCCTAGGAAGCTTGTTTCCGGTCCAGGGAAGGCATGGCTTGGCAGTTCGGGCTGGACTGTTCCCATGAGGCACAGGGTCAGACTGATTTGCATATGGCCGTGTCTGAACTGGGGTGGCGGAGTGGGTTAAAGAACGGTGATGGATCAAACCCAGATCTGTTGACTGGGTGTGAGTGTTTGATTGGTTCTGATGCTCCGTCCATCACCACCCCCTTTCGTACCGCTTTGTTCGCCATAAGTTGGCAGGGTATGCTCAGACGTGAGTCCCTTGCTCACTTTGCCACTGGATTCAAGCAAGCCTGGCTGAAGACGGCTGAAATGCCAGAAACCGGTCCTAGGAAGCTTGTTTCCGGTCCAGGGAAGGCATGGCTTGGCAGTTCGGGCTGGACTGTTCCCATGAGGCACAGGGTCAGACTGATTTGCATATGGCCATGTCTGAACTGGGGTGGCGGAGTGGGTTAAAGAACGGTGATGGATCAAACCCAGATCTGTTGACTGGGTGTGAGTGTTTGATTGGTTCTGATGCTCCGTCCATCACCACCCCCTTTTGTACCGCTTTGTTCGCCACAAGTTGGCAGGGTATGCTCAGACGTGAGTCCCTTGCTCACTTTGCCACTGGATTCAAGCAAGCCTGGCTGAAGACGGCTGAAATGCCAGAAACCGGTCCTAGGAAGCTTGTTTCCGGTCCAGGGAAGGCATGGCTTGGCAGTTCGGGCTGGACTGTTCCCATGAGGCACAGGGTCAGACTGATTTGCATATGGCCATGTCTGAACTGGGGTGGCGGAGTGGGTTAAAGAACGGTGATGGATCAAACCCAGATCTGTTGACTGGGTGTGAGTGTTTGATTGGTTCTGATGCTCCGTCCATCACCACCCCCTTTTGTACCGCTTTGTTCGCCATAAGTTGGCAGGGTATGCTCAGACGTGAGTCCCTTGCTCACTTTGCCACTGGATTCAAGCAAGCCTGGCTGAAGACGGCTGAAATGCCAGAAGCCGGTCCTAGGAAGCTTGTTTCCGGTCCAGGGAAGGCATGGCTTGGCAGTTCGGGCTGGACTGTTCCCATGAGGCACAGGGTCATGTCTGAACTGGGGTGGCGGAGTGGGTTAAAGAACGGTGATGGATCAAACCCAGATCTGTTGACTGGGTGTGAGTGTTTGATTGGTTCTGATGCTCCGTCCATCACCACCCCCTTTTGTACCGCTTTGTTCGCCATAAGTTGGCAGGGTATGCTCAGACGTGAGTCCCTTGCTCACTTTGCCACTGGATTCAAGCAAGCCTGGCTGAAGACGGCTGAAATGCCAGAAACCGGTCCTAGGAAGCTTGTTTCCGGTCCAGGGAAGGCATGGCTTGGCAGTTCGGGCTGGACTGTTCCCATGAGGCACAGGGTCAGACTGATTTGCATATGGCCATGTCTGAACTGGGGTGGCGGAGTGGGTTAAAGAACGGTGATGGATCAAACCCAGATCTGTTGACTGGGTGTGAGTGTTTGATTGGTTCTGATGCTCCGTCCATCACCACCCCCTTTTGTACCGCTTTGTTCGCCACAAGTTGGCAGGGTATGCTCAGACGTGAGTCCCTTGCTCACTTTGCCACTGGATTCAAGCAAGCCTGGCTGAAGACGGCTGAAATGCCAGAAACCGGTCCTAGGAAGCTTGTTTCCGGTCCAGGGAAGGCATGGCTTGGCAGTTCGGGCTGGACTGTTCCCATGAGGCACAGGGTCAGACTGATTTGCATATGGCCATGTCTGAACTGGGGTGGCGGAGTGGGTTAAAGAACGGTGATGGATCAAACCCAGATCTGTTGACTGGGTGTGAGTGTTTGATTGGTTCTGATGCTCCGTCCATCACCACCCCCTTTTGTACCGCTTTGTTCGCCATAAGTTGGCAGGGTATGCTCAGACGTGAGTCCCTTGCTCACTTTGCCACTGGATTCAAGCAAGCCTGGCTGAAGACGGCTGAAATGCCAGAAGCCGGTCCTAGGAAGCTTGTTTCCGGTCCAGGGAAGGCATGGCTTGGCAGTTCGGGCTGGACTGTTCCCATGAGGCACAGGGTCAGACTGATTTGCATATGGCCATGTCTGAACTGGGGTGGCGGAGTGGGTTAAAGAACGGTGATGGATCAAACCCAGATCTGTTGACTGGGTGTGAGTGTTTGATTGGTTCTGATGCTCCGTCCATCACCACCCCCTTTTGTACCGCTTTGTTCGCCATAAGTTGGCAGGGTATGCTCAGACGTGAGTCCCTTGCTCACTTTGCCACTGGATTCAAGCAAGCCTGGCTGAAGACGGCTGAAATGCCAGAAACCGGTCCTAGGAAGCTTGTTTCCGGTCCAGGGAAGGCATGGCTTGGCGGTTCGGGCTGGACTGTTCCCATGAGGCACAGGGTCAGACTGATTTGCATATGGCCATGTCTGAACTGGGGTGGCGGAGTGGGTTAAAGAACGGTGATGGATCAAACCCAGATCTGTTGACTGGGTGTGAGTGTTTGATTGGTTCTGATGCTCCGTCCATCACCACCCCCTTTTGTACCGCTTTGTTCGCCATAAGTTGGCAGGGTATGCTCAGACGTGAGTCCCTTGCTCACTTTGCCACTGGATTCAAGCAAGCCTGGCTGAAGACGGCTGAAATGCCAGAAACCGGTCCTAGGAAGCTTGTTTCCGGTCCAGGGAAGGCATGGCTTGGCAGTTCGGGCTGGACTGTTCCCATGAGGCACAGGGTCAGACTGATTTGCATATGGCCATGTCTGAACTGGGGTGGTGGAGTGGGTTAAAGAACGGTGATGGATCAAACCCAGATCTGTTGACTGGGTGTGAGTGTTTGATTGGTTCTGATGCTCCGTCCATCACCACCCCCTTTTGTACCGCTTTGTTCGCCATAAGTTGGCAGGGTATGCTCAGACGTGAGTCCCTTGCTCACTTTGCCACTGGATTCAAGCAAGCCTGGCTGAAGACGGCTGAAATGCCAGAAACCGGTCCTAGGAAGCTTGTTTCCGGTCCAGGGAAGGCATGGCTTGGCAGTTCGGGCTGGACTGTTCCCATGAGGCACAGGATCAGACTGATTTGCATATGGCCAAGTCTGAACTGGGGTGGCGGAGTGGGTTAAAGAACGGTGATGGATCAAACCCAGATCTGTTGACTGGGTGTGAGTGTTTGATTGGTTCTGATGCTCCGTCCATCACCACCCCCTTTTGTACCGCTTTGTTCGCCATAAGTTGGCAGGGTATGCTCAGACGTGAGTCCCTTGCTCACTTTGCCACTGGATTCAAGCAAGCCTGGCTGAAGACGGCTGAAATGCCAGAAACCGGTCCTAGGAAGCTTGTTTCCGGTCCAGGGAAGGCATGGCTTGGCAGTTCGGGCTGGACTGTTCCCATGAGGCACAGGGTCAGACTGATTTGCATATGGCCATGTCTGAACTGGGGTGGCGGAGTGGGTTAAAGAACGGTGATGGATCAAACCCAGATCTGTTGACTGGGTGTGAGTGTTTGATTGGTTCTGATGCTCCGTCCATCACCACCCCCTTTTGTACCGCTTTGTTCGCCATAAGTTGGCAGGGTATGCTCAGACGTGAGTCCCTTGCTCACTTTGCCACTGGATTCAAGCAAGCCTGGCTGAAGACGGCTGAAATGCCAGAAACCGGTCCTAGGAAGCTTGTTTCCGGTCCAGGGAAGGCATGGCTTGGCAGTTCGGGCTGGACTGTTCCCATGAGGCACAGGGTCAGACTGATTTGCATATGGCCATGTCTGAACTGGGGTGGCGGAGTGGGTTAAAGAACGGTGATGGATCAAACCCAGATCTGTTGACTGGGTGTGAGTGTTTGATTGGTTCTGATGCTCCGTCCATCACCACCCCCTTTTGTACCGCTTTGTTCGCCATAAGTTGGCAGGGTATGCTCAGACGTGAGTCCCTTGCTCACTTTGCCACTGGATTCAAGCAAGCCTGGCTGAAGACGGCTGAAATGCCAGAAACCGGTCCTAGGAAGCTTGTTTCCGGTCCAGGGAAGGCATGGCTTGGCAGTTCGGGCTGGACTGTTCCCATGAGGCACAGGGTCAGACTGATTTGCATATGGCCATGTCTGAACTGGGGTGGCGGAGTGGGTTAAAGAACGGTGATGGATCAAACCCAGATCTGTTGACTGGGTGTGAGTGTTTGATTGGTTCTGATGCTCCGTCCATCACCACCCCCTTTTGTACCGCTTTGTTCGCCATAAGTTGGCAGGGTATGCTCAGACATGAGTCCCTTGCTCACTTTGCCACTGGATTCAAGCAAGCCTGGCTGAAGACGGCTGAAATGCCAGAAACCGGTCCTAGGAAGCTTGTTTCCGGTCCAGGGAAGGCATGGCTTGGCAGTTCGGGCTGGACTGTTCCCATGAGGCACAGGGTCAGACTGATTTGCATATGGCCATGTCTGAACTGGGGTGGCGGAGTGGGTTAAAGAACGGTGATGGATCAAACCCAGATCTGTTGACTGGGTGTGAGTGTTTGATTGGTTCTGATGCTCCGTCCATCACCACCCCCTTTTGTACCGCTTTGTTCGCCATAAGTTGGCAGGGTATGCTCAGACGTGAGTCCCTTGCTCACTTTGCCACTGGATTCAAGCAAGCCTGGCTGAAGACGGCTGAAATTCCAGAAACCGGTCCTAGGAAGCTTGTTTCCGGTCCAGGGAAGGCATGGCTTGGCAGTTCGGGCTGGACTGTTCCCATGAGGCACAGGGTCAGACTGATTTGCATATGGCCATGTCTGAACTGGGGTGGCGGAGTGGGTTAAAGAACGGTGATGGATCAAACCCAGATCTGTTGACTGGGTGTGAGTGTTTGATTGGTTCTGATGCTCCGTCCATCACCACCCCCTTTTGTACCGTTCTGCAGAAAGAGGCATGATGGTCCTGACACTGAAAGCATTTGAGTCCAGAAAGAAGGCTTCAGTGTTTTTGTTTGAGAAAACTATTGTCAGGTCAGTTCTGCTTGTGTCCCTTTTATTCCTCCTGTTACAGTTCTGCTGCTTCCCTAGGTCTCTGCCAGTCTGCATATCCTTATAACTTACCCGCCCTCCCGGCGCCCTCTCCTTGGCTTCCCCCCAAAAGTTCTGAACTGAATAAATGCCTGCGTGCTCTGTCACTGATTGCCCGTCTCTATTGCTCGGAATAAGGTTTATTGCAGTGGCACGCGCTGCCACCTAGCTGATAGTGAAATCATTTCAAACTGAAGCGAGTGATGGAGGGGGAGCAGAAAGACCGGGTGTTTATAAATCTTAGGACGAACAAAGCAAACACAAGAAGATGAGGGACAGAGCGCTGAAACCTTTCAGACACTCACCCCCAGTCACATCTGGGTTGAATCCATCATCGACCTGGCTTGACCGTTCGGGCTGTACTGTTCCCATGAGGCACAGGGTCAAGACTGGTTTGCATGTAGCTGGGTCTGAACTGGGGTGTCAAAGTGAGCTGAAGAATGATGATGGATTCAACTCAGATCTGTGACTGGACTGGGGGTGAGTGTCTGAAAAGTTTCAGCACTCTGTCCCTTGCTGACTTTGCCCCTGGATTCAAGCTAGTCTGGATGTTGAGGGGTGTTACCCTGAAAAAAGCCCGAGGATGCTTGTTTCCAGTCCAGGGAAGACCTGGCTTGGCAGTTAAGGCTGGACTGTTCCCATGAGGTACAGGGTCAAGACTGATTTGCATATAGCTGGGTCTGAACTGGGGTGACAAAGTGAGCTAAAGAACGATCATGGATTCAACCCAAATCTGTGACTGAGGGTGAGTGTCTGAAAAGTTTCATCACGCTGTCATCATCTCCTTGTGTTTGCTTTGTTCGCCCAAAGTTGGCAGGGTATGCCTGGACGTGGGTCCCTTGCTCACTTTGCCACTGAATTCAAGCTGAAAAACAATCTCGGGTTTTGGCTAAATGGCAGCAAGGCCAAGCCTACTAACGTCAATAAACAAAAAAGTGCCAATGCTGCACTTTATTCAACAGAAACTTAATCAAAGTGAATTGAATAAAACAATACCACTGTCAACTACTTTTTCGGTTGGATTTAATCCAAGGAGTTTTTTCAAAATGACATTGATTCTTTATCAAAAATATTTACACAAACCTGAAAGCCACCAACATTTTCAAATAAACATAAACCACTGTTTTAGATCACACAACCTACATCCAAGATTTTTCTTTTTAAACATTCTTCATTCTTCAGTCACTTACACCACAACCTCATTTGAAACCGACAATCATCCACAGATAGACCACATACTCACTGGTCAAACACGCTATCTACACAACATATATATCAAATTGACATTTAGACAAAACCATAGTTAGATTCATCGAGTAAACAGAAAGGCCTTCAACAAACATCATTTGGTCGCAATTATAAGAATTACACTCTGTTTTCTGTTTTTTGAAATGGCTTGGCCTAAGACGAAAAGGTCTACGCGTTTCGAATCCCTCCTCTTGTGGGGATTCTCATCAGGACCAATAATAGCTGCAGCTAAATGCTTTCAAAGGCTTCCATGGTGTTGCAAACAAACACTCAACTTGGAACCACTAGAGGTGGTAAAGCGTAAATTCTTAAGTTGCGCAAATAAATCTTTTGTAAAAGTTTGTGTTCTTTAAGAAGGCTTAATGATTGGCCGCAGGATGGGCTTGCCTCGACGGTCTGGATAGAGACTCAATCGCTCGCGGAACCACGGGCATGCAATCGGACGCCCTGCTTGTTTAGTTCAAAACGCGTAGACCTTTTCGTGAAAATGAGTATCTGTACTCACCCAAAAATATTTTATTAAGAAGGAGAACCCTCACAGTAGGTGGCATGCTTCATCATAGAGTCCCTCCTCACACCAGGACGAATGGTACCTTAGGGCTACAACTCTCTATAATACAGAGGAGCTCTTGAGCTGTTTTCAAATAATGTGGGCCCTTGTGAAAATGAGGGTATGGGTGAAAAGTGCGGAGTTCTAAATGTATTTGTGAAGTGAATTAAAACTACCTATTGGTTGGCAGAATCTAAGCTTTATTCTGATGCCTCCAAGAGATAGATAAAAAAAATCAAGGGGAGTAAATCTTCATCCCAGTGCAAGGTGGTCAACATGTTTCTGCCTGACTCATGACCTTGCAACGAGGTTCTTAGGCATTCTTCAGGACCACAGATATATGCCACTCTGCAATGCGGTGTGAATCAGGTGTGATTAAACAAAAAAGGGGACAATAAATAACTAGATATAGACGGTGGCTCACAGATTTTGTCAGGGAGATCCACCTTTGTTCTCACCTAGAAGAGTACAGAAGCATTTAAGCAAAGTCTTTACATATGTATTACTTCATTGCTCTGTTTTCCTTTACACAAACATCAGTGTAGTTTATTACTGTACATAAACGCTATATTACCACAGTACACTGTACACTGCTGGTGATGGTATTTTGTGAGAGCAATTAAAACTTTATGAAATTAAGGTACTCATGATAAATTTTTGGATGTATAATGTGCGCATTTCTGTTACAAACACATGTGAAGTCTACAATGGAGATTTTAGGTGGATATTAAACAGTAGACACATTTTATGTGAATTATGTGTAATGCTTTCTGAAGCAGTTATATTTTGTCACATGACTTATAGCTTACTTTTTCTAAATGTTACTATGGACACTGTCACCAATGTTCAAAATAGTTTTTACTCTACACATAGGTACCCTGGGAGAGGGAGGAGACGACAGTCTCCTTTGTACCGCCCATTTCCAGACCTTCAAAGCATGGAAGGAAGGGATGTCATCAAGAAGTTTAGTTTGAATAGGCAAACAGTACAGCGTTTATATCATTGGTTGGAGCCTGATCTCCTTCCTAAAAAAACGAATCCCACATGTATCCCACCTTTTGTGAGACTTATGGTAGTATTGCATTTTCTGGAGACAGGTTCCTTTCAATACATTGTGGCTATATCTGGTGGTATGCCACAACCAATGTTCCTTCATACTGCGGAACAGCACCATACCCCAGCTGATGTCACAAATACTACAGGAGAGGGCCTGGCTGGTTGGCAAGTTTGATCTGTTCTAACTTTGTGTGTTTGATATCAGGTAGTATGATCATAAAGTGTGCATCTAGGAGACTCAGCGTATCCCAACTGTCCATGGTTGTTGGCACCTCTGGGAATCCAACTATCCCAGGGAAAGTCCACTTTATTTAGGCAATGGAAGAACACAGCTGCCAGTGGTGGGGGTTTCTGGGCTCCTGAAGGCCAGATTCAGATGTCTGGGCAAGATTGGGGGAGCACTCCTCTACTCACCTGGAAAGGTGTGTCAATTCATCTTGGCCTGCTGCTTGCTCCACAACATCGCCCTGTGATGGAACATTCCATATATCGCATGGATGGAGACAATGAAGTGCCACTTGGTGAGGATCCTGAAATGCCAAATAATTATGAAAGTGGTGAAGAGAAGGGAGCTGATTTGTATCAAGATCTCCTCGACAACTTCTTCTCATGAGTGTAAGTATGGTATGTTGTGAGATGCCATGACTTTTACTATTAAATCAGCTCTTGTTGTGATGATGTGAGGAGTATGTTTATGGAAAATCATAGGAAGTTGAAGGTTTTTCTTGTGAAAGGTGTTTGTGGAGAACGGTTTTGACACATGCTCATTTTTTTAGTGTTCCTTTGTTTAGCTAAAACTTTTGTCATGGACTGTGTTCTCCAGACCTTTACTGTGTGGATTGTGTCTGGTGTATGATTTCATAGCTAATCTCTTTGTTTTGATCTGTTTTAGGTACCTTCACCATGACATCTTCATTTGGACATTTCAGAGTTGTGACATAAGCAGGTATATATATGATGCTCTTTGGACGTTCAAAGTGGACATTGTTGGGTGTACAAAACCTGTACCAAGATAGCTTGCACAGCGATAGGAAAGAAGCTAAGAGGAATCCATTGGACTTGTTCCTAGTCGTGTGTTGGTCCAAATGGAGTATCTGTGCCAATATGTGCTCTAACAAAAACGTTGTTGTGGGCATAAATCATGCTAATCTCCCTTTACATTGGCTAAATCCTCATTGTGTATGTAGCTGTTGATTTGTCTCCTCATTGTAGGCCAAAGTGCTTGTGGCACAACACTGACATTTTTGTGACATTCCTCCAGATGCAGCAACACTGGATTGGAATGACCCTATGATCAGAAATTGTTGTAACTCCATGTGTCTGTTTATTGGTTTAAAAGATGTGGGATTCCTTTTGTGAGGTAGGTGATATGGCTCCAGCTGATTACATAGACCAATTTATTTTGCCTATTCTATAGGAAATTGTCTGATGCATCCCCTCCTTCCATGTTCTTAATGTCTCTACCTGCAAATGTGATCACTGACATGGAATATTTGAGTCATGTTTGATTTTCTATGTTTCTGACATCATGCCAGCCTATGATTGGAACAATGGAATAATGATGTTACAAGACAAGACACTTGGATGTATGTGTTGGTGTGGCATGGTTATGATACTGATCTAAACATTGTATACATCCAACATATTCATGCTTACACAAGTAGCTTGTTATAGTATTGTAAATTTCATGTTGGGGTACATACATACATTACTAGATGTGAGATTTACTACAGCAGACAATGCGTGTGTGATTTGTGTATTTATTAATGTGGTAAAGGTGATGAGATACATTGTTCAAAAACAAAAATAACAAAAACAGTTAAGTAGTCTGTCATGGTGAATGAAGCCATAGGTGTAATTGTCTGAAGTCAAAAGTACCAAATACTACTCCCAACAGAAAAGGACAAGTGTCCAGAAATAGTCCACAGAGTGAATGTGTTGCACTCTCTGGAGATAATTAAGGTTGAGGTTTCTTGCTGGAAGTTGTGGGTGTCTTGCCATCAGCACCTCTTGGATTTTTGCATGGACATCCCCAGCTTGCGACCGCCGGGGGATCCACTGCTGCTGAGACAAGGGGGTCTGCAAGCATGACTTTCTTTGACAGGGCCTCCCTTCCTGTGGCTGCCTAGATGTAGATGGGCCGAATGTAGTTGGGCCACAGTGAGAGGTAGATGGTGGTGTTGATGTCCTGCAGCACCCCAATGTGCTGGCCCATGTTGGTATTGGTGTTGGCCAGCTCCTGGTGTATGTCCCTCTGCAGGTGCTTCATCTCCTGGATTTCTGTCAATACCGGGCTCATCACATTTTGGGAGTCCTGACATGCTCTCTAGACTTGGCCGGTGGTGGCCTGGGTGTGAGTGGCCCCAATGGCCGTACTCAGCGGGTCCAAGATTACCATCCCATATACCCTACCCCCAAAGGCCTGTGCCCTTGGCCCAAGATGGACTCTCCCACTGGTTCCTGGTTTGTCTGTGACTGGGTTGGTGATTATCACCTCAGGATCCAGGACTGGGGGGCACAAGATGTTAGTGACTGTCCAGGTAACCAGGTTGAGGGGGACAGGGCTTAGCTGAGATGTTGCAGCTAGGATGGAAGTGAGATTCACTGTTGCCGTCTACCCAGGCTGGTCAGATGTGCCAGGATGGTCATCCACGTCCACATCTCCAGGAGTGTTGTCATCACTGAGGACTTCATCCAGGGGTGGTGTTGGAGTCTTTTCAGTGGCCAAACTCTGCCCAGGTGCTGTGCCAGATCGACGTTTTGTGAAATAGAGAACATTGTTATTGGTGGAAGTGTGGTATCTACATCCAAATGCTTTGTGTCACAGTAAGTAGAGACCTAGGAAAGACAAAATACATAGAGATTACTATTGTGATCTATTACTATGGTATTGAACTTGTTAACAAGACAATTGTAGACATTCAATAAACGTATTAGGATTGAGCAGCTCATCAGATGTGCTGACCAGAAGCGTAACACAGGCCCCCGCAGCCCCCATGGTGTGGGGGGCCCGAGCTGCAGAAGGCCCCCTCAGCAAGGTACTCAGGCATGAGAACTCCAGTTTAAACCGGAGTGGGGCCCCTCTAGGTACCTTGCAGGGGGGCCCCTCAACTTTTGTTACGCCACTGGTGCTGACATGTTGCGTTTTGGATTAAGCAATGAACATCATCTCCCAAACATTTAAGGCAACACAGTGGAGAAGTAATATGTGTATTTGGCCATTCTAAGGCCTGGTTGTGTACAATACAGGCGAACACATACCATGGTTCTATACTTAGAATTAGTCATCATGTAAGCAGTGCAGAGTCAATGGGCCACCTGCCACTTTTAATCAGCTGAGTTACCTTAATGATTTACAAGTATTTTAGCTGCCCAGTTGGTATGGTGTCACTCATGCTATCAATATTTTCAGTTGGGGATACCAGGACAACATCAAGCTAAGTAGGCAGATATGTCTCTGAGTAGAGCATTGAATGCAGATTGCTCAGTCTATGAGAAATGAACATCAGTTGTAACATGTCAGACAAGTGGGAATGAGCAAACTCACAATTGCATCTTGTTTTGGGTTACAGAAACAGGACCTAAATGTAGTTATTGTCATTTCAATCTCTACCTGCTAAAACTTGTTAAATGGTTAACTCCATGAGACATGAACATCAGCTGTAACTTGTCAGACAAGTGAAAATTGGCAAAATCACAATTGCATCTTGGTTTGAGTTAAATAAAAACAGGGCCTAATAGTAGTTATAGCCATTTCAATATCTACTTGTGAACACTTGACACATGGTTAACTCCATGAGACATAATCATCAGTTGTAACATGTCAGACTCGTGAGGATGGGCAAAATCCCAATTGCATCTTGTTTTGAGTTTTTGAAACAGAGCCTCATGGTAGTCGTAGTCATTTCAATCTCTACTTATGAACATTTGACACATGGTTAATTCCATGAGACATAATCATCAGTTGTAACATGTCAGACTAGTGAGGATGGGCAAAATCCCAATTGCATCTTGTTTTGAGTTTTAGAAACAGAGCCTCATGGTAGTCGTAGTCATTTCAATCTCCACTTGCCATCACTTGCAAAATGGTTAGTGTAACATACCTATTGTCAATATGCAGTTGTGTTGCCCATACATTTACATATTGACACATATCATGGGTCCTGGGACGATGATTTAGAAGTAATACATTTACAGACGTCAGTCAACATGTGGCATGTAATGGAGATTGATACATGTGATTGTATATTCAACAATACACATTGACACTGACAATCAAACATCTCTGGTACTTTGAGCATTGGATGTTAGGTAAGTAGATAGACAAGACAATAACAAAAGCTGAGATGAGAGGAGCGCATACAGGACATTGAAGTGCTGTGACAGTTAGTGAGGTGTAACCTAAAACACTCCACTCCACCAGCTATTCCTGTCAAGCCCTTAGAATACAGGATGGTCAAGAACTTCTCCTCCCAGGGAAACAATTGTAATGGGATTCTGGGAGGACCACCACCAGTCCTCTGGGCCACCAGATGTTGCTTGGAGGCCAGGGAATTCCCTTCCCCCTCAGGTCGTTCCACCTCTTCCTAATTTCATCCTTTGTGTTCAGGGTGGTACCTACAGCATTCCCTCTGTCGACTATCATATCCTCATTTCCCTTTTCCTACTGAGAGGAGTATGTTGGACTTGGGCTCCAAACAATTGTGGTTCTACTCTTATAACATCCACCCTGACTGACAACTCAGTCTCTGAAAAACGTGGAATTTTTTTAAATAACATCAGTGTAAATTAAAGTGAGTGACAATGACAAAAAAAATCAAGGGTTATTAGACAAAATGCAACACAAGTGTGTGGAGAGAATTAAATGGGATAAGGAGTGACAAAGAAACATGGTCTGGGATTGGGTCTGTTTTATAGTGTGATATGGAGGTGTGTCCACTTGGCAAATGGATATCAGCCGTGTAGTTTTTTTATCCACCTAATGGCCACTGTTCTGGTGCTTTGCTGAGAGCGTACCATGACAGTTTACAACCGTTGAGGCACCGCTGTGAGGGGATTGCCAGTACAACTGTGTTTTCGTAATTGGCTCTGCAGGAAGCAGCAGCCAGACAGCGACAGAGTACGCATCACAAAAATTGCAGTCCACTGTGGCCCAGGTGAGAACCACTCCGTCGACGGTGGTCAGTGGTTCAGGTTGCATGCATCATAATGCAGCAGGCGGGAGACCGCCTGGTCAGCAGTCTTAGGGGTGCTACCGCTGCAGCGGTACGGCAGTAAGACTGCCAAACGCGTAATAGGACCCATAATATCTATTTGAATAATACTGATTCACAAAAACATTGAAAACTAAATATTGTTTTGAAAAATATCATTGTCTGAAACTCAACTAACAAATACATAAACATTAATAACCAAACTATTGTTGGTAAAAATATCTATTTTGAACTTATTTCGTTAACACAAGTATTGGATAATGTAAAAAAATGTACTCATTTTATATTACAGAAATAATCTTTAACATCATATTATGATTAAACCAACCATTTTTTCAACTAAATACATATAAACATTGAACAAAAATAAATGTATATTTATGAATAAATAATATACCAAAATAACATTACAAAAACAAATTATATATTTAACATTATAAAATAAACACTAAGTAACGTCCACTGTAAAAGGCAAGATCTAAAAAAAAACCTCAAACTAAACAAACACTAACCAATAAAAACAACTGTAAAGCAAACTAACCAATGAATTGATATAATCTATTAAAATAGTAATATGAAAGGAGCACAAAATGTGATCACTTGCCACCCCAAAAACAACTAAAGGTGCAAGACGACACTGCTGAAATTCCTACCGAAAACCAGAACACAGAAGTGGAAGAAAACATACAACTACATTCGAAAGTAAGCAAAACATTTAATTTAACAAACTTAAAAATAACTGTTTTAAAACAAATGTTGAATTATAAATTACTATTAAAGGCAGGAACGGGGGCTGAATCTTTGTTTTGATCGGGCTTCGTGGTCGTGTTCAGCGCCACTTCCGGATTACCTATTGTTTCAAATAGAACCACCATTTTTAAGTTAGCTAGTTCGCTGCCTGCTTAAGTCCACCCCTACAAAAGCCTCTCTGAGGCACGGACGCACAGCAGGTGAACCGCTGGTGCACCAAAGGGGCGCCAAAGGCAAGCCCGTCTGTGCCCATCTGCATCCGACTGCATCCGGCCAGGGGCTTGAACCCCTGCCGGTTTTTAACTATGCAGCTTGCCTACTCTGCCAGCGAGCTGAAAGCATTCAATAAACTGCCTTGCATCAACTGCCTGCATTCTCTGACACCATGGATGCTTCCCACTACCTGCAAAGTTTCTAAGACCATCATAGGACTTCAAGACCTTGGTGGCAGTATCAAAGAACCAACACTACCTATTCCCAAAAGTAATAATATTAGCATGTTGCTGCTTAACTGCAGGTCACCCTTTAAACATAATACTGAGATTTTTACTCACCTTGATGATTAAACCCTGGCTGCCTTAATTTGCCACCGAGACATGGCTAAATGAAAACATGGCTCTAGAAATTGTTATGTCTCTTCCTCCAGCGGTTTTGTATCACTAGGCTTGATAGGAAACATAGAAGAGGTGGCGGAGTTGCGATTATTTTCAAAAACAAATACAAATGTACCTGCATTCCGATTGATATCAGAGATAGTGAAAGCCTCCTATTTTCGCTTGAGTTATCCCCAACCTTCACATTCTCAGGGAGCCTTACTTACCATCCCCCGGGGATTAGCAACTCAATTTGCACTAGCTCTGCCTGAAATTGTGTCCGAAACCAGTCTAAAGAAGGCAAACTTCACCATGCTGGGTGACCTCAACTTACACTTTAAAGATGGAAAAAACACAAGATAGCAGCCAGGCTAGCACAAGAGTGTGCAGCACTACAGTTGAAATGAATCACTAGATCTGTGACACACTGTCAAGGCCATCTATTGAACCCAATCTTGTCTAACATTTCACAGTTAGATACGGAAGAGGCACTTCCCGTCTTATTGTCTGATCATTTTATCATCCCTTTCTGGCTTTATCTCCTCAGAGACTCTTCCTTAATGAACCTGAAGACTATGGAATAAACTTAATATGAGCAAATGGCACAATGCCCTGAAAGAATACGCTCCAGTCATGGAGGACAATGCATTTGAAATGTGTACGAAATTTTAGAGAAGGCTAATGGAGTCACTTGATCCTTTCACCCCTTAAAAATCCCTGAAACCAATGTGCAATGGCTCCATGGTATAATCCGGAGTTGGGGGAGATTAAGATACAGTCAAAGAAAAAGGAAAGTATGTGGAGAAAAGGGTTTGCCTTGGGTAACATAATAATTGACAGAAATACCATGAAAAAATATCAACAGGACACAATACAGGCCAAAGTTTCTTATTTTAGTACAAAAATTGAAAATACCAGCAATCCATCTATGGAATTATAGAAAGTAGTTAACACCCTCATGACACCTCCTTCTTGTCTGGCAGGCTCCCCGCCCTCTATTAAGCAATGCAAAATGGTTGCCTCTGCTTTTATTAATAAAGAAAAAAAAATATCTTGGATTCCCTCCCCAGAAGCACATCACCTTGTCCAACCCCCCTTAAAGACCCAACTACGACAGCCCAGCTGGCCTTCTTTCCGTCTCTAAATTTAGACGCCATTACATCCATCCTATTCTCCATACAATCTGGTTCTTCAACAGACCCATCCCCACCTGATGTCCTATTTAAAGCAGGCAACATTATTTTACCAGTGCTAATGAAGATTTTGAATAGATCTATGACCTCTAGCATTGTTCCCCCTACATGGAAACATATGATAGTGAAACCGCTGCTTAAGAAGGTGCATGCAGACCCTTTGGTAGTTGAGAATTACAGACCAATTTCTCTGCTTCCAATAGCGAGTAATATTTTAGAGAAATGTTTTACCAAAAATATCTCTAATTTTTGGGAAAATGAGTCCACCCTCCATCCCACTTAGACCGGATTTAGGGCAGGAAGCAGCTCAGACACCACATTGTCAGTGGTTACTGAAAAGCTCAGAGCTATCCTTGATCGAGATGGTGCAGTGACTATGATCATACTGGATCTCAGTGCTACTTTTGAAACTGTCTCTTACTGTATTCTGGCCCAATGACTCGAAAATGCTGCCATTTCTGGTTCAGCCCTTAAATGGCTTTTCTAAACAACAGAAGCTTTCAGGTCTGCAACGATTCCTGACTTTCAGCCACCTATTCCATTGAATGCGGAGTTCCACAGGGTTTTGTTTAAGCCCAACTCTCTTTAATGTCCATGTCCTCCCACTGGCAAGTATAGTACAGGCCCATGACTTGTATCTCGCATCGTATGCGGACGATACTCAAGCGATCTTCGCGCTCACCCCTGATTCTTAGCATCAGTGACTTAAATGTCAGCGTTAAGGAAGTAACAAAATGGATGCCACACAACAGCCTCAAACTGATTGGTGGGAAGACTAAGGTGTTGGTTGTCAGCAACAACATGTCCTGTTGGAGAAACTGTTCTGACCTCAATGCCTTGGGGAGTGACCAGTACCCTCCACTGTAGTAAAAGGCCTTGGTTTTTGGCGGGACAGTAAACTCACTATGGAAACCCCAGCCAAAAAACACTCTGCAACGTGTTTCAGACTAATGTGAACATTAAGAAAAGTCATGCAGTGGTTGCCAACCTCAACCAAAAGAGTAGTTATACAGGGATTAATTAACTCCTGCCTTGATTATGGCAACTCCTTATTTCTGGGAAGCCCTCAATATGTCCTAAGACAACTTCCTTTCTTTCAGAATGCTGCAGCATGCTTACTTTTCAAGCCTCCAAAACATCACTCAGCAGCTCCAGCTTCGGCTGCGTTACACTGGCTCCCCATACAAAAGAGGATCCAGTTCAAGGTCCTATCTCAGGCCCACCAAGCAATGCAAGGAAAACACCCCATTCTGATTTGAAGACTTCTCTGCCCTTACATGCCTCAGAGATCACTGCGTTCTGAGAACTCCTTCTTGTTGACTGTTCCTCAGATCAAAAAGGCTATATGCGGTGGATGTTCCTTTGCCTTTCTCATTGCTAAGCTGTGGAATGCCCTCCTTGCCCATTTAAGGCAGGCCCAGCCAGAAATGTCTTTTAGGAAACTCCTAAAGACTCACCTATCCAAAATCTGGCATGGCTTGTCAAGACCTTGCATGTGAGCCTGTCTCAGCGCCGGGAGACCTTTCGGGGTAGCTGTGCACTATACAAGATATCTTGGATAGAATAGAATAGAATAACTAACAAAACACTCTATTATTTTATTCTACTTAGCTTTAGGAACTAAAAAATAATTACAGCACCATCGACAAACTACAAACCCATCAACAAACTCCAGCAATCAAATACTTGGGAAAAGGCTTATAAAAAGTAAGTACATTTAAAACAGTTCTAAATATCAAGCCAACCTTAAACACAAAAAAAAAAAAATCTAAATGCCCTCAGCCCCTGCTAACTACCAACAAACGTTTAAAATAAAAATAAAATGACAAAAAACAACAGAAAAGAAGTCACCTGATCCACATTAAAACACCTCCAATGGAAATCAGAAAAAAGGCCTGCAATTACCAACAAGAGCACATATGTCAGTATAAAATAAAAACTAATGCCATATGTGAGAAATTGGGCTGTGGGTTTTCTGGGGTGTGAGGCCAGAACAAGAAACAGCCATAGTCCCTGGTAGGCTGAACCACAAAGCCTGTGCTTAACCCTGGGTGTGCAGTCAGGCTTAACTTAGAGGCAACGTGTAAAGTATTTCTGCACACAAACAGTAATAATGTGAAAACACAGCACATGAAAAATTTCACACCAATTTATAAAAATAGGGAAGCGCTTCTGAATAACTTTTAAAACAGACTGGTTTGTACTTTACTCTTTTTTCCCTTCCCCTGCTAGCACCTTGCACATAGCACTTTAGAGTTGACCCCTGGACCTGGCCTGCGAGGGAGGGGGTGATTGCAGTAGCACCTGGGAGTGAGTGCCAGAGAGCTATCAAAGATGCCAACGCCTCCCGCAGCGCAGGACGCGCTTCTGGATAACTTTTTAAACAATCTGGTTTGCACTTTACTCTTTTTTCCCTTGCCCTGCCAGCACCTTGCACATAGCACTTTAGAGTTGACCCCTGGACCTGGCCTGCGAGGGAGGGGGTGATTGCAGCAGCACCTGGGAGTGAGTGCCAGAGCGCTACAAAAGATGCCAACGCCTCCCGCAGCGCAGGACGCGCTTCTGAATAACTTTTAAAACGGACTGTTTTGCTCTTCACTCTTTTTTCCCTCGCCTGACAGCACCATGCACATAGCACTTTAAAGTTGACCCCTGGGCCTGGTCTGTGAGGGAGGGGCTGATTGCACCAGTACCTGGGAGTGAGAGCCGGAGCACTACAAACAAGCATTTGCAATGCATCGGTCTCGCCTTTGGGACCTCTTAAGTGTTTAGCCAGAGCTATTGGCACTGCTAATGTGTTTAAGTTATGTTTGAGACAAACATATCAAGCATCTGCAGGATACTAATTTTCAGTCGTATACTCTCTCGTAAGAGTCATCTCCTCAATGAAACAATTAAAACTAGGGACATTTTGGGTGAAAATGAAGAATGTATGCACAAATCAGAGGGAAGAAAAAGCTAAGGAGAGAAATACCAAGCAAAGGCCACCTAAACAAACCCCATCTTCCTACAATGTATACTGAAGGTGTTGTGGAATATAAACTTGCAGACATTAAGCAGGATAAAAGATGTTGCAGCCAGGAAACTTTGAGGAGTTCAATTCAGAAAACTCCAAGTGACTTTCTGCTCAGCTAACCCGAGACCAGCGAGGATGTCCCAAATCACTCCTACCTGTCGCAACTCTGCCTGATCGCCCTGTTTGCTCCTACTGACTGTTCACTCTGCCTGCTTCTGCTGCACAGTCACTCTGCCTGCTCCTACTTACTGCACTCTGCCTGCTCCTACTAATTGTTCACGCCGCCTGCTCCTACTAACTGCTCACTTTGCCTGCTCCTACTGACTGTTAACACAGCCTGTTACTGCTGGCATTTCATTTTGGCTGCTCCTCTTGACTGCTTGCTCTGCCTGATCGTCTCGTTTGCTACTACTGACTGCTCACTCCGCCTGCTTCTGCTGACCAGTCACTCTGTCTGCTCCGCTTGACTCTTCGCCCTGCCTGATCAGTCCCACTCCTCCAACTAACAGTTCACTCTGCCTGCGCCTAATAGACAGCTGCTAATGACCACTCACTCTTTCTGCTACAACTGACTGCTCACACTGCCTTCTCACACTGCAGTGACTGCTCGCTCCGCCTACTGCTGTGGAGTGCTTACTACTCCGCACACTACCAGGTCCTACTGACTACTCACGCTCCCTACTAACTGTTCTTACTGTCCTAACTCACTGCCAGCTCACGCTGCCTCCTCACGCATACTGTGCCTTGTGCTCCCTACTACATAACAACGAGCTGCTCATACGTTCCACTCACTCTGACTACACACTGAATTCTTACTGCTCCGGCTGGCTGCTTACACTGCGCACTCATGCCCAGCACCAGTCTTAATTGGCTAATGCACACCCCTACTGACTGTCGCCAGCTATTAAAGTACTGCCTGCTTGTACTCACTGTCCTGCTCTTAAAACCTGATCCATACACCACTGACTGCTCCAATTGTATGATCAATCCTGAACGTCCTGCTCTGACTGACAGCTCCATTTGAATGTGCATCTTCACTGTTCATACTGCCTGCTTCCTCCGGTGAGCACTGGCTGCTCCTGCAGCTGGCGTGCTGCTTTCTCTGGGAGTGAGAGAAGCTAGGACTCCAACTCGCTTATTTCAACTGTTTTGGTGAATTTTCCTGGACAGTGTTTTCAGGAGCACTACAATTTTACATAGATCAAACGAGCGCACTGAATGACGATGCTCATTAGCAGGGAACTACAGAAGAGGCACACGGAAAATAAATAAACAGCAATTTTTATAGCCAGTATGATACCCGTTAATTAAATTGCTTTGTTTAAACACACCGCACACAGCTTTCAGTCGGCCGTCAATAAAAAAAAAAAACGGGACATGAGTTAAATCTCCTGAAATCAGTCAGAACTGCTGGTGAAAAGCAGGGACTGTACCGGCAAATTCAGGGTGGCTGGATTACCATATTCAACTCAGAACAGGCATCGGGACCTGGGCTACTTACTACCCGGTTGCCCTAATGCGTTACAAACATCACAAGCGCATGCAGGAAATACTCAGGGCACCGGGGATCCTTATTACGTGCATCTGATTACGTTACAACAAACTAAGGTGAAGCACTATAAATCATGCAGATACATACATCAAGAAAACCAGTTAAAAAAAACAAGATTTAAGCAAGCCAAACACCAAAGGTACCGGGGGCACAGGGCATACTTACCATCCTCATACGGACATTTACCCCACAGTAGAGATCGACAATAGAACCATACAACAAGCGTGAGACAATGAACAGTTCAACGGCATAGAAAAAGGACAAGGGAGTCCTCGATGTAGTCAATGGAAACCGGCAGACATGTTGATATGGGAACGCCTCCTATACGTGGTTCGATTAGAAAAAATAATGCATTTTGCTAAAAGGCATCGATAACGTGATGGCTGTTAAAATTAAACAATTTAGTTTTAAAAGTAAGTCGCAAGGGTTTACATGTAGGTGATAATTTAATTTTAAATTCAAACGTGTTTGAAAAGAATACAACATCATTATAATTAGAAAAAAACATTTTTACTTAACTTGGAAACTATTTAATTCCAAGTGGACAGAGGTTCGGTGGTGCTTTCATTTATGTTGTTTTGGCTATATACTCTTTCACTCCCATTAAACAAAGTGAGCGGATTTGGTCCAACGGCTAGATTGCTGACTTTGGTGCTGGAGACCACGGTTCGAGCCTCGGGGTCGCATCCACATCTGTGATTTGGGGCAAATCACTTTATCTCCTCGTGCCTGAATGTGTCCTTGTGTAATGTAATCGGTGCTCATGTAAAGCACTTCAATATCCGGGGCAAGTTTGCGCTATATAAATCTATAAAAGTCATCTGTTTCCCGGAGTGAAAACACGCCGATGCGGTTTGATGGGTATGCGCGCACAGGCAGGGGGAGCGCTTACAGACGTGGAGCTAAAAAGAACAAAACACCGGCCAGGAAGAGAGCACGTGATTGTGATCAGGCCGGGTGCCAGAAGAAAGTGCGCAAGTGAAGGGGCCAGTAGCCTTGGAAGGTTACAAATGACGACATAATCGTCATGAGGAGGGACTAGCAAGCCTTAAACAAATCGGAAAGCAGCATTTACTGATCTAATCCAATGAAAAAGATGGGCGGCGAGTGGGCGGAGCTTCCACGAAGCTTCCCCACTAAAGTGTATACTGCATCTCTCGGAGAGACAGTGCAAGCACTGTCTAGGCGAGACCTAAAAACGCCAAAGCCTCCCACAGCGCGGAAGGCGCGCGGGGCGTGCCCAGGCTCGGCCGGGGCCAAGACCAGGCCAAGACCGGGCTGTTGGAGCCCATTCTAGACTGGATGATGCCGGACTGCGCTACACCATTGATATCTGCTCCAAGAAATATATAAATTGAGGGTGATCTCATGGCGGGTCACATGCTAATCAAAGGAACAGCGAATACTAGCAATTACCACAGGGACTGTGATACTACATAAACTTCTTCACTTGTGTGATCCCAAGACTATTATAATTAACGTATTGTGCATTGTCACTGGCTGCTATTCATTTGTATGTGTGCTGCCAGATCCTATAGTGGGGGTCTATACTTGCATACCTTATTTTAAAGGAGTTTAAGCCTAAATTGTTTGAGTGGGACTAGGAAGGAATTATGGGCAAGAGAAAAGCTGAAAGCATGTTAAAGGGGGCAGGGGGGTCTCAGCGTTCTTTAATGGTGTACTTATCAGGAGCTATGGAAGCCATAGAAAAACAAATCAACTCAGTAGAAGAAGCGCTATATCAAGGCATTAAGGTGGGAGAGGGACCGACGTGACTTACATACTCAGAGCTTCTAGTTTCATGCCCTTCGCAACCTGATATTACAACTAATCAAAACCCCTCAACTCATACGAACAGGTGTGTGCAGGACGTGTCTGATCACATTTATGTATCCGATCAGGAACGTGAGACTCAACCTCCATCATAGTGCCCCAGAAACCCAGAGGCAACACTAGTGACTCTGGACAAAGGCACATCTATCATTAGGTCCAACGTATCAGGAAAAAAGCGAAAGAAAAATAACAAGTCCAAATTTGAGAAAGGGGGAAACGCGCCGTCAGCTCCTATTTCACACAAAAATAGCCATAATGAGGATTATGATCAAAATAGACGGCCTCCCAAAAATATTTGCTGATACTCTAGAGAATTTATTGGCAAGGGTAACCGCTATTGAAGATATTTTGAGGAGATGCAATGGTAAACTTCCCAATAAGCCTACGATTAATATACCGAACTTGGCAGCAGGATTAGATAAGGCTGCACTGCCCTCCCAGGTTGACCTTTCGTCAAAGGGAACCTACAACACTGAGTCACATATAAAACAAGGACTACCGGAGTCTTATAATAACAATCAAACTATCACAGAGTGAAGCTCTTGGAAAATACCCGTAAGCAATAAGATCGGCCATAGATATAATTCTACAGGGGTAACTGCCCGTTTAGATACTGGGTCAAACCTGTTTATTGGTTCCTCCCGTCTAATCCATCCAGATAAGGAAGGTATCAGGTTGGACCTGCCACTGGCGGCTACCCATACACTATAGTCTGGGCAAATGTTCCTCATATACCATCACAGGCGAACGAAACATGGGAAGCACTGAGAAACAAGGCTCTCTTTTGGCTCACTACTAAAACCAGGCTAAAAGATGCACTGTTAGGAGAATTTAAGATGGCCAGAAGAGTTGGGTGGGTAGGGAGAAGGGATAAAACACTCCCAGGTGAGTGCATAATTCTGACTTGTAGAACATTACAACTGACACATGAGATCCTCACTAGACTTGGTAACGACAGTGTTACGACCATGGACATTAATGTACTGCCTCTTAGTTATTCCTATCCCCCTTTGAACCACATAGAGTCAAACCCTGAACGGAGAGGTTCTTATGGTGTTCCACTACACCCATTTGGTATATCCACTCAAAATAGATTTGATATACTCCCAACACTAGAGGACATAGACTGACTTACCAACTCGGGTACCTGTGCAGATGTAAACACGGCTGAGGCGAATCACGTCTCTGCTGCCCATAAAACACACGCTGGCGCGTGCGCACAGCGGGCGCGCCGGCGGCGTGCCAAAGGCAAGCCCATCTACGCCCGTCCGCGCCAGGAACGCGCCAGGTGCCATACCCCCTGCCACTATGCGCCCTCTATGCTATACTCGGGCGATGTTGTTGGATCTACAGGGGGTGAGTTCTACTCAGTGTATCCCCATCTCCTGGCAAGACGACATATACAGGTATTTGTGCCCGGGTTGCTGTTACTCTGTTGTCAGGGAGGCCAGTAATGTAGGGGTAGGGATGGGTACTTCATCCTGTAGGACTAGGGATAGTAAGAGGGTGGGGGCTGGACCCCTGGTTGGTCCCTATGATACACAGGGTTGCACCTTAATCCCGGCTTCACCGGCTAACCTAGGGAATCACCTGGCTGGGCTCCTCCTTAACTCACGTTCCGTGATTAAACATAAAGTAGAACTTGAACTGCTTCTAACTGCTCATTCCCCTGATTTGGCCTTCATCACGGAAACGTGGACTAATGCGGCCTCCTGCCCTGCTTGGAATACTGCCCTGCCCCCAGGTTACGCGCTACACTGTCTTGACAGAAAGGATGGCAGAGGGGGGGACTTAGCTATTATTTACCGGGACCATTTGAAGGTACAGACCATGGCTGTTGAAAATCTCCACGCAGAAGCAGTCCAATTTAGTATATACTTGAAAGGAACAATTGTTTCCCATGGTCTACTGGTTTATAGACCACCTGGACCGAGGACCGCGTTCTTGGAGGCGCCTCAAATCCATTTAGAATCCTGCACTAAGTTTGAGGCCTATACCATTCTTGGGGATTTTAACTTCCATCTGGAGGCCGAGAATAACTCGGACACCGCCAGATTGGTGGATAGCCTGGAGGGTTATGGACTCCATCAATTGGTCTCAGACCCGACTCATACTGGGGGCCACACTCTAGATGGTCTGTTCTCCAGCCACCCAGACCTACTATATCTTAGGGCTGAAGTCCTCCCATGAACTGACCATCGGGCTGTGTTTTTCAGGGTAGGGGTCAAGACCAGGGCCATAGGTGGTCCTCAAAGACCTACCAGGATTAAGTTTAGGAGATGGAGTAAGGTCACACACTCATCCCTTTCCGAGGCGCTAGGCAACCCCCCCCCACTCTTGACACAAACAATGAGACGGCCCTCTACCAGTTCACCGATTGGATTACTAATGCAGTCAATCAGGTTGCCCCCCTCCAGCTAGCTACCCAGAACAGACGTCCACCTGGTGCCCCTTGGTATGGCCCGGAGCTCAAACTCCTCAAGGTTGAATACAGACGCGGGAACGGCTCTGGAGAGTGGACTATGATGGGATTTGCAAGCAAGCTTATAACCAGGCGTTGTATAACTATAAGCAGGCCATCCAGAATTCCAAGAGGGATTACTTTTCTCGGAAAATTCTGGAGGCAGGGAATTCCACTAAAGAACTTTTCAAACCGTGTCCTTTCTGGCAAATCCCCAGCAGACCAACCGGTTCAGCCCGGATCAGCTATTTTGTTATCAGCTGGCTGTCTTCTTTCAGAACAAGGTCACCACTATTTATGATGAACTGTTAAATACAGTGGCACCTGTAACTCCCCCACAGGAGATACCTATCTGCTGTCTGTCAACTATTGACCCTTTATCTAGTGATCAGGTCATGACATTATTAGGCTCCATAAAGTCTGGTGCCGCCTCAGATCCCTGCCCTCCCCATATTTTGCATCAGGTGGCAGATAAGATTATACCTAGTCTCACGGCTCTGATCAATCAGGTAGTAGCTGCTGGACCCTATCCAGCCACCTGGAAAACGGCGAGTGTTAAACCCCTTCTGAAGAAAGCCTCGCTGGAACCCTCTGAATTTAATAGCTATCGTCCCATCTCTGGCCTTCCTCTGGTGGCTAAAGTTACAGAGGAGGCTATAAACCAGAGCCTGATGGAGTATCTTGATAAGAATGCCTTGCTGGATAGGTCTCAGCATGGTTTCCGACCCAGACACTCCACGGAATCGGCTCTTATAACCGCAGGCCAGGGGATCCGAGCCACAGTGGATGGAGGGGGGAGAGCTGTTCTCGTCCTCCTGGACCTGTCTGCTGCGTTCGATACCGTCAACCATGTGGTGCTGGTGCAGCGTTTGAGGGAGGTTGGGATTGTGGACCGGGCTCTGGCCCTTCTCTCGTCCTTTCTGGACAATCGTAGACAAAGTCTACAATGGGCCGGCCTACACTCGGCCAACTTCTCTCTTCCTTGCGGTGTTCCACAAGGGTCGGCCTTGTCTCCGACCCTTTTCAACATCTATGTCAGACCGCTGGCCAGTCTGGTCAGGAGGCATGGTTTCATGCTGGTGTCCTATGCGGACGATTCACAGTTAGTGATATCAGTTGTGGACCACCCTGACCAAACAGTGGCCAAGTTTCACGCCTGTCTTGTTGATGTGATGAATTGGATGCGCTTGAGTTTTTTAAAAATCAACACCGAAAAGACTGAAGTGATGGAGTTCGGGAAAGGTCCCTCAATCTGGAACACCCTCTGGTGGCCTTTGGAGACCGGCAATGCCCCCTCCCGGTCACTAAGGTGAGGAACCTGGGTGTGATCTTCGACGAGAAACTGGACATGTCTGCCCAGGTCAACAGTCTAACTTCATCTTGTTTCTTTCTGTTAAAAACTCTGCGTAAAATTCTCCCATACATCCCTTTGGCGCTTCAGAAGACTGTGATGGCCACTTTGTTCATGTCCAGATAGGATTATTGTAACGCCATGTTTTTGGGGATGAATAAGTTCCAGGTTGGTAGAATCCAGTCTTTGCAGAACGCCGCGGTCCGGGTCATTCTAATCCTGCCCAGGGGTTGCTCCACCTCTGCGGGTAGGAAATCTCTTCACTGGCTTCCGGTCCAACAGAGAATCGAGTTCAAGGCACTCTGCTTGGTTCACAGGGCCCGTTTTGGGGGTGGCGCTAATGATAGAAGTGAAATATTTAGACTCTACATCCCGTCCCGGGCCTTGCGGTCGGCTAACCTAGGCCTGATCAGTACCTCCAGATTTAAATTAGCGAGATGGGGCGGTCGCTCTTTTGGCACGTGTGCTGCAAGATTATGGAATCACCTGCCTGTGGAGATGTGACTTCAACCTAATTATGTCCTTTTCAGAAAAATGCTGAAACATCGCTTATTACAGGCCCAACAATAACTTGTTTCTTGCAGCTCATGCACAATACAGCGCCAAGACACCTTCTGGTATACGAGCGCTTTACAAGCTTCTTTTATACTTTTTATACTTATACTTTCTCCGAAACTGACCTCTGGCAGAATTTCCTATTGTTGAGATAAATGCAATAAACTGCATAAACACCCCCCTTTCTTGCAATGACTTTAGGCTACAAGTAGGTCATCAGACTAGCACAAATACTTACAGTGTAGTACTGTATCTAGCAATCAAGGGAAGGGAATAAACAACATTACATATCTGTTCTTCCCCATAACCCCTTGACACTTGCAGATCATCACACTAGCACAGCTACTGACAAACTTAGTAATATGGCTACCAATCGAGGAGAGGATAGAACATGTTCAAGTAAAAAAAAAATGGAATGTGGCAGGCCTGCATGCAAAACGTTCGAACCCTGCTAGGATAGACTTTGTAGAAGCCTATGATCTATTATGCTTTCAGGAAACCTGGGTTGATATTGTGCTGCACATTAATGGTTACAATACATTTCACACCCCGGTGGTTCCATCAAGCCATGGGAGGGAGATGGAAGGTTTATGCATTTACGTTTCTCACAGGTTGAATGTTAAAAAATTTGATTTTCCAGTGTCTAATACTTATTACCAGGTACTAAAATTGTATATTGACACACACTGCACCGTCCTTCTGAATTTTTATAATAACTTTCCAAAAGAACAGGAAGAGGTGGTTTTGAGGCATTTACAGAAGGAAATGCATAATATGCAAAAGGAGATCGATAAAGATATCTGTGTAATCTGGGAAGGGGATTTTAACACCGCACCATGCCCCCATGCTGAAAGAGGTAAATGTGGTCTAATGCCCAATGATGGGACTGAGGCCACCCACTTCTTGCATTCTTTTTTTGGAGACCAACTAAATACCATTGAGTACTCCGCAGATATGGGTTTTGCTAACGAACTATGTTCACCCTTAATATCATTAACCGGTACTTTTAACAGACGAGGGATGTGTTCCATTATTGATTATGTTCTAGTATCTAACAGATAGGCAAGCAGAATAGATTATTTCACAACCCTTACTGTTGCCTATAGTGACCATTTCCCTATTAGTGTCATCATAGATTTACCATCTAATGTGCTAAATAGAAAAGCTTAGACTAAACATCTAGTTCAGGACATCGCTGTTAATAAACGCAATGGATACACAATTCGGAGTGGATCCATGAGTATTTACTAAGACACTCCTAACTCACTGTGAATCAGAATTTTCAGTGTGTCTCGATGAGACCGCTGCAGATGCTGATATTTTTATTTCCTTTTAAAGTATATCACCTGTGATTATTAGTAGAACACAAAAAAACCTTACTATCAAGACGGGTTGGTTTGATACTAATTGTTCCAAAGCCCATGTGGCCTTGAAAAATGCCTTACATAAACCAGCTAGAGACCAGTTAGAAAGGCATGTAGAATCTCGCTTAAAGACTGCAAGGAGGCCATTAGATCTGAAGCATGGCGGGCTCACCAATTAGCATCTGAACTAAAAGATAACACAGGTTTTTGGAAAGCTGTGAACGCCCCTTTTCTGGCTTCTAAATATATACCAACTATGGAGATGAGCATCAACGAGGATCAATGAGTGACCCACTTTTCCAAGGTATATAATGATAGTGATTACGATATTTCTCATCATAACTCGGGAACTCAGACTGTGAAGTTTCTCCCAATTGACATTGATTTTACGGTGGAGGAAGTTATACTTGGAATTAACGTCAGTGCTGTAGGTAAGGCCCTTGGTTCTGACAGTGTTCCTGTGGACCTTTACAAATCCAATCCTCTCCTTTGGGGTCCACTAGTAACAGCTGTTTTAAAAGCCTGCTGTAAGCAGGGCTTTATTCCCACATGGTCAGAGTCAATTCTTGTACCTATTTTTTAAAAAGGATACCGTAATGATCTGGTATGCTACAGACCAATTTCACTCTTGCACTCATTTGTGAAAGTGGCCCAGCAAGTTATTTTAAATAGACAGCAGACATGGGCTGAGGATATGTGTGTAATCACGGAATTACAATATGGATTCCGACAAGGATTAGGCACTATTGAACAAGGCATACATTTAAACCTTATTTGGGGCAAATGTATAGAAGCTAAATGCGGGAACCTCTTTCTGCGCATTTGTCAACCTGAGTTCGGCATTCGATTGCGTCAGCCACCATAAACTTTGAAATATCTTAGAGGCTTTAGGTGTGGAAACCCAACTTGTTAAAGTTTTAAGGCAACTGTATCAAGATGCACAGGCTAGTGTCTGATATGGAAGCGCAGGCGAGTGTAGTTATAAATTCCCTGTCAGGAAGGGGGTAGGGCAGGGGTGTGTGCTAGCCCCTTTCCTTTTTACACTGTACATAAACGGTTTAGGCACTGTATTGTCCAGGGAATGTCAGGACTCCCCTTTTATTGGCAATAATCCAATTGCAGCACTACTATTTGTTGACAATGCCGTCCCATTATCCTGCACACAAATAGGACTGCAAAGAGTTGTTTCTAGCTTTGAGACCTTCATGTCAAACTTAGACCTCCATGTAAACATCACCAAAACATATGTCATGAAATGTGGCAAGAATAGTGTAAAGTGCAGAGATATTTTTATCAACAAAAAGTTTGAATTTGCAATTTGTTTTTCATCTATGGGAATTGTCTTTGAAAAAGGGGGCTCCTGGGTAAACGCTATAACATAGAGAAAACTGTTATTTGCAAAGCTACAGCAGCACTGGTATATTTCGCTAGAAAACTGGCAAAAAAACGACCCATTGTTGATTTGATAAAAATTCATAAAGGTAAATATATCTCAACAGCCATGTATGGAGCTGGAATCTGGGGTTATGCAGATATACAACCTCTACAGTCAGTTGAGAATGTTTTTATAAGATACCTTTTAGCAGCCCCTAACAGTACGGCTACACATATTTGCCACACAGAACTTGGAATTCCATATTTATCTGATTTAATTAAAATACAGCCAGTTTTATTATGGCAAAAGATATGGTCTAGTACCACTACCGGTCTTAAACGTGATGTGATAAATGACTGCCTCAAACTGCAACGGGTGTCTCGCATCCCATGGCTTAACTATGTTAAAAACTTTGTGGCTGACTTGGGATGGCCAGAATATTTCTCCAATCCGGCCAGCATTACTATAACCCCAAGGAAAGCCTTAAAGATTGCTTGTATGGCCGCATGAACTCCACACGAACACCAGCATCAGGGGTGCTATCGTGGCTTCAGATCGAATCGAATCTGATAGGCAACCGTGAGTCACAGTGGTGCCTTACCCATACGACGTTCCATACCCTCGCTAGAGATTCTGGAGAGGTTCTTCCATGCCCGTTCCCTAGGTTATGCCCCGTTACACCCCAGTTCCTGTGCCATGTCTGGAACCTGAGACAACAGGGTACACTCATCACGATATATCTGTAAGTTGTTTATGCTCCCACTTGATGTATCACCAGTATATACAGATATTATGTACCACCATGGAATATACAGTCTAACCTCACTATTCGATAACTTTGTATGATGTACGATGTGTGAAATATGAAAATGGCAATAAAAATATGTTTAAAAAAAAAAAAGATTGCTTGTATGGATCTTCTGGAGACTACCAGATACTCTCATGACCTATTTAAACCAACTGTCAGAGAGAACCAATTGTTACTAATTTTTATCAATCACTTAACTAAATACATAAAGGGTGTGATCAGAAGCAGAAACACAATGTAATTTTCCTATTTTTAATTGTTACATGATTATACTTTTAAATTTAGTGTGTTAATGGACATGTAAGATATGATGTTGTAGTTTTATTTAACATGATTGCTTTTTACAGATTCAGTATGTTAATGGTTACGTAAGATATGATGCTTATTTTTATGGACTGTGCTTTTATGATATAATTGCCTAAATCAAATAAAGCTTATTTTGAATTGAAATGAATTGAATAAAAATAGAGTCGGTTTTAATAAATTATTTGACAACAAAATGTCAAAAATCCAACCAGTAGCATCGGAGTTATGGATTTTTAAAGTTTGTCATAAAAAACTAGGTCCTAAAAGATCAACTCACTAATTACGGAGGTCTAGTCACGCAATACTGAATCAAAGTCGAAAAATATGTCCGACCATGATGGAGCGCGGGTCAGATACAAGAAGTGAATTAGACCCAGTCGGAGTTTACCTTCGGACTTAGAATAACTGTCAAGAAAAATGTTCTGAGAAGGTAATGTTCAGTTGGACAAGGCTGCAGGCGGTGTCCAAAGACGGTGTTTCATCATCTAGGAGCCGCTGGACGAAGTTGCAGTGAAGATTTCTATGTTCGAACGTAGTTATTTTTTTTAAAAGTTCAGGACTCATTCAGGCTGGGTCCAGGTGTGGGTTCAAGATGGTGGGAATCTTTTATGTTCCTGTGACTCTAAACAGGAAACCAGCAGACTAGCCTTTGGAGTTACTCTAGTAGTCCTGAATAGGTGAAGATGCAAGGCGCAAACAGCAGAGCCGGCCTCTGAGGGTTCAAGACAGGCTCCACGTGGCAAAGCTGTTTTTCCAGGTATAGCAAAGCAGTCTTGTGGCAAACACAGCAGACCGCTGCAGCAGGCAGTTCTCTGAGAGTCCTTCGGCAGGTCCGGAAAGTGAATTGAAGAGTGGGTATTAGGGCTCTATTTGTATACATGGTGCCTCCTTTGAAGTTGGGAGGAGTTTCAAAAGATTTCTATTTGAAGTACTTGGAATTTCAGGACTCCACCTCTCTTGCTCCAAACTGGCTGCAGAGACAATGTGAGGGGCCAAGCCCTTTGTTTGAAGGAAGGGCACAGCCTATTCAGTTGAAAATCCTATCGCATCATGCCAGCAGACAGACACTCAGGCATACCTAATCCTTCAATTGCTTGGCTGTCTAGGAGGAATTCACAAAGTCTGTCAGTTACACCCAGTCACGTGACCCAGGAGAGGCTAGAGGCACCAAATGATTAAGGGCAGGAAAATACTAACTTTCTAAAAATGGCATTTTCAAAATAATAATTTGAGAATTTGACTTTACCATTAAAGAGGGTTTTCAATTACAAACTTTAGATACCAAAAATGAAATGCTTGTCTGTCCTCAATCAAATGTTACAACTTGTTAAATGTAATGGGGCAACCCAATGTTATCCTATGGAACAGATAGACCTCACAGTGGTGAATAATTAATTTAGGAGTTTTTCACTACCCGGAAATGTAAAACTTTAAAGTACATGTCAAACCTTTTAATTACAATGTACTATGCCCTATAAGCTACCTAGGGTCTACCTTAATGGTGACCTATGTGTAATAAAAGGGGAGTTTAAGGCTTGGGAAGAGGTTTATAGTGCTAAGTTGATCTGTCTGTTTACAAATGCATTCAGCCTGCAATGGCAGACCTGTAACATGCTTTAAGAGGCTACATAAGTGGGTAGGATGATAGGTGCCGTAGGTCCACTTGTAACATTTAATTTACAGGCTCAGGAATATGGTATACCTCTCTTCAAGGTCGTATTAGTAAATTAAATATGCCAATCAGTTGTAAACCAATGTAAATATGTTTAGGGGAGTGAGTACAAGCACTTTAACACTAGTGAGCAGTAGTAAAGTGCACAGAGTCCTAATGCCAACAAAAACAACATTCAGCAGAAAAATGGAGGTTTGAGGAAAAATGTTTGAGGGAAGACCACCCTAAGGCTTACAGGTCTAACATCATACTTTTGTTTGTACATTGGAAATGTAAGTATATTTATTAACATTTTATTAATTATATTGTTAAACTATTTTCAGATATAATGACAGAAAGATACACTACATTGCAGAAAGGGAAACAATAACTCTCGCACATGGGATACACTTACACCCATGAAAGTACAAGCACTGTTATGTGTTATTTAATGAATCTTGTCCCGTTCTTCTGAACCAATTGAATTGATGTTATGAGTTTCACAAATCAAACTGTGTTGACACACAAACTTTAAGGTATGTAAATTACTATGCTGAATATAAGTGGTACTGGTAAAAATGTAAAAATTGTCTCTCCACTGTTCACATGATAACTGATGCCAAATATTCATTCAAGTTGATTTGAAGTCAGCTAGGCCTTGGAATTGTAAATTACACATTTCACTTCTCCACTATGTTGAGCTGAATGGTTGAGAGATATTAGGTATACTTCATAATCACTTCATGAACATTTCAGGATATCTTATTGCCTGCCTATTTAAAGTTATACTATTTGAAATTGCTAAACGTTAGGGTAATATGTTCAATACCACTGAAAGCTATCATCACAATAATCTCTACCCATTTTATCTTCTAGGTATCTACATTGTTTGTCTCAAACGTTTGAATGTACAATACACACTTTTATTGATAAAAATGTTCTCAATAGGTCTAACTGGCAGAGCACATGGCCAGGAATCTGCCACTGAAGAGACCTCCACCCCAGCCCAGGATCAAGTCATCATTGAGGACAACACTCCTGATCATCTGGAGGACAATGGGGAGCCTGGTCCATCTTGTCAGTATGGGCAGACAGCACCAGTGACACTCCCTGCGCCCACACTGACACTTCCACCCCAGCTGTAACACCTCAGCAAACCGAAGACTCTACTTACTGTGTTCCTACCACTGTGACACCGATCGTATGCCTCTCTGTCCTGGGTGATGTTGAGACCACAGCACCACCAGCTCCAGCTCACCCAGGAACTAACCGGATGGGGCACACTTGGCCAAGGGTAGAGGGTAGTGGAGCTTGCGAAATGCAGAAAACTCTGTTCCACGGAGCGGAGTTTTTCCCCCACTCGCGCTCACCGATGGTAAGTTGGCGTGCGTGAGCTGTCACTCAGTTAGAATGTCTACCCGAGCAGCAGGAAGATCAGGTTAAAAGGCATTTAGTGCCCTACTCTACCGCTGGCAGAAATCCGGGGAATCTTTTTGACACTTCGCAGAGTTCCGTGTAGCCGAACTCCGCAAATTCCACCCAGGCCTAACCATGACTGACTTCTTCACTTTTTGGTTTGCTTTTTCATTTTCACCCTGTTTAATTTGATCACATTTAGCACAAGACTGGTGTTGTATATCTCAACTCTTGATCACATTTAGCACAAGACTGGTATTGTATATCTCAACTCTATCAATGGATTTGTTTTCTTCCATCATAACTTGACATTGACAAAAGTCAAAAGATTGTGTAAACATAGATAATTTGCAAGTAGGTAATGTTTCTCTCGCGTTTCCAAACATGACTCCCAAAATTGTGACAACATTCAATCATCTACTACTGTGTTTATTCCATTTGATGAATACTTGTCTGTCAACATTTTCAGTAACATAACAATCCATACTTTACACTAATATTCAGTGTCATTTTATACCTTTCCAGTTCCAGATCTTATCAACATGGAAGAAGAGGATATATCCATATATAAGATAAAATAGGCAAATTATCATTGACTCATGTCACCAGCTGGAGTCAGAGCTTCTGGCTCTCATAAGGAATCCCACATCAATAACACTAAAAGACACAAACATGGCAGCACTACATTTTGTAGACACATGATCATTCCAAACCAATGTTCCAGTATCTGGTGGAATGGCACAACAACATTTCAGTGGTGTGCCACAAGATGTATGACCTACAATGATGAGAAACATCAAGAGCTATGTGCTCTTTACACACAATGTGAATTTTGCCAATGTGAAGGGAGATTGATATGATTTGGCTACACTACCACATGTGGTTTGAGCAAATAATGGCACTCATATTGCCTTAGTGCCAATACACAACAGAGAGTAAGGCCAATGTAATCTTCAAATGTTCTATTCAATCACAGTGCAAGTTGCCTTCGTCCAAGATTAGTACACCCCAAGTTTGTGTCTGTCTTTCCCAGGATCAAACCAGGTTCCCTTTGTACATGGAAACATTTACCTGCACATGTCACAATTCTGAAATGTCCAAATGAAGATGACATGGCGGAGGAACCTAAAACTGATCAAAACAAAAAGATTACCAATCACAATCAATCAATCAAGGGATTGTAAAGTTCACTACTCACCCATGAGGGTTTCAAGGCACTATGGGGGGAATGTGCAGCTCCATTGGGGTCATCTGAAGAGCCAGGTCTTGAGGTCTTTCCTGAACTGAAGCAGTGTGGGGATCTGCCAAATCACACAGAACATAATAGACACATTAAAGAGTCATCATTTGGGAGACACAGTTTCATATAACAATCAGAGATAAACAATGTAACTGAACACAGTAGTCAAAGTGTCTATCTTTGATCAACACCTTTGGCCTGATTTTCCATGAACTTGCCCTTCCTAAAAAATTATCACCACATACTTCTCTCATCATCACATCAATAGTTGGTGTAACATTGAACTGGATAACATGTAAATATATACTTACACTCATGAGAAGAAGTTGTCAGTGACATCTTGATGTAAGTCAACTCCTGCTTCACCACTATCTTCATTTGACATTTCGGGATCCTCACGCGGTGGCTCTTCATGGTCTCCATTCCGTGTGATGTAAGGGATGTTCCGTCGCAGGGCCATGTTGTGGAGCATGCAGCAGGCCACCGTGATATGGCACACCTTATCGGGTGAGTAGAGGAGTACTTTACCAGGGGCCGCATTACACATACAGCACATTTTCTTTGATTGCACTGGGTGTGCCTTTTAAAACAAGCTTCTGGCGCAATCAAGGAAAATGTGCCATATATTAGGGTGAATGCAATTCCCCCAGAGCAGCGCATTCCCTTGAACAACCAAGTGGCTGATTTGAAGGTGCTCCATGTTTTCACAGTGCAGGCGGCACTTTTTATTTTTTGTAAATATTTTTATTGACATTTTGTTATTTATTATCTTACAATCTATATTTCATGCCTGTTGCATTAATATTGCTTTCCATGTGACATGTTACCATACAATGAATAGAGGAATAGAACATCAAATGTCATATACATATTCAGAGTATGATTACATTCCTTCTTAAGCTTCTTACATGTCTTCACATTGCATTGTCTACTCTATAGATAAATCACATGCTACAGGCCAGTCATTGTTCGATTGTGGAGTGTATCACAAAAGCTGCCCATAATTATACCCTCTTATCTACCTACATCATATAGCCACCATGCCACCCCTCTCCCCCCCAAGAACAGGACTTCCCAGCACACAAAGGGAGACAAAGAAGAGCCGGCAAATATAGGAGAGGGAAAGATGACCACCAATCAATAAGGGAGAAAAAAGCAACAAAGTAAAAGCAAGAGAATATCAAAAACCAACGATTTCAAAACTTCAAAACTAGGGGTCAACACTCCTTCCACCTACAGTTCCTTTTCTACTTGTGTGTGTGAGTGGTCCAAACTTATCCTATCTCATGGATTGCCTAGACCAAGGGGTGGGGGGCCAGGGCAACATCTCCCTCCAAGCATCCCCATCGACCATTCACCTACATGTTGGGACACCCATCTCACATCCCGCTAAGCAGATTCTTGACTAGCATTAGCCTCTCCTCCTGCATCAGACAGAGGGGCCTTTCTGCGTATGTCTGTGGCCCCTGCTTCCCTCTATTCCCATGCCCTCAATACATACTTCCATGGTTCGGCCAGTGGTTTGCGTCTTTTAGTTATTTTGTCTTCATGCACCAAAGCCTGTTCCTCTACCCTTATCCAAATCATCATGTCCCTCTCCCAGTCCAACATTTTGGGGCCCACATTCGCTTCCCATCTAAGGGCAATCCGGCATTTGACCAGTAGGAAAGCTAGATCTACGAACCTATGTCCTATTCGTTTTGCTTTAGGCCTTGGGAAGAGCCCCAGCAGGCAAACCACTGGGCAGCATCGAAGTGTGCATGCCAGAACCCTGTTTATGATCTCAACAACAGTATTCCAATATTCTTGGAGCATCGGGCAGTTCCATATCATGTGTGCAAAATTGGTGTCATGTTCTGCACATCGGGCAAATTTTTTATCGTCTTTCTTGTAACGTTCAGCCTGTGTGGTGTGAGGAAGGTCATATGTATTATATTAAACTGTATGATTTTAATAGTGGAATTCCTCGATATTTTTTGGGGCTCCTCAATTTTTTTTTCCATTTGGCCTTAGTTAATGGTTTCCCAATCAGATCCCCCCATTTGTCTTGTGAATAAGGCAGGGACATCTCCGTCAACTCCATTATCCCTGCATACAGCCATTTCACTAAGTGTCTCGCCAGACCCATGGTCACCATAACTTGGAGAGCTGTATGAGTGGTGGACTTGTGTGTATCCCTACCCCACAGTACGGCCATCTTACCCCAAACTGTGGGCTAGTTTAAGAACTGCCTAGGCAAGAGATGGTGAAATTCCAGGGATTTCGCTAGGAGGAATAGTTCTCCATCCTGATAAAGGTCCTGGACTGTGAGTATTCCCGCCTCCTCCCATCCCCGCAACTGTTCCTGGATAAAGGGGGACCAATCCCCATTCGTGGCAAACATAGTATTGCCAGGTCGGGTGAATACAGTGGTGTTTCAGCTGCTCGTTTTCTACATCTGTCCCAGCATGCCAGTGCTACCTTAAGCAGTATTCCCATATTTTTAATCTTGTATTTGGGGTATAACATCCTTGTGAGCAATGTCCCCAGGGACGACTGCTGTGGGAGTGCCAATGTCTCCAGTCCCTTCCCTTGCAGCCATTGAGCCAGCCATTGAAGCTACGCCGCTAGGTAATACACCTCAAAATCCTGGGCTATAAACCCACCCCCCGTTAAGGGTAATTGCAGAATTTTTAGGGAGACTCTATTTCATCCTCCGTCCCAGATCAAGTCCCTTAATAAGGCATCCATATTTCTAAACCTTTTTTGGGGGATTACCACTGGGAGATTAGCAAAATAATAAAGCAACCTGGGCAACATCACCATCTTGGAGAGAGCTATTCTGGCCATGACCGAGAGTTTAAGAGATCTCTAGAAGGTCACATTTGCCCTTAGCGCTCAAATGGCTTTGCCCAAATTCCCCTCCAACAGGTCCACTTGCGTATGGAACACCTGAATTCCTAGGTATTTAAAGGATTCGGGGACCATGTGGGTCCAGCTGAGAGATCCATCGGTCGTGTCAGTGTAGGCCGTGCTGAGAATGTATGAGTCTTCCGAGTGTTAACTCGAAACCCAACAATTCTGCGAACTCCTCTAGGACTTGCATTGCCCTCCATATGGCCCAATCCCCATCTCGTATGTAAAGCAGAATAAATCCACATACAGGGATATGATATGCACTGTGCCTTGTAATCTTAATGCTAAATCTGCGCCCTCCTGCCTAAAGTGTTATGCTAATGGTTCCATCGCTAGCGCGAAGAGTAGTTGCAACAGTGGGCAGCCCTGTCGGGTCACTCTGGGTATGGAACAGGGCACTGACACTTCTCTGCCCGTGCGAACCCTAGCCATTGGATTCGTGTACAACAGGCTGACCCATCGCAACCACCCATCTCCTAGGCCCATTGTACTCATCACCTGCAGCAGGAAGTCCCATCTCAGGAAGTCAAAAGCTTTTTCAAGGTCTACGCCATCACGACAGTGTTGGGGAACCTAACCAACTCCTTATGGAATAACACATGGTATAGCCTTCTCAGATTATTAGAGGTTGACCTTGTCAGGACAAACCCGTTTTGGTCAGAATGGACCAGGCGCTGCATATGCAGCATGAGTCTAGTAGCTAGCACTTTGCTGAGTATTTTAAAATCTAGATTCAGCATTGACAGCGGACAATAGTCCACTACTCCAGCTTTGTCTCAATTAGATTTGGGCAATGTGACCGCCAACGCCCACCTAGAAGACATCGGAAGGAGGCTTTCCTTCAAGGAGGCCGCGTGCATTTTCTCTAGTCGTGGGGCCAGTAGGTCTGCGTATATGTGGTAAAATTCAGCTGGAAGGCCACCCGGCCCTGCGGTTTTCCCTCTGGCCATGCCTTTAATGGCCAAACTAAATTCCCGGGCAGTAATTGCAGTTTCTAGGCCTTTCCATGAAGCCTGATCCAGTCCATATAGGCTCACGTAGTATTCTCTAAAGGTGTCATTTATGTTTTTAGGGGAGACTATCACCTGACCTCCTGGGGCTAAGATACTTGGTATTGGGAACCCTCTGCTTTCCGGGCGGATCACCCATGCTAATAATTTCCCTCCACATGCTGTCTCTTGTGATATGCTTGGGTATCTATGTCTATCAAGCGTTCCCAGGTAGTGTTGTATGTGCTTTTTACATCTGAGAGCTGTTTCATGGCCTCTACTCCTGCCCCGTCCTCTCAATCCATTACCTGTATTTTGTCCTCCAGAGATCTAAGCTCCTGATTAATCTCCCTTCTGGATCCCACATCCTGTTCCAGGCACTGCCCACTCACCATAACCTTAAAAGCATCCCACTCCACCATGACGGAGCTTGCCGTTCCTTGGATCGTGGCAAAATAGGTCTCTATTGCGCCTGAGAGCTGTTGTCTAAAGCAGTCGTCCTCAAGTAAGTGTGGATCTAGCCGCCATAATGGGATGGGAGCGCTCTCTGGGGTTGGCGCAAATCACATAAGAAGTGGGCTATGGTCCGATATAGATTGCCCCAGGTATTTCGCTTCTGTCCGAGTAGGCGACAACCCACTGGAGCAGATAAACATGTCTAGCCTAGTATGCAGACCGTACAATGGAGAGTCAAATGAAAATTGATTTTTTTGGTCGTTTTGTAGCCTCCAAATATCTAGGCGATCCCACCCTGAGGTCCAGTCCCACAGGCCTCTAGCTGTCAGTGCCGCTGAGGTATCTCACAGGGGGGGTTGGATCTATCAATTTTCAGATCAAATATACAGTTATAGTCCCCACCCAGTATCAGTTCATTAGACGCCACTTCTGACAGGGTTTTCAAGTGTTTCAACAGGGAGGGAATTTGATCTTGGTACAGGGCGTAAATACTTCCTAATGTTATCTCCCTCCCCTTTAACTTGCCTTTTACTAAAACATATCTCCCCTCTGGGTCGATGATCCTATGTGTAGCTTGGAAAGGGGAACCGGGCCTGACCCACAACAGAGTCCCCCTGACATATGCCGAATATGTTGTTGCGTATAATTGACCTCTCCACCGACGATTAAGTCTGGCAACTTCCTCCTGTGTGAGATGTATTTCTTGAAGCATCACAATTTGCGTGCCCCTGCGTTGGATATGATTGAGGATGCTATGCCGCTTTGAGGGTGAACCCATTCCCCTAATGTTACAGGTTAACAGTTTAAACTCTTCTGTTACATTAATACTATCGACCATGCTCCATTTTAGCCTTATCCCCATCCCACCCCCCCCAGCTCTCCCCACATCAGACCCCCACTTTTATGGCATGTAATGGACCCACTTGAATAAAGCAACAAACCCAACTTTACAACTCCCCATCGCACGTGCGGACTAGCAACGGCCAGCTGCCCAAACCTGATAATGAACATCTCCTACAATTAGAACTCCGCCTCCGTGTCCTTGGTGGGTCACTCTAATGGGGGGAGAGTTTAGTAACAACTCACTGTTGGGGTCCCCATCTGGTTCCTCATATTATGCTGGGTCTGACCTGTTCTCACTTCCGGGGGACTGATCAATCCTTTTCCACGAGTCTCCACTGCATTCCCCCCAGTTATTGTCCATGCGTTCATATCTTTAGATTATGTCATCAGCCATGCGCGTGGTAAGTTTCAGCAAGTGTGTTTCATTGCCTGTTTTGACATCTGAGTCCGATGACTGTGCCAGGTGTTCAGACGAGGAAGCCATTTGTTTGTCTGACTTTTGAGGTTACAACAGTCTTGCCACCGTTTTTAGTGCAGCCTCCCTATCTTGTTGTGTCTGGGAGGTTGCAGGCCTCCGCAGTGCTTTTGGCTTCTTTGGGCGACATCGTCTGAGTCGAACCGTGCGTTTCTCACTTCGGTGGCCCAATTGAGACCTAGGTAGCAGTTGTCCCTTCCCATAGGCCTCCAATCAGCTCCATGTGTCTTCCGGTGAGTCACAGAAGTGTGTGGTGCCATCTAGTACTATCCGAAGTTTCGCTGGGAACATCAGCGAGTACTGTAGGCCAGCTTCCCTAAGGGCCTTTTTGGCCTCTATAAATAACGCTCGCTGTGCCTGCACTCTAGCTCTAAAGTCTGGAAACTGTAGGACTTTGCCATTGTCCATAACATAGGGGCCATGAGTACGTGCCTGTTGTAGTATAGCGTCTCTGTCTCTGTAATGTAGGAGTTTAGCGACCACCAGAATGGGGGCCTCCCTGGCGCAGGTGGATGCCCCGGGACCCAATGCGCCCTTTCTAAGTAGAAGAAATTAGATAGTGAGTCTGATGGCATTTCTTCTCCCAGCCATTTCTGTGCCCTCCGTTGCCTCCGGCATACCTACAATCCTAACATCATTACATCTATTTCTTCCTTCGGTGTCCTCAGCTCTCCTTTTCAGCTCCGCCACCATTAAGGTGAGGTCGTCTAGCCTTGAGACCCCCTGTTTTTGTTGTGGTATGAGTTCGGTGACTGAACTTTCAACTTCCTTGACCCTGTCTGCCAATTTGCTATGCTCCGCCTGCAGCAAACCCAAACTCAGAGACACCGCCCCTATGTCCTGTTGCAGTGCTGCTTTTGTGTCCACAATTGCTGCTAGTACCTTGTCGAGATGAAGGTTCAGGGATGTTTCCTTGTCTGCAGGCTCTGTGTCTTCGGTCAGCACTGGGGAGGATTACCTAGTACTAGTCTGAGTGGCCCCGGTTTTACTCTTTGAACGCGGCATCTTGGCGTACTCTGTCGTAAATGACACAGGATACCAGGAATATAACTGTTCTTAGGTCTCACTGTGTCCTTCTGGGGCCTCTGTCCCCGTGAGGTTCTAGCCGCACACTGCGTTCACACCGGCCCAGAATACGTGAGTCCCGTTGCACCACAATTCCCCAGTTAGAGTTTAGTAGCCAAGTATGCAAGCCTCCATCATCATCTCCATTTCTACCCGTTTTGAATTACTGCTGCTGACGTTTCTGCTCCTGGTGGGGTAGGCTTTGTCAACCAGTGCCACTTCGCCTTCAGAGGACCCCGCACTTCAGGTGTAACAGATGCACTGCTCCCTCATCCGTGGACTAGTCTTGCCTGATCTCGTCTCCAGGGTCTGTGGGCTCTGTGAGAACTCTATCAATCCCCATATATGTAGGCTCAGTTCTTGGCAGCCTTGCCTTATATTGCAGCTTGAGGTTCTTTACACTCCCTCCCGATTGTTGTGGGGCCGCCTGGTTGTACCCCAGGCACAGGTGTCGTCTTAATGCTGCGAGCCTTCCGGGCTGTATGGACCCCTCCTTCCCTTCTGGAGGAGTCCATTGTGTTCTGTGCATGGCTGCCCTCACTTGACTTAATCCCCCCGTCTGCCAGTACGGGGCAGGGTCCCCGCTCTTGCTGAACTCTTTTCTGGGCCTGCGAGGCCTTCTGGCTAGGGGCTGGTCCCTCCTGACCCCCTTCACTTCATGCAGGAATCCTCCACTCAGTGGGAGAGGGCAAGCCACTGAGCCCGATGTCACGCTTCACTCACAGCCCCCTGCTGGGACCTAGGCCTTCACTTGGGGCCTTCTCCTTAGCTCACCGCACCCTGAGACTGTAGCGAGTTTCTGTTGGCTGCTCCCTGCTGGGCCTCCTCACTCAGCATATGTTCAAACTGTCATCTTTCAGCCTAAGCGCAATCCTGGGGCCACACTCACCAGGCTCTCACTCCACCTATTCTAGTGTGTAGCAGCCCAGCTTTGCTCCTCCACTTTTCAGGCATTGTCCCGCTGGCGCCTCTGTCCTCCCACAGCGGGTGCAATGATCCGGTGCCATCCGTGCTGCACTCGTCCATGCCTCTGCTCCCGCGGGCCTCCCAGCGCCGGGGCACCCCTCCTCAGCTCTCCGCTTGCGGTGTACAGCAAGACACCCGTCACACAATGTGCCTTCTCTCCTACTCTCTCCGATGCAGCACGGACTCTGCTCAGCAGGAGTCACCCTCCGCTTCCTGTTCGCCCGGCTCCCAGCGGCCTGCAGCACAGGTCGTGCGCATACACGGTTCTGTAAGCCTCTCCGTTCACCTCTGACATCTTTCTCATTCTTTTCACCACCTGTGTGCAGAGGGATAGCGTACGTCCCTTCCGCAAGCTGCAGCATCTCCGAAGCAGAGAAATACAGGAGATTTGCCAGACCAGGACGGAGCTCCACTATTAAGCAGCCGCCATGCTGGTGCTCCCTGCCAACCCCAACCCACCTGCACTTTTAATAGGGATCAGACATTCCCTTGCAGGCGGGTGCAGTTGATCCAGCGCAAGACCGGTGAATGGGGAACAACACGTACCAATATCCTCCCTGTGTCGCAGACCCGACGTCACACTAGCTCATTCACACACGCAGTCATTGGTGGGGCCCATAACACCAACACTCATACGTCTCTCTCACGAGTCTGCACACACACAGGAGGGATGAATGATTCAAGCGCTGGACATGTGGGGGGGAACACCTTATAACCTATAAGGAGAGAAAATCTTTTTACAAAATATACATCAATCTTTGTCTCCTATAGATCCCTATTCTTAAACATCAAGGCACTCCTCCCACTTGTTCGACAGACCAATTAGTTGGATTGGTTGATGGTGATCTAGAACCAGCTAAAACACATTTTAAGAATCAGAATCTTTCTCTAAATGAAAAACCACAAACTCATGATTTCTCGTTAATCAATAATTGCTTATCTAAATTTTCATAATGATTAATATTTGTGTTTGTCTCGTCAAAGTTTAGAAATTTTTATATAAAATTTAAAGTAAATCGCAGACCATCATATTGACCTAATCTGGCTATCTGGGGCTTCTCTATTTCATTGGCTCTGCATAACCGAGTTCTGTCATCAATCGCCCAAATATAGCAGGCCAAATCTCAGACTCCAAAGTTCTCTGCTTGGCACGTTACAGTCCCAAAGATCGGCAAAGAGACATGCAAGCATCTAACATTGCCTGTGGAGTTGGTAAATAATCTGCAGTCATCAGACGATCAGGCAGCATCCGGACCCTCAAAGATTTAGGAGCGATGAATCTCTTTCCTCTCTATTCTACTACTCTTTTTATAATACAATCAAGTAAAAGAAGATGCATTTTTAAGCTTTAGAACAGTCGTGATTGGCTAGTTGAGATGGAATGATTTGTATTCCCAGATTCTTAGTACAGTTTGAGGGGTGAGGTCATTGGTCAGCAAAGTGTCGGCTTGTTCCAGTTTACTGTAAGGTTGATTGTTCTCTTGTTCTGGGCAAAAAATCCAATTTGCCATCCTTGACCAGGGACACTCCGAATTAAGGTCGCTAAGAGGTCCAAGCTACATGTTGGTGCGCGCACAATTGCTTCCGCGCCTCACGAGACAGTGGCCACTTCTGCGCTCGAAGTCGGCGGCCATTTTGGATTAGGCCCCAAATGTCAATTTAAGCGAAACAAACACAAAAGAATAATTAATACATGGAAATAGTAATCTTACTGTTAACCCCTTGCTAATCCCTCTATGTGCTTGTATTTATCTAGCATATAGAGACATTTAAAGCAATTATATTCACCTTTTTCGATCCTATTCGATGGTGCAACATCACAAAGCAAAATTTATCATGCAATACCCTATCACCACATATACTATTTATTAATATGCGTACGGATTTTAGTTATAAGAGTTATTAAGCCATGCATATAGCAAATCCAATGTGTAGTTCAAATTAATTATAATTAATAATGTCGATTAGTGTACATGCAACACTCGTTAAATAATATTATAGTTAATAGATTATATAATTAGTATTTTCATGCAAGAATAGAGGAGGTATACAAAATTTTGCACTACCTGCTCCATCACAGTCAAAGACTGCACCCGCCTGCAAGGGGATGTCTGGGGGTCCATGGGGCCCTTCTTACCCCCGCCAGAGGGCTACCATCGGGGGCTGCAATGGCAGAGCTTCTTTGCCTCTGCATCGCTTCTGTAATATGGCATGGGCGCAGAGGCAAAGGGACTCCCTCATTTACATGGGGTCACGCCCCCATGAAAATGGGATGGATTCCCTCATTTGCATAGGGTCACGCCCCCATGAAAATGCGATAACGCCCTTTTGAGGGAGCACTGGCGCTGTATGTGCGCCAGGGCTTTTGGTATTACAGAAGGGGACGCGCAAGCATCTGCAGCCCCTTCTTTAATACTAAAGTGCCCCAAGGGCACGCAAATCGAGTGCAAATGCCTGATGTGGCCCCAGGACACTGCTATAATACGGCTCGAGTTTGGTCCAGACAACTAAATCTGGCCTTTAGGAGCCCAAAATCCCACTCCACTTGCCACTGTGTTCTTCCATGGGCCTCATTGAAGCAGACTTCCCCTGGCGTTGTTGGATTCCTCGGGCATGCCAGCAATCATGATTGGTTAGGATAAGCTAAGCCTCCTAGATTTAAGACACTAAAAGTGCGCAAAAATGTAACACAATTCCAGATTATTCAACTGGAAATTCCCCAAACAATATAAAGAAAGATTGTACTGACCGAAAAGTTAGGCCCTCTCAGGTCCAAGTTGAGACATTTGCAGGGGTATGGGGCTGTTCCGTAGTACAAAGGAATCCTAGGCAGTCCTGGTGAAATGCACACAGAGGCTTGTGATGTACAAATCCCATAAGCAGACAACTTGCACGTTGATTGAATATAAGTGGTTCCGATTCCAGTAGACCTGTTTTCTGGTGTTTTTTGTGCTATATTCTTTTTTGCCACCATAAGTCCTAGTGTGGCCCATTGTGTGTGATAAACATTTAAATCAGTGGGCTCCCAAATATATCTATATTTTTTAAACTTTATTTAGCATTTTAGTAAAGACAAAGCAATGCACTGAGTTCAGTCAAATGTCATCCAGTACAAGGTATAATAGACATAACTTTCTCCTAAGCACAGTTGGCACGTTGAAATGTGATATATAGTACTTTCATGACCCCTCTCGAGCGTCCCGCCATTTCTCGTGTCCATCAATACATCAATGACAACCCTCCCAATGATATACATCAAAATAGAATGAGACCCTAGCTCTATAAACCTGGTATCGTATATGCTTTGTTATTGATGCATAACCTAATCCATTCTAACCCACTCCTGTTGGGACTATGCCCTGCTCCTGTTGAGTAGGGGGATCTTGTTGTTGTGCAGATAGGAAGGTCCTGAAGGGGCCCCAGATGTCTTTAGGTCTGGAAGATGGAGGGATTGTGCTGGCATACAGTTCACTTTTCATAGAGCAGGGTGCTAAGCTATGGAGCCAGCCTCTTATCGTTGTTGTCCGTTTGCCGCCCCAGTGTATGGTGATTTCTCTTTTAGCCAACAGCAAACAGATGGCAGCAAATCTGCGAACTTTAAGGGGAAACTGGATGATGTATCCTAAGAGGGCAATCTCTGGTAGGGGGTCCATTGGCACCTGTATCATGCTGCTTATTGTCTTGTGCACTTCTACCCAAAAAGTGTGAATGCTTGGGCATGTCCAGGCAAGGTGCGCAAAGTCTGCTTGCGGGAGTTGTACCTCTGGCAATGGTGTGATCTAGTGGGATCTATCCTATGTGCTCTAGCTGGGGTGACGTAAATCCTGCATAGGAACTTAAAATAGATCAGTTTATGACGACTGTTGAGGGATACAGTTTTTGTCACCGCACAGCAAGCCATCCATTGCTCATCAGTTATTGGGTCACCCAAATCTGCCTCCCAGGCGCTGCGTACCTTATCGTTGACTGGGATGAGGTCGGCACATGTTTTGTAGAGCTGGGATATAAGATGGACCCCTTTGCTACTACCTATCACCTTTGTGAGTGGGGGGAAAGATGTAGGTTCAAGCGGATAATCCGGGAGCTTAGCCCGCAGTGCTGAACGTAGTCTCGCCAAGACAAACCTATCCATGAATGTAATGTTTGGAAATAAGGACTCATCATCTGGATCAAAAATGTGGCCTGCCGGATACAAATCACCCATCGTAGCGATGCCAAATTTAGTACAAGTCTTCTGCACCAGCCTTTCGCCCGTTACAGGTAACCATTTGGCGTTAGGGAGTGGAAGGGCAGAGGAGTACATCGACTGGGAATTCGCAATACCCCCCAGCTTAGCCCACTCCCAGCTGGTAGTGGAAACCTGCTGAATGTCTTTGGGGTCCTTAGGGATTCCCAGGGGCAGTATGGTTGCTAAAGTGTCCGGCAAAACAAAATCCGATTCCGGACACAGGAAGGGGATCCTGGCATCCGGATGGTACCACACCTGTGTGAAGCTGCATTGCACAGCCAAATAATACAGTTGCAAATCAGGGACTCCATACCCTCCTCTATTGCAGGGGAGCATCATGATCTGCCATCGTACTCTGGGACTCCTGTTGCCCCATACCAGTTTAATTAAGCGGGAGCGAAGAGTGCTTAAAAACCTGTTTGTGAGTGGGATTGGGATGTTCTGAAATAGATATAAAAATTTCGGAAGCACAATCATCTTGATGAGGGCCACCCGCCCCACCATGGAGAGTGGGAGATTAAGCCATGTGTCTATTTGCGCCTCTAGTTTGGAAATTGCCACTCCATAATTACGACGAATAATCTGATCCGTCTCAAGATGTATATGAACCCCCAAGTATTTCACTGAGTCTGAGCACCATTCCAACGGGAACTCTAAGTCCCATCGGGCTGTGCCTGCCATGAGGGCAAAATCACAGATTTACGCCAACTTATTCCCAGAGTAGAAAAGGTACCAAAACTAAGTATTTCCCGGATAAGAGAATCCAGGTTGACAGGAGGGTCACGGACATATAGTATTGTATCATCTGCGTATAATGAAACCAGTAGTGGGCCTGTGGTGAACTGTAAACCCCTGTGTAGGTGTTTCTCCTGGAAATGTCTTATCAAGGGGTCCATTGCTAATATAAATAACAAAGGCGACAACGGGCTGCCCTGCCTCGTGCCACATGATAGGGGAAAGGGCGCCGATAAGGTACCATTGATCCGGAGCCTAGCAGTAGGTTGACTGTATAACAGCGTTGTTGTGGCAATGAATCCCTGTGGCATCTCCATACGCTGCATTATGGACAGAAAAAAGGGCCATTCAATTCTTTTTTAATCGAGGTTTAGGAGCGAAAAGGGTCGATATGAGCCACACAGTAGGGGGTCTTTTCCGGGTTTGGGGAGTAGTATTATAACAGCTTCACAGAGAGTAGGTGGAAGAACCTGTCTCTCAAGTGCTTCGGCATATACCTTCAAGAGGTGAGGAATCAATCGGTCTTTGTGAGCCTTGTAAAATTTGCCAGTGAAACCGTCAAGACCAGGGGCAGTGGAAGAATTTAGGGCCGAAATGGCCTAATCAATGCTTTCCTCCGTGATAGGCACCGCTAAGAAGTCTTGCATGAATTTCTCAAGGTATACCAATGCGACCTCTGACAGGTACGTCTCCTGGTTCGATCGATTATGCCCCAATTTAGTGGTGTACAATGTTTTAAAATAAGAAAGGAATTCTCTCTGGATATCCAACGGGTCCTTGAGTAGGTGTCCGTCCACAGAGCGTAGCTCGGTAATGTAAGCTTTAGTGTAGGGAGGTCGGATCATTTGCGCCAGTACTCGCCCAGGGTGGTCCCCCTCCCCATAAACCTTGGCTTTATGATATTTCCCCATAAAAAGGATTTCCCTCTCAGCAGTGTCTCTATACTCCAAGAGCAGAGCTGCTCGCTTTTTGTCTAGTCCCGGGACCGCCGCCGAAAGTTTCCCAGTGTTCAGGGATCCAAGCTCTTTTTCCAATCGGGCAAGAGTGCCACGCAGATCCCACAGCACTCCGGAGCTCTTGGACATGCACACCCCTCTTGTATGCTTTAAAGCCCTCCCATAACATTGCCTCGTAATCCACTGACCCAGTGTTTATGATGAAGTAGTCTTCAATCGCCTCCCGGAGTTCCTGCCTGATTACTTCATCATCCAATGCACGGCTGGGGAAACGCCACTGTCTTTCGAAACCTTCAGGACGCGGGACCCTCAATGACATTAGAATGGGGCAGTGGTCAGAGTAAGTTCTGGTAAGCGTCTGGAGCCCATGAAAACAATGGGAAATCTCTGGGGATGTCAGCCAATAGTCGATTCTTGTCCACGTGTCATGGGAGCTAGTATAATGTGTATATGTAGTGTGGCTCGGATCACGTGTATGACCCAATGTCCAGCAAGGAGAATTGCTCGCACAGCGACTGTAAGGCTTTATGCGCCTGTGGTTTGGGGTCTGGGGCAGTTGAAGTACTATCTGCAGTTCAGTTGAGAGCAATGTTAAAATCGCCCCCTAATAATAGGGGCACGGGGCCAATTTGCATCAACCTAGAGAGTAATGAATAATAAAAATCAGGGGGATCGGTATTGGGGCCGTAGACACATATCAACGCACCTTGTGACTCATCATTGTGCCCACAACAATCACATACCTGCCCTCATCGTCACAGGTTACAGAATGGCAATTGAAGGGGATACGCTTATGTATGAGAATGGCTCTGCCCCTGGCATAATTACTGTAATTCGCAAAATATCTATTCGGCCCCCAATTAGTGGCAAAACGGGCTAGATCACTGGTGGGAAGATGCGTCTCTTGCAAGAAGGCTATATCGACCCTGTGCCGGAGTAGATAATGGATTACCTGCCTCTTTTTACGAGTATTGTTTAAGCCTCAGACATTCCCTGTAGCAAAGGTCACGCTCGAAGGGCCAGGGTTATAACCTAACTGTGCCATGGTGATGGTGTGAGATGGAGATCAATAAATAACAAATGTGTGTACTTGCCAGATGCGCCTACAGCCAAACTTGCAATTGCAAATCAACAATAACCAAACCCCTCCCGCCACCCCCCACTCAGCCTTCCCGCCCATCCGGAGAGGCAATTCCAACTCTTTCGAAACGGTGCATGGTACCAGTAGTACCCTCAATATAGTGAAAAGCAAACAAATAGGGTACATTTCGTTTTAACCAAAAATATAGCTAGGTGTACACCAAAAGGGGGGTTGTGCTCGCTCCTACAGCCTAGTTACCTATGCAAAATACTGTCCAGAACTGGCCAAATCCCAATATTAACATCAAGCTATCAAATATGCGGCCTGTATGAAAAAGGAAGAAGCCAACAGTCAGCCGGGACCAGAACTGGAGAACAGTTCCATGCTGGCGTCTGAGCCACTGTGTGGGGGAGAAAGCGTATCATTCTCTGCGGGACGTTTGTTGTTTAGTTTGTGAGTATGGCAAAACTCCTGCACCTCTGTAGGATTCTCAAAAATCCGGGCCATCCGTTGACCTCCACTCTTAGCCTCGCGGGATACAACATACCGTACTTCAGCCCAAGGTTCCTGAGTGTCGCCTTGACTCCAAGATATTTCCTCCTTGCATCCTGTACCATTGCTGTAAAATCCGGGTATAGAGACACTTTGGAGCCCTGCCAAGTGGTTTTGACGCGGTCATGTGCCAAACGCAGTTCTGTATCTCTGTCTCTGAAGTTCATTATGTGGGCAATGATGGGCCTGGGTGGGCATCCTGGGTTAGGTCTGGGGCCAAGTGATCTATGGGCATGCTCTACCACAAAGCCTGGAGTGAAGGCTTCTCTTCCAAACAAGTCAGTCAGGATCGTCTCCACCATGTTGTCCATGCATCCAGCAGCTGTAGATTCGGAAACGGCCAAAATGCTAATGTTGTTACGGCGACTGCGCGCCTCCAAATCTTCGTTCTTTATTGCGACATCCTTGAGAATACGCTCCATGCGGTCAATCCTTTTCAAAGAGTGTGCCATCCCATCCTCCAAATCTGACATGCGGGATTCCACTACATCAAGGCGCCGATCATGCACCTGGACCTTCGTACCCAGCTCCGCCATGTGTTTGTCCAACGTGTCAAAGTGCGCATCTAGCGCTTTGAATCCTGCCCTCATCTCCAGTAGCAGTGTGCCCAACTGGCTGGTGTTGTCCTCTGGGATGGAGGATGGCTGCCCACCTTCTGCCATGTCGCTATGCTGGTCACGGGTAGCCTCCGCTATCTTTTCAAAGGGGAGTAGGCGCTGTTTAAGGTCTTTGCGACCCATGCCGCAGCAGCACAGGAGAATCTGAATAGGGTGTTCGGATCAAGTCTTATGACTGGGATGCTGAAGGAGTGCAACAGATGGTACGCTTGTGTATTAGGCGAGCGGCCGCTATGCAGGTCTGGACTGCGTCTAGAGGAGTGTGCAGGGAAGTATAGATGCAACAGTCAGCCCAGTTATGGTCAGGGTAAGCATAACTACGCAGTGATGGAATGAGGTTGCATCAGGTTGATCACAACCATATTTAAACATTATTCACTAAGCCATGTATTCACTAAGATACACTTAATCAGTCAGTTATACAATCAATTTTTCAAAAACAAATCATCCATTTAGACACTTATATACCCATTTATTCTTCCATCGACCTTGAGATATACAAATATAAAACATATGTAATTTTCAGAAAAACACACATTCATTGGATGATATCATCAGTGATGTCATCAGTGATGTCATCAGTGATGTCATTTGAGATGTCATCAGTGATGTCACTGACCATGTCATGAGTGATGTAATATGTCATCAGCAGTGCATTGCGGGCGCGCGAGTTATAGTTAGCTGAACTAACTATAACGGGGGAATTTCAATGGTTTTGTACGAGTGAAAAGTCCAGCTAACTATAACGCCCCTGAAACCTATGGTTTTTCAGTGAATTTTTAAGGTTTTTTAAATGCTAATTCCTAACTATAACGTGTTTAAACCTATGTTTTTTTCAGTGAATTTCAAAGGTTTTTTAAATGCTAATTTCTAACTATGCCTACAGAGATAGGACATGTGAAGAAAGAAGAAAAAACGCACAGAAAGAAAAAAAAGAAATGGAGAAAGAAGCAACAGAAGTCCTCAAAGACTAAGTAAAGTGCAGGAAGAAGGATAACGTGCAGAAAGAACAAACAGAAGAGCAGAAAGAAGCCTTGTTGCAAAATTATCCTGTACCCTCAACTTTTTCAGACGGATACTGGTGGTAACTGAGTCTGACTTACCAGTCCTAGAGCCAGTGATATGTTAAAAGACACTCAGAATACAGTGAAAACACCTACATACACTAGGGGAACACTATGCGTTCGGGTCCCCCTGTGATTAGCATGACCTCCTCTGTAAGCCCCTAGTATATAATAGGGCAGGGGATTAAAACTACCTCTTAAAACGCGCCACAGGGCGTGTTTGCACACGTCACCTCAGGCCCCGTCCCCTCCCTTCCCCACTGTGTAAACACGCCCTGTGGCTGTTTTATGTTGTGGGATTAAGTCCCCTTGAATACTGAGGGTCCCTAGGGTCCAACTAGACCACTAGGTACCTCAAGCAAGCGCCACAGAGCTGCGTTGCAGAGAAGTGTAAAAAGTGGCATGGCCTAGACCACCTCTCTGCAACGCAGTGCAGTGGCGCTTACTGGAAGCACCTGGTGGGCTAGTTGGACCCCAGGGTCCCTCAGGATTGAAAGGGAATTATTTCCCCAACTTAAAACGTGCCACAGAGCGTGTTTGCACACGTTAACTCAAGCCCCGTCACCACTGTGTAAACACGCCCTGTGGCCATTTTTAGTTGGGAGATTAAGTGCATTTGAATCCTGAGGGTCCCTAGGGTCCAACTAGCCCACTAGGTACCTCCAGTAAGTACCACAGAGCTGCGTTGCAGAGAGGTGTAAAAAGTGGCACGGCCTGGACCACCTCTCTGCAACGCAGCTCAGTGGCGTTACTGGAAGCACCTGGTGGGCTAGTTAGCCCCCAGGGGCCCTCAGGATTGAAGGGGAATTATTTCCCCAACTTAAAACGCGCCATAGGGCGTGTTTGCACACGTCACCTCAGGCCCCGTCCCCTTCCTTCCCCACTGTGTAAACACGCCCTGTGGCCGTTTTAAGTTGGGAGATTAAGTCCCCTTGAATCCTGAGGGTCCCTAGGGTCAAACTAGCCCAATAGGTACCTCCAGTAAGCGCCACAGAGCTGCGTTGCATAGAGGTGTAAAAAGGGGCGTGGCCTCAAAACACCTGTCTGCAACGCAGCTCCCTGGCGCATACTGGAGATACCTGTTGGGCTAGTTGGCCCTCAGGGACACTCAGTATTGAAGGGGAATTAATTCCCCAACTTACAACTGGCCAGGGGGCGCGTTTGCAGAGTGCTGCAAGGAGGGGGTGTGGCCTCCGGCACGATGCCGGTCTTTTATTTATTCTATTTTTTTAAGAAGGAGGGCTGTGTGGCCCCCCTTCTTTTTCTAATTTATTGGCCCTGGGGACCCCATCCCCCAGGGCCTGCACCCTAATTTTTTTTGTTGAAAAAAATACATTTGGAAGGGGGCCACGTGGCCCCCCTCCCAAGACCTTAATCGGTTCCGGGGACCCAGAGCACCGGGCCATGGCCTTTTTTTTTTTTTTTTAAATTCTTTGGGAGGGGGGCTGCGTTGCCCCCCTCCTCAGGCCACTTATGGCCCCGGGGCCGGCCTTTGTTTTTTATTATTTTAAAAAAATATATATTTATAGAAACACCTAGGACATGCTGAACAAACCGTATGTACCTATCACCATGACGATTAGCGTGATATTCATTAAAAGGCGACTATGCATACAATGAATCCACGTGGAATGTATTTACACCGCTAGTGAAGCTCTGATGTGTCTGATGCCCTACCGTGCCTAATCCCGGCACCCCCGCCGGTGGGTACTCTCCAAGTAGACACCCTTGTTGTTTATTTATACAAACATGGGTAGCTATTGACGGGCACATTTAATACACACACACACCAAGCCATTCAAAGGGTATTCGACAAAAATTCTACCAAACTTTGCAAGAAACCCCCTCACGGTTAATAAAACACACATAAACCGCCGGATGTGTAATACTTTTTATTTTACTCTCTGGAAAGGAGACAAACCTCACTTGAGAGTCACAGCGTGCTCCTGGCTGAACCCAAGGCTGTGTTACACCCACCAGTGCCCGATGAGTGCCACACACCTCTGTGTTGTATTCCACCAGCTAGTGCGTATGCTATGACACTCTCTAGCCCATGTGCACTGTAACACCACCCCGTGAATATATTTCATGCCACACTTGCCTTCGCACGGGTTATATTGCCCCATCTAACGTGCCTTACTCGATGCCTATGTTATAACGAACACCGCTATGCCATACATATTACAATCTGGGATCCATATCTTTGTCACAGTGCATATGCAACGTTACACTCCCCAGCACATATTTTATATTACAACTTAAAGACTAGTTAGGTTACACAACACTGCCCTGTGCATATTACACTCCAAGGCACATATCGCATAGTACGCGCTAGTGCCTATGCTATCTCGCGCTCTCCAATGAATCTGTCATTGCGCACAATGTATTGCATATTATATTTCATGCCCCGGTTCATCTTATATCACACTTTTTGGTGCATAGTTTATACCATATACTATATCTAGTTTTCATTTTCAATCGTGCTCTCAGGACTATGTTCTATATAACACTGCATCCACCTACCCTTTTCACGGGCATTACATATTGCGATAGGGGGTGGAGGGTCAGGGGGTGTTTCTGCCAAGTGAGCCTGGAGTCACAGTCACAAATGTCCTCTTCTTCCTGAATAAAAGTGAGATTATGCTGCATACTTGTTCATATTTTAAGTAGTTCGCACAGACACACATTTTAAAAACAATAAAGTTCCTAATACCCACCTTCTCTGAACAGTTAGCTTGCTGCCCCATCCACCTCCTCCTTATACTCTGTTGTCTGAATCCATGGACTAGCCTCCTCCCTCTTGCCATGCATGGTCTGATGTGCTGCCACTGCCCTCCATTTAGCATGATGTACCAGTCCACTCCTCCTGCCCACCATTGCCCAATTCTATGGCCCATCATTGACCTCCTGCTTAGCCTCTGTGCTTAGCTTGCTGCCCCTATTCTCCTTCCCCCTGCTCTCCGATGTCTTTGTGCTTGCCCCTACTCCATCCTTTTTGCCCACCATGTTCCATGGACTTGCCACTCCTATCTACTCTGAGTGTTCTGTTGAGCTGCCACTCTCCTCCCACCTGCCTAGCATTGTCAGATGACTGTAACCTGTCCCTGCCACCTCCACCCTGCCTGTCCACATGCCATGCCCCTATCCCCTTCCTCCTGTCCTCCATGGTCCATTTTACTGCCACACCCTTCTGCCCTCCCTGGTCTGTTGTGCTGCAACTGCTCGTCCTGCCTGCCCCGCGCGGTCTGTTGTGAGGCCCCTTCCCCTGAACTCTCTTGTCTGTGCCCAGGTCCTGACCCTCCCTTCTATCATCCATGGTCCTTTGTGCATGCCCCTGCACCCTCCTTCTTGCCCATCATAGCCATTGTGCTGCCACTAACTCTCCCGCTTGCCATGCATGTTCTTCTGTGCTGCCATGGCCCCTCCCACCTTCCCTGTGTGGTCAGCTAGCTGCCCCTGATCCCCTCCCACCTTCCCTCCATGGTCTGTGAGTATGCCATCATAATCTCACTGTTGCTCTCCATGGTGTGTCTTGTTTCTAGTGCCCATCCTGCCTGACCTCCATGGTCATCTTGCTGCTCCTGCCCTGCCCCCTTGCCCCCAGCCCCCTGTTTCCATGTGCAGACACCTATTCCCTCCCTCCTGGCTTGTCTGTTCCATTGCAATGCCCCTGATCCATCCCTCCTGCCCTTTATGGACTGTTATGCTGCAGCTTTCTCTCCTGTCTGCCCATTATGGTCAGCTAGCTACCATTGCCTCTTTCCCCTCTGTTCTCTGTTGTCCATGTGCATGGTCCTGTCCCCTCCCTATTGCTTTCTATGGATTGTTGTGCTGCACTCCCGTCCCACTTGCCCTGTGTGGTGTATTGTGCTGCTGCAAACCCTGATGCCTGCCCTGTAGGGTCAGTTTGGTGCACCTCTCCATGTCCCTCCTGTCCTCTGTTATCCGAGTCCATGTCCCTACCCTAATTCCTCCTGCCTACCATGATCCAATGTACCATACTTGCGAACATTTTGAACTTGGTAAGAGGGAGATTTTGAAAAGAAACTGGGGTATTGATTTTCCCCTTTGAGTTACATTGAAAAAGAGGAGATTGTAGACAGGAGACAGATCAAATAAAGCCCATTCGAGCTTAAAAACATTGGACGTTTCCTGGCTGAAACGGGTCTGTTGGCATGTATGGTAGTACTACCACTGCCTCTTCCTTCTACCCACAATGGTATATTATATTTCCACATCCTCTCTTGCCAGTCCTGTATTGTTGGTTTGTTGCCCCTGCCCCCCTTTCCACTGCCCTCCATAGTCTGTTGTGCTGCCACTGCCCTTCCTGCCTGCCCAGTGTGGTCAAATTGTTGCCTCTGCACTCTCCTACCTGCCTTCAATTTTCAGAGTCCGTGCCCCTGGCCTCTCCTCTCAACAGTATCCCAATGAATAACTAGATTGCTAACATTCTATATTTATTACAAAAGTGTGGAACGGCTGACGTCATCTTGATGTAATCAAAACTGTAATACCTAGAGCATTTCCTTTAGAAATTACATATGTGAGAGGGTCTTATTTGCATCAAAATTATGGTTAGTGCTTTAAAAAACTAAAATGAGGACATATTTTCTGAGTTTTCAAATAGCGACAAAGAACTTTTAAATTATTTGTAATCTTTATGTTTTTTTTCCAGTTGACCACTTGATTAAATGTTGCACTTAGGGGAGAGGATGTAGTGTTACTTCCAGAGCTGCAGACTTTGCAACTGGGGAACCAGGTTGGAGTTTCTGCTTCAGCTCAACAGCTACATTTGGGTTCTTTTGTCTCTGGTGGCCATCTTGGGAGATTTATTTGTCATTAAGTTTCCTAATTTCCTCATTTACTGCAGTCTCCTCAGTAGGAAATACTTTCAGTTTTTTACTTTGGTTCTATCAAGAAGACATTCAGATGTGTCACACATTTGCCATAAATTCTGAATGTTAGCACTCTAGTTGCTCATTAGATCACTGTAGTAAAGCTACTGCTCACCAGGGAAGTCTGCTGCTGGTATTGAAAGTGCATGTTTCAGTCTGCATGTCAGAATTTTTTTATGAAATAGAAGAGGATTTGAGAAGTCAAAATGTGCCCTAATTTTTCTTTTTGCAGCACTAATCATAATTTCTATGGCAAAATGAACCCCCTCATTTTGTTCCTTTGTAAATTAAATGTTTTAAGTGTTACCACTTTATTCCAATCAAGATGGCTCCAGGTGAGCAATACGTTTGTCATAAGTAGGACTGTTAGCGCTCTAGTTGTTCTTTAGAACACTCTGGGAAGCTGCAGTTGAACACAAAGGAATCAACTGACAGTCTCTGCCCTTGTTGGATGTACATGTTTTACTGAGAATGTCAGACTTCATTCTCACATGACTGAGAAAGATAATGTGAATATACAGAAAATATGCTCTCAGTTTAGCTTATACATCACCTTCCAAACCTCTGTGGGAAAAGCATGAGAAAATAGTTTTCTCTCAAACATGATTGATGATATCACAGCAGAAGGCTTTTTCACATGGTAAAATCACCTTAGAACACACCACAATTCCTAAAATGAGTATGGTACCATCAACAAATGATTGATAATGTAACTAAAGTCTTAAAACCTTCTATTAACTGCAATGCTTTTTAATGAGGTGCTATCATGTATATTGGTCCCAAGATGGCTGCCAACACTTCTTGGATGAAGTACTGACAGCCAATCAGATCTCAGGATGAGATGTGTGGTTAAGCTCCGCCCAGATATATCTATCTTTTTAACTCTAATTTTCTCAGGAACTACTGAACGGATTTACACCATTTAAGCAAAAGGCACGAGTCGGAACTGAGGACTACCTCTTTGCCAAATTTGGTGTAATTACATTCAGCAGTTCGGGCTGTAGCTGCATCAACAGGTCCTATGGGAAAATGCATGGGGAAAACACGTTTTGGGACCCCCCTTTTTTCTCGGCCCCCGCTTGACGAATCACCGTGGAATTTTCAGGATAGGAGCGGACCGAAGCTGGGCAAAGGTTTGGAAAATTTCGCGAAGATTCGTCAAGTGGCGACCGTTATTCTAAATAGAATGTTGCGGATTTCCTATGGAAAATAGGTCCTAACTATAACTACCTACTGGCGACTGCCAGTAGGTAATATATATATATATATATATATATATATATATGTATATATATATATATATATACATATATATATATATATATATATATATATATATATATACTCTTTACAACTGTACATAAAAATATTTTCTATAGCAATAAAATGAAAAGGATGTGAGCTATGTGTGTGGTCCCACAAATCACTCAACCTATATCAGGGCTCTCCAAACAGTTGTATGGGAGCTACTAGTAGCTCCCAGGTCCCTTCAGAATAGCACACAGCCTTGAGGTAATTTATGAGATGGGCACAAGGTCATTTTTGTATGTAAAAGTTAAGGAAAGGCTGTGTTCATGTGACATCATGATCATCAGGCTGCAGATAACAAGGCCTATTAATTAGCAGTGCTCAGTCGAGATAATGGGCCAAGCTGGGGCTGAGTCACAGGGTCAAACAACCGAAAAAACTGAGGTACATCTGTCATAAACATATCTCCTTGCCTGGTCAAATTTTGAGGTGTGCTTAAAATTATGCCCCTGAATGCTTTTACATGGACAACAGTTGAAAGTGAGAGTTACCTAATTTCTTGAACTAACACATCATATCATTTTATTCCCATTTCAAAGTGTGTCATGTTCAAACTTCAAGCCCCTTACTCACAATGGCCACTATTCACTGTGCCATAAGTATATTTATTTAGCCTTCAGTAGTTCACAATCTTTTGCACTGATCAGAAGTAGGCCACATCACAGAATATGTTGGAGCCCTCTGGGCTAGATGATTTCACAGGCCTGCATGTGGAGTTTAGACCGTGACTATGGATGAGGGTAGGCAACAGGTCACTACAAACATGTGTATTAAGATATTTCTTTTGGCCAGCATGTGACAATTCACATGTTGTATGCTAACTTATGAGTTATGCTAGAGAATAGATCGAGAAAAGATTTTCTTACATCAGTACAGACAAACAAAAGTCATAAACATTTATTTTTCTGTAATTTCTTGTATCCACACATGTCAATGCCCCCCGGAAGCAGAGCATATGGAAGGCCATTGCCAGGAAGCCGTAGACACTGGGGGTCTACAAGCAGTGCAGCATTTATTGTTGCAAGAGGTGGGAGGACCTATGACACAAGACTTGAAAGTCAGCTGAAGTCCAGCTTGGGCCGTCCTCCCAATGTGGGAGGCATGTGCGCCTGACCATCCTAATGGACCGCGTTCTTGTGGTGGCCTATCCGGAGCATGATGGGCAATTCAGGGTCCAACAGCAACAACAAGGGGGTACATTTGTATCAGAGTTTCACATGTTACGTGACTAATGCTTTGTTACAGCCAGACTTTTTGACATCAATATTAAGAGTGAACCACGTCCAACGCATAAAAAGAGTTCTTGAAGGTTTAAGTTTGGCACAATGTGTATGATGATGCGCTATGTCTCATCTATACAACTTTGTTTGCCAACCAGTTAGCCCTTAAAGGCTATGATTTCTAAAAGGACACTATTGATTTGAAATCGATTTGGGGTACGAAGTCTTGGCAGGTTCAGGCCATGGAAACCTTCTTGCAAGCCTGTTTAATTCCCACACAAATAATTTTCTTGAACATAACAATCCATCAGACTACTTGTCTGGGATTGGCAAAAATTAAAGAAATAAATGCCTGACTATTCCCTCTGTTGCCCGTTTTGATAATTGGCAGAGTTTGACAAACTATACTTAGAACAATTAAATAACATAGTACTTTTAATTCTTTATTTTCCAGTCCTGGTGGGTGGTTGTTGTGGCCAGTGGACACCCATTATTGTCATGCTTTTTTTCTTCATGCCACACCTGGGTTCAAAACAAGCAGACCTGATGCCCGATATTCACAATCAACACATTCTGGTATTATTACCAACTATTTGTTGTGAAGTTTATGTCAACAATAGTTGGAACATTCCACACAGTCTGCAGTGAAACAACATCTTTCTTTCCTGTCCAAAGACATGAATTCATCAGATTTTCATTTAGATCCCAAATCCCCGGTTTCTAAAAGATTTATATATGCTACTTATAATGAAATTTGGAAATTATCCCAGATGGAAGCTGCTGCCCGTTTAAGACAATTGACTAAGCTAAATTGGATAAAGTGCTTGCTGTTTTTAATAATAGTATTATTACATCGTCATCTCGTATTTACAATTTAAACAATATTTTGTCATCTGTTATTCATATTGTGCAGAGTGACATGTAAATGTTGTTTCATGGGCAAAGTCAGCTTACATCTATTATGCAATTTAGCTGGACGCTTCAAACGCTCAAAAATGGGAGCGTCCCATGGCATTACTTGAATTGCAGTGATTTGTTTCTGCCTTTTAATTTAACACACAAACAACAACTGATGGCCATGAAAGACCCAACCTACACATTGCTGCATTTAGGAAAATTAAATCAACTCCCATTTACCAGAGATGAAAGGCCTTCGGTGTTGTGGTTAATACACAGTGGCCCTAATTATGATGTTGGTCGGAAGCATTGTAGCGGAAACGGGACCGCCTGACAAGGAGTCAGTCTAATGTTTCAACCTGCTGGTTTACCTGCATACAACCTGTGTTCCATTGCATCTGGTATCCCTTAGAATGGGCACTGGACATTTGCCTGGCTTCACAGATGCTAACTACCTTTGACATTGGACTGCTAATGAGTCCCCTAGTGACCCATTTACAGGACTGTCCTTCAGGTTTGTGACTTCTCCACAATGCAAGGTTTGAGCTACTAACCTTCGATCCAGAGTGCCCACCACTCCTCCCCCTGCCCTGAGAACAGGGCAGATCCGCCCGCCCACCCCGCTGAGATGCCGCAGCAGGAACAAATAAAATGATAATAACATAGAGTTATTCACATTTTATTTTTCCTTTTTTTTCACCGTGAAAAGCAGTGGGGCAAAGCTTTTCCACCTTAGAGGAGGAGCCACCATTGGATACTGCACAGGCACACTGTACACAAAGTGACTTGCATTTACAACTCATAATCAGTGATAGTGATGTGTGCATTAAATTGTGTATCACAACAGCACCTTCTCATCAATATCATACCTGTTAATCTGTGTGACACACTCACATTGCACACAACCCAGGACCTGTTTTAATGTCAAAGATAAATCTGTATGGATGTGTCATTAAAGTGAAACACACCTCTGCTACACCTCTGTATTGGTCTCTCAACCATCACCCACATGAAAAGGCAATGACAGTAAAGGGGATTACAAAGAAGCAGTGTGAGAAGCAATCTAAGGGCACAATGGAAACACTCTGCAGAATAGGTATGGCTTTATCAGGGAGAACCCTGAAAGGCTGGGATCTTGGGGCATGTATATGTTGCACATGCCTGAAAAGCTCAATGTGTACAGGACCTGAGACTTGAAGCATATCAGTGACAACCAATACCATAACATGAAAACAAGCACAGCACTAACAGCATTTGTCACACATCTAAATAAAGTAGGTGTAAGGTACACACAGGAAAATTGACACTTGCTCATACAAAACTCCACAAAGGTATGACAATTTAACACCCTCCATGTGTGGATAAACAAATATCTAACTTGGACACATCAAACACATATCCAACCTACATCATAGGGAGACGTGCAAACTAAATGGTGCTGACAGTGGCGATGCCAAGCTGCAATACAATATGTCACCCAATGCATTGTCTGCCCCATTTGAATTTCATCCCACATAGACATCCATCCAACAATTCCAACTGTCCTGTGTAACTCCAGCACTAGGTCCACAATCCCGTCATACTGACCACTTCAACTGGATCAGCAATCAGGGATAACAAACACAACTGTAGTCACACATCACTAACTATACAATAACATCAAATAGTTAGAAAAGTAATGGCAAGACCAATGCCTTCAAAACTATGAAAAGATGTTAATGACAGTATGTCACAAGAGAATGTAAAACAAAGGCCAATGGCCAGTCCTTTGTGGATCCATGTGCCACAGCACAATGTTGTGCCACCAAGCTTGCCCTTTCTGACACTGCCAGGGAACCTCCTCACATCCATTTCGCATAGCAGGCACCTTAAAGATGGTACTTGGGAGGGCGGGCTGCAGTTTAGGGAGGGGTGTTTTTTGTTTTGGTTAGGGTTTTCTTTGGTTTTTGGGGTATTGGGTTGGCTGGGGATCCAGTTTCTCAGCGGTGGAGTGGGATGTGGAAGGGATGGGTTGGTCTTTGGGAGAGTTTTTGTTGTCTGTTTGGTTTTTGGGCTGTTCATAGTTGGGTGGGGATCCAGTTTCTCAGGGGTGAAGTTGGATGTGGAAGGGGAAGGGTTAGAACTTTGGGAGGGTTTATTTTTGTGTTTTTGGTTTTTGAGCTGGGTGTTGTTGGGGGATCAGATTTCTCTGGTTTGGAGGGGAATGTGGAAAATGGGTAGGATGTTTGGGATGGAGTTGGGTTTGGGCGGTAGAGGGAGTCAAAGTGTGACCTGAGTGTGCTGTCTGAACTGTGTGCTGTGTCGGTGTCTGTTGAATGGGTGACTGTGAGAATTTACATTTTTCGCCTGTGTGTGCTGTGAATGTGTGGGGTGTTGTGAAGGGGTCTGTGCCTTTTGGTGTGGTGTCTGGGGAATGGTTGTGGCTGTGGAGGGGTCTGCGCCTCCTGGTGTAGTGTTTGGGGGTATGGTTGTGAGTGTGGAGGTGTCTGTGCCTGTTGCTGTGGTGTCTGGGGTATGCATGTGGTTGTGAAGGGGTAGATGCCTGTTTGTGTGGTGCCTGGGGGTATGCATGTGTGTTTGGACAGATCTTTGCCTATTGGTGTGGTGTTTGGGAGTAGGCATGTGGTTGTGGAGGTATCTCTGCCTGTTGGTTTGGTGTCTGGGGGTATGCATTTGGGTATTGAGGGGTCTGTGCCTCTTGATGTGGTACCTGGGGATTGCTGGGGTGGTGGGGCTAGGGAGGGGGTAAGTGCTTGCTGAGTGCTTGAATGTTTTTGTTTTTGTATATTTTATGTTTGTGTGTGGTGCTTGTGTCTGATGAAGTGTGCGCTTGCTTAGGTGTGTGTGTGCTTGGTACAAGAATGGGAATAGGGAATTTGGATGGGGAATGGGCAGGAAGTGGGGTGGAAGGCTGCAGTGAAGGAGAAGGTCAGTGCCTGAAAAGACCTTTGTAGGCCAGACATTGCAGTGTGAATGCCTTCCAGGTAGGCCACCATCTGTGTCAGCTGGTTGCCTTGCCCATGCATGGCATTCAGGACTGGATTCTGACCAACAGAGATGGTCCTCAGGAGGTCAATAGCCTCCTCACTCAGGGGAGTGGAGATAACAGGGGCAGGGGCTGAGGTGCCTTGAGCGAAGGAGATGCTCCCGCCTAGGAGAGAGGACCTGTACAAATTGCTTTTTTTTTTTTAATTCATATTTTACTTTATTGGTCACAGACACAAATAGAAATGGTACATGTCATTTTGTTTTCAATTACACTAAAAAAAACAATTGTAGTAAATACAGATGGATTTAAGCACTAAACACAAAAACAAATATCATAACAAATAATAAAACAAAATTTCAACAGAAATATTATTAGCCCCACTGGAGGCTAGACCAAAGCCTTCCAAATTTAACCAAAGATCTCAATCCCCTTGCTTTTGCCAGTGCCAATTCCATTTCATAAACCCCCCTTAATAACAACCAAAATTCAATAATAGTAGGACTAGATTTTTCTATACATACCCTGGCTATGGTCAAACGGGCACAAGCCATAAAAATTGACACTAAAGAGTTTGAAACATTACCTGTGTCAGATACTAACCCTAATAAAATTTCCTTCTCTGATAGTACCATAGTTTTACCAATTAACTTACTCAGCTCCTGAGCAACCTTATGCCAGAAATCAGCAAGCTTGGGACATTTGACAAACATGTGTCTCAGATCTGCGGCAAATTCATTACACTTGGGGCAATAGGACTTAATAGAGATATATGACACGGCCCATTTAGAGATAATTTTTGGGGTATAGTACAACATAAATAAAATACGGTGCTGTTGCAGTTTTAAATTAATTGAGGTAACAGAGGAATCGATTCTGACCAATGCTTCTGAGACCTCATCGGGAGTCATCCCTGTATCAAACATAATGTTCAATTTGGCTGTAGCCTGTAAAACATCGTCATCAAATGCCTCAATAAAGCAGCGATTGGCCCTTCCTATGAGACCTCGATTACCATTCCTAAAGATTAACCGAAGAACCTCTGTTGTAGGGGAAAGAGCCAACAGACCTTCCCCCTGCATAAAAAAATTCCTGATTTGTAAATATTTGAAAAATGAGTTGTGTGTAAGCCCATATTCTGTTGACAATGATTGAAAAGACTTAAAGCCATGTTTATCATAAAGATGCCCCAACAATGTAATTCCCTGTTGTTGCCATGCCCGCACAACTGAATCTGAAAAAATATCGGGAAGCCTCGGGTTACCCCAAAGATAAGTAAATTCGTGCCAATCTGAAAGTTTAAACTTTTTGCATATATCTTGCCAAATATTAAAAATATGCCGAATAGTCTTAAATCTGACTCTTTTGTAGTACTTTGGATCTGACAGGTGATGTAGTAAGAATCCAGTATTTGAACCATATGCCAGCTGATATGAAAGCCAGGGTTTCCCCGCAACGGGTCCTTTAATTAAAGACTGAATCCGACTAATAAAGGCGGCCCAAAATTAGGTTCTGAAATCCGGAAGTTTAAAACCTCCTTGCCTAAAGGACAGCTTAATGTATTTAAGCGCCCTTCTCGCCCTTCGAAAATTCCAAATAAAGCTTCCAACAACGCTATCCAAACGTTTAAAAAAGGTCCCTGGAATTCTTAAAGGGATAGCACAAAAAAAATATAAAAATTTGGGTAGTATACTCATCTTGACTATATTGCTTCTCCCGATAATAGTCAGTGGAAGCTTACGCCACCTACGCAAATCATTAGTAACCTTTTTCAACAGCGGTGTATAGTTTAAATCAAATATATCATCAATTTGAGCGCTAAGACACACCCCCAGATACATGGCTGAAGCCGTAATACCTAATGAAGATGGAGCTGTAGTCGGTGTAGAATTAAGAATAGACTGAGTCTTATTCAAATTAAGTTTGTATCCAGAAAAAGACCCAAACCGCTGCGCCTCTTGAGTTATCACTGCAAAGGCTTCCACTGGCTTTATAGAAAAAACAGCAATATCATCAGCATACGCAGTGACTTTCAGGGAGAAACCATTAAAAAAAACGGTGAAATAAACGTATTGTTAAGTAAGTGTTTAATGAAAGGCTCAATATACAACGCAAATAATAAAGGAGAAAGCGGACATCCTTGCCGCATACCGCGAGAGATGCTAAAAGCTAATGAGGTAGGACCATTATACTTAATCATAGCAGTGGGTTTACAATAAACTTTCTGAACAGCTGAGACAAACCTCCGACCGAGGCCAAATGAGGCCATCGTACACCACAAGAAGCCCCAGGCCACTCGGTCGAAGGCCTTCTCGGCATCCAACATAAGCATCCCAATTCGCTGATCCAACTGGTCAGCGATGTCGAATGCGGCGATAGCAGTATTAATATGTGCAGCGGTGTCCCTACCAGGAATAAAACCATGTTGTTCCTCAGAAACTAATAAGTGCATCAGAGGGGCTAAGCGAGAAGCCAAAAGTTTAGAATTTTTTTTTGCATCTGAATTAATTAAAGAAATCGGTCTGTATGAGCCAAGATTTTCAGGTGGCTTGTCTTTTTTGGGGAACACAATAATATTTGTTTTGTTCCAGGAGGGAGGAGAATCACCTCCCATAAGTATTTCATTAACCAATTCAAGAAGAATTGGAGTTAAAAGATCCCTGAATGTTTTATAAAATTCAAGTGGTATGATATCTTCCCCCACTGCTTTGCCCGTGGGTAAAGCCCCAATTGCAAGATTAAGCTCAGCCAGATCAGCATTTCTCTCCAAACTTAAAGCCTGAAGCGAATTCAATAGAGGCAGCCCACTTTCTTGTAGATAAGTAATAGCTAATTGTGTGTTAAAGCTACTCACTTCATTGTACAAATCCATATAGAATAACCTAAACTGTTCCACAATTTCTTGTGGCTTTGAAAAAACATCCCCATTTACCCCATAAATTTTTTTGATATAAACCTTAGCTCTTTGATCAGCTAACTGATGGGCCAACACTCGTCCAACCCGCTCGCCATACTCGTACTGCCGAGTTTTATATTTAAGAAAGTTGCTGGCCATTTTATCTTTAAGTCTTCTACCAATCTTCGATCTAATGTCAATAATCTGTAAATATATTCGATGTTCCTCAGTGTCTTTTAAAACAATAGATTGGGCGTGTTTCTGCTCTAGCTCCATATATTTCATATGGTCACTATCCAACTGATTAAAATAAGTCCGGTTTTGTTTAACAATATTCTGAAATGTAACTCCCCTTACATATGCCTTTAGACAATCCCAAACCAATGCGAGAGATGTAGAATATAGATTATTAGCTAAATATTCCTTAAGGGCTTCTTGCATATGTGTAATATAATCTAAGTTATTAAGAAGGTGCTTTGGAAACGAAAAATCCCTAGTTTGAATATCTTCATCGGAACTAATAGCTAACGTAAGCATAACCGGATTATGATCCGAGGTGATCTTAGGACACACCGCCATATTAGAGTTCTCCAACAGATTGTATTTAACAAAGATCATATCTAAACGAGAATAATGTTTATGCGGGTGGGAAAAAAATGTAAAGCCTGGGAGTGAGGGATATAACACTCTCCAAGCATCCTCCAGTTGGTGAAGTAAAAGCAGATCTTGAATTGCTGCCCTCACCTGAACCATTCTACTTCTCGCTTTTAAATTTGCAGTATCAATTTTCTCATCTAATATGCAATTCAGATCGCCCATCACTATAAGATCCACAGACCAATCTAACAACTCAGACCCAAGATAGGAAAAATGTCAGGAAAATCGTTATTCGGACCATAAATCGTACATATTGTCATATTATGACTACGTATAGAGAGCTGAGCTATCACCCATCTACCTTTAGAATCAGCTAAAGTACGTAAGATTTTAACCACAGAGTGTTTAGCCTTCAGCAATGCAACCCCCCGAATGGATACCGGCTGTGACGTACAGATAATTAACTCACAGCCTAATTGTTTCAAGTAACTTCTATCTTTAAAGGCCACATGTGTTTCCACAAGACCCACTATATCTGGCTTAAAGACCTTCACTCTTCCGCAACAAGACGTCTTTTATTAGCTTGGTTCAGCCCACAGACATTCCAACTCATAAGTCTAATGCTCGACATAAAGTGAGTTCTTCTTAAGTCTACGAGTACCAATTCCATCTGTAAACAACCTAAAATGAAACATTTGCAAAAAAAGCTTCATAGCATTTCCAAGTGTGACGTGACCCTTTAACCCCATCCTCCCCCCCCAAACCTCCTAGCTCTTCCCACCCCTACCAAGACCAACCCCCACCCAGTATCCATGGAAGGGAATCAACCCCCTACTTAACTGTCCTAAAGTGACAGCAAAAAGAGAACACCTCTCCACCACCTCCCCACCACCTCCCCACCAGGGCCCACCGCTCCCGCCGCCCCCCCATCCGCCCGAACCAACCCAAAGACAGTGTGTTTGCAAACAAGAGTAAATTCTATCCATCAATTACCGTAATAAAATAATATAATAGTCAACAGGAAACAGCAACGAAAAAGAAAAGAAAAAGATCCCCCAGAGAACCAAGACATATTATCACAAAAAAAGCAAAAGGAAAAATTATGGATCAGTCTTTTGCTGCGGGTTGCCATTTACAAAGAGCTTCTCTTGCTTCCTGCTCATTAAGAAAAAATAAGTACGGCCATCTTTAATAATTTTCAGGCGGGCAGGTTCCTGTAGCATAACCTGAGAACACACAGCTTTAAGAGGATCCATAAGCTGCCGAAGAAGCCACCGCCTTTCCATAGTAGGCTTTGAAAAATCAGAACGCACAAATATTGAAAAAGTGCCCACTTTAACCGGAGCTGTAGGACGAGCTTTGAAAAAGATGGCCTGTCGTAGCAGAAAGTTACCCAAAAAGACCAGTATAGGCCTGGCAAAATTTCTTTTAGATTGAGTGTCCCGTGAAAGGAAAGGAGGTAGCCTATGTGCTCTTTTGACTTGAGTATCCATATCCCAATCGTCCAAGTCCGGAAATGCCTTTTGAAGAAGGCCAACAATGAAGGCCGGCGGGTCAGTTCCTTTGCTACCTTCCGGAACACCAAAAATTCTCAAGTTCAAGCGCCTCTGTCGATTTTCAAGGTTCTTCAATTTTTAGTTGGACGCTGGATAACTGTGACTCTTGTGGGCTAACTTATTTCATGGTTAGAGAATTATCCTCCTCTACTGTAGCCACCCTATTTTGAAGATCAGAAACCTCTGAAATGAGGTGAGACACCTTAATAGTAACTTCAGCCAATGATTTTTTAATTTCTGTGCTATCAGCCCTAGCTTGTTGGTAGTATTGTTTGGCCTCTGATCTCTGAATTTTGAGGGCTTGCATAATTTCGGTCATAGATGGCTCGTCCTCCTGGTCTTTATCCTGGGTGTGCCGAACGGGGCAGCTCTCCGCCTCTGAGGCCCCTATGCATGATAGATCTTTAGATATGCATGGAGAATCTGAAACCGTAAATTGTCCGGTCACTCCTGTTAAGGCAGTTCCAGCCTCATGCGTTGGCTCTAATCCCGATTCCCGAGGTTGATTCTGGGACCCATTCCGGGAACAAGCCGCCACACCATCCGTAGACATACTAGTTAAATCAGTAACCTGCGGACAGTTGGACACCTCGGTAAGCGAGCTAGCAGCAGCAAAATCTAGCTGATCATTTGAAATCGGAGTAACTGTGGCAGCTGGATTGGAGGAGCCAGATCTTCCTGAGCTAGAAAGTCTGGAGACAATTGATCTAACTTCTCCCTTTGTGGAGACCCACTTCCGAAGGGGACCAGCTCCAAGCTCGGTTTTGTGGAATTTGCTGCCCCCTTCAATCGCTCCAATGCCTCCGATAAGTGAGCCTTAGTACTGGCCCCACCCCCGCCCCCTCGTCCTCTGCCGCCTTTCCCAGTCCTGCCTTGTTTATAGAGATGGCGATTCCGGAAGGGAAGATGGCGGATTGCTTCCGCCGCTGAGAATGCCTCCGCCCGCTCCTGGCTGAGGGCTCACCAATCTGCTCCTGCTCATCTCCCCTGACGCCCGGCTGAAGATTTAATGAATGTTAAGGGCTGAAAAACTGAAACTTTTGTTTAAGCGGATGGAAAAGAACCGAAAAAGAGCTTAGTTAAGTTACGGGCTGCCGCTGCCACTTCATTAAGCTTCCCGCTATCCCCGCTGTTAGCCCTCCTCATTGATGTGCCGAGTAACAGAGATCAGCTGCGTGGCGTTTGGAGTCCGCGCAGCGAGTTGGTTCGCATTTGGAGCACCGTCTACAGCTTTGTGGATACCCTCTCCCCGACGCACCTTTAGAGTGTTTAGTGGATGTGTGCGCGATCGGGAGGAGTGTGGCTGCCAACACAGGAGCCTGTTTGGATACTGTGTGTGTCCGCATCTGAGAGCAGTGACGCCCCCGAGGTCGGCCCACCGAGGACGGGCGGGGGTTCCGTTAAAGACGGCAGCGAAGACAGCAGTGAATGCCTCCAGTCCAGCAGGAGCGAATACGGTCAGGTCAGATGGGCTACTTCCCTGTCTGGGAGCTGACTGTGGGGTTACGCCTGAGGGGGTTTGTGTAAACAATGGTGCACAAAGAGATGCTGTACTTCCTAACCCCCAGGTGGGTAAGCCCATTTTGATGCTCCTACGCTCTGGTAAAGTAACGGCCTTGCTCCGCTCCTGTGGTTCGGACTCGGTAGCTCCAACTGACCAAATGGCGGATGTCCTAAACGCCGCAGTTAATGAGGGCTGGGGCGAACTTGGAGAGCCAACAACAAAATCTACTGTTTCCTCTGAAGTAAACATTAACGATAGTAGCAATAGCATTTCCACTTTAAATTTGGAAACCTCTACAATGGCCGATAAGGGTCTGCAAACCCCACCTCACGAAGCACACTCTCAAGAATATACAGTAATGTCCCCCCTAAACGCAACTCGTGGAAATATGTCTATTTCACCTGTACAGGATAGCGCTGAGCTCATCCAACTGCAGCTGCGGTCAGGCTCTGAGGGTGAGAGCTCTGTGATACCACTTGATGGAGCCCCGTGTGGGGTTGATGTGAGTAGCTTGAGTGAGGATGCTGCTCGTGGAAAGGAGGAAGTCAGAGGGGGTATTATTAAGGAGTTGGAACCTGAACCTGTGCCTCACAGTGTTGCTCTGATTCGGGTCTCTCCGAGCTCTATTCAACAAATAGATAATCATGGGACAGTATATGACAATACTAAAAATACCCCTGAGAGGTGGAAGACCCAGAAGGGGCCTGTACAAATTGCTGATTGACAACAGAGAGAGTGGCGATGGAACTGGGTGTGGTGGACAAGGATGAAGGTGGTACTTATCCTGTGGGGTCCACCACCACTCCGGAATGTCCACCAGAGGTTGACTCTGATAATGATGAACTTGAGCTGCTGTCCTCAGTGGCACTTCCCACACCCTCCTGGTCACTGGGTCCCTCCGTGTCTGAGGTCTCACGTCCGGGACCACTCTGATCAGTTGTGTCTCCAAAACCATTGCCCCTTTTCCTTCGCTTGCCCTGGATGTATCTGAAATGACATGTAACATGGGTTTATTACAACTGTGTTTCCACACCTGACCATTACAAATCAACAGGAAACATTGATGAAGTGCACATACCACATCAGCTTCATGGGTCATTCTATAGGCTTCAAATTTATCATGAGCATATGCATGCACTCTACATAACCTGCAAACTGTTGGTTCCAGTTCTATCATAACTCCATCCTTATGTCCATGCTAGGACAGTTGATCATTGTGCATAATTTGGCACTTGTAGTATAACATTGTAAAATTATGTAACCAAATAGGATGGGTACAGTTTTGAGATGCACACAATGCTCACACAAGGACCAGACATCAACAGATCTACCTATTCCTCAAAACACATCATGTTGTCATGAAGGTCAACTTAAACACCAATGTAACATCAATTAGTGTTGTGGCAGACACCATGTCACATGCAAATGCTCATTGCACACTGATGAGACTTTGGCCTCCAAATTCTATCATATGTCCACTACCTGAAATGTCTAATGAAAGCTGTACAGAGGTAGGTTAGCTATGTATCACATGTACCATATAAAGGTGCCTTAAAACATTGACATCCAAACACTTGGAAGATAGATACTCAGACTTCACACAGCACAAGACTCCATATAGCCATATGAACATCCCCAATCCTGCTTGGCACAGGTGATAACGCCGTTCATAGATTGTATACCAATGTACAAGCCAATATACCTTTGAAGATTTTTGTGTGTCCCTGAATATCTATGACATGAAGATGTGGGATCACTAGATTCGAAGTGGGATTGCACATCACAATACTCTTTGGTATTGCAAATTCAGATTACCTTGTAAGAATGAGTGTAGACACTCACATATGATCTCCACAGTTCACATATCTCACTCCCTCATGCATGTCACTGGTCAGTGAATGAGTGTTTTGAAACACTTTTGCAGATAAACCATCAACTGCCAAATGTACATAGACTAACATGTAGGCATTAATGCTGATGGCACCAGTGATGTTTGCACACTCATTTCACTGTATTACCAGTACTTGCTGATGGGAAGTGTTGGGCAGTCACTGCATGAACTGTGCACTCTATGTCATGCCGCATGTAATAGGGCCACCATCACATGAGAGACAGTAGTGAGGGAACATTACTCCACACACAAGGAAGACAAGTTGTCAGCTCTTGCCCTAAAGGGGGCTAAAAACCAGGATAGTTAATTTAATAGTCCAACCACTATCTCGGCGGATAAAAGTGTGCCTAATTAACACTGTACAGGAGGTGGGAGGGGGGCGAGTCAAAGGGCGCAAAAGGATGCAACGAAATGGCATCCATCAAAAGGAGGGGGAAGAGGGAATGGTGTGCAATTCTGTCTTTCAGGGAGGGTAGAGGGGAAGGTGGAGGGGTGAAGCAATCACAGAAAAAGAAAGTTCATTTATAAGTGCTCAAAAACCCTGCGGGATAGATGATTTTTGGACGTATAGGCTCAATTTTTAGGTGACATATAGAATTTGGGGATGGGTACACTAAGAGGGTCATGGCATTTTTAAAGTGCATATGCATTTTAGTTTTTTTTTTCATATGGACTATATCCTAGCTGATATAGTAGGCAAACGGAAGAAAGGCCATCAATTAAGACGCTTTGATTGCGCACAGTGCCTGCTAGGAAAGCTCAGGGATATATGATTATAGTCTATGCTAATCGTATTTGTTTGTTTAGAAAGTATCAGCCTCTTTATGCACTTTAGCCATACTTTCAAACTCCAGCTGCTATGGTATTCAATTGGATGTTTCTCTTCACAGTGTCTGTTTACATAGCACAAGTCACTTTATGCACCTGTGCACTTCGGATGCACCCTAGATTCACTTTGGGCCTCAGCTGCTAAGGTTTCCAACTGGAGGGATCTTTTTGATCATATTGAGACATGAGGTATGTGGGCAACATTCTTTCAGTAGATTGGAGGCCTATTTTATTATGGTACTTGTTTTTATGAACATGACTCACTTTATACACTCTGATGCACCCTTTTTGCTAGCACAACCCTGCAAAGATGCAGATAGCAGTGCTTGGCCCCGACCCTTAGAAAAGAGAGCCACACCCAACCCTGACTGCTCGTTATTCTCATCGCCTCGAGTGAACCATTTGCGAAGCTCTGCCAATAGGAGTCGAGGAGCCCTGCTGATCCCATCTGACATGAAGTCCTGTGGGCAGAGCCCAGCTGATCCCGGTCGAGAGATTAGCGAAGCAGAAGTCCCGGAGCAGACACAGGAGTTCGTAGCAGGTCAGGAGTTGAGACGCTCGTTTTGGAAATCGGGTAAGCGTCTCTCTTCAATGCTTGCTTACTATTTAAACCTTCGTTTCGAATTGAAGGCCAAAGAAAACTGAGTGTGTGTTGCAAAGGTGCAACGTGAATCCATATTGTTTCGCTGGGACAAAAAGACTTGAATACGCATTAATGAGACTTCATCGCTTACTTTGTGCTGAAAGAACCTTCATCCTAAGAAGGTGTACAGACACTTATACTTGTATATGTAATCGCTTTTGAGAACTATGAAAGTGTTGTACATAGTTGCGAGGCAGGTCCCACTCCAGTTGGAAACAGAATGAACAAAAGAAGAATTGCATAATAAGGATATTCTTCCTATTTTCTCATTACACAGCAGACCATGGAGCTGTGTATCCCCTGAAAATACAAAGAAAGAGCAATGGTAGGTCTTTTCAGTAATCTCTTAATACAAGAGAAGTGTGGAAAGAATTGAGGATGTTAAAGAACTTTGGTGTAAGTAGCCAGCGCTAAAAGGGATTTCTTGTGTTGTGTCTTTTAGCTTTTTCATTTCCATGTTCACAAGATTTAGTGAGGAAGATTACAGGTAAAACATAAGACACAGTCGAGCCACGTTGTGATACGTCTAGGGAGCAAGTAGTCTAATCAGAAGTGTTATTCTTATTGTTTCAGATCTCCTTCCCTGCTGTTCCCTTCCCACACCCTTCCCCCGCCTGGCCACTCTAATAGTCTGAACCATAACGATAAGCAGACTTGGAGCTGCCTGGAGGTGGAACTTTCTAGCATCGGACAAGCTCTGAGGAAACAAACGTTCCTGACAGATTTAAACTTTCTTCAGGATCCACCAGTTGACTCTTCCAAGAGTGCCCGAAAACAAAATAAGCCTCAGGTGGCCATTGCTATGGGCAGTTGGAAAAGGGTTTTAGACCCGGTGGACCCGTGGCACCTCAGAAATCCAGGGAAACATTTGTTTTCATGCTTCTCGGCAAAATGTAACCTGGCCTGTAAGCTTTCTAGATAAATTACCAATTCCATCCCTCAGCAGTGAACATAAAGGATCAATAACAACAGAATTCACTATTGAAGAATTAGAAACAACAATAAGTTCAATGGCCAACTGCAAAGAGACTGAGGAGGATGGATTGCCATTAAAACTATACAAAAGGTTTGCCTCAATATTGAATGTCCAACTCCTTAAACTAACTAACTACATACTAAAAGGGCTTACACCTCCAGCCTCCTTTCATACAGCGGTGGTAGTTAGCATTGTGATGAAGGATAAAAATAGGGAAAATATCAACTCCTATAGATCAATAAGTCTTCTCAACGTTGACTATAAGATTTTTACAAAGCTTCTCACCAACAGGCTCAATAAAATTGTGGGATCTTTGATCCACATGGACCAATGTGGCTTTGTAGCCGGTAGACAACTATCAGCCAATACGAAATTTTTAATAGGAGCATTTGATTATTTTAATAAAAACAATATAGCGGCACAGGTATGGTTTTTAGATGCTGAAAAAGCTTTTGATCTGGTGTCCTGGGACTGTCTTTTTTCAATTCTTAATAATTTTGGCTTTCCAGAAAGTTTTATACAAATAGTAAGAAGTTTATATAAGGGCTTGCAGGCACAAATAACAATTAATTCTAGAAATGTGGGTACCTGCAGAATAAGTAGGGGTAGAAGGCAAGGGTGCCCCTGATCCACAATTTTATTTGCCCTATTTATAGAACCTATGGCAATAGCCATTAGGCATAATGCATTACATACTGCACCCCTACAGGGCATGACCAATATAAAACTATATGCCGAGTACATTGTTTTATTTTTTGGCTTGTACATGTGTCGGAAAGAGTAGAGGAATTGTATACCTGGTGCAAAAAGTTAAACGTTTACTAGCAAAATGGAATCAACTTCCAATATCAATAATAGGCCGGGTGGCGCTTATACGAATGACAATCCTACCATTATTTAATTTTCTATTTGCAGCGGCACCATGTGCACTACAAACATCTTTTTTTAGAGAGCTAGATAGCTTTCTTATATCCTTTCTATGGTCCAACAAGGTACCAAGAATTGAGCTAGCTACTTTATACTGCCCGACTGAGGAGGGAGGGCTGTCCCTCCCAAACATAAGGGAGTACTACCACGAAAACTTTGCACATAATAATTACAGATTTTATACCCAGAGCAACTCTCCAGATATGGACAACTCCCCAATGAGGATAACTAAGAACCCAAAGAAAGTGCGGTACAAGTTTCTGCAATGGCTTTTAAAACAAAAAACCCAATTGTTAAAAATGTATGATATCCCTTGGATGAATAGCTCTACAAGACCCGCCAACCTATACATTAGGGAGGACAGGCTGTTGCAAACCAGTGTATTAAATAAATGGAAAGATAATGGGTACAGACAAGTGAGAGACTTTCTTAACTCAGATTCCTGGAAAAAGTGGCCAGAGATTGAGATTGGGCTGCTTCATTCCAGGAATATGCTCAAGCGGTCATTTTTCCAAATCAAGCATTTTATAGTAAGTTTCGATCTCAGAGCGCTAAGAATAAGAACAGAATTAAGCGAAGCATTACAAAAAAAGGATAAGCGGTCAGTAAGCACTTGGGTGAAAATCTTTAATGAAAATAAATCCTCCATTGTTTATGAAAACGCTCGAGATAACTGGCAGAAAAAAGAAGGCCTTCAGATCTCTAGAGCAGTCTGGGTTAGAATGAATAAACATAATGTAACGACAATAAGAGGTGCCAATTTTAGAAGAATGCAATTTTACACAAAATGATTAATATATAGGACCCCAGCGTTTCTCCATAATATATACCCTCAGATTGGGCATAGGTGTTTTCGCTGTTCTAGGGAGGGAGGAGGTACTTGGTCTAATATTGTCTGGGATTGCCAAAAGACCAAGCACCTATCGGAAGAAATTGAGAAATACCTAAGAACGACTACAGAGCAAGTTTTAATAATTGATAACTATGTTACTGTCCTGGGATGCTCTCTAAACATATCAATGGACAAAATGCATGAGGAATGTTTATTTATTTCAGCCTCAGTGGCAAGATCATTAATTTTGCAAGATTGGCGCAGCGATACAATACCCACCTTTCAAGCCTGGAGAGCTAAACTCCATAAAGTCACAGAGTTAGAGAAACGCTATGCTTTAAGATCGGGGTCTCTTATAAAATTTGAGAAATGCTGGAATTCCATGGGAAATTAATCTGTGATTTGGTTAAAAACAAAAAGAAAGGTTTAAAGAAAATTGTGTGAATTGCGACTCCCTTTTGTTATTTCGTTTTCTATGTATTTGTTAATCAATGTTCTTTGACACTGATGCAATCTAAAATGGATTATGTATGTGGTAATGATGTCAACCGAAATTGAAATTGAGCACCGTAAGCACTAAGCACTTATTTTGTACATGTATGTCATACTATGAATTGAACTCTCAATAAAAAAAAATTAAGAAAAAGTTGCCGGTGGTACGATTGCCACGCAGAACAACTAACAACATGAGAGGATTGCTCACTTCACTCAGCCATGTGTCTGTTCAAAAAAGGAAATTGAATGGTGACAGGACTCTGCTGTGTTCCTGTTCAAAAAGACAATAGGCACAGCACAGCAGCAGGCATCTACTATCAGACCTACACAATCAATGACTGGCCAGGATTCACCCCCTTGTTGCTGCTGTTGGTCCCTCAACTGCCCATCAAGCTCCTGGTAGGCCACCACCAGTATGCTGGTCATTATAGGGTCAGAGTCTGGGCGCACCCCTTCCACGTGGGGAGGACGTCCTCTCCACGATCTTATGGGACTAGTGCCTCAGGTCCTTCCACCTCTTCCTTCAGTGGGCGCTACACTGGTTGAAAACCCCCAATGTAGACATCTTCCAGGTGATGACTCTCTAAATAACTTTCTTCTGAAGGGCTTTGACCTTCATGGATGCAGTAGATGTAGAAACAGATTGTAGCTGGAAGTTTTAGGATATGCGTATGGTTCATACACCTTTTGTTGACACCTAGCATAAAGATTCATCAAGAGTCATCACAATACATGTGTAAATGTCACATACTAAGCACTACTAAATAATATATATACACACTTTTGTGGTCATCTGCTGACTCACCTCAACCCTGGTCATGACCTACACAGACTAAGCAATCAATCAATCACGAAATTTGTATAGCGCGCTACTCACCCGGAGGGTCTCAAGGGGAGGTAGTTCTACGTCTTGGCTGCCAGGTAGGAGAAGGATCTTCCTCCCATGGTGGCTCTTCGGATGCGTGGAACGGCGGCGAGGCCGTGGCTGGTCGATCGTAGCTGGCGGGTGGGAGTGTAGAATGTCAGGCGGTCGTTGAGGTACCTGGGGCCCAGGTCGTGGAGAGCCTTGTGTGCGTGGGTGAGGAGCCGGAACGTGATTCTCTTGTTGACGGAGAGCCAGTGCAGGTCTCTCAGGTGTCCAGAGATGTGGCTGTGAGGGGGGATGTCCAGGATGAATCGTGCAGAGGCGTTCTGGATGCGTTGGGAGTCTTTTCTGTAGTTTGGCTGTGGTTACGGTGTAGAGGGTGTTTCCGTAGTCCAGTCGGCTGGTGACGAGTGCCTGGGTGACTGTCATCCTGGTTTCGGTGGGGATCCATCGGAAGATCTTTCGGAGCATGCGTAGGATGTTGAAACATGATGATGAGACGGCGTTGACTTGTCTGGTCATCTAGAGGGAGGAGTCCAGGATGAAGCCCAGGTTGCGTGCGTGGTACGTGATTTGGGTGCGTTGCCCAGGGCCGGGGGCCACCAGGAGTCATTCCAGGCAGAGGGTGATGATCCAAGGATGAGGACTTCCGTCTTGTCTGAGTTCAGTTTCAGGCGGCTGTTCATCATCCACTCGGCTACGTCTTTCATCCCTTCATGTAGGTTGGTTCTGGCGGTGGCTGGGTCATTGGTGAGGGAGAGGATCAGCTGGGTGTCGTCGGCGTAGGAGATGATGTTGAGGTTGTGTTGGCGTGCGATGGCCGCAAGGGGGCTCATGTAGATGTTGAAGAGGGTGGGGCTGGGTGATGATCCTTGTGGAACGCCGCAGATGACTTCGGTAGCCTTGGATCTGAACGGGGGGAGGCGGACTCTCTGGGTTCTTCCTGCTAGCAACGAGATGATCCATTCTAGTGCCTTCTCTTGGATTCCGATGTTGCTGAGGCGCTGCATTAGGGTGCGGTGGCAGACAGTGTCGAATGCTGCGGAGAGGTCCAGGAGGATGAGGGCCGCTGTTTCCCCGTTGTCGAGCAGGGCTCGGATGTCGTCAGTGGCTGCGATGAGGGCGGTCTCGGTGCTGTGGTTGGCTCGGAAGCCGGACTGCGAGTGGTCGAGGGATCCGTTCGTCTCGAGGAAGGCAGCAAGCTGTCTGTTGACGGTCTTCTCGATGACTTTGGCGGGAAAAGGGAGGAGCGAGATGGGGCAGTAGTTCTTGAGGTCGGTGGGGTCTGCTGATGGTTTCGTCAGGAGGGCGCTGAGTTCCGCATGCTTCCAGCTCTCCGGGAAGGTGGCGGTGTTGAGGGAGCAGTTAATGACGTCTCGGAGTTGGGGTGCGATGATGGAGCCGGCCTTGTTGAAGACGTGATGGGGGCATGGGTCAGTTAGTGATCCGGAGTGGATGGTGTTCATCGTGTGGATGGTGTCTTCGGTGCTGACCGGGCTCCAGGCGCGGAGGGTGGTGGTGGGGGGCGTCGGTTCGGTGGTTAGGTGCGTGGTCTGCGCGCCGAAGCTGTTGTGTATGTCGGCGATCTTGCTGTGGAAGAATGAGGTGAGTGAGTCGCAGAGTTCTTGCGAGGGGGTGATGTCGTTGGTTCCGGCACTGGGGTTGGAGAGTTCTTTGACGATGCTGAAGAGTTCCTTGCTGTTGTGTGAGTTGTTGTCCAGTCGTTCCTTGAATGCTGTCTTCTTGGTGGTGTGGATCAGCTGGTGGTGTTTGCGGGTGGCGTGCTTGAGGGCAGTCATGTTGTCTGTAGTCGGGTCTTTGCGCCAGGCTTTCTCGAGGGTGTTCTTCTTGGAGTTTTTGAGATCGTCGTTGAACCAGGAAGCTTTCTTGTTGCCGGGCCTGCTGGGATGGTTTTTCAGGGGTGCGAGGTTGTCAGCGCAGTTGGTGATCCACTGTGTGAGGTTGTTGGCTGCTTGGTTGGGGTCTGTTGAGCTGGCGGGAGGATTCTGGTTCAGGGAAGTGGTGAGCTGGTCGGTGGTGATCTTGTTCCAGCTCCTGCGGGGAACCTGTTGCGGGTGGTGGTGGGCCGTGGTCCTTCTGAAGCTGAAGTGGACGCAGCTGTGGTCTGTCCAGTGGAGTCCGGTGGAGTGGCTGAAGGAGATGTACTTGCTGGAGGAGAAGACTGGGTCAAGCGTGTGGCCGGCGTAGTGGGTGGGGGGTTAACCAGTTGCTTGAGTCCGAGGTTGGCGAGGTTGTCCAGCAGGGTGGTGGTGTTGCTGTCCTTGTTGTTCTCCAGGTGGAAGTTGAGGTCCCCTAGGAGGACGTAGTCAGCGGAGGAGAGGGCGTGTGGGCTGATGAAGTCTGCAATGTCTTTGCTGAATTGTGTGCTTGGTCCCGGGGGTCTGTAGATGAGGGTGCCTCTGAGGGTGGTCTTGGGGTCGGTGTGTATCTGGAAGTGAAGATGTTCGGCGGCTGTGAGGGTGTCGTCGGAGTTGGTCGTGATGCGGATGGTGTTCTTGTGGACGATGGAGATGCCTCATCCTGTCTGGTTGACGCGGTCCCTCCGTGGGATCTTGTATCCGTCCGGGATGGCGATGGCGATGTCGGGCGCTGAGGAGGCGTTCATCCATGTTTCCTTGAGGAAGGCGACGTCTGGAGATGTGGTGTCGAGTAGGTTCCAAAGTTCCACGGCATGTCGGTGGACGGAGCGGGTGTTGAGCAGGATGCACTTCAGGTGGTTGCTGCTGGTGCACGGCTTGGCGGGTGCGGTACAGGTCCGGATGCAGGCGAATTTGCAGGAATTGCAGGTGAAGGGTCCATGGCTGCGTCTCGGGGTGGCTCGGTAGCAGCCGGGGGTCCGGCCGGTGTTGAGTGCGTTGAGGGTGGTGGCATCGTAGGTCCGGAGGGTGGGATGGCATCTGCGGGGGCTAGGGGTTCTGGCGCTGACGGGCGTAGACGTGCTTGCCTTTGGCGCGCCTTCAGCGCACAACCGGCGCGCCCGCTGCTCGTGCTCGCTGCACGTACGCGTGCACTCCGCCATAAATGGCGAAGTGGGAGGGAGGAGCAGATGGGAGGCGGGGCGGCAAATGGGAAGGGATACAAAAAGAAAAGGGGCAGGGCCGCAGGGGAGCAGCGGCGGGGAGCGGGGAGAAGGGCGGGAAACGTGGCAGGGGCAGGGCACAGAAGCGGAGCAAACAGGGGGAAACGAGCGCAGGAAGTTAAGACACAAAGGCAGGAAAACAAAATACAAAATGCAGAGGCAGAGAACAAATTACGAAATACAGAGGCCCAGGAACTCAGCAGCAGGGCAGCGGCAAACTCGGCAGAGCGGGGGGTGCTTGGGCTCACTCACGGGGAGTGTGCGCAGTGCGTGGAGCGACCGGCCCAGGACAGGGTCAAGGGTCACAAGCCAGCCCACTAACATCATTCAGCCCAGGGCCATCCTACATGGAATGTGATGTGAGGCACCATGACAAACAACACACCATTTCAACCTTCTGAAGGGTAAACTAATTAAGCATGACTGTACAGACACCTTTACTGCCAGGCCCATTGAGTTGATGCAAATGGTCCATAGAGCCAAGTGTCACAATGATAGGGTTGGCATGTGTGTCACTGAGAGCTTCCTCTCTGGAGTACTGATTGGGATATCATACTATGTCAGAATAAGTTTGTGTGGTATGGACTGCCATCACAGGACATACCTTTTTCTATATGTTGCACTGCAACAGGGATGACATTCAACATACCATTGTATGTGTTGTGTGTTTGGATTCAATGTCACAAAGCTGATTAACCACATTTCAAAATCTACTCAGAAGTAACCAACTGTCTACACTGTTCAATCAATCAATCAATCAATCAATCAGGGGTTACTGCTGACCCATGAGGGTCTCAAGGCGCTGAGGGGTGGAGGGTTAGCAGATCCGATTAGCCGAAGAGCCAGGTCTTGAGGGCCTTCCTGCAGGTGTTCAGGGAGGGGGTGAGTCTGATGTCTGCCCGGAGCTCGTTCCAGGTTTTTGCCATAATGTGAGAGAAGGATCTTCCCCCTGCTCTGGTTCTGCACATGCGCGGGGTTTCAGGCAGTGCGAGGTTGGAAGATCAGAGGTTTCTTTTAGGGAAGTGGAAATAGATTCTGTTGTTGAGGTATTGGGTCAGGTGTTGTGTAGGCATCTGTAGGCGTGTGTGAGGATTTTGAAGGTGACTCTTTTCTCCACGGGGAGCCAGTGGAGTCTTTGTAGGTGTTGCCTGATGTGTTCTTGCCGGGGGATGCCTGGGACGAGTCTGGCAGCGGTGTTCTGTATCGTCTGGAGTTTTCGGAGTAGGGACATGTTTATGCCGGCGTAGAGAGCATTTCCATAGTCCAGTCTGCTGCAGGGGCGTAACACAGACCCCCGCAGCCCCAGCGGTGCCTTGGGGCCCCAAGCTCCAAGGGGCCCCCTCAGCACTGCAGTGTGGCCGGAGAGCTCCTGATTGAGCCCGGAGGGGGCCCTCTACGTACCGTGCAGGGAGGCCTCCTCACTTTTCATTACACCAGTGCTCTGCTGGTGATAAGTGCGTGGCTGACTGTCTTCCTTGACTCCGGGGGATCCATTTGAAGGTCTTGCAGAGGATGCGGAGGGTGTTGAAGCAGCTGGAGGTGACAGCGTTGATCAGTTGGTTCATGGTGAGGGTTGAGTCGAGTACGATGCTGAGGTTTTTTGCGTGGTTCGAGGGGGTGGGTGGGCTTCCGAAGGCAGTCGGCCATCAGGTGTTGTCCCATGCTGAAGGAGCGGATCCGAGGACGAGGACTTCTGTCTTCTCGCCGTTGAGTTTAAGGTTGCTGTTGGTCATCCAGACTGCAACGTCCTGCATTCCTTTCTGGAAGTTGATTCTGGTGGTGGCGGGGTCTTTGGTGAGGGAGAGGATGAGCTGGGTGTCGTCAGCGTGGGAGATGATGTTGAGGCCGTGTTGTCGGACGATGGCGGCGAGGAGGGCCATGTAGATGTTGAAAAGGGTAGGTCTCAGTGATGACCCTTGTGGGACTCCGCAGGTGGTTTCCGTGGGGTCGGAGAGGAAGGGCGGCAGTCTGATTCTTTGGCTTCTTCCGGTGAGGAATGATCGGATCCATTCTAGGGCTATTCCTCGAATGCCAGAGTGGTGTAGTCTGGCGATTAGTGTGCGGTGGGAGACGGTATTGAAGGCCCCTGATAGGTCGAGTAGGATGAGGGCTGTGGAGTGGCCTTGGTCCAGGAGGGTGCGGATGTCATCTGTGGCGGCAAGTAGGGCGGTCTCTGTGCTGTGTTTGCTTCAGAATCTGGATTGGGATAGGTCGAGGATGGCATTGTCTTCGATAAATCGTGTCAGTTCCTTGTTGACAGTTTTCTCTGCAAATTTGGCTGCGAAGGGGAGGAGTGAGATGGGCCGGTTGTTCTTGAGGTCGGTGGGTTCAGCTGTCGGCTTCTTGAGCAGGGGCCTGACTTCTGCGCGTTCCCAGTCGTCTGGGAAGGTGCCTGTTTTGAGGGTGGTGCTGATGGCGCATTGTAGTTCCGAGGCGCTGGTGGTGGCAGCTCTGTGGTAGATGTGAGAGGGGCAGGGGTCGGTGGGGGCCCCTGAGTGGATGCCTTTCATAGTTGAGGTGGTGTCTTCAATTGTGATTGGCGTCCAGGAGGAGATGGTGGGCTGGCTGGTGCATCTGGGAGATGGGACGGCTGTGGCATCATGTGGAAGGTCGACGAAGCTGTTGCAGAGGTTTTAGATTTTGAGGTGGAAGTAGGTTCCAAGCTTGTCGCAGAGGTCTTGGGATGGGGTGATGCCTGTGGCTTCGCTGCGAGGGTTGGTGAATTCCTGGATGACAGTGAAGAGTTCCTTGGAGTTGGTAGAGTTGGCGAGGATTTTGGTGCGGATGAAGGTTCACACTGTTCATGTGTCAGATGTGCAATAGGCCTGAACAGTGGAAGCATGACTTATGGAAAAGTGACAAAAGACCTGTGTGAGTAAGGGGACTGTCATAAATGAAAGACGCACATTGACAATGCGGGACAATGGAAAGAAGAATCAGGTCAGGGGGTTACCTTAGTCACCATTTCAACTATAGTCCATGTAAAAGCTATCAGGGCTACTGGTGGTAAAGAAAACTCATATTGGGTACATCCATGGGTCTGCAGGTCTAGAGGGAGATTACTCTGTGCATCAGTTGTCTTACCACAGTAACTCTGCCCCAGCCTGGGCCATGGTGCAGAGAACCTACAACTCATTCTAAGGCCTTGCTTTCTGCAGGCTGAGCATACTGATCCTTCACAAACCTCACATTTCCAGCAATTCAATACATTAAAGTAATATTCTGCCTATCTAATTTGCACCATAAGGTTGTGTGGCACTCTGAAGGGGAATCAACAGTTTTGCTATGCCTGATGTGGGCTGAGTGATCTGTGGGACTATACACATGGCTAACATCATCCTCAAATGCACCTAACAGTATACAGACACAGCTCACGGTGTAAAGCCTATACATATATTTGCATACATACCATGATGTGATGTGGGAAATAATTATAGGTACGGTGAAATATAGACATGCATAAATCTACATAAAACTGTCACACAAGCAGAAAATAGGGATTATCACACATTACAATGCTGATGTTCACTTCACAAAGTAAAGTGCCTCATAATCCATTACATGATTGTCCTATGTAGGGACCACCCAATTTCATCAAGCAGCACAATATGGTTACACTCTGAGACTCAGATGCACATTGTAGCCTCTGGAAATTGAAAGGAAGAAGTTGAGCAGAATAAAAAACTGTATTTGAGATAAATACCTGTGCCTCTGGTGAGCCATAGAGCTGGCCATACAGGGGAAGGTTCTTTTGAAACAGGGTCTCGAGCTCCTCTGGAGAGAAGGGGCGGGCCCTCTCCCCTGCTTGACATGATTGCTCACAGAGGTGGCAAACAGCAGATAAAGTGAACGTAGCAGCAGTGTCAGGAGGCAAGTGAGTTATTCTTCAAAGCGTGGCACCACGTACGCAGTCATCAGCGTAAAAAACACTGCGATTGAACTGCGACCATCACTCTCACTGCTAGCATATGGCTGTGTCCACCGTGACGGCACCCGCCAATGGCATGGTCGATGTCTGCCAGCAGCGGTCATACCAAATATCTTATACTAGGTCAGTCATCTGACATTTTAGCGGTTTGAAAAACAGTAATTGTTATTGTTGAGTGGGTCACCACCACTACAATCGAGGCCTAACATTTTAAATTTGAAAACATCCCTTCACATGCCATGTCCAGTAAAAAACATCATTTGTGTAGTGCATAACTGTGCATAAAAGTAAAATTTAAGCAATGCACTGTACACAGCGGTTGGCAGTACTTGACATGAAATGCAATGAAAACCGATATATAATGCAATTTTAACTTTTCTGAATTAATGATGCGCAAAGTTCTGTTACAGACATGTGAATGCCACATTGGAGATTATTGGTGGATGTTTCAACAATAGACAAAGATGATGTGAAATATGAGTGATACTTCATGGCTTTTGGCTTACTCTTCAAATATGTTACTCTGGACACTGTGATCCATTTTACAAATGTATTTTCACTACTCACATAGGTGCCCTGGGAGAGGGAAGCGAGGGCAGGCTCCATGTTCAGATCTTCAGACATGGAAGAAAGACATGTTATCCAGAAATATTGTTTTAATCACCAGACAATACTGGATTTATGTCATCATTTGGAGCCTGACCTCCTTCCTTACATGAGCTATCCTACATCTATCACACCAATTGTGAAACTCATGTCAGTTTAGCATTTTCTGGCCACAGGTTCCTTTCAATTTTCTGGTGGTATGTCACAACCAATGTTCAGTCATGTACTCCAAGAGGTGCTTTCACAGCAATGATGAGTCACATGGACAGCAGCATAGAGTTCCCTAAACGTGAGGATTTAGCCACAGTGAATGGTGATTTCTATAAATTTGGTTGTATACCACATGTTGTTGGATCCATTGATGGCACCTATATTGTCTCAGTACCACAGCATGCCAAGGAACAAGTGTACTGTAACAGGAATCACTCACATTCTATTATTGTGCAAGCTGATGTCACAATTATAACCGGAGAGGGCCTGGCTTGTAGGCAAGTTTTTATCTTTTCTTACTTTGTGTGGGTAATTTCAGGTAGTATAATCTGAAAATGTGTAACTGTTTTTGCACTTCTGTCTGTCTTGCATCTAGGAGACTCAGGGGCCTTATTCACAAGCCCCTTGCACAGCCTGTGCATCACTTTTAATATGGGAAATAAGCGCCTCAGCGTGTCCCAACCGGTCATGGTTCTTGACGCTGCTGAGGAATTCTACTACGCCAGGGGAAGTCTGCTTCACTGAGGCCCATAGAAGAACACGCCAGCCAGTGGAACAGGCTTTTGGTCTCCTGAAAGCCAGATTACTGCAGGTGAGAAGCAAAGGATCCTGGTCAAGGGTGGGGTGTGTTTTATAGTGTGATTTGTGGGCATGTCCACTTGGCCAAAGGACATCAGCTGTGTAGTTCTGTGATTTATCCAATGGTCACTGTTGTGGTGCTTTGCTGCGACCGTACCGCGGAGGTCTACTGCCATTGGGTAACCACTGTTAGGAGACCTCCAGCCTGACTATGTTGTCACAATAGGCTCAGCAGGAAACCACAGGCCTTCCGGTGTTAGAGTACACATTGGCAACACTACAGACTGCTAAGACCCAGGCGGGAACTGTGATATCATCATCAGGCTGCACAACTCGTACTGCGGGGGCAGAAGACTGCCTGTGCTGAGGTCTTCTAGAGCCCGTGCCCATGGCGGTCGGACCACAAACTCGTAGTTAGGCCCTAAATAAGTAACATTAATATAACATTAACATATTTTAAATTTCTACAAATAAAGCACATATTTTATTATATATATATTTTCTTTCAAAATTCACATTTCAGACAAAATTTCAAAAACAAACAATTATCAAAAATTTTAAAGTAATAAATAAGTAAAATAAAGTATACATTTTACTGGTAAGTGATAGACATAAAAGTACTGTTAAAAAATTACAACAATATAAAATGCAATATTATTTAAAAAATAAATAAAATATGAAATGTAAAAAGTTCCCAACAAAATATTACATATTTAATGTATTATACACAAATCTAAATGAGGTATGACAATTATATTATCAATTACATATTTAATAAAACAATTATACAAAAAATATAAAAATAGTATTGCTAATACAAATGAAAAATATTTATACAAATATGTCCTTATATCTTTAACAAAAATTAAATTTACTAAAATTATAATTTATTAAACAAACATAAATTTTTGAACAAATTATTATCCACATATTTTAAAAATCTCCCAACCCTTTTCCTCTATTAACCCGATGTCCCACTCTACAACATAAAACATATATTATTTCATATTTTATTATGAATTATAATAAAGTGTTATTCATAAATTCTCAATTTCAAAAATAAATTAAGCTACATATTACGTAAACGTAATAAATAACCCATAAACTGATTTTTTTGTATAGCACAATATTTTACAAACCAATATTTTTACAATGATATTAAAAACAACACATAAAAGGATATTCTTACCTTCCATATTCCTGTCCACGATACCCTTGACACAATATTTATGTATCACAATATTTTACATTCAATATTTTGTCAAAACACAGTATAAAACCATACATTTGGCATTAGCTGAGTCAACTATAAGTTGAGCCTTGAAGTCTGCAGGGTTTAGGGTCAAAATGTCCAAAATAGGACATGATTAATATTTAAGTATAAATATGTTGCTTGAGTACAAAACACAAAAAGCTATTTTTCCTTGAATAGGTAGTGGTAGTCTTTTTCCTGTGGTAAAATCCTACTAGTCATATTTTTTCATATGTAAGGGTAAGAAGAAACTACAGAGTTTTCTGAGCATTATTGAAATATTCCTTAAAATCTGATGTTGATGTCAACATTGACTTTTGGTATATATTATGCAAGGATGATTTTATTAAAAAAATGTCTTTGGAAGCATGGACAGTGATTAACTCAGTTCTGACAGTTCTCTACTTTCTTTGATTAGCTCTTTGATATGATATGACATACCCTTCCACTAGAGAGCAACAAGTTTGGACTGTATCAGATAGGCATGAAGGAAATAATTATAGATAATCCAGTCATGTTTATCATGGAAATTGAGAGAGGAGACTGAATAGGAACAGCAAATGCCCTTTACAAAGAACTTAATGAAACCTTTCAGGATAGCTTCTTTATGGTAAACAATGTTATAGTGTTAGCATGTCCCTTTGATGCTGTTCTGCCCTCAGCCAACCCATCTCCTCCAAAAACTAAGAGGAAGTATTAAATCAGGGTTGGTTTTTTCCAGGTTAGCTCTCTCTTCTCCATTGGACAGCCCATCCTGCAATTTTGTAGGGGTGGGCAATAAATTCCGCTTCGCTAACTGAGTGTTTTTTTTTAAAGTTTTGCCCACTCTGTGTTACGCTTGTAACGCAGAGTTTCAGCAAAACTCCGCCAACTGCAGTGTGGCTGAGTTTTTTCTAGTACACGGCTTACTACGTTAAGGTGGCAAGTGCTAGCAATAATTTGCGTCCCCTGGCATGATTTTCAAGTGCTAGAACGGCACCTGGAGAGATTTAATGTGGGCCGTTGCGGGCGTTTGAGACCGTTCATGGTGAGAAAATCTACTCGAGTGGCACTGCTTTTGCAGCGTACCGATTCCCACCTGCTTGCGGAACTCCACAGAATCTCAGAGTTTTTATGTAACCACCCCACCCCTACAATTTTGTGAGGCTTCAGGGAAGAAGGTTTTCTTAATTGTTTTATTTTACGCTGTCAGGACATGCTGTAAAACGGGATTGTGAGGATTTCTTGGGATTTAATTATGAGTTATCACAAATCTCTGGTTAGTATATCCAGATGCTAAGAACAGGACTTGGAAAGAACAGATGAAGAAGAAATTGCAGTTGTACCTCCCTGGAGCCACTCAACGGCTGAAATGATTATTAAAGGTCAGACAAGCTGTCTTTGCTCAGGGCGCAAGGACATGACACACAGAGAGTTACTTCTTTGCTGAAAGCTGTGCCAATAGCTTACCAGACATTGCATGTTTTGAGAAGAAAGAGGGCTTTTTGTGCTGTTAAGGAGCATGGTGCTGGATGCGGCACTCGGCATCTGCTTAGGCATCCTCACTCTCTAGACTGAGTGGCATTTCCACACTTGCAGTCACTCAGAGGGGTGTTCAGTGACCTGCGTGGAGTCCCAGCCAGTAAGGGATAAGACATACTTCAGAATTCAACACTGGGGAAACTATGTTGAACCTGCGGTTCTTCTTCGTGTGCCAAATCAAAACAATGAGTATCAGGAAAGGGGGGTGGACAAACCTTATAAACAGCCTTTTCCAAGATGGAGGTCTATTTATAGAATGCTATTTAAGGTTATCAGTCCAAGATGAAAAAGAGCCTTTCATGTTATGTTAGTTCCTGTTTGATTCATACATAAATAGACATTTTCAAGTGATGGAAGAATGGCAACACATTAGATATCTTATTTTTTTGTTGCATTTGTCCCCACTTCTATTTTTCCACCTGAATTTTGCTTCTAGCAGTTGGAAATTCTAGGGTATCTACTTAGGAATATTCATACTTTCTCTTTCCACTTCCCTGTTGCTGGGAGAGTTTGGTGCTTGCAGATATGGGTTTATTAATCTTTACATTTAAACAAGAGACACACGATTGCCAAAGAACATTTTCACCCTTAACTGGGACCCTCTTAGGAAAACCCTTGACACCTGTCATGTGTATGACTGTAAATACTAACAGGAGCCACCCTTTTCTAAAGCCAAATCAAAAGGAAGCTTTCTCAGTCTCTAGTCCTTCACAAAAAAGGACCCCTTTGTGGAAGAACCAACTGACCCATGGGAAGTGATTAACAGGACTTTGTTGAATCTCTAGCTCAAGTGAGAGGTTGAACTTGTCTCATACTTTGAGCTGTGACATGGTCCATATGAAATCCTGCCTAGCAGTTGTTGAGCTCCAGTAGTGACCAGAAATAATAATACACCACCTCGAAAAAGTTGTGACTAAGGGGATCATTTAGAGTTGAGTGGAACATTACATCTTCCGTACCATGGCTCTTGAACTCATAGTCCCCCTGTCCTGGTGGGGGAATGGCAACATTTACAACAGAGAAGCCTCAAATGGCCCCGCCATTGAAAACCTTTGACCTGAATTCCCATCAGCCACAGGGCTATCAGTTCATAGTGACAGTAGCTATGCCCTTTTTAGGGAGGGTGGCTATCATTAATTTTCTCCACATGGGACAGCAATGCAGACGAAGGTACAGCTATCCTGACGTGCACAGAAAAAACACTTTTGCATGTGAGGACCATTGGGTTTTTGTTTTTGAAAACCAACCATTGCTTTGAGAGTTTGTTTTCAGAAAACAAAAATATTGGGTGCATCAAATATGGAACCCACTTGGCAAAGTTCAGTTTCTTCAGATGAACCACTGCATTAGCATCTCTACTGAAGGTGCAGGATCCCTAAATATAAAGGGCATTCCTCCGCTAGGGGAGCAGATGCCAGAGTCTCCGCTAACATGGTGTGCTGACAGTGTCCTAATGAATGCCCTACTCATTTTTTGACCTTCAGAGAACTGATCCAAGGTCATAAGGCTCCATGAAAAATATTTGACTTTGAACCAAGACCTCATGGAGTCCCCTTAGTCTATTGAATCATGCCTTGCCATGTTGGAGTATTTTGAGCTCCAAAACAGTAACTGAGCTTGAAGGTACATTTTAAAATGGGAATGTTGACTGAGCGATCCTGGCAAGGAAAGGAATTTGTAATCTACTTTTTCAGATTTTTTTCTACAAGGAATTTTGGTGCCAGAAACCAAAACTTCAATTATAATTGAGTATTTGGACTTCCAAAAAAAGAATAAGGGTCTGATATAAAGTTTATAACCACCATCTTTCTTGGAGGGGATATCTGTTTTTGAATTGCATTTGCCGTTGTTGCAGATGGACGTTTGTCTGAGGTGAAAGCTGAGTGGGCCACCATGGTTCTGCACTTCACTTGGCAATCAATTTTGCAGTCTCAGAGCCAAATCCTGAAAGTGGAATTCTATTTCAGAAAAATTAAAATCAGTGGTCCTGACAAGGAGGGAGTTTTCTTTCTGCATGTAAAGACCATTTTTGTTTTCCATGCCTAGTCCACTGTGTCTTGCATAGCAGGAAGGGAAAAGAAGCATTGGAAGGACCACTTTCATTGGTGCAGTCCTCTGAAACGATAAAAGGCTGTGACACTTAGGCAGACAGGTCACTGCCTTTGACTGACGATCAGGAGTAGTTACAAGTGCAGTCAAAAAGTAGTGCCCTGCTGTAAATGTGACAGGGCGACTGCAGGTTTAGCATGGTGGGGGGAATTGCCTACTTATAGCTTGGCTTTGGTCTCACCAAACTCTAAATGATCCCCTTAGCAGAAGGAAGAGCACTTGACCAGTGCAAATCACTAGGCTTTCCTGAGCATTGCACCATTTGAACCAACCTGAACTTACGCCTAAGTGCAAGTCAACTACAACCATAGGCATTTTGCAATTTTTTTACGCATTAAAATTTAATTCATATTTTTGGATCCCTCAGTATGACTTTGGCCCCTTCTAATTACATATTTTCCATTATATACTAAAATTGGTTTAGCAATGTCATCATTTTGTTCCTTCTCTTTTTATTATTTTGGTGATGCTTAAACACTCAATATCGATTTCAGTGGGCGAGGGGAAACTAGCTGTTTGTGCCATTGCTACAAGGGGCAAGTCTATGTTTACTCCTTGAAACTGCATTTTGACCTAATAAATTACTTACTAGATAAGCTATTTAGTTGGACCCTTCCACCATATCCCCACACTAGCTAATGGCAATTGAGAATGTCAAATCTATAATTTGCAAGCCCTGCAGTCAAGTTGCTTGTCCTGCATTTATGGGTCAAAGGCAAGGAGAAGTGTGTATATTGATGGGGAATTATAAGCCATTATTGCCCTGTATGCAATAACTGTATTATCATCATCATCATGCCGATTTAGCTTCCAATTATATGAAACAAATGCTGGACGATAGACACTCCATTTAACTTGACTGACTTATCAACTAAACGCTTATGGCAAGACAGCTTTTGATACATTGTGTTGTTAAATTTAGCATGTTAAAGGAAGAGTTGCAATGTTGCAATCAACAGGATCTCAAAATATTTCTAATATTTCTAATATACTCATATTTATAGTAATTGTGACAGTTATGGAAAACTGCACAATTACAGAAATTAACAAATTTACTTTTCGCCTCTATCCTAGGATAACAATTGTTTGATGTGTTATATAATTTGTAATTAAAAAGAGGCCTCATTAGACAGCATGTACACTTTACTAAGATGTTTATTTACTGTAAGTAAAATAGATAATTACTGTAGACCTGTTTTTTCATTGTGTTCGTCATTAAGCATTTCATAGAAACACATGAAAACATACAATTCTGCGGTATAATGAAAATGGTGCTAATATCTCAGCATAAGTGGTAGTCGTGAACATTTTGGAAAACTGGAAAATGACAAAAAATGAGCCCCAGTTTGTGGCAAGGGCATTCATTCTTAAGTAATAGATCTGCTTTTATTCCAGATGAATTGCACTCTAAATGCAGAAGCTACTGACATTTGGATCTGTCCCTAAATTGAAAAGCATCACAGCGGGAGCAACAATCCAATGCAGCATTTTACGCTCAAATTAAACAGAAAGTGCTGATGTGTTGCCTGATGCTCTGACTCAGCACATTGTATTTTCTGCATGGTATTGTTTTGCTTCTCTGCCGGAGATTGTGTTTATTAGGAAGGAAACAGGCAATTTTCTGTTCACATCTGCTGACAATGAGGAGGAAAGGTAATTTGAAAAAGAACAGGAAGATAACAGAGGGCTTTCCCTGAACTTTGAGTGGGATATTTTGTGAAAGACTAGCTGGTATGAAAAACTGATTGGAATCAGGATTTAAATTAGAGTGTGATGATAAATTGTACACCTGTGCAAAGACCAAAAAAACGTACTGATCTATACACCTGGTACTGACTGCATGCTGATGTGTCTGCTGCAGTGCCATATCCCTCACCTTGCACCGTAGTTTAAGGATGTTTGGACTAACCCTTCTAAAATGTCAAAACATCTATGTGTTTCAGCTGTTTTATAGCTCATGTTCTATGACAGAAATGCAATGGTGATTTGCAGGTAACCACAGATTTACAGTCGTCAATCTGGATGATACAGCATGATGCACACTGGAGGTACCAAACCATTTAGGCCAGTACAGCGAGCTTTGGGGAAGGAAATACACAATTGACATATAAGCTATTCCTCCAAGTTGATAGTGCCCCCACTCAAAGTTGGCAAAAGCAGGGTGAGCTACATTGGCACACCATTCTCAACCGAGTGCCATCGTGAGTCCGTAAAGGCATCCACTCAAGAATTGTGAATGCAATGTGAGTATATAACTGCTCCTTGATGCTTTGCAGGCATCACTTAAGAAAGGTGTAGGTATTGACAACAACTGGCTGGATCACTGATATAATATTGATGCATATAATAGCGAAACACAAAAATTACACGGAAATTACATATCTATAACAAAAATATCGACTTCCAATACTTAACTAGTAAAACCATAAATATCGTTGTTAAAAATATCAATTTTAACCTACATAGAAAACAGAAATATTGGAAACAAAAATATCGTTACCATTAAATAAACATATAGGTGCCGATTCCGATCCGTTAAAAAAAAATTACCGTACGACTCGTATCCGTATTTTTTTACGTACGAATCGTACAAGTCCCGTACAACCGGTGAAGTACGATTCGTACGTGAAAAATACATACGAATCGCTTCGGGAAAAGTCTATGAGACGTACCCGGACAGTTTTACATACAAATCGTAAAACTGAAGTCCGAACGCGCAAGTACGATCCGTACCGCCCTCCTGAAAACACAAGCGCATGGAAAAGGCCCTGTACGGAGCGAACGCTGTACCACTCGTATCCGGGTAAACTTGTGCCCGGGATACGAGTTGTACAGTCCCCCCTCCCCCCGCATATGTCAGCACCGTACCCCCCATGTCCGCACTCTACCCCAGCTCCGTACGTGTACGCACCGTACCCCACCACCGTACCCCAGCCCCGTACATGTACGCACCGTACCCCACCACCGTACCCCAGCCCCATACTTGTATGCACCGTACCCCACCACCGTACCCTAGCCCCATACTTGTACGTACCATACCCCAGCCCCGTACTTGGACGCACCGTACCCCAGCGCCGTACCCCAGGCCTGTACTTGGACGCACCGTACCCCAGCACCGTACCCCAACACCGTACCCCAGCACCGTACTTGGACGCACCGTACCCCAACACCGTACCCCAGCCCCGTACTTGTATGCACCGTACCCCACCACCGTACCCCAGCCCCGTACTGTTTTACATACAAATCGTAAAACTGAAGTCCGAACGCGCAAGTACGATCCGTACCGCCCTCCTGAAAGCACAAGCGCATGGAAAAGGCCCCATACGGAGCGAACGCCGTACCACTCGTATCCGGGTAAACTTGTGCCCGGGATACGAGTTGTACAGTCCCCCCTCCCCCGCATATGTCAGCACCGTACCCCCCATGTCCGCACCCTACGCCAGCCCTGTACGTGTATGCACCGTACCCCACCACCGTACCCCAGCCCCGTACATGTACGCACCGTACCCCACCACCGTACCCCAGCCCCATACTTGTATGCACCGTACCCCACCACCGTACCCTAGCCCCATACTTGTACGCACCGTACCCCAGCCCCGTACTTGGACGCACCGTACCCCAGCGCCGTACCCCAGGCCTGTACTTGGACGCACCGTACCCCAGCACCGTACCCCAACACCGTACCCCAGCCCCATACTTGGACGCACCGTACCCCAGCCCCATACATGTACGCACCGTACCCCAACACCGTACCCCAGCCCCGTACTTGTATGCACCGTACCCCACCACCGTACCCCAGCCCCGTACTTGTACGCACCGTACCTCAGCGCCGTACCCCAGCCCCGTACTTGGACGCACCATACCCCAGGCCCATACTTGGACGCACCGCACCCCAGCACCGTACCCCAGCACCGTATCCCAGCCCCATACTTGGACGCACCGTACCCCAGCCCCATACATGTACGCACCGTACCCCAACACCATACCCCAGCCCTGTACATGTACGCACCGTACCCCACCACCGTACCCCAGCCCCGTACTTGTACGCACCGTACCCCACCACCATACCCCAGCCCCGTACTTGGAAGAAACGTACCCCAGCTCCGCACTTGTACGCACCGTACCCCAAAACCGTACCCCGGCCCCGTACTTGGACGCACCGTACCCCAGCACTGTACTTGTACGCACCGTACCGCAAGACCGTACCCCAGCCCCGTACTTGGACGCACCGTACCCCACCACCATACCCCAGCATTGCGTATGTACGAACCGTACAACAACATTGCATATGTGAGCACTGCACAACAACATCGCGTATGTACGCACCTTACATACGCTAAAAGGACTCGTACAGAACCAGGACACTGTAAAACAGCACAAGGAGGGTCAATTCGACTCGCACAACACCACAAAACACATCTACAGTAGAAAAAACATCTAAATGACTGACCTGGCACATCCAAACAGGCAAACAGAGGCCCAAACTCACAACCACCTCTTATAACACACCCACCAAAATTTCAGACCCAGCCACACCCACACCCACAAATGGACCAATAAAAAGGGCCCACACACACAAACCATGAACCTTTGCAACAGACCCACTGCTGACAGACACCACACACAAACAACTGCACCCATACACCTTAACGTACACACCTTCACACAACCTCCTTCACACAGACCCCCTCTTCACATTCAGACCCACACCGTCACATTCACACCCACACACCCACAACCATCCACACCCACACCCCACACCATGCCCACAGACAAGAATCCAAAGTTCACAAGGGAGGAGATGGACATCCTTGTCAATGAAGTCATCAGAGTCGAGCCACAGCTCTTTGGAACATTGGTCAGACAGACCAGCATAGCAGAAAAATCACGCTTGTGGCAGATGATCGTCGATAGGGTGAATGCTTTTGCGCCCATCAGAAGGACCAGGAATGAATGCCAAGCCAGGTGGTACGATCTGCGGAGGGCAGTCAAGCGCAAAATGAACGAGGACTACGCCCAGAGCAACATCACTGGAGGTGGGCTGCCCCGCAGACCGGTACATTACCATCCCTGGGAGGAGAAGGTGATGGCCCGGCTTCCGCCGGTGGGAGTACACGGAGTCGAAGGAGTTGCAGAGCCTGGTGAGTACACAAACAACTTACATAACATGGGGGTAATGGCATCCACACCCCAACTACACCAAATGCACGCAACTACCCCCAAGCCCTCACCTGACACAACCACACACAAAAACAACGCTCATGCCACTAACATGTCCATGCCCCATTCACAAAGCAAGGCCATGCCATGTCCCAGGCTACACGAACCACAAACACAAGACTGGATGTCCGTAATGCTGGGAGGGTGGGGCTCAAAAACACATTGATCAACTCAGAAGCAGACATCATTCCCCTCAGCCCATATGGCCCAGGTACATACCCATGCACCATGCTCAATGCACAGGGACTGGCTAAGTACTGACAAGGTAGCTGAGACTTGGCCCTGCTGTAGGCAGCACAAGGCCCTCCTGTGACCACTGGAAACTCAAACACCAACACCACAAGCTCAGATATCTAGGACAGGAACTCACACTCACTGTCATGCCAGCATGCTCCATGAGGGGACAGACACATCACCTGGGAGACCCAATGCCAAATCACACTACACCCAACAGCAGGCCCTGTCACACACACCCCTTACCCAAGCACACACCTCCGGGGCAGGCAATGGATTTACCCACTCTCACAATGGACATGTGACACAACAAGATCAATCCATAGCCAAAGAAGCATCACAGCCAAAAATCTACATGCCAAACACTCATAAGAACATATCAATCTGTCCCCCGCAACATACCCATCCACAAATGAACATTGAGAGGAATGCTAGGCACATACAACTACCTGGAGGAACTGTGCCAACTTGAACATGTATGAAACATGGATGTTGCATGAAACAGCATTAACATTGTCTCTCTCTCACACACAGGGCAATGTCATCGACCTCCCCCCAGCAATGGGGGGAAGAATCACAGTCCCAGGCTCGGCAGGAAGCTGATCCCACCGGCAGCGACGACTCTCAATACTCCGTGGATGACCCCAACCCACCTGGACTCTCTGGTGCCCAAGCCCCTGCAGCACCTGCTTCAGGTACATCTGTGCCAACCACCACCCCCATTCCTGCCACATCCCAGGAGACACCCAGGAGCCCTGCCCACACTGAACAACTGAGCCAGTCTGACCTGGAGGGACAAGGTTCTCCGGGCACCCAGGAGGAGGCAGACAACCCCGCAAATGCCATCCCTCAGGGGTCCCGTAGACCCAATGTGCCCCCAACGGCAGGCCAGGCTCGTGTGGGCCGGTGGGAGTGGAGGCAGGCGGAGGCGAGAACCTGACTAGCCAGCTGAAGGGACCGGTATGTCACAAATACGCCACATCCTGGACACATACCGGCATGACACCAGAGCCATCAGCCAGGTAATGGAGACCCTCACAGAGATTAAGAACCAGCAGGCCGATCAACACGTCAGTCAACAACAACACCAAGGACGGATGGAGGCAAGACTGGCTGAGCTCCTGGCGGTGCAAACGGACATAAGCCGTTCACTCCGTCGGATCGCCGACAACATGGGCAACCCTCCCTGTGCCACCAGGCGAAGACCACCACCAGCCACAGGGAGGGAGGAGGAGGAGGATTCGTCCGACGGAGCGTCCCAAGGATCGTCAAGGCCTGCATCTGAGGGTCCCCCGAGGAAGGTGGGTCGTCCACGGAAAAGACCGTGAGAGGCAGCGGACCATCCACATCTCCCAGGTCACCTGGCCTGGAACCTGGCCCTCATGCGCAACAGTAGAACCTCATTCAATGACATTCTCTGCCACATGGACTTGCTGGTCACAGGCTGACCAATGATGCCAAACACTGTGGGCTGGACTCTGATGACTTCAAATGACAAGGATCCCATCTCCCCCTGTGAACTTTGGATTCTATGCACACTGTATAGCAACTATTTTTCATCACTAAACACGCCCCCCACCTAGAATAAAAGTAATTTTCTGTAATTAGATTACACAACCTACGTGTGGGCAAATGTCAAACTATGTCAATCAACAACAGAAGAGGAAGGGTAAAAACACGACTAGTCCCCTCAAGGGAAAAGTTCCAAAACAACAAAGTCAGTGTAGTGTCTGCAAGGCACTTACCATCCAAAAGGCACGGGTCTCCAGAGTCGGGACCTTCCCAAAACGTTATAGGGAGGAGCACAGACCTTGGGAGGTAATACAAATTAAGTATGAAAGCCCTCGCTCACCAACCTGGTTGGTGACATGCTTCATCATCGGGCTCCACTGGGTATGACCGAGTGCCATCCCAGTGTGCTACAACGCCAGGTTACTGCGGAGCGGGATTTTGTGAGGTGACAGTGAATTTGGAATTAAAAATACCCAATTGAGTCAAAAAATATATAATTTAATAGTTTTGCTAATTGGGAAAGATTAAAAAGGAGTGAGGGTCAAAAAATAACAGACCGGATTCACTCCATGGCGGTCAACATGTTTCTGCCTTGGGTGTGTTATACAGGCTTTCATCAGGACCAGAGTGGGAGTGTGTGAGCCCCGGAGGTATAAACGCACTAAGGTTCACCCTACAGCCTCGATCCGCCGCCGGATCGAGGCTGTACAGGTTTCCAACGGGTGCCGAACAGCGAGGGCGGTGTGCCATATTGTTCGCACCCCCACCCCGGGATCCCTGAGGCGACGAACGGTCTGGCCTCTTAAGTAAACTCGTTTCTCTCCACCTTGATACCACTTGGCGGATTTTGAATTGTTTATTTACACACTTTTTCACATAAGAGCCCACGGCAGGGTGAACCTTAGTGCGTTTATACCTCCGGGGCTCACACACTCCCACTCTGGTCCTGATGAAAGCCTGTATAACACACCCAAGGCAGAAACATGTTGACCGCCATGGAGTGAATCCGGTCTGTTATTTTTTGACCCTCACTCCTTTTTAATCTTTCCCAATTAGCAAAACTATTAAATTATATATTTTTTGACTCAATTGGGTATTTTTAATTCCAAATTCACTGTCACCTCACAAAATCCTGCTCCGCAGTAACCTGGCGTTGTAGCACACTGGGATGGCACTCGGTCATACCCAGTGGAGCCCGATGATGAAGCATGTCACCAACCAGGTTGGTGAGTAAGGGCTTTCATACTTAATTTGTATTACCTCCCAAGGTCTGTGCTCCTCCCTATAACGTTTTGGGAAGGTCCCAACTCTGGAGACCCGTGCCTTTTGGATGGTAAGTGCCTTGCAGACACTACACTGACTTTGTTGTTTTGAAAATGTCAAACTATGCCTGAGTGTTGAACTAACTCCAGCCATTCATACCCTGGGATCTGAGTCTGGTACAGGACACACATGGGTCACAATGTATCATCCAATACAGACATGGCGCCCAATACTCACCCGTGATGGCCTCAAGCTGCTGAGGGGGGGCTTGCAATACTGTGCGGACAGACCAATTTTGAAGAGTATCATTAAGGCATAGAGGTCATGGCTCATGTGGATGTTCATGGGGAGGGAGTACCAGGTATGTTTGGCCAGGTGTGAGAACTATGTCCTGCATGCTGGAGTATGGTGGATGTGAAGAATGGTGGCCAGGGCAAGGTTGGATGCACCGAGTTGGCCCAACGGGGTCTCGGATGACAGACGTCCAAGGTTTGTTTGGGGTCTGGGGTTGTGGACTGCCTCCTGAGTGTGGTTGAGGAGTCTGAAGGTCATCCTGCAGCAGACAATGATCCATTGCAGCTATCTCAGGTGGACGGTGATGTGGATGGGGTGCGGGATGTTGAAGCTGAGGTGTGCAGATGCACCCTGGATGTGGACAAGTTTCCCGTGAGTTTGGATGTACGTGCTCCCTAGAGGGCGGGGCAGTAGTTGACACGGCTGGTGTCATGGACCTGGGGGATGGTCTGTCTTTCCTTGGAGTGGATCTATCTGTGGATCATGTGCATCATGCAGAGGGTGTTGCAGCATGAGGTACAGATGCTGGTGATTTGCATGGCAAATGTGAGTGACAAATCCATGATGCACACCATCTTGTGTGCGTGCCCACTGGGTGCTTGTGTAGGGCCCCTGCGGGTGGGACACAAGGAGTTGAGCCAGCTGTAAGGGGACAATCCTCAGATGATTACCTCAGTCCTGTACAAGTCCAGCCTCAGGTGGCTGATGTTCAGCCATTCATCCACGGACCTCATACCTTCTTGAATGTTGGAACTGGCAATGGCTGCGTCTTTGGTGAGGGTGAGGAGCACCTGGCTGTCAATGGCATACGACATGATGATGAGGTTGTGTGTGCATGTGATGGTGGAGAGGGGGGTCCTGGACACATTGAAGATTGACACGCTGAGAGATGATCCCTGGGCCATGTGCCAGATGACGCCACTATACTACATGCTGAAGGCTTGAGTCCCACTCCCATGGCCTTGCTGGTGGACGGAGCCGGTGTGGAGTAGGAGGGACATGACCTGGTTGGTGTGACAGGGCCTGGAAGGTGGGGCAGCGCTGCGTAGGCAGTTGGAGTTGCACACTCAGCATGCAAAGGTGTCGTGTGTGCGCTTAGGGTATGCCTGAGAGCAGGCGGTTGATTTTCGGATGGACATTGCTTGGAGGGTGGCTGCAACATCAGACTGTAGCGTGATGTGGGTCATGCAAGGACATGAGAGTCGTGCAATGTGCATGTTGCATGTGCTGACGGTCCTGCCTTTGGCACCGCGTGGCCTCAACTGTGGCACAGACAAGATGATGACAGCCAAATGAATGGGTGGAGGGAGGCAGGGAGGAGCATCTTTGAGGCGTGTGTGTTGTCCTGGAAACTATGCCAAAAGTAGCACACAAAGACAAGTATGTCAAAAAGGACAACTGCAACAGGCGTATGTAAAGGAAGGAGTGTCCGGTTACCCATGGCACACCCAGAGAAAATGGATGCACGATCACCAAAGATGACTGACACAGGATCAGGAAACAGAAGGCCGAGCTGCGCACAGGAGACACACCCTCAGCAGGCGTTGACGGCCCGTTGTGGGGACCAACATGCCCAAATACATACACAACCATGGACTTCATGCACAATAGAGATTCTAACCCATGAAGAACTGCATGCATGTTGCCAAACTACACATAGACTCATATGCACAATCTTTGACAACTATGCCAGAGATGCCGCATGCAAAGTGGCAAGAGACCTGCATTGACAGAGATGAGGCACCTTGGAGGGTGAGGAACACCTTTATTACTCAGGCTCACACTAAGGGAAATGCATCAATATGAACAGACTCACAGGTCATTTGGCTGAACATGTGGGACCTACACTGGACACCCCCTTCACAACACAGATGTTGTACATCCAAATGGCCTGGCACACAAGTTAAGGGGATGAGCCAAACACCCCCTGCTGCGCACGGAGAGGCTGCAATTCCCCATTGAGCCTCTTATGGGGATGTCCCACACTATGTCCACCCGTAGCATCCCGTATGTTTCTGAGGAAAGTTTTACACACATTGATGCCTTCATCAGAATTCACAAACCATTACAGATGACTGTCACAAAGGTTGACTATCAATTCATGGGAGTCATGCTACATGTCATGTGCCCCATGGTGAGTTGACATGTATGCATGGTAACACAACATGCACAGGAGCAGTTCCAACACATTCCAAACACGTAACACCCCCAAAATGCCTTGCTGCAATCCTCACCCAAAATGACTTTTCCCCATGTCCGTGCATGGAACGCTGATTCAGCACACGTTGCAATACTCATGAGGAATATCAGGAGGCCAACGATGACAGGACCAGACAACATGCGCAAGAACCTGTGGATGACAGACACACAAGAAGTCAGCTAAAAGATTGTTATCCGCATACATGGTCATGTACTCTACAGGAATAATGTTGTCACCATGCGAATTGAAAATTTAGTGTCTCAGCTAAAATGTGTGGAATGACATCATCACTCGAGTGACACATCAGAACACACATCTAAGTCACTCAGCATACAGTCAGCTGGACACACACATTGCAACACATGCCACACAAGGCTCCAAGCGTGCACACTCAGACCCAGTGACTCACCATTATGAGAAGAAGTTGCGTATGAGCTGACTCCGGATATCCTCCTCCTCCTCCTCCTCACTTGCCTCATGACCAAGCCCTTCATCCTACACGGGTGGATGTTCCTGCTCATGCTGCTCCAGGATGAGTGGCACTGCCTTCTCCACTGCCATGTTGTGCAGCATGCAGCACATGAGGGAGATTTTGCAGACCCTTGCCGGTGCATATGGGAGGGACCCGCCTGTCTTGTGAAGGCACCGGAATCGGCTCTTCAGGAGGCCAAACGTCCTCTCAATCACTTGCCTGGTCTGCCCGTGTGCATTGTTGTACCGGTGATCTGCAGCTCATCTTAGGTTGCGGAGAGGCGTCATCAGCCATGGCATGTTGGGATAGCCAGAGTCCCCTACATGCAAACATCATGTAAAGAAGTGGGTCAGGAGATGCCGTAAGAAACAAAGATACCGCAAAACACAGGACAAACAGAGTATACCCACCAACAAGACATGCTCATTCGTTGTGCAGCTGCAGCATCATTTATGGCACCCTGCTACGCCTCGTGATGTAGGCATCGTGTGCTGACCCTGGAAAACGTGCACAGACATGGGAAATCAGCATGTTAGCAAGACACACCACAAGGGCATTTATAGAGTGGTAATGCTTACGGTTGCGATAGGCGACCTCCTGGGCCTGTGGTGGTACCAAAGCCACATGTGTCCCATCAATGGACCCAATGACATGGAGCATCCCTCCCAGGGCATAGTAATCACCCTTGACACCTGTCAACTCCTCAGGAGTCGGAAAATGGATGAATTCATCCAGGTGCATCAACATGGCTGCTAAAACATCATGCAGGACATGGCTGAACATCGTCTGTGACATGCCACCAACATCAGCTATGGTGAATTGAAACGTACCTGTGGCAAAAAAAATGTAGGGCTGCCATCACCTTCCTCTTGGTGGTCAGCACAGTAGCATACCTGTGTCGTGGTTGGAGGTGTGGTGCCAGCTTGGCGGTCAAGTCCTCAATCAACTGTTGGGTGAATCTGTGACGTCGTATGCAGTCATGTTCCCTCATGGCACCCAAGTCTGGCATTGATCTGGGGACAGGCGGTGCCCTGCAGAAAATTAGAATGAATAACGAAGAGTGAGAACATAACAACATCAATGTCAATGAACTAAGCACATGCTCAACTGCTAATACACATCTGCTAAATACAGAGTCTGGTCTGTGCAATACATCCAGGACACGTATGCCAGCCAGGTGATACTCCTACGAAAAGCCAGCTACACCCGTTGATTGTCAAGTCTACATGACATGCCCTGAAACGAGCTGTGGGCCAATGTCAGTGAACAGCCAGGGACATCACAAGAGTGATATACATCCACATAGCTGCATTTGAAGGATGTCATCTCATACAGACAGCTGACGGCAAGCTAGATGCCCCGATCACATGGAATGTCAAATGTACAGATCACACATATTGCGATGAAGGGGTACACATGAAAACAGAAAACACAGACATTGAGACGACGCAGATATGCCTTCATGTCAAAATATCATGTTCGATGCATACAGACACACGTTACGTGGAAATCCACATGTGGCATGGTGTGCGTAGATGTGTGCCATGCCCATCTACACACAGACACATGTTGGATGCAGCAACAGCAGATGCAGTTGACGGAACACCAACAGCAAGCTCATGGGAACACATGACACACACATGACATAGTCACATGGGTGCACGCTGGTCGTTAAATGTCAGTTGTTAGTGTCCCTGTCCCTGGCATCAGGGGACAGTTGCGGGTGGTGGTGACTGTGCCATACCAGTGATGCTGTGCTTGACACGTTTGTACTACATGCACACATGTGCAAAGTGTGAAGGGGAAGGTCGCCACATAGTGCCCCATCACACATGACATGTGTACACAGGTCATCACACATCAATTGTGCAAATACATGAGGAGACATGTGCAATATCCCTGCCTGACACACCTAGGCCCTGCACATGTAGGACAGCAATGACAATGACTTGATGTACATCCTTGTGCGAGTCTGAGACCTCCATTCCTTTCGTGTGCGCATCCTATCAACAGTGTAAGCGTGTGAAATGTACCGTACACATGCTCTGAGGGAGTGTGTACGGTCCGTATCACTAGAGTTGTGTGGCCGTAGGAGTACGCGTGGTACGGACCGTACAAGTACGGTCCGTATCACTATAGTAGTGGTGCCGTAGGAGCACGCATGGTACGGACCATACACACGTATGTGTACTACCAGTGCCTACACGTATGTGTACTACCAGTGCCTACACGTACGGATACGCACTGGTAGTACCCGTACGTGTACTACCAGTGCCTACACGTACGTGTACTACCAGTGCGTACCCGTACATGTAGGCACTGGTAGTACATGTACGGGTACGTGTACTACCAGTGCGTACCCGAACGTGTAGGCACTGGTAGTACCCGTACGTGTAGGCACTGGTAGTACACGTACGGGTATGTGTACTACCAGTGTGTACCCGTACGTGTAGGCACTGGTAGTACCCGTACGTGTAGGCACTGGTAGTACATGTACGGGTACATGTACTACCAGTGCGTACCCGTACGTGTAGGCACTGGTAGTACCCGTACGTGTAGGCACTGGTAGTACACGTACAGGTATGTGTACTATCAGTGCGTACCTGTACGTGTAGGCACTGGTAGTACATGTACCCGTACGTGTACTACCAGTGCATATCCGTATGTGTAGGCACTGGTAGTACATGTACCCGTACATGTACTACCAGTGCCTACACGTACGTGTACTACCAGTGTGTACCCATATGTGTAGGCACTGGTAGTACACGTTCGGGTACGTGTACTACCAGTGCCTACACGTACGTGTACTACCAGTGCGTACCTATACGTATAGGCACTGGTAGTACACATACCTGTACGTGTACTACCAGTGCGTACCCATACGTGTAGGCACTGGTAGTACACGTACGTGTAGGCACTGGTAGTACACATACGGGTACGTGTACTACCAGTGCGTACCCGTACGTGTAGGCACTGGTAGTACACGTACAGGTACGTGCACTACCAGTGCCTACACGTACGTGTACTACCAGTGCGTACCCGTACGTGTAGGCACTAGTACCCGTACGTGTAGGCACTGGTAGTACACGTACCCGTACGTGTACTACCAGTGCCTACACGTACGTGTACTACCAGTGCGTACCCGTACGTGTAGGCACTGGTAGTACCCGTACATGTAGGCACTGGTAGTACCCGTACGTGTACGTGTACTACCAGTGCGTACCCGTACGTGTAGGCACTGGTATTACCCGTACATGTAGGCACTGGTAGTACACATACGGGTACGTGTACTACCAGTGCGTACCCATACGTGTAGGCACTGGTAGTACACGTACAGATACGTGTACTACCAGTGCGTACCCGTAATACGTGTACTACCAGTGCCTACACGTACGTGTACTACCAGTGCGTACCCATAAGTGTAGGCACTGGTAGTACACATACGTGTAGGCACTGGTAGTACACGTACGGGTACGTGTACTACCAGTGCGTACACGTATGTGTGAAACACACTGTGCAACTGGTGACGTAGGGGTACGTGTGAAACGCACCGTACCTGTGTGTGAATTTGAAAATTACAGAGGGGACACATAAGGGACAAGTATTAGGCACTAAATGCATGTTGGTTGTCATGGATACAGATTTTTCAGTTCAAATTTTTCCATCAGGTGTCCTGGAAAAGTCAGTTGGCCACAAAATACAATGTTGCAAAGTGGTTGTTGACTTGACATGATGCTCAAAATGTGAACGATGCAAATGCTGTCACTGGTGTATGTGGAAAGGGATTGGAGTAAACATAAGATGCGAATGAATCTGACCAAACACTATGTACTCCTCCAAATGAATGCCCCTCAGCAAGACAGATATAAGTCAGCCAGAACCCATGAGAGGGCACTTGCCTGCACAACTTTCCTGTTGACAACACTGCTGCTGTCTGTGCTTCCTCTGGCACCATGTCAAGGTCTGTGGAGAGGGCCCAGCCATTCACCCAGGAGGAGAATGAGGCATTGCTGGATGTCATCCTCCCACAGTACACCAGCCTGTATGGGAGACCAGGGGAGCAGGTGAGTGCTGACTCCACTACCTTTGACTGTGCACCTTTTGTGTGACTGTCACTTCTGGCATTGTGTTGAAGAACCAGAACCTTTTGGACCTGGCGGCGCAGGGTACGCCCTCCGTCTTCTGGGTTCACCTGCTTCGTTACACAGAGACACGGGACACTCTGTCGGCGTTAGAAGATTGGATTTATTTAGCTGCAGCTAGTACAGTTATCCTAGAAGTACACAAAGTAGGTTCTCAGGAGACTGCCACTTCACTCTGTGGCGCATCAGATTAAATACCATACAATACAGAATTATTAACAAAACACACGCCCGAAGCAAAGAAGAAAAGAGCCAATATGGTAAGTGGAAAACAAAGTGGAACCAGTAAGAAGGGTTCGAAAATAGAAAGATCAGATGACTCGAAGAGACCTCTCCTCCAACGGTGTTTGTCATCCCACCCCCGAACTAATTTATTAACAGATTACAACTGACTTGCAGGTGGTGAGATACGTTTGTGTGTATTGGCGGACAGGCATGACACAAGAGAATGCTAGCAGGAGACAGTGAAGGCCAGTCGATAAGATATGATCGGGAAAGAATGGTGTGAGCCTACAGATAGTTGGAACAGGGATTAGGAAAGCCAGACACGGATTAGTGTACTCGGCTAGTCCAAACAACAGCTTCACAAACAAGGCCGAGGACGTATTTCGACACCAAGCTATCGGAAAAGAAGAATAGACTTTGTTCGCCGTGCTGCCTGAGTGATGGCAACACAAAATGGCGGTGGGTCACAAAATGGCGGGTCGATTCGATCGTGATCGAAAATCGTAGTTCCTCAGAGTCCAGGTGTGACAGACATGCAATGTTGTTTAGAGTGGGTCCCGGGGGGGGGATGGCTTATGTCTCCCATGCAGAGCGTGATGTAGTTCATGTGTGCACTCCTCACTTGCATTGTGCTTACTGTGACATTCACTGCATAATGCATGACACATTTAGCCTGGCTAATCCTTTGTGGCATTTTTTGTCTACAGTCCTGAGGTGATTCAGTGGTCCCCCCGGTGTGGCAGGTGACTGTACCCACAGATGTGTGTGAGTTGAGTGGAGCTGTGGTGAGAGTGTCCAAGTTATGTGTACGCCCCCTGGACATTGATGTGTGTGAATGTTCCTTGTCATGTGGGTGAGTGTCTATGTGAAGTGTTGCACCACAGCTGCATGGAGGAGGCAACAGCTCTACCCATCTGATGTGAGAAGTAAGCCAGGCTGTGTGTCTGACTTGCTGAGCTAGCCCCACACCTGTGACACCCCACAGGCAAGTGGCACATGTGCAGAGTGAGGTTTGTATCCGCTGTTGCCAATGGCAGGTGATTGATCTTTGCCTGTGTGTGTCTGTGTACTCTGCTGAGGTTGCGTCAGTAGCCTGGGGCATGTAACTGCTTGGAGGTGCTGTCCATCAGCCTGGTGTTGCTTGTGATGCACAGTATGTGCCATGATCATGGAGTGTGTTGCACCCCTCATGCCACCTGTGTACTTTCAATGCCATGTAGTGCATTGAGGCTTCCACAGAGGCCAATGTCCATATGACAAAGATGCTATTCCTTGGCAGCATCCTATGCCCTGTTCAACATATCAAAGATGTTCAAATGTGTGTCTCTCTGACATGGAGCAGGTGTAGTGATGTTGTCTCACTTTGTCATCCTCACAGGTAACTGCCTACGAGAAGAGGGAGATCTGGAAGCGGGCCGTCAGGGCTGTGAGATCGGTGGAGGGTCGCAGTCGGCGCCTAGCCCAAGTCCGAAAACGGTGGCAGGACATCCGATGCTGGACCCGGAGGATCGCCCGGGTCCAGCTGGGAGACTCACCTCCACTCCCCCACGGCGGGCGCTGACGCCTGACCCACCAGATGAGGCGTGTCCTGGCGGTGGTCTTCCCTGACATGGATAGGCAGTTACAGGAGAGACAGCAGCAAGGAGGGGGTAGGTACATGTGTGTTTGTTGTGTGCCACCAGCTTTTCGAAGTGCTCAGTCGCCTGGATACACTGCCAGGGTTTATATGTGCAGTGCATACCCTGTTCCCCAACTCAACCGGTGCTGTTCTTCCTCCCTTCCCCTCCTTGACATGTGTTCCCTGGTCTGTGTGTAATCACTATTGCACATGGTCATCTAGGCTGCCAGTTAATCCAAGTGCCCATTGCTTTCTGCATCATGTGTGGGGGTGGTCTGTGACATGTGTTGGTACCTTGCCTGTGCCCTGTCCTGTTCAGTCATTTGGGGGTCCATATTTGTTGGCACTGATGTAGTCAGATCATTCCAGGACCATGGAGCAGTGTGCCCATTACAGTCCCCTGAGACACCCTTGCCTCGTAATCATGTGTGTCATCCAACACTGTGCCCATTCTCTGTGTGTTCAGCATAGGTTGACCTCTGTGGCATTGTTCCCTGGCCTCATTTGTATCTATCTAAAGTGTGCTACATGTGTCCACTGGACAGGGTGACCCCATTTGGCTTGTGCATACTCACACTGGGCATTGCCTGTGTGTCTATTCACAACTATCTGTTGATGGTTGTTTGTCACAAATATGTGTTGGCAGCCTCACAAGGTGATGTGGGGTACATTTGGGAATTCTTGATGCACATTTTTGTAAACCCTGATTAAGAGGTGTCACTTCTTGATCTGTCTCAATCACATTGTCTCAGGTATGGGGGGTTTGAGCGGGCGAGGCCTACATGTCCAAACCTTATGCCTCCTTGCCAGGTCTGACCTGTGTGTGATAATTGTCTGGACAGACACTCAACATGCAGTGACCCAGTGATGTTGTGCAGGGTTTAATGTTTGTGCTTTGCAGCATGTGTCAATAGTTTAAATACATGATTCCTGCTCATACATTTTTGGCACCAGTGTGTGTTGTGGTCCAGATGCTACGTAGTTTTGTCTTTGTGTGCTGACATCTGTGTGGACATTCTGGCTTGCCATGAGGGTGTCTCCTCAGTGCAGGTGTGCCTTATTCCAACACAATTGCAGGCCCATTAGCTTATGCATTGTCCTGTGTTTGGACATGTGTGCCACTCCACATGACAGGCAGCGGGTCAGATGTGTTGCCAACTGTGTCATCATGGTACGGATGGCCATGTGACAGGTGGCATGATTCAAGTTGTTAGTCACAAAGTCTTGTACCTTGGCACTCACTACACTTGTCAACATGTCTTCATGTTTTCAATGCTTGACTTTGATGTTTTGTTGTGAAGGACAATAATGTGCCTGCATGACAGATGTCTCCCAAGGAAGTGCACAAGAAACCACCTTTACACTTTCAGGGAACACGCTGGCACATTTTAAAGAAAGGCACAGTTCGAATAAGACTGTTTTTCAGATTATACATATCCATGTTCCCACAGTGTGGTGGCATTTGGGTAAGTCCTTGGCTGTTGGTGATACCAACTTACGAGTGTCAAGTCATCCAGACCGCCGTGGTCCCATGTATATGTACTTTCTGAAACCCCATTTCTTTCTAACAGTGGCTTCTTTGAATAAGGCTGGCAGCTCATACAATGACTGTGTAAATGTAGTTTTGTGTGCACCTCCTTGTGTGACTTCTGTTATACAGGCACATGTGTGTTCTGTTCACAAAGTGGCACATTCACACATTCTAAACATGTAGATTGTGTAAAGTGGTGTGATTCCCAAGGGATCAAAATGTATTTTGTTTTGGGTTTCCAAAGTACTTACAGATCTCTGAGTGTGGGGACACCTTTAGCATTGAGGTCTGTTATTTAGCCTTGGGTGCACCAATACTGTTTCTTTCACAGTAAACAAGAGGTGGCATGCCTTCATAGTATTGCTGTGCTCAACTGTTCCCAGACACTAGCTTCTCAGTATATTTCTAATTCAAGTTTTGGGCTGTTGTGTCCTATTTTTCCTTGTTTCCAAGTGGCATGGTGGGTCAATCAACTGGGGAGTACAGGGCTTACATATGTGCGGAGTAATCTAGATGTTACTCATGATGCATTGCCTGATATGCACTGTGACCTATTTTGTTTTGACTCATGTGTCAGATGTATACAGGTGACTGATTATTTTCTGTATCTTCACCTTGCCCACAGCATCATCGGAGGAAACCGAGGAGACACCTGCAGGAGCAAGTGGCACGCAGGGCGAGGGGAGTCAGGCGGAGGACCTGTCTGGTGGCGAGACCAACTACGACGCTGACGGATCCGAGGCTGAACTCATCGAGGGGGCGGAGGCTGCTACAACACCTGGCAGCAGCACAACATCTGTCCCCTCCTCCTCCATTCCCATCACTGCCCTCCCAGTTGCTCCGGTCCCTTCTGTCCATGCAGGGCACCACCATGTCTCCTTCGTGCCAGGCACCGTACCCCCTGCCCCCATCACCCCTGCTGCCCTCACTGCAGAGTCTGTGGACATTCAGAGGCAGTTGCAGGTTGGCCAGACATCAATGCTGAATGTCCTCCATGGCCACACCACACTGCTGACACAGACGGTGTCGTTCATGGAGGGCATGTCAGCAACGATGTCTGACCAACGGATGTTGCTGAGGTCCATGGACTCTTCACTGACGGCAGCAGTGAGTCTCCTGCAGTGCTTCGTCCCCCCCCTACCCCAGCCCCATCCATACTTCCCACTTCCATACCTGTCCCATGCACACCCAGACATTCCCAAGCACGAACCCCACCAGACACGGGCAGCACACCACCACGTAAGGGCAAGCACACACCTCCTGGCGTGCACACTCAGGGGGATAAAGGCACACCCACTGGGTCTGGGGCACACAGACATACCCGCAGCCACAGTCTGAGTCTGCATGCCTCACTACCCAGTCCCTTCAAAAGCACTCCCCTTGGCTCCCCTGCCACACAGTCAGACAAGGAGAGCTACATGTCTGTGCTGGGCCTCAGCCCCACTGTGTCACCACCCCGCAAGCGGTCAAGCGACTCCAGGGGCAGGGGGGTTGAGTCCCCCCAATGTCCACCCCTCCCCCAGAAGCGCTGCACCCCATCCCTCCGACCCCCCCTCCTTTGTGCCTGTGGTTTATTCTGTTGCAGTGGATACTCTGGACGCCCTGGCAGAAGTGTGCAGCGCCGAGCTCACCTCCACCTTTGGCGCTGCCCCACCCCCTGTGGCGGAGGCGTCCGGCCCTGCACCCACCACACCTACCCTTACACCTCCTGTCCCTGCAGTGCCTGGTCCTTCCCCACATGATGCCCCCCCACAGTCGACAAACCTGAGGGTTCCACTGTGCAGGCAAGCTAGGGGAGACGCGTGCCCATGTGTCCCCCCAAGGACTTGTATTCTGGACTGGCCATTGGCCTTTGTATATAGTGTTCTTGAAAAAAAAAATGTATGCTGATTAAAGCATTTTCTTTTTACTTTGAACACTATTGCATTTCAGGTATTGATGTTGGTGCTGATGCTCCAGGAGTTGGGGTTGTGGTAATGTGTTATGTTTCTGTCAAAGTTTCGAGTCTGATGGTCATGAGGTGGACTATGGGATCTGCGTGCCATCACAAGGTCTCTGCGAAGAATCTTTGGTCGTGTGTGTTATTTGTTTTTTGAGACATTGTACCAAGGAGTGTTCCTTCCTCCGTGGCACCTGACATCTTCCCTGCAGAGAGTTGCACAATTGTTGTGCTGACCTGTGTATACATTCCCTTTGTTGGTGACGGATCCCTTCAACTATGACCATGCCTGCTCAGCAATGTCTCCGGCTGCATCGTCTGTGTCATCCTTGCTAGTCACTCTACTTGTGTATTGAGTATGTTGACATGCCTTCATGGAGAAATTCTCCCTTTTCCGCACTATGCATGTGTGTAATCCCAGCCTAGCACACATATGGTACTTGTTCTGAAGGGTATTTGGGCACCTGACTCACAATTGTGGGCATTGTATCTGTGGGAACTCTACCCTATTCCTTCCATGAGAGACAACATCTTGGTGGCTGTCCCAGCACCTGTACATTCCTATCAGTCCTGGGATGTGTGTGACAGTGTGTGTTCCCTTTGGCTCTCTTAGTTTAGTAGGCATTGACATGACTATACAGTCTTGTGGCATGATCTCTGTGTTTGTATTGTGCTGCTTCCGTCAGGGGTGGGTATGCATGTGTCATTTGTCCTCACACCCACATGTGGTGTGTCATGCAGTGGGGGGAAGACATCCATCCTCATGGGAGTGGGACACTGCTGTCAGTGATGTGTTGTTATGGCACTATCAACATAGTCGAAAATTAGGGAAGCGTACATACACCCATAGAGTTGTGGTCATCTGATAGTGATAGGCACCCACCCCTCACATGTCTCTGTCCACTGCTGGGAGTGATAGGTACCCACCCCTCACATGTTTCTGTCCACTGCTGGGAGTGATAGGCACCCACCCCTCACATGTCTCTGTCCACTGCTGGGAGTGATAGGCCCCCACCCATCACATGTCTCTGTCCACTGCTGGGAGTGATAGGCACCCACCCCTCACATGTCTCTGTCCACTGCTGAGAGTGATAGGTACCCACCCCTCACATGTCTCTGACCACTGATGGGAGTGATAGGCACCCACCTCTCACATGTCTCTGTCCACTGCTGGGAGTGATAGGCACCCACCCCTCACATGTCTCTGTCCACTGCTGGGAGTGATAGACACCCACCCCTCACATGTCTCTGTCGACTGCTGGGAGTGAAAGACACCCACCCCTCACATGTCTCTGTCCACTGCTGGGAGTGATAGGCACCCACCCCCACGTCTCTGTCCACTGCTGGGAGTGATAGGCACCCACCCCTAACATGTCTCTGTCCACTGCTGGGAGTGATAGGCACCCACCCCCATGTCTCTGTCCACTGATGGGAGTGATAGGAACCCACCCCCATGTCTCTGTCCACTGCTGGTATTGCTCTGCACCCACCCTTCACATGTCTCTGTCCACTGCTGGTATTCCTCTGCACCCACCCCTCACATGTCTCTGTCCACTGCTGGTATTCCTCTGCACCTACCCCTCACATGTCTCTGTCCACTGCTGGGAGTGATAGGCACCCACCCCTTACATGTCTCTGTTCACTGCTGGGAGTGATAGGCACCCACCCCTCACATGTCTCTGTCCACTGCTGGGAGTGATAGGCAGCCACCCCCATGTCTCTGTCCACTGCTGGGAGTGATAGGCACCCACACCTCACATGTCTCTGTCCACTGCTGGGAGTGATAGGCACCCACCCCCATGTCTCTGTCCACTGATGGGAGTGATAGGCACCCACCCCCATGTCTCTGTCCACTGATGGGAGTGATAGGCACCCACCCCCATGTCTCTGTCCACTGATGGGAGTGATGGGCACCCACCCCCATGTCTCTGTCCACTGCTGGTATTCCTCTGCACCCACCCCTCACATGTCTCTGTCCACTGCTGGTATTAATCTGCACCCACCCCTCACATGTCTCTGTCCACTGCTGGTATTCCTCTGCACCCACCCCTGTCATGTCTCTGTCCACTGCTGGGAGTGATAGGCACCCACCCCTCACATGTCTCTGTCCACTGCTGGGAGTGTTAGGCACCCACCCCCATGTCTCTGTCCACTGATGGGAGTGATAGGCACCCACCCCTCACATGTCTCTGTCCACTGCTGGGAGCGATAGGCACCCACCCCTCACATGTCTCTGTCCACTGCTGGGAGTGATAGGCACGCACCTCCATGTCTCCGTCCACTGCTGGTATTCCTCTGCACCCACCCCTCACATGTCTCTGTCCACTGATGGTATTCCTCTGCACCCACCCCTCACATGTCTCTGTCCACTGCTGGGAGTGGTAGGCACCCACCCCTCACATGTCTCTGTCCACTGCTGGGAGTGATAGGCATCCACCCCCATGTCTCTGTCCACTGATGGGATTGATAGGCACCCACCCCTCACATGTCTCTGTCCACTGCTGGGAGTGATAGGCACCCACCCCTTACATGTCTCTGTCCACTGCTGGGAGTGATAGGCACCCACACCTCACATGTCTTTGTCCACTGCTGGGAATCCTAGGCAGCCACCCACCCACACCCTTGGTGCAGTACACTGCTGTCCTGGGCATACACACACCCCAATATACTGGTTATATGCTGCACCAGGCCCTAAGCCAACATTTGTGGCGTGGGTACGCCTTGTATCACAAATGTACTGGTGCCGTAGGGGTACGGGTGATACAGACCGTACCCCCGCATTCATAGGGTGGGTACGGTCCGTACCACGTGTACCCCTATGTCACCACTACAATGGCGGTACGTACCGTACCCACGCTCTGAGGGTGTGTGTACGGTCCGTACCACGCGTACCCCTACGTCACCACTACAATGATGGTACGGACCGTACCCACGCTCTGAGGGCGTGGGTACGGTCTGTACCACGCATACTCCTACCGCACCACTCCAATGGTGGTACGCCCTCTGCTTCTTTACATCTTTTCTTGTCTCTTGATTTTGTTTCTGCTTTCCAACCATAGTTGATTCTTCACCATGTTTGCGTTTTGAACACACAACACGTTTCTCATAAATAGGATATTTACCTAAACTTGGAGCATAAAGCCTTCTCAAACGTTTATACTCTCTTACACAATTAACATCAGCACTAACGTTGTTCGCATCAAAATCAATTAAATACAAACCAGAAAACATTCTAGCTCGAGATAATGCAACATATACCATTCCCTCTTTAAACACAGTTCTTCCTACATTTATCAAAGCATCATCTACATTTAAACCTTGAGATTTATGAATAGCTATTGCATATGCTAAACAGAAGGGAAACTGTTTTATATGAACATACAAGTCTTTTACAAACAAAAAATGTACAGCACAATGCGCAATCTGTTTTACCTCTGTAATCTGATCAAGTTTAACTTTTAAGAATTCAATTCCATTTCTATTTTGATTTTTCACTAAATCAACAACTTTCCCAATTGCTCCATTCACTAAACCTTCTTCTACATTCAGATTACGCCTCAAAATTACCCGACAGTTTAAACATACATCTAACATTTTTTCTAAGCCAGCAGTTTTTGATACAGACTTTTCAAAAGAATCCAATTTAGTCTGTAGTTTTTCTGAAAGAAGAATTGTTATTCCTTGATGCTCGATTTTATCAATAGCTTCAATGTGAACTATTTCTTCATTTTCCAATTTCATAAGCACTCTATTAAATGTATAACACTCTTCCACAGTAGGCATTAAGCAAACGATAGACTTTTTTCTTTCATTTTCTTGTACATTACTTCTGCTGGTGCGTTTTCATTTGTAAACAAGTTCTTTAGTAGACTGCTTTGAAAAGCTTCTTTGCCATGTTTGCTTAGAACACCAATTCTTACATCTTTTAGAATATTTCCATAATCTTCATCTCTTGCTTGTCACATATTCTGAGTGAGTTCTTTATATTCAAAATTTAACCACAGATTCACATTTCCAATACTTCCCAGAGATTTCTTTGTGTCTTCATGTAGAAGAGTTTTAAACACTGGTTCTCCTTTTACAGGTGTTAGTTGTAGCAGATCTCCAAATACAATTAAGGCGTCGATTCCGATCCTGGAGAAATCGGGTACGAACCGTCGGATGGAGGGTTTTCTCCGTCCGACTCATACCCGGTTGTAAAACTTTACAAACATGCAAGTACGATTCGCACGGAAACACTATTTCCGTATGATTCATACAAAACACCAACCGAGGAAAATAAACATACAAATGACATCCGGAAAAGCGCCGACGTGACGTCGGGACGCATGCAGCCTGCGTTCCACGAACCAGGAAGTACGATTCGCACCGACGTCATCCTGCACGGAGAATATTTTCCGGCAGCCAAAAACTGCCGGGAAATCAGGACGACGCGCACAAGGAGCACCTGTACGCGACGGACAGACATGGACCCAAACCTACGTATCATCCCGGCCCTCATAGCAGCCGACCTCCTCTACAGGTACCGACGCAGATGCCGCAGAAGGTCAGAACAACACCCAGGGGCAAAGGGGGGGGGGCAGGGGCAGGACACAAAACCCCCACCCAAGTCACACAGCACACATGCCCTGGACATACCTGACCTCCAGGCCCTGGTCACTTCGAGGGGGTGGGGGCGTGTCCAGCAACGCCAGCGTCCGCCACAACGGAAGTGGGCGACGACGCGAACCGGCAACACAACAATACAGGTACGTACCGTACCCACGCCTTAAGAGCGTGGGTACGAGTCATACCACGCCCACACCCACGTCACCCCAACAATGGCAGTATGGCCCGTACCCATGTGCCAAAGGCCTGGGTACGGGCCGCACAAGCATTCGTCAGCGTGGGCACGGGTATGTACGGACCGTACCCTCACCCGCGTATGTATGGAGCGTACCCCCACCCCAACAGTGTATGTACGGACCGTACCCCCACCTGCGTATGTATGGAGTGTACCCCCACCCCAACAGTGTATGTACGGACCGTACCCCCACCCGCGTATGTATGGAGCATACCTCCACCCCAACAGTGTATGTACGGACCGTACCCCCACCCGCGTATGTATGGAGCGTACCCCCACCCCAACAGTGTATGTACGGACCGTACCCTCACCCGCGTATGTATGGAGCGTACATCCACCCCAACAGTGTATGTACGGACCGTACCCCCACCCGTGTATGTATGGAGCGTACCCCCACCCCAACAGTGTATGTACGGACCGTACCCTCACCCGCGTATGTATGGAGCGTACCCCCACCCCAACAGTGTATGTACAGACTGTACCCTCACCCGCGTATGTATGGAGCGTACCCCCACCCCAACAGTGTATGTACGGACCGTACCCCCACCCGCTTATCTATGGAGCGTACCCCCACCCCAACAGTGTATGTACACACCGTACCCCCACCCACGTATGTATGGAGCGTACCCCCACCCCAACAGTGTATGTACGGACCGTACCCTCACCCGCGTATGTATGGAGCGTACCCCCACCCCAACAGTGTATGTACGGACCGTACCCCCACCCGCGTATGTATGGAGTGTACCCCCACCCCAACAGTGTATGTTATGTTATGTTATGTTATGTTATTTATATATTTCTATAGCGCACGGCTACTCAACAAGAGTGTCCCGGCGCTTTAATGGAGAAGGAGACAATACTGCAACATAAAAACATAACACCAGATAAAACTAACAAAAGAATGGGCCAGAGATTCACGGAGAACCGGCTACTGAGCGAACAGCCAAGTTTTAAGGCCTTTCCTGAAAGCTAGTAGGCTGGTGGCTCCCCGCAGGGCCAGTGGTAAAGAGTTCCACAGCTGAGAAGCCAGCAGTCCAAAAGAGCGGCCTCCGAGGCGCGCTTTCTTTACCCGGGGGACAACAGCGAGGTGCAGGGCCTCCGACCTCAGAGACCTGGTTGGATGGTAAAAAACCAGTCTCTTTTGGAGGTACTTGGCTCCCTCCTTGTGAAGAGCTTTGTAAGCCAAGGTCAGCGCCTTAAAGGCTATCCTCTTGCGGATGGGAAGCCAGTGTAAAGTTGCCAGCACGCCCGAGGCACTGGAGCGCCTACTAAGGCCAAAGATTGCCCTTGCAGCGGCATTCTGTACCACTTGAAGCCGCTGCAACAAGTACTCTGGAAGGCCCAGGTAGAGAACGTTGGAATAGTCCAACCTGGACCCAATCAGAGCCTGGACAGTCAGCGCCCTGTGTTCCACGGATAACAGAGGAAGAAACCTCCGCAACATCCTGAGGATGCCAAAGCAAATGCCCGACACCCCCAGGATCTGGGATTTCAAGGTAAGCCTGTTATCCATCTTCACCCCCAGATTCTTAGCAACCTGAGAGGAACAGGACGGAGGGAACATATCCCGTGGCCACCAGGTCAGCCAATCTGGTTCTGTGTCGCACCCAAAGAAAAGTACTTCGGACTTGTCGGAATTGCACTTAAGGCTGTTTAGATGGAACCAATGAAAAACAGCCCCAAGGCAATCCCGAATGCTCTCCCCATCAAAGTCACCTCCTCTCTTACAAGAGAAGAGGAGCTGGGTGTCATCCGCATAGGATACGATCTGGGCACCATGCGACTCCACCAACGCCGCCAATGGGGTCATAATGATGTTAAAGAGGGTCGGGCTCAAAATAGAGCCCTGAGGGACCCCGACTCCCAGAGGCGGCATCACGGCGGAATCCGGCGGGGCCCAGATCGACTGCCGGCGGCCGGCTAGAAAAGAAGAAAACCAGTCGAACACCGTCCCCCGTAGGCCTATCTCGAAAAGTCTAACGAGAAGACCATCATGGGGAACGGTGTCGAACGCCGCCGACAGATCTAGCATCACCAGCATGACTTTGCCCCCAGAGTCCAAAACCTCTTTAATGGTTTCCGAGACCTCCAGGAGCGCAGTCTCAGTACTGAGATGGGGACGAAAGCCCGATTGGGTGGCGTGCAGAATCTCATTAGATTCAAGAAAGTTGGAAAGCACGCCTTGGACGTGCTTTTCCAGAATCTTTGTGAGGGCCGGCAGCAGAGAGATGGGCCTATAATTAACCGGGGCCTTCGGATCAAGACCAGATTTTTTGAGCAATGGAATCACCATCGCCTGCTTCCAGGCCTGCGGAACCACACCGAGCCTCAGCGAAAGATTTAAGAGCGGATTAGCCAACGGGTTGATCACCTCCGCAACTTTCGCCAAAAATTTAGCAGGGCATGGGTCGAGAGGAGAACCCGATTTTAAATTGCCCATAAGAGCCAAGGAGTCCGGAGCAGAGATAGAGGGAAACACACTCAGCGTCGCCCCAGGCCTGGCCTGTGGCAGTGTGGTGGTGTCAGGTTCAGTCTGGCCCGCAGACACTGGTGCCAGGAATGACTCCTGAATGCGTAGGATCTTGCTCGTGAAGAAGTCAGCAAGGTCCGTGGCCCAGGTGCCAGATGGTTTTTGGTCCGAGGTGTTAGACCGAGGAGAGGTGAATTCTCTCACAATGGAGAAAATCTCCTTGCAAGAGTTGGAAGCCGTATCAATTCTCCTGGCAAGATAAGCTTTTTTTTCCAAACGGATGTCCCTGTGATAAGCCTGACAGACCGTACACCCACCCGCGTATGTATGGAGCATACCTCCACCCCAACAGTGTATGTACGGACCGTACCCCCACCCACGTATGTATGGAGCGTACCCCCACCCCAACAGTGTATGTACGGACTGTACCCTCACCCGCGTATGTATGGAGCATACCCCCACCCCAACAGTGTATGTACGGACCATACCCTCACCCGCGTATGTATGGAGCGTACCCCCACCCAAACAGTGTATGTACGGACCGTACCCCCACCCGCGTATGTATGGAGCGTACATCCACCCCAACAGCGTATGTACGGACCGTACCCCCACCCGTGTATGTATGGAGCGTACCCCCACCCCAACAGTGTATTTACGGACCGTACCCCCACCCGCATATGTATGGAGCGTACCCCCACCCCAACAGTGTATGTACGGACCGTACCCCTACCCGCGTATGTATGGAGCGTACCCCCACCCCAACAGTGTATGTACGGACCGTACCCCCACCCGCGTATGTATGGAGCGTACCCCCACCCCAACAGTGTATGTACGGACCGTACCCCCACCCACGTATGTATGGAGCGTACATGGCCAGACGCAGGAGGGGTGTGTGCAGAGTCCTCCCAGCAGTGCCCAGACGCAGGTGGGGTGGGTGTAGAGTCCTCCCAGCAGTGCCCAGACACAGGATGGGTGGTGCAGAGTCCTCCCAGCAGTGCCCAGACACAGGAGGGGTGTGTGCAGAGTCCTCCCAGCAGTGCCCAGACACAGGAGGGGTGGGTGCAGAGTCCTCCCAGCAGTGCCCAGATGCAGGAGGGGTGGGTGTAGAGTCCTCCCAGCAGTGCCCAGATGCAGGAGGGGTGGGTGCCTATCACTCCCAGCAGTGCCCAGACACAGGAGGGGTGTGTGCAGAGTCCTCCCAGCAGTGCCCAGACACAGGAGGGGTGGGTGTAGAGTCCTCCCAGCAGTGCCCATGGAACACAAAGGGTGGAGTAGCCACAGATACAATGCCCACAAATGTCAGTCAGGTGCACAAAGACCCTGCAGTACATGTACCACATGTGTGCGAGGCTGGGAGTACACACATGCATAGCGCCTAAAAGAGAACATGTCCACATGAAGTCATGTCAACAGTCTACATACACAAGTACAGTGACCACCAAGGATGCCACGAATGATGCAGGTGGAGACATCGCTCAGCATGCATGTGCAAAGTTGAAGGAGTCCGTCACACACCCAGCTGATGTAGACACAGCTCAGCACCACATAGTGGAAACACCCTGCAGGGAAGATGTCAGGTTACACAGAGGAAGGAACACACCTTGGGACGATGTCACCATGCAGTAACTGCTTACATGAACAAAGTAATTTAGCCAACAACTTGTGATGGCACACAGATACCAGGGTCCACCGTATGACCAGCACAAGACTACATTTCCCACACACCCAACACATTATCACCACCCAAAATCATGGAGCAGGTCCACCAACAGCAATACCAGATAAACAGTAGTGTTCCATGGAAAAAACAAATTGCTTTATTCAGCAGGATGTAAGTAATAATCATCATAAATGGCAATAAATACAAGGCCCATAGGGCAGTCCATGACTCAAATCCGGATGGGGGACACAGTGGTACGTGTGTCCCCTAGCTTGCCTGCACAGTCAGACTCCTTTGTCTTCCACAGGGGGGGGGCATCATGTTGGGGGGAAGGACCAGGCACCGCAGGGACAGGAGGGGCAAGGGTAGGTGTTGTGGGTGCAGGGACGGACGACTCCAACACAGGGGGTGGGGCAGCGCCAAAGGTGGATTGGAGCACGGCGCTGCACACTACTGCCAGGTCGCCCAGCGTCTCCCCTGCACCCGAAGGAACCACAGGCCCCAAGAAGGGGGAAGTCACAGGGATGGGTGGCACGCTACCCGGGGAGGGTGTGGACAGGGGGGGGGACTCAACCACCCTGACCGGGGACTCCTTTGACCGCTTGCGGGGTGGTGTCACTGTGGGGCTCAGGGACAGAGCGGCCATGAAGGAGTCCTTGCTGGATTTGTGGCCAGGAGAGCTGAGGGGGGTGGATTTGGAGGGAGTGGATTTTGCAGAATGCGGACTCCCACTCTGGCTGCGTGTCTTACGTTTGCCCCCCGACCCAGTGGGTGTGCCTACTTCGCCCTGTGTGTGCGTGCCAGGAGGTGTGCGCTTGTCCTTCCCTGCTGGTGTGGTGCCTGTGTCTGCTGGGGTGTGTGCATGCTGACGTCTGGGTGTACGTGGGACAGGCATGGGAGTGGGAAGTGTGGATGGGGCATGGGTAGGGGGTGGGACGAAGTGCTGCAGGAGACCCACTGCTGCAGTCAGTGTCGAGTCAATAGACAACAGCAAGTTGCGTTGGTCAGCCTGCGATGCTGAAATGCCCTCCAAGTATGCCTCCATGTTGTTGAGCACTTGGCTGTGGCCATGGAGGACATTAAGCATCGCAGCCTGACCAACCTGCAACTGCCGCAGGATGTCCACAGACTCGGCATTGGCGGCAGCAGTAGAAACAGGGGCAGGGGGTGCGGTGCCTGGCAGGAAGGAGACACGTGGTGAGCTAGCACGCCAGGAAGGGACACGAGCAAGTGGGAGGCCGGTGATGGCAATGGAGGGGGCGGGGAGAGATGTTGTGCTGCTGTCAGCTGTTGGAGCAGCCTCCGCCCCCTCGGAGAGCTCAGCCTCGGACCCGTCAGCTTCATATTCTGTGGTGGCAGTGGACAGGTCCTCCGGCTCACTCCCCTCGGCCTCAATTCCACTCGATGTGCCAGCTAAGATGTCACTGCTGGCACTGGTGCCCGGTCCCGCCGCACGGTCCATGCCGGTGTCTCCATCCGTGTCCCCCGACGATGCTGTGGGCAAGGTGAATAAACAGGAATTAATCAGACACCTGTATACATATGTCACATGAGTCAAATCTACATAGGTTACAGTGCATAGCCTGAAAAGAAAGATGAGTAACATCTACAATACAAGGTACATATATAGGCCCTGCAACACACAGTTGGTTCACCCACCATGCCACTGAGAAACTATGGAGAGCATGACACATTTGCAAATGACATGATATGGATTTGGACAGAGGAGCCAGGCTCTGGGGACAATCCAGCACTGCATCTGCACCACACAGCGTTGCCGTAACTAGGGATGAGCAGGGACCATCTCCATGAACTTGAGGCACATGCTGCAAAGGTAATACTTAAAGACATGCCCAACATGAATGGGTCACTGCACCTTGAGTGTATGTCCAGACAAACAGCACACACTGGCCAGACCGAGCAATGAGATTTCAGGTGTCAACATGTAGGCCTTGCCCGCACCAACCACCCCCTACATGAGACAATTTGATGAGACACAGGAAGCACTTGCATCTCTTAGTCTGGGAGAAATACACATGGGCTGCCAGAAACCCATATTGGACCCAAAATTAGGCCTGGGCGAAGCACTACGCTACGCTCGCGTAGTTTGCGAAGTTCGCGCTACTTCGCGCTACGCGAACTGCACGTAGCACAGTGCGAACACGCGTAGCGTAGTGTTGCGTAGTGCTGCGGTCATTTTTTGCTTGCTCGCGGTCCTCAACGTCAAGTTGGCGACCGCGAGCAAGCAAAATGACATCCTGGCGAGACTTTTTCCTTGTTCGCGATCGCGAGCATGGAAAATAAACCTCCCGGCGAGATTCCCAACGCGAGAAGGTCAGGTTTCTCATTGCGAGGGGTCGCGTATGCTCGCGACCGCTCGCGATGAGAAACTACCAGTTCGCGTTGAGAAAGCTGCAGCTCGAGTAAAAATCTACTCGAGCAGCAGAAAACTACAGCTCGCACTGTGCAAGATGCCATTTTCAATGATTGCACAGTGCCGGTTGCTTGTCCGCACTGTGCAATCATTGAAAACAACATCTTGCACAGTGCGAACATGTTACTTCGCAGTTCGCGAAGTGCTACGCGTAGCTCGCGTAGTGCGAACTTCACTTTGCGTAGCTTCGCGAAGTGCTACTTCGCGAACTACGCCCACCCTTACCCAAAATACCCCATGTGCGCCTGTACAACGATCTCATTTACAAATGGCCATCATCAGATAATTGTAACAAGACACACAGGCACTGGCCACCGTGAGTATGAACGAGGAAAATTAGGTCAGGCTGTACAGTGGACACTTGTAGAACACGTTACGTAAATATACATGGTGCCAGGGGACAATGGCACAGAGCACATCCTATGCTGTAGACACTGAGAGTGTCCACATATTGTGATGACACACATGATACCTAGCAAAATATGCCCCAGGGGACAGTAGTGGCCACAATATTCCATGGTCCTGAATGGTAATGACTGCAACACAGGCCACCATCCCTGCACTCTGCGTATCGCACACTCATGCACATCATGTCACAGGCCACAACATAGGACATGCTTGCTGTAAGGCATTACACTTCAGAGACATACTCCTATGTCTGGACTCAGCATCAGTGCCAATTGACATGGACCCCACAAGTACTGAACTGGACAGGCCACAGGCAAGGTCCCAAAACCTGTTATACACCACCCCCACACATGATGCTGCAAGCATTGGTCACGTGGATAAACTGCCAGCCCAGATGACCTTGTGAAAGAGTGACTACACACAGACCAGGGAACACATGGCAAGGAGGGGAAGGGAGGAAGGACAGCACCGCTATACTGTGGGTGACAGGACCTGCACCGCACATTTAAACACTGGCAGTGTATCCATGCAACTGCGCACTTACAAATGCTGGTGACACACAACAAACACACATGTACCTACCCCCTTCCTGCTGCTGCTTCTCCCGTAAGCGCCTGTCCATGTCAGGAAAGACCACCGCCAGCACACGCTTGTGGATGTGGGTCAGACGGCGACGCCCATGGTTCTTAGGGCCCACAGGTGAGTCCCCCAGCAGGACCCGTGCGATCCTCCGCGTCCAGCACCGGATATCCTGCCAGCGTTTTCTCACCTGGGCCAGGCGCCGCTTGCGACCATCCGTCCTCCTCACGGCACTGACGGCGTCCCTCCAGATCTGCTCCTTGGCAGAGGCGCCTACCTGTGGGGTTGAAAAAGTGAGACTACATCAATACACCTGCCATATGTCACAGAGACACACATTAGAACAATTTAGCTGGTTTCAACAAGGCATAGTATGCAGCCAAAGCATTGCACCTTTGTCATAGGGACATTTTTCTCTGTGTAAGGGCAAATGCACCACGTGCCATTGAAAGTACACAGGTGGCATGAGGAGTACAACACAATAAATGATCCAGGCTCACACTGTGCATCAGAAGGTACACCAGGTTTATGTGCAGCACCTCAAAGCAGTCACATGCCACAGGCCACTGACGCTACCTCAGCAGAGTACACAGACACACACAGGCACAGGACATTCACCTGCCATTGCCAAATGCAGCTACAAACCTCACTCTGCACATGTGCCACTAGACTGGGGGGGCTCACAGGTGTGGGGCTGGCTCTGCACGTCAGACACACAGCACTGCTCCCTGCTCACATCAGATGGGCAGGGTATATCCATCCCTCATGCAGCTGGGGTGCTGCACTCCACATATGCACCCACCCACATGACAGGGGACTTACACACACACCGATGTCCAGGGTACGAACACATCATGTGGACACTCTCAGCACAGGTACAGTGAACAAACACACATCTGTGGGTACAGTCACCTGTCACACTGGGGTGACCACAGAATCACATGAGGACTGTAGAAGCAACATTCCCAGGAGGATTAGACAGGCAGAATGTGGCATGCACCATGCAGTGATTGTCACAGTAAACACAATGCAAGTGAGGACGGCAGACATGCACCACAGCATGCTCTGGCTGGGAGACATCAGGCATTCCCCCCCCTGGGACACACTCTACAGTACAATGCATGTGTGTCACACCTGGACACAATGCCAGAAGTCCCAGTCACAAAAAAGGGACACAGTCTGTGCTAGTGGACTCAGCACTCACCTGAAACCCTGGTCGGCCATACAGCATGGGGTACTGTGGGAGGATGACATCCAGCAATGCCACATTCTCCTCCAGGGTGAAAGGCTGGGCCCTCTCCACAGACCTTGACATGGTGCCAGGGAATCACGAGCAGCAGCAGTGTTGTTGAATCAAAAGATGTGCAGGCAAGTGCTCTCTCATGGGACCTGGCTGCCTTATATCTGCCTTGCTGGCCTGTTTCATGCACAGGAGTACAGAGTGATTGGTCACTCACATTTGCATCCTATGTTTCCTCCAATCCATTTAAACCTACCCCTGTGAGGGGGTTAGATTTTTTTAGAATTCAGCATGATGTCATTTCAACAACAACTTTGCAACAAAGTAGATTATTTCAAACTGACTTTTGCAGGCCACCTCATTCAACAAATTCAAAGTTTAAACTCGGTCTCCATGGCAACCAGCATGCATCTCTGGCTTCATACTTGTCCCTCATGTGTCCCCTATGTAATTTGGAGATTCACACACAGGTACGGTGCGTTCCGGGGCCCTAGGGCACCCCAAATGCATAGCTACGGGCCGTACAGGCGTGTGTACGGTCCGTATCACTATGGGTACGCATACGCGAGCAAACCCATAGTGATACGGACCGTACACACGCGTGTACGCTCACTATCACTATGGGTGTGCTGGCGTATGCGTACCCATAGTGATACGGACCGTACACACGCGTGTACGCTCACTATCACTATGGGTGTGCTCGAGTATGCGTACCCATAGTGATACGGACCGTACACACGCGTGTACGCTCACTATCACTATGGGTAGGCCTACGGCAGCACTCCCATAGTGATAGGGAACGTACACACGCCCTCAGAGCGAATGTACGGTGCCTTTCACACATAACAGTGGTGACAGGCAGCACACAGAAAGGAATAGAGCTGACATACTTGACCATGGATGGACATCAAGGCATTGTCTGTGCAGTACTACATGTGTGGGGCACAGGTGTGAAAGGCTGTGATGTGGCACATTACTCCTGAGTTGTGAAGGCAATAGGTGTATGATGAGATGTGTACAGATGTTATGTGTGATGGTGCACTATGTGCCAGACATGCCCTTCACTCCTTTGACATGTGTGCATGTCGTACAGAACACTTGAGATAAGCGTCACTGCCATGGCACAGTCAACAACACACGCAAGTGTCCCCTGATGCCCGCTACAGGGGTTACCACACCTGACATGTGACTACCCACGTTGCACGATGTGACTATGTCATGTATGTGTGGTGTGTTCCCATTAGCTTGATGTTGGTGTTCCCTCAAATGCATCTGCAGTTGCTGCAACCAACATGTGTCTGTGTGTAGATGGCCATGGCACACTGTTACGCACACCAGGCCACACGTGGTATCGGATGTAAGGTGTGTATGTATGCATGGGACACGGAGTAGCGTAACAAGGACCTGTCTGCATACTCACAATGTATGTGTGATCATTCATGACATGTACACCTTCATGGCAAGGTGTGTGGGCTGTCCTAGTGTTATGTTATGTGACCTGTGGCTCTAGTGTTCCGCTACCTGTCTCTGCAATCAACATCCTACATCTGCTGATATGTTGATGTATGTCACTCCTGTATTGCGTCTGGCTGTTCACTTACACTGGGACACAGCTAGTCCCATGCCATGGGATGTGGAGGTTCACAATCCCCGTGTGTAGCTGGGTCTTGGTAGGAGTGTCACCTGGCAGCCATACGTGTCCAGGGCATGTAGCACATACCTGACTCCGTATGTAGCTTATGTGTATTGACAGATTAACATGTGCTCAGTACATATAAATTGTTGTTGTGGTGCACTCACTCTTCCTTGTCACTTCCAAATTACTGCAGAGCGCCGCCTCTTCCCCGACCAATTCCGGACTTGGCTGACATGCGGGAGAATGACTGTATACGCTGCTACCGCTTCCCCCAACCGTTGATTGAGGAGTTGACGGCAAGGCTGGCACCACACCTGCAACCTCTGTACAGGTATCCTACGGCACTGACACCCAAGCTGAAGGTAATGGCAGCCCTACATTTTTTTGCCACGGGTACCTTTCAACATACCATAGCTCATGTTGGTGGCATGTCCCAGACCATGTTCAGCCGTGTGCTGCATGATTTTTTAGAGGCCATGTTGCTTCACCTGGATGAGTTTATCCATTTCCCAACTCCTGAACAGTTGACAGGTGTCAAGCGTGGATTCTATGCCCTGGGAGGGATGCCCCATGTCATTGGGTCCATAGATGGGACACATGTGGCTTTGGTACCACCACAGGCACAGGAGGTAGCGTACAGGAATCGCAAGCACTACCACTCCATCAATGTCCTTGTGGTGTGTCTGTCCAACATGGTGATTTCACATGTCTGTGCTCGTTTTCCAGGATCAGCACACAATGCCTACATCATGAGGCGTAGCAGGGTGCCTGAAATGATGACGCAGCTGTGCAACGAAAGAGCATGTGTTGTTGGTGGGTACACTCTGTCTGTTCTGTATTTTGCGTAGACTTCCTGCCCGACTGCTTCTCCTGTCCTACTTTTGTCCATGTGGTTTCCATGTAGGGGACGCTGGCTATCCCAACATGCCATGGCTGATCACACCTCTCCGCAACCCCAGCACGCCGGCCCAGCTCCGCTACAACACTGCCCATGGCCGGACAAGGCGAGTGATAGAGAGGACATTTGGCCTCCTGGAGAGCCGATTCAGGTGCCTACACAAGACCGGTGGCGCCCTCCCATATGCCCCGGTGAAGGTCTGCAAAATCTTCATGGTCTGCTGCATGCTGCACAACATGGCAGTTGAGAAAGCTGTGCCACTCGTCCTGGATCAAGATGATCAGGACCATCCACCCGTGGAGGACGAAGGGCTTGGCAATGGGGCTAGTGATGTGGAGGATGTGGAGCCGCAAGAGGACATCCGGAGTCGGCTCATACGCGACTTCTTTGCTTAATGGTGAGTACCAGTATCTGAGTGTGCACGCATTGGTCCTTGTGTGGCATGTGTTGCAATGTGTGTGTCAATCTGCAAGTATACCACGTGAGTCAGAGGTGTGTGTGGATGTGTCACTCGAGTGATGGTGCCAGTGATGAGTGTATTTCCACAGTCATAATTGTGACCTAGCATGTTGTCATCCTTATATGTGTCGAGTACATGCACATGCAAGTGGATGAGCTTTTTGTGGCTGACTTCTTGTGTGTCTCTCATCCCCAGGTACTTGCGCATGCCGTCTGCTGGTTGCATTGTTTTGGCACTGCTATTCCTCATGGACACGTCATTGTGTGCTGACTCAGCGTTACACGCACGGACAAGTTTGGAAGTCTCCTTAGGGTAAGGGATGCATCAGGGGTGTATTGGGTGTGGCAGTTGTTTACGATGTGTGCACACTGCCCCTGTCGATGTTTGGTTCCTCTGCAGACATGTTGCATCACCATGGGACACATGACATGTAGCTGGATTCACCTGACTAGATGGTCAGACTTGTTGACAGTCATCTGTAATGTGATAGTGGATTGTGATGAAGGCATCAATGTGTGTAACACTGCCCTCGGACACATACGGTTTGCATTGGCTTGACATGGTGTGGGACTTCCACATCAGAGGATCAATGGTGTATGGCAGCCTCTCCGTGAGCAGCAGGGGGTGTTTAGCTGTTACCCGACACTTGTGTGCCAGTTCCATGGATATCAAGCATTTGTGGTGCAGAAGGGGGGTGCCAGTGTTGGACCCACATGTTACTCCACATGACCTTTGTATGTGTACTCCGAGTTGCCTCTGCATTCCGGAATACATGACTAATAAAGGTGTCCCTATGCCTCCAAGGTGCCTCTTCTCAGTCAATGCTGGTGTGTTGCCACGGTGCATACGGCATGTCTGGCATGGTTCTCAGTGATAGTGGCTATGTGTCTATGTGTAGAGTAGCAAGATGCAAGCTGTTTGTCTGGGATTAGACTCTGTATTGTGCATGATGTCCATGACTGTGTGGGTATTGTGACATGTGCCATCCCCATGCATCCAACGTTGGCCAGGCCACCATTCACTGCATCCACCTGACTCAAGCTTGCAGGACATGGTTCTGCCACCTGTCTACACATACCTGGGTGCCCCCCAGGACACTCCACATGATCCCTGACCTCTGCGCATGACTGCTGCTGTACTCAATATGTCTGTCGGCACGGTTGTGCGGCCACCCCCTCAGCTGGTTGGGCCCATCACGGGTGTGTATGGTGCTCCATGTCTGTCTTGCCTAATACATTGTGACCCATGTGTGTCATGTGCCAGACTCAGGCCCCAGGGTATGGATGGTTGAAGTCATATGAGAACTCAGGCATGGTTAGACTTTACAAGACACATGTAATGTAATAATGCAAAATGTAGGCATCATCTCTTGATCGTGTAAGTTTTTATTTGTGTTGGGGTACGTGTTGGGGGGGGTATGCCAAGAGGGGCTTTCCGGGTGTGTGGAATCCAAAGTTCACTGGGGGAGTTGGTATACTTGCCATTGGAAATCATCAGAGTCCATGCCACAGTGTTCGTCAACATTGGTCAGACAGTGACCAGCAAGTCCATGTGGCAGAGAATGTCATTTGCTGATGTGCTGCTGTTGGGCCAGTGGGCCAGGTGCCAGGCCAGGTGTCCTGGGAGATGGTGCTGTTGCGCCAACCCTCACGGTCTTTTCCGTGGACGACCCGCCCTCCTGCGGAAACCCTCAAAAGCAGGCCGTGACGATGCTTGGGATGCTCCGTCAGATGTATCCTCCTCCTTCTGATCCCTCCCTGTGGGTGGTGATGTTCTTCGCCTGGTGGCACAGGGAGGGTTGCCCATGTTGTCGGCTATCTGACGGAGTGAACGGTTAATTCCCGTGAGCACCGTCATGAGCTCAGCCTGTCTGTCCTCCATCCGTCCTTGGTGTCGCTGTTGACAGGCATGTTGCTCCACATGTTGCTGGGCCTGCTGGGTCTTGATCTCCTCGAGGGTCCCCTTCATCTCGTTGAGGGTGGACACAACCTGGCTCATGCCCGTGGTGTCCTGCCGGTATGTGTCCAGGATGTTTCTTACATGGGAATATACCGGTTCCGCAGCCAACTGGTCAGGCTCGCGCCTCCGCCGTCCTCCACTCCCACCACCCCTGCCCACTTGCGCCTGGCCTGCCCTTGTGGGCACATCGGGTCTCCCGGACCCCTAAGGGGTGGCATTTGCATTGTCGCCTGCCTCCTCCTGGGTGCCCGGTACACCGTGTCCCTCCTGGTCAGCCTGGCTGCGTTGTGGTGGTGGGGCAGGGATCCTGGGTGTCTTCTGGGATGTGGCAGGAGTGGGGGTGGTGGTTGGCCCAGTTGTACCTGACGCAGGTGCTGCAGGTGGTTGGACACCAGAGGGGCCAGGTTGGTCGGGGTCGTCCACAGAGTGGTGAGAGTCGTCGCTGCCGGTGGGATCGTCATCCCGCAGAGACAGGTCCTGTGAGTCTTCCCACCCAGTGTTGGGGGGTGATCCACGACGTTGACCTGTGTGTGAGAGAGACAATGTTATTTTTGTTCCATGCAACATCCATGTTTCATTCGTTTCAAAGTTGGCACATTTCCTCTGGGTATTTGGATATGTCTTGCATTCCACTCACAGTGCACTTGTGCATGGGTATGTCCCTTGGCCACAGCTTTTGAGACTTTACCTATGTGTGACACAGTCTTACTTGCTGCGTCAATTGTGACTGCAGTCAGCAGTGGAGTGAGCAGGTGTGGCGAGCCATGCATTGGTGCCTTCCGTGTTGCACTGTACGTGGGCATCTGGAGTTGTTCCACACACTTATATAATGCAGGTAGCTGGCGTTGTGCTCGTGCTCAGGTTGACACATGGCCCAGTGTTTTGCCATGGAGAAGAGAGGGGGATTCAGGCACTGGCCACCCTTGTCTACATGCACGCAGTCCACCTGCTGACGAGCAGACATTCCCACACTACCCAAGGCTGAATTGGTCTGCCTGTGTCTCCCTTTCTCATTCCCTCTCTGTCCCCCTCTCCCTCCCTCCCTGTGTCAGCCTCCTCACTCTGTCCGTCTCCCTGTGTCTCCCTCCCTCTCTCTCCCCCTCTCCCTCCCTCTGTGTGTCACCCTCTGTCACCTCAGCCCAGCTTCCTAGGCACACACTGTTTGCAGATCTTTGAATGGCCCTTGGCTTGTTCATGTGAGTTTGTTTCTGATCTCCAGGCACCCATTGGGTGTAGTGTCTGTGTCTGTGCTGCTGCTGTGGTGGTGTGTGCTGCCACTCTTTCACAGTGTTGGCTGTTCATTAGCTGCTGTCATGTGCAAAAAGTGCCTTCACCCCCATGTCTTCATGCAAGGCGTCCGCCATTTGCAGGCAAGTCTTTCCTGTGTGGGGTCACACTGTTTGTCTGGCTGTGACCTAGGCCATATGGGCTGAGGGCATTGTTGTCTGCTTCTGAGTTGCACTATGTGATTTTTGAGGCCCACACTCCCGCCATCCGGGTTACCGTGTCTTGTGTTGGTGTTTTCTGTGGCCTGTGACTTGGCATTGTCTAGCTGGGTGCATGGGCCATGGTGGCGCTAGTGGCATGTGCGTGTTTATGGAGTGTGGTTGAGTCATGCGATAGCTTTGGGGTGGTTGCGTGCATGATTGTGAGTTTGGTTGTGGATGACGTTCCCCCCATGTGAGGTGAGTTGTTTGTGTACTCACCAGGCTCTCGGAGTCCTTCTACTCCCTCCACTGCCACCACCGGCAGCTTGGCCATCACCTTCTCCTCCCAGGGATGGTAGTGTACCGGTCTGCGGGGCGGCCCTCCTCCAGTGGTGTTGGCCTGGTTGTGGTCGTCGGTCATTTTGCGGCGGACCGTCCTCCGCAGATCGTACCACCTGGCTTGGCATTCATGCCTGGTCCTTCTGGTGGACCCAACAGCATTCACAGCATCGACAATCGTCTGCCACATGGCAGATTTTTTGGAAATGCTGGTCTGTCTGACCAATGTTCCAAAGAGGTGTGGCTCGACTCTGATGATTTCGTCGACAAGGACCTCCAACTCTCGGCTAGTGAACTTTGGATTCTTGTTAGTGGGCATGGTGAGGGGTGTGGGTGTGGATGTATGTGGGGGGTGTGGGTGTGGATGGTTGTGGGTGTGTGGGTGTGGTTGTGCAGGTGTGTGTGTGAATGTGATGAGGGGGTGTTTGTGAAGGTGGTTGTGTGAAGGTGTGCAGGTGTAAGGTGTAGTGGAGGTTGTAGTATGGTGCAGTTGTTTCTCTGTGTGGTCTGGCAGCAGTGGGTCTGTTGCAAAGGATCATGGTTTGTGTATGTTGGGCCTTTTTATTGGTCCATTGGTGGGTGTGGCTGTGTTTGAACTTTGGGTGGGTGTGTTATAAGGAGTGGTTGTGTTTTGGGCCTCTGTTTGGGAGTTTGGCAGTTGCAGGTCAGTGAATAGGTTGTATTTGTGCTTGTTGGACATGTTTTGTGGCTTTGTGCGATTCGAATGGAGTCTTCTTGTGTTGTTTTGCTTTGTCCTGGTTGTGTACGTGTGTTTTTAGCGTCTGTACGGTGCGTACATCGGCCATTTTGTTGTACAGTGCTGTCCTTGTCTCTGGCTTGGTACGACTCGTACATGCGCGATGTTGGGTGAGGGTGCTGGTGTTGGGGCCTGGGGTGCGCTCCGTACTTAGACTGGTGGGGTGTGTGTTCGCTCCGTACATACACGGGTGGGGGTACGGTCCGTACATACACTGTTGGGGTGGGGGTACGCTCCATACATACGCGGGTGTGGGTACGGTCCGTACATACACTGTTGGGGTGGGGGTACGCTCCATACATACGTGGGTGGGGGTACGGTTCGTACATATACTGGTGTACATACACGGGTGGGGGTACGGTCCTTACATACACTGTTGGGGTGGGGGTACGCTCCATACATACGCTGGTGGGGGTACGGTCCGTACATACACTGTTGGGGTGGGGATACGCTCCATACATACGCGGGTGGGGGTACGGTCCGTACATACACAGTTGGGGTGGGGGTACGCTCCATACATACGCGGGTGGGGGTACGGTCCGTAAATACACTGTTGGGGTGGGGGTACGCTCCATACATATGTGGGTGGGGGTATGGTCCGTACATCCACTGTTGGGGTGGGGGTACGCTCCATACATACACGGGTGGGGGTACGGGCCATACGTACACGGGTGTATATACACGGGTAGGTGTACGGTCCGTACGTACGGGGGTGTACATGCACGGGTGGGGGTTCGGCGCGTACATACGAGGGCTGGGGGGGTGGTTCGGTGCGTACATACGGGGGCTGGGGGGGTGTTCGGCGCGTATGTGGGCACATGTCTCCATGGTTGCTATGGGAGTTCGGTGCGGACGGTGTTTTTTCCATACGGTTGTAACATCGGACACACGGGATGGATCGTACTTGCGCGGTCGGACTTCACTTTTCACATTTGTACGGTAAATCGTCCGGGGACGTGTCGGACACATTTTCCGTCCCAAGGACGTGTGGGGAATTATTCCCAATGCGATTCGTATGGACTTTTTCCCATGCGAATCGTACTTGGCAGTTTGTACGGCACTTGTACGATTCGTACGGTAAAAAGACCGGATACGAGTCGTACGGGGAAATTTTTTCCAGGTTCCGAATCGGCACCTATATGTTTTCCTCCAAAGAGAATGTCATAATCTGTTTTTAATATTTGCTGCAATCTTAAGTGTACAAAAGCAAGCATTAAGTTTGAGACCATGCTCACCTCATCAATAATTAATAGTTTAATTTTCTTCAGCACTCTTGACACTTCATTCGAAGCTTCTCCAGACAACTTCTGATATTGTAATTTACTATCCTGATCAACTGGTAACATCAGTAATCTATGCAAAGTAACTCCGTTAACATAGTGTGCAGCTAATCCAGTTGGAGCTGTTACCACAGAACATAAATGTTAACCAGTAGTTTTTTGAAGATAACTGGTCAAAACTTTAATTAAAAAATGTTTACCTGTCCCAGCTTGACCACTGATGTACATCAGAAGAGGTTTAAATGATGAACACACACATTCTTTTTTTTCATGCAACAAACCATGTTCTATCTGTTCTCTCACTTGTACATATATTTCTTTCTGTTCAACATTTAGTTGTTCTAAATTTTCCAATGTAATATTCTCCTCGTGTGCTTGTTGCATTGAAATTTCGACTTCATGCATAGCAATCGCTGCTTCATTTTCCAGTATTGGTTGTCCAAGAAGATCTTGACTACATTGACCACTGCTTTGAATATCTTGAGAACTTTCATTAGCTATTTCAGCTGTAATAGTCTTTTCCTGTTCAACTTCATAATTCAACATTTTTAAATATGTAGGGAAAATTGTATATGCAATGCTATCTTACATGCATTAAAAGAATCTCCGTAGCAGTCAAAGTCTCCAAGTAATTCACTTTCGCTACACCATGGTTTAAAGAGTTGGAGAAGTGCTAAATAGTAAAATTCTCGCTTATCTGGAGTTTCGCAACTGAGTTTCTTATGGTTTATAAGATTGACCTTTGCATGTTTTACTAAATAACCATGACATCCAATTACTTCATATTTTCCTTCTTTTAAATTCTGTTTAACATTTCTTTTGACGCTGTAATGTTGAAGTACTTCATACAGACATAGCTGTTCCGGATGTCGACTCCTTTTCAGATAGTATGTGTACAACATATTAGTTTTAAGAATGTCTGCACTGTCTGGTTCATTTGCTGCTAAGAATTCAATTTCTTCTAATGATTTCAACACTCTATTTCGTGAGCAGGCAAGACCTAAACTTACCCAAAAGATTCCTCGAGACTTTAAATACGAACTTGAAGAGCACAAGCGGTCTGAACATTCATAGGATCCAATTTCTCAGTGGGAAAACATGTTCAAAGTAAAGCTGTACAATTTTTTGCTGACGCTTTTCTCTTGGGCAATTTCTTCCCACATTAGTTTCAGCTCTGTTTTTTCTGATTTTGTTATGTACAATGTAACATAACGGGCAACAGCAATTGAGTTATCTGCAATATACTGGATGTCCATGTTCGCATTCCACATTTTTAAAATGACTGCATTGTAGTCATTGATATACTTTGACACTTCTGTTCTTTTTAAGTTATAGGTATTCTTTGGGGATTTCTGAGTTATTGTGTGCCTTACAGAAGAAAAAAAAGAATTTACTCTTCCTTTACAAATGACTGGACGTGGAAAACCAAACCGACATTTGGTGTAAAATTTTCCTTTAGACTTGTATTTTCTTCTGCTGTACTTTCCACAACAGTGACTTTGGAAACGTAAAACTTGCTGTCTGAAGCTTCTATCTCCTTCTTCTCTCGTAATCTCACATGTCACATACTGTTCGATGAAAGACAATACTGTTTCATCAGAATCAGTTCCAAATTTAGGTGCATCCTTGACCCATAGTAGCATATGTATATGAGGTGCACCTCTTGCTTGGTACTCCTTTCTCCAAAAGAAATCGGTAACTTCTCCAAGAGGTGGATTCCTTTTATTGCAGATAAAAGACATCATAGCTTGAAACCTATGATTAAAATATCTGCACACATTTACAGGATCCAATGAACACAGTTCACCAGGAGTCTTTATTTCAACATTTTTAATATTGGAATTCACTTCTCTTAAAAACTCAAGCAAATCTTCCCATGCATTCTCTGCACAGTTAAGTGTGACAAACCATGTTGGTGTACCTAAGTTCTGTAACATACACTTGAGTTCTCCATGACGACGATACCAATACTCATTTGTACCACGTTGACATGCCAGCAAATTGATTAACTGTGCTTCTAAATTTTCATCTGTTTTTTCAACTTTCTCCACGAATTCTTTCGCAGAAAGAAGTGATTGATGAACTCCAGTTTTAAGTATGTGGTTCACTGCATATGACAGAGAAGATAAATCACTTCCCCTCTCCTTCAACATCTGTAATTGTCAAACTTTCACTTTCTATGGACTGCTCTTCTGAATCAAAATAACGCATTTCAATATCATCACACTTTTTTTGAACATCTGATAAAGAACCATATAAAAGAGCTGTATTCAGTTCACCTAAACAGAATGCAGGACTTTTTACCTAGTACAGTTTCCTTACAAACTTCCGCATTTCTGAATGGTGTACTGCTAACATCCTCAAGTGATAAAAAATACTTTTACACACTTTTTTTGAAAGACAAGCCAGAGAATGCCCATGTTTCTCATTATATTTTCTAACATTACAAGGATCTAGTCCTTGCAACAACTTAATCTTCTGTTTAATACTTTTCTGTGTATATTCTCGTACCAAATTTTGCATTATATCAATAGATTCCTTTCGAATACTACAAATACTGCTACAACCCCACTTATACACAGGAGCTTGTGTACGTTTCCCTGGCACTTCTTCAACTATTAACTCTTCTGCACTTTTACCAACCAATTCCTCTTTTGGAAGGGGACAACCAACTTGAACTTTGTAGCAACGACCTGCAGTATCAACTGCAAATGGTAAACTATTTTCCTGGAAGTAACATTCCTCATTAAAAAAGGCTCACTACTAGAAGTATGTTTCCAATGTCCACTAAAGATTTTGCAAAAGTTGGTTCTGTTCACAAGTCTTTTTCTTCTACTTTTCTCTTTCAACACTTTGATTACTTTATCTAATACTTTGATCCTCTTCAAAATCACAATGAATAACTTCTGTTTTAAAGTAAAAGCAGTATCCACTATACTTTCGATACGCTGCTTCTGTTTGAATTGCATCATTTCTTTTTATATTTGCAGCATTAAATTCTGAATCACTCTAGTTCGAAAAAGTCTCTGACGAATTTCTTGAAATAGTTTTTGTCTCCGGTTAACAGATACTGTTTCTTTATCATGTTTTCTTTTCCTTGTATTTGAAATTGAAGTCTCCTTCTCCTTACTTAAGAAATTCCTCTTTTTCCTTTGTGTGATGTTATTTTCATTAAATGTTCGTAATATTTTTTTCAGAAATTGTCTAGTGTTTTTACCAGAAGAAACTGTTTGTGTACTGCTCTCATTTTTTTGTAATTCAAAATCTTCTCTTTTCTGCAAATATAAATGCTTCTTTTCTTGTCTTTTTTTCAGTTTTTCTAGGCATTTTCAAATTTTTATCCAAGCAAAATAATTTTCTGAAAAAAAAAAACAAATAGATTCAATAATTTTTTACATCAGTTCAATATATTACCAGTGTTGGGGGCAAGGGACAGGGAGGGGGGGGAAAACTCTAAAGCGGAACGTAGTCACCCTACCTTGTTAGCAGCAAATGTAAAGCTCGCACTACAGTTCAGTATGATGATCCCTAACCATCGCTGCCCGGCCTCCGGGATGTGGGCTCATGAGCTGTGTACGGCTGTCTGAATGGCCACAGGATCTGTGGCATTGGTATCAGTGATGCAGGCAAAGTAATAATGTATGCTGCTGCTCTTATTGTTCTGCAATAAAAACGGTTTTACAAAAAAAAAAAAAAAAAAAAATCAGTTCAATATATTACAATAATAACATACAATTACATAAATTCTACTGACGGCTTCCAGGGGCACGGCAGGGTAGTGCCATAGAACATACAGCAAGTATTTATTTAATTATTTCATACACCTTTACAATTTGCATGTAACTGCACTACCTCGTACTTTTCACCTCTCCACCACACCCCACAACCCCACCCGCTCCCTCTGCAACCCACCACAGACAACTTTATAGATAATATTTAAAAAAATTGTAATCTATATACTTAGGATGATATTACCAACCAAACGGCACACAGAAAAATCACCATTATTAGCCTAACAATTTTATCTACAACTTCGCAAACATAACACTGCACCCAAAGCTTTAATTGAAGGCGAGGGAGCCTGAGCACCGGCAGTTTATTTTTGGGGGCCTCGAAACGGATCTCTATGGGGCTCTATTTTAGGGGCTCTCAAAGGTAGTCCGTCTTTTAAAAATAAATAAATTATTGGACTGTAGTGAGACAATGAGACCATGCACATTGCTCACTACTAAAAAGTGGAGACATCATGCCAGGTGAGTCGCGTTGTAGGAGAAAAGAAATCCTTTAAAGAGAGCCATTTTTTGCAGCGCAGGAGCAACACCATCGTGGCGTGATTAGCAGAAAGACGACCAGGCGCACAACGCCCATTGCCCCGGACCCCCTGAGACAGCTTCCCAATAGCACACACAGAGCTTCACCCGAGTACTTCACAGGTCTTCAAAAGACCATCTGCTTGTAAATGATGCTCTGTTTTTTTCCACCACTTTTTAGAGCCCCTACATCCCCACTCAACTATTGCTGAAAAAACTAGCCTCCCCCGAAAGTTCGCACTGGTTGCGCCTTTGGAGACGACCACACGCAGCCAACTCCAACACAACCCTGCTCTCACCTTTCACAGGGTGTTGTTGTAGAGCTACGAAAACACACGCTTTGCCTGGCTCACTTAGGGGCATATTATCAAGAACGGCGTTAAAATTATCGCCGTTTTAGAGGCTTGAAACTGTCGCTAAAGCGGCGATAATGAGCTTCATAATATGCCCTTGTGAATTCCCATAGAAGCCCAGCTTCACACCACAACCTGGTCGGCTATGGGAATTGACAAGGGCATATTATCAAGCCCATTATCGCCGCTTTAGCGGCAGTTTCCTGCCGCTAAAGTGGTAATAATTTTAACGCCGTTCTTAATAATATGCCCGGTTATCTTTCTAAATTAACGTCTTACACTGAAAAGCTGCTTTACATTTCTTTCCCTACATCAACCTTTGTTTAAAACACCACCAGAGAAGGGTGGTTAACTCTGGTCCACAAAGAGCAACTCAAACCTTTCTTGTTCTTTATCAGAAACTTCACCTTCCTCTCAATGATTATCGCTAGCCTTTTCGGCCCCTGAAGAGGCTGGGTGGAAGAGTATAATACGCAGTATTTAGGATCGGCGGCGGAGAGTGTACGAAAATAAGGACGGATGGATGAATGGATAGCTAGATGGATGGATGTATGGATATATGGATGAATGGAAGGATGAATGGATGCATGGACCAGTACTTAGGATACACTGGTGGGCTGATAGATGTGTAGGATTGGTTCTGGGACAGATGTATGTATGAATATATGGGCATATAACTGGATGGATGGCACAGTGCTTACCGTAGGCGAGTGAGCTGATAGATACTTAGAATAACTGCAGGGACAGATGTATGTATGTAGGTAGGAATGTCTGAATGAATTGAAAGATCGTTGGATGGTGCAATGCTTAGGATGAATGGATGCAGGGCTTTAAGTGGGCCGGGTCTGAGCACCGGCAGTTATTTTCAGAAAAATTCGAAACAGGTCTCTATCGGGCTCTTTTTTTTTTATTGCACTGCAGTCAGAGCATGCACATCGATGTGCGCATGCTCATTTTGCTCACTACTGAGAAGTGGAGACATCATGCTACGTGAGCCACGTTGTAGGAAGAAGAGCATTCTTTTAAAGAGCGTGTTTCCCGAATGTAGGATAATTCGAGGGGATTTTCTTAAGAACACAATGCAAGTTATCTTCATGTAGACCGCGCCCCTACTTGGATAGCCCACACCCCTTTAACAAGTTTGCCCCGCCCCTTTCAGAGCACCCCCAGTTTTTTCCCACTTAAAGCCCTCACTGCACCATAGTAACAAAGAAATGATCGAAGCTTCCATTTAAATGTACAATGGCACCAAGTTTCAAAATTTGCCATCAACTCTGGCAGCCTTCTACAACAGTGCAAGAGTGTCTATCAGCACAAAGATTTGTTATCCACAGAAATGTTGTGTGATTGGCGTATCTAAAAGCTGGAACACTCATCACCAAAAGGTATTAAAACATGCAAATTTGCGAGAAAAACGTATACCATACCATAAACCGCTTCATAAATGGGCCCAGTGCCACTACACCACCCTCATCGCCATTCTTGCTTAACCTTACGAAATCAAAGAAAGACCCCAGCAAACCTGGTAGAGCCACCATAGCAATACAGGGACTTAATTTGAACAAGTCTCTGCCCGAACGCCAAGCAACAAAAGGTATTAAAACATGCAAATTTCTGGATAAAACATGTACCATGCCCTAGAGCACTTTATAAATTGACCCAGTGGCACTATATCACCTTTACTAGCTACACATATGCACGTTACAAATGTCCGTGTTATAATCAGCAACATACCCACCTCTCCCACCCCCACCCCTTCCCTTGCTGAACCTTACGAAATCAAAACAACAAGCCCCAGCACTCCTGTTAGCGCCACTATAGCCATACATAGCCTTCATTTCAACAGGTGTCTGCCGAAACGCTCATCAGCAAAAGGTATTGAAACCAGCAATTTTCCAAGTAAAACATACACTATACCATATGGCGGTTTATAAATAGTCCCAGTACCACTACACCACCTCCACACCCGCCCTTGCTTAACTTTACGCAATAAAACAAAGAGCCTCAGCAAACCTGGAAGCGCCACTATAGCCATACAGAGGCTTAATTTCAACAGATATCTCCCGAAACACTCATGAGCAAAACGTATTAAAACATGAAAATTTGCGGGTAAAACATATACCATGCCTTAGGGCGCTTTATAAATGGTCCCAGTGGTACTACATCACCTTTAGTAGCTAGACATCTGCACGTTACTAAGGTTTGTGTTTTCATCACCAACATACCCACCTCCCCCACCCCACCCCCGCCATTGCTTAATCGTACGAAATCAAAGAGAAACCGCCACCATTCCTAGTAGTGGCACTATACCCATACTCTGGCTTAATTTTTAAAGGTGTCTTCTGTAACGCTTATCATCCAAAAGTATTCAAACATGCAAATTGGCGGGTAAAACATAAACCATCCCATAGCACGGTTTATAAATGGGCCCAGTGGCACTACACCACCTTTACTAGCTATACATCTGTATCTTAATAAAGTAGTTTAAACACTCTGTACATTGTATAGCAGAGGATGGGGAGAGTAAACAAAGTTGTAATTCCCAAACTTTTGATATACCGTCCCTTTACTGTATGTATATTAAGGACATAAAATTGAATGAAAAAATTGACGAGTGTCTCAAAAGAGATAGTGAAACTGAGCACCGGTAAAACCCGGACCACTTAAACACCTACTTATATTCAGCACAGAAACACAGCCTGACAATTACTATCACTTGTAATGACATGTACTTTACTAATGTCAAGAAAGTCATACAGAAAATGTACCGAACATTTTCATTTCTTTTTTTATCTCTCACACATTTATAAAACATCTCTTCTAAAGAAACACTCCCCAACCACTTCCATTTCATAAGAACAGACAATAATTAATACTTTTACTACCATATATTTTAGTATATCTACTTTTTTATTATTCACTAGTCACAAACTACTAAAACTATTAACTATACCCAAATGCAAACCAGAAACCATGTTCATGTTATATCTCAACCTATATTCAAATGATTCAAACTATGCGTACATATAAAAGGAACGTATCACTTTTACTATCTCCATCTCCTCTCCATGTAATCTCCAAACACTGTAGACGGCCTCACAGTACAACAACTTACCTAGACTTATATTCAAATCTACCTCTCACTGTCAAAAATGAGACCACAACCTGTCCACATAACATTTCTGGCTTTGGTTTTATCGCTTTTAACTTAATAACACATACATTTCCTACCCCCCCTTCCCCACTACTTCCACAAAAAGTATAATTTGCAAACGTGGGACATTTTGTTCATCTCACCTGAATACATTAACAAACCCAAATTAACGCTGTACCTCATTTTCAAAACCATACAGTCCTTTAAAGATGACAAACTACATTTCTTCTTTGTGAAAAATTCCTAAACATATCTAAAGTACTTATATAACAACAGGTCAAACTTTATGCATATTTTATAACCAATATGAAACACCACACTTTACTAACAGGATATTATTTTGAAATAAAAAATACTTTAAAACTTAAATATATCACCTCAAATACTTAATCACTGCTACAGAACACATAACACACCTTGTTCATTTCTACCTCACCTTTGTAGTTGGTATGCAGATTACAAATGTCATACACGCATGCAATTCTTTCTTTGTCACACAGTACATGTAATGCACCGCTTTCATCAAGAATGGAACCAGTAATGGCACAATTTCTCTGTCGCTCCACATATAAATACATGCAAAGAACAAATCAGAATACTTCATTCCTTCATCGACATTCCAAAACTTATCTCCGTTGGTTATTTTTGAATTTTCCATCTGAAAAGCTACTTAATATTCCGCGCCACATACAGGTCAGAAGTTCAACCTATTTTATCACCACACTTTCTGGAACATTCTACGACACCTGCAGGTTAAAATGTAATGATTTTTTTAAACGTAACGTGTTTTTTTTCAGCATAGTCTCGAACTATTAACAGCACCTGCGGGTTAAAAGTTCACCATTGTTTTAAGTTCCAAATTTACCTTCCATATGCAAGTAGCACATCTGGTTGAGCTTTGCACATTTCATCCTATCGAATGTACTCTACATTTAGACTGTTCTTTATTAACCAATGACAAACATGCTTTTTCACGCAACTAATATGCACCCTAGTTTTTAGTACCCAATGCTTCTGATCTTCCAACCAATTATCGTTTTCTGTGTAGTTTGCACTTTACAAAGACCGTATTGATTTACCTTCGCACTCCCTGTATAACACCACCTCAGCACCATATACAAATTACCATGATCCAAACAAAACTTCCTCCTACTATGTAAATATTACTGACACTACTTACACAGGTGTGGCACAGCGGCCAGGGCACATGACTTCACAGCACCACATTACCACCTTTGTCCGATTGGCGGATGACCAAATTTACGTTCATTTGTAATTTTTTAACCAATTGGTAATATGCATGGTCGCGGTACAGGTATCTTTTGTTGGCATTAACCACATTGATATGTAATTGTCTTAAATCATATGCGATCTTATCATGGAACATGTCAATATTGTCTTTAATCATCAAAGGGCAGAAAGTAGACTTGGGTTTAAACGGGGTAGGAATAATCCTGGTAGTTTGTCCCAAAGCAAGGATAGATGTTGACTGTGTATCCTCAGACTGTAACTGGAGCATCACATTAAGCAAGTCATCGTCTCCTGCTGTTAAAGATGGAGAACTGAGATTGGGAAGCAGTGGCTGTGGGACACGGTCGGGTTTCTGCAAACAATGAAACTTGCGCAATTTTAATTTTCGAATATATTTGTAAAAATCAACCCTGGTCCCTGCATAGTCAAAGTTACTCCTAGCACTGTAGGATAGACCCAAAGCCAAGGTATTCATCTCTTTTTTAGACAGTACAAGTTGTGTGAGATTGACGACTGATTGCGAATCATATCCAACATTCAGGCCACTTACTTGTTCTTCCATTGTTTTCGCGCTTTTCTGTATGGTTGCTTGGTGCTTGCGTTTTCGCTCTTTGTTGCATCTCCGCCTCTCGCTCCGTTTGTTGTTTGCCCTTTGTTTGAATTGGCATTTCGTGCACCAGACCGTAGGGTTTGCCGGCGGTCCTGTCGCATACAATCCAACTCTTGCGCAAGAGTTAGTTTGCGAAACCCCAAACGCTGTTCTCTATGTTGCTCGTTGTCTGATTCGCTGTCTATGTTTGAACTCAGCTCAGATACTGATGAACACTCTGGGGGATCACTGGCAGTTTTTTGTGCAGTGTCAGGTACACTCGCTGTTATATTGCTTTTTACCCTGGCATTGTCAAATTTCTTCGCGAATGTAAAAATCTGCCCATTTTCATAATCCAAGCGGTCTCTTTGGAATTTATAGGTCTTTCTTTTTTTGATAATTTCTTCCTCCCTTTTGAGCCGCACTTCCATTTCCTCACGATACTTGCTAGTGAGAGGAGTTTCGGGTAGTTTCTCAATTTCACGGTTAAGCGCCTGTGTAGTTTGCACTTTACAAAGACCGTATTGATTTACCTTCGCACTCCCTGTATAACACCACCTCAGCACCATATACAAATTACCATGATCCAAACAAAACTTCCTCCTACTACGTAAATATTACTGACACTACTTACACAGGTGTGGCACAGCGGCCAGGGCACATGACTTCACACCATAAGACACACAGTTTAGGCTCACGCTTTCATTCCCGACTCCTGCACCAGCTCACCTTAGCAGCATCAGACTCTATGCAATACCTCACTTAATTTCCGTACCCAGCACTTTCAGACTGGTAGCTATGAGTAGTTCGATTCGCACCCCCTCTATAGCACACCCTAAACACCCCCACAAAGTTTACAGTGCTCCTACCGTCCTCTTTCCTACTTTTTTCGCCCTTTTTTCCCCTTAGTCGCTTCGACGGAATCACAAAATGGCAGCCAACACTTCCTAGTTGCAACCGCTCACAGCGCTCCCAACCAATAAGCAGCAAGCTCGTGCTCGTAACGTCTCAGCCAATCAGATGGCAGAATTCCTAAATATCGATATCTGTAAATTTTGATATTTCTCAAAAACTACTGAATGGATTTACACCAAATAAACAAGAGCATGCTTTCTAGACCAAGACTCTTCTCCCTGCCAAATTTGGGGTATTCTGTTCACCCGTTCGACCTATAGTCTTGTCTAAAGTTTCCTATGGAAATTAACATGGAGAAATCACGTTTTGGGACCCCCTTTTATCTCGGCCCCCCCTTGATGAATCACCCCCAAACTTCCCACATAGGAGCTGATATGAACAAAGAATTAGTTTAGAAACTTTCATGAAGATTCATCACAAGACGCCAAAGTTATAAGCAAAACAAAAAATGCTCTTCCTATGGAAACTTGGTCCTAACTATAACTACCTACTGGCAACCGCCAGTAGGTTTTATATATATATATATATATATATATATATATATATATATATATATATATGAGATAAAGTCGTCCAACAGGCACACTTGCACACCGGCAAAAAGGACGAAGCGAACCCGTTGACTGGTGCTCAATATTTTATTTTTCAATGCCCGACACCATCACCACCATGACGCGTTTCAGCCCACGTGGGGCCTTGATCACATGGCACGTAAAGGAAATACAATTGAATTTAAAGTGCACAGTGCATGACGTCTTTCCTGAGATGCAATAGACATAGAAAGAGTGTATGAATCTGGTTCAATGTTGAAACAGAGACAAGTTAGGAATACCATTACTATATGTAAAATACATCAAATAGAATGGATGGACACCTTAAAATTATCAAGTGCAGCAGCGTTACTACTTGACAAATATTGCATGGGTTAAAAATTAATTAATTCATTAATTAACACATAATCAGACAATACTTATAAATACACTTAAATAATTTAAATAATTTGTATAAATATATAAATACATTGTAATAAATATATAAATATATAAATAAATAAATAGATAAATGCTAAGAGTAAAAAAGTAATTTGTCTAAGTTATAATATAGTGTTAAAGTAGACCCATTGTCTGCAAGGTGCCTGGTATTTGACCAAACCTAGTCTTTACAGGGGGAGAAGGGGACCATTAAGCCCAAGTGGGCCCTCTCCTATTTTAACCCTGGAATGAATCAAAGGTTCTATGTGCAAATATACGCAGAAAGATTTAAGAAAGAGATAAAAATAGTGCAAACCCAATGTGAATAAAATTGTGAATTAAAATGTCATTGTGTGTAAAAAAGAATTTTTTTTTTTTTTTTTTAAGAGAGGTAGATGCAGTAAGTACGGAAGACTATGGCATTGCCTAGTGTAGATAGGTATAAAAATCCTCACTAGCGTTGAGTCCATTTGGGGTTTTACAGTCCAAAAGAACAATGTGCCTAGTTTCAAGTTTACGTAAAATTGACTCACGATCCCCACCCCTTCTATGTGGTGGGACTGAGTCAATGACAAAATATTTGAGGCCTACGGGTTTTTTTTCGTGTAGTGCCTCAAAATGTCTCGCCACGGGATATGCGATATCCCCATTGGAAATGGCACGTATGTGCTGAAGTATTCTCTTGTGGACCTGAAGTTTAGTACTTCCCACGTACCGTAGGCCACAAGGACACTCCAGCACATACACCGCGTATTCAGTTTTGCAGTTTAATTTGTTGCGAATACGGGTAGGTGTGTTGCTGAGGGGTGTCATATACTCAGTTTTGTTCACACCATACCTGCAAGCTTTACAAACTGAACATTTGAGGAACCCTTTACTGCTACCAAGCCAAGAGGTGTTAACTCTAACCTCAGGACTACTTGAGACTAGGAAATTACTCATAAATTTAGCCTTCCTGTATGTAATACAAGGGGAGTGAGTCATGAGTTGGCCTATCACAGGATCATTGGCGATTAGGGCCCAGTTTTTTTTGGACAATTTTACGTATACTCTGATGCTGAGTATTGTAGGTGAGGATCAGGCGGGTTGCCTGCAAATCATTAGACTCATTGTTCTTAGTGTCTTTTATATACGGTGTAACCAAAAGACTGCTGGACTTATTTGCTTTACAGATTGCTTTATCAAGCAAATCGGGGAGGTACCCTCTTTTCAAAAATCTTTCTTTGCAATTTTTCTGAGCCTCAAAACAATCCTGATCAATGCTACAAATTCTTCTAATACGGAGCATTTCGCCGTATGGTATGCTTTTGATCAGGTGTGCAGGATGGTGACTCGAGGCATGTAGCAAGGCATTGCCAGCTGTGGGTTTACGATACATCCTAGTTTGTAATGTGTTCTGTTGGATGTATATTTCCCCATCAAGAAAGTAGATAGTACTACTGCTAATCTGACTTGTGAAATGTAGATTGAAATCATTTTCATTAAGGTCAGAAATAAATTGTACGGCATCAGTCATGGTTCCATCCCAAATGATTAAAAGGTCATCAATATATCTGAACCAATTTACCACATTATTGGACATGACATCAGGAAATGTAGGTAAGAGGACCAGTTCCTCCCAGTAGCCCATATGAAGGCAGGCATAGCTTGGCGAGAAACACGCCCCCATAGCCACGCCCCTCACCTGATGGAACACTTGACTAGAGAACAAAAAGAAATTATTTTCCAAACATGATTTGATCATAGATAATAGCATTTTGTTATGATCACAAAAGTTCATCGATCGCGTGTTCAGGTAATATTCAATTGCTCTCAGACCATCTCTGTGATGAATGCTGGTGTATAGGGATGATACATCCAAAGATATTAACAAATATCCATTTTGCCAATGTACTCCCTGCAGTTTTTGCAACAGGTCACCAGTGTCAAGTATAAACGACGGGAGTTTTTTGACATGTTCCTGCAGAAAGAAGTCAACATATTTACTCATGTTCTCCATGATGCTGCCACACGCAGAGATAATGGGACGCCCAGGTGGTTTCACACTGTCTTTGTGAATCTTGGGGATAAAATAGATTGCAGGCATCACCGGGTGTTCAGTTTTCAAAAATTTGTATTCATCCATTGTGATGAGTCCCACACTCCTCCATGCCATCAACTTGGTATAGTGCGTACTCCATGAAAGTTTGACCTCTGCCATGGTGGTTCTTTTGTAGCACTCTCTATCATTAAGTTGTCTGAGGGCCTCCTCCATGTACATCTCCCTCGGCCACAGCACCACATTACCACCTTTGTCCGATTGGCGGATGACCAAATTTACGTTCATTTGTAATTTTTTAACCAATTGGTAATATGCATGGTCGCGGTATAGGTATCTTTTGTTGGCATTAACCACATTGATATGTAATTGTCTTAAATCATATGCGATCTTATCATGGAACATGTCAATATTGTCTTTAATCATCAAAGGGCAGAAAGTAGACTTGGGTTTAAACGGGGTAGGAATAATCCTGGTAGTTTGTCCCAAAGCAAGGATAGATGTTGACTGTGTATCCTCAGACTGTAACTGGAGCATCACATTAAGCAAGTCATCGTCTCCTGCTGTTAAAGATGGAGAACTGAGATTGGGAAGCAGTGGCTGTGGGACACAGTCGGGTTTCTGCAAACAATGAAACTTGCGCAATTTTAATTTTCGAATATATTTGTAAAAATCAACCCTGGTCCCTGCATAGTCAAAGTTACTCCTAGCACTGTAGGATAGACCCAAAGCCAAGGTATTCATCTCTTTTTTAGACAGTACAAGTTGTGTGAGATTGACGACTGATTGCGAATCATATCCAACATTCAGGCCACTTACTTGTTCTTCCATTGTTTTCGCGCTTTTCTGTATGGTTGCTTGGTGCTTGCGTTTTCGCTCTTTGTTGCATCTCCGCTTCTCGCTCCGTTTGTTGTTTGCCCTTTGTTTGAATTGGCATTTCGTGCACCAGACCGTAGGGTTTGCCGGCGGTCCTGTCGCATACAATCCAACTCTTGCGCAAGAGTTAGTTTGCGAAACCCCAAACGCTGTTCTCTATGTTGCTCGTTGTCTGATTCGTTGTCTATGTTTGAACTCAGCTCAGATACTGATGAACACTCTGGGGGATCACTGGCAGTTTTTTGTGCAGTGTCAGGTACACTCGCTGTTATATTGCTTTTTACCCTGGCATTGTCATATTTCTTCGCGAATGTAAAAATCTGCCCATTTTCATAATCCAAGCGGTCTCTTTGGAATTTATAGGTCTTTCTTTTTTTGATAATTTCTTCCTCCCTTTTGAGCCGCACTTCCATTTCCTCACGATACTTGCTAGTGAGAGGAGTTTCGGGTAGTTTCTCAATTTCACGGTTAAGCGCCTGTGTAGTTTGCACTTTACAAAGACCGTATTGATTTACCTTCGCACTCCCTGTATAACACCACCTCAGCACCATATACAAATTACCATGATCCAAACAAAACTTCCTCCTACTACGTAAATATTACTGACACTACTTACACAGGTGTGGCACAGCGGCCAGGGCACATGACTTCACACCATAAGACACACAGTTTAGGCTCACGCTTTCATTCCCGACTCCTGCACCAGCTCACCTTAGCAGCATCAGACTCTATGCAATACCTCACTTAATTTCCGTACCCAGCACTTTCAGACTGGTAGCTATGAGTAGTTCGATTCGCACCCCCTCTATAGCACACCCTAAACACCCCCACAAAGTTTACAGTGCTCCTACCGTCCTCTTTCCTACTTTTTTCGCCCTTTTTTCCCCTTAGTCGCTTCGACGGAATCACAAAATGGCAGCCAACACTTCCTAGTTGCAACCGCTCGCAGCGCTCCCAACCAATAAGCAGCAAGCTCGTGCTCGTAACGTCTCAGCCAATCAGATGGCAGAATTCCTAAATATCGATATCTGTAAATTTTGATATTTCTCAAAAACTACTGAATGGATTTACACCAAATAAACAAGAGCATGCTTTCTAGACCAAGACTCTTCTCCCTGCCAAATTTGGGGTAATTCTGTTCACCCGTTCGACCTATAGTCTTGTCTAAAGTTTTCTATGGAAATTAACATGGAGAAATCACGTTTTGGGACCCCCCTTTTATCTCGGCCCCCCCTTGATGAATCACCCCCAAACTTCCCACATAGGAGCTGATATGAACAAAGAATTAGTTTAGAAACGTTCATGAAGATTCATCACAAGACGCCAAAGTTATAAGCAAAACAAAAAATGCTCTTCCTATGGAAACTTGGTCCTAACTATAACTACCTACTGGCAACCGCCAGTAGGTTTTATATATATATATATATATATATATATATATATATATATATATATATATATATATATACATATCCAAAGTTCCGCAACTGAGTAGCAGGTAACTCTCCCTCGCCTCGTACACAGCAATTCGGACACGGACCAGCAGGTAGGTGCAGATATTTTTATTTGCAATATGTCGTCATAAAGTTTCGGCTCGTCTGAGCCTTGTTCACATGATATATATATAGATAAATTAATTTTAAAAACCCTAAAACTACATATCATACATTGAAAATAAAACGAAATTAGTGTTTACCATAGAAAGACATAACTATTAATAAAAATTAAACTCAAACTAAACCAATCAATAAAATAAATGTATGAACAACTTTGCCCAATAAAATCAGACAAACAATTCAATCAACAACATAAAAGGCACACTAAACAACTAAATACTTCCCAAACAACAAACGGTACATAACGAGGAAGCTCTACCAGATCTTCTCACTAAACCTGTAAAGAAATAATATATACATCTCAACAACTTCCTAACCAAGAAGGTAAAACTTATATTTAACTTAAAACATACTTGTTAATGAACACAAATATTTAAAATAACAAATAATCAATCAAATGCGCTCAAACCTCTGCCTCTTTACATTGACTTCCTAAAAGACAAAACTACGACTTGAAAAATAAACTAAAAAAAATACTACCACAAACCAAAAAAACGATATAATACATTATTACAAAATTGTAATCTCACCCAAATAGCGAGTAAAAATCAACCTAATGACTCCAACCTCTACAAACTACCAACAAATTAACATTTGAAATTAAACTAATGACTCCACATTAAAACACCCCTAACAGAAAAGCTAGAAAACCGTGTGAAACATATAAACAGAACATACCTGTAAGTATACAAAATTGAAGTGATTGCATAATTTTACATGCAAAAAACAAATTTACACATTTTTAATTATTGTATATATTCATACTATTGCACTACATTCAGATAGAATGACAGAGCCAGCAAAGTACATCACTTCTCAGAAATGAAAGCAGTTACTAATTTACATGGGCCACACCTAGAGCCAAGAAAGTGCATCAACAGATAATATAAACTGGAAATGTATCAAATATCATTCTAATGCATGCTATGAGAGGGCAACTACAAAAGCTGATGTTATAATTCACATAAGAGGGCGCAACCACCTCGCGAATGTGACAGAACTAGAAGTAAGGGAGATATTACAAGACATAAGAAAAGCTGGCACTAGTTCCTAGCAACCCACAACCAAAATCCTTAACAAAATACTGCCTAAAGTTCCACAACACATCACAGGCCAACTATCACCTATTGCAAATTTAGAATGTTTAATTGTACGAACTAAAAAAGCTACCGGCGATACACCTCCTGTCCCCAGAAGATATCACTACATACAAATACCTACACATTTACCAATAACAGACAATGAAGAATGTTTTCATTGGCATGACAACCTAAATAATGAGAAAACAATCCCAACATTGCCACTGCAAATACATCACTAAAACTTACTGAGTTTCAAACGTGAATGATGGATGGGACCTTTCAAAATGTGTCCCAAACCATTTACTCAGATATACATAATACATGGTGAATATCAAAATACAAATATACCTTTTATAAATGCCCTTCTACCAAAAAAAAACAAAGCAGCACTTACTACCCTTCTTAATCCCTATTAAACATAAAATAAATAACCACAACCTCCAAAACATAATCATAGACTTTGAGCAAGCCATGATTCAGACCATTAAAAAAAGTACCCGCTCACATTCATACAAGGCTGCTACTTTAATTTCAATCAAAGCATACGGAGACACTTCCAAAAATCTGTACTACGGGGCTCATTACAATGTCGGGCGGAAGCCTCCGCCTGATAGTCGGAATCTTTGCGGCCGTGTCAGAGCCCTTCCGACCGACTCGGTTTACAGTCTGACAACCCCATTACGATGTTTGCGGTCGGAACGTAAACCGGCCGGTCATTCCAACTCGTTTATGACTGACTCACAGAATATTCCTGTCAGTCGGAACCGCACCATAATCCCCTACGGACTGCGTTTCCACTTTCCACCTCCTCTTGTGAAACATTTGTCCTTCACGTAGCTAACACTCGCACTGAGGTGCATGCGCTTTTAAATACTGATCTGCCACTTCATTTTGGTGCTCTGATTCACACTATATTCAATGCTTCATCAACAACTGGCTTGGCAAATGTTTTCAAAGTTGTGGGCTCCGGCCTTGTGACCTCGTTCCAAACAATATTTGGTGTGATACCGGCATTTTTTCATTCTATTTTTTCCAGCATCTTCGGCGGGCTTCCGCTAATCCTCGCCTTGACTCAAGGGAGGGTGTAGTGAAGACGGGGTTTTGCCTGCACACATTGCTATGTGAGTATAAGTGTTTTAGATGTTAACGCCATCTTGCCACTTTGCTGCTTTTGCAAACGACACTACAGGTAGCTGTTATCATAAGTAAAACTGCTTGCTTGCTTTTTCTTCACATGAGAACGGTCTGTTTTTCACATCCCCAGACTTACACCGCGACCTTAGTCTGAACACTGTATGCAGAAACCGTCAAGGTCAAATAACAATGTATGCTGTTGAATTCAGGTTGATCAGCCCACGCTCTAGACACAACAAGCACACAGCTGTAAGTATCTGAAATTCGGGTGCCTGTAATATTGCATTGCATGCATGATGCTGGCACTCTTGGAGAAACCCTTTCCAGACACAGAGAGCAGTGCTGATCCTGCGATGTGATTCACCTAAGCTGATCATGGAGATATGGGGTTCCCCATTCAAACCTAGAGACCTTCTATTATTATTATAAAACTAGCTTATAGCCAGGGGAGGGTGGTACACAAGGTATTATAGGACCTGTTTCCACTGTAATTATAAGATGATTTCTCCCTTTGTGTTTTATGGAATTGTAACAATGCTGATGGTTTTATTTCTAATCATTTGTTTGCTTATGTTAGCCAAAATACTGCATCTTAGAGCACTTAGTTGAAAATAAAGATTTGAAACTTTTCCGTGTCTCTGATTACTCACGTGGTTGACTGATATGAGAATAACAATGAAAAGGTGTTCTTGATTCCCACCATTCCTGAGATTAACCTAAGTTCCTTGTTCTAAGTTGTCTAATCATTGGTAGCTTTGCTGTAGTACAGAGAACGAATGAGACACTGATGCTAGTCGGATAGGGGTTTTAATTACTAAGGTGAGTTTTTTGGTACACCACAATTCACTGAGGTCCTGGTTTCCTGCACATAGTTCTGTGCATGAGCGGAATCCCCGCAACATGGCGCACTTAACTTTTTGGTCTTATGATTGAGACGCCTTAGTAGTGCATATTTTTGTCCACAACGCCCTCACTCTTGTTTCCAGTTGACGGGAGTGACGGTTTAAACCAACCTATATTGTTGACTTATTGGTTCATTCAAGCTTGACAATTACAAAGGTTTAATTTTGAATTACTTGCCCTTTTTGTGCTACGGTTTAATATTGATTGTTTTTCTTCTCTGCGTCCTTATGGCTGAAGTTGCCATTGCAGCGCATAGTCGCACACCTCTCCGGCATCAATTGACGCAGTTCGGGGTGCCAGACGATGGAATGTCAATTATCTTTGCAGTGAGTGCCGATGCATCATTCCCCTATGAGCTGTTTTACTCTTGGGTTACTTTTCCGGAGGTGAATGCGAATGATAAGACGTTTCACTCATACACTGCTACGGCAGTTCCAGCCAATTACACGCCATATAGGATGCAGGAAATGCCAATTTCTGCTTGGCAGCATCGTATTTGGTTCAATGCTGCGCTCCCCCACACTGTAACTCCGGTTCAGTTAGGTCCCTAGGCCATTCCTGGGGCCACTTGGCCAGTCTTGGCCGGGTTCACACCTCATCCATGATATTTGCAAGCCCCGGTGGATGACTTGCGTCATCTACATATCGCCTTGATTGCGGTGCATAGGGCTTTGGTGCAATACGTCTTGCGCAATCTCCAGGGAGGGGTACCTGGTGTTGCACCGCAACCAGTTGGACCAGCCGGGATTACTATTAGTCCCGCCATGGTTAATTTGGTAATGGGCAAGCGCCCCCAGAATAGGGATGATATGTCTTATTGGCTTGCTGAGAGAAATTTGACCAGCTGGAAGCAGTATTTCCTAATTCAACTCCTGTGGAGAAACACAGGATTCTTACAATTAGTTTGCAGAGGTAACAGATTGTGAGAACTGGGTTAAAGTATTTGCAGCAGTCTACGCGAAGTACTTCGGCACACCATCTATGACTGTGTTGCCCTCCGTGATTAAGCCTGTTCAGAATGAGCACTGTCCGGAGGTGAAGGTCGAGTTGGGAATGAGGCTTGTCGGCGTGTTCGACGTAGTTGCTGATCTCATCCTTGCTAATCTCAAGGGAGATGTTGTTAACTTTCAGGTGTCGAATGCGCTGCGCCTCTTCGATGACGTCCATCAGCCCCGGCAGTTACCGAGAAATATGGCGGAGGCTTATAAGACCATTGGCCACATTAGTTTGAGGTTAAGCCTTTTGCTAAAACAACAGCGCAACCACAAACTCAGTCGGTTAAGTCTAAAAAAGACGACCGTCCTGTTTTTCCTAAACAAAATTGGAAAGGTAAAAAACAGGGGAAGCAGCACAGAAACAGGGGTCACGTCCCACGTCACCAATACCAGTGACTACTGAATGCACATATGAATTGCGCGATCACACAAGAATTACGTCTCCTGTTAGATTTCAGGTTCCTGATCAACGTTCTCCTTGTTCTTCGCAGGAAACATCTGTCTCACAAGACGGTGGAGGTGAATGCGGTAGAGGTCGGGGTGCCCCTCAAGGACGTGAGCAGCCCCGCCCTGCTGATGGTAAAGGCAAGCAGGAGAACTTTCCACGTCAACAACCTCAGTTTCAGAAAAAGAAAGTTGCTGCACTAACAGCGAGGTATGCCACAGATAGTGAGAACACAGCTTCGGAACCTGGCATGGGCACTAACACTGCTAGACAGTGCAGCAGAGGTTACAATAGTGCGGCAAGCACTGCGTCCATATCTGAAGGCGACAGCAACTGACGCATTCATTACTGTAGAAACTGCTGACACAAGAGTGGTTCCCCCTGACAGACTATATGACATAGTCCTTTTAATTGAGGGTGACATACAACGTTCCATAAAAGGGATTTTTGGGGAAAATCTGACCTCTACGTATGACATTTTGTTAGCAGAGGCAGACTGGCCGGCAGCTTTCGTTTTGGCAGCTCCGAGAGGAGAGGAGGTAATCCTCCCATCTTCAAGCACACTGTGCCGAAGGAGCAGGCGCAGAACTTTGCAGAAGAGTGGGCTTAGGTGCCAGCACCGGCGTTGTACCGTACTCAGGTTGGGTGGGATAAATTGTCGCCAGCCATGAGATTCCGTTACGGTCTATGCCACAGCCACAACCCCAATATCCCATGCGCCGAGAAGCTAGATCTCACGTCGAAGAAATCCTTGAACAATTGAAATATCAAGGTGTAATTGAAACATGTGTGTCACCCATGAATAATCCTCTTTTCACTGTAACAAAACTTGATGGGTCGTACCGCCTCGTTTTGGATTATTGGCATTTGAACTCTCATTGTCGGACGTGCGCGGTACAAAACATCCACAGTTCTGCCCTTGTTGATAGTCTCATGAGAAAAAGGTTTAAGACCACACTTGACATCTCAAATGGCTTTTATAGTCATAACCTGTCCTCTATTAGTAGTCAGTGGACAGCCTTTACTTCTGGCGGCACACAAAAACAGTTTAAAAGATTGGCCATGGGCTACAAAAACAGTCCAAACCTCTTTGCCGCACGTGTAGTCTCTCTGTTAGAGAGCATTGACCCTGATGCATACTCGTATATTTATCTCACAGACGACGAATTATGACCGCATCTTTGTCGCGTTGACCGCATCATTGTAATGTTTGTGGACTTCGGTTACAAATTTAACTTTGCAAAATCACACATTGCAGAGTATACAGTGTAGTTTTGGGGTTTTGAATAGGGGTGGGCGGAATTTGCGAAATCCGCTTTCGCAAATTATCGCGAAAATGTTTAAAATTATCGCAAACAAGCGGAAATATCGCGAAGATGCAGAAGTTTTTTTCCCGCATGTTCGCGAGATTTTCTGCATGGTTGCGGGTCGCCAACTTACCCATCTGGTTGCTCGCGGGCACGGCCATCTTGTTTTGAGTTGTCTCGCGGTGCATGATCGCGAGAAGAAAGACGTGATCGCGCGACGCATGACGTCACTGCAGGCGCGAACTGTCGCTAGACAGCGCAAATGGCTAAAATCAATACAACATCTCATGGAGAATGCGACCGGATCAAGAAAACTTGTCGGCGAACGCAGGGATTCAGGTAAGGCGATCGCGCGCGCGCGAGAATGTATTATTTTACAGAGCGAGCAAGAAACAAATTATCGCCAAGCTGCGGAAAGCGGAAATTTTGACATTTTCGCGCTCTCCGCGGAATGCGAAAATGTCAAATTGTCGCAATTTCCGCAAACGGAACGAAATTTTAGCCCAGGCCTAGTTTTGAACTCAACAACGAAGGTCGAGGTTTAGCACCTCACTTCCTGGAGAAATGCGCATGTTTGCGCACTCCCACAACTCTGAAAAAACTACAATCTTTGCTGTTTTTTTTTTATTTCGGGTGTACGTACATTCCCGATTATGCCCAGCGTATCAAGCCGCTATATGCCTTGGTGCAACCTACTTTTACCAAATCTTGCTGGCTGCCAGAACATTCAGCCATTCTGCACTCTTTGCAGGCTGATCTACTTGCTTCTAAATACTTATTGACACTTGATAACCACACAAACCTCGTAATCAGAATTGTTCCTGGCTCAGTGGGTTTCACGTACTTGACATTTAATGAGGGGGACACGGTCCCTATTGCTTACAAGTCATACTTGTACACTTCGGCTGAAATGAGCTTTTCCACCGTCGAGAAAGTAGTAACTGCAGTACAGATGGCAATTCTGAGAGAGAGAGCGCTATCGCAAGGAAAACGCATGTTGGTTGTCACACCGTATCCTGCCCTTGAGGCAGTGACAAAGGCCAATGTACCACATTCTAAAGCTTCGCATCCGGGTTGGATACAATGGGCCACTTCTTTGATGTCTCCGGATGTCACATTCATCTTTGATGCCTCATTGCAGACTCAGGAGTATTTGCAGTACGAATTTGTTCATCCAGCTCCTCTGTCCTTGTGCCAGCTTGAGGATTACCATTGTATCATTTACACTGACGGTTCGGCGCAGCCGGCGACGGAATCTAAGCATGCTTATTCAGCGGCCTGCGCAATAGTGGCTGGTACCTTTGTGAATGAAGAATTCAAGTCTGATGTCGTGCATATGCAGACATTGGGTGATTGTACCACCCAGTTGGCAGACCTACGTGCTCTGGTGCTTGCACTAGAGTTTGCTGATCCTCGAGTGACTACTCTTATTGTAAGTGACTCATACTACTGTGTTCAGTATTTCAACAACAATTTATTCGTTTGGTCTCAAAATGAATATCTTGATTCCAAAGGTAGCACAATCAAATATATAATGCTTTGGGTTCGAGTCGCAGATCTTAAACAACGTCTGCCGCTCGTGAATGTAATTCATACTCTTGGTCACCAGCACGTAGGGGTACACGCTGTTGGCAACAGTTTAGCTGATGAAGCAGCAAAAACAGCAGTGGCAACATATCTAGTAGCAGCAGTTAGAAGATCCAAAAGTAAGATTGATGATGACATCTTGGCATCTATTCCTGCAACAGAGAAGGGTGATAATTACCCTTGAGGTTTCCTTTCTAAATACTCTTATCATTTAGGTCCTGATAAAGTTTCCTATGTGAGAATTAACAACGTTGGTGACAGGTTGATTCCCCAACGCGGACCGCAGACTTGCCTTGATAAAAGCCGCTCACAAAGGTATGGCCTCAGCCCATGCAGGCGTCTCAGTGACTGTCACTATCTTACAACAACGTTACTGGTGGCGCGGATTATATAAACAGACTTGTGATTATGTCCTTGCTTGTGACATTTGCCAGCAGATTAAACCTTCGACTGCTGCGCGTCCACCTCAAACACAGTTGTACATATCTAATAAACCACTTGGGTGTGTTTATTTAGATCACTGCGGTCCTTTCTCCTCTGATACTGCGTATAAGTACATCTTAGTTGTAGTGGATTCGTGCACACGTTTTCAATGGGTCTGGCCACAAAGAAGTGCTGATACAGGGATTTGCGTGTCTTTGTGGGAATTTTTACATGTGGTACCCTCCATTCGGACGAAGGTCCGGCGTTCGCCTCTAAGACCTACAAGGATGCCATGAGGTCTTTGGGGGTCCAAGTCAAATTTTCATCTCCATACCGGCCAGAGGGCAATTCTGTTGTGTAGCAAATGAACCATGACTTAAAGCAATCCTTGACAGCTAGGGTTTTAGGTACAGGCAGGAACTCGTTGGCCCATTTGTATAGCGTTCAACGTGCACTTAATAATCTCCCTAGAAAGTCTCTGGGTGGGCGGACCCCATACGAAATGCTCTTTGGCATAAAAATGTTTGTCCCGGACCTTGATGGTCTACACATGGCGGAGTCGGCCGCACCCTTTGACGTAGATGATCATTCTGCCGTGTTACAGAATCTACAAGAGACTCAAGACAGTCTTTCAAAGGAACACTTGCCCTCCACAACTGATGCTGCACTTCAGATTCCGGTAGTTGGCTGGCTACCTCGAGTTGGTGACCTTGTCCGTGAGAAGGTGGAGAACAAGAAGGAGTTCAACCCCTCTTATTGTGCACCTGTTCCAGTGCTTGGTGTGCAGGGTACAAGAACAGTCATTTTACCTCCACTTCCTGGTCGCAAGGATAACAGGCACATCTCCATTGACAATGTCAAACTACAACAAGTGGCCGATTCTTCTTAGTATGACTCCAGCGGTCTCTTGTCCAGCAATGATGAGAAATTCTGTTTTGGCTCCGGCAAATACGGACAGGCCTGACATTGCCATCGAGATGCATACAATTACTAATCCCTTATTGACTCCACCAGCTGGTGGTCCCCATGAAGAAACTGAGTATACCTATCCGACATATGTGTTGTTGTCTGGTCTGCTAAAAAGTGCAGTTGACCAGTCACGTTATTCTTTTGACACTAACTCTACAACATCGAATGCCCCATCGCAAATTTCTGTTTTTGCTGTTTGGTTTAAAAGACATTTTTTAATCCCCCCTTGGACTTACATTTGGCTGGTGCTCAAATCTATTTTTTTGCTTATGTCGATTAGATTTGTGGTTGTCTAGTGAATGAACATTATCTTACCGAAAGATCTGCAATTAGATTAATTGATGGAACTTTGGCACCCCATTCCTCATCACACATCATGAAGAGGGACCAGACTTTTGTTAATATTACTGCCTAGCCTGTGTTAGATGGGATTGAATGGGATGCTGTAAAATTTCAAACTCATGGCCCTACAGAGGTGATTAATGTCCCCAATGTACTTCGTGTTTCTATGGGGGATGTTGTGAAACAAAACATACGCTCTGATAATTGGGATGTCCAAGCCTTTGAGGCTCTTTTTTTGATTTGAAATATTATGCTGCTTTTGATGCTGAAGATTTGTATTTAGACTCAGCGAATTATGGAGAGTTATTTTGTTACCAACACTATGGCAATCATTTCCTGCATAAAGCAAATACATTTAGAAATGTTGTTAATTATACACAATGGGAACATTGTCCAGCTCCCGTTGAAGGCAGTTCCAAAACTTTAGTGAAAAAATGTACATATTTTACCGATTTCAGTGTATCTAAACCTGAAGCCTTTTATTTTAAAATATCTGCTAAGTCGGCTTCCAAAGTTAGACTTACACACCAAATTACTGTATTCAAAGTCCTTTATGGATGAATTAGATATAGGCTATGAGCTGTGGAAAGATACCATTCATGTTAAATCTGTTTGGGGTTCTAAAGCCTGGCAAGCCCAAGGCACAGAATCTTTGAATCGTGCATGCCTTATCCCGAACCATGTTATTTTTTAATTTTACTATTTTTCAAACCACCTGCTTTGGATTGGCTACTTCTAAAAAGATGAATGCCCCTACTATTCTTGACCTTGGTGCTTATCCAACCTGGGATAATCACACAGATATGTCCCTTGATGAATTGCAGTCACTAATTACTAATACATCCTTCAATATTTCCAACTTAGATCCCTACGGATGGTTATTGTGGCAAAAAAGTTCAGATTCATGTCAACATCGTTTTCTGGGTCTGATCCCCGGATACACACAAGTTAGGGTTGACCCCCGGTTTGAAACCTCCCATTCTGTTACTACTTATTCAGTGGGAAAATTATGTCAAAACTGGCTCAAACATTCCACCTTGGCGTCAGTTAAATTTCATTTGTCCAAATTGACTGACGATGTAGATTTGAATGATTTTGTTAAGGGCCCTGCGGGTGGCAGTTCCAAAAGATGGGTATATGCTATTTACAACGAAGTTTGAAAATTATCTCAAATTGAAGTTGCTTCTTGATTGAGAACTATTGATCAAGCAAATTTGGAAAAAGTGCTTGCTGTCATTGATAATAGCATTAACACTCTTTCTTCCAGAATTTATACATTAGATAATATTGTTTCATCTGTTGTGGATATTGTACAGGATGACATGTGTGTCTTATACCATGGTCAAAATCAATTGCGTTCTATAATGCAGTTTGTATCGACTTTACAAACATTGAAGGCTGGGAAAGTTCCCTGGGACTACATGAATACATCATCTTTATTCTTGCCGCGTAATCTGACTGATAAACAACAGTTCATGTCCATGAAGGATGCGACATATTCACTATTGCATATTGAAAAGTTGGAACCTTTACCATTCTCTGTGGCTGAATCAAACTCAGCTGTGTGGCTTATCCATGGGTTAATCACACTACCATTTCCATTGTTTAACCCCTTCGATGCTGCGCAGATTCCGCCGCTGTGCTGACGGAATCTTGCGCGGGCGTGGTCATGACGGAATGGTTCCGTCATGAGCACAGCTCAACCGTGGGTCATGACGGAACCATTCCGTCATGAGCACCGAAGGGGTTAAGTTCAGTTCATGTATGAAACACTATGCCTTAGGCAGATATGAACCACTAGGTACCGCTTTCCTACATGAAGTTTGGCCACTCCCATTTATATACAGATGCCTGAAAGATCGTAAAGAGGTTTATTTAAAAGGAGAGGAGTGCACTTCCACACCTAATCACTCAGTAGTTTGCAGGAACATCCAATTGCATGTAATTGTAATTGTAATTGTAAAATCACGTATATAGCACATGGCTACCCGTAGGCATCCCAGCGCTCTTGGCAAGCGGTAACCCTGGGCTGATCCGATCTGCATTACTACTACGAGCTAGTTTCTAGGGAATAAAAAGGTTTTATTGGCGCTTGCAACGTTCACGCACCGAATTTAGCTTGCATTTTGAAGGGAAATCCTGTGCCAGCAATTACACCGACTTTCACCTTATTAGCTAATGGTAGCTATTTGCTTTTAAATATTGAGCCATTGCGGGATGCTAGCAGGGATTCCGTACATTGTAACTGTCTCCCAACGAGTAGTCTGTTGTAAGAATGTGCTTCTGCCACCCCCGCATGGGAGACTCGATGTATCCATCTGGCCTTCCATACCAACTTTGTAAACAGAGTTCAACAAGGTGAGCAGAATAAGGGCTCTATTGTCTCAAAAAGAAGTTGCCCTAACCTCCTCTCGTGAAACATTTGTCCTTCACGTAGCTAACACTCGCACCGAGGTGCATGTGCTTTTAAATACTGATCTCCCACTTCAATTTGGTGCTCTGATTCACACTATATTCAAAGTCTCTTCAACAACTGGCTTAGTGCATTTCTTTAAGTTGTTGGCTCTGGCCTTGTGACCTCGTTCCAAACAATATTTGGTGTGATACCAGCATTTTTTCATTCTATTTTTTTCAGCGTCTTCGGCAGGCTTCCGTTAATCCTCGCCTTGACTGCTGGTGTGCTGCTGTTGATTTGTTTGGTCCGCAATGGCTGCACGATCTGTGTCACACGACAGCCTGCCCTGGCTGCTCCAACTTCGCAACTGGATGATTGAATATTATGGAACACTATCTCTGGCAACATTGAGTGTGGCCTATGGATTGTCCGTCCGGTTCTCATACTTTACTTGCTTGCAACCTGTTTTCCATTGACTAGATTGATCATTTGAATGGGCTCTGGATTTGTGCCTCTCAAATACGGCGTCTCCTGCCCTGGATTATGATCGACTGATGGGTCCCTTAGTGGCTCATGAGTTGGACTGTTCTGGTATCGGGATTATGGTCTGTGCAGCTGCGCACGGAATCCTAGGAAATTGCAATAGATATGCGGCAGCCCATGACTTCCTTGCGCGAAGTTATCTCGAAGAACACGCAAGTTGTCCTTTGATGGTGCTAGAGGCTACTGTCATCAAAGAACATGTATGTTCGTTTACTTTATTATATTGGATGGCTGAATCATTTACTGAAGATTACAATGACTTCCTCTTGGAGGCTGTTGCGACATACTGTGCCTATACGTTGAAGGATTAAATTGGCAGTCGTCCATCTTCCGCACGTACAAACTTACATTTTTTCACTTTTTATCTTTTTGCTCCACAATGATCTTTTTGTTTTTTTAACATTTGCCCAACATACAATTTTCGGACTTTTCACTACCAATTATACGGATTGGCAAAATATGAACTTGGTTCTAGCTCATTCGAGCTTGAACTCTGCGTTCCTACATAGCTTCACTATTTTGTTTGTGGTCCGATCAAGGGAGGGTGTAATGAAGACAGGGTTTTGCCTGCACACATTGCTATGTTAGCATACGCGTTTTAGATGTTAACGCTATCTTGCCACTTTGCTGCTTTTGCACACGACACTACAGGTAGCTGTTATTATAAGTAAAACTGCTTGCTTGCTTTTTCTTCACATGAGAACGGTCTGTTTTTCAGATTCCTAGACTTACACCGCAACCTTGGGCTGAACACTGTGTGCAGAAACCGTCAATGTATGCTTTTGAATTCCGGTTGATCGGCCCACGCTCTAGACACAACAAGCACCCAGCTGCAAATATCTGAAACTCGGGTGCCTTTAATATTGCATTGCATGCATGATGCTGGCACTCTTGGAGAAAACCTTTCCAGACACAGAGAGAAGTGCTGATCCTGCGATGTGATTCACCTAAGCAGACCTTGGAGGTATGGGGTTCCCCATTCAAACCTAGAGACCTTCTATTATTATTATAAAATTAGCTTATAGCAGGGGAGGGTGGTACAACTATCATTATGATATGATTTCTTCCTTTGTGTTTGATGGAATTGTGACAATGCTGATGGTTTTATTTCTAATCATTTGTTTGCTTATGTTAGCCAAAATACTTCTTAGAGCACGTAGTTGAAAATAAAAATATTAAACTTTTCCATGTCTCTGATTACCCACGTTGTGGACTGATATGCGAATAACAACGAAAAGGTGTTCTTGATTCCCACCATTCCTGAGAGTAACCTAAGTCGCTTGTTCTGGGTTGTTTAATCATTGGTAGCTTAGCTGTAGTATGGAGAATAAATGAGACACTGATGCTAGTCGGATAGGAGTTCAGGGTACTAAGGTGAGTTTTTGGTACACCACAATTCACTGAGGTCCTGGTTTCCTGTGCATAGTTCTGTGCAGGAGCAGAATCCCCGCAACAGTACCCACTTAGAAAAAAAAAAATCATCCACCAAAAACAGGAAAGATATTTTCCAAAAAGCTACCTGCATGCCCTATCCTATCACCATTACTGCTGCCTTCTGTTCATCATCCTCATCAACAGGACAACAGGAGCCCTACAGCAGTATCTTCACAGCCCATCGGAGACCGTTTGTTAATTTAGTGCGAAGGTTTGTTGTACCCCGTCCTTAGACTCAAACCAGAAGAATAGCAGTTTAACCTTAGTGGTAGTGTACTGATTGGGAATGTACACCACATCCACAGGCTGCAAGTGATGTCCCTTATTTCCCAAAAATCTAGCAAAGTCATAACAAGTGAATGGAAACATTTTGCAGTAAAAGGAAAAGAAAAAAATGACCAAAAATAAACAACCAAAGAAAAAAAGTCAGTCAAAACATGGAAAAATAAACAAAGACGCGCATTAAGATGTGACAACATAAAATCCTAAATCACCCATTAAAATTTGAAAATAAAACAGAATACTTCATAAATGTCAATAAATAAAACCCTCAGGAGAGACGCATAACTACTTACATACAACTAAGGGTCTTTCTTATGATTTCCATTGAAGCACTAGTGGGACCACTCGACAAGTAGTTGGAGGTCCTCCCCACCAGATTAGAAGGTGACTGCCGTGTAGGTAGTCGGAAACATCCCTTTTTCTATTGCCGCAGCACAAGCCGCAATAGAAAAAGGGATGTTTTTAAACATCCATGCACCGTGTGCCAGGCACCATGTGGTGCCTCACACACGGTACATGGTTGTTTGGGGGGCACCGCATGTGCCCCAGGCCACATGACAGAGGTCCACGGGGGTGAGAGCCCTGCTAGGGGCCCCCAAAATACCTTTCCGACAGCCTTTCCATGGAAAGGCTGTCGGAAAGGTATTTTGACATCGTATCCCTACGGCTGTGCCTGAGCAGACACCGCCTTCATTGTAGGGATTACGATCCAACCAATGCTGTGATGGGCTCCTTTAGCCTGTGGGAGGCTTCGGTCTGTCCATTTGACTGCTTCGGTCCCACGAACCGCATCATAATGCAGCAGTCGGACCGCTATCCTGGATGCTGGTGGGACCGCTATTGACGGCCTGTCAGTGGTGGTCCCACCAACATCATAATAAAGACCTTAGTAAACGTAATCAAAATAAATAGAAAAAGGATCACCGAACAGAAAAAAATAAGCTATGCGAAAATTCCCTAAAGAAAACATAACATATTGTAGCCTATTGCAATGTTGTGAGTTCGCCCGACATCGTCGCGGGAACGGGACCGACCGACCTCCGGTTGGCAGTCCCGCCTACCTAATTATAATTAGTAGTAGTACATGCTGCCATAAGAAAATAGGAGGTTGCGTTAATCCCTGCACCCTGTGGCAGGCACCTCAAGGTGCAGGGATTAACGGGGGGCACCATAGGTGGCCCCTCGGCCCACAACCTGAGGCTGCAAGAGAAAGGGGGCTCTGCTATGGGTCACCAAACACGCTTTCCAACAGGGTTTCCATTTTGGAAAGGCCAGCATGTAAACCCTGCCGGAAACCGTGCATCGTAATCCGGATGACGTAAACTGCCGTCCATTTGGATAATGGGCCGGTTCTGACTGGCTGGCGGTCTCCTTGAGCCTGTCGAAAGCCAGTCAGAATGACCCGCGGGTTTCAATTCCAACTGGCTGCATCATTATCAGCCAGTCGGAATTGAAACCGACGATGAGTGTAGGAAAGCCTTCGACCTGAGGTCAGAGCCTTCCCCACACAATCGGCCGCTAATTGTTTACGTTGCAAAAACTACAAACTGTCTTGACTTTCGGTCTAAGCATACCTTCCCGTACAAGAATCAAAAACAAGTTTGTTCAATGCAGCATTTTGAGAAAGAAATGGTATTAAGCATTTAGATTGATAATAATAAGCGTAGGATTTTTTTAAAAACACGCCTAGGATAGGTGCAACAAAAGTCTTCTACTGCAAATGGGGACTCTCTGGGGCTTATTTATGAGAGCCCTGCATCACTTTTGCACCACATAAAGTAGTACAAGTGTGACGCTGGGCTCCCAATTTGATTTATGAAGCCGACAAAGACACCCTCCTTGACCTTGAGTGGCCTCATAAAACTTGAGTAAGGCTTACTCTGCACCCGGGAGGCATTCCATGGGCATTGAGGTGGGTTTTCCCATGTAACACCCATGGATTTTGACACTACCCCAGATTTACAAAATCATATAAACCTGGGGAAGCACCAAATCCAACGAGGAGAAATATATTTATTTCTCCTCAAAACACCTCTTAGAATTGTTTTTGCGAAAGAAGGTGTCCCTTCCTGCACAAAAACAATCCTGAATACAACGGAGGCACCCTTGCACCATGGTGCAAGGGTGGCTACATTGGTGCTAGGCTGCCAAAACAGTACCAGTGCAAGACTAAGGGACAGTAATCCACCGTATTGATTACATAAAGCCCTCATTGCTGCAAGGCACCTCTTGCTTTGTAAAAGGTAAGCCTGGTGTTTAGTCTTGTAAAGACATTTCTGCCTCATTTGGCTTGGTGGACCACAGTCTTGATGAACTTTTATCTGTTATGGCTCTGGGAAATCTTTCTTAACTGGTTCATATCTATTGTGAGTTACAAGAGTCCACAGGGTTAGTCAAAGCCCTGTTTGGCTCGTACCACAAATTTCCCTTGCGGTGTCTTTCAGGACACCCCTGTATTATCTAGAATTTTTAGAATACGCTTGCAGCCCTCTTGACTTCTACTATGTCTGCAACATCACTATGATGTTGACAGCATCACTTTCATTATCTTTGTTGAGTGCTGCACACTGAATTTTGATAATCCAATTGGTTTTCTTAGGGAAATCAAGTCATGGTTGACTATTTGCTGGCTAGAAACGGATGGGGAGAAGACTGAAATCATTCTTTTTATACTAACAAGCACAAAATTAACATCTGCAAGCATCAATCCCCAAGCCGTTCATGGGCACTATCCATTTGCAAATGCCAAGGTCAAAAATATGAGTCTTACTAAACAATGTTTTTACTGTGAACATCTAAGTCAGTAATGTTGTGCATAGCATTATGTTTCAACTTTCATACACCTGGAAGGTCACAGAAAACATCCTAACACCTTAGCAAGCAACTCTGACTTTGGCCCTTGTCTACTCTTGCCTGAGGTATTGTTATGGGTCCTCTGAGAAATTGGGTTGTTTGTAGAGGGGGTGTGATCTCTTCTCATGCAAGAGCTGCAATCCTTGCCAGGGTAATCCACAAAAGTCATAAAATTAACCTGTGCTTAACGATCTGGAGGCTTCGCACAAAAGCAGAGAGGCTTAACTGAGAGGAAATGTGTAAAGTATTTAAGGAGCACAAAACAGTAATTAAGTGAGGACACATCAGAATAAAATCTCACACCAATTTAGAAAAATAGAGTAAAATTTAAGAAATAAAATGAGACCAAAAAGACAAAGATCCAATCAGTAGAACCCATGGACGTCAATTCACCAAAATGCCAGGAGTAGCGGAAGTGACTTCACATGCTCCTTGACCTTTACTTTCACTCACACATACATATGCTTTTACAATCACACACATTCACACATACATGCACACACATTCATGCATACACACACTCTTTCTTACATAACTACAAACACACACACAACATACATACATTTAAAAGCATTGATTTTTTACTTACCTCAGCTGCCTGGTAAAGTCATATTCCAGCTATTTGAACTCCATTTTTTATTAAATTAATAGCAAATAATGAAATATTACCTGTTATTAGTATAATAAATAATTGGCAAAAAACAAGATGGGTGAAGCCCCCACCGATGTCCATAAAGACAAACTGCTTCTGTTCCTACAACTGATTATGCTACTGCTGATGCTAGGGGTCACAAAGACAGTGCCAGGGGTCACAGGAGGCATGCCACGGGTTGCAGCAGCAACCCCTGGTGACCCCTAAATGATGACCTTGGTAGAACCAGTGATAGGCAGTTTTAAAGATTTAAGTAAATATAGCGCCAAGAAGCAGAAAATGCAAACTGTGAGTCTCAGGTTGCACTAGACCAGTACAAAGTTACAAGTTCAGGCCAACCACGATTGAGGGCAGGCCAGATACATGGACCAAGTTAATCCTGCTGAAAAAGTTACCTTCTCAAAGAACAGTGAACAGAGTTCACAACTTCAGGATTTCACAGAAAGAGCTCAACTGATGCCAGTCAAATATCCACAACCTGGGGAGGCACCTCTTGGGGATCAGGAACTCACTTCAGTAGAGGCCAAAACAGCTTTGGCAGGCCCACTTGTAGTTCCAGGCAGGTATAGCTGCAGGTCCAGACAGGGCCAGTTATAGCAGGTCAGGTGGGCAGTTGCAGGGACACCTCTACAGCTTGTTGTGTTCCTGTAGCTCAGAACAAGTCAGATAGACCTTGAAGTCACTATGGTAGTTCGGGGTTCAAGAAGAAGGTCTTCCTTTCTCAGGCAGCAGGGCAGCAGGTCAGTCCTTATTCTGAGTCTTTCACAGATCCAGGAGTGTATCGAAGAGTGGGTCTGAGGGTCCCCTTTTTATACCTCGTGCCCATTTTGAAGTGGAAAAAACTTCTAGAGACTTGCCCCTAGAAACGTGTCTGGAATTTCCTGCCTCCCTGCCCTGGTCCCAGCATGTCTGGGGATACAATAGGCTAGAATGGAATCTTGTCTTGTACCAAACAGTGAAATGCATTAGCAGGAACTACTGTGATGGCCGTTCCTGACAAATCAATATAAAAGACCGTCTGCTTGGTTGTCATTTATCAATTAGGCGGACCATCCCTCTGCCATGGGGATGGAGTAATTTATGCTGCAACCGGGTGGAACATTGGTTCTTCTGCCAAATTATAAATCAGGCCCTAAGTGAGTACACTGGCCTTCATGAATCATACTGAATCTGTTCCCCACCTCTAGTGTTAGAAAGGAGTGCCTCCTTACCGGGGGCATGTACTTCCACAGGCTTGTTCCCTAATCCATCTCTAGGACCCTGTGCATTCTGAGAGCTATCTCATATGCAGAAAAGCATTTATCTATGTCATCTCCCACCACATAAGTGGGCACCAGGTCTTGAGGTATGCAGATTTTCACCTCCCCAGTGGACACTGAGGGTAGGGTGCCACCATTACTACTGGGCTGTGAGGCTGGTTTTGCTCCCAGCTCCTTCAGACTCACTTCATTAGTCAGCAAAAGCTTCCTTTCATCCAGGTTTCTCTCAGCCTAAACTTTCTCCTTTGCCAAGGCTCTTTCTACATCAGTTTTCTCTTTTGCCAAGGCTCTTTCTGCCTCAGCCCTCTTCTTTTCCAGGGACAGCTTTTTTTTCCAAGGCCCTCTTTGCAGCATCCATGACCTTAGCTGCATCCAGTTTTAACTAGGCCTGCCTGCTCATCTTTTTTTGTCTGCAGCTCCTCTAGGGACAGACCATTGGAAGACACCATGCTCCCTGCCCTGGCAGGGACTTCTCATTTCCAGGGTGCTGCAGCTCAGTACCTGTCATTTTCCTGTTCCTCCATGGCCTGCTCCTGCTCCTCCTCCTGAACCTCTGCTGTGGTTTGTGACTGGTGCCCACCTTCTCCCCCCAGTCTCTAAGGGTCTTCTGGAGCACCTCCTTCTTGAAGCTTCTTTGGGCTGGAAGTCCCCTCTCCTTGCAGAATCCTTTGAGCCCAGCTGCAGTGTAGGTATCCGGGTTGCTGAGCTCAAACTGCATACTTTAAAATAGGGTCACAGACACATAAAGTCAGATAGAATTTGGATACACTAAAACTGGCCAATTAACCCCTTCCCCGCTCATGACGGAACCGTTCCGTCATGAGCCACGGTTGCCGTGTGCTCATGACGGAACGGTTCCGTCATGACACGCCCGTTGGCGGCCGCTCCGCCTACGCGGCGCTGTTTCCCCGCCTGTGCGGGGGGACAACGCAAATGGGCGGAGTCATGACGGAACCGTTCCGTCATGAGCACAGCTCAACTGTGGCTCATGACGGAGCGGCTCCGTCATGAGCACAGGCCCACCGCGCTGCCCCCCTGCCCCCCCCCAGCGCTGCAGCGGAATGTCCGCAGCAGCGAAGGGGTTAAGGAGAATTTTAAAAAATCAAAATGGTACCAAATTATTTATATGGGATTTTAGTGTTACACAAATCACGGTATGGCACTGCACAAACACAAGTAATGGATCCCACCACTGAGCACCAATGTGATAAATTGGGTTGTTGGTTGAGGGGGTGTGAGCCCTTCTCCAGCAACAGACACAATCCTTGCCAGGATGAACCACAAAAGTCACTAATTTAAACTGTGCTAAACTTTTTGGCAGCTTGGCACAAAACCATTTAGGCTCACCTTAGAAAACATGTGCAAAGCATTTATGTAGTAACACACAAACATTAATGAAGATAAAACACAACACAATATAAAATCCAAACCGATTTAGAAAGAAAGTGTAAGATGTAATAAATAAAATGAGGCCAAATGACAAACCTCCAATCAGTAGAACTGGAGATACACAATTTTAAAGGTTTTAGTAAAAAAAATAGCGCCAAGAAGCAGAAAACGCTAACTGTTGGGATCTGGTTGTACTAGACCAGGGCAAAGTCACAAGTTCAGGCTGACTGCGATGGTGTGTGGACGATACATAAACAGGGTTAGTCACGCTGAAAAAGTTACCTCCTCAAAGTCCGGTGTGCAGAGTTCACAACTTCAGGATTTCACAGGAGGAGCTTAACTGATGCCAGTCATGAGTCTGTTACCTGGGGAGGCACCTCTTGAGGATCAGGAATGCACTTCAGCACAAACCAGCAAAGCTCAGACAGATCTAGTTGTAATTCCAGGCAGATTTAGTTGCAGTTCCAGGCAGGTCCAGTTTCATGCCCAGGCATGGCCATTTGCTGCAGGTCAACTGGGCACTTTCAGGGAGGCCTCTGGAGCTTATTGTGTCCCTGGAGCTCAGACCAGGAGGCCAGTCATAGGCCTTGTAAACAGTCTGTTGGTTCTGGGTCAAGGAGCAGGCTCAGTCTTCCTTACTCAGGCAGCAGGATGGCCCTTCTGAGGTTTCAACAGGTCCGGGAGTGTGCTGAAGAGTGGGTTTGAGGGTCCATTTTTTATACCTGGTGCCCACTTCTTGTGGTACAATAGGCTAGTGCAAAGTCCTTTATGTGTAAGTTAAGCCAGTGCCTTTGAAGTTAAAGTGTGGTAGGTGACAGCTCCGCTGCCTAATCTAGCCAGGATGGCCCATCCTGCCAACACCCAGACCATCTATTGTGATACTGTCTGGGAGCAATACACAAAGGCAAACTACTAACTACACCTAGTCATGTGACCCAGAATACAGGCTGCAAACACCAAATGGTTATGACAAGAAAATGCCAACTTTCGAAAGGTGTTCGAATTGTGACTTAAAACTCGATCTTACCATCAAAGAGGGTTTTAAATTACAATTCATCAGACATCAAATATGACATTCTTACCTGCTCCCAAAAAAAAAATATGTCTTATTAAATGTAATAAGGTAGCCCAATGTTATCCTGTGGGAGAGGTAGGGCTTGCAATAGTGAAAATACAAATTTGACAGTTTTTATGACCAGGACATGTAAACTTAAAAGTACATGTTCAACTTTATAAATAGGGGTGACATATAATAAAAATGAAGGTTTAGGCCTGGCAAAAGGTCAAAGGCAGTTTAAAACTGCATATAGGCTGCAATGGCAGATCTGGAACATGTTTAGAAATACTGCTTAACTGGAAGCACAATACATTCTGCAGACCCGCTAGAAGCATTTATTTTACAGGCCCTGGGTACATTCAGTTGCACTTTACAATGCTAGGGATTTATAAGTAAATTAAATGTGTCAACTTGGTGTAAGCCAATTGTATCATGTTTAAAGGAGACGGCATAAGCACTTTAGCACTGGTTAATAGTGGTAAAGTGAACAGAGTACTACAGGCCAACAAAAACAGGAGAGGTGAAGGCAAAACATTTGGGGGTGACCCTGTAGAGAGGGCAAGGTCCAACAGGTCCTAGTTGAAGATATATAAAGTCAGCCTCTCCAGGCCTCAGAGACCCAACATCTCTGGCTAAAAAATGGACCATGCTACAGCTGCTGGAAGGTCTTTTAACTGTATTCCGGTGGAGTCTTCAATTCAAATGTCTGTGTTTCTTATGCAATCATTTTCATGGCTCTGTTCCTAGCTATTCAACAGACATGAGTCAGTATTACATTCCCCAAAGCATTTACCATCTGCAGGTCAAAATCTCCTCTCAATGCTTACCTTCAATCACTTCACCACAGACAGTCATTGTTGGGGTGTTTAAGGCTCTCACATCTGGAACGCCCTTACAAGCCCTTCCATAACATAATGGTAAGACAAATGTAATTAAGACTAGAGTTGGAATACACTTTCTTGTACAGTATTGTTAGTACCAAATCTCGTTTAACATGTCTTCATACATTAAGTATTATAACTTAATTAAAATCATCTCAGAAAATCAGCAAAATATTATTTGTACTGCCTTGTTCCACAGGCACCCCAACATCCAACAGAACATATTTAATTTTTTTTGTAAATTTCTGTATTGTGATTTTCCAAATTGCTACAGCGGTGGAAAAAACAGTACATCAATGACACAAGAGAGCCAAAGGCACAGTACACCAACAGAACATATGAAACTGAATATGCCATATCCTTTCACCACAGATAACCCTGCAGTATCCATCTGTAGGCCCTAACAGCGCTAACCACCAATAAACAAGACACAAAATCCTACAAAAGAACTTAAGACATTTTTCATACACCCAACACAGCCCAAATCCGGTATACAGCCCACTATCACTGGGCTCTTAACAAAACGAATCACTAACAAGAAACATACAGAATGTTTCAACAAAATACATTAGTTAGAACACCTCACATACAGTTGCGGCCGGCATGACTCGTGAGTGGGGGTCGTGTGCAGAGGGGCTCGCACGGGGGGTGGTTAATTAAAAAATAAAATTAAAACTTACCTTCACCTGCTCGGTCCAGTCCAGCGTCTCGTCCCTCCGAGACCCAGGAAGTAGGCAGCCTCTCTCTGCTCATCCAATCACAACGCTGCATGGCAGCATTGTGATTGGCTGGGATGCCAACCACATAGGCGTCTATGGGGAGGCCGTTTTCGCCATGTAGGCTGCATGCAGCCTACATGGAGAAAGAGAGAGCGTGTATGACTGGTTTGGTTGGCCCCAGTCAGTGCCCTCAGTTGTGGTCAAGCCACTCCTCCCTTCTGCCCTGGAGTAGGACCGCCCACCCGCCTCCCCCAACCAAACTCTTCTGCTTTCTCACACTGCGAGAAGCAGAAACATAAAATGGTATTTATAATACCATGTAATGTTTCTGCTTCTCGCACTGCAATAAAGCAGTGGGGGGGACGCTCCTCCACCCACATGGAGGAGCCGCCCCTGCTCACATATATCAAACACGGCACAGATATGCAGTATTGCTGGGTATCACTGTTGTAAACCCATGCTGGCAGTGGTAAACCACACTCCAAAATACAGCAAAACATGTTTCACAGAACTCCTAGCAAACATTTAACGCAGCATATGGTATACCACCTAGATGGTTACCATTGTATCTAACATTTATAGCCAGCAAGAAATGCCACACACTTATTTTCAAAGGGCAAATGAGATGTCTAACACACAAGACTATGTATAAGCAATTGACAAAGCCATCGAGAACAACTGCTTAAAAGATAAAACCACACAACCACAGTTAAATGGATATGACATGGTCTACTTATCCTAAACGCGAACAAACAGAACACTAGACCGGCAATAAGCTTAATCAGACTCTAATCTTGAATGGTAGGCGCGACTTCCATGTGAAAATAACTGGAATACCAAAAGACGCGGGAGGCCCTGGCTACCATTGGCCGCATGTACGCTATGCAAATGCCCATGAACTAACACAACCTCAGTCACAAGTTCGAATCCCAGCACAGATGATAAATTCCTTCGGCGGTCGACAAATGTAATATCGTTACACTGAGTAATATTAACACACCCCTTACACTTCAGGCACTACCGTAGTAGCAAACACAGCATAAACAAATTATTCATAGATAAGAGCACATTTTCCTTTTGTGGGAAATTGTAATTACAGTCAAAGTACGCTTCATATGGGCTGTACTGCAGCTCCGTTTAATATTTGTTGAAGGCCTTTCTAATTATTTTTGGGAATTATTCGATTTCAAAACAACGAGTACATGATAAAATTCTTTCTGGCCCAGCAAAAAAACACGTTAACAATTTTTCGAACTTTCAATGGTAAGTTGGGAGTTTTAAAATATTAGATTGTAATTTTCTGCAAAGACACACTGCACACTATTACTACACCAGCAATATAACCATTAAGACTTTCTTTTAAACCCTTTTGTATGCAGCGAACAAAACCAATCTCTGCAAGAATTAATTAATATCAGGGATAATAATGGAGCCAAAATTAATCATTATAGGGAGGACTCAGTGCACATAGTGATGGATGGATGCAATTTCTAAGCTACTACCTCAGGGGGATCTGTGTTGGCAGGTAAGGCCAGAGGTTTCCTACGAGACTGTATCGTGGGAGATAAAGAAGCGAGGGGACCACAGATGAGCATTAGCAATGACTTCCATGCCTGGAAAGCAATCTATAATGTGGGCAGAAGAAGTGACTAAAGCAATGTCTATTTCCCGCATTTTGAAGAAGGTCGATTAAGTGGAGCAAATGTAAAAACATCCAAAACCGCTGAAAAAGTTACCATTCTTTTCCTGCTGTAGAGGAAAATATGCTAAACGTTAAATTGTTCTGCATAAAACTGCGAGTTAAAATGCTCGAAATGTCTATATAAACTTAAATCACAGATAATTACTTTGAGAGCAGTCCATTTAATTGTTACTTAGTTCGACCATGCCATTGCAGATGGGAACCGCCCATAAGCAAATCAGCGGTGGCCCCACTGCAAATGGGCAGTCAGGCATAGACTGTAGGTTACTTCTACTCTTAGCAGAATTACAAGGATCCCCAGGGCAAGAAATGTTGCCTTCACCCTCCTGTTTTCCGAACTCGTTTTTGTTGGCTTTTGAGGACACTGCACATTTTTCTACTACTGATCAGTGCTAAAGTGCTTGTGCATTTGAACATGGCAACATTGGCTTACACCCAAGTGGCTTATTTAATTTACTTGTACGTCCCTAGTAGAGTGGTATTGAATGTACGCAGGGCCTATAAATAAATGCTACTAGTGTGCCTGCAGCACTTATTGTGCCACCCACTTAAGTAGCCCTTTAAACTTGTCTCAGGCCTGCCATTGAAATTGAGTGTTCAGTTTAGACTGTCATTTCGACCTGGCAAAGTTTACTTTTTTGCCAGGCCCAAACCTTCCTTTTTAATACTTTTAAATTGCCCCTAGGGTGGGCACTGAACAGCCCGGAGAGCAGAGTGCAGTGTAGCAAAAAAGCTGGCCATATACTATTAAGTTTTACATGTCCTGGTAATGATAAACTCTTTTTGTTTTTTACTAATGCAAGGCCAACCTCTCCCATAGGATGCCATTGGTGATGCCTTCAATAAGCTGCAACTTCCAACTTGGAGCAGGTAGAATGCTCGAGCTTGGTGTCTAAAGAATTGTCATTAAAAACCCTTTTCAATGATAAAAGTCTGCTTTTTAGTCAAAATTCTGAAAATGGCACTTCTAGAAAGTTTTGATAATGCAAGGGGTGGGCCCTATGACACATAGCTAGATAGGGCCAGTAAATACAAAATAATCAAAACATCTAGCTGACCAATTGATAGGCTGCCAACTTTTTACGCAGACTCAGACCAAATTCTCAAATAAGTTGGTCTATTTAGTTTAATTAATCATTTTCATAAATTTAATTTTTTTGAATTTACAAAGGCAGATATCAGATACACATACCAGTTCAAAAGACATCACAAAGCAATTCACATACCATCAAGAGAAATAAAGATTGAAATATTTTTATGTTGAAAAACATCCCCTGATGGTAAAAATATGTCAACGCGCTTCGAATCCCACTCAGTCTATGAGGACTCTCTTCAGGGCTGTGACTGGATTCTGTAAAACCAATAAAAAACATATATATTGTTTTGGCAAAATCTCCTCTTTCTCATTCACCTGTATTTACTAAAAGAAATTCAAAACTGTATCTACCTTGTGTCGATCCTGGAACTCCCTTCAGAGTTGTGGGGATTATTGTGGATGTGTTTTCCTGAAAAGGACATGGATACTGAATAACTACCGGCTACTATTGATTGATATATTGATTAAATGTTAAATAGCATGATGGCAGGTTCCACTTACTTATGGGAAAGCTCCTTTAATTCTGACACAGTCACTACTCTGTCAATATATGTGTGTTAAGCGGTACTGCAGTACTCATTTTTCTCCTACCTACCGACACACAGGTATTTTCTGTTATAGACCGGAAGATTTAAGCTTTCGGACATTTCATTCAGGCCCGATACAGCACTGTTAAACTTGAGGATGAGATACGCTTCTTTTTTAAACAACATCCTTTCGGTATCTCCGCCTCTTGGCATTTGTTTAACTACCCAGAGTACTGTCCATTTAATATCTCTTTCACTATGGTTAGCTTGGATGAAGTGGCTCTCCATAGGAGCATTTGTCACACTTATGCAAATTCTAGATCAATGTTGGACTATTCGTATTTTGATCTCTTGATTTGTCTTGCCGATATAAAATTTGCCGCACGGGCATGTGATCCCATAAATGACATTTTTCGTTTTGCAATTTGAAAAGGACTTGTGAATCAATTTGATGCTATTGCGTTCAAATGTGGAGCCTTCACACGTTATTTCACATGAGACACAGTTGCCACATTTGTGGTGGCCTTCAATGGGTTTGAGATTCCAATGAAAACGTAAATCCTGTCATTTAGTTATTGAGATGCAATCAGCCCTCACCAATTGTTGGCCAATGCTCATTTCTCTCTTCATGGCAAACAGTGGTCTTTCAAATGGGCATTCCAAATTTGGAGCAAGTGCCAGTTTTTTAAAATGTTTTGGCGGAATTGGTTCGTATGTGGGCCAAAGGTCGAAAACGCACACCATTTTAGTCATTGGCTTCTTGACTTTTTTCGATAGAAGGCATTCACTTGGTGTATATTGAGCCCTTCGCTTAGCATTTTTTAGCAATTTTTTAGGGTAACCCCTTTCCTTTAATTGATTGCATAAAGATGTTGCATGAGCTTCAAAGTCTTCCAACCTTGAACAGTTCCATTTGATCCTTAACAGTTGGCCATATGGCAAGTTGGCTCGCAGGGACGAGGGTGTAGGCTTTTATAATGTAGAATCGTGTTCCTGTCAGTTGATTTTCGATGGAGCGTTGTCCTTAGTTCATTATTTATCAGTTTTACTTCCACGTCCAGGAACGTTAGAGCAGTCTTACTCTTTGTCACTGTGAATGTAATGTCTGGATGTCTTGTATTGAGCCAATCATATAATTGCATTAACGTTGGGCCAGGGCCATTCCAAAGACACCAATTGTCTTCAATGTAACGATACCATTTCAAAAGATGTTATTTGAAGGGATTATTTTCATGAATGAACTTTTCCTCAAACCTGGCCATGTAAAGGACTGCCATCTCCGGGGCAAAGGGACAATCCATGGCAGTCCCTTGGGTTTGGATGTAAAAATTTTCATTAAACTTGAAATAGTTCTTCTTTAATGCCACTGTCGCAAGCTGAAGGATGAACTCAGTGGGTACCTGCTGGGGTTGTTCACGAGTGTCAAGATATGTTTCTAGTGCTTCAAGTGCTTCTTCCTGAGGGATGTGTGTGTTCAATGACACCGCGTCGAATGAGACAAGCAGTTAAGAGTTGGAATCAAAATGGAGGCCCTCTATTTTGTTGATAAAGTCCATCGTATCTCTCAGATATGATAGAACTTGCTGGAGAAAAGGTTTTCGGAAGATGTCCACATGTTTGGAGATGGGCTCCAATAGGGAGTCACACCCTGAGACTATTGGTCTACCATGTGGATCCATTAGTTGTTTGTGAATCTTTGGTAAGAAATACATCACCGGTGTTCTGGGATGCTTTTTGTTTAGAAAATCGTATTCCTTAGGGCCAAGTATTCCAGTATCTAAGCCCCGGATGATGATAGGTTTTATAGCTTCCTGTATTACTCGAGTAGTATCATCCTTGAAATTCCGATACCAGACATTATTCTGGACCTGTTTGAGTCCTTCTTTGAGGTACATGTCCTTTGGCCAAAGGACTAATGCACCCCCCTTGTCGGCAGGCTTTATCACATTTGAGGTGTTCTTCTAGAGATCCTTCACGGCCTTACATTGTTGTGCTGTTAAATTATTCGGTTGAAAAGACTGTTTGTTGTCAGATTGCTGAATTGCAGAGAGCACGACTTTTTCAAATGCCAGGATTTGTTTTGGCAATGTGTGGGGATTGCATTCTAAAATGGCTGTCATGGACACACTTATATCCATAGTGGCCATCTTTGAGTGCATTTGTAGTGTGTTTAACAAACCCCATTCAAAGATGGCCACTGCAGATTATTATATATCGATGGCAGCTAACAAAAAAAACATTATCAATGCCAATAGGTTTCACTGCAGAGGCCAATTAGCTTGGCTAATGCTTGTTTGTAAATTTCTGCATGTGCAATATTACTTTTGGAAGAAGAGAGTAGAACAAGAGATGCATTGCCACATTAAATTAACCTGCCGTCAAATGGATTTCAAATTGAAAAATGTAGTTTGCTTTTTAATGGTTGCATTACATTCCTGTGAGCTGGCTTTTTAATGGTTGCATTACATTCCTGTGAGCTGGCTTTTTAATGGTTGCAATAGATTCCAGTGAGTCAATATGGTTACTACATAAATTCAATGCCAGTATTTTATAGCAACCATCTCAAAAAGAGATCTTTGAGGATAGTGGTATAACAAAGTAAAGTTAGAGCAGACTTGACTTTAAGGGCCCTATTCACAAAGGTTTATTTGATTGTGAAGGAATACAACTTACAACCAAATTTACCTTTTTTATGTCTGCCAGGAATTAACAAAGGGATTCCTGGCAAGTGTAAGCCCATTTACATGTGCAAAGTTCTCCATACCCAAAATGCAGCTCAAGGAGGGGGGAATGTGAGAGGTTAGGCTTGGTAATATCTGAATGCCCGCAAATATACACTTGGCATTCACAAATACCTCTTGTTCGCCTTTCCGCCCTGCAAACAGAAGGATTTTTATAGCAGTCAAGAGCTGGCATAATCCAAGGGTGGGAATGAGAATGGATCATTCCCCAATTTGCTTGGAGTGTTTGAGGCGGGATCTCTAGAGGGAAAAAAAATAGCTTTTGCACAGGGGGTCTTAGTCCCCTTGTCTGGAGTTCTCTTCTACAGAGAACTTAGACCAGGGAGAATCTTCTGCATAAAAAAGTCACATGATCTTTCCAAGAGTAAGCCTGGAAAGCTGCACCTGATGCAGGTTTCCAGGAGTACTCCTAGGAATGTTTGTTAATACCATAATGTCACAAAAATAAAGCGAAGGCAGATCTCTCCACCTGTACTTTTCCGACTTTATTTGTGAATAGGCCCATGAAGCGCAAAACTCTGAAAACAAGTGACACAGTGGAGGCACCAGGTGGTTCAAGGCAGAGACACACTCAAGTTACAAATGTTAGGCATCAGCAGTCCTCCCACCTGGCTTGCATGTGCATTCATTATGCGGGGTCACAGGCAGAGTCACCGCTGACCCGATGGGGCTCCTGGGTCATGAGCTGGTTGCCGGTGGGTCTGCTTCCTTTCTCCGGCATGACGGGGGAGTGTCGGGATTCACTGTGTCAGTATTCCAGCATGGGTACCGGTGATATCTGGGATTGGGCTGCAGATTTAGACCCCGCGCATTCACAGAGCCAGAGCAGGCGGAAGATCCTTCTCTCACATTGCAGACAAGACCTGGAACGAGCTACCGGCAGACATCAGAAGCGCCCCCTCCCTGAACACCTTCAGGAAGACCCTTAAGACCTGGCTCTTTGGCTAAACAGATCTGTGGACCCCCATCCCCCCCCCAGCGCCTTGAGACCCTCACGGGTGAGTAGTGCTTACAATTCCCTGATTAAGATGTTGTCCCTCATTCTGGGGTAGGTTTCGGCCCAATCCAGTATGGAGGGTTTAGTTCATGCTAGGGTTTCTTCACTTCCAGGGCAGGTAGCACTATTTAAGTGGAGCCCGGGGGTTGGTTTGTGCATCACAATGGTACTGCTGTGTTTATAGTGGTGTTTTTTGATGCTCACGTCCTTATTTTTCCCTGGTTCAGAGTCCTTTTGTGTTGCTCTGGAGATTGGTTCCCTGCTGTCGAATTGGAGGGTTTTTGCTTCTGCTTTTTTCCCTCCTCAGCAGTGGTTTCTTTCCTTGGATACTTTTTATCTGATATTTATTCTGCCACCAGTCTGTACAGTGGCTACAGAAAGGAATCTGCCATTCCTCGAGGTAAAATGCTCAAAACTCCAAAGACTTCCACTACACTCAGCCATTAACAACAAATGAGTTTCGCTTGAAGACTTTTGGCATCAAGATGTGTGCCACTGCTGTGATGAATTCAATTCTGTTCATCAATGTCTGAACATTTAATCTCTTCAATTCGCACACTGCCAGAGCGGTCCTCCGCAGTAAGCCTTCCGGCAGTGCTCTGGGTCTGCCAGGCGTGTAGCACAATCAATGTGACATTGATTTCTGAAGTGGGTGGGATGAGAGGAGGTTCATCCTATGTGTTCTTGATTGTGCTTGATGTGCCTGATTGGTATCTACTTTGTTTGTGTAGCAGTACAAATGCTGTCTGTTTTAGTGCGCGTGTGCTTCGTTTACTATGTGAAAGATTTGAAAGGCCTTGTCCTTATCTGTTGATTGTGCTACTGAAATCCAGCCTACAGCTACTCATGCTACACCTGTGTCATATATTATTGAATCACTGTGAACTTTCATGGTTCAAAAGATAAAAGCATTGGCAAAATCAAAGTGGTCCTCAGTGTAATAGGGTGGGGAAGTGTAGAATTGAGATGGGGCGGGAGGCAAAGAATGTAAGGGAATAGGGGGCGGAGTGAAAAGATTAGCACTGAGTGAAAGTGGGGGTAACGGGGTGAGTGGATGCCTCGCCATAGTATCTGACGCCTGTGAAGACATGGGAGCTGCCTTTTCACCTGCTCCTGAACTCTTCAGTGCCTGCCTGCAGTAGAGACCGTGTGGCATGGCCAGCATCCCTGGCACCCTGCGCTGGGCTTCCCTGCAGTCCCGTGTGGTGCTCTGTATGTGCCAGCACTTGGGCCACCTAAACTGTGCGGCCATACCACTAAACTCTAGCCAGAGCCCAGAGAGCTGCAGGCCTGTCTCCTGCTTGGGACTCCATCTGTTCCCGAGGAGCAGCCTGCTGTGAGGAGTCCCGAAGTGCACACCTCCCCTGGCGAGTTCTGGGTGTATTTGCTGATCTGCCCTGCGTTTGCCCTTTGCGGAAGTCATTGTGCTTGTGCTGGGGGTAAGCTCGGTGAGAGCTCTCACCCCTTTTCCATATGTGCCTTCATCTATTGTAACTGTTGTCTGTTTCTGTATTCCCAGATTTTGGGAGAGGGGCTCAGCGCTTGTCTCATCATTATCTGGCTCTGTTGGGTAAATTGAACTCTCCCTCCCTTCTGGCTTCCTTAGTGGCCCACAAGACTTCCTGGTCCTCCTGTAGCTGCACCACATCCTCAATCGATCTTCGAACCGTATGCAGGATGGTGTCAGCTACATATGGGATTAGGGAGAACGGGATATTCACTTCTGGAGCCACTGCTCTGATTTGTGACACCCTCAGAGGCCTCTGTTGAGGCAATCGGTGTTCCCTGGCAACATGAGCTCGGATAATTTGGTGCCCCTTACATACACTGGGGCAGATTTACAAGCCACTTGCGCCACTTTTGCGTCACTTTTAACAAGGGAAAAGTGACGCAAAAGTGGCGCACGGGGCTTGTAAATATGCCCCACTGTGCAGAGCTCTTGTCTTCCCCCATCTGCTGTTATGCTCTGCTTGGGGGCAAAGACGGACACTACCTAAAGAATGTGTTTGCGATCTTCTTTAACCCTGTACCTTCCAGCTACCCTCCTGTAAAGCAGTATAATAAACATGGGGAGAAGCTGCCCCCCTAAAAAGCTGTCCACCACCAGGCAGAGTGATGGGACCGACCTGTCTGGTCCATCAGCTATGCCCCTGACTGCAGTAACAGGGGACACACCTGCTGCTTTTCTTTCCTCCAAAACACTTGGCATGCTTCTGTAAGCCATCACAGACACTAGACACGCCCTGTAGGCTAAAGTGGACTCAGTTGTCACGGACTTCTGGTTTGTTCCGTGGCGACCAATGCAAACTCTCCATAAGAATCACGTGTCCTCCAGGACCTCCAACCGTGCACATCAGCTTCCAGCACGAACAGAATCACCCCCTGGTAAGAACCATGTGACAACCTCTCGGAATTCTTAAGCAACAAATTCAAAGCCATCTACAACAATTTTTACCCTCAACTTAACCCCTGCACCTTTCCCTCCAGCCTACCCACTAATAACCACTGAAACTCCCTGGCTACCTGAGAAATATTCACCATGAAGAAACAGCCAGCATCATGAGGATCATCTACTCGGGGGCACCGGCGGACCCCTACCTTCACCGCATCTTCAACATGGGTATTTTCTCCATCAGCAAAGTCCTGACCAGAATCCTGGACAGCTCCATCACCACTGTAATGTTTCTGGATGCAAGGAAATGCGCAATGGTCAAGGCACTGCTAAAGAAACCTTCGGCAGACCCGACCCAGCTAGCAAACTACAGCCCAATCTACCTTCTACCCTACACAGCCAAGATCATGGAGAAAGCTATCAACAAGAAACTTGCTTACTATCTCAACACATTCCAACTCCTAGACATCAGGCAATCAGTTTTCCAGGCCAACCACAGCAAGGAGACAGCCCTCCTTGCAGCAAAATACGACATCAGGTTGATCCTAGATCGTGGAGAAACAGTGGCCCTCATACTGCTTGCTCTGTCAGTAGTCTCCCATCCTACCCCAATCAGAAGACTACATGAAACAGGCATCCAATGACCTGCCCTCAACTGCATCTGCTCCTTCCTTACAGGTAGAACACAAAATGTCAGCCTGCTACCTTACACGTCAGATCCCGGAAGGATCTCCCCTCAGTCTGACCTTATTCAACATCTACATAACTCCACTGGCTAACCTCATCAGATCAAATAACATCAACATACTTTCCCACGCAGAAGACACAAATCTGATACTTTCCATGCCAGACAAGACCTGACAACAAAAAAAAGACTTGGCCACCTGCATACGCTCATTAGCCACCTGGGTGAGATCCAACTGCCTCAAACTCAACACAGGCAAAAAGCAAGTGGTGCTCTTCAAAGGGAAAATCTCTGCTTGGGACTCTACCCAGTGGCCATCAGAACTGAGCTCCAAATCTACACCCACCACATATGCCAGACATGTAGGAATCATCCTGGACCGTAAGCTCAACATGGCAGTCCAGGTACACATAGTTACCTCCATCTGCTCCTGCATCCTGAAGATGCTGTGAATGATCTTGACTACCATAGAACACTAAGAAAAGGTTTACACAAGCTGTGATTACCAGGAAACATGACTAGGGCAACACACTCTACACATGAATCACCAAGAAGCTCCTGAACAGATTCCAATCCATCCACAGCACAGTAGCAAGATTCATCAGAAACCTACCTCGTGGCACACACATCACCCCACACCTCAGAGCCCGTTACTGGCTTCCCATATACAAATATGCTGAGTTCAAATTTCTCACACACACGTACAATGCACCACCATTGGTCCAGCCTACCTCAACAGTTCCGTGCACTTCAACTTACCACCCAGCAGTGTATAATTTGTAAAAAATAAGTGCCAGGCCTCTCATCAGGAGGCCACTGCAGCTTGCACCACACATTGCCCCTGCCATGCTGCCAATTAGAAAAACAACGCAACTACTAACCCTCACACTCCTGCAAGGGTGACAATTTGGACTATTCTAGACCCACAAATCTATAAGAATAGCTTGGGCAGCAGGCATTAGTCATTTTTAATGTATACTGAATTAATAATTAACTGTTGTTGTGGTCATCTCTAAATTAGCCAAACAGCTCCATTTTGTGGTAGAATGTCGCAAGCGCCAGTGTCGACAATTAAGGGCCGGTGCCGAGCTCTGGAAAACACCGGCTCAAATTAGGAACTGCCTTTCAAGCACCTCGATCTGCTGGACCCTCACTTATTATTACATCTCCCCAAAGAGTAGAATGACCTATCTCATCACATCAGAGCCTCCTCATTGATTCTCAGCTTCTGCAAGGAGCTCAAGGCCTGGCTCTTCAAAAAAACTTACCAGGAAGAGAGCCACGTATCCACTTCAAAGAACCCGGATAGCCTCACTGGTGATTAGTGCACTATACAAATAAACTGTGCATAACAAAACACTGCATGGTGGGGAATTCAGAGGCCTATAGCTAGGCAATTGGATGATATTACCCTAGAGCATAAATACAAAATAGGTGAGTACTCTAAGCCCCCCTGAATCAATGGCATACTCTTTTTCTCAAAATATATACTATGCATTCACTTTAGGATTTCTCTTACACATGTACACCGCTACTGACCTGTTATGTATAGTCCTATGAGTGACAACACCCAGTGCTCCTGTGAACATGCTTCATTATTGTACCTGCTTGCCCTTCTAAATCTGTTTCTTGTAACTTTTTGTGGTTCAATTGCATTTGTTATACTTTACTTTATTTCTGTTATTATAAGATATGTTATAATGTCCACCGACTGGCGTGATCAGTGTATTTTTTACTGTTCATTGTCAGGCAACTGTTTTGGCTATATGAATAGGTGAATATTACACTATACCATAATATTAATAAATGTACCCGCTTATTGCATGCACTACTATGGATACTCACATTGTAACCTACCTTGCTTTCTTTTGTTCTACTATAATTGTATATAAACAGCTAATAAAGATGATTTTTTTAAAAAGGCAGAGCAGATGAGTGCACACAGTACATGCTGCGAGAACACTAGCGATGGACCTACCTTTAGTATTACATTCAGCTATTCATTAATATTTATTTCGTTGTAAGCATTGGAAATACAAGATGGATGACGGATGCTACCCATACAAGGCAACAAGGACATCCACATTTCCTATTTTTTTCTTGACTGTTTCTTTGTTTTCAAGATTATTCAGAGGAAAACCTCAGGCTTTCCCACCGCAGCAGGTCCCTGGAAACTGTTCCTGACCAACCACACAAAAGCAGTGGCCATTGCATGCCTTCTGGATTCAATCTTAGCCCAATTTGCTGGGCCTTTAAACTCTGGCTGGAAGTATGCAATGGCCAAACTGCCTCAACGTTAAAATATAAGCTGAAGCTCTCTCCAGCTTGTAGAACACCTCTTGGACATAGACCTGCATGGTCCCTTCTGCTTTTGGTACTATTACAACATGGACTTGTGTGCTGCCTGTTCCCTCTTGGCTAGGTATAAGCTGATGACCGCTGCTGAAGCTCCACTGGTGTGCTATGTTGGTGCTGCGGACATTGCCTGTGTCGAAGACCCCAGGCAGCCCAGGAGGTCCAGTGTCATGAAGCTCATTCTATCCCTTAACAGTGACCAGAGAGTACTGACCTATGAAAAAAGTCAGCCTGCTACCTTAGATGTCAGATCCTGGAGCAATAGTCCCTTAGTCCGACCTTATTCAACATCTACATGAGCCCACTGGCCGACCTCATCAGATCAAACAGCATCAACATACTTTCCTATGCAGAAGACATTCATCTGATACTCCCCCTGCTGGAAAAGACCCCCACAACAAAAAAACAACTTTGCCACCTGCATGACCCTGTTAGTCACCTGCTACACATAATAGCAGCCAGTGCGCTGTATTGGCCATTGTCATTGTGTTTTTTTTTGTTTCTGCTTGATTTTGGGTTTCCGCAACTGCTACTGTTATGGACAGCAGATGTTTATAGCTTTGTATCAAAATATCTTAATTTTGGTGGGAGTACACGTTTCTAAACGTTCTCATAACTGCATTGTTGGGGCATTGAATTTTTGCTTTGTGCTGTAGTTCCAGATCATTTAGTGATGTTTGTAATGTATGTACATTCAGTGATTTAATCACTCCATTCTGCTGCATTATTGTTTTTAGTGTGTATTGTGTTTTGTGTATTTTCTATTATTTGATCTACAATCTATGCTGTAAATTTAATAATATATGTTTTGATAGAATGCTAAAGTGACAGACACTCACAACTAATAGATGAATATTCACATCTTCGTTACAACTGGAGAAACTGTTTTGTACTAGACCTAGACTTTTTAGTTGTATGTCCACATTTTGTGGGGTTTTATGTCAGACTATTCTTAACAAAAATATTGACTGAAAAGTATTGTGTCCTGAAAATCATTTACAAACAATATTGTCTAATTGGGTGTAAAATATCTATTATTAACTCCAATCGGGCGATATTTTAATAGACAATATTTAGTAACAGAATTCCTGTCAGACCATCTTTCTGTTACAGTTTTCTGGCACTCTATCCTACCTGGAGAGTCAAAAAGCTTACAAAGCCAATTTTCTGTCAAGTTTCTAGAGTCATATTTAGTGGGGAGATGCCACAACTGTCATAACACAACATAGTTTTGTTTTAACACTGGCAGTGCCAAAGTGGCTGACATCCCCTTCCCCAAAGTCCTGCATATGGTGTTGGACAACAGTGTTTGAGAACCAAAGGCAGGCGCTACGTAGAAACATCCCAATACCAGCACCACAAGTTTTCCTTGGGCAGAATTAAAGCCATTGAACACGTACATCTTGTAGAAGGACGAACAGGAAACCATATAGCTCAATTGGAAAAGGAGTAGGTGGTTTTAAGAACACCTCCTCGGAGACAGCTGCTGACTTGAAGGTGACCAAATCTTGAAGGATGTGAGATTTGGCTTATTCCAGTGTTGAGGGTTGTTCAGGCAATTATGCTGGACAGGCCTACATGGTTGATCCTGGCAGAGCTGTACATTTGTGCAAGGAAGCTTGGATGGAGGATAATCAACAGTGCAAAACTAAGCTCTAAAGAATTGCTTCTATTCTGGTTCTGAATAGAAGTGTGCAAAGCTTTTATCACACAAATGTAGTCCTGCAGTCTTTCGTATTATTGACCAACTAGTTCTTTGTGGATTTTTAAGCTCTTTACACACTTGAGTAGTTACTCTACCAAGTGGTATGTGGAACCGGTAACTCATGAGTTTTTTGTATGCAAGTGTGTGCTTTGGTTAGATATATCTCACAAGCATTCTGAAACATCATTACACTATTAAGACATGAGTATTTTGTATGCATTTTCACACCTTGCTTATTTTCTTCTAGTGAGTACTATAAAACCATATTGCACTCATGCATGAGTGTACACCACCCACAGCTTTACTTCTGGAGTGACTCAGTATAAATTGCTTTCCGAGCGGAAGCTCAACTGCTGGAACTTCACAACCTTGGAGTATTTTTCACAGTTTTGAAGGAAATACCCAAAGTTTGTCGAAATTGTTTTTGCACACCTCTAGTGTTGAGCCTCATGAGGCCTTAACTCTTAACCTAATTTGCCTGCTCAACTCAGCCACAGAAAAGATAATTAACAGGGGAGTTGATGAACCTTTGCAAACACCTGAGCACTTCTACCCTCCAAAGGAGGCAGCCATGTAAGACTACCTTGCAGCGTTATCTTTTGATCTCAAGGCAGTGGAGGAGGTGGAGCATCTGGGAAAGGTAATGCGGTTACCATGACCAATGATGTGTTCCAGCTTCTGAGTGTTGACTTGGAGTTTTCTACTTCAGCTAGGCTTCTTCAACCACTATTCAGCTGCAGAAGTAAACGTGTTACCTGTGCACTGAGTAACACATAATGTCGATATAAACAATTGGACAGACACTGAGTGGTGATTGCTCCTTATGTACGATTGAAGCATGACCAACAAGAGGACTTTGAGATTGAGCTACCAGCTATCATAAAAGTAGATCCATTGCTGGCTAGTAGTTCATTTCAGTTGTGGCTGTCTTAGGAAGATGCTTCTCTTGCCTTCGAGCAAACCAAGTCAGATAACTTTCCCAAGTAATTAAAACCCACCTGTTCATATAATTTGCTGCTCTTGTGCATTTCACAAAACCTATAGCAAATGTATGCCTCATTCAAGATGCACTGTCTAAAGGTGAACCATAAATACAACTGTAATTAATAGACAACGCTCTACATTAACATTTAAGCTGTGCATTTATTTCTTACCGTGCCAGAACTGCCAAAACTCTTGGCACAATTATGTCATAACTCTGTGTTTTCCTATTAGCATAGCAGCTTAGTAGGGCCATGTTCTGTGTGACACAATTTGGGACCAAAGTTTGTGACTAGTTTCTTTGGAGATCTGCCTCAAGGTGTCCTACTGTAGTAAATCTGATTTTTCTGCGTGGTCACCCGTATGTTTGCTTCTTGCTGGACCCTATACGTTTGCTGGCATTGGAACTTTGTGCACTTTAACCCTGCTAACCAGTAGTAAAGTGCCTGTGCTCCCCCTTCAAACATGGTCGAAGTGGCATATTTCTAATTGGTTTATTTAACTTACCTATAAGTCCCTAGTGCAAAATGTACCCAGGGCCTGTTGTTTAAATGTGACTTGTAGACTACAGCAGATATTGTGTCATCTACTACAGTGACAGTGTAATACAGGGTTTCAGGTATAACACGGTAGCCTGACTGTGGCTGTTTAAACACTGCAAATTTTCCTGTCAAAATAAGTCCTTATGACAGGTCAAAACCTCCCTTTTAAATATTACTAGGTCACCCCACTGTAGGTCTTGCAGTACACAAGGCAGGGTGCACAGTATTTAAAAGTAGGACCTGTTGAAATTTTATTTTAACATGTCCTCACAGTGACTATTCTCCTAAAGCTATTTTCACTGCTGAAGGGCTAGCTTTCCCACGTAGAAAACCAGAGTGCAGATTAAAATCAAATACTGAATCTCAGGTATGGGACTAACAATAAAAAAATTAAGCAACTATTTTTAATAGTTATTAAAATCCAATTCAAAGGTGAAGTTGGATTTTTCATAAATATTAATGAAAAGTAACTTTTAGAAAGTTACCTTTTCCCTGCCTGAACCTGCTGAATGCTAAATTGCATTTGATCTCATAAATTTAGGAATTAGCACTTGAATAGGTGTGAAAATTGTGTAAAGTCCCTTTCAGGAGCAAGCAATCGGCTGACCTGAATGGGCAGAGATTACTTCTCTTAACCTCTGCTGTGAGCATCCTTTTTGACATTACTGTATCAAATCCTGCGTGAGTATTAAATTCTGTTTGACAGATCTGCTGGATTTACATATAACACTTTGAGAAACACTTCAAAGGCAGAGAAGAAGATGCCAAGACAATTCTTGTATATGCACTGTCTGGTTGCTGAAGGACCTCTGCTTTTTCCTACGAGATGTCTGTCTCTGGGTTTTACATATAACACTGGGGGTGCACTTGAAAGAATGTGGACAGGATGGCAAGACAGTTCTTGAGTATCAACTGTCTGGTTGCTGATGAACCCTGTTTCGCACTACCAGGTAACTGGGTGTATGGGGGTAATTGCTGCATCAAACTGGATTTTTCTTTTTGTTGTTGTCCTCATTAGCCTCAGATTGCTCATCCACAACACCTCAATCCGAAATCGCCCTTTCCTCTGTGCCGAGACAGAAGCTTCTGATCCTATCTTGCTTATTCGAGACCTGCCAATTGCACTTCAAAAACCATTTTTCCCTCACATTCGACTCTCCCAACTGTAAGCGACCACTTAAACAATACCAACAAGGAGAGATACGAAATTATTAGGAATGGCAAGTGCTTTTTACTGAAGTCTGGTTAAGCATAATCATTGGACAGTCGCTTCCTGTCCTTATCCCTTTCCTATTTATCCAACCATTCCATAACCGGACGCCAAAAGGCAAACCTCCTTTTTTCCAAGGAGACTGCATCCAAGCTAAAAGTATATTCCAAGGATGATCTCCACTCTATATACATAGGAGGATTTGGGCTAATCCAATTCTTGCACACTTCTCTTTGTGCCAGCAACATTGCATAGAAAATTAGTTTTTGCTTATCTTTATCATGCTCATTGACTCCATTATCCACACCAAAGAAAACAAAGGGAGGGCTTACCTGCATCTGCATTTTCAGAGATATCTGCCAAAGTCTTGCTTACATCTCCCCAAAATACCTGAATACTTGGACACCTCAAGAACATATGCAGGTCATCTGCCATCTTAAGACCACATTTGGGACATGCCACCTCTCCTCCATTCCGGACTTTTGAAGCTTATGTGGAGTCCAATACACTCTGTAGATGGAGAAAAGGTGGTTTCTCCTTAAATAGGCGGGCTTGATCACTTTATAAAGAATAGAAAAGGATACTTGCCATAGTTTTTTCTAGCATGTCAGTCCCCCACAACTCTTGTGGCAGCGTGAAATCCCCCTCCACTTCTTCCATCATCCGCCAGTACCAATGCGGTGTTCCTTTTCTTCTTAGGACCGTCAAAGATTAAAGCTTCTTCTAACTCTAAAACTCTGACTTTGTAGGTATTTAAAGCTTGTAACTTGATTGTTTGTTTTAATTTGAAGTCCTTCCCATGGAATCAGTAGTTTTCCCTCTAATAAGTCCTCCCATCTTTCAATTCCAGCCTTCCTTAGTGGCCATTCTAATTTGTCCTTCGTCCAGTTAGGTGATCCAGGTGAGTCCCAAATCAGGGCCATATTGCTATAGTATGACAACTTCAGTCTCCTTCTAATCTTGTACCAGGTTTCTGCCACACCTCTAAGGATTTTCAGCCTAAGCTTTTTAAAAAATCTTGGATCTGCATATTTCATCATGAAACCTGAGGCCCCTCCTTCGACTCCTTCTAGAAATCCGGTAAATAGCTTCCTAATCTCCGAATCTAAGGTTCTATCCAGAAGCATTCTGTTTTCTTTAAGCTGGAAGGCCCTTGCGTATAATTGCAAATCCGGAAGAGCCAAGCCCTCTTTTTCTCTTCTCCTCCGCAGTTTTTTCCACGAGACCCGGGGTCCTTTGCTGCCCAAATAAATGAGCCAATCTTGCCCTGCAACTTCATGAGCCCTACTTCTTTAAACGGCAGGGGTATGGCATTAAAAAGAAAAGTAAGCTTCGGAAGCAAAATAATTTTTACTAGATTTACTCTGCTGAAAATTGTCAAGGGTAGGTGCATCAAACTTGCCATTAGATCACATACTTTTTTTTCACCCTATTAAAGTTTGTTTCCGCAAGCCTGTTTATGTCTTGAGTCACTCTAACTCCCAGATATCTCATTTCAGTTGTGATTTTTTTCTGCCCCTCCATCCAAATTCCACACCATAATCTCTGTTTTCCCCCTATTTATCTCGGACCCTAAAACTCTTCCAAAATCTTCCACAATTTTTACTACGTGAATCATTGTATTTTCCAGGTCTGCCGTTTATATATCAGCAAGTCGTAGGCGTATAATGCCAGTTTCTTGACCCAAGCAAACTGGATTTTGATGTTAAATTTGGGAAAGCCATCAGAATTCAAGATGAGTGTGGCTGAAGGCTTTCACCATCTTGAAAATGCCCACAGTGGGTAGGACTGGCCCCAGGAACGTTTATTTAATTGGTTTGGGAATTCCCAGGAGTCATTTACACCCACTAGCTTGTGCCAGGCATAAATGTGGCATCTCCAGGCACCCCCTTCAGAACACTCTTGGACCTGAAGAAGAACAGAAGAGGACTGGACCTGCTGTCTGTGACCTAAGAGGAGCCTTGTAGGACTGGACAACAAAGTTGACTCCAAGGGTCAGAAAGGCAGGCCTCCTGATTAAACTACAGCGATACAACAAGCTACAAGAGGCCTTTTCTGCAACTGTCCAACTGACTAGTGGTAACTGGACCTGGATAGGACACTGACATCGGCCTCTGCCTGACAGTCTGTTACTCTCTAAGTGCCTCACCTGAAGTCTTGGTGGGGTTTTAGAAGAGTACTCCTGAGGTGGATTGGAACTCAAAGGACTAAGTCAGAAGGTAAAATCTTTGAGCAGGATGAACCTGGTCAGTGTATCTGACCCGCGCTCCATTTGGGTCAGCATCAAATTGGGTCCAGGTCCTGGTCTACAACAACCAGTGACTATCATTGTTGCTTTGTTCTTTTTGGTGCTGTTTCCTACTTAAACGTTTAAAAATTCATATCTCCAGTTCCCCTTATTAGATTTTTGTCATTTAGTGTATTACATTTTACTCTTTTTTCTACTTTGGTTTGGGATTTTTATTGTTTTTAATTTTTACTTTATGACTGTTTTGGTAATGCATAACTACTTTACACATTGCCCCACGTTAGGCCTATCTGCTGTGTGCCAAAGCTACCAGGTGCTTGAGTTCAGGTTAGTTTAGTGACTTTAAGATTTCACTGACAGGGTTGTGGTTGTTATTTTACTACCCCAATTAATAACCTGCTTTGTTACACCTAGTGACATGGAGTCAAGTGGTATCCCTACATATAGGTCATAAGTAAAGGCAGTGCAATTTGTCTGAATTTGTGGCCATTTGTTATCACCAAAAAGCACCGTTAGGAACAGAAATAAACAACCGATCAGTCGAGAAGAGTGTGACAGGTAGGATCTAGTCAGGAGAATTTATATTATTAATTACATAGAAATAAGGGTGGTAGACTTTTAAACGAGAATACATTTTGGGTGAGGATAGTTTGTGCCAATTATGCAGGTATCATTGCGGAATACAAGCACATATGTAATTACACATCAGAATCTAATGAGAAAGTAATGTTATGTGCATTTGTATAGTGCATACCCACCATCTGTAAGGCGCTGAAGTTCTATCGCAATCATTGCAGATTTTAATGGGGACTGTAAAGAGCAGGGAGTGGGCATATTAAATTCCATGTGACAGCTATTAGAATATCAAGGTTGGCAACATAGGCCCCGGGGCGTCAGATACATATCAGATCTTCAGGATAACCACCAACTGTGAAAATGAGTTGCATTTGCATTAATTGTGTGTAAATATATTTCATGTGGGTATTCTGAAAATCTGGCAAGGTTGTGGCCTCCTGGGCCTATGCTGGACCACCTTCCCCTCTTGTAGGATTCTGTGGTGGCAGCTAGTAGGTCGTGCTGGTGCCATGAAATTTACTGGTAGGAAGAGGCTTAGATATTCTTTGAATTAGCTTCACATGTTGGGAACATGTAGGTGATTTGGCTTGTGTGCTGTATGTGCTTTAAGGTCTGACTTGACTTTTCCACAGCCCAAGAACTCTGCTCATGGGTTCATTTTAAATGATGTCCTCAGTTTCGTCCAATAAACAACATTTGTGAAGACATGAGGTCACCTTGTTGGCATTCCCTTAAACATAACTTTACATAGCTTAAAATAGGAACAATGTGAAACATTTTCTATCATTGTACCACGTGCATGTAATGCTAATGTTTCCCCAAAATGTTCATTCGTGCAGGTAGCAAGTCCTTGGAAGCACACAGTGAAGAGAAGTGTATAAAGAATGTAAAGTGGCTTGATGTAGAGCGAATAAATCAAGTCATGGTCGAGGCTGATGGGAATCAGAACATGTCTCAGGATTGATACATTACTTAAGTAGATAAAGCAGGGCCCAGGCGAAAATGCTTCCAGGTGACAGACTGAGAGCAGAAATGCCACGACCGGCATTAAGCACAATGGATCACCTGAAAGGGATGAAATCGGGTTCAATGTAGATCATTCACAGGTGAACATATGTATTGAGGTACACATAGGTTGAACACTAGCAAGGCGAAATTGTATGCATTCCAGGTAAATAGTGAACATCAAATAAAATGATGTTTTCAGACAAAGCCCCAGTAGTCTGAACTATAGGGCAGTGATCCTATGAAAACATTATTTGGGCAAACTATTGTGATTACCCAGCAAACTATTTTTGTGTTTGCAATCTGCACATGCATCTCTTGTAATAAGAAACATTATCTCAACCTTGAGAATAACAGAGACTATAGGATGGCTCTGTGGGCATGTGGACCCTGGGTTTATAAATTGTCCAACTCGAGATTAAGTATATTGTGTGATTTGTTGCAAGTCCTTTAAGGGGTGATGGTTATTCACCAGGGGAGAACGAATGCAACCCAGCCTACTGTACACTGATGCATAGGATAGCCTTATCTAAACCGATTAGCGTTACCTTGCTCCTATATATTTTGTGAAAGTTCCTGCAATCATTCTACAACATTCTAAAAAAATAACATTTTGCTCATCAGATAAATGTGAAGCACATGCAGACATTGCACAGCTCTTAACAAACTTCAGCTCCCAATGCCTGAAGGAAGGCTAGGAGCACCTACTATCAATTAGATTATTTGAGGCACTAATACAAAGGATGGTTAGTCACAAACAAATCCACCAAAATCCACCAAAATTCAATTTCTGGAAGAAGCACTTGGGTAAGTGCCAACGCTCAAGAACAATGCCTCAAACTAACCAAAACTAACATTGTGCATGCACCAGGCCTTCACTTATGTTTCTTCCTTAATTGCCTCATCATTACACACAACAAACTCTACACCTCGGATAGGAGATGGGGTGTTGCATCTATATCATAACAATAGAACGCAGGATTTCACGATGTTAAACATGTATACGGCACTCTGGTCAACCAATTTTTGACTCATAACTCACCATGAGCCTGTGAATTCGACAAACAAGAGATAAACAGAGTATAAAACTTGATACTGAGTTTGACAATGAATAAGAGAACAGGTATACCGAGCATTACATGACACGTCAATGGTGGAACTCTGGATGTGAAATACAATGTTTCTATGTTATTGGGTGGTAGTTTTAAACTATACAGCACATGTGTTTAGGAATGTCCGCCTCAAGTTACTGCAATTTAGCTTCCTACATCACACGTATACAGGATTTACACAGAAGTTGTCAATAACTATCCTAAGCGCGGGTTTTTAGAAGTTCTGTTTCTCCATCTGGTATTGAAGACAATCACATGCCTGGTTGTGGCTCTTACAGTGATGGGCAAAACATGTTCACATGAAACATATATACTTGATTTAATGATGTGGGAACATTTTAAGGACTCCCAGGGCTATATAGCATGCTACAATGCATGCTTTCACATCGCGTTCCATTACAACGCGGTTGTTACAACGACCGCGTTGTTAGAACGCAGTGCCTTTACAACGCAAGTCATTCGATTGACTTCCACTAGTTGGCGCTCCAACCTTAGGAATAGTATAATTTACTATTCCAACTCCACCCTGTGCAACAGTAGGGAAGGTGTTGGAATAGTAAATCATACTATTCCTTAGGTTGGAGTGCCATTTAGAGCAAGTAGATCTAATGACTTCAAGTCTGTCTTCATTTGTCAATTTTTGCTGCCACCGACTACTTTGTGATAAAAGACGGTGGAGGGCACAGTGCCCAAACCACTGTCCACACAGAAGCACAGATTTAGAGAGTGAGCCACATCACTCCAGGGCACACTGCAGAAGAACCAGGATCACAAGGCCTCACCACATGGGCTGGCAGGGCAGATCCCTTCCTGGGCAGCAAGCCAACACAAGTTCTTCCGACAAAGTTCTTCACAGGCACCCTCTTCCAGGAAGCATTTCCTTTATACTAGGGTACTGCTAGTACCTGTCCTTATAGTCACTGCGTTCTTTGTTTCAACTTAGTGTCAAATCAGCTCTTCATATCAGGATGTATAACTCCCAAGTACCTGTTCTCAAACTGGCAAAGAGAAGTTAGCAGTCAGTAGCACCAACCTGGGAGCATAGAAGTCTTTTCCGGTTTCCACTTGTATGGGACCTCAAGCACTGGTCAATGAGAAATCCTGTTAAGGATTTGTGCCTAACACTTATATCACATTTGCAGGCAGAGATTGTGTAGTCACGAGGTTAAGCAATGAGACCAGTTTCAAGCAGTTTGTGACCTTCGTGTTCTCCTTCCATTGGCGTCAAACCACAGTGTTTGCCTTAGATTGTAAGCAAGAGGTCGAGGAGGATGAGTGCTACTGTTTCTCCTTTGTCCAGTAGGGTGCGGATGTTGTCTGTTGCGGTGAGGAGGGTGGTTTCCGTACTGTGGTTTTTTCTGAAGCCGGATTGGGAGGAGTGGAGGATGTTGTGCTCTTCGATGAATGTGGCGAGTTTGCTGTTGATGGCTTTCTTGATGACTTTTGCTGGGAACGGGAGTCAGGAGATGGGTCTGTAGTTTTTGAGGTCAGTGGGGTCCGCTGAGGGTTTCTTCAGGAGGGGGTTGACATTGGCGTGTTTACAGGCGTCAGGGAACGAGGCGGTCGCCAGGGAGCGGTTGATGGTGTGGTGGAGCATGGTAGCGATGGTGTCGGCGGCTCTGTTGAAGATGTGGTAGGGGCAGGGGTCTGTGGGGGCCCCGGAGTGGATTGACTTCATTGTCTTCAGTGGTGAGGGCTGTCCAGTTGTCAATCGCTGGCTTCAGGGTGTCGGGGTGGTTGATGAGGGTTCAGTGTGTTGGTTGTCTTCGTCGAAGTTATCGTATATGCTCTTGATTTTGTGGTGGAAAAAGGTGCTGAATTTGCCGCAGAGGTCTTGTGAGGGAGGGAGGTTAGTGGACTCACTGGTGAGTTGGGCGAACTCCTGGATGATGTTGAAGAGTTCTTTGCTGTTGTGCACGTGTGCGGAGATTCTGTCTTCAATCGCTTCTTTCCTCGTTATTCGATGAGTTAGTGGTGGGCGTTGGTAGCGGCTCTGGAGTTGTTGTGGGCTTCTGTGGATTTGGTGTTCCTGCAGGCCTTTTCGAGGCGGCGGCAAGTGCTTCTGGACTCTCAAAGTTCGGTGGTAAACCATCTGGCTTTCTTGGCATGCGTGTTGTTGTTTTTCTTGAGGGGGGCTATGGTGTTGGCGCTGTCGGAGATCCATCTGTGCAGGGTTCGGGCTGCGGTGCTGGGGTCATCGTTTTTCACGATGGTTGGGGTGAAGTTGCTGAGTGAGGAGGTGAGCTGGTCATTGGTGATTCTGGTTCAGTTTCTTTGTGGGAGCAGGTGCTGGTGTCTGTGGATGGTCGGTGTTCTGAAGGTGAAGTGGACGCATCGATGGTCAGTCCATGGGAATTCGGTGGTATGGCTGAAGGTGATGGAGTTTCCTGTTGTAAAGAGGGGGTCGATGGTGTAGCCTTCTGAGTTCGTGTGTTCGATCACGATCTGTCAGAGTCCAATGTTGTGGAGGTTGTCCAAGAGGGATGTGGTGTTGGGTTCCAGTTGGTTGTCGAGGTGGAGGTTGAGGTCTCCCAGCAGGGTGTAGTTGGTGGATGCGATGGCATGCGGGGAGATGATGTCTGTGATGGAGTTGGCCTGCAGGGTCCAGGGGGTTGGTAGATGAGGGTTCCCCGGATGGTGGTGGTAGGGCTGGCTAGTATCTTGAAGTGAAAGTGTTCCATCAGGTCTGTGGGCTTATCAGGGAGTGTGCTCAGGCGGAGGGTGGATTTGTAGACAATGATGATTCCTCCTCCCGGGCAGGTGGGGCGGTCCTTCTTGGAGATCTTGTATCGTTGTGGAATGGCGATAGCGATGTCTGGTCCCGAGGTGGTGTTGGTCCAGGTTTCGGTGAAGAACGTTATGTCCGGGGTGGTGCTGTCGAGGAGGTCCCATTTTACGGTGGCATGTTTCTGGAGGGATCGGACATTGAGGAGGATGCATTGCAGGGTCTTCGGTTCGGTTGTGTTCTTGTGAGCGAGTTGTGCTGGGTCCATGTTCTTGGCGGTGCTGTAGGTGTGCCGGCAGCGGTGACAGCTGAAGGGTACGTGGGTGTCGACCAATGACGCTAGCTTGCAGTTGTTGTTGCGGCCTGGGTTGAGTTCGTGGAGTGCCACTGGATCGTAGCATTGGCGGTGCGGAGGTCCAGGGTTCCTGGTGCTGGTCGCAGTCGGGTCGCTGACGGGTGCAGATGGGCTTGCCTTTGGCGCGCCAGTGGCCCGCCCGATGCGCGGCCACGCACCGGCCACCATTAAGTAGGGGCCGGGGATTACTGGACAGCTGGGAGGCGGGAGCGGGGAGGGGAACTGGAATGGGTCGCTAATGCAAGGGGGAGGGGCCGCGGGGGCAGCAGCGGCAGGGAAAAAACAGGTGGGAAGGGCCGAAAAAAAGAGGAAAGAGTGGAATAGGGCTGAGAAAGTGCAAATAAAGTGGAGGAAAGACACAGAAGGAGACTGAGAGGGGGAGATTGAAATGATGGCAAAGCGAGTGAAAGCAGAGGAAAACACAGAAGGAGAGTGAAAGGGGGAGATTAAAATTAGAGAAAAACAAGTGAAAACGGAGAGTAAAAGCGGAGCGAGAGAAATGAGACAGAGGTCCACTGGACCACCAGGGATGAGGCGCAGGTAAAGATGGAAGAGGGCCTCGAACACCAACACTCGAGAGTGCAGGGACTCGGAGGAAGGCCTGACTTAATGGTGGAGATGCTAGGGAGGGAGAGTAATTTCACTGACAATGAGTTAGTGGTCTTTGTCTAAATGCAGTGCAGCTTCTCCACTTATCATACCCACTCCTGGAGAAGCAGCAAGGGGCAATGACAGGACCTACACTCTGTCTCCTATTCTCCACACGCTACAGTCTGATCCAGTTCAAAGGACTAAAGGAATATTTTTAGTCTATTTTTTTCGTTGATACCATTTTCACTAATATAGTTGAGTGCTTGCATTGTTTTGTGGGAAAGACAGCTTTGAATGCCAAAAGCACATTTTAAATAAATTTAATGTCAGTTAAATTCAAATTCCCTCCAAACTCCATCTTTTGGACCATTCATAGCTAGAAGATGCAAAATGGATTCCTGGACTGGGACAGTCAAGCACAGTGCACAGGATCCACGCTCATGTTACTAAACCCAGATAGGGAAAACCTACGAGCAACATTTATGTCCCACATGGATGGCACTAAAGACACAAATGCAGAGGACTGGCAGATAAATAAAGAATGCAAAATAGTGAACGAGGAACTATAACCCTTGAACAACCAAACGGAGCACAGGACAAATAAAAGATGGAGGTGGGGCATACATAATGCTGTATAAATATAAAAAAGAGGTCATGAGAAATAAATGGCTATCCCTGGAAAAAGCTGAACTTGAAAAAGATCTACCAACCTATCGCAAAAAAAAGGGTAGAGTCTTGGAATAAAAAGAAACTTGCTAGCGGCCAATCTTACATAAGACATTTGCGTACAGCATTTCTCTGCTAAATTCCAACATACTGAAGTCACTCTAGATAACTCACAGACTCTGCAACCCACTATGGAAATAAGTGAAGAAATGGACAAGACAGAAATTTGAAATTTCTTTGAAAAGGTCTTCACGCAGGAAAGTAGGTAAGCCACCAGGGCCTAACATGATTCCAGCAGAGGCCTTTAAACAAAACAAACGATTGGTGGCAGTCAGTTTTAACTGACATTTTCATTGGAATTGCTGTAACAAGTACATTTCCAGAATTTTTTAAGAACAGCATTATTGGTCCTTTTTATAAAAAAGCCACCAAATACAACCCAAAATCTTATCTCCAATTTACCTAATTGACATTGACTACAAATTCATATTCAAGGCTCTCAAAAAATTTGTTGGGAATAAAAGTATACTAACCCCAATTCAAAAGGAATTTACAGAAGTCCGGTCCACGGGGGAACACATTTTCACTTTTCTGCATATTATTCACAAATACAGCACAGCAAAGAAAATGTCAATTTATGTAGTGTATCCGAACTTCACAGCAGCCTTTACCCTAATTCCTCGACATAGGCTATGGAAAAAGCTATCGAGGTTGCGGCTAGGTCCAGCACTTCTAGCTTTGATAGAAATGCTATTTTCAAATCCAACATCACTTGTCAAGCTCAACCAAACGGGCCACCATAGTAAAAGATTTGACACCGTAAGTGGACTAAAACAAGGATGTTTACTTGCGCATTAAGGGGCATATTATCAAGCATGGCGTTAAAATTATTGCCGCTGTAGCGGCAGGAAACTACCGCTAAAGAGGCGATAATGCCAATAGAAGTCCATGTTCTGGTGTGAACATGGGCTTCTATGGGAATTCTCAAGGGCATATTATCAAGCCCATTATCACCCCTTTTAGCGGCAGTTTCTTGCCGCTAAAGTGGCGATAATTTTCCACAAACAATCTGCCCAGCAAAATCTGGAAGGCAAACATTGATGTTCTGGCAATCGAAGGCTTTCAAGTCCCTGCCCTTTTGTATGCAGGCAACTCCATTCTCAGCATATAAAGAGGTTGCTGGACATACCAGTCTGTTGTAGGATCAACTGGTAAACAACTTTCATTAGAGTACTGTGTACCCGCGGTATAACAGTAACAACAGCAGTTGCGTTTAAGTGATAACACAACTCCATTCTCATTGCCAGGACACCGATGGCTCCCCAAGGGCAGCTCTTGGCAGCAGAGAAGTACTGCCAAGAAAATAAATGAATAGTAAACACAGAAAAAAACACAAAGTAATGATATTCAGAAAAAAATGGAAATTCCTGTAATGTCTTTAAAATCAATAACTCATGACTGATGAGGAACTTTGATTTTTGATCACGATCGAATCGACACGCCATTTTGTGCTCCGCCGCCATTTTGTGTTGCCATCACTCAGGCAGCACGGCGAACAAAGTCTATTCTGCTTTTTCTGCAAACCGGTGTCGAAATACGCTTTCTGCCTCTATTTACAAAGCTGGTTTTAGAACTAGCCGAGTACACAAATTCCTGTCTGGCTTTCCTAATCCCCATCTCAACTATCTGTTGGTTCACACTATTCTTTCCTGACCTTATCTTATCGTCTGGCCTTTACTGTCTCCTGCTAGCATTCTCTCGTTTCACAACTGTCCTCCAACACACACAAACGTATCTCGCCACCTGCAAGTTAGTTACAAATCTGTTAATAAATTAGCTTGAGGGAGGGGTGACAAACATAGTTGGAGGAGAGGTTTCTTCGAGTCATCCGACACTTCTGTTTTCAAACCTTTCCTATTGGTTCTGTCTTGTTTTTGAACTTTCCTTATTGGCTCTTTTCTATGTACTCTGGGTGTGTAGTTGGCTAATGTATATTTTCCGTATGGGATATATAAGATTGTGTGCCACAGAGTGAAGTGGCAGTCTCCTGAGAACCTACTTTGTGTACTTCTAGGATAACTGTACTAGCTGCAGCTAAATAAATCTGATCTTCTAACGCCAACAAAGTGTCCCGTGTCTCTGTGTAGCTAAGCAGGTGAACTCCGGAGACTTGGGCGTACCCTGCGCCGCCAGGCCCAAAAGGTTCTGGTTCTTCAACTGGCGCCCAACGTGGGGCGGCTTCAGTGGTACCGGTTCTGCCCGAAGGTCGTGAGTAACCCCGCAAGAAAATTCCGGAGGGTTCGCGAGCCACATTAAGCGACCCCTGTATGTCGAAAGTGGTTCGAAGGTCTTTTGCAGCGCGGTTACTCCTTCCTGACGGCTACTGACGACCGCTGCCCTGACTGCCGCCCTGCCTCGGCCCTTCCTTTGATGATGTATGGTAAGGCGAGACGATAGACGGGCCTCTGTTGGTGGGAGAAGACGTCCTTAGTTAAGTATTTTCGTGGGTCGCACCCACAATTTTGTATTTCCTTGGGTTCTTAGATTTGTCTATTGCAATAAACAAAGCCTAGGATAAGTGCATTTGTGCTGCGTAAACTGAGTTTTACTCCCTTGAAGTTTGTGAACAGTCTGGTGACATCTCGAGATGCCTGGTCTGACTAAGTTTGGAAGAATTTGTTGTCTTGGTTGTAATAGGGATTCCCGACTTGAGGACTCTTGTCCGATTCCTTCGGTTGGAACTCCCACATATGAGCTCTATTCAAAACATGGTATCGGCCCCATTGCCTTTAACGAGACATGGACCCGACACACGAAGAAAGATGGTGTTCTAAAATGGCCAGAAAATGGTAGTTTTGATCCTGATGTGCTAGACAATTTGGAAGCAGTTTTATTCAAAAGAAAAGCCCGGCCGGCAATGTTTGACTCTTTCCGCCTTTGGCATAAGGAAGCCAAACAGAAAGAAATTAAGCAAGCAAAACGAGATAGGAAAGCACAGGTTATGACAATTATACAGGCTGCCCAACAGTTTAAAGACAATGAAATTGACAATGCGACTGAAATTTCAGAAAGACAGCATCGTATGGCAATAGATAAATGCTATCCGATGTTGCCTGTTTCTCCTTCTGATAATAAGAAAGATATAGAAGAAGATCCCCTAATGTCCCACTTATTAAGGTTGCCTCCGCCCTATGCACAAAGTACTAATGTACCTCAGCCGTTACAGCCTGTTCAGCCGCCAGTGGTACTTCCGCCTGTTCCGGCTCTTCCGCATTTGCCTCCTCCAGTATTGCCGCCCTTGCCGGTTTTACCGTTAACTTCGACTTCTTTGCCCTCATCTCTTGATCCTAGATCTCCTTTGCCTTCTGCTCCTCCTGCAATTATCAGTTCTTCTCCTGTCAGTTCTCCTAATACTCTGTCTCCAATTCTCATGTCTAATTCTCCGCCTGTGCGTAAGCGTCTCACAGACACTGTCACTGGTATTCTATCTCCTTTCTTTGAAGCTTTAAATGTGTCTCCGGCTTTTGCTCGAAGACAATCTCGTAGTCAGTTCCCAGATTTTGAAGAACGAGAGAGGTTGGACTCTCTTGCACGAAAATGGATCAAGAAGGGTCCACAATACAGTGTGCCTGATATTATGCCTACCTTTTCACAATGGAATGCGCCTACGCAAAGATATGTTTTTAATGTAATGTGCGACACTCTCATTAAAGAATGGGAAGATGTGAGTTCGAGTCCGATCCCACAAGATTTGTTAAATGTTCAGACTGATTTTGATAAAGGACTTATTGTGGGTTCTAAGGTTGAGGAAGCTGTAAGGACGCTTATTTCTTATAGATCCTAATTGTTTTCTCAGGCTTTCCTTGATTCTGATCCGTCGGTTAAACTGACGTTGAAAAATTATCCTATGAGAGAAGTTCCTCCAGTATGGAAGGAGGCGGTAGCGGGAGTAGGTGGTAATGCACCTATTCCTGCTCATTTCCAACGTATATGGGTACATGTCCCTTGGAAGAGATCTGAAGTTTTGGCCCTTAAGCAGACTCTACCGGATCCTCGTAAAAACCCTGCAGGTTATTATAAAGAATTATCACAGACAGTTGATGCTTGCATCATGAACTTAGCAGATATTGATATGCTAATGGGAAATGTAGTCCCACAGACAATATGGGCTAAGATTCGTAGAGAGGATCACGCGCAGGAACTAGGTGCTACTTGGGATGTTATAACTACTACAGATAGAGACCAAGTGGGTGGTGCAAAGCCTGATGCTTTGATCTCGAAACTCCCTGGTAGAATTATCACCTTAATGAAAACTATGATGCCTGCATTGAGAGTTAATTGGGATAAACTAGCAGCATGCAAACAAAAGAAAGATGAAAGTGTCTCTGATTTCTTTACTCGTTTCGAGGAGACATTTATCGATCACAGTGGTCAAGACATGGCTACAGAGGGTGGACAGCGACTGTTTGTGGACAAATTTGTATTCAATTTGCTTCCCGAGCTGTCACACAAATTAAAAGATTCTGAAAGTTCATGGGCTGTTTCTTCCTCTGCCCAGATATTGGCTACTGCACAATATTATGAGAATAGGGAAAAAGAAGAAAAAGAAAAACAAGAGAAAAAGACGAAAGAATTAAAAACAAAGGTTCTCTTGCAACAAGCCTATCCTCCACGTTATGCTCAGCCTCAATTTCAACAGCCTCTGCAGTTTCAGAGGTTGTATCAAAAACCTGAGCCATACATTCCACGACCTTTGTTAGGACCTAATCAATGTGCCTATTGTAGAGAGGAAGGTCATTTTAAGAATAGTTGTCCGGTTTTATTGCAGCGCAATGGAGTATTATCTGCTCCACGAGGTCGTGCTGGCCTCCAGTCAGCAAACAGAGGTAGAGGTCGAGGTGTGTTGACTCAAGAACAGCGTGCCCTTCCTTCTCCCAATTCCATGAACTACTTTGATCAGCAAAATGTGAGGTCTACTCAGTATTACAATGAAGACCATTATGTTGAAGGCGAGAATGAAAGTCTTCATGCTAACTAGGACAGCCATGGACAAAGTAAGGGAGTTGTGCCAATCCCAGTAGATCAAAATGGACCTTATGTTAACGTCACTACAATGGGTGTTTCAGAGCCATTTCTTTTAGATACTGGGGCAATGAGAAGTTCTATCATTCATTCTAAACCCCCTGGGGCACCTTTGTCTGGCTTAACAAATGTTTCTGTAGGATTTTCTGGCGCCCCTGTTCGCAACCCAGTTTCTTGCCCTTTGCCTATTTCAGTTGGTCCTTATGATTTGGAAGCTCCACTTCTGTTGACGAATGGTTGTGGTGAGAATCTGTTGGGTCTAGACCTATTGAAAAGAATGCATGCTACGATATATTGTTCTCCTTCTGGTGTACATCTTACTTTAGGACAGAAATTGATCTCCCCAATGTATTTGTCCAAAGATCAGTTCCCATCTGAATTACTTTCTCTTCCAGCAACGCTTTGGGCCACGGGTCCGAACGATGTTGGTTGTCTTGAGATTCCACCTTATGTTGTCACTCTCAAGCCCAATGTTTAATTACCGCGCATCCCACAGTATAGAATTTCTGCTGAAGGTGAGAAAGTGCTTTTGGGAATCATTCATGACTTGATTCAGAAGGGTGTGGTTGAAGAAACAAGAGGTAACACATGCAATAGTCCTATTCTTCCTGTTCTCAAACGCACTGATCCTTCTCAGCCTCCTGTGTACCGTTTTGTAATTGATTTGCGGGAGGTAAACAAAATTGTTGTCCCACAATTTCCTGTTGTTCCAGATATCACTGCTTTGTTGACAATGATACTTTCCACAGCGACTTGGTTCTCTGTTATCGATCTAAAGAATGCCTTTTTTAGTATCCCCATTGCAGAAGAGAGTAGGGACATTTTTGGCTTCTCTCTTGGAGGCCGAAGCTTCCGGTTTAAGCGCGCACCTCAAGGCTATGGTGAAAGTCCCTCCATTTACAGCCAAGCTTTAATATGTCATCTCGATACTTTTCATTTGCCGTCTGGTGCTGCTCTTATCCAGTATATGGATGACTTGTTAGTCGCCGCTGATTCAAAAGATATCTGCAAAGATGTCACTGTTGCATTGTTACGCCATTTGTTTAAACTGAATCACAAGGTTTCACCTTCCAAACTACAATATGTTTGTCGAGAGGTTACCTACTTGGGTCATCTCCTATCAAAGGAGGGACGATGATTGACACCAGAACGAATACAGGCGATTTCACAAATGTCTGCACCATCCACACAAAGGGAAGTACGTGCCTTTCTGGGTATCACTTCTTACTGTAGACAGTGGATCCCTAACTTCTCTCTAATAGCCAAACCTTTGTTGGCACTCACTTTAAAAGATACACCTCAGCCCCTTCCTTGGACTGATGAGTGCCAAAAGAGCTTTATGTTCATGAGAGAGAAGTTTGTGCATTATCAGTTTTAACACAGCAATTTGGAGACAAACAGCGGCCATGTGCCTATTTTTCGGCTACATTAGATCCCGTAGCTAAAGCCTTGCCCAGTTGTCTCAAGGCGACAGCAGCAGCAGCAATTTCTATTCGACAGTCTGCTGGAGTGGTGTTGGATAACACTCTCATTGTCATGGTGCCACATGCAGTGGATACTCTACTAAACAGAACGAAAACACGGCATCTTACGAGTGCTCGTCTAACTGGATACGAGCTAACGCTTTTGTCTAGTCACATACACATCAAACGATGTAATACCCTGAATCCAGCTACTCTGTTGCCCCTTCCAGATGAGGAAAGTGTTGAGGAACAGCATGATTGTTTCTTCCGTACTGAGGAAGAGACAAAAGGAAGAATTGACCTGAAAGACACACCGCTAGAGAATCCTGATGGAACTCTATGGGTAGACGGTTCTTGCTTTAAAATGCCTAATGGAGATACAGTTTCAGCCTATGCTGTAACTACTTTACATACAGTTGTAGAAACTGCACGAATTAGACATAATTCAGCGCAAGCAGTAGAATTAATAGCATTAACGAGAGCTTGTGTATTGTCAAAAGAGAAAAGAGTGAACGTATACACTGACAGCCAATACGCTTTTGGTGTAGCGTTCAACTTTGGGCGTCTCTGGAAGGAAAGGGGTTTTCTCACTTCACATGGCACCAAAATACAACATGGTCAGTTAGTGACTGACCTCCTCGAATCACTTGCCTTACCCACCCAAATAGCAATCGTGAAGTGTAGTGCACACAAAAGGATTACGGATGATGTTGGTCGAGGAAATGCATTTGCAGACGAAATAGCGAAAAAGACAGCGAGAGATGCTACAAGTCAAATGTATGTGGCAGGTCCTGCGAATTGGGTCAGAGAGAGAGGAATGTATGAGAATACAGTGGAAAGTGTAAAAGCGATTCAGAAAGAGGCTTCAGAGAGGGAAATAAGCAAGTGGGAAGAAAGTACAGGAATGTTAGATGAGATGGGTTGTTGGGTGGAATTATCTGAACATCAACGTTGGCTGCTACCAGATGCCTATGTTCTCCCAGTGGTTACTATGGCACATGGTCCAGCCCACTTAAGTGCAAAAGGTATTTGTAAACTTCTGGCTCCAGTATGGCAGAATGAAGGTATCCCAAAATGTGCAGACAATGTAGTGAAGCACTGTATTGTTTGTTTAATGTAAAACCCGGGAAAGGGAACCCCAACTCCAGCGGGTCACTTTGCTCCCCCTACATATCCTTTTGAGGTGTTGCAAATCGATTATATTCATATGGAGCGATGCAACAACCTCAAATATGTTCTGGTGGTAGTATGCGCCTTTTCAAGATGGATAGAAGCATATCCTCTAAAAGATAACACAGCCTTATCCACAGCTAAAATTCTACTAAAAGAATTTTTCCCCAGGTTTGGCTTGCCGCGCATTGTCTGGAGTGACAATGGGAGCGAATTTGTTGGCCAAGTCATGCAAAAAGTTTGTGCAGGTCTTGGTATCAAGCAAAAGTTCCATGCGGCAAATCATCCACAGTCAGCGGGTTTAGTAGAATGTTACAACGGAACCTTGAAGTTAAAACTATCAAAGGTTCAAGCGAGTACAGGACTCAATTGGCCTGATGCTTTGCCGTTAGCCTTGCTATCCACCAGAACTACAGTGCACTCTCGTTTGGGACTTAGCCCTTACGAAGTGGTTTTTGGGCGTCCGGCTAACGTATGGGGAGTCCCTCGCCCTAAGAAATACTCAGATTTGCCATATCCAATGCTGATTGACTATTTGCATGATCTTACGACTAAATTGCGTGTTCTCCATCAACAGGTTCAGAGTGCTCTGCCGGAGGCTTCCACAGACCCTGGTCACTCCATCCGACCAGGTGACTGGATTTGCACTAAAAATTTCCAGAGGACAAGGAATTTGGAACACAGATGGCGAGAGCCCCGGATGGTTCTACTCACAACGAGAACAGCAGTTAAAGTCGAAGGAAAGAAAAATTGGATTCACGGTGTGCATTGTAAGAAAGTGCCTTTGCCTTTGCCTTTGCCTTTGCCCTACGATCAATGGGTACGCAGGGGTATTGGTGACTGTGAAAGTGAAAAAGTTCCACGATTCGTGCCTTTTAGCAATGCACACCTGAATGGGACACTGTCTGAGAAAGAGGACGACGACGTTTTGCAGGAAGCAATTCCATCACATCGTCGCTTGGATACGACCAATCCACGAACATTGTTCCAAGACCAGAGTGTTCCGGGGAAGGAACGATATGATCTGAGACCTAGACCAAAGAACACTTAAAAGATTTCTCTCTTGTGTAGTATTCTGTCCCGGTTGCAGGGTCACGGTAGGAGTCTGGATCACGACCTGAGTAGTGGCAATAGGCCTGCAGGACTTGTAGTGTCATAGGACGGCAGACAATCGTGATTGAGCGATCGAGGAAGATTGCCGTGAGCATCCATTAGAAAGATGGAAACTGCACCAGGCAAAAGAGAGAGAAAAGAAGAAATAAAGAAAGCATCCTGTAAAATAATGTATAGTCGTTTCAGCATAACTTTATGTATCATTATATCATTGTGTATTGCTTTGGCGTTTGTCGGTTGTCTCCCCTTCTTCCTCTTTGTCTTCTTCTACTATCTCTCCACATCTCTTTCATCCCTCCACATGAACTCACTAGAAGAACTGAATATTATAACAATTCCTTTGTCCAGCTATTACATCAGCACCAGTTAGTGGTCAATACAACCAACTGTTGGGTGTGTGGTCTTATGCCACATACCACAGAGAAAGGAATGCCATATTTAGTTCTCCCGTTCTCCTATGAGGGTTCTGCTTGGGCTTACTTCGTCATTTTCTCCAATGCTTATCAAAGCAAATTCAGACGATCCGTTAGTTCACATGTTAGTGATCCAGATTTTAGTCATAGTTCTTTGATTAAGGGAATGGTAGCTATGGCTAAAATCATGGAAAATAGTAAAATCTCCATTGACGAAAGAAAAGCGTACACTAACTGGAATGTCACCCAATATATGTCTAGTCTTAGTGACAAAGTTAAGAAAGGAAAGTCTTCACCTATTTGGACTATACCACATCGGGGTAACTTCTGCTTACAGATAAACGATCGCTCTTCTGACACCATACAAAGAAATAACTGCTCCTACATGTACATTTATTCCTCTCAAAACTCGCCTCCTCTAGTGCCGTCTCAAGGCACCTATTTCATTTGCTATAATAGAGCTTATACTTGGTTACCAACGGGTTTCTCCGGTACTTGTTATATAGCCTTTCTTCTTCCCCCTACTTACACCGCTTCTGCAAATCATCATCGACACAGATACGGCAGAGGAATTATTGCTTCGAAGGACACAGCAGGACAAGAGGGAGGAGATTTCCTTAAAGGATTTCTTCCTTTTTGGGGTCCAATGGCTAACAGCAGAAATATAAGGCAACTGGTCCGTGTCGTAGAGACTACAATAGACATCACTGTAGGTGCCTTAAGTAACATCACGGCAGAACTACAGGCGGACCGTCTTATGACATTACAAAATCGAGTTGCCTTAGATTTTGTTCTTGCCGATCGTGGTGGAGTATGCAAATGATCGGGTCAAGTTGCTGTATTTTCATACCTAATGACGCTCCGACAGTATACCAAGCTATCTCCAAGTTGCACATAATCTCTGAGTCTATTCATCAGGACGAAGGAGATTGGTCTTCTAAGGAGTGGTTTTGGTGACTACTGTCTAAATGGGGTTGGAAAGCATTAACATTTCTTGGTATAATGCTGACCATTATTTTCTCCTGTTGCCTTTGTATGCACTGTGGTCCCGCTATCTGTGACCTTTGTGCTACTATGTGCATCCCAAAACCCAAACAGCAAGTAACAGAAAACATAAGAATGAGGTTACAGCAACAACTCGATGACCTCATGACTATCGACATTGACTCAGATTAGCATGAGTCTATCTTGCCTGAGTTCTGGCAAAAGGAGAGTCTGAGGAACTTCGATTTTTGATCACGATCAAATCGACCCGCCATTTTGTGCTCCGCCGCCATTTTGTGTTGCCATCACTCAGGCAGCACGGTGAACAAAGTCTATTCTGCTTTTTCTGCAAACCGGTGTCGAAATACGCTTTCTGCCTCTATTTACAAAGCTGGTGTTAGAACTAGCCGAGTACACAAATCCCTGTCTGGCTTTCCTAATCCCCGTCTCAACTATCTGTTGGTTCACACTATTCTTTCCTGATCTTATCTTATCGTCTGGCCTTCACTGTCTCCTGCTAGCATTCTCTCGTTTCACAACTGTCCTCCAACACACACAAACGTATCTCGCCACCTGCAAGTTAGTTACAAATCTGTTAATAAATTAGCTTGAGGGAGGGGTGACAAACATAGTTGGAGGAGAGGTTTCTTGGAGTCATCCGACGCTTCTGTTTTCAAACCTTTCCTATTGGTTCTGTCTTGTTTTCGAACTTTCCTTATTGGCTCTTTTCTATGTACTCTGGGTGTGTAGTTGGCTAATGTATATTTTTCGTATGGGATATATAAGATTGTGCGCCACAGAGTGAAGTGGCAGTCTCCTGAGAACCTACTTTGTGTACCTCTAGGATAACTGTACTAGCTGCAGCTAAATAAATCTGATCTTCTAACGCCGACAGGGTGTCCCGTGTCTCTGTGTAGCTAAGCAGGTGAACTCCGGAGACTTGGGCGTACCCTGCGCCGCCAGGCCCAAAAGGTTCTGGTTCTTCAACGGGAGAAGTAAAAATATTCACAAATCTCGGACTGGCGAATTCTAACAACGTTTAATGGAATACACACAACAAGGCAGCCATACAGTCATCCATAAAATGTCAGGCACCCATGGAAATTACTTCTCTCGAAACATTGACCGGGAAGTCCAGGTGAAGACAAGAAGCCACTTACTCTATGGTGCAACATTACAGGGACTGGAAAAATTAACAGAAAAAATAGGAACCCATGAAAGAAAGTTTTAGAAGTCTTTGCTAATGTTGCCGTAGGATTTTCCTACAGTAGATTTAGACAGTGGCAGCTCCTCCGCAATGGTGGAGGAGCGTCGTCCCACTTCCTGGTTCAACGCCAACAAATCTAAAATAAAACAACGCTCTTGCATCGTTTCTTTCACATTTGCGGCTCTGCCAGCGGTGTTGGGAGGGGTGGGGCTTAGGCATGGGAGTAGGGAGGAGGAGTGCTATGTGCACTCCACTCCCTAAGTGCACGTATGTATTTTGGCCGACCATCTCAGGCAACCAAAACACACATACACCCTTAGGGTTTCTCCCGCCCAGCTGCATTGAGCAGCCGGGATGGAGAAAGCCCACACACTCCCTGGTCTGAGCAGGGCTTTCTTTCCTGCCTGTTCAGACCAATCCACTTGCTGCTCTGCAGCATGGGGATTGGATGGAAGTCTAAGTCCCGGGGGCTGCTGGGACCCAGGAAGACAAGAGGCAGCGAATGCAGCGCTAGAGGTGAGTGGCTGCGGCAGCACAAGGTAAGTTTTATATTTTTTTAAATATTGTAATCCCCATCCCCTCCGCTTGATGCCTCCTGTGCGACACCACCTGCCCTACCACCCTTTGTTGATGGCGGCTGCTGCTGGATTTAGAAACAGATGTAAGGTTCTGTTCCATTCAGAGAAGGTACGAAACTGCACCAATAAAACATGGGATGAAAAGGCCAAGTGTGGCAGAAAATAACCTAGTGGACAAAGCTTGGAAAGAATGTTTTAAACACAGCAATACATCAAACTTTGCAATATGTTAGACTAGAGAAATCAAGAGACTAGGCTTAAATATTTCACCAGCAAATCGGCGCTGCAAATAATGTCAACAAACCAGATGAGCAAAACAAATTTCTAAAAAAATAACCACACTGGAAATGGAAAGGAAACTGGAAGCTCTCGAGTCCTTTCAGCAATTGGCACAAGTCAGCCTCTTCAACCCATCTCCGCTTGTTCAGCCTTATCTAAAACCCTTCAAATCATAGAGAAAGGAGACATTTCATTCTAGCACAAAGTGGCATTCTCTGTCTCGATAGGACTCTAAAGAAAAGGAATGAAGTAAGCCCTGGCACCTCTGTATGCAGGAAAATAGAAGACCTGAAGCACTTCCTGCTGAACTGTCCCCTTCTGCACTAGGGTCAGAGGCTACACCTTCAAAAGCTTGCTTGACAAGGAAAAACTGGAGAATGACGAGGGCTGCATCTTTTTCTCTCTGAAGAGACAACCGAGCGTATGGGAAGATTTCTTGTGAAAAGCTGGGAACTGAAGGGAAATATGCCTAAAATGAAAATACCTACCCAACATCCGAATAAATATCTATATGTAGAGAGAAGGAAGAAGAGCCCAGGAAGGGCTATTCATGCATGCAATTTTCTTATGTAAATATTTTAATCTATAATTTTCTTTTATGCAATTTTATATGACATGTTTGATATTTTGTACTGTCTGCGCAAAAGGCAGCTTTGAATGCTGAAAGAATCCAGTAAATAAATTCAATGTCAATTTAATTCATATTCCCTCCAAACTTCATCTTTTGGACCCTTCATAGCTAGAAGACCCAAAATGGATTCCTGGAATGCAACAGTCAAGCACAGTGCACATGCTCCACACTCATGTTACTACACGCAGATAGAAAAAACCTACATACACATTTACGTGCCCAGATGGATGGAGCGAAAGGCCCAGATGCAGAGGGCTGGCAGATAAAAAGGAAAGGCCATTAAGTGGTGGCTCGCCCTGTGCAGGCAACAGGTAAAAGGCCAGCAGGCAGAACAACAATCATGGTTCAGCCAAGGATACATTTCATGTTCATTCCAGATTTGCTGTGGAACACAGTACTGTTAAATCAAGCTCCAAAATCTGATGATGGACTTTGTTCCAGCAGAATTTGGGCCCCTTTTCATATATAATCAGTTTATTGTGACTCACTTGATCCTCGGATGGATCTTGTTTTGTGCCAATGAGGGTTTGGATATATCCAATATCCAGATATCCAGTGAGGATCAGGAATTAGATTTCACAGGCTAATCATTATGTTAATATATATGACTCCTCAAAACCAGAATATACAAGGAAAGGATTATTACTGCAAGTCCGAACCTTCTACAGAAGTTTTACCGGACCAAAACCATGCAAACCAATATTACTGCTAGGGCTAACCAAAACAATAACATTAGTACTTGATGCTCAGAGATTTCTCTAAGCTGGTCTCTCCTTGGCATTAATACATAAATGCAGAATGCACAGTCAAATTTAAAAAGGAAAGGTCATGATAAACCATAGACTCAGGTTTCTAGTTAAAAGTTTGTTTATCGAAGATTTCAATTAAAGGGCATGAGATTATTAATAAACATTTATTTGCCTAAAGAATAAAGAACATCATTTTTTGCTTTTCTCATTTGGTGCACGATTTCACATATGCAGATGATGGAAATTCAAAATGAAAACCCTCAATATCACACCCACAGTTACATAAATTACGTTTGATTTAATTAATTCTTCACACAATTTACTATTTCCATAAGAATGGTTAAGAATTTTATAATTATGTAAATATCACTAGGAGAGCGAGGAAATCAGTAAGGGCTAGTTTACTTCGCCAATGTAAATCATGTTTAATCAAGAAGAACTGGCTCGTAACAGAGGCTTTAGTTAGTTTGTGTTTGTTTTTTTTAAAAGAACCCTCACCCACCAACCTAGTTGGTGGCATCCTTCATCATCGGGTTCCCCCCGAAGGCGCTGAGTGCACCCTGGGTGATCTCCGATGCCTGAACTACAGCAGAGCTGTTTTTTGGTGTTTTGTGTGGTGCGGTGAATAGAGAGTTTAGAACTATCTATAGGGTCCCCCTCAGTTAAGACAGTAAATGTATTAATGGGGCCCTACGGCAGGGTTAAAATGGAGAGAGCGGATACGTCTAAGGTTTTAGTTTTCACTCATGTATCTTGTATGAAGGTCTACATGTTTCAACCAGTCATTACCATATGCTGGCTTTCGTCAGGACCAGGAATAGTGAAGCCAGACTCTTGTTATTCAATTAACTCTGACATGTTGGTTATATTGCATGTCACTGTACTTGTCCCTTTGTATTTTGTAGTAACGAATTTTGGGTCTGATGTTCTTCATGATGATTCACCTTTGACAATGTGTATATATATGTGTTTTATGTTTCTTCTCGCCTTTTTAAGTCGTGTTTATGTGGAGATTCTGATATATACAAATATGAATATGCTCATTTTGTCCATTGTATTTATGTATATTTATGTAGGTATTGTATGCAATGTAGTTATTATTTCATAAGTGTTGTTTTTGATTTATGTTTTTCGAGCTGGTTGTGAGTTCTCTTTTTCTTTAGTTATATAACATGTCATAAACATCTGGTGTTTTATTCTGTTCTGTAGACCTTTATGTATTGTTTTGTATTTTTATTATGTTCTTCTTTTCATTATGTATTTTTTTTATATATATGTCTGTATCTATGTTTCTTACAGCCCTGACGAAGTTCGTAGAGAACGAAACGCGTTGGCTGTGTCTGAATTTTAAGATATACAAAAAGGAATAAAGAATATATTTTGGATATTTTGGAAGCAGTTTGACTTAACTCTTTGGTGCACCATCCATTTCTTCAAAAACTCACGGATCTGTTCTACAGTAGAGCATAAGTGCGGCTTGCTCTGGACGTTGTTTGCACAAAACTGAATTCTTGTATTTACTTTGAAATAGAGGTGCAGAACACTGGTCAGCCGTATTGTTCTTTTCTCACATGTTAGACAAGCCATTGGCAATGTTGAAGTGGCACACAGGGCATGTGGCACAGTAAACTGTATACACATGGGAAAAACGTTATTCAGTAAGGACACTGACAAAACAGACAACAGGAGCAACTGTCTTTATTCACAAGATATGCACCAACATTAGAGAAGAGCAAGGCACAAAATGCAGAGCTTGTCCATGAGAAGCTGCACAGGCAAGGGGAAAACAGCAAGGCCAGTGGCCAGTCCAAGGTGCAGATGAGGTACATGAGAAGCTGCACAGGCAAGGGGAAAACAGCAAGGCCAGTGGCCAGTCCAATGTGCAGATGAGGTACATGAGAAGCTGCACAGGGAATAGTTCAACACAGCAAGGAGCAACAAGGCCAGTGGTCAAAACGAAGTGCAGAGTGAGTCCACAAGAAGCTGCACAGGCAGGGGGCCCACAGCAGTGAACAACAAGGCCAGTGGGCAGGACAAAGTGCAGAGTGAGTCCATGAGAAGCTGCACAGGGAATAGTTCAACACAGCAAGGAGCAACAAGGCCAGTGGCCAAAACGAAGTGCAGAATGAGTCCACGAGAAGCTGCACAGGCAGGGGGCCCACAGCAATGAACGACAAGGCCAGTGGGCAGGACAAAGTGCAGAGTGAGTCCATGAGAAGCAGCACAGGGAATAGTTCAACACAGAAAGGAGCAACAAGGCCAGTGGCCAAAACGAAGTGCAGAATGAGTCCATGATAAGCTGCACAGGCAGGGGGCACACAGCAGTGAACAACAAGGCCAGTGGGCAGGACAAAGTACAGAGTGAGTCCATGAGAAGCTGCACAGGGAATGTGTGCGACTGTACCCTGCCATGGTCAGCAACACAGTCAGGGGTTTCATGATGTGCAGTGCAGGCCCCCCTCTGGGAGAGACAGGTGTGTGAGGGTGACTAACATTCAGACTTGGCTGTCAGTCGGACTGGGAGCTGGCTGTGTGTCGGGCACAGTTGGAGCACTTGACTGGAAAGAGAGAGGCCCAGCTGAGGTAGAGCTATCAGTGGCTTGGCAAGCCGGAGGGCTGCATTGACCAGGTGGTGTAGTGGTACGTGGAGGTGGAGTCCTGCTGCCGTAAGACACAGTGTGGGTGGGAGATTGTGGAGGGGTGCCTTTTCACTTCTCTGGGATTCTAAATGGCTTGCCTGACTTTGGATGAGTGGTAAGTGGTGTGGACACAACAGGCACACTCAACACCAAGGCTGCAGCAGGTGCAGACGCTGACCCTCCCTCTGGGGAGGTGCTGGATCCAGCGGTACGCTTCGCATGGCCTTGCCTTTTCCCCCTTCCCCTGTTTTCCAGGTGTTCCCCCTACAGTGCTCTCCTTTCCCTGCTTCACTGGGCTTCGAATGGGAGTCGAGGTAGTGGGTGAATCTGCCTTGGAGCCCTTCTTATGTGTACCCTTGGCAGGCACCACCTTCTCAGTGGGCATGGAATGTGTCTGCTTGTCTTTGCAAGATGCTTTTGGGACAGGAGAGTCCTTGGCTGGGGATGACTCTGAGGCATGTGACCCTGAGGTCTGCTTCTTTGCTTTTTGGGCCTTGGTGTTGCCTGACGGGCTTTTGTCTTTGCGCTCTGGGGTGACTTTGGTTTTCTGTGGGGATGGTGTCTGCACCCTTGACCGCTTGGGCTGCTGCTGCTGCTGTGTGCTACGTGTGCTGTATCGTGACCTTGAGGTCTGTGGAGCGTGGTCACTATCGTCAGACATGGCCACTGGCATGAGGGGGAAAAAAGGACTGGAGCTGGACTACGGGATTGTGCCAGTTGAAGGGCTGCCGTCATTGCGGAGGACAAAGACTGGACAGTCCGGTGCAGCCCACCCACATCTGAATGTATGCCCTGAATGAAACAACCACCTGTGTCAATTTTTTGTCGTGGTCTATGAAAGCATTGAGGAGATCTGTCTGGCCTACGCACAGCTGGCGCAAAAGGTCCACAGACTCAACACTGATGGCAGCAGTGGAGACAGGGGCAGGGGCAGCGGTCCCTGGGGTAAAGGACACTCTTCCCCTCTTACTGGTGCGAACATGGGCAGCACCTGGCTGGGAGGGTGGGCACTGTTGGCTGTGTGGTGGAAGATGATGCAGAGTCCCCGTTCCCTGTGCCCGCCAACATGGATGCATCACCGCTGGCATTAGATGACGTTGAACTTTGCGTCTCTGGCTGTGATTCCTCCAGCAGACTCCTGTCCCCCTCCGTGGCACTGGTCACATCTGTGTCACTGGGCTCCTGTGCAGCTGTTGTGCTTGTTTCCCCACCACTGGTGTCCGTCCCCTGTCCCTCCGTGACTACGGGAGATGCTGCATGAGAGAAAGAGATGTAGGGTCAGTTCAGTGGCAGCAACAGAACAAACATATGCAAGCAAAGCAACACTGAAGATGACTAAATCTACATGTTGCACGACAGCCTGTGCAAAAACATAGTGCAAACACACTTTTGTTGCTCAAACAATGCATGTAAACAAGAAAACCAGGCATAAGTGAGCCATGTGATGACCACACAGCACAACATACTGCATGTGGCTTCATTCAGTTACACAAATAGCTCAGACTTGAAGCCCACGACCCAGAATGCTATTGAAATGCCCAGTACTCGAATTCCCTTTGAAAGTACAGGTAGGACAAATGCATGACAGCTGCACCCAGCACAGAGGCCACTTACAAGCCACTGCATCACACTACCAACATCACATATCCCAGCGCAGGGACAGGCTGTGTACACATGCAGCCACACACAGCCAAAGTCACCCTTCCCAGAATACACACCCCTACTTTGCTGCTGACGCTCCTTCAATCGTGCATCCAGCTCAGGCGGTGTCACGGCCAAGATGCCGCACATTAGTGGTGTCATCCTGTGCCATACCAACCTGCTAGTGTGAGGGAGCAGCCCCAGTGTCATCTCCGCAACGTTCTTTGCCAGCCGTGAGATGTCGTCCAGCCTCTTGTGGCAGTGGGTGCGCTGTCGGTTTGAGACACCCAGAGCCCGCACCTTGCTCGCAATGGCCCTCCACACGGCCTTACGCTGGTGTACTTTGAGCTGCAGGCATGGGAGACAAGAGGGGGGAAAACATCAGTGACACAGTGTTATGTAACAAAATCACTCAGGACATTAGCATGAAACTGACTCATCCCAAATCCACAGAAATGTCTTACAGAGACAGGAATGCATCTCACATGGTACATCTGCATGTGAGAAGCACACGTAAATGCATGCAAGTGTGAGGGGGGACACAGTACCTGCACATCTCATATACAAGCAGGATGCCAGCACAGAAAGCCATGTGTAGTCTGCCCACATCTACTGTCCATTTCTAGGTAGAGCCAGACATACATCAGATATCAACATGTGTTTGGGGGAGACTCACCTTGCCCTGTGAATAGCTCACTGTGTCATGGATGTCACATTGAGGGACATGATCTCACAAACCCACACCCTTCTCACAGGGCCTGTCGTGTGCAATCTACAGGGCTGAGATGGCTCATTGATGGAGAGTCCTGCAAAAAGCACACATGTAACACTCTGTACATTCAGTGATAAGTCCTTGTCAGACTGGGCGGTGACTTTTCAGGCCAGGTGGGCTCACACTGAGATGGACAACAGGGACCCACACAGCCATTCACACAAGCAATCACTGTCCTGACTCCAGCATTACCAACTTGCTGCGTCACTGTATGGCTGATAAGACAACACATGTCCCTCCAATCTTGATGGGCAGGCAGGGAAATGTGTGCAGTAGGGTACACCCCCCTTCACCCTAGGAAACAGCATGTTAGGCAGTGCATGACACAACTCCACACTCTCAGGCACATACTGAATCAGACCAACTACATGTGCCTCCCCTTCACTCTCACCCCCACTGTTGAAGACTTACCACAACATTTGGGGCACCATATAGCCTTGAGTACTGTGTGAGCACCTTGTCCACCAGGACCTCCAGCTCCTCGCTTGTGAAGGGACTGGCACGGATCTTCTCAGTCCTTGCCATCACAGTGGACATGAGACAGTAGCAGCGGCAGTGGGTGGTGAGGGGTCTCAGGCAGCAGTCCCTGGAGGCAGCAGCAGGTGAGGGGTCACAGGCAGCAGTCCCTGGAGGCAGCAGCAGATGAGGGGTCTCAGGCAGCAGTCCCTGGAGGCAGCAGCCGGTGGGGGGTCTCAGGCAGCAGGCTCTGGGACCAGTGGAAATGTGGGGCTCCCTCCCACACCTATATAGCCCCCTGGTGTTGTTTCAGTGACCCTAAGCTGCTGCAATTGGTGTTCCAGGTCAGCCTTTTTCAAATGCATCCAATGACCGGCTCAGCGGTGGCGGAGGACGCCTACAGCGATTTTCAAAATTGCATCATGCTACCGTGATTGTGAATCCCATTGGCTGTAAGGGCATGGTCCATGGCTGTGACCCACCGCAGGGGCCAGGTGGGCGCTACCACGGTGGTGCATCTTTCAATTGCATCCAATGACCGGCTTTGCGGTGGCAGAGCACGCTTACCGCGATTTTCAAAATTACATCATGCTACCGCGATTGTGGATCCCATTGGCTGTAAGGGCATGGTCCATGGCGGTGGCACACCACAGAGGCCAGGCGGTAGCAACCGTGATTTGGGTGCCATACAGTGACATGGGTGACCGGGATTTGGGTTGCGGAGCATGCCAACCGCCATTTGGCAATACATGTATTTCTACCACTACCGCGATTGTGTCCTGGGCATTGGCGGTGACACACCACAGGGGCCAGGCGGTAACTACCGCTATTTGGGTGAAATACAGTGACATGGGTGACCGGGATTTGGGTGGCGGATGACTGTGACAGCACCAATGGACACATCATGCTGGATCACTGGCCATCTGTCAGTCATCAACAGTGCACAGTGACCACATGGTTGATGGCACCTCATTGTGCTCACAATGCCAATGTACCACTGCTGACTACAGATGCCATGTTTGTGTATGTGATTTCTCAGATTAGCATGTACTTCCTCATATGTCATTTGTGATATTGATGGTCCTGTACACAGGACAGTGTTGTTATGGACTCCCCAAAGTGTACACATGTCAATGTGGAAATGTGCAGTGAAAATCACAGCGATGTTTTCCAAGATGAAGAATGTCCATATGTGCCTGTTCTTTTATGTTTGACCATGCACACACTCGTCATGTATGCTCAGCCTGTGTTCATTGTGTTGTTGATGTGTGCCAGGTTCGACTAACGCCTGAAGGTGTGTCAGGTGCAGCAGCTAGGTGTGAGACAGTGGTGTTGCATTTTTACACATATGCTGGATGATATACTCCCAGACGTGCCCATGGTGAATGTGGCCATAACCCTATGTGCATTCTCATATGGCGAGGATGATTTGGAGGTACTTGCTGTGTGTAAGTTGACAGGTGTATGATTAGTGTAGCTGAAGGAGTCCCTACATGTCAGCTGGTCCGTAAGACAATTTTGATGACAGTCATTGTTGGCGTTGTGTCCGCCAAAACGTGAGATGCTGTGCCCATCTCATGATGTATTGCATTGACATGTGGCCACTTTCATCTCAACTAGGAGAAGACCAAATCTGCATCATCCCTTCACAGTGCTGGCAGACATGGAGAATGAGATCATCCAGAAATTCCGTCTGGATATAGCCACCCTACAGACCCTTTGTGCTCAGTTGGAGCCCCACTTGCAGCCTCGCTGAACATATCCATCAGCTTTCACCCCCATGTCTAAGGTGATGGCGGCCCTCCATTTTTTTGCCACTGGATCATTCTAGCACACGGTGTCCAGCGCAGGTGGGATGTCACAACCTATGTTTAGCATGCTGCTGAGTGATGTTCTGTCCGCTATGATGATCTACAAGGACCCATATATCCATTTCCCCAGGGGCATGAATTGGCTGCTGTGAAGGGAGATTGTTATCCCCTTGGACACATCTCCCATGTTGTTGGTGCCTTTGATTGCACCCATGTTGGGCTTGGACCACCACAGGCACATCAGCACATCTACAGGAATCGTAAACATTTCCACTTCATAAATGTGCAGGTGGTGTGCTAGGCAGATATGATCATCTCGCACGTGTGTGCCAAATTTCCAGGCTCGGCCCATGACTCATACATCCTGCATAACACCATTGTACCACAGCTGATGGCTTATCTGCTTCCCAAGCGTGCATGAATTGTGGGTGAGTATGCCTAGTCAAATAGCATGCTGTGTGTGTGACATGCTGTCCTCTGACCCAGCAACATTGCAATGTGTATCTGTGTTTGTCACACATAGGTGACTCTGCATATCCCAACCGTCCTTGGTTGCTGAGCCCACTGCAGAGTCCCAGGACACCAGCTGATGTCCACTACAATGATGCCCATGGGAGGACACGTCGTTTGGTCAAGCGTACTTTTGGTCTGCTGAAGTCACGTTTCCACTGCCTGGACAAGACCGGAGGTGCACTGATGTCCTCGCCCGGGAAGGTGTGTCAGATTGTAGTGGCATGCTACATGTTCCACAACCTAGCCATTGGCAAGGAGATCCCCCTGATCCAGGATGATGATGAGCAGCAAAGGCCCCCGCCTGCAAACCAACCCATGGCCAGTGATGAGGACAGTGGAGAGGAGGAATGAGTTGACCTGCGTCAACAGCTCATCACCCGCTACTTCACTTGAAGGTGAGTGACAATGTACAATGGATAAATTGTCTGATGATGTTGCTGTTGTTGTGAAGATGTATGTGGGTTTTGTGACTGCTGCCGGTTGTTGACTCAGAGGTGGCTGACAATGTTTCTGGTGCAGGGTAGTTATGTACATCGACAGGATGTGTATATTGGCACTTGTTGCCCATTGTGATTTGTGCATGTTGGATTATCTTGATGGTAGGTGTTGTTTGATGTCTGTGATGCCACACCCAGACTAGTGAATGTTGTTCTGTTGTGTTTTCCTAGGTGCCTTTAACCTCTCCTTGCCTACATACATTCCATACTCCTGGTATATTGTAATCATGTTGAAGACTGTACATCCTGGAATAAAGACAGAGCAGACACAACAACATGTGTGTAAGGATTTTTTATTTACAATGGTGACATGTGAGGGGGTGAACATTTACATTGATGTGATTAGTGGAGCAGTGAGTTGAGAGTTATGGTAAATGAGATAATCGAGTAGTCACCACATTGATGTGGTGACCCAGTCCAACAGACAGATGCCATTCACAAGGCAGTGTGGGGAAGGACAGTCCAAAAGGTCCATGCAGTGGTGAAGAGGGTTGCCATCATGGCTGGCTCCGTGACTGGCGTTTGGCAGGTGCTTTGCCTCTAGATACTCCCAGGGCTTTCTTAGGACGGCCCTTTCGTCGCTTGGCGGGGGGGCCCCTGCTGTAGGGCCAATGGGGTCTGAGGACTCACCCCTCTCTGTGGCCGCAGGGGAGGATGGTGAACTGTCATCCTGCGGCCCACCAGAGGGAGGTGGAGGTGTTGGTTGTGGCACAGGCCTGTCCCTCAGTACCGCCACTTACTGGCCCAAGAGGTCCACAATTTGTCCCATGTGGGTGTCGATGGACCTCATCTGCAGGATGAACTCACGGAATACTTCTTCGGACCGGTCCGTTCATCACTGGGCCCATTCATATGCCCCAAGGACTCTGTTAATGTGGTCCAGAGATTGGGTCCCAGCCTCTTGTTGTCTGTGAGTGACCCTTCCCCTCCCACCTTCCCTGCTGCCACGGACCTGTTGCCTCACCACTGTAGGCACCCGCATCCTCTCCCTGCCCTCCTCAGTCGGTGGGGTAGGGTGGTCATCCTCTGGGACAGGGGGAGTGTTGCAGGCAGCACTGGTGGTGGTGATGTTGGTGGTGGTGATGGTGGTGGTGGAGGACACACAGGCGGTAACAGCAGGGGTCTGCACAGACGTTGGTATTGCAGCAGATGTGGTGGGGGGATGATGGGGTCCTGGGACCTGTTGCGCCCTGGCACACCAGATGGGCCGTTACTTACCACCGGTAGTACATTATACACAACACTATTAACCTTACTTTTTTCCACCTTAATATGGCCGTCGTTTTAGTCTGTCATCTATGTTTATTTAGCCCACCTGATCGTCTTAACCAGTCATGATTCTTATTTAACCCCACACGTCACCTGACCCCACACCGCGGCCATCAAAACGCTGATACCAGTGTTTGCGGACACCCGGCATTTTCTTTAAGCCTTCACTCCTGATTTGCAGTATGTCGGTATACCACCGCCTCGTTATTTTATAAGGTGATTCCACGCTTGTGATCCCTAGACATTAACGATACTTTGATTTTCGTTTACAGCAATGGAAACTTGATCAGATCAGTTACACTGACCTGTAAGTAGTCCGTTCTGTTTGTTTATATACCGTTTCGTTTACACTGAGCACTTTAACCACCACTCACATACCAGTTCCGATCCGTTTTGCATGCAGTTTAACACCATCACGGCTCACTATGCCATGAAACCTGTGTATTTGATGACATGTTCACTTTTGTTTTTTTTAGAGTTCCTAGATAAAGGGCAAGCAAGCCCGAAATGCATCGGAGCAGTAAGGAGATTGTATATACATATATGATGATGAATACGGCTAATCGCAATTGAAGCTTTACTCAGATATGATAATAATATCAAGAGACTGTTAAAAATAAACCTAAGTAACATTCAAAGAACACTTATAAGGAGTCTTCTTTTGTTGGATGAACCAATGGTGTGCCCCATGCAGGGATGCATTCATACTTTATGTATGCACAACCAATTCATGATTTGATGACGTGTTTGGACGGACACGCCTCCTGAGGGAGCACCCGAACTATTAAACTTTGTTTTGAAAACTTGAACCCTGCAGCTGTGCACCTTCTGACTATCTTTTGTGTCAGATGGGAGATGGTCATTGAAGTGCACCCGAAAGCTTTGTGTTAGCTGTATATCATTCACTGTTTGTACAACACACAGTTGACTAATCATCACATTTTTTTCTGTGTGCACTACTGTGCCTCCTGACATGATGCTGTGGTACATGCATTACTTGTCCGTGGTGTGAGGTGTTAATACCTACCATGCGCAACGTGCATAATTTGTGAGAACAGGGACATGTTGCCATCTAAGGACTAGCGCAACAAAAATTTTGGGTGAGGGCTCTTTTTTGCTTACTCTTCCCTCTCAGACGTTACATCTAGGCATGCATTTGCCATTGTCATCTCCTGCATACCTTTGTCTTGTCATGTGCATATCTGGATTTGTACCACCAACCATGCTTTCTTGTTTTTCATTTGGTCCTTGCTGCTCTGGCCCCATGGCACTTACACATGGAATTCAGTGCTGTGCATGATTCTGCCCAGACTTTCTTCTACATGTGCATTGGTCTGTCACACTTTGGTTGCTGTGACAGTTTCATTTGCTTAGCTGTGTGCACACTGTGAGTGGCAATAGGATCTGTGTGTATGTGTGTGCAATGAGAGGGCTGGTGTTGTCTTGGGGCACTATGCTTTGTGAGGTGAATGGCTGTGTGCACATACTTGTTACTTACCTGTTATGTTTTCCCATTTGTCTTTGACTTGACACATCTGTGTGTGTGTGTGGTGGAGGCTTGCATCCTGCTCAGGGGAGTGACAAGCAAGCATGATATGTGTACCTACCTGTTAGTCTGTTTGTAGTGATACAATGGCTGACACATGCATCTGGGTGGGAGGGGATGCTCCATTTTGATGGTCTGGAGGATGAGGGGGCCTGGGGTGAGTTGTTGTGCAGGCATTTCACCCCCAAACAGACCTTCCTGGGAAGATGTCTGCCTACCTGTTAGTTTGTTTGTAGCGAGCCAATGGCTTGGAACTGCTTCTGAGTGTGGACTGCTCTATCCTGCTTGTATTGGGACAGGGCTGCCCGGTGGGAGTTGTAGTGCAGCCCCCCCCCCATAGACCTCCCTGTGAAGATGGCTACCTACCTGTTAGATGAAGGTAAACAATGCAATGTCTGCCAGATGTTTCTGGGTGGGGGTGGTGCTCCATCGTGCTCAGGTGTGAGACAGGGTGCATGGTGGGATTAGGAGTACATGACTCCCACCCCCAAACGGTACTACCTTGGTAATTGGCTACCTACCTGTTAGTTTGTTTGTAGTGATAGCATGGCTGCCACATGCATCTGGGTGGGAGGGAGTGCTCCATCTTGATGAGCTGGGTGACAAGGGTGCATGGTGGGAGTTGTAGTGCAGGCCTCCCACCCCCAAACACCCTCCATGGCAAGACAGCTACCTACCTGTTAGTTTGTTTATAGTGACACAATGGCTTCAAACTGCTTCTGGGTGTGGAGTGCTCCATCCTGCTCAGGTGTGTGCCTGGGGGCCTGGTGGTAGTATCTCTGCAGTCTTCCCACCCACATACATCCCTCCCTGTGAAGATGGCTACCTACCTGTTAGTTTTTTTTGTAGTGAGACAATGGCTTTAAACTGCTTCTGGGTGTGGAGTGCTCCATCCTGCTCAGGTGTGTGCCTGGGGGGCTGATGGGAGTTGTAGTGCAGTCTTCCCACCCACAAACACCCCTCCCTTTTAAGATGGTTACCTACCTGTTAGTTTGTTTGTAGTGGGACAATGTCATCCGGATGCTTCTGGGTTGTGTGGAGTGCTGCATCCTGCTCAGGGGTGGGACAGGGGGCATGGTGGGAGTTGTAGTGCAGGCCTCCCACCCCCAAACAGCCTCCGTGGCAAGATGGCTACCTACCTGTTAGTTTGTTTGTAGTGTGACAATGGCTCTCAAATGCTTCTGGGTGGTGTGGAGTGCTACATCCTGCTCAGGTGTGTGCCTGGGGTCCTGGTGGTAGTTTTACTGCAGTCTTCCCACCCACATACACCCCTCCCTGTGAAGATGGCTACCTACCTGTTAGTTTGTTTGTAGTGAGACAATGCCTTCAAACTGCTTCTGGGTGTGGAGTGCTCCATCCTGCTCAGGCGTGTGCCTGGGGGCCTGTTGGTAGTATTACTGCAGTCTTCCCACCCACATACATCCCTCCCTGTGAAGATGGCTACCTACCTGTTAGTTTGTTTGTAGTGAGACAATGGCTTCAAACTGCTTCTGGGTGTGGAGTGCTCCATCCTGCTCAGGTGTGTGCCTTGGGGGCTGGTGGGAGTTGTAGTGCAGTCTTCCCACCCACAAACACCCCTCCCTGTTAAGATGGCTACCTACCTGTTAGTTTGTTTGTAGTGGGACAATGACTTCTGGATGCTTCTGGGTTGTGTGGAGTGCTACATCCTGCTCAGGGGTGGGATAGGGGGCATGGTGGGAGTTGTAGTGCAGGCCTCCCACCCCCAAACAGCCTCCATTAAAGAGATGGCTACCTACCTGTTAGTTTGTAGTGGGACAATGGCTTCCAAATGCTTCTGGGTGTTGTGGAGTGCTACATCCTGCTCAGGGGTGGGACAGGGTGTATGGTGGGAGTTGTAGTGCAGGCCTCCCACCCACAAACAGCTTCCATGGCAAGATGGCTACCTACCTGTTAGTTTGTTTGTAGTGGGACAATGGCTTCCAAATGCTTCTGGGTGTAGTGGAGTGCTACACCTGCTCAGGGGTGGGACAGGGGGCATGGTGGGGGTTGTAGTGCAGGCCTCCCAACCCCAAACAGCCTCCATGGAAAGATGGCTACCTACCTGTTAGTTTGCTTTTAGTGGGACAATGGCTTCCAAATGCTTCTGGGTTGGGTGGGGTGCTACATCCTGCTCAGGGGTGGGACAGGGGGCATGGTGGGAGTTGTAGTGCAGGCTTCCCACCCCCAAACAGCCTCCATGGCAAGATGGCTACCTACCTGTTAGTTTGTTTGTAGTGGGACAATGGCTTCCAAATGCTTCTGGGTGGGGTGGAGTGCTACATCCTGCTCAGGGGTGGGACAGGGGGCTTGGTGGGAGTTGGAGTGCAGGCCTCCCAACCCCAAACAGCCTCAATGGCAAGATGGCTACCTACCTCTTAGTTTGTTTGTGGTGAGTCAATGGCTTCCAACTGCTTCTGGGTGTGGAGTGCTCCATCTTGCTGAATTGTGGGACAAGTGGGCTTGGTGGGAGGAGTTGTGCTGGCTGCCTATACACATGCCCCCATGGTGATGTTGCTAGCTAAGTTTGGGGTGAATGGGAGGGAGTGAATGTGGATCTGTGAGACGTGTTGGGGAGTGTGTGGTGCAGATGAATGGAATTTGTCCTAGGAGGCGTGGCTTTGTAGTTATGCAAGACAATACATAGCAGTGTGGTGGTAGTCATTTGTTTGTACTTACCAGCCTCCACTCCCCCGGCTACTCCTGTGAGACTCTCTGGATGCAGTATGGTAAGCACCTTCTCTTCTGATGCAGTGAATGTTTTGGGTGCAATGAGAGGGCCACGGCCAGTCCTCTGCGCCAGCTCACGGTTCTTGTCACCGCTTCATGATTTCATTTTTTGAGCGTGGGGTGATCCCTACTGCATTGACCTTCTCGACTATCCTTGCCCACATTTGTGCTGTTGTGACTAAAGGTGTCTGTTGGGCCAGGCTACCAAACAGTTGTGGTTCCACTCTGACTATCTCATCTACCATAACCTTCAACTCGCTCTCTGTGAATTTTGGTATTTTATGTGTTGCCATGGTGTGTGACGTGCAAAGGGGTTATGGGTGCAGGGGTGTGAGTGGTGGGGGTGGGGGTGGGGGTGATGTGTATGGTGTGTGATGTATAGGGGGTTAGAGGTGCAGGTGTGGAAGGGGTGATGGTGCTGTGTGTGGTGTGAGTTGTGATGGTGTGTTAGTTTGCCTATCCTTTGTTGTCAGGGTTTGTGGCCTTCAGTCTTGGAATGATGCAAAGGATTGTGGTCAGGGAAAGGGCTGGTTTTATACTCAGCTATGTGGGTGTGTCCAAATGGGGTTTTGCTGTCGGGTGTGTTGTGCGGGTTGTCTTGGGATTTTATATTTTTGTAGTTGCTGTGTGGTTGTGTCATTGGGATGTGTTCTGTGTTTTTGGGTGCATGACTAGTTTGCTGTGTGCACTTTGTGGCCTTGCTGCAGCTCTTCCGCCGGCTCTCCCATTCATCACTGTTTGCGACCTCGGCAGTTGGAAACTGCGGAACGTACCACGGGGCCATCGGGGTTATCCTAATTTAACGTGCGGTGTCTCCGCTGTCCTGGCGGCGGTTTGACTGTTTTCTGCCACGAACGTGACCACCGTGGACTGGTTTTGGCCATCTCCGCCTGCTACGGGCGGTTTTCTTGGCCTCGTTCCGCAACGGTCGGTGTTTTTTGGCGGTTGTCCATAATTTGGACACCGGTTTTCCCCGGTGTTGGCGAGCGGTTGATTTCCGATTCCATGGCGGTCGGGGTGGTTTTCCGCCCGCAATCCTAATAGGCCCCTTAGCGTGAAATCGTAGTAAATAGACCACCTTATGTTCTTATTTGAAGGACATATTGTGTGATCTGGGAAAGAAAAGGTTGGCTAAATGCTTTAGTTTGTCATTATCTCCTGACCACAAATATCACCCATTTCTAGAAGGAGCAATGATGGCCCACTGCAGGCTTTGGAATGCTCTTGGTTCAGTGTATCTCTCCTGGGTTCACTGAAGGAATATAAATGTAAAAGTTATACAAGTAAAAAATATTGATAAAAAAATATAAAATGCAAAAATATTGACTCCCTATACTTAAACAGGTAAGTACAAAAAGATCCCCCCAAAAATATCGCTGTAAAAAATATAGTTGTACAATATATCGATTTTTATACATATATCAAATAAAATAATAAATATTAAATATGTGAAATAATAAAATGTATATAAAAAAATAAAGCAGATTTAATATAAATTTTAACTAACATAACAAATACACTTAATTGAAAAAAGTTAAACACACATACATAATAGTCATATATATATTTACCTTACCAATAACAGAGAATCTAATTTAAAAAATCATTCTATTATGAATTAACACATTAAACTAGTTTAAAAATCTTCAAACTTACATTTCCCACTCCAGTCAGTGCAACAGTAGGGAAAGTGTTGGAAAGTGTTGGATACCGGATGGGTAAAAATTACTATTCCCACTCCAATGAGTGAAACAGAAGGGAAAGCGTTGGATTGCAGAGGGGGAAAAATTGCTATTCCCACTCCATTGAGTGCAACAGTAGGGAAAGTGTTGGATTGCGGTGGAGTAACAATTAATATTCTCACTCTAGTTAGTTCAAAATTAAAAACTAAATACTAACAAAAACTAAAATATTTAAAAAACAAAATAAATCACAAAAAATATAAATATGTTGAAAATTTAAATAGAAATATATTTGATATTAAAATTTAATTATATATATATATATATACAATGCAAAAAAAAAATATATATATGTATATATATATATTATAATGTTAAATACATGACAAATACCTACAAATATTATGTTAAATGAAATAAAAAAAAAATGTCCATACAAACAAATATTTTAATCAGAAATTAATTAGAAACAAAAAGATGAATTATTACATACATTTAATTTTTTTATTTCCTACCCTATAACACCACACAACCCACATGTAATTTAAAAAAAAATGTACTTCCTTTATTAACATAACTATTCACCAAGAAATATTATTAATTGAAAAACAAATTTAATAATTACACAATTAAAACTTTTTTCAATTAAAAAACAAATAGTATTTAACAACAAAGTAAGTAAAAATAATTTACTCCCCACACTCTACCCCTATAAAAGTAAAACCCACACCCAAACAAATATAAACAAATACCCAAATTAAATTTCAATTAATTAATTAATATTAGTTATCAACTAAATATTAATTAATTGAACATAAATTAGTTCCCAAGCTTTATCCCTACATACCCCAAAACCCACACCTAAAATTAAATACACAAATTCCATATTTAATTTTCAATTAAGTAATATTAATGATCAACTAATTATTAATTAATTAAACATAAATTACTTCCCACCCTTTACCCCTATAAACCCCACTACCCACACCTAAAATTAATGACACAATTTCCATAATTATGTTTATTCAATTAATTAATATAAATTAACAACTAATTATTAATTAATTGAAAATTACTTCCTACCCTTTACCCCTATAAACCCCACAACCTGCATCTAAAAAAAGTACACAATTACCATAATTAGTTACCAATGAATTAACCTTATTTAACAACTAATTAATCATTATTTACAAATAAATTACTTCTCACCCTTTACCCCAATAAACCCCCCACCCTGCAACTAAAATAAATTACACAATTGCCATAATCGATTAACAATTAAGTCATTAATTGATATTAATTAACAACCAATTATTAATAAAGTACAAATAAATTACTTCCCACAATTAACACTATAAACTCTCAATTAAAGAAATATTCATAAATAAACAACAATCATTAAATTATTATAATTAAATTACTTCCCACCCTATTCCCCTATAAACCTACAACCCACTATGGAACTAAAAAACGCAAAATGTACTTAAAATAAAATTGTAACACATATATTAAAAAACATAAACAATACTCATACAAAAAACATACATCACATACATTTAAAATATGAACTAAAATAAATAACACTAAATAAAAAAATCAATATTTTAAACAACTATATTTTTGCAAACAATATTAATGACTTCTATACTTTTGAAAATTTTCTTACCTTAAATTCGATATTCTTGACCACGATGGTCTTGCTGTCGATATTTCTGTGTCACTATATTTCCAACTTGATATTTGTGCAAATCGACATTTCCAAGCTGAAAACAAGTTTCTAAAGCGGCCAGTGAGCAAGAAACCTTATGTGCTGTAACACCTTTGATAATGCAACTTGTAAACAATGGTGCCTGCTCCGAGGCCTTTCAGCACAGATCATCTTCACACTGTGAAAGGTGAAGAAAGGGAATGCCCGCAGGCAGTTCAATTAGCGCTATTCAGTCCCTCCATTTAACACCATTGTTAAAGCCTCACCGGTTGATCCCTCCCATTCTTCACAAATTAGATGTGGTAGTGGCAAAGGGAGGAAAAGAGACGCCTTTTAGGCAGTGCCACAACTTGGACGGAGAGCAAACAGTGCATGTGTTTCATTTGCTTTTCACGCAGGTCTAATAGTATTTTAGGAGTGTGCACACTTCTAATATTGAAGAGTGTGGGTGTGAAAGTGTAGCTGCTCAACCACACAAGTGTGCGCCTTAAGGAACATAGGCTTCCACTGCTCCCTCAACTGTACAGACTATGCAGCCAGCCCTTAAAGTTCCTCCATAATCTCTTAGGCTAAAGGCCACAAACAATGTATAATCAGACTGCCAGAGGTTCATCTCGAACATCTGGTCTCGGCTTGGTGCAGAGTTCTGTTGCACCCAGACAGCCATTTTTCACCTCACCATCATCATTTTTATCTTCAGGCAATGGTACCAAAGTAACAGGATTCAGCGAAGCACACTGTTCTAGAGAGATGTTCTCCACAGCAAGTATAGTCTGTTCATATTTAGTCAGTCTGCTGTTTGGAAGGTGCTGAATGCAGGTACGTGGTATTTCTACAGAGTGTGACACCATGACAGTAAGAGGGTGTCTCATGAGTATACTCTCACATCTTTCAATGCTGACACCTACTGCTACTAAAGCTTTAAGGCAACTGGGCAGTCCTGCGTCTACAGGATCACGAGTAGAAGAAAAATAAGACACAGGTCTTTGCGTATTCCCATTCATTTATGTATGCAGTGAGAGAGTGCATTCCTCCCTCTCACTGCAGAAAAGTGTAAAAAGCTTTGTTGTAATCAGGCATTACCAGTGTCAGGGCACAAAAGAGACTTTCTCTCACCTCTAGGAATGCAACCAAACAGTCTTTGTCGCATGGTATCGGATAAGACACATCCTTGTGTCGGTGCCTCTGTAAAGGCTCAGCCACTAGGGAAAGGTTGGATTGCCATTGTCGACAGTAGCTCACCAGTCCCAGTAACATCCTAATTTGTCTTTGGGTCACTAGTGGATTCTTTTTCAGAATCACAAAGATTCACTCTTGTGACACCTTCCAAGCTCCCTTCTCAATATGATGTCCGAAATACAGGACTTCTGTCTGACAATATTGCAACTTGCTCTGAGACACTTTGGGGCCGATTCCGATCCTGTATTTTTTGTGTCCGTACGACCTGTATCCGTAAATTTTTCCCTACGAATCGTACAAGTCCCATCCATAAAGTACGATTCGTATGTGAAAAATACATACGGATCTGCCCTATCCGTACGAATCATATCTGGAAAAGTTGTACGAGACGGACCCGGACATTTTTCCGTACGAAGCCTAAAAATACAGTCCGACGGTACAAATACGATCCGGACAGGCTTTCCGAATTACGAATTGTACGGAAAACGTTCCATACAGGGGGAATGACTTGTACATACGCAATGTCGGTGTACGCACCGTACATACGCAATGTTGTTGTACGCACCAATGTTGTTGTACGCACCAATGTTGTTGTACGCACTGTAAATACGCAATGTCGGTGTACGCACCGTACATACGAAATGTTGTTGTACGCACCAATGTTGTTGTACGCCCCAATGTTGTTGTACGCACCGTACATACGCAATGTCGTTGTACGCACCGTACATACGCAATGTCGGAGTACGCACCATACATACGCAATGTTGTTGTATGCACCAATTTTGTTGTACTCACCAATGTTGTACGCACCGTACATACGCAGTGTTGTTGTACGCACCGTACATACGCAATGTCGATGTACGCACCGTACATATGCAATGTTGTTGTACGCACCAATGTTGTTGTACGCACCAATGTTGTTGTACGCACCATACATACGCAATGTCGGTGTACGCACCGTACATACACAATGTTGTTGTACGCACCAATGTTGTTGTACGCACCAATGTTGTTGTACGCACGTACATACGCAATGTCAGTGTACGCGCCGTACATACGCAATGTCGGTGTACGCACCGTACATACGCAATGTTGTTGTACGCACCAATGTTGTTGTATGCACCATACATATGCAATGTCGGTGTACGCACCATACATACGCAATGTTGTTGTACGCACCAATGTTGTTGTATGCACCAATGTTGTTGTATGCACCGTACATATGCAATGTTGGTGTACGCACCTTACAAACGCAATGTTGTAGTATGCACCAATGTTGTTGTACGCACCAATGATGTTGTACGCACCGTACATATGCAATGTCGGTGTGTGCACCGTACATACGCAATGTTGTTGTACGCACCAATGTTGTTGTACGCACCGTACATACGCAATGTCGGTGTACGCACCGTACATACACAATGTCTGTGTACGCACCGTACATACGCAATGTTGTTGTACGCACCGATGTTGTTGTATGCACCAATGTTGTTGTACGCACCGTACATACGCAATGGTGGTGTACGCACCCTACATAAAGCAATGTCGGTGTACGCACCGTACATACAAAACGCATGGGGGTGTGTGCCTGTACGACTCGTACCCCTGTACCGTACTGAACCACGGACACTGTAAAACAGCACAAGGAGGGTCTATTCGACTCGCACAACACCACAAAACATGTCTACAGTGCACAAAGAATGGAAATGACTGACCTGGACACATCCAAACAGGCAAACAGAGGGGCAAACTCACAACCACCCCTTATAACACACCCACCAAAAATTCAAACTGAGTCCCACCCACAAATGGACCAATAGAAAGGGCCCACACACACAAACCATGAGCCTTTGCAACAGACTCACTGCAGCTAGAGAGCACACACCAACAACTGCACCCATCCACCTTAACAAATACACCTTCACACAACCTCCTTCACACATACCCCCTCTTCACATTCACAATCACACCTTCACAGTCAGACCCACACACCCACAACCATCCACACCCTCATCCCACACCATGCCCACAGACAAGAATCCAAAGTTCACAAGGGAGGAGCTGGAGATCCTTGTCAATGAAGTCATCAGAGTCGAGCCACAGCTGTTTGGAACATTGGTCAGACAGACCAGCATAGCCAAAAAATCACGCCTGTGGCAGAGGATCGTCGATAGGGTGAATGCTGTTGCACCCATCAGAAGGACCAGGACTGAATGCCAAGCCAGGTGGTACGATCTGCGGAGGGGCGGTCAAGCGAAAAATGAATGACGACTACGCCCAGAGCAACATCACTGGAGGTGGTGGGCCCCGCAGACCAGTACATTTCCATCCCTGGGAGGAGAAGGTGATGGCCCTGCTTCCGCCGGTGGGAGTACATGGACTTCAAGGAGTTCCAGAGCCTGGTGAGTACACAAACAACTTATGTAACATGGGGGTAATGGCATCCACACCCCAGCTGCACAAAATGCACGCAACTACCCCCAAGCCCTCACCCGCCAGAACCACAGTCAAAAACAATGCTAATGCCAATAACATGTGTATGCCCCATTGAGAAAGCAAGGCCATGCTATGTCCCATGCTACACGAAGCACCAACCCAAGAATGGATGTCCGGTATGCTGGGAGGGTGGGTGTCACAAAATGCATTGTTGAACTCCAAATCAGACACAATTGCCCTCATCCCATATGGCCCAGGTACATACCCATGCACCATGCGCAATGCACAGGGATTGGGAAAGTACTGACAAGATACCTCACACTCGGCCCGTGTGTAGGCAGCACAAGGCCCTCCTGTGACCAGTGCAAACACAAACACCAAGACAACAAAGTCAGATATCTAGGACACAAACTCACACTCACTGTCATGGCAGCATGCTCCATGGGGGGACAGCTACATCACCTGAGAGCCCCAGTGCCAAATCACACTACACACACCAGCAGGCCCTGCCACACACACCCCTTACACAAGCAGACACCCCCGGGACAGGCAATGTATTTACCCACTGTCACAATGGACATGTAACACAACAAGACCAATACATAGCCGAAGAAGCATCCAAGCCAAAAATCTACATGTCAAAGACTCAGGAGAACATATCAATCTGTCCCCCGCAACATACCCATCCACAAGTGAACAGTGAGGAGAATGCTAGGCACATACAACTACCTTGAGGAACAGTGCCAACTTGAATGTGTATGAAAAATGCATGTTGCATGAAACAGCATTCACATTGTCTGTCTCTCACACACAGGGCAATGTGATGAATCGCCCCCCAACAATGGGGGTGAAGAATCACAGTCCCAGGCTCGGGAGGAACATGATCCCACCGGCAGCGATGCCTCTCAACACTCCGCGGATGACCCCGACCGACCTGGACCCTCTGCTGTCCAAGCCCCTGCAGCACCTGGTTCAGGAACATCTGTGCCAACCACCACCCCCATTCCTGCCACATCCCAGGAGACACCGAGGAGCCCTGCCCGCAGTGAACAACTGAGCCAGTCTGACCAGGAGGGACAAGGTGCGGCGGGCACCCAGGAGGAGGCACACAACACCGCCACTGCCATCCCTCAGGGGTCCCGTAGACCCGATGTGCCCACAACGGCAGGCCAGGCTCGTGTGGGCAGGGGTGGTGGGAGTGGAGGCAGGCGGAGGCAAGAACCTGACCAGCCAGCTGAAGGGACCAGTATGTCACACATAGACAACATCATGGACGCATACCGGCGTGACACCAGGGAGTTCAGCCAGGTAGTGGTGACCCTCACAGAGATGAAGAACCAGCAGGCCGAGCAAAACGCCAGTCAACAAGAAGACCAAGGACGGATGGAGGCAAGACTGGTTGAGCTCCTGACGGTGCAAAGGGACATAAGCCATTCACTCCGTCGGATCGCCGACAACATGGGCAACCCTCCCTGTGCCACCAGGCGAAGACCACCACCAGCCACAGGGAGGGAGGAGGAGGAGGATTCGTCCGACGGAGCTTCCTAAGCATCGTCAAGGCCTGCATCTGAGGGTCCCCCGAGGAAGGTGGGTCGTCCACGGAAAAGACCGTGAGAGGCAGCGGATCATCCACGTCTCCCAGGTCACCTGGCCTGGCACCTGGCCTTCATGTGCGACAGCATCACCTCATTGACTGACATCATCTGCCACATGGACCTGCTGGTCACAGTCTGACCAATGATGCCAAACACTGTGGTCTGGACTCTGATGACTTCAAATGCCAAGGATCCCATCGCCCCCTGTGATATTTGGATTCTATGCTCCCTGTATTGCACCTTTTTCTGAGCACAAATCACGCCTCAGACCTATAGATAAAAAATTATTAATTGAAATGTTATGTTGCAGTCAGTTAGCATGAGTCCACAACATACGTGTGGGGATATGTCAAAGTATGCCTTAGTGTGGATCTAACTCCAGCCATCCATACACTTGGATCTGAGTCCGGTCGAGGACACACATGGGTCACAATGTATCACCAAATACAGACATGGAGCCCAATACTCACTCGTGATGGCCTCAAGCTGCTGAGGGGGGGCTTGCAATACTGCTCAGACAGACCAATTTGGAAGAGTATCATGAAGGGGTAGAGGTCATGGGTCATGTTGAGGTGCCCGGGGAGGGAGTCCCAGGTCTGTTTGGCGAGGTGGGAGAACTATCTCCTGCATGCAGTTTTCTGTGGATGTGTTGAATGGTGGCCAGGGCAAGGTGGGCTGCATGGAGTTGGGCCAACGGGGTGATGGATGACAGACGTCCAAGTCGGTTTTGTGTCTGGGGTTGTGGACTGCCTCCTGAGTGTGGTTGAGGAGTCTGAAGGTGATCGTGCAGCAGATAGTGAGCCATTGTAGCTATCTCAGGTGGACGGTGATGTGGCTGGGGCGGGGGATGTTGAAGATGAGGTGTGCGGATGCACCCTTGATGTGGACAACTTCTCCTGCAGTTTTGCTGTTGTTCTCTATAGAGGCCGGTGCTGTAGTTGAGCCGGCTGGTGTCGTGGACCTGGGGGACGGTCTGTCTTGCCTTGGAGTGGATCTATCTGTGGATCATTTGCAGCATGCGGAGGGTGTTGCAGCATGAGGTACAGATGGTGGTGATTTGCATGGTAATTGTGAGCGATGAGTCCATGATGAATACCAGCTTGCGTGCGTGGCCACTGGGTGCTGGTGCGGTATCCAGCTGTAAGGGGACAATCCTCAGATGATGACCTCAGTCCTGTCCAAGTCCAGCCTCAGGTGGCTGATGTTCAGCCATTCGTCAACGGATCTCATGCCTTCTTGAAGTTTGGATCTGGAAATGGCTGGGTCTTTGGTGAGGGTGATGAGCAGCTGGTTGTCAATGGCATATGAGATGATGATGAGGTCGTGTGCACATGTGATGGTGGAGAGGGGGGTCATGGAGACATTGAAGATCGTCACGCTGAGAGATGAGACCTGGGGCATGGGCCAGATGACCCCAGTGTACTACATGCTGCAGGGTGGAGGCCGACTCCCTGGGCCTTGCTGGTGAGCTACTTGTTGATGTAATCCTGGGCCCTCCTCTGGATACCAGTGTTGGAGATGTGTGAGCTGACAGTGTGGTAGCACATGGTGTAGAATGCCATTGACATGTCAAGGGGGTGGTCTCACCATTGTTGAGCAGGGCAAAGTTGTCGTTGGTGGTGGCAATGATGACGGTTGCAGTGGTGGGATTACTGTGGAAGATGGTCTGGTGCCGGTTGCCTGGAGCTGTTTGCGTGAATGAAGTTTGTCAGTTACTCGTTGAGTGTCTTCTTGATGACATTTGCTGGGTAGGGAAGCAGGGCGATGTTCCAGGAGCTTCTGCAGTACTGCTGTATGTTGTTTAAGAAGGGCCTGGGTCTCTGCATGCCTACAGCTCCCATGGAATGTGTCAAAATCAAAGGAGTCATTCATGACGCGCTGGACGTGGGCTTCAAGGATGGGGAATGATGTGGTTGAGATGTTGTGTGTGAAGGGGCCTGATGGAGAGCCGGAGTGGATGGTGCACATGAGGCAGGTGGTGTATTTGCTGCTGACGGAAGTCCAGAACCTGAGGGGGCTTTGTCCTGCAGATAATAGTGCTGTCTGCCTCTGTGTGCCAAGGCTGTCGTGTATGGCCATGAGCTTGTAGTGGTAGAAAGATGGAAGGGATGTGATCTGCCTTGCAAGGGTGGGGTGTCTTTTGGATGGAGATCTGCTGTCAGTTCACTCAACATGCTGTTGAGCTCCTTGATGTTGTGTGTTTTGGTGCGTCGGCCCTATCTGAAGGATCTCCACTTGTCCGTGCTGATGATATGGTGATGGCTGTGTGTGGTGCTTTCCAGGGCTGTAAGGTAAATGATGGTTCTTTGTGTTGCAAGGTTTGCACAAGAGTCTGGCTAGATCTGTATGAGTCCAGTATGTCTGCCTTGTCCCAGTTGGCTTAACTGTTGTTGTGCTTCACAGGAAAGTCCGTCAATGTGGCAAGATTGTTGGATCAGTTGCTGATCCAGTGTGTGAGGTTGCAGGGTGTGGTGGTGGTGTTGTTTTGAGTGTCCCACACAGCTTGTCTGTGGTGACTCACATCAAGCATCTTTGGGGGATCGGTAGCGGGGTGTGGGGCAGTGTGTTGCTTGTGGGAGACGTGGATGCAAATGTTGATGGACCAATGATGGATGGTGGTGTGGTTCTCCTCCAGCAAGAAGTTACTGGCCCCCAGCCACATGTAGCCTGTGGAGGTGAGGGCGTGCGTGCAGATGTACGTGTTGATGGCTTAGCGGAATTGTGGATGTAGGCCTGGAGATCTGTAGATGAGTGTTACTCTGAGGGTTGCCAGGGGGTTTGTGCGAATACGGATTTGTAACTCTGAGGGTGTACCTGTGAACAAATTGCAATTCATCCTCCGTGATTGTTGCTGGCGTCCCTGCGGGTGATCTTGTATCCGTCTGAAATGGCAATGAAGAAGTTGTGTGCTGAGGATGCTTTTGTCCAGGTTACTGTCATGAAGGTGATGTGTGGGGCTGTTGTGTTGAGGAGGTAACAGAGTCCAATGGCGTGCTGGTGGACGGAGCGGGCGTGGAGTAGGAGGCACATGACCTGGTTGTTCTGACAGGGTCTGGTAGGCGGGGCAGTGCTATGTAGGCAGTTGGAGTTGCACACTCAGCATGAGAAGGTGTCGTGTGTGCGCTTAGGGGTTGCCTGATAGCAGGCGGTTGATTGTCTGGAGTACATTGCTTGGAGGGTGGCTGCACCATGAGCCTGTTGTGTGACGTGGGTCATGCAAAGACCAGAGGCTCGTGCACTCTGCACGTTGCAGGCGCAGACAGTCCTGCCTTTGGCACCGCGTTGGCGCAACAGTGGCACAGACAAGCTGCCTGCTGCATTTAGAATGGGTGGAGGGGGAAGGGAGGAGCATTTTGGAGGCGTGTGGGTTGCAGAATCAGGGCACTCGGTGGGGCGTGCCGCAGGTGAGGCAGCAGCAGGCAGAAGGGGTGAGAAACTATGCAAAAAGTAGCACACAAAGACAAGGAGGTCATAAAGGCACAGTGCAACAGGTGTATGTAAAGGAAGGAGTGTCAGGTTACTCATGGGTCACTCCGAGAAAATGTATGAACAATCAGCAAAAATGGTGGCCACAGGATCAGGCAATAAAATGCGGAGCTGCGCACAGGAGACACACCATCAGCAGGCTTTCACGTCCCGTTGCGGGGATCAACCTGCACAAATACATACACAACCAGGTACTTCATGCACAATAGATATTATTAGCCATGAAGAACTGCATGCATGTAGCCGAAGTACACATACACCCATATGCTCAATCTTTGACAATTATGCCATAGATGACGCATGCAAACTGGCAAGAGATCTGCAGTGACAGAGATGAGGCACTTTGGATTGTGCTGAACACCTTCATTCCACAAATTCACACAAAGGGAAATGCATCCATATGAACAGACTCACAGGTCAGTTGACATAACATGTGGGTCATACACTGGACCCCCCCCTTCACAACATGGATGATGTAAATCCCAATGAACTGGCACACAAGTTAAGGGGATGAGCCAAACACATCCTGCTGCACACGGAGAGGCTGCAATTCCCCATAGAGCCTGTTGTTGTGATGTCCCACACTATGTCCACCCGTACCATCTGCAATGTTTCTGAGGCAAGGTTTACACACATTGATGCCTTCATCAGACTCCACACTCCACTACAGATGACTGACAAGAAGGGTGACTATCATGTCATGGGAGTGATGCTACATGTGATATGCTCCATGGTGAGAAGACATGTATGCATGGTACCACAACATGCACAGAAGCAGTCCCCACACATTCCCAACCCGTACCACCAACAAAAAGCCTTGCTGCAATCCTTACCCAAACTGACATTTCCACATGTCCGTGCATGGAACGCTGATTCTGCACACGTTGCTATCCTCATGAGGAATAGTAGGAGGACAACGATGAAACGAGCAGACAACAGGCGCAAAAACCTGGGAATGACAGACACACAAGAAGTCACCTGAAACAAATCTACCCACATACATGGTCATTTACGAAACATGAACAATGTTGGACACATGCAAATTTCAAATAAAGTCTCTCCGCAAAATTGTGTGGCATGACATCATCACTCGAGTGACACATCAGAACACACATCAAAGTCACTTTGCATTCAGTCAGCTGGACACACACATTGCAACACATGCCACTCAATGCTACAAGCTTGCACACTCATACCCAGTGACTCACCATTATGAGAACAAGTTGCGTATGAGCTGACTCCGGATATCATCCTCCTCCTCCTCATCACTAGCCTCGTGACCAAGCCCTTGATCCTCCACAGGTGTATGTTTCTGCTCATCCGGATCCAGGATGAGGGGCACTGCCTCCTCAACTGCCATGTTGTGCAGCATGCAGCACACGAGGAAGATTTGGCAGACCTTCTCCGGTGCATATGGGAGGAAACCACCTGTCTTGTCAAGGCACCGGAATCGGCTCTTCAGGAGTCCAAACCTCCTCTCAATCCTTCGCCTGGTCTGCCCGTGTGCATTGTTGTACCGGTGATCTGCAGCTGTTCTTGGGTTGCGGAGAGGTGTCAGCAGCCATGGCATGTTGGGATATCCAGAGTCCCCTACATGGAAACATCATGTAAATAAGTGGGTAAGGAGATGGCGTATGAGCCAAAGTGACCACAACACACAGGACAAACAGAGTATACCCACCAACAAGACATGCTTGTTCGTTGTGCAGCTGCAGCATCATTTGTGGCACCCTGCTACGCCTCATGATGTAGGCATTGTGTGCTGATCCTGGAAAACGTGCACAGACATGGGAAATCAGCATGTTAGCAAGACACACCACAAGGGCATTTATTGAGTGGTAATGTTTTCTATTGCGATAGGCTTGCTCCTGTGCCTGTGGTGGTACCAAAGCCACATGTGTCCCATCAATGGACCCAATTACATGGGGCATCCCTCCCAGGGCATAGAAATCCCCCTTGACATCTGTCAACTCCTCAGGAGTAGGAAATTTGATGAATTCATCAAGGTGCTCCAACATGGCTGCCAAAACATCACGCAGGACACGGCTGAACATTGTCTGTGACATCCCACCAACATCTGCTATGGTCAATTGAAACGTACCTGTGGCAAAAAAATGTAGGGCTGCCATCACCTTCATTTTGGGGGTCAGCGCAGTAGGATACCTGTGTCGCGGTTGGAGGTGTGGTGCCAGCTTGTTTGTCAAGTCCTCAATCAACTTACGAGTGAATCTGTAACGGCGGATGCAGGCACGTTCCCTCATGGCAGACAAGTCTGGCATTGTTCTTGGGACAGGCGTTGCCCTGCAAGACATTGTTTGGAAGAGTGAAGATTGAGAGTCGGCCAACATCAATGTCACTGAACATAGCACATGCTACACTGCTACTACACATCAGGTAACTATCGATAGGGTGTGTGCAATACATCCAGGACACAGATGCCAGCTTGCTGGCACTCCCATGAAAAGCCAGATACACCTATTGATTGTCAAGTCTACATGACATGCCCTGAAATGAGCTGGGGGCCAGTCTGAGTGAACAGCCAGAGATATCACCGGAGTGACACACATTCACATAGCTGCATTGGAAGCATGTCATCTCATCCAGACAGCTGACTGCAAGGTACATGCACAGGTCACATGGAATGTCAAATGTACATATCAAACACATTGCGATGAAGGGGTACACGTGACAACAGAAAAACACAGCCATTGAGACAACGCAGACATGTATGCCTGGGAAAATATGATGTCCGATGCACACAGACCCTACAGCCGTGGAAATCCACACGTGGCATGGTGTGCGTAGATGTGTGCCATGGCCATCTCCACACAGACCCATGTTGGATGCACCAACAGCAGATGCAGTTGACGGAACACTGACAGCAAGCTCATGGGAACACATGACACACACCTGACATAGTCACAAAGGGGCACGCTGATTGTGACATGTCAGTTGGTAGAGTGTCGCTGTCCCTGGCATCAGGAGACAGTGTGCCATCCCACTGCTGCTGTGCATGACACAGTTGGACTACAGACACACATGTGGCAAGTGGCAAGGTGATGTGTGCCACATAGTGCCCCATCACACATGACATGTGTCCACAGGTCATCACACATCAATTGTGCAACTAGATGAGATGACCTGTGCAATATCACTGGCTGCCACACCTAGGGCCTGCACATGAAAGTATGCAATGACAATTACTTGATGGACATCCTTGTGCGACTCGTAGCCCTCCATTCCTGGCATGTGTACGCCTTTATTACCATTGTAAGCATGTGAAACGCACCGTACAACTAGTGCATACCTGTACCTGTGCAACGCACGTACAACTAATGCCGTAGGGGTACGTGTGCAACGCACCGTACAACTCGTGCGTACCTGTACGTGTGCAATGCACCGTACAACTAGTGCGTACCTGTACGTGTGAAACGCACGTACAACTAGTGCCATAGGGGGACGTGTGCAACGCACCGTACAACTAGTGTGTACCTGTACGTGTGCAACGCACCGTACAACTAGTGCGTACCTGTACGTGTGCAATGCAACGTAAAACACAACTAGTGCGTACCTGTACGTGTGCAACGCAACGTACAACTAGTGCGTACCTGTACGTGTGCAACACACGTAAAACTAGTGCCATAGGGGTACGTGTGCAACGCACCATACAACTAGTGCGTACCTGTACGTGTGCAATGCACCGTACAACTAGTGCGTACCTGTACGTGTGAAACGCACATACAACTAGTGCCGTAGGGGTACGTGTGCAACGCACCGTACAACTAGTGCGTGCCTGTACTGTGCAACGCACCGTACAACTAGTGCGTACCTGTACGTGTGAAACGCACATACAACTAGTGTCTTAGGGGTATGTGTGCAACGCACCGTACAACTAGTGCGTACCTGTACGTGTGCAACGCACATACAACTAGTGCCATAGGGGTACGTGTGCAACGTACCATACAACTAGTGTGTACCTGTACGTGCGCAATGCACATACAACTAGTGCGTACCTGTACGTGTGCAACGCACGTACAACTAGTGCATACCTGTACGTGTGCAACAAACCATACAACTAGTGCATACCTGTACGTGTGAAACACACGTACAACTAGTGCCGTAGGGGTACGTGTGCAACGCACCGTACAACTAGTGTGTACCTGTACGTGTGCAATGCACGTACAACTTGTGCCGTAGGGGTATGTGTGCAACGCACCATACAACTAGTGCGTACCTGTACATGTGCAACGCACCGTACAACTATTGTGTACCTGTACGTGTGCAACGCACCGTACAACTAGAGTGTACCTGTACGTGTGCAACGCACGTACAACTAGTGCCATAGGGATACGTGTGCAATGCACTGTACAAATAGTGCGTACCTGTACGTGTGCAACGCACCGTACAACTAGTGCGTACCTGTACATGTGAAACGCACGTAGAACTAGTGTCGTAGGGGTACGTGTGCAACGCACCGTACAACTATTGCGTTCCTGTACGTGTGCAACGCACGTACAACTAGTGCCGTAGGGGTATGTGTGCAATGCACCGTACAACTAGTGCGTACCTGTATGTGTGCAATGTACCATACAACTAGTGCGTACCTGTACGTGTGCAACGCACAAACAACTAGTGCTGTAGGGGTACGTGTGCAACGCACCATACAACTAGTGCTTACCGGGACGTGTGAAACGCACGTACAACTAGTGCCGTAGGGGGACGTGTGCAACGCACCATACAACTAGTGCGTGCCTGTATGTGTGCAATGCACATACAACTAGTGCCGTGGGGGTATGTGTGCAACGCACCATACAACTAGTGCGTACCTGTACATGTGCAACACACCGTACAACTAGTGCGTACCTGTACGTATGCAACGCACCGTACAACTAGTGCGTACCTGTGTGTGTGAAACGCACTGTACAACTATTGCCGTAGGGGTACGTGTGAAACGCACCATACACCCGCAATCATTGCATGTGTATGCTTCGTTTCACCATTGTACTGGTGCCGTAGGGGTACGTGTGAAACGCACGTACACCCACAATCATTGCGTGTGTATGCTTCGTTTCACCATTGTACTGGTGCCGTAGGGGTACGTGTGAAATGCACCGTACCTGTGTGTGGATTTCAAAATTACATAGGGGACACATAAGGGACAAGTATTAGGCCCTAAATGCATGCTGGTTGTCATGGATACAGAGTTTTCAGTTGAAATGTGTCGATCAGGTGTCCTGGAACAGTCAGTTGGCCACAAAATACAATGTTGCAAAGTGGTTGTTGACTTGACATGATGCTCAAAATTTAAACGATGCGAATGGTGTCATTGGTTTATGTTTAAAGGGATTGGAGTAAACGTATGATGCTAATGAGTCTGACCAATCACTATGTACTCCTCAAAATGAATGCCCCTCAGCAACACAGATATAAGTCAGCCAGAACCCATGAGAGGGCACTTGCCTGCACAACTTTTGAGTCGACCACACTGCTGCTGTCTCTGCTTCCTCTGGACCATGTCACGTACTGTGGAGAGGGCCCAGCCATTCAGCCTTGAGGAGAATGAGGCCTTGCTGGACTGCCTCCTCCCACAGTACACCAAGCTGTATGGGAGAACAGGGGAGCAGGTGAGTGCTGACCCCAATACCTTTGCCTATGCACCTGTTGTGTGACTGTCAATATTGTGTCCAGGTGTGACAGACATGCAATGTTGTTTAGAGTGTGTCCCGGGGGGGGACATGCTGATGTCTCTCATGCAGAGCATGATGTAGTTCCTGTGTGCACTTCTCACTTGCATTGTGCTTACTGTGACTTTCACTGCATAGTGCATGACACATTCAGCCTGGAAAATCCTTTGTGGCTTTTTTTACTTTTGTCCTGACGTGATTCAGTGGTCCCCCCCGGTGTGACAGGTGACTGTACCCACAGATGTGTATGAGTTGAGTGGACCTGTGGTGAGAGTGTCGAAATGATGTGTACGACCTCATGGACATTGATGTGTGTGAATGTTCCTTGACATGTGGGTGAGTGTCTATGTGAAGTGTTGCACCACAGCTGCATGGAGGAGGCAACAGATCTATCCATCTAATGTGACAAGTAAGCCGTGCTGTGTGTCTGACTTGCAGAGCTAGCACGACACCTGTGACACCCCACTGGCAAGTGGCACATGTGCAGAGTGAGGGTTGTATCCGCTGCTGACAATGACAGGTGTGTGATCTGTGCCTGGGTGTGTCTGTCTACTCTGCTGAGGGTGCGTCAGTGGAGTGGGACTTGTTAGTTATTTTCACATCACTCCAAACCATTAGTACGATTATAATTAATTAATCTAATTAATAAAACGACATGCAAAATGGGGTGGGTATACAAAATTTTGCATAACCCACTCCAGCAATTGCTTGGCACGTGCTGCCCATCAGCCTGCTGTTGCATGTGCTGCACAGTGTTTGGCATGATCAGTGAGTGTGTCGTACCCCTCATGGCACCTGTTAACTTTCAATGCCATGTAGTGCATTGGGGCTTGCACACAGGCCAATTTCTTATTGTGTATGATGCAATTCCTGTCTGCATCCTATGCCCTGTTCAACATTTCAAAGATGTTCAAATGTGTGTGTCTAGGACATGGAGCAGTTGTATTGATGTTGTGTCACTTTGTCATCCTGACAGGTAACTGCCTACGAGAAGGGGGAGATCTGGTGGGACATCGTCAGGGCCGTGAGATCTGCGGGGGAGCGTCGTCGGCAGCTGCCACAGGTCCGCAAGAGGTGGCAGGACATCCGGTGCTAGACCCGGCAGATCGCCCGGGTCCAGCTGGGGCTCGACCCTCTTCGCCCCCACAGCGGCCACCGACGCCTGACCCCCCACATGAGCTGTGACCTGGCGGTGGTATTCCCTGACCTCGATAGGCAGTTACAGGAGAGACTGCAGCAACGAGGGGGTAGGTACATGGCTTTTTGTTGTGTTATGTGTCACCAGCTTTTGAAAGTGCCCTGTAGCCTGGATACACTCCCAGAGTTTATATGTGCAGTGCATTTTCTGTTCCCCAATGTCACCTGGTGCTCTTTTTCATCCCTTCCCCTCCTTGACATGTGTCCCCTGGTCTGTGTGTAATCACATTTGCACATGGTCATCTAGGGTGCCAGTAAATCTAAGTGCACATTGCTTTCTGCAGCTGTGACTTGTGTTGGTACCTTGCCTGTGCCATGACCTGTTCACTATATTGGGGGTCCATATTTCTTGCCAATGATGATGATTCTCAACATAGGAGTGTCATGTTTCAACTGAACACCCGTGCACCATGCATGACCAATGTTGTGGCCTCAGACATGATGTGCATGAATGGGAGATATGCATAGTGCCATGACGGTTGATCATTGTACAGTCAGCTCATTCCAGGAACACGGAGCAGTGTGCCCACTACAGTCCCCTCAGACACCCTGGTCTCCTAATCATGTGTGTCATCCAACACTGTGCACATTCTCTGTGGGTTCAGCATAGGTCTGCCTCTGTGGCATTGTTCCCTGGCCTAGTTTGTATTTTTATAATGTGTGCTACATGTGTCCACTGGACAGGGATACACCATTTTGCTTGTACATACTCACACTGGGCAGTGCCTGTGTGGCTATTCACAACAATCTGTTGATGGTTGTTTGTCACCAATATGTGTTGGCAGCCCCACAAGGTGATGTTGTGTAAATGTAGCAATTTTTGCTGCACATTTTTTGTAACCCTGAATAAGAGGTGTCACTTCTTGATCTGTATCAATCACCTTGACTCAGGTACGGGTGGTTGTGCGGGAGAGGCCTACATGGGCAACCCTGATTTTTCCTTGCCAGGTCTGACCTGTGTGTGAGAATTGGCTGTACAGTGATTCACCGTGCAGTGCCCCTGTGATGCTGGCCAGTGCTTAATGTTCGTGCTTTGCAGCCTGTGTCAGTTTTTTAAAAACATGATTCCTGCTCATACATTTTTGGCACCTGTGTGTGGTTCAGATGCAACGCAGTTTGGACTTTGTGTGCTGACATCTGTGTGTACATTCTGGCTTACCATGAGGGTGTCTCCACAGTACAGCTATGCTTTTTTACAACCCAATTGCAGGCTCATTAGCTTATGCATTGTTCTGGGTGTGGACATGTGTGCCACTCCAGATGACAGGCAGTAGGTCATATGTGTAGCCAACTGTGTAATCAGGTGACGGACGGCCATGTGACAACTGACAGAATTCAAGTTGTTACTCAAAAAGAAATTGTACCTTGGCACTCACAGCACTTGTCAGCAGTTCTTCCTGTTTTAAATGTGGTAATTTGATGATTTGTGTTAAGAACACTGATGTGCCTGCATGAAAGATGTCTCCCAAGGAAGTGCACACCAAACGACATTTCCACTTTCATGGAACACGCTGGCACCTTTTCAAAGAAGCCACTGTTAGAATTAAATGGTGTTGCTGATTCTCCATATACATGTTCCCACAGTGGTCTTGATTTTGTGAGACTCCTTTGTTGTTGGTGATCCAAACTAACGAGTCTCAAGACAGCAATACCTCCGTATTTGTACTTTCGGCAACACCATTTATTTCGGACAGTGGCTTCTTAGAAAAGGTGCCAGCTTCTTCAATGACAGTGTAAATGTAGTTTTGTGTGTACTGCCTTGTGAGACATATTTCACGCAGGCACATGAGTGTTTTTTTCATGAAATGGCGAATTGGCACATTCAAAACATGTCGATTGTGTAAATTATTGTGAGTCCGAATGCACCAACATTTTTTCGTTTTGTGTTCCAAAGTACTTACAGGTTTCTGAGTGTGGTGACACCTTGAGTATTGAGGTGTGTTAGTTTACCTTGGGTGCACCACTACTGTTTCTTTAAGGGTAAACAAGAGGTGGCATGACTTCATTGTATTGCTGTGCTCACCGGTTCACACACACTAGCTTCTCAGTCTATTTCTCATTCAAGTTGTGGCCTGGTGTGTTATTTTTTTCCTGGTGTCCAAGTGGCATTGTGGGTCTACCAACTGGGCAGTACAGGGCTTACATATGTGCAAAGTGATCTAGCTGTTACTCATGATGCATTGCCTGATATGCACTGTGACCAATTGTTTTTGTGCTCATGTGTCTGATGTATACAGGTGACTGATGCATTTCGGTTTCTTCTCCTTGCCCACAGCATCATCATCCGCAACGGAGGGAGACACTGCATGGACCTGGAGGAGGGACCCAGCAACAGTGCCACCAGTGCTGTGGAGTCAGAAGGAGCCAGTGACACGGAGGGCGAGGGGAGTCAGTCATAGGACCTGTCTGGAGGCGATACCAGCTACGACGCCAATGGGTCCGACGCTGACCTCCTCGAGGAGGCGGAGGCTGCAACAACACCTGGCAGCATCCCCACATCTGTCCCCGCCTCCTCCGTTACCATCTCTTCCCTCACAGTTGCTTCCGTCTCTTCTGTCCGTGCAGAGGCACACCATGTCTCCTTCGGCCCAGGCACTGTACCCCCTGTCACCCCTGCTGCCGTCAGTGAAGAGTCTGTGGACATACTGCAGCATTTGCAGGTTGGGCAGGCATCGGTGCTGAATGTCCTCCATGGACACACTAAACTGCTCACACAGATGGTGTCGTTCATGGAGGGCATGTCAGCAACGATGTCTGACCAACGCAGGATTCTGCGGTCCATGGACTCTTCCCTGACGGCAGCAGTTACTCTCCTGAATCGCTCCATCCCCCCTACCCCGGACCCATCCACACTTCCCTCTCCCATGCCTGCCCAACGCACACCCCCAAGTAAGGCAAAGCGCACTCCTCCTGGCACACACACCCAGGGGGATGTAGGCACACCCACAGGGTCTGGGGACATACGACATACACGCAGCCACAGTCGCAGTCCGCAGTCCTCACAACCCTGTCCCTCCAAAACCACTCCCCTTGGCTCCCCTGCCAAACGCTCACCCAAGCAGCACTTTATGGGTGAGCTGGCCCTCGCCCCCACTGAGACACCACCCCACAAGCGGGCGAGGAAGTCCCCGGGCATGGGAGTTGAGTCCCCCACCATGTCCACCCCCTCCCCCAAGAGCGCTGCACCCATCCCTCGCCCACCACACCCTCCGTTGACCCTGGGGAATCCTCAGGTGCAGGGGTTAGGATGGACGTCCTAGCAGCAGTGTGCAGTGCCGAGCTCGCATCCACCTTCGGTGCTGCCCCACCCCCTGTGGTGGAGACGTCCACCCCTGCACCCACCACACCTAGCCTTACCCCTCCTGTCCCTGCAGTGCCTGGTCCTGCCACAGATGATGCCCCCCCCCTCCCCTGTCGACAAACCTTGAGGTTCCTTTGTGCAGGCAAGCTAGGGGTAGATGGGGTCCCCTACGTCCACCCTTGGACTTGAAATATGGACTGGCCATTGGCCTTTGTAAATATTTGAATTATTCAAATTTTTGGTTTGTGCTGAATAAAGCCTTTTGTTTTACTTTCAACACTATTGCATTTCAGGTACTTGATGTTGGTGATGAGGCTCCTGGAGTTTGTTTTCTGGTAATGTGTTAGGGTTCCGAGAAATGTTTTTGTATGGTGGTCATGAGGTGGACCATGGTATCTGTGTGCCATCACAATGTGTCTGCAAAGAATCATTGGTATTGTGTGTTCATTTTGTTTTGAGACATTGTCCCAAGGAGTGTTCCTTCCTCTGTGGCACCTGACATCATCCCTGCAAACAGTTGCACTATTGTTGTGCTGACCTGTGTTAACATTTCCTTTGTTGGTGACGGATCCCTTCAACAATGGCCATGCCTGCTCACTGATGTCTCCTGCTGAATCATCTGTGCCATCCTTGCTAGTCACTGTACTTGTGTTTTGAGTATGTAGGAATGCCTTCAGGGACAAATTCCCCCTTTTCAGCACTATGCATGTGTGTAATCACGGCCTACCACACAAATGGTACTTGTTATGCAGGGTATTTGGGCACCTGACTCACAATTGTGGGCATTGTATATAGGGGAATTCCACCCTATTCCTTCCATGAGAGACAACATCTTTGTGGCTGGACCACCACCTGGACATTCCTATCACTCCTGGGATGTGCATGACAGTGTGTGTTCCCTTTGGCTATCTTAGTTTTGTAGGCAGTTACATGACTATACAGTCTAGTGACATGATATCAGGGTGTGTATTGTGCTGCATCCGCCATGGGTGGGTATGCATGCAAGGAAGGTCCGGCTGCCCCTGAGGAGGAATCTGGCTGCCGTAATGTCTGGATTCTCGTGAGTGACACTGGGGGGATTGGGGGCGGGGGGACGGGATTGTGACTGCCGCCCTTGGTGCCAGGTCGCACCCTAGAGGCCCTTAAGGCCGCCGCAGTGTCGACTGCGGCTTCGGTGGGCGGTCGAGCGAGGTTGCTCTTCCTTACAGTTTGGATGGGAGCTGCTTTTTCGAAGTTAGGTCCTGTTCTGGGGGGGTGGGGCCGAGAGTAGTTGGGGGGACTCGAGGCGGGGGTGTTGTTGGGGGGGTACGGGGTTTTTTCAGGGGAGGGAGGGATAGTGCTACGGACTGCGACTGGACTTGGAGGGGCATGGCACCCTGGCTCTGGACATGGGACTATGGTTAATACTGGGATGGTGAAATGTGTGACATGGAATGTATGGGGGCTGCACACAATGGCACGGAGACATAAGATACACGCTTACTTGCTGCGCAGGGGCGTTCAGATAGCGTTCTTGCAGGAGACGCACTTAACAAAGCAAGAGGGCGTGGCGCTGCAGCGTAGGTGGCGAGGACAGTTATTTAATACCACGTACTCAGCGTTTGCGAGGGGCACTCTGATTTGGATTCGAGCGGGGACCCCCTTCCAGGCCACTAGGCACACGATAGACCCTGAGGGCAGATATGTGGCGGTTGAGGGTACACTTAGGGGCCGAGACATAGTGCTATGCAGCGTATATGTACCTAATGTGGATCAGGGACCATACTTTGCGAGGCTCTCTGGAGTGCTGGCCAGCTACCTAACGGGTCCTCTCCTACTGGGGGGAGACTTTAATTCGATAGCGGACCCCGTGCTGGATAGATCCCACCCGCCCCTAGAGACATCCCCGGTGCACCGGCTAGCGAAGCGCAGGCTTGAATGGCAGGGGAGGTGGGGCCTGGAGGATGCCTGGAGGGCGCAGCACCCGACACTGAGGGACTACTCCTATTATTCGTCACTGCATGACCTCCATGTTAGGCTGGAAACCTTTTTGGGATCCCCAACTGTACTACAATCCGTTGCACACGCAGAATATTTAAACCGTACACTCTCCGACCATAACCCCTTGCTACTGACGCTGGACTGGATGACCGAGATTTCGAGGGTCCCGACATGGCAGCTAAGGCCTGAAACACTGGATGACCCGCCTTACCGGGCGGCACTGGAAGACAGGATTACTCACTACTTTAATGAGAACACTGGGTCCACGGCGCTTAGAGCAACGGAGTGGGACGCTTTCAAAGTCGCTGTTCGAGGGCATTGCATAGGGAAATACGCCGGGGTGAGGCGAACTCTGTTGGAGGACTTAGATAAGGCGGAAGGGACATTGAGGGCGGCGGAGTTGGCGCGGCCTGGCCATCCCGAGCTCCAAGAAGCGGTGAGCGAGGCGAGGGAGGCGGTGGCGGTCGAGGTGGAGAGGCTCCGCAGCTTCGACCATAAGAACTACGTGGTGAGGGCGCACGCGGAGGGGGACAAGGCGGGAACGCTGCTGGCTTGGTTGGCGAACCCCAACAAATGTAGTCAACCGATCGTGGCCTTAGACAGGGAGGGAGGCGGAGTGGTCACGGCACAGATGGATATAGTGGAGAGGTTCGGCACGTACTACGAGACACTCTACAAAAGCGCGCCGGAGGGACGGGAGGGGGACATCGACGATTTCCTGGAAGGATTACAACTCCCGCGCCTTGACCGGGAAGACGCAGAGGCCCTAGGCGGTGATATTGACCTCGGGGAGATCAGGGGGGCAGTATCCCGGATGGCCCGCAACAAGACCCCGGGCCTAGACGGCCTGCCAATAGAATTTTATGATAGATACTTGGACAAGCTGGCCCCGCGGCTTCAGGAGGTCTATAAGGAGGCCAAATCGAGAGGTAGGCTGCCCCAATCTATGTGTGAGGCCCTGATGATCCCACTGCTGAAGCCGGGAAGGGAAGGACAAGACCCCGCTTCTTATAGGCCATTGTCGATGTTGACGACGGACTATAAAATACTGAGCACTATACTGGCGGCTAGGTTGTTGCGGCACATGCCGAGACTGATACACAGGGACCAGTCGGGGTTCATCTCCGCGCGAAGCACCACGGCTAACATCCGACGGCTTGTTCGCCTGATGGGAGATCCGCAGGTGAACGCTCGAACGCCACTCGTCTTATCCGTAGATATAGAGAAGGCTTTCGATAGCCTAGAGTGGGGGTATTTATACAAAGCCATGCGGCGATTCGGCCTCGGAGAAGGGTACATCGGGTGGACGAAGGTCCTATACGCCTCGGCGGTGGCAAGGGTGCGGGTGGGACCCCTGGTATCGCGCCAGTTCCGCGTGGGCCGGGGCACCAGGCAGGGATGCTTGCTCTCCCCACTCTTGTTTGCACTAGCAGTGGAGCCCCTCGCAGAGGAGGCCAGAACAGGCCGCTACTACAGGGGATTGGATTATAGAGGGGCCCCGCAACTCATCTCCTTATATGCAGATGACCTGCTCCTGTTCCTGGAGAACGCGGCGGAGGCACTGGACGGAGCGGAGCGACTCCTTGCGCGATTTGGCGGGCTCTCTGGGCTGCGGGTGAACTGGTCCAAAACCTGCTTATACCCGTTGCGAAGCGGCGAGCCGCGTCCAGCGGTCCGGCCACTGCTTAAATGGGAGCCTGACTGCCTTCAATACCTCGGAGTACACATATACCACACTGCAGCGGATATGCTGGATGGCAATGTGGGGCGGTGTATCCGGGCACTGAAGGGCAACATGTCCTTCTGGTCCACCCTCCCGCTCTCGGTAACGGGGCGTATCTCGCTGCTAAAAATGATTGCACTACCGCGGCTTCTGTATTATTTTCGCACGCTCCCAGTGTGGATTCCGTGCTCTGTTTTCCGACAGTTGCGATCGCTGGTAGTCTCTTTCTTGTGGGGCACGGGACGGCGCAGGGTCGCGATGGCGACCTTGACCCGGCCAAAGGACGATGGAGGCCTGGCGGTGCCTGATTTCGAACTATATTACCTAGCAGCGCAGTTGCAGATTTTCACGCAGGAAGTGGCGCGAGTATACCGGGGGCCAGAGCAGGACAGGGAGGAGGGCACCCCTCGCCATGTACTGGCGTATATTACGCTGCAGCAGAGGCTGGTTATCAGAGACCTCTCTCTGGAGGAGCAGACGTTCCGGCAATGCTGGAACCGATCGCAACGTCGAGCCGGGGTGCGGCGACCGTATGCGCCGGAGATCCCACTGGAAATGGTAACGGCGCTCCCACATGGCGGAGACTGGTCGGGACTGCAGATGTGGGAGGAGGCGGGCCTCCAAATGTTGGGTGACTTATACGAAGAGGGAACGCTGGTCCCTTACCAAACGCTGCAAGAGCGCTTCGACCTCCCGCGGGGAGACTACCTGATGCATGCGGCGGTGACAAGTGCGATGCAGGCGCATTGGGGAGCGGGGCTCACGGAACCCGCCACATCCGCAGCCTGCCAATACACCATGATGTCTGCTGGCACTTATAAGGCGGTGACTTGTCTGTACTCCAGAATGTTGCGTGAGACTCTGCGGCCGCTAACGGCACTAAAGGCGAAATGGGAGCTGGAAGTGCAGACTGAGATACCTGACGCTACGTGGGCGGGGCTGGTGCGGCGAGCTCGGAAAAGTACCAGGAACGCGCGCTTCCAGCTGAAACACTTCTATATTCTCCACAGGGCCTACCTTACACCAAGTAACCTTGGGAAGTATTTTGGGGTTGCAGATGCGGCGTGCCCTAGATGTGGAATGGTGGGAGCGGAGCTGGGGCATATGCTGTGGGACTGCCCTCACCTACAAGACTACTGGAGGGCGGTTGGTGAAACGCTGACCGAGGTGACGGACAGGGACTTACAATACACCAAGGCGGTTTGTGTCCTACACTGGTTTCCTCACACACCCAAGAACAAAAATACAAGTAGATTTATTGACATGGGCCTCCTATTAGCTAAAAGGGAGGTGACGAGACTCTGGAAGTCAAAAGCGGGCCCCACGCACGGGAGGTGGGCCAAGGAGCTGCAGAAATGGGCGGCAAGTGAAAGCACGCTTCGATACCAATTAGCGACCCGCAAGGCTGATGACAGGGTGCTAGAGGCGGCCGCGGCATGGGAGGGATTAGTGCAAGCCCTGCGAAATAGTATGCTGGAGGAAGACGGGACGCCGTCCGAGCCCGAAGGGGCCCCCCGGAGCAATCCATCCACACAAACGAAGTGAATAGTTATGTACTTCTGAATTGTACCCAGTTTACAAGTGAGAGCCGGGAACAGTCGCAGTTGCGGGCGTGAGCACGGGAGGTGGGGAGGGAGGGAGGGGAACGGGGAATGGGATGGGGGAGGGGCAGTGTTGGGGGCGGGGGACGGGGAGGGGGGGAAAACTCTAAAACGGAACGTAGTCACCCTACCGTGTTAGCGGCAAAAGTAAAGCTTAAACTACAGTTCAGTATGATGATCCCTGAACATCGCTGCCCGGCCTCCGGGATGTGGGCTCATGAGCTGTGTACGGCTGTCTGAATGGCCACAGGATATGTGGCATTGTTATCAGCAATGCAGGCGAAGTAATAATGTATGCTGCTGCTATTATTGTTCTGCAATAAAAACGGTTTTACAAAAAAAATGGGTGGGTATGCATGTGTTATATGTCCTCACACCCACATGTGGTGTGTCATGCAGTGTGTGAAAGACATCCATCCTCCTGGGAGTGGGACACTGCTGTCAGTGATGTGTTGTTATAGCACTATCATCATAGTCCAAAGTTAGGGATGCGTCCATACCACCATGTAGGTGTGGTCATCTGATAATGATGTACACAACCCCCATATCTCTGTCCACTGCTGGGAGTCCTCTGCACCCACCCCCATATCTCTGTCCACTGCTGGGCGTCCTCTGCACTCACCCCTCATATTGCAGGCCACTGCTGGTAGTCATATGCACCCACCCCGATATCTCTGTCCACTGCTGGGAGTCCTCTGCACCCACCCCCCCATATTGCAGGCCACTGCTGGTAGTCATATGCACCCACCCCCATGTATCTGTCCACTGCTGGGACTCCTCTGCGCCCACCCCCATGTCTCTGTCCACTGCTGGGAGTCCTCTGCACCCACCCGTATATGTGTGGTCACTGCTGGTATTGATCTGCAGCCACCTCCATATGGCTGGCTACTGCTGGGAATCCTCTGCACCCACCCCCCATATTGCAGGCCACTGCTGGTAGTCATATGCACCCACTCCCATGTCTCTGTCCACTGCTGGGACTCCTCTGCACCCACCCCCATGTCTCTGTCCACTGCTGGTAGTCCTCTGCACCCACCCCCATGTCTCTGTCCACTGCTGGGAGTCCTCTGCACCCACCCCCCATATTGCAGGCCACTGCTGGTAGTCATATGCACCCACCCCCATGTCTCTTTCCACTGCTGGGACTCCTCTGCACCCACCCCTATATGTGTGGTCACTGCTGGGATTGATCTGCAGCCACCCCCATATGGCTGGCCCCTGCTGGGAATCCTCTGCACCCACCCACCCACCTCCTTGGAGCAGTACACTGCTGGCCTGGACCTACACACACACTAATATGAAGGTAACATGCAGGGCCAGTCCGTAAGCCCACATTCCTGGCGTGTGTACACCTCGTAGCACAAATGTACTGGTGCCGTAACGGGGTACGTGTGCAACGCACCGTACCCACGCATTCATTGCATGTGTACGGTTCGTATCGCTGTTCTACTAGTGCCGTAGGAGTACATGTGCAACGCACCGTACCCACGCATTCATTGCATGTGTACGGTGCGTATCGCTGTTCTACTGGTGCCGTAGGAGTACGTGTGCAACGCACCATACAACTAGTGTGTACCTGTATGTGTGCAATGCACCGTACAACTAGTGCGTACCTGTATGTGTGCAACGCACCATACAACTAGTTAGGGGTACGTGTGCAACGCACAGTACAACTAGTGCGTACCTGTACGTGTGCAATGCACCGTACAACTAGTGCATACCTGTTCGTGTGCAATGCACCATGCAACTAGTGCGTACCTGTACGTGTGCAACGCACCCTACAACTAGTGCCGTAGGGGTACGTGTGCAACGCACCATAGAACTAGTGCGTACCTGTATGTGTGCAACGCACCGTACAACTAGTGCCATAGGGGTACGTGTGCAACGCACCATACAACTAGTGCCATAGGGGTACGTGTGAAACGCACCGTACACCCGTAATCATTGCGTGTGTACGGTCCGTATCGCTGTTCTACTGGTGCCGTAGGAGTACGTGTGCAACGCACCGTACACGTCCACTTCTGTTGTTGCGGTACGCAGGGGTTGCTGGACACGCCCCCCCAAGTGAACAGACCCTGGTGGTAATGTATGGTCTCCATATTATAGGTTTGGGTTTTGGTATGGGGTATGTTTCCTGCCACTCACCCCCACCCTGGCCCCTGGGTGTTGTTCTCACCTTCTGCGGCATGTGCGTCTGGTCCGGTGCACCAGGTCGTAGGCCAAGAGGACCGGGATGACACGTACGATGTGGTTCATGGCGTGTACGTTGCGTACCGGGGCTCCGTTGCGTAGCGGTTTGGAGTGCCGTAGGGACGAATCGTACTTGCTGGGCCGGAAACCGCTGCTTAAATACGTCCAGACGTCGCATACAAGCTGTTCCGGATCAGAATCGTTGGGTTTTTTTTCCCCGTATTGTCTTTTGTACGATTCGTACGGAAAAAGGCTTTCTGTACGAATCGTACTTCCTAGGTGGTAAGGAATGTTTACAGGGTACGAGTCGTACGGAGAAAACACTCCGTACAACGATTCGTACAGCCTTTTTCCATAATCGGAATCGGCCCCTTTATGTCCATTCTCAGCCAAGTGGTTCAGCAACGCAATAGTGGCTTGTTTACAGACTTCCTGAGTATCTGATACTATAGGATTCTTGAGTATCCGACGCCACTAACAGGTCACCTATATATTGAACCATGACAGAGTTACAGGACATCACCAAGGACTCAAGATTGTTCTTGAGGGTCTAATTGACAACAGAAGGGCTCTCTGTATACCCTTTTGAGACTCAGTTCCTTGCTAAAACATAATTTTGGAACCGGAGGTGAAAAGGTACTGACTGTCCTCATGCAAAGGTATAGAAAAGAAAGTCTGACACAAATTGATCACCATGAAACACTCAGCCTCGCATGGAATTTGAAATAGAATCACAGCTGAATTAGGTACCACAGAACAATGAGGTACAACAACGTTAATCTTTTTAAGGTTCTGCACGATCTGGTATTTATCACTCGGTTTTTGTAGGCCCACAATCTGTGAGTTACATGGTCTTCCCACAATCTCTTTGAAAATGCCTTACTGTACAATTGACTCCATCACTTGGGTGATCCATGATACTATTGCAGGCATTAGCTTCTACTGAGGAATTTTAGGGTACTCAGCATTTGGTTTGACATTTATATGTACAGGATCAACTCCTTTATGAGACCTTTGTCTTTTCCTGGAAAGTCCCAGACTTTTGGCTTTACCGTATCGTTGAAATGCTGTGGCAGATCATGGGTTGTCATTAAAGAGTACAGTCCAACAGTGATCCCCTGTTTGGTGAATTTAAAATCAACATCTTCATCATCGAGCTTCAAATCCACATCCTTCAGTGTGCAATAGATGGGGCTATTCAGTTTACATAATAGGTCGAGTCCCAATAGATTTACAGGACTGGAATCAAACATCACAAACTGGTGTCTATCTTCAAATGACCCTATTTTAACTGGAACTTCCTTTGTAACATGGTTTGTCATTTGTTTATTGGCAACTCCTCTGACTTCTGTTTCCATGGAGGGGTAGATTTATAACTTCCGCTGTGTCAATCAGGAATGCCACAGGGTGGGCAATCACCTAACCTTCTACAATTGGACTACTCTGGTCTACCTCTAAGACTGCACCAAGTACACAATCTTCATCCCCCCTCAGCCACCATCATTGTGACAAGTCAGAGCTGCAGCCTCAAATGTGTCAAATATGGGAAACTGTTGGAATGGGTTTTGGTTTTGGAAACAATTCTGGGACCTAATTAGGGGCTTGAGGAACTTGCATTACTGGAACTTGTGGCTTCTTTGGATTCTGCACTCTCTGCATGGGTACTTTTTGCAACTGTGTGGGAACAGCATTTGACATCTGAACCAACCCTGAACTCTAGCCCATATTCTTGTGAGCACCCCTTTTGGGATTTAAATGACATTTCCACATCCAGTGCCCTAACTTGTTACAATAATGACAATAATTTGATCTCTTCAACGTTGCAATATTGATCCCAGTATGGGGGGGCTATAAGAATACCACAACCTCTTCCTTGTGAGACACTGAGACACCATTTCCACCTTGCATCATAGGCCCTCCCTGAGGACATGTGACTCCTTGCATTCAACCACAATTTCCCAAATATGATTGATTCTGACCTCCCCTCTTTGCCGCCTTCATCTACACCAACATGAACTTTTCTTTCAATCGCTTCAAATTCATGTCCAACTCATCACTGCAGTATCTCGCATTCCTCAATACTTCATCGATGAACTTGATCTGCCAACAAATCAAATGTTGATGAATCATCATTCTAATTTCAGGTCGGAGTCCCAACACAAACCTAGACACTAATCCTCCCAGTCCTTTCCTTCTGGGTTTTTCCATCACGCTGTGCCACTTGAAAACTTTCAACAATCTCTCATTATAAGCATGCAGTGTCTCTTGGGGCTCTTGCATCACGTTTGTACCATACAACAAGGTACATGTGTGATGGAAGCCTTTAAGTTAGATTAATAAAGTCACGCAAAGCTGCACATTCCGTGGCTTTGAATTGCTTCATAAATCTGGATTAAGACAATGCAGTGCAAATCTCTGCGTTGCCTTACCGTGCGCAAGGGAGGCGTTCCATGGGTGTTTTGCTGAGTGTTCCCACACAGCTCCCTTGGTTTTTGACGCATTTCCAGATTTACAAGGACTATTAAACCTGGGAATGCGTCAAAATGTTCTGCCTTCCAAGATGAGATGTAACAAGGAGAAATATCTTTATTTCTCCTTGTTTTTTCCTCTTTCTAAGTGTGCTGCATTTTGCATGTACAAAAGTTAATCTTACACATGTACACAAGTTCATCTTCCTGATAAGTGTCTATTGTTACCTGAAATAAGTTTGCCTAATTCCAATTTTAACGTAGCCACATCCACAAGTTTCTCTTTCTCAGGGAGCTGGACTTCCCTGCTCACTTCTGAACTTTCAAAATCTGTAGGAGACCCATTAAAGAATGTAACCAAATCTCCTGTGAATTAACATCATTTTGAGATCCAGGGGTATAAAATGTCACTCCCCTTCTGGGAATGCTGCTTGAAATATACTTGGGAGATTTCCAAATGGACCTACGAGAGATTTGAGGTCTCATGGAAGGCTCCTGTCATATTAATAGTCAAAGACTCAGGGGCATCATATGGGGATTTGCCTTAGTCTAGACTAAAGGAGTCCCTCTTGTCCCTCCCCAGGTTGAGGGCAAAGGGACTGTGGGTGACATATTTACTCCAGTAGGAATGTCAAAGGATGTGTTGTGTACCCTGATGGCTCAGGGTTATCTAAAGGAACCACAGGACTAATAGTGACAGGAGCAGTTATTGTCCCTGGGGCATTAGGAACAGAGGAATTCACAGGAGTAGGAATTACTGAAGTTCCTCCTACAGGGATCTGATTGAAACTCACAGGGGCAGTGGCTCTGTCAAAGTTTCCACCCGTGACAACACCACTCATCAGTCGGGGCAACATTATAAGGTGGTGGACAGGCATATGACAGCACATCCAAAAAACACACCACAGGAATTACTATCACCACCATCACCCGAACCCATGTGCACTCTCTGTATTGTCCTCTCTTTTCATCCTTTTCCTTTTCTGGGGTTCCTCACTCATCCATGCAGGATACAACGTAGTTCATTCAATTATTTCTGCTGCCACTACTGTTGTTCTGTGTCCTACTTAGCTTCAACATAACCAAGCACTGCTCTTTTAATGCTGTCTTTATATTTCTGCTTATCTTTAGCATAAGAAGCATGGTCTCAAGTATTACGTGTTTCATATTGTGCTGGTCTAGGGGGTGGTTTCATCTCATACAATACTCATATCACATTTTCAATAATCCTCAAATTAAATGTGCCATAGTGAGGAAATCTCAATGCACCTTCATTTTCTGTGATTTTATGCTACTGACACAACCAAATTGACATGTGGAGCCTCACATTTACAGCCATATAATGATCTGTCGAGTCTTCTAGTGTCGCCTCTTCACCTTCTGCAACAGGAACCCTCACATCTCCCTGACTCATATCTCTAATAGCTCTCGAACATTTAATTTTTTTATTAGGATTTCAACAATAAGAAACAGAAATTTTAATTCAAACAATCGGTAATCCTTACCCAAAAATTGATAAATATTATCCGTCACTAGTAGCCAATCTCAGAGCGGCACCTTAAGCTTTGTCCCATTGAAGTGACACTCTAAATGATGTAGCAACCAATAGCAGCATGGCATCACCATCATCCGTCCAATCCTAGCGTGGCACGCTATGATGTAATACTCACTCCTTGCAGCAGTTCACCCTGCTTTACAATTTCACTACCGCAACCTCTCAAAATACTAAGTAAGCATAAAAAACAGACAACTTTTGTCTGCTCCACAAAGGAATTCAAAGTATTCCAACATGCAAGAACTAGTCAGGATTAATACTTTCCGACCTACTCACATACACATGGATGAAATCTCGACCAGGAGAAATCACTCTGAATAATGCAGCTTCTCCTTTGTGCATTAGGATCCACCAACACTAATCACTGTAGGTACTCTCACAACAAAGTTATAGTCCCAATCTCAATTGTGTAGTCGATGGTACCTCATGACCAACATCACAAAACAGAGCAGACAAATTAAAACATAACAATAAACTTATCTATCCTGAGATTTGGACTATGACTAGTCCGATAACAGCATAAGCTGAGCAACATTAAGTGCATCTACATCTACACAACAATGCTTAACAAAAATACCACAAGCTTGACATGTGCAATTCCAATGTGCAACCCTATTAATACTCCTCAGCTATTGCAACTCTTTCCAACCCACTGGAATCACCTATCAGAAACCGGGACATTGACTTAGGGTGTGTACTGGGCTTGGTCAATTCTAAATCGTATACAAGGGTACTCCTGTTCCCTTTGCTTCAGTGACTAACCATCCGACATGCTATCTTCTGATGGCACATTGGTATCTGCACCTCAATCTCTTGGTACAATCATCAAATATATTTCCCTACTGGTAGTATGGTCCTTTATTAGTAGATCTGAAGCGCTGTAAGTGAGTTAATATTAGAAACACATTTCAAACTTGTTAAGATGTTTTGACTCCACAATAAGGACCAGGAATCAATCATTTCGATTAAATAGGTTATTTTAGGATATTAATCCATCCAGTATATATGTATAATAGAAATTAATTTAAGAGATACAGCAATATAGTTTAAAGGCAAAAATGTGGCATTAAATTAAGTCGTAATAAAATGACATACAAACTACTGATGGCCACAGTGCAAATAATGCAAATTGTTGCAATAAAGTGTTGTATAAAGAAGCTTCCCTTTTCTATCCTAAACATAAGTTGAGAACCTGATTTACCTGATGGGGATTCCTATCCTGGGAGCATAGAGAGTGTCAGCACGGACTAAAACGTTGGTAGAAGTTCTAGAAATAGAAAGATGTGCTCAGTATGAAGCTTTACACTCAGGGGAAAGCCCACCAGAGAGATCTGTTCTCTCTCAGAGTCAAGGGAAAGTCTGTTTAACTAACTGTGGAAACACCAATAAATATAATAGTAGCTTCAAAAACATCCATATCTCTTTCTCACCACCAAGAACCAACCAAATGTCTGAATGTAAGGGGAGTCGACATACTCCCAAAGTTCCCACCTCCTCAAATGTTCTCATATTTCTGGCACACAGTAAACAAAGGCCTCCTTTGACCATGTTTCTCTAACTAACGAGAAAGCATTTCAAACCAAGGCCTCATGTCAAATCAAGCCTCTTCAGAATCAAAATGGATACTGATTACAATATTAAATATGTGTAAGTGAGAACATTACTTTATGTTAAATGTGAATATGCATAACTAGATTACATCAGTCAATTAATCACCTTCATACATTCATATATGAATCTTTAGTGTTTGCAAAGAATATAATATTGATTTGTTTAAAAATAATACACGTTAATGAAGTTAAGTCGCACGTTGTATATAATGTTGTACATGAATATATGGAAGAATATATTTATGGCATTTAGAGGGTGGAGCCTAAATTATACTGCTCCAGCCCTGCTACACGCATCTGAGATGAAGAAATACTACCCCTTAACTATTAATTCCTATCCCATACATGATCTACAACCAGGACTGGCTTTAGGGCAGTACGACTAGTGCGGCTGCACTGGGCGCTGGCCTGAGGAGGGGGTGCTGACCTCAGAGGGGGCGTGGTGCTTAGCTATAACTTATGATTTCAAAACACATTCTGCAGAGTTCCTTATGCATCTAGCTTTCATGCAGCAATAAAAATGTCAAGATAACTCTTGTGATTAATGTTCCTGGTAGAGAGAGATCAGAGTTTTGTCTAGTGGCTTAAGGTAGCGCAGAGGGTTGATATGTCTGCTGCAAAGAACATGTACCGTGCAGATCACAAATCTGTATTTTGTATGGAGAGCTGAGTGGTTTACTGCTTTTGTTACAAAGATCCTTGTGTTATTGCAGAACATAACATACATTCCTAATATAGAACAGTAACTGTTTCAAACTGTCCTCAAAGAGCTGCATGCAAAGTGCATAAAATAGTTAGGACGTTATGTTTTTTTCCCCAGTTGTTCATTATCTATTCCTAATGTTGCTAAAAAGGGTTGGCTTGGTAGATATACATTGTTATTAGTAAAGCCATCCTTTAGCAGTGATTTAAAACAAATGAAATTATGTGAGAGAGGTGCTATGGAGCGATCAAGGACACTTTTGCCCAGTGGTAGCCAGAGAATTTGAGAAGGAGGTCATGGGCGATGGGGCGCCAAGACTGATTGCCGCATTGGTCGCCACCAGCCTAAAGCTGGTCCTGTCTACAACTAACCACTAGAATCACATTATTTCTTATCAAGACATCCTATTAATGCATACTCAGTGTTCAATTTTTTTTAGCTTCTGGCTGCATTCATCCAGCACATTGCAACCTACCACAAGTTTTGATGTGTTACGCCTTTATTGGATAAATATGATGGATAGGTAGTGAATAGGGGAGCAGGTGGTAATCTTACCACTATCCTGAAAACTGTGTTGATGTCAATGTAGCATTAGAATGGTGTCAATAATACAAGCAAAGTAAAAATACATATATATTAGCACAAGCAAAGTAAAAACGCCATACTTGTACTCCTGCTTGTTTGGGTATTCATTATTGTGAAAAATGTCTAACTTAATTATATGACAATAAGCAATAATCAGCACTTCTTCTACTCTTACCAAGATAGAATAAAAACACTAGGCCAGTAGATAAATAATATGCAGGTCACTGTATGAACAGATATGCAGCATCATTCATATTTTGTAGCAAACCTGTGCATATTATGGTGGATTTATAGCTAGATACTTCCATTGAAAACATTGTATTAAATTCTCGCTGTTGTTGTGTGATGGTTTGTCATATCATCAGTGACGAATGTATCTACAGTATATTTGCAGGTGACACCGCAGAGGACAATGGGAAATAACCATAAACTAGCCACAGACCACCCCCACAAAAAGAAAGGTAATATGATTCTTAGAAGCAACATTGGCTATGGTGTCCCCAATAAAAATGTGAAGTGGGAGAGAAAGGTCTAAGTCAGGTTCAGCCCAAAATTATAGGAAATAAAAAAATGAATTGAGGACACTCGAGTGTAGTTGGTCTATAAGACATGTCTGAGAACAATCTCTGTGCTCTGCAAAACTCCAGAATGGGTGCAAGAATGCAGTTTTTGAGGGTAAGATGTAATAGTTAACTGACAATAGCAAAACAGCTAAGAGCGTATCCAAGAAATATGCAACTCTGAAAACCCTGCCAGATTTGGAATTTCATAACTTTGCTTGAAGTAATTAATGTGATTCCTCTAACAATCTATTGAATTATTCTTCCAATAAGACTCTGAACATCAGCGATTACATAGACTGCTGTCATCAAGATTGTAAATGCCGTGTTCCAACATCCTATTCTAGAAACCATTGACCTACTCAACTGATAAAGAGGGCCATCAAAGTCTTTGCCCCAACTGATTCATCTTTCTTTTCAGAGAGGTGAAATACTCTCAAAATTAAAGGAAGCATGGGTATCCACACTGCGTACTGAAAAAGGCAATGCTAAATCATAATGACTGCGGGAGGTAGCATTCCATCACAAATGTACCCTTTCTCCTGAAAATCATTCACAAAACTACCATATTACATCATCAAGCATACATTAGATTGGGGGACCATCTGGGATGCTGGTAATCTGGCTTCAGACCAAAGAGGGGCACTGTGCTAGATACTGGCCCTTCCTATGCTCCCTAATATTTCCACAGCTTTTGACACTCTTAACAACAGCATCATGTCTCAGAGGATGACAGAGATGGTGGAAAGCCCAGGAAAACTGATAAATAGTTCCAATATTTCCTGTGAGAAATGGGAGCCAGGATTGTGGTGGGTAATGTGCCTTCTCCCAAGAAGGTCCAATTTGGAGTGCTACAAGTTTCCTGTCTGCCCCTGTTATTGTTTAAATTTCATGTAGTTGCTGCATGATCTACATCACTCTCCGAGAATAAAATTCCATAATTATGCTATTGACACCCTGTACTGTACAGTAGACCTGTCCATCACCACCCCCTTTTTCCCAAATCGATTTTATCCACACTCAGTGTGGGAGGGTATGCTCAGACGTGAGTCCCTTGCTCATTGCACCATCAGGATTCAGGCAAGCCGGACCGACGAAGGCTGTGATGCCAGAAACCGGTCCCCGGAAGCTTGTTTCCTTCCCAGTATAAGAATTGGCTTGGTAGTTTGGTTTGCCCTGTTCCCATCATGCACTGGGACAGGTACAGACTAATTTGCATATAGCCTAGTTCTGAGCTGGGATGGTGCAGTGGGCTAAAAAACGGTGATGGATTAAAACCATGATCTCTTGACTTGGTAAGAGTATTCTGCATCATTCAGAAACTCTGTCCATCACCACCCCCTTTTTCCCAAATCGATTTTATCCACACTCAGTGTGGGAGGGTATGCTCAGACGTGAGTCCCTTGCTCATTGCACCATCAGGATTCAGGCAAGCCGGGCCGACGAAGGCTGTGATGCCAGAAACCGGTCCCCGGAAGCTTGTTTCCTTCCCAGTATAAGAATTGGCTTGGTAGTTTGGTTTGCTCTGTTCCCATCATGCACTGGGACAGGTACAGACTAATTTGCATATAGCCTAGTTCTGAGCTGGGATGGTGCAGTGGGCTAAAAAACGGTGATGGATTAAAACCATGATCTCTTGACTTGGTAAGAGTATTCTGCATCATTCAGAAACTCTGTCCATCACCACCCCCTTTTTCCCAAATCGATTTTATCCACACTCAGTGTGGGAGGGTATGCTCAGACGTGAGTCCCTTGCTCATTGCACCATCAGGATTCAGGCAAGCCGGGCCGACGAAGGCTGTGATGCCAGAAACCGGTCCCCGGAAGCTTGTTTCCTTCCCAGTATAAGAATTGGCTTGGTAGTTTGGTTTGCCCTGTTCCCATCATGCACTGGGACAGGTACAGACTAATTTGCATATAGCCTAGTTCTGAGCTGGGATGGTGCAGTGGGCTAAAAAACGGTGATGGATTAAAACCATGATCTCTTGACTTGGTAAGAGTATTCTGTATCATTCAGAAACTCTGTCCATCACCACCCCCTTTTTCCCAAATCGATTTTATCCACACTCAGTGTGGGAGGGTATGCTCAGACGTGAGTCCCTTGCTCATTGCACCATCAGGATTCAGGCAAGCCGGGCCGACGAAGGCTGTGATGCCAGAAACCGGTCCCTGGAAGCTTGTTTCCTTCCCAGTATAAGAATTGGCTTGGTAGTTTGGTTTGCCCTGTTCCCATCATGCTCTGGGACAGGTACAGACTAATTTGCATATAGCCTAGTTCTGAGCTGGGATGGTGCAGTGGGCTGAAAAACGGTGATGGATTAAAACCATGATCTCTTGACTTGGTAAGAGTATTCTGCATCATTCAGAAACTCTGTCCATCACCACCCCCTTTTTCCCAAATCGATTTTATCCACACTCAGTGTGGGAGGGTATGCTCAGACGTGAGTCCCTTGCTCATTGCACCATCAGGATTCAGGCAAGCCGGGCCGACGAAGGCTGTGATGCCAGAAACCGGTCCCCGGAAGCTTGTTTCTTTCCCAGTATAAGAATTGGCTTGGTAGTTTGGTTTGCCCTGTTCCCATCATGCACTGGGACAGGTACAGACTAATTTGCATATAGCCTAGTTCTGAGCTGGGATGGTGCAGTGGGCTAAAAAACGGTGATGGATTAAAACCATGATCTCTTGACTTGGTAAGAGTATTCTGCATCATTCAGAAACTCTGTCCATCACCACCCCCTTTTTCCCAAATCGATTTTATCCACACTCAGTGTGGGAGGGTATGCTCAGACGTGAGTCCCTTGCTCATTGCACCATCAGGATTCAGGCAAGCCGGGCCGACGAAGGCTGTGATGCCAGAAACCGGTCCCCGGAAGCTTGTTTCCTTCCCAGTATAAGAATTGGCTTGGTAGTTTGGTTTGCCCTGTTCCCATCATGCTCTGGGACAGGTACAGACTAATTTGCATATAGCCTAGTTCTGAGCTGGGATGGTGCAGTGGGCTGAAAAACGGTGATGGATTAAAACCATGATCTCTTGACTTGGTAAGAGTATTCTGCATCATTCAGAAACTCTGTCCATCACCACCCCCTTTTTCCCAAATCGATTTTATCCACACTCAGTGTGGGAGGGTATGCTCAGACGTGAGTCCCTTGCTCATTGCACCATCAGGATTCAGGCAAGCCGGGCCGACGAAGGCTGTGATGCCAGAAACCGGTCCCCGGAAGCTTGTTTCCTTCCCAGTATAAGAATTGGCTTGGTAGTTTGGTTTGCCCTGTTCCCATCATGCACTGGGACAGGTACAGACTAATTTGCATATAGCCTAGTTCTGAGCTGGGATGGTGCAGTGGGCTAAAAAACGGTGATGGATTAAAACCATGATCTCTTGACTTGGTAAGAGTATTCTGCATCATTCAGAAACTCTGTCCATCACCATCCCCTTTTTCCCAAACAGAAAAAGATTGACTACAGGCTTAAATCTCATCCAGAAATTAATGGATTTCTATTTTGTCATTCTTAATGAGCTGAAGTAGAGTTTGGGATGATCACACCATATTCCAGAAAACGCCAGAACCAGTAGTACCTACCCAAATTTAAGAGGATGAATTGTACCCTCTCTCCTAAGGCTAAAGTTGAATCACTAGGGATAAACTTTCATTGTAAGATGTCGTTGGACACCCAAAACAATTTGTTTCTATCATCTACTAGTCTCTATCTGACATTGCTTAGACACTGCATTGTCTTATAGTTTGGAAACACAGAGCTTTCATTGCCGGGGCCACAGACTTCTCCAAGATAGACTACTGTAATATCATTTAAATAGAATGATCTCACTTTTTACAGAATACTGAGGTCAGAACAGTAACAGAGATTCCATGCAGACACCATCACACTCCTGCTAGGAGGGAACCTCCCAGTTAATGGGAGAATCCAGGTCAAGACCCTTTTGCTGGTATACAAACCATTCTATCTATATTGGCTAGATTATCTAAACTATCTGCAGTTCTAATAATCTTGAAGAGAATTATAGTCTGAAGATAAAATGCTACATGTTCAGTGTAGAATTAACAGGTCTACGGAAGCAGGCAAAGTTTCCCATAAGAGTGTCAACTTTAAGGAACGACCTCCCTATCAACCAACAGCTTTGTGAGAATATCGTAAAAATGTAATCTCTTCTTACTAGCCAGCAAGAATTCAAGCTGCTTGACGACATTTATTTGGTTGAGCATGATACACGTACAATGATGACGATGACAATGCTTTGGGAGACTGAGTGCTAATGTCTACTTGGTTTTAGAGGACACTTTCTGCTACTCCTGTTACTTAATGACTTGTGGGTAGGCATTTCATTACCAACATTGTTGAATACAGTGCTTAATTTGTAAACAAATAAGTGCCAGGGCCCTCATCAGGAAGCCACTCCAGCTTGTACAACCAATGCCAGTGGCAGCGCTGCCAATTACAGTACCAACCTAACTACTAACCGCCACACTCCTACAAGTGTGACAATTCAGACTGTTCGAGACCCACACAGCTCTAAGAATCGCTTGGGAGCAAGGATTAGATGTTTTCAATGGATATTGAACTAATAAACAACTGTTTTACTGCTTATCATTAAATGACACAAACTGCGCCACCATGTGGCAGCTGCCAGAAACGCTGGTGTTGGTAATTAAGTGTTGGTGCCGAGCACCAGAAACCACCGGCTCAAATTAAGCACTGGTTGAATAGTTTGATAGACAAGTGGTTAGAATGAGGGGTTAGTGCAAAGTGTCAGCTATCTGAACCTGTAAGGTTTCTGGAACCTGAGTGATACCTCTGATCTATGAACCTAGCATATAAGATCTGCCTACTTTTACTGTCTAGGGATATAGAATGTGAGTGCTGTGTAAATTAATTTTCCAACCTTTCAAGCAAATTATCAATCACAAAATGTGGCCTATAATTTACTTGGAAGGGGTAGTAAGAAAAAATTAAACTGAACGCAGAATTGAAAAAGCACGCTAACTATATATGGCATGTGAAATTACTAACCCACAATAATTGTCCTAACTTTTTAGGGAAATTCTGCTAACCGATTAAGGTTTGGCCATCATTTTTTCAAACTTTTGTTGGGAATTGAAAATTCTATAATACCAGGCAAAGGTCAGGCTTTCCTGGCACACAATGATAAAATTGGAACATGTAAGGAGTGCCCTTTCAGACTTTATGTATTTTCCACCAGTTGATGGCAAAATATGCTCTAAATTTCTCTATTTTACCCCATTTTTATAAATGTCTCCAGTGGTGGAGATGCACCAAACCCTCCTGTGAGACCTGCATTTCAGTTGCTACAGCCGCTCATTCATTCAATTTTGGGGCATGTATTTATGCCACCCCAATTTTACATTTCGCAAGCCACCACTGCTCACAGCAGCACGTTATGTTATGTCTCACCACAGTGAAAGTTCAACAATCGCCTCTGACCATGGCACTTATTGACAGGTAGTACCCCTCGCCACTCCTCCTCCCCTCATCCCCCATCCACCACCATCCCGGAACAACAACCTTCCTCCAGCACTGGGAAACCACCTTTTAACTGTTAACTGAAGCAATGAAGCAACCCTTTCAAACTGCCCTTGACCCATTCCATCAAACAATCCATCCCAGTAAGATCCCATCCTGACTTTGCCATTATTCTTTCTCAAACATTAATCATTTCTCCCATAAAAAAAGTCACTTCACACTCTACATTAACATCGCTTCTTTACTCCATTCCATCCAAGGGTGACTATGAAATGTAATATCCCTAGGAAAGAGACAACTTTACAATGGTCTGTAGGAAGCAAAAAGGACATTTTGCACTAAATAGAAAGGAATTCCCTCATTCACTGAAAAAACACTGGTTCAGTATCTGGTTGTATATAAATTGTTTATCACACCCACTCTTGACTGAAATCGAACCTCAGTGGAACACACGGTTGAATATCATAGTATACAAAGTAGGACAGCACTGGACTGCTTTGCAGGACATCACATGAAATAAAGACATGGTAGCTAAGAGTGTAAAAAAGCTCAGTAACTGAGAATCTATGAAGCCATTGAGTTCTTTCAATATTGCATTTTATACTGTAGGACATTTATACCAGTCTTAATGTAAGTCAGTCACACTGCCATCTTACAATGGGGTCTTCTCATTTGTAGCAATGGTCTAGTCTGCCATGTTGGATCACATTAGCTCACACAGTTTACCAATGTACTGACAGTTGCATGTTAGTGTCACTGTAAATCTGTGTCTCCAGAGAAGGATCCCTTAAAACCACATCAGAACTCCCTTGGAATTAGTCTTCAACCCTACGGAGTTATGTCGTTTAAATGTGACTATGTGAAAGTATGTGCTATGAATTTCTGAAAATAATTACTACTTTGGGGAGGTCGGGGGATGTCAAATGATATCCGGAGTAATTTATGAATGGTGGAAAGGAATCTAAATGTGTGCTTTTCTTGCAAGGGTTAGTAGATATATATATACTTTAATTTCAAAGGTTTTATTAAGATTTAAAGAGTACATAAGAGTATCAAAGCATGTCACAAGATTCAAAAACAATTTGCATTAAAAGATAATAAAGAATAAGGGTTTGAACCTATGGTATGACCATAGAACTACATTGTTGGGGGCTTAAGAAGTGATTAGGCAAGTTGGCTGGCAACTTTTTACTAGTATATGATAGCAGTCATACTAGTTTTCGAACTAAAATAGAGTAAGTGGTGATTTGATAGAGTAGATGAAATTATCTAAATAAGAGCCTAAGTAACAAGAGAGTAAGGGGATGAAGAAAGTTTTAAAATGGATGATACTGGAGGAAGAATAATCACCTGCTGGGGTTCGCTGACTGGGTGAATGTAGAATATATAGCAATCTGCTATATTTCAAGTGCACTTTATGGAAAGGAGGAGTTCCTGGGTGAATCCAGATCATGGTGATTTAATTAATTGCAGGTTGGCGTCAAGTTTGTTTTACAGCTTCTTTTATTGGTGAATTGGACCCAAGATCACCATATATGTACTGACAGTAGTTTGAAGTTTTACTATTCTGATAGAATGAATTTAACCTCCATGGTAACCATAATATCAAGGAGGAGTAAGTCCTATTTTTATATATTAGAAGTATGCCTGGACTTACCGGGTCCCTGCGTTCGCGACAAGTTTTCCTATCCGTTCGCGTGCGCCACGAGATGTTGGATTGTTGGTAGTCGGTCGTGCTATCCCGCGAGAGTTTGTGATCGCAAACACGTAATTCGACCCGGAACAGGAAATAAGCATCGCGAGCAAGATGGCTGCGCCCATTAGCGACCGCATGGGCAAGTCAGAGATGAATTTCCCCGCGAGCACACAAAAACACATCGCGAACAGGCGGGAAAAGCAATCTCCGCATCTTCACAAAAGTTCCGCGTGCTCGTGGAGATTTTAAACAATTTCGCAAATTCCGCCCACCCCTAATTAGAAGTCAGCATTTGGAAGAGAGCGCCTGGGTGATTGGTGGAAGGTCGGGGGTCAATTTTATATTTAAGATTTTTGTTTTGTGTAATTTCACTTCATGCCTGCCCTGGATTTAATGAGTTAGGGGCAGACCAGTAGCATGTGTCTGGGGTCTCCTGGTTTATCTAAAAAATTTAGCATTAAGACCATTGTTAAAGAGCTTCAATGGTGTCTAAAATGCTTTTTTTTAGCTGTCCAGAATCTGAATTGCACAAGAGCTGGGGCAATTTTAGAGGAGGGGAGAGCAGACTACACTTTTTCCCATGGCATGGTGGCTGTGAATGATTGAGTAGTGTGAATAAAGTACTCATTGCAGTTTTATATTTTATAAAAACAAGACGGAGATTATCAATTGGACATGATAGACGAAGGTAATCAATACACATAAAATCTCAACTCACAATGAATCATTTTGATCGAGGAAACTGCCACAAAAGTCCCTTTTAATCATATGATATGTTCTCGGCCTCATAAGAATTTTTTTTATATGTTTAGGGAAAAATGTGCATTTGCACTAGTAATATGTATTTATTTGTAAATATAATTGGAATGCTGCAGTTGTGCTAAATTATGATGCACTTGAGGCAAACCATTCACTTTGGTGACATAATCCTGACCAGGAGGTGGAAATCTACAACAGCTCCAATGCTACCCCAGAGAAGGAAGGAGGTGGAGAGGTGGGGCCTGGCAGAGAGCGATGCTCTTCGGCAGGAGGAGTATCATGGGTTGCTGAAGCAGCCGATAGCAATGGAGTGGGATGCAGTGTTGGAATCCTTTAAAACACTAGAATTGCCCGATAACTAAATACTTACACCAGCTAACGGAAGGACTGATGCAATGCCAAGATGTTCCACAGCTGTGACCCATTACTAACCCCAGGTGGGCTAAAATGGCTGCCCTTTGCCCAATGTATAACGATCTTACTACTTTTGGTATTCACAGAAGTTAGGATTTTGTCTTAAGTTTGTCTTAAGACAAACTTAAGACAAAATCCTAACTTCTGTGAATACCAAAAGTAGTAAGTTTAGGATTTTGTCTTAAGTTAGTTCTGTGAATCGGGCCCCCTCTGTCTGATTCCAGAGCCACATTGCCCTGGACTAAATTACTGAACAACATGGTATATCCTTACTGACCTACTTGCTACCTAATGAGTTGCATCAAGACATATATGCATGGATGAATGTCAAGGTACATGGGAGGGGGGAGGGTACTGTTATTTTTTAATATTGGTTAATGCCCCATGCTTTGGACATTCTCAAAGTTTGCTGCATTGTCTTATACTAGTGCCATATAAGCTCCGCTTTAACAAGTAACCTATGTCTCCGTATGGAGAAGAATAATGTACTTGAGAAAAAATTGCAATGTATCTGTTTTTCATCGAAATGACTGTTCTGCCGATATATTCAACTACTATATCTTCTGAAAATCAATAAAATGTATGGTTAAAAGCGAAATCACTTTGGTGGCATGTCGATACACATGTAGTGAACTGTTAGATGAGCTGTTAGATCAAACACAGAATACCACTTCTCAACATTTCCTTTTTTTTATTTGTACAACAGATTGTTGTGATGACTCTCTGGCATAATATTACAGTAAAACATCCTCAAGCATCCTGCAAATAATGATTACAAATAACAAAATCTTGTACAGCAACGAGTACATTTTCATATATAGTAAAATTCCCTTCAGGTGTTAACTTTTAAGATGTTTTGGGGAGCAAAACTGCTAGTGTGAAATAGGACAGTACTGCTCCTTTGTCCTGTCAGCTATATCTGCTTCCATATTGTACAATAGTTTCAGATTTGAATGGCATACCACTTTCATTACCATAAACACATTTTTCAGAGTATCAAAATCTTCTTGGGCATCAGAGGAACATCTGTCAGTCACCTACCCCCAAATACCAACCCTATGCGTAAATCACCCCTTTCTAAATTTAGAGGAGTTAAAGTTTTATATAAGGGAGCTATAACTCTGAAAAATCTTCCATCAAATTAAGTAAATCTAAGAAATCACTGTAATTAGCTTACCATCTTTGATACCAGCCATTCTCATAAATAGCCAAAATCCTTCACAGATTATATTGCTACTCGCATAAATACAAGCACACAGCATGCACATGAGTCACATGTTGGATGTGTTAAATACTAATTTGGATGTAGAACATAGTACTTAAACTGCAATACCTACAAACATTACATTGAAAACAAGATACTCAAATTTCAGTAGCTAATGGTTATGATCATATTTTTGGAAATATAGTTCCAAAATAGAGAGCAAATGAGGAAAAAAGCAGATGTAATGAACCAATGCAAAACTCAAGACTGATTCAGAGTTTGGCGAGCAGGTTACTCTATCCCAAGCGTAACGGCTGTTTGTACACCTTATTACAAGTGCATTATATCTTATAGTACTTCTAATAAGGTGAACGTTTGTGACGGAGTAAGTCACCTGCCTAAATCAGGCCTAATGGCTAATGTTGACGCTATGCCTAATTCTACCTTGAAAATGAACTGTGTTCTTGTTTCAGAACACTGATACCAACCAATGCTATCCCTAAACCATGGATGTACATTTTATTATACCCTTAAATATAACTCTAATTGTTGTCCTTAGTCTAAACTTACGCTAATTCTAAAACTAACCTGAGACATTGTATGCCGAAGCCTCAATACCAATGTTAATCTTAGCACTAACCCTAGCGCTCTGCCTTGACGCTAAACCTAATTCTACTGCTTGAACAAGCCTGGGTCTATGCTATAACCCTAAGACTAAAGTTAATGCCAAGCTCTCAACTTAAGTCTAACGCTAACCTTCAATTAAAATGTTGAACATTTAGGGTTTTCAATATAATAATATTTCAACTTGACACTTTTGGTATCTGTATTTTAGACGACAGAGATGTTTCAAGATGCAGAATTAGGATTTGTGGTCACAGGACATGGCAGACAATCACTGATGTATGGCATTTACCAAAGTCTCATATGTTCTCCAAATCACTCACCAATTGCAATACTCAGAATGTCCTTGAGGTTTATTTTATGTGGGAATGGCAACTTGAAAAGTAAAGATCAGAATTAATGAGCATCGCAGCATGATACAATGCAGAAGGAGTGTCTCTAAATGGACGCATTGCTGTGGGTAATCCAGGGACACTGACAAAGTCTTCCTATGGGTTATATCAGAGAAAATTACTACAAATGTATCAGACGTGGAAAAGAAATTGCTCACCCGTATATCGTTTGAAAACATCTGATGTTGGTCATAGTGCCGAGATACCATGGCTGCAATTGGGTGAAGGCTGTTCCTACCTTCTCCCTGGGCTACCACCAACCAGGGTGTCAGAACACATCACCTCCGTGTGTGTGGGGCAAGGGGTTCACACAGATACCTATGATTATGACATATGTATCATCCATCTACGTACAACTTTAGTGTATGTGTCTAAAATTCCCATTGATCTCAGCATAAAATGAGGTGGAGTCTCATCTACTGAAACAAAAGGCATCTATAACATATCAATCAATATCAGACTTTTTTATATAACAGTAGATACTCGCTGCTTCTTCCTTTTGGGAAGCAGCCTTTACAACAAGGTTTTTACCTTGTTGTGCCTTTACCACACATTTTTTAGCACGCATATTTTTACCAAGTATATGCATTTACAACGCATGCCATAACCACTCATTTAAGGTAAGTTAGGGCAGGTGGAGGGTCTCACCCCACAAATACATTGCTTTAAAATCTAAAAACAATGTGTGGTATTGGCATGCATTGTAAATTCATATTCACGGTAAAAACATGCGTGCAAAAAAATGTGTGGCACAGACACACAATGTATTTACATGCGTTGTACCGTCGTACAACCTTCCCTTTCTATGGCATATAGAAACTAACAGTAAAATCAATAGGTTGAAGGAGGTTGTACAATGTTACAAATTGTAAATGTTAGGTCCCCTAGCAGCCATCGGCTGTTTGAAAAAATTACATCCCTAGACTACATCACCCAGGCACTACTGAGGAGCATGTGGCATTGATCGACAGCGTGGAGGAAAACTGTTTCCACCCCACAAACTACTTTTCCCAACGCATCTCTACAGAGCTCTGAGCATGTGCAGGTACCTCTTTCACAGCGCTTGCCTTGGCTGTCCACGTTCCTCTTTCACAACACACAGAGCATGCGCAGGTTATCTTCACCACGCCCACCTGGGAAATCTTCTAAATGTACTCCAGAGGAAACAGCAGCTGTTGCTATTATTTAACCCAAAAACCAGCTTTGAGCCCACCTGTAACCTTTCCGGGGTGCGCTACAGCGAAAACAGCAGATGACGCTCATTATAAATAAACCCACAGACCGGGACACAGGTGCCATAAGTACACCAGCTGGTGTGAAAGATTACGAACGGGTGCGATTACATTTGGATAAGTAAGGGAAAAACATGGAGATGATTGCTATCGTCTGGAGTAACAGACAGAAGCAGTAGCTGGACTGAGAGGAACATGCCTTGGTGTAGTAAGTGGGTAAAAAAGGGTATAGTAACTTTTATCAGGGATCTTTACAGGTATGTGGTGACAGCCATTTCTTTATCCCTACCAAGAGCGTGACTACAAGGGTTCCTGGGGCTTTCCTCCATGAGGTTCCGATGACCCTCAGTTAGGGTAGGAGTGGTGTGAGTAATGGCACTACACAATACTGAATGGGTGTGATTCGGAAGTGCAGTTACACAATCACACTGCATGCAGTTGTAGGAAGTTTGGTGGACATTGTACTCCGGTTTATCAGTCTATATACACACAAGTATCTGACACACCTTATATTATTTTCTTACAGGTAACCTGAGAACCTAAGAACAACAAGTATTAGCAAGTATTATTTCACTTTTCATTAGTATATGCAAAGGGTGTATACTTGTAGATGATTCAATGCATGTCCTGATGAATGCTTTGGACTCTTAAGATCCACCTGACAGAAACATGTCGACACTCTAGTGGGGTCAGGGTACTTAATCCCCTATACCCCACGCCCAGTTTTTAATACCAAGTGATACTATACTGGGTTACCACACAGGTTTTTAACTTATTTTATTGATCGTAGGTCAGAAAAGTCTGTCCCTGATTGCAGGGCGTAGGCCCGCTCTCCATCAAACCAAAGTTATTGGAGAGCGTGGGGATGTCCTATGATGAAGCATGACACCTACTAGGTGTGTGATGACATCTCGTCAAACTTTGTGTGTGTGTGTGTGTGTGTTTAAAAACAGACTGGTACATCTGGGAGCCCACGGACTTAAACACGTCGCAGACCCGTGGGCCACTCTGGGGTACATGCTGGCTAAACGAAATATCGCTCAACTGTGGGGGGCAGCTCACCCACCGACATTGGAGGGTTGGGAGAAAAATCTCGATTGGTGTATGTTCAGAGAAAAGACAGTGTATTTGGCAAGAGGGTGCCCTAGGAGGTGGTCACTTATTTGGAACCCATGGAACACTTTTAGAGGAGAGATATGCACACCACCTCGAAATGTTGATAATGATGACCCTGTTTTGCCGTGATGTTTCACTCATATGTACTGTCTGTATATTCTTCCATTTTTTTTATCTCACCCCTCCATTCACTCCAGACCCTTCCTCTCACACCCCCGCACTACACATAGTTGTCTCACAAACATCAGTGCTCCCACGCAAACGTAGGTTGTAGCACGCCCCGTCCCGTAGAGGGGCGGGAAGACCCCTATGATGAAGCATGACACCAAGGGCCCTTTTGGTGTGTGAGGGGTATTTTAACAACTAATGTGTATTCTCCACCAATTTGGGATACATACTTCGTTTTGGGAGATTCTGACATACATACTTACCTGTGGGTGGATTATTATGTTTATTGACTTATGACTGGGAGGATGTATCCACCTCCACTACTCTTTTTAGTGGTACCTCTCTACTCCCTATTTTGTTCTTTTTCATATTCTTCCATTCATACATGGTGTAAAATGTATACTGCTTGGCTCCTCTGTGCTGTACCAATCACCGGTTACTGTTTAATAAAAAGAATGGCAAAAAAAAAAAAAAAAACACACACTGGTAAAGATGAAACAATAGTACATAATAAAACCTAATCTAACTCGGGTAGCCTTTGTATGAAACATGTGCCTTACAAAACTCCTTGATAAAGGTAATCACCCATTACTACGGAGGATTTACTCCGCATACCATTACTTCGCAAGCGTTACAACGCATGCAATGTAACAACGCATAGCCTTTACTACGCAAGTTGTTACTTTGCATGCGTTGTCACTACGCATGCGTTGTAATGGATAAACAATGGCGCATACGAAGCGATGCTGCAAAGATGAGCGCACACAGGAACCCACCAGCCACCCTCGATTCAAGGCCTGTTCTGTTCTGTCAGTTTCAGCTCCGACGCAACATCCGACTCCCTCTCCACTCGATTCAAGGCCTGTTCTGTTCTGCCAAATTCAGCTCCGACGCAGCATCCGACTCCCGGTCCAGTGCGATGACCGATACTTGAACCCTGAGTCTTGACACCAGCCCCAACATCGCCTATTGTCGGAAACGGATCCAAATATTTTATCTGTCTCCAGCCTCATGCTTACAATGATAATGATTATGGCGATGACAACTGCAAGGAAGCGGAGCAAGCAGCGTCTCAGGCCGGGGGAGGTGACAGGGAGCGGTGTCTCAGGGATAGGGAGAGCAGCCCTCGTCGTCATGGAGTGATGGGGCCATGGGCGCAGCGGAGTCCCGCATTGGGTCCCTCACCTACGAGGAGGACATCAGGAGAGGTAAGCTGGGGGTGTTGTCCTAGCGGGAGGGACGTGCAGGGGGTAGTTTTTTAGGTTTTAGGGTAGTATAGCTGTGTTTGTGTAGTGTAGAGTAGTGTATTTGGGTTTAGGGTAGTGTCTGGGGTCATGAAGGGTAGTGTTTAGGGGTAGGGACAGGACTGGGGATAGGGTCAGGATCGTGCTGGGGGTAGTGTTTTAGGTTTTAGGGTAGTGTTGTTGTGTTTGTGTAGTGTAGAGTAGTGTATTTGGGTTTAGGGTAGTGTCGGGGGTTGTGAAGGGTAGTGTTTCAGTGTAGGGAACGGACTGGAGGGTAGGGGCAGGGTCGTGCTGGGGGTTGTGTTTGTGTAGTGTAGAGTAGTGTTTTAGGGTTTAGGGTAGTGTTGTGGTGTTAGTGTAGTGTAGGGTAGTGTTTTAGGGTTTAGGGTAGTGTTGGAGTGTCGTGCAGGGTAGTGTTTGGGTGTAGGGACAGGACTGGAGTCGGGGAGGGTTGTTCAGGGGGTAGTGTTTTAGGGTAGTGTTGTGGTGCTGTGTAGTGTAGGGTAGTGTTTATGGTTTAGGGTAGTGTTGGGGGGCGTGCACGGTAGTGATTGAGTGTAGGAAGTGGGCTGGGGGAAGGGGAGGGCCGTGCAGGGAGTAGTGATTTAGGGTTTAGGGTAGTGTTGTTGTGTTTGTGTAGTTTAGTGTAGTGTTTGGGTGTTTGGGTAGTGTTTTAGAGTTTGATATGTGTAGGGTAGTGTATTTTTATTTAGTATTTACTTTAGTGTTGGGGTAAATGTCTGTTTTCATTACTAGGCAAGTTTTTAGTTTGCATACATTAACACTTGCAATGAAAAGGTATGGAAACTAAAAACGTGCGTAGTAACGGTAATTGCAACGTAAAGACTTTGTAGTAAAAAAGCTGCGAAGTAATGGGATGCGAAATAACGAGTCATATTCCTTGATAAATAAATGAAATGTGCACTTTTTGATGTTAACGCGAACTTAGTATGAATGAGAAAGAGCATCTTGTAATGCCAATTACCAAAGTGTTATGAACAAAACTGGCACATCGGAATGCCACTGTCAATTTTATTTTCAGTCCATTAAGCGTCTTACTTTGACCTTGAAAATTACTTTGACTCTGAATTGAACCTACCTCTCATTCTTGGTGAGTGATTATTATTCTCTGTCTTCACTGCCTCAAACATTATGATGGTCTTCTGTTACACATTATATGGTTTCTAAATATAGAATCTTTGCTCACATTTGGTCATCTAGAAATCGTGGAAAGCACGTTTGTGTCACAAAACACATTATCTCAAAGGCTATACAGTCCTTCAGAGCTGTCTCATAAATCATCGGATCATGTTATCAACTGAACTGGAGCTGAATACACAGGAGACTGCTGTCTCTCCCTCTATGCTTTGTCATTATTCAAAACGTCAAGCAACAAACATGCTTTTACTGTGCATTATCATCGAGTCAACACATAAAATTGTACATAAAATTGGATAGAATATAACTCAAGCTCTGGATGACATTTTGAAACCAGCAAGCTTGTACGGATGCTCCTATCCACTAACCAAATCTTTATATCACATTTCTTTTTATGATGCTATTCTGTACACAATGTATTATTGCATTGACTAGCTTTCATTAAAAAGAGTCACAAATATGAATTATGACAAGAAGAGTATTTGGCTCGTAATTGAAGAAACATAGTTAAGCAACAATATGCATGGGATGTGGGCACTCACAGGCGGGTATTGATGGGAGGGTGGAGTCAGCGGCCCTGAGACAAAGCTGAGAATCAGGAAGGACACTGACTGTGTGCAAAGGAGAGGTGACACTGCTGGAGCAGGGTTTTTACTTTAAAACCAATTACCTGTTTCATTTTTGTATGTCTTTATTAAAAGTACTACTGATTAATTAGTAATTACTAAAGATTTTTCGAGTCTTGTCTAACCAACCTTATTAACAGAAGAATTACACGTGGGAATGCAATTGCATGGCTAAAATAATAAGTGAACTAAGTTGATGAGCAAATTGACAGTATAGATGTTGCTTATGTGATGTTATTGTGTTTTGCGCTTATAATAAATATGCATTAATGGCTTTTGATGTCGCAAATGGCTAGATAAATACATACACATAAGGGTATTAGCAGGGGAATAACACTGTATAATCATTTCCATGTAGTAATTATGATTTTGTGTTTTCTTCGCTTAAGTTGACCATTGTGGCCTGCTGTAAAATGGCCACCACCCGCAGCCTGCATTCGAGTAGATGAAAATATGAAAAGAGGCTTTGCGCTGACTGCGACCCTGTCCTCTGATTGAACTGAAAAGCCATGAACATGACGACAAATCTGGGAGTGTTGCCAAATGCCCCTGAACGTGAAGAATTGTTGCAACTTTAAATCCGACCTGATGAACTTATAATGGTCCCATGAATGAGATACATTTTATCCTGAAGAGACATCCGTAGAAGTAACGAATTAGCTATGGACTTCTAATTTCTATTCAGAATTTGAAACTATCAATACATGAGAAAATCTAATGGTGTAGCTTAATGTACCAAGACGACATAATTTCCGCCAATCGACTGTTTTGAAAGTTATGTTTGCAACATTTGGAATGTAAATTTTGGTATAAATATTAGTAGACTAGAGAGGTCTAGAGCCACTTCTTCTCGAACCTATGATCAGAGGTCCCGATCCTGACGGAGAGGACGGTGACTCTACATGACGGCTAGAAAACTTTAACTATTTGCTGAGGACCAGTTCTGACTTAGAAAACGACTTTTAGCCAGAATAGGTAAATATGGGAAAAAATGATCTTGCATTTAATTGGCTTTTCCTACAATTTTAGATAAACAAATATTCTGTTTAAATTACTGTGTCGGGTGGTTATTTAATTGTCATTTTTATTGAATATTTAGAGTGTTAAGTTGTATCAAGAAATCTATAGCAACTAGTTGATCTCATTGACCTCAGGGTATATGCAGATTGGTTAGGTATTGAAAAGTGTTTCCCTTATACATGGCACGGATAGAGTGGTAGGATGAATGTTGGTGTTATGGGCACCACCAGCGTGTGATGTGTGTGTGCGCGTGTGACTGTGAAATCACTCCGTCCGTGGAAGTAGAGGGGATTCGGAAGCTCCGATCTGCACCAACACACATTCAGTGCGCCGTGCAGGACGCCCCTTAGGAAGTGGGCTTGGATGTTCCACAGACCTTCCCAGGTTCCCCCTTCAGGGGGTCCAGTCACTCACTGCACCTGCTGGAAGGGGACCCCCAGCTTCCCCTTTAAAGTGAGACAAGATTTGTAATCTGCAGTGTAAATTAATGCACTGTTCTCCTGTACAGGCATGGGTTCATTTGTTGTATTAGAGCACACTGTCTTAGTCTGCACCCGGTTAAAGGTGTGCACAGTGCATGTAGGGCCCCTAGTACATCCAGTTAAAGGTGCATCACAGTACAGACCTGGGCAGTGCAGTATATATCTCATAGGTCCCTTGGTACTAGTGCTGCATATTATTGCTTGTTAGACCTGGCATCTTTGGTGTGGTTTTCTCCCTAACTTATTTGGCTTCAACCCTCTTGTTGAATTTGTTTTTGCTGGCTTTTCCTGCTAACAAGCGCTAAAGTGCTTGGACTCTCTCCTCAAAACATTGTAGAATTGACTTATAACCAATTGTCATATTTAATTTACTTGTGAGTCCCTAGTAGACATGCACTAACTGTGTCCAGGGCCTGTAAATTAAATGCTGCTTGTGGGCCTGCAGCACTGATTGTACCATCCACTTAAGTAGAACTTTAAGCATGTCTCAGGCCATTGCAGTCTGTTTGTGCAGTTTTAAATTGCTATTTCGACCTGGCAAAATAAACCATTTGCCAGGCCCAAACCTTCCTTTTCAATACATATAAATCACCCCTAGTACAGACCTTGGACAGCCCAGAGGGCACGGTGCAATGTATTTTAAAAGTTATACATGTACTCTTAGGTCTTACATGTTCTGGTAGTGGTAAACTCTTAAATTTGTTTTTTACTACTCCAAGGCCTACCTCTCCCGTAGGATAACATTTGAGTTACCGTATTTCATTTAATACGCTGTAATTTCCAAATGGGCACAGGTAATCAGATCATGTTTGGTGTCTTTGGAGTTGTAATGAAAAATCTAAACTCATGGTGAAGTCGGATTTCAAATTACAATTTTGAAAATGCCACTTTAAGAAAGTTGGCATTTTCCTGTGTACATCAGCGATATTTACAAGGTTGTACTGCCCAGTGACGCCCACTCTGCATCTCATTAGAGATGCAGAGTGGATAAAAGGGTGCTAACATGCGCTAATGCATGTTATCACCCTCTTGTAAATAGGGCGATATTTTTATCTCCGCTTTTTTGGCTTTAAAAGTCAAAAAAGCGGAGATATGGCCCTTGTAAATATGCCCCTATGAAAGTAAAACAAGTGAGGCTAGACCAGGCTACATATCGCCACCCACAGAAGCAACTCCAGTATTCCAGAGAAAAGTCAAGCAAGTGTGGTTAGGGTAAGTACACACATAGCAGTGTAGATAAAATATCTTCAGGCATCAGGCTACAATTCTAAAGCTCACAGGCCTTGAATACTGCATTCCAATTTCAGACAATGAAACAAACTTGAAAAAATAAGTACTAGGGTCTTATTCACATTTTGGAGAATGTAAAGACGTATTTCTGTAGTACTCTATCAAGTACTTGTAAATGTGTTCGTGGATTGGCCCCAAAACGTTTGAAATGAGAAGAAAATAGAAATGTTCAAAGAATATTTATAACACAGTTAGCAGAATATAAAAAAATGGTGCCCGTCACTTTTTCAGGCTGATTCGCGAAGAAATGGGAGAGTACATAAAGACCACTCTTGTAGTACAACATCCCATACTTATAAATGATTTTGTGAATCGGACCCATTTAATGCCACCAACTGCAATATAATATCTTCAAATGAAACAGAAAGCATAGGTGAACCTCATAGCCCTCCCATGTTTATCTATTGCTACAAAATGTAGATAAATGAGATGATAGTGAGTCTAGACCCAGCATACGCACCACACAAACACATCCCATACACATACACACACACACACACAGACACACACAACCACAACCACACACACAACTACACACACAACCACACCCACACACACACAACCAAACACACACACACACACACACACACACACACAGACACACACAGAGTCACTAATTACACAAAATGCATTGCTGATCTAGTCCTATTGTGCAAAATCTGGAGAACCTCCACTACCCATTTGCCTCTGCCTCATGTCACTAAACGCAAAAAAACATAGCTGTTCCATCATTGCCACATCACAGAAATGGATACAATATCACACTCACCCTCACAAAAATAAATCACGTTAAAAGAATGTACAGCTTTTGATCAAATAAATAGTAAATACTGAAGAACAAATATATGTTTCTATCCTCAGGGGTATCAATGGCCAGGGAGCAGGTGTCAGAAGAAGCAGAAACAGTTACTGTCCCTATTTATGAACATTCTGAATTGAAGTAAATATGTATGTTTTGTTTGATGTTAGATATTCGTTTCAAATGCTTCTGCGGGACAAAAAAGAAACAAACTAATTCTTGAACTAAAATGCTCTTACGTTCAAAATGCCATCCTTATATTCCCAAACTGCAGTCCAAGCAATAATTTATTTACCCACGATTATATATTAATTTTGCCCGCTTCTATCCCTTCGCCATTACTTAGCCGCCATGTCCCTGCGTGCCAGTATCCATGCAATCTGTGGTTGTAAGTGTGACTGCATGTGCTGTCTGACTGGTATTTGTCCCCTGAATGTAAGTGGGTGTCTGTGCATGTGTTGGCCTTTGACTAACTAAGCACTAGGTGAGCTTTTAGCACATCCACACACATCAATGTATAGATATGTTGACCTGTGGCAAGTTGCTTTTATAGATCTTGGTCTGTGTTTGCAAAGATGACTGTAGGTGTTTGCTCTTCTTTTGTCAATACATGAGTGCTTGAAGGAATGGTTTTGTGGGAGCATGGGCCCCTTCATGTCAATGGGATCTGTATGTCTGTTGATCTTTGTGTATCTGTGCCTGCAGTTGTGCTGAACCGCCCCCTAATAAGCAGACTGCCGCTCTCAGAGCACCGACTACCTTCCTGCACTGTGTGGCATACATGCCACACCGTGGAGGAAGCGGGGGTGCAAATCCAGGGGGTGCAATATATAGACCTCCAGGTCCAAATCTGGCATGAGGCTCTGTAAGGGCCCCCTTTGTTGCCATTCCGCCACCCTTTTCAGGGCGGGTTCACCACCTTGAAAAGGGCTGTGAAATGCCAACTCGGAATATGCTTTGCCTTGCCGGCTGCAGCACCGCCAGCATATTTCTGCCAGAGAAAGACCGCCAGCCCAGCAGGATCCTTGATCCCGGTAGTGCCGGCAGTCTTGTGGCGGTCTGACCACTGCAAAGTAATACTGCAGGTGGTCCTGCAGTGCGGTGGTCATCGGACCGCCACCACAGGTATGGAACCGTACTTGCAATTAGGGCCTTCAAATATTGGCTCCTGAGCCCTGCTGTTAATATTGTCTCTGGGACACTTTGCTGAACACCAGCTGGATGATTCTGTGTTCCAGTACACTTTGGGACAAAGGAGGAGGTCCCACACTTTGCCGCACTTAAACTCGATCCCATTGGTGAAATAAAGCTCATTTATTGAACCTGCACTGCAGGAGGCTTTGCCAAACACCAGCTAGGGGACTACAAGTTCCAGTACACTATGGGACAAAGGAGGTGGTCCTGCACTTTGACACACCTGCATTTGATCCCGATGGCGCTAGATAGCTTATCTATTGAACCCGCGGCGTGGGCCACGCGTGGGCTATGCCCAAGCAAAGCCTGGGCCAAGGATGGGCCCGTATTGTGTCCACCAACACCAGGAAGAGGCGGGGTGGTCCTGCGGCTAAGGTACTGTGTTTTCTATTTCATTGATATTCCGTTTGTCAACACTCGAATCTACATTACTGGGTCTGCGAAACATTATGTTTCAGATTAACCTTTCTCCCGACAAGCTTCTGACTGCTTCTGTAGGCAAATTTGCTTATGGACTTCTTTTCCGTCCGTTACAAACCCAGGTGTAGAGTATTATTCTTTTTTAAATAGACAGCTAATAGACAGCTACTGCGTTAGGTGTATATATTTTAAAATTATATTCTGCCCCTATTTTAATCATTGCAAGTTGCTTGTAGCAGGGGCACACGATTGATTCCTCTTGTCAGCCTTGAAACTGTTTTAAGATTATAGCAACTGTATAACATGCTTAAATTGTTTCAACCTCAAGAAGGTCCTTAGGTCCATGATAAAGCAGCTAAAAGACATGGTTAAGCAATTGCTTATAGACAGGGTGAGAACAAACATTAGGAACCCTGATGAATTAAAAAAAACAACCAACAGTTTCAGAGCCTTTTTTTAAGAAGGCATAGGACATGCAGCTCCCTGGCGAGAACCAAAGAAACATGCGTAAAACAAGATAGAGGAGCCCCCTCAGACATTTTGAGGTAGGAACTTATTGGGGAACCTAGTTCTGCAGAAAGTTCAGGTATCTATTGCCCACCCAACTTGGGTAAAGACAACTTATGAGAAGGGATGCCAGGGATCAGTAACTGGCAACAGGGCATAATCCGTCAAAACACAGCCAACACACTATCATAAAGAGCTGTTCATAAGTCTCTACTGTATCTAAACTTCCTTTACATACAAGGTATGAAGGGAAGGATTTGTTAAAGAATAAGGTCATACATTGGATACGACTCGAGAGGCTGTAGATCAATCAATAGGAAAGATATCCTTAGAGCCAAAAGATGCAGTACACAATCAACATACTGATTATATAGAACTAACCATGGTTAATGAGAGGCTAGCTGATAGTCTGGTGGCACTTGATGCAAGGACCAGTCCCCCATCGGGGTCCAAATTCCAATTCAAGCTAAGTGCTCCACAAAATCTTTCATGTCAAGCAGCAGGCAATTTTGTACTGGGGAATTTGACTGACTGCACAGATCAAGCACTTTGTCTTTCCCTACTCACTTTATTTTAGAACTTACTTATAGCCTACATGAGGACAATCCTAGGGGACAACTATCTGGAGACACTACTTACACTGCTAATCAGGCAATGGATATTAGTTTGAGTAAAACAGTTCCTAATGTTCAGGGAGCTACTAACTCAAGTAAAACCTATGAAATTGCTCCCAGCACAAGTGCACAAACCCATCTGGCTGACCCCTGCTGAATCATAGCCACACCCTCAGAGGACCCTTGCCCAATCTTAATTATACCCCTACTTAGGATATGGCCACACCGTCAATCCTAATGCCCGCACAGCTGTGAAGCTCAGCCGCCAATAGCCTACATCATATGGGTTACCGTACTCCATCTACATAGGACGGACATTATCCTGAGACCCCAGGGCCGGCAGAGCTGAAATATGCCGTTGGTAGCCCTATCAGCTCAGCATACCGCTAGAATTACAGGATGGGTAGGGGAGGCCTAGCCTGGCCTCGGATGCCCCGCGGTGACAGGGGCCGTGGGTGAGACTGAGACCAGAGGCTGCCAAGCCTCCCTGGGTTCTTCTCTCATGCGTCCATACCCTCCTTTCCTCCTTTGCTCCTTGTTCAGGGTGTGCGCAGGCCATCCCTCCCCCCTGCCTTTCCAGCCTGCTGGCTGCACCGATCCTGCATCCAGTGGTGTGCATTGGGCCTTTGGGCGCGGACCCTGACTGGGCCTCCAGGGCTAGAGGTGTACTGGCCCTATTTCCCCCTTACTAGACCCACTTGAGAGTCATCATGGTCTGGCACCGGGGTGGTGCTAGAGCCGATTCTGCTCCAGCCCGGCTGTGCTGCTGGGGGCCTGGCGGCAGCGTGTGTACCTAATCCTGGAACCAGCATTGGGACACCATCAGAACAGCCTGAGGCCCGCTTGGGCACACTGTCACAGAGATATCCCCTAGCCAACCCTCCACACTGAGTTCCGTGTGGCATTTGGAACCCCGACCACTTTCCATCACCGATGGGCATGACAAGGAAACAGTGTGTGAGTGCACTGCTTGCTTTCTCTTAGCGGTCATTTATGAAGCCTCTGGACCTGTCTTTCCCCATTGATATGCTGCTGCTGCACCACTGAAGAGCCTCCTCGTATCTTCTGGCTGGGTTCCTCGCCTTGCAAACTCATCCAGTGCTCTGGCCCATGTGGTAAGACCCCTAACCTTCCTCCAAGTTGGCGTGCTGCCCCTCGGGACGTGCCTGGTTGTTGCCTCCCTTCCACCACCATTCACTGCCCACTGTGCTGGCTGGGCTGAGTTGGGGCTGCTCCCATTTACTATCATTGCACCTTCCTGGTGCCCCTGCCCAAGCCCGCCTCACTTACATCTGTGGGACTAGGTGAACTCTGGGCCTAGACTTGGCCTTTGGACTGTTAATGCCTCCTTGCCATAAACATTTCATTCCTGTGTATGGGGCTTACAGCTTCTACCATTGCTGCTACTGTGGTGTGCCTTGGGTCATGGGGACCCCAAGCAATGTAAGCTCACCGTGCCAAAGCGAACAGGAGATCTGACTCCTGATCTGATGCAGAGGATGGAGTTGGTGAGTCTCATCTTTCTGATCCACAGAGAGGTTCTGCTCCTATCATGGCAGAGCTCCAGGCTGGCTTCCGCGCCAACGACACCCATTTTGACACCTTGGCGAAGCGGCTGGGCCACATGGGATAATGCTTGGAGAGCCATAGTACTGGCCTTGATGCGGCAAAGGAACGTGTATTTGGCCTGGAGGATGTCTTGACCTCCTAAGCCAGACATTGGAGAAGACAGAGCATCTCTTCAAGGCAGCAGCTATAAAGAAAAAGGACCTCAGAGTGTGCTCATGCAGGAATAATATTCGCATAGTGGGCCTTGCCGAATCCACGGACATGGGGCAGCCTGACCACTTTATGGAGAGACTGCTCTCTGATCTATTTGGCTCCCAACATTTCAAGTCTATATTTGCTGTGGAAAGGGCCCTCAGGTCCCATTGTGGCTCACTTGCTTAATTACAGGGACCGTGACACTCTACTTTGTCTAGCTCATGAGCAAGGTCCACTGCAGTATCAGGGCACCATGATCTTAATTTACCCCGACTTTACACTTGCCATCCAGGAGGCGCAGCAAAAGTTCTTTGACTCAAAAGCCCTACAAGGCAAGCATGGGCTCAAATATGAATAAACAGGTAGAAAGGTGCCTTCAAGGGATTTGTTTGGTAAATAATTTGTATCATTTCGATTCTTAATTAAAGGTTCGGCAGTTATATACCTACAAATTTATTAATTATCACTTTTTCAATATTTAAATCAGCTTAGTTTGTCAGAATCAGGATTGAATAAGGTGTGAGTGAATCATCACATATTAACCTGAATACAATAAATTCAATAAACCAAAAGGAGGAGAAACAAGCGGGTGTATATATAAAAATTGAATTTATATTTCTAGTTCAAAAAAGGGTACTTCAAATTACAACAATTAAATACAGTGAAGGGAAATATTTCAATATTTGATGCCTTCACTTGCAAATTGATCCAACACTTTTTCACAACAATATATAGCCATTTCTCCGGAAAACAGTGTGATTCTCAAATATGGCATGTTCCATCTGGCAAGGCTCCGGGTGGTCGTGGATGTCAAGACCTGATTCTTTGACACTCGGGCGGAGGTACTGACTTTTGTAAGCAACTAGGCTGTAATAAACCTTCTTCATCCCGTACCCCTGGAATTCCACATTTTAGCCAGCCTCTTTCCTACAGGCTGAAATGCTCACTGGCTCATCTACAAACACTGATGTTCACTTTTTGTACCCGCTGGCTGATTATCTTTGTTAAAAACCTGTTCTATGTTCTGCTCAAAATGACCCTTCTCATGTAACACTACAGCTATGTACCGACATTAGGTAACACTTTTCATTGTGGGCATCGATTGCCATGGCGTTGTCCATACCCAAGGAATTTTCCATATTTCACATGTTGGGTTTTTTGTTTGTTGTTTGAGTATTGCTGGGATTCACTGGGTCTCTATTGCTTAGTGTGGGCAGGGGTGGGTTTTGATGGTTTACATTGGTATTGCTTTCTGTTTCCTTTTTGTTTCTATAGTACGTTGAATGAGACCAACCCTTGCTTTAAGCACACAACTTGACTTACATGACCGCTCTTTTCATATCGATGACAGGGGTGGTAAACCGCTGGTGGAACTCATGTTTCTGACATGGAATATCTGCAGTCTTAGCAATCCTCGGAAAGGCAAACAGGTATTGTCATATCTCCTTAGACACGCCATAAAGGTTACGCTTATACAAGGAACGCACCTCTCTCCTCACTCCTCCCTTACATTTGCAGCATCCTGGGGGCCCGATACATACTCTGCCAGTTATTGTACGTATGCATACTCCTCCATAAAAGTATCCCCTTCAGCCACCATACCACTATTACCACTATTGCAGATAAGTATGGATGTTATGTCCTTGTGACTAGTACATTGCTGGGGCGACAGCTACTCCTACTGAATGTTAAAACCCCTCATGTAGCTGATCCCCCTTCTTCCAGGAACTGTCGACCCTGGTCAGTCAATTTGATGCAGATATTGCATTATTGGTTGGAGATCTGAATCTAATTTTTGACCCCTATGCTGGACACCACTAGCGTACATTCTGGAGGCAAACCACACGTGATGGGTGTCCCCGTGATATTATTGACTAACATACTCTTAAAGATGCTTGGCGTCTCCACCACCCCACCACACCAGGATACACATTCTATTCTGCCTCCACACAGTGTGGGCGTGGGTAGACTACTGGTATATGTAGTGCCGGTTCCTGGCTCAAAGACGTACAGCTTTTGCCACGCACATTTTCCGATCATGCCCCAATCAAGCTAGTAATTTCACCTACGGAGGAGGTTGGCAGCGGTGATAGTCCTTCCCTGGTATGACTTTATTGGATGCAATTTTTCATTCAGAAGTTTGCGACTCCATTCTTGAATATTTGAAACTCAACTCAGGTTCCTTTCACAGGCAAGATATATTATGGGATGCCTTCAAGGATAGATACGTGAAATCTGCATTTCGAAACACGCGGTGTACTCTGTGACATTCACAACAGTCTGGCGCAAATAGAGGCCAAACCTAATGATATTGACAGGGCCAACACCCTGATTCTCCATTTCTCCACAGACGATCCGTCCTCATTGCAGAATTCCAGGACCTTGCTGAGAGGGAAACTGCTTATCTAATTAAATATTGCACAGCTCGCAGATATGGCAAGGGGGAGGGTCCTGGCCACACTATAGCCCATCTCCTGTGGCCCAGTTGGGTCCCTGAGTGTTTCACTGAACTCCACATCGATGGGGTGGACGTGGGTGGAAGGGTTACTGCCAACAAAGTCATTAACCATGAATTAGTATAATATTATACAAATCTCTACACTTCGCAGTTAAACCCAGGTGAGACGTCACGTTTATCATATTTTGAGGAAATAGCCATTGTCTGCCTTACTATGGGGGAAACCCAATTCCTGAGTGAACCCTTCACTAGCGAGGAGATCGTTCAGGCAATTGACTCCCTTGATGGCTCCAAGGCCCCCTGCTTGATGACCTCACAAGTGCCGTCTATAAGGCATACAAGGGCATCCTTGTACCTCACCAGCTAGATATGTATCTGTGGCCCTCAACAATGGGGTCCTCCCACCCACACTGTGGGAAGCAGTGATCTCCTTATTGCTTAAACCTGTCAATGACCCACATCTCTGTGCCTCTAATAGGCCATTTTCCGTGCTTAATTTTGACAATGAGATCCTACCCAAAGCAGTTGCCAACAGATTGTCCTTGCTGCTTGAACAGATCGCACCCATCCAAACCAGATTTGTACCTCATAGTGCCACCTCTCTAAACTTGCATCAGGTTTTCTCCATTCTGAATTGCCCACAGCCATCTCCCTTCTCGATGCGTAGAAGGCCTTTGATTCTTTAGAGTGCCTTTTTCTGCATGCAGTGTTACAGAGACCGGGATTTACTAATGGGTTCCACTCCCTCCTCTCCCTTCTGTACTCTGACCCGGTGGCCCGCGTATGGGTGAATGGTTCTCTTTCTGAACCCTTTGTCATCTCCAGAGGCACTAGGCAGGGATGCCTTCATTTTTCCCCTACTGTTCATCATAGCCATGGGCCAATTGATCCGCCACCTTCAAGAAAACCACATGGACCACTGTCTCAATTTTATTTCTGGCCCATTATTCATTTCTATTTACGCAGTTCACATTTTGCTATTTATTCAGCATCCTTCGGTCAATTTGGCCCCCTTAGTTCGGGAAATTAATTTTCTTTGATGACCTCTCCGATCTGCAAATTAATTGAGTGAAATTAGAACTTTTCCCACTAAGCTTACTCCCTGGGAATACCCTCTTAAAGACAAGACTACATTTTTTGGCATAATTTTACATACAAAGTACAAGTGATTTACCTCAATTATGGCCCTGCCATTGGTAGGCTTATATTCCAAATTGAGAGTTGGATACAGCTCCCTCTATTCATTATTAAAATGGTTGTACTCCCCTGCTTTTTGTATTTGTTTTTAAATAGACCCATTCCTTTGACGAACTCCCTTTTCCACACTGCGCAGTCTCCCTTTGAAATTGATTTGGGCAGGTCATAGGCCCTGGATCGCATTGAATACCCTTATTCTTCCCTACGGCTTGGGTGGTTTGCAGTCCCTGACATCCAGACATAATTCCTCATGGTTCAGGCCCAGTTGGCAGATCATTGGTAGCATCCATATGCTTGCCTACATTATGCTAAACCTGAGTGCGACATGACAGGTACGACACCGCTGGCAGCTCTGTTGCCACAGGGCCTCAGGCTAGACCCCTCGGATATACAGACATTGTCTACCACGTGTTGACCCTGGCAAAGCTTAGTCTGGTCTTGGGCAGTGATTACTTGTGCTCCCCTGCACTTGCAGTTTCACAAAAACTATGACTGCCTTTGACACTCAAAAAAATGGTCCAACATACACTGACACAACACAAACTTATTACCGGATAGCCTTGTGATTTCCCATTCGGAGGACACTAGATTCGCTGACGCCACATATATTAATACATTTATATTTCGCCGGCTGCATGGGACACTCTGCTCCCACATCCCTTCTTACCCTCTGGCCCCCAACGTCTTCCCCCCACCAACAATGTCAATAATGGACACAGAGGAGACCCATACGGTCGCTAAACTCTATCGCGCTTGCATGGATCTCAGGGGCACCCAAAATAGCAGGGTGCGACTGCAGTGGGAAAAAAACCTTGGTGGTCCAATCCCCAACAAGGACTGGTCCTATTGCTGTGCGCAAACCAAACTGTTATCCCCCAGTCGTCGGCACAAGTTACTCTACTTTCGGTTTTTGCACAGATTCTATACCACCTCTGCTGGCCTTGCCAGACTCGACCCTTCTAGGTCCTATTTATGCCCCAAATGCAGATTTCGGGAGTCAAACTTCGCCCCACTCAACGTGGCCCTGCCCCCCTATCGCTACATTTTGGACTGACGTGTTTAACACCCTCTGCCGCATTATTATGATGATTTTCGAACCGTCCCCTAGAATGGCACTTCTGGGCAATGTGGCTGTCGTCCCGAATAGCGCCCGCAGGTTTACCGCCATAGCTCTGCTACTGGCAAAGAGAGAGATAGCACTCCACTAGGGCAACAGGATCTGCCCTACTATTAAGGCCTTGCTACACACCATGACATATTTCGACATGACAACTGATGTAAACGCCATATTGCAACCCCCCCACAGCCAGACCGAAAGATATTTGGTAACCCCTCAATGCTTATCTACTCTCTCTGGAATCAGATGGCCAGAACCAAGACCCCCCCCCCTCCCGCAGCATCCTCTTCATATTCTGTCAGTCAAGACACTGTTGCACAGAGTTTGCCTTTTCCTCTATTGCTCTACTTATTACAGGTTGTGCCCTCTAGTGATTCATGAAGTGGTGTGTCTTGATGTTTTCTGTACATATCGCATTCTCGGATGTATCGAACTGACATAATACCGTTTGTTATTTGAAGCGTCATTATGCGTCTCGTGTTGCCCATGTTTTCTATATGTGGAAAATGATAAATAAAGTTTAAAAACAAATTAGACCAACACTTGAAACATCGGCATAGATATCAGTTGTCACCTCGAATATCGCTGGTCTAAAGGCTAAAATCGCTCTACCGTATTAGAAGGATTTACTGAAGAATTTGACATCTGCTCATTCCTGGAAACATGGAGTACAGAACTAGTGTTTTAGGCAGGATACTTAAATTATTGCGTACCCTCTAACCCTAATCAACGTGGGCAGTCCTCTGGAGGGCTACTAATATCGATTAAAACCTCCCTTAATTCTTCAACTAGGCAGTTAGCTATTGATTGCCCTGACTTCCTTGGAACCTGAGTAAGGAGTCACAAGAATACCATTGTAGATATTTACAATATTTATGCAAGAGGTCCCAAGGGAGGCAGGCAGTTGAAAATGCTGCAAATACTTGAGGAACACCTTGACAAGAGGGAGCGTCACTTCCATCTCATCCTAGAGGGTGATACTGACACTACTTTTGAACCCTTGGACAGGGAAGACGTTAGCCTAACGAGAGAGGAAGATAAAAAATGGGCAATCCCTCAGTTGGACATAGTCCCGGTAAAAAAGTGATCCCAGGTAGCAATCCAAATGAAGGCTCTAACACTTGAACTTGGATTAGGTCAGTCAATGGTAGAATCAAACGCGATAAGGCTGAGGTATTACATATAATAGATCCAACCGTGCGAGCAGTAGTGATTAAGTTCTGGTAGACTTGAGGTTGCGGCGTAATGTTGAGGACACAGTATTAGGGAAAGAATTGAGATGTTGAATCCACAAATGACAAATGATGCCTTAAGTGGCACCATCTAGCTGTACAACAGGATACCCTCTCTCGCATCAACCTTGATTTACAAGAAACCATGTCCAATTTAGACGCTATTCAGGCTAGGGATGGCGATATATGAAAGCCACATCTATCCATGCACACTTCTTTTAGCATTTTGCATTGTATTTTGTTGCTCGCATTTCCCACTCCACAAAGAAATCACAAAACCATAGCCTTTGGTTTAATGAGGAGTGTAGGCCATCTAGAAAAGTGTTGACCCTGGCCATAAGATCAAAGGATTGGGTTCACTAAGTGTTTCTGAAAAGCATACAAGCAAACCCAGCTCAAAGGAAATTGGCTGGGATGCGAAGAGGTGGCGGGATCTTAAATAAACGTGTGCAGACAAGGATTCATGGAAATGTGGTCCTTGCTTACCTCTGGGGGCAACACGGATGCATCACAACGAACAAATCACATTTGACCAATTGATTCATTTAATCATTCGAACTTTATATACTGATGAAATGCAGATTTCCATACAGGAAGCTCTCTTCTCACCTGGAACGCCGGGATATGATGACTTGGTGACAACCATATCTTGCCATAGTTTGTGGCAGAGCCCCATGGCCTGATGGGACACCAGATGACATCTTCATTCACAAAAAAGACAACAGGTCAAAATATATCCTGCCACTGTCAAATGCAGTTGCAAGGGATGCACTGACTCCAGGGTCTGGGAAAGGTGCTGAGGTGTTACTCATCTTTAAGTAAGGCGACCAATTAGCTTAATTGATTCCATATAAAAGGTATTCTGCCCGCAGGCCTGGAAAAGATCCAGGATTGGATTGATACCAAATATATATTAACTCCCTTTCTGGCTGGATTTTGGAAAAAAACAGTACCATTGATCAAGTCTTTAATTTTTTTACACTTCTACTGGAAAACCATCCTAATCGGCAGGGTCAGCCTCTACGTTGCCTTTCTCGACGTAAAATCAGCCTTTAACTTGGTCCCTCAGCAAAAGCTTTGGCAAGTGCTTTATGATATTCATGATATTCTGTCTTTAATTATCAGGGAAATTTTGCCAAAATCTGTTGGTGCAAGCAGGGGCAGCTTACGGACCAAATCCCAGTAAATGAGGGCGTCTGTCAAGGATGTGTCTTAGCTCCTATGCAATTTTCATTATATCTGAATGAAGTAGTTTACTTCCTTTCTCTCTATCATGCTGATGCTCCTTCCCTCGCCAAGGCAAAAATATCCACGCTTCTCTTTGCTGATGGCACCTTATTGGTGTCTAAAACTCCAGAAGCCATCTCACGAAAGTGCCCCGGGGGCACAATGGGCGCTTGCGCCCGCTTTGTGTGTCTCGGGGCACTTTGTTATTAAGGAAGGGACCGCAGATGCTTGTTCTGGCAGATATGAAGCTCCAACGCAAATGAGGGTATCCCTTTGCCTCAGCTCCCAGGTTGTATTATAGACATTGACGCAGAGGCAAAAAAGCTGTCAGGAGGCACACTGTCAGTGTTCCCTTGATGGCAGCACTCTGGAGGGATAAAAGGGGGTCCCATGGCCCTCCAGACTTCCCCTTGCAGGTGGCTGCAGCTACTAACTGCACCCGCATACAACGGTTTCTCTAATCCCCCTAAAAAATGCAGACAGGTTGCTGCCTGCACTGTGAAACACAGAGCGGCTTCAAAGCAGCTGCTCCATTTTTCACATGAATGTGCTGTTCCCAGGGAAACGTGAGTTTGCGGCTGCCCTGGGGGCAGCGCATTCATCCTAATACAGTGCATTTTCCTTGTTTGCGCTGGGCGCACTTTTTAAAAGGTCTGCCGGCCGCAAACAAGGAAAATGAACTGTATATGTGATGCGGCCCCTGGTGGACCTCAACTTCTACTTAACTGATTGGAGAAATTTTGCTCGATCCGCAGCCTGGACGTTAATACGATAAAGACTAAATATATGGCTATTAATCTGCATAAATCGTATAGGAGGAGGTTTCATTGGGGGAGCTTTACTTGAAAGGGTGGATGCCTTTGAGTAGTTAGGTATTAAGAAAACAGCCTAGATGACATGGAAACCCTACATTGATAAAATTACTATGAAGCACAGGCATCCCATAGTAAACTAGTAGCACCTACACTGCAGATTTACGATCTAAAAGCGGTAGGTTCGGACCTTTATGGGGCCGAACTTTGGTGGTTTTCTAACATGTCAGTTATGTATAGCTATGAACATAAGTTTTTAAGAAATTTAGGGCCTGATTTATATTTCAGCAGACGGATTACTCTGTCACATCCGCCGAAATATAAATCCCATAATATCCTATGGGATTTATATTTCAACTGACAGGTTATCTGTCACTGTTGTAATGGAGTAACCTGTCTGCCGAAATCTAAATCAGGCCGTTAGTTCTTTCATCACCTAGTACTCTGTTATGCCCTTTAAAGCTTGATATGGGGAAAACTTTGATCCAAGACAATTAGTTTACAACCACTTCTATTTTGGGAGAGACTAAGGTCTACACCTGAATAAAGAAGTTATTAACCTCTTTGCCGCGGCAGGAATTCCGCCGCGGCACTGGGGGGGTTTGGGGGCAGTTGCGGTGCCGCTGTGCTCGTGACGGAACCACTCCGTCACGAGTCACGGGTGAGCTGTGCTCATGACGGAGTGGTTCCGTCACGACTCCGCCCACTGCGCTAATCGCCCGCACAGGCGGGGAATTAGCGCCGCGTGGGCGGAGCAGCCGCCAATGGCCGCAGCATGACGGAACCTCTCCGTCATGAGCACAGCACACCCGTGGCTCATGACGGAGTGGTTCCGTCATGAGCACGGAAAGGGTTAATTCGGATCCCACACCTGGCTAGACAAATAGAGCTTAATTTAATAAATAAAACAAGACTAAACCACAAAAATACAATCAGGAGAACCGTTATACTTTTTTGAAGACTAAACTGTAAAATAGCACCTAAAAACAGAAAGAGCCAACCAGAGATATCTGGTCACAGTGGACTTGGTCAAAGTCAAACGTTCAGGCCAACTGTGATACAGCACGGGTCAGATACAGTCCCAGATTACTCCAGCTGAAGTTTTACCATCTCAAGTTTTGTGCCAAGAGTCCCGTACGCGTTGGAGAGGACAGCATCGCTGGTGGTGGTCGACATGGCGCAAAGAGCTGGCCGACCATCACAGATGGATGAGCCAGAGCTTCATGTTCGTGGTCCTCCAAGGTAATCAATGCTTGCTGTGCATAGAGACGGACTGGTGGCAGTTTGTGCTGATTTCGGTGCACATGGCAAAGTTCTTGTGCAAATGATAGTGTTCGCCGTTGCAAAGAACCCAAAAGCTTGATTTCAAGACCTCTTGTGCCACACCATGGTTCCAGGATCTGAGAGGTACAACTTGGGAGTCAGGAACTCATTGAAGACAGGTTCAGGAGCTGTTGGGGAGCCTGTTATGTCCCTGTGGCTTAAATCACACGGTCAACAGACTAGCCCTTGGAGTCACTCTAGGGTCCTGGGTTCAAGATAAAGTTGCTTGTCCAGGTCTTCTTTCCCAGGCAAGAGGGAGGCAGGCAGCAGGTCAGCAGAACCGGGCAATAGTTCATTTAGAGCAGTACAATCCTTCTTCCTGGCAGAGTTTCCACAGGTCCAGAAGTGTACTGAAGAGTTGGTGTCTCAGGTCCTTCCTTTATACCTTGATGCCATGGTTCTAGACTGTGGCTTTGAAGACCATTGAATTTCCTGCCTCCCCTGTCATGGCTCCAAGCTGGCTGATGTAACAATTGTGTGTGAAGGCAGAGAACAGGCTATTCAGGTGTAAGTGGGGGCTGTGCCTAGCTCTGGCCCCCCATCCTGCCAGCAGATGGCCTACTCAGGCACACCGAATCCCTCTATTGTGTGACCGTCTGGGAGACAGTCACAAAGCCTAACTGTCAGCTATACATAGCCATGTGACTCAGACCAAGCTATAGGCACAAAAGGATAAAGGCAGAAAAATGGCAACTTCTTAAAAGTGCCATTTTTGAAATTGTGATAAAAAAGCAGCCTCACCACTAAATAGGGCTTTTCACACTAATTACAAAGATGGCAAACATGAACTAGTTATCTCTTTCCATTTGAAAATTACAATTATAAAATGTAATAGGGTAACTCCAATGTTATAATATGGGAGAGATAAGCCTTGCGATAGTGAAAAACTAATTTAGGAGTTTTTCACTACCAGGACAAGAAAAACTTAAAATGTACATGTCCTACTTTTTAAATACATTTCACCCTACCCTCTCAGATGTCCAGGGCCTAACCTGGGGGTGACTTATATGTATTAAAAAGGAAGGTTTGGGTCTGGCAAAAGGTTTATTTTGCCAGGTGGAAATGGCAGTGTAAACTACACACACAGGCTCTGTAATGGCAGACCTGAGACATTATTTAAAGGGCTAATTAAGTGGGCCGCACCATCAGTCCTACAGGACCACCAGTAACATTTAATTCACAGACCCTGGGCACATGTAGCACCACTTTACTAGGGATTACAAGTAAATTAAATATGCCAATTGGGTATAAGCCAATTTTTCCATGTTTTAAGGAGAGAGCACAAACACTTTAGCACTGTTTAGCAGTGGTTAAGTGCACAGAGCCCGAAGACCAGCAAAAAAGGAATTCAGCAAACATTGGAGGCTAAAGGCAAAAGGCTTGGGGGTGATCCTGCAGAGAGGGCCAGGTCCAACTTATACGTCATGCACTCATCTTCCCGGCACACCTCCCAGTCATTGTGGATGACCGAGCCATGTTTTTCAGCAGCACAACCGAGGCATGGGATTGGTTTGAGTAGCACAAAACTGGGCAGGATGTGCACACAGGACCATTAAGATCAAAACAACAGTGGAGAAGAAGGTGCATGGGCACCCGAGGGATGCACCCCATTAAGGCACAGGCAGACTGGGAGAGAGCAGCAGAGATCAACATGACTGGCTCCTTTCGGACCTTGGCAGGACTGAGCTCAGAGACGTGCCGCAATGGCACATCCTCAGACAACGCAGACTCGGATGATGTCTTGGTGGGTCTCTCAGAAGGACCCCTTTTAAGCCCCATGCTGGCGGACGCTCTGCAAGACTTGGCTATCAAAATGCTCTGCACCGTAACAAATGCTATGCTGTCACACTGTAAAAGAACCAAGGTGTTGAGTTGCACTACTCGTTTGATCAAAACTTGCACCTGGCGGCTCCATGCATGCAGATGAGTGGATCAGGAGTGGCCTCATCTGCATCTATGGTGGCAACCGCCCCTTGTAAATGCCCCTTTCTCATCACAGAGGAGTCACGGATTGGCTATGAACTACTGTTTGATATTTACTGTTTTGGACAGAGGGTCATTACCACTTTGACCTGGTTGGGTAGTTGGGATCGATTACAATGTTTTTGCCCAGTTTTGACATGTACAATGGTTTTCTTTTACTCAGTGGTGAGCCTGTGATGTAGATTTCATATGAGTAGCAACCTGGTGTGTTGCGGGGGCATGAACATGGCGGTGGGGCTGCAAGATTGGTTCAATATCTTTCTGGGATCAATAAAGTGATGACTTACTCTTTCTTAACCAGGAATGTCAGAGGACTGGCTAAGAGATGCAAGGTGCTGTTGTTCCTGCACTGCAGAGGGGAGGATGTGGTGCTCCTTAAGGAAACCGCCTAACAAGGGGTGAGGTGACCAAACTTCAACAATAGTAGAGGGGACAGATTTACGCTACGGACTAGTCTGCGTTCTCTAGTGGGTTATGGTGTGGTGCGTCCTGAGGTCCCCTTTGAGATGGCGGCGACACACATAGACCAGGACACGAGATAAGTATTCCTAACAGGCCATCTCAATGGGCGGCAGATAACGGTGGTGAGTGTCTATGCTGCTAAAATTAGACAACCACACTTTTTAGACGCTCACTCCCAGGTCTTGTCAGCAGACCCTGATATACCATTACTAATAGGGGGAGACTATAGCTGTGCAGCACATATCACCCTGGATAGATATGTCCCTTCCCTCCAAGACTCCTCAACGGCATGACTGGCACAAGGTTACAGGGACTAGGGGACTAAATAGGGCTTGTTGGATATGCGGAGAGTGTCGAATGAGGGCAGTAGAGAATACTCTTTTTATTGGATGTATGTCGTTACAACGCACACTTTTACAATGCATGCACTTACAACGCATTTTTTACAACGCAACATCCACTACAATGCATTCCATTACAACGCAGGACACTACAACGCATTTTTAAAAACTACCTTTACAACGCATTCCATTACAACGCATACTACCTTTACAACGCATACCATTACAACGCATAATATTACATTGGATTTAAGGTAAGTATTGGATAGTATAGGGGTACAAATTACTATTCTTACTCCAGGGGGTGCAACAGTAGGGTAAGTGTTGGATAGTATAGGGGTAAAAATTACTATTCTAACTCCAGGGGGTGCAACAGTAGGGCAAGTGTTGGATCGTATAGGGGTAAAAATTACTATTTCTAACTCCAGCGGGTGCAACAGTAGGGCAAGTGTTGGATAGTATAGGGGTAAAAATTACTATTCTAACTCCAGGGGGTGCAACAGTAGGGTAAGTGTTGGATAGTATAGGGGTAAAAATTACTATTCTAACTCCAGGGGGTGCAACAGTAGGGTAAGTGTTGGATAGTATAGGGGTAAAAATTACTATTCTAACTCCAGGGGGTGCAACAGTAGGGTAAGTGTTGGATAGTATAGGGGTAAAAATTACTATTCTAACTCCAGGGGGTGCAACAGTAGGGTAAGTGTTGGATAGTATAGGGGTAAAAATTACTATTCTAACTCCAGGGGGTGCAACAGTAGGGTAAGTGTTGGATAGTGTAGGGGTTTTAATGTAATATTATGCGTTGTAATGGTATGCGTTGCAAAGGTAGTATGCGTTGTAATGGTATGCGTTGTAAAGGTAGTTTTTAAAAATGCGTTGTAGTGTCCTGCGTTGTAATGGAATGCGTTGTAGTGGATGTTGCGTTGTAAAAAATGCGTTGTAAGTGTAGTGCGTTGTAAAAGTTGCGTTGTAAAGGTTGTATACCCTTTTTATTCGCTAGTGCACGACCTGCATGTGTGCCTTGATTGAGTGATGTGTACCAGGGATCTGATCTCACAGACCATTGGTGCAGAGTATCTGGATGGTGTATCGAACCATAAATGGTTGTTAGGCAAAATACAGTGGCTCTCAATCCTACCTGGCGCCTGCAGCCTTATCATTTTCACAAGCCTACGTTTCGAGACCCTATAGGTGAGTTGATAGTGGAGTATTTTCAGTCCAACATCCACAATGCTCCCCAAACCAACACCAACGTTGAATGGGGTACTTTAAAAGTGGTGACCTGCAACTATTGCCTTAGTCAGTCGGAGGAGGCAAAAAAGACACTCAGAGCAAAATTGACGGCACTGGAGTGCGAGCTAACGGACGAGCCACAGATTTAGCTGGTGCTGCTGGAAGAACAGGACATCAGAACAGCTCCATTCACTGAAGCGGCATGATTACCTAACTGTGGCTCATGTGGAGGGAGGAAGGGAGGGCAGAGTACTGTCGTGGCTAGTACTGCATGGACAGTAGGGGAGGCCCTGTCACCCAAGTTAAATCTGAGATGGAGACACGATGCTTATGCAACAAGAGATACTAGCAGCACTGGATGCCTACCTAGCGAGGGCGACAATGCTGCGGATGGTTGCGAAGAGCAGGGCATCAATTGAAGCCCTAGTTACAGACTAAACATTCAGGCAGCCTTTAAAGAGCTGGCATCCGGTAGGACCCCAGGCACGGATGGGCTCCCAGCAGAGTTTTATCAAACCTTTGCATCTTGCCTAGCTTTGAAACCAGCTGAGCTGTATACAAATGTGCTAGACTGTGTATCCCTCCCGGTGACAACAAGGGAAGCTCAAGAACTCTGGTGACTCTATGGGTGTGGCAGGCTACCGACCTTTATCAATGTTAAACTTTAAACTATAAAATTCTCTGTAAGGTCCTGGCCAACCGCTTATTGCCCTACCTTCCCACCATAGCGCATGAGGATCAAAATGGGTTTATCCCCAAGCGTAACGTCTCATTCAACATATGCTGCCTATACCGCTTACTGTCTGAAACACCTCCGGCCCTCCACACAGGGACAGTGGTAATATTGCAAGATAGCAGGGAAGCATTTGACACATGTCAAAGATGGCACTGGGGAAGGTATGTGGCAGATAAGTGGGGCTACTCTACATGGGTGCACAGGCAAGGGTGGGCATAGGGTGCTGTATTTCGGACCCTTTTGTTATACATAGAGGCACAAGGCAGGACTGCCCGCTATCACCCCTGTTTGAGCCTTTTTGCGTGCATGATGCATAATGAGGGCCGTAAAAGGGGGATCTCACTCCATGATAGTGAGTACGTGGTTTCATTATATGCAGGTGACATGCTCCTCTATCTGCGACAGGATCAGATGGGCATCCTGTGGTGTGTTGACTTACTGGAAGACTTTGGAAACGTCTCCAGGTAGCGCACTAACTGACAAAATACATTTGCATTCCCTGTGTCACCAGACCTTGCTGACCCGCAGGATCAGTGCAGCGGTGTGGAATACAAGGGGCATCTAGAACCTTTACGTACCTGGGGTTTAGAGTATACCACATGGACTCAGATATGATAGAGGTCAATCTAGGTGGTACGATCAGGGGACAAAGGGGTAACAATATGTTTGGCAGATGCTCCATATCCCAATAATGGCACCAGGGCCGGACTGGCCGTAGTTGCCACCGGGTGTTTTCTCAGTGGGCTGAAAGGGTGGGGCCAGTTTTGGACCAATGGGGTGGCGATTTTTGTACTGAGGGACGGTTTTGCAGAAGTGCTGCAATATCGGCACATTGTAACAAAAGCAGCAGCAGTGTTTCTTACCAGCACTCCCCCCACCCCCTTGGGGCCGGTCCACCTTAGTTGCCAGGGCTGGTTTGCGTTCTCACTCTGGCCCTGTTAGCCCTAACTAAAATCATCATGCTACTGAGGGTCCTATACTTTTTTGCAAACCTACCAGTATGGATCTCGAAAGTTTGGTTCCGAACCCTGAATGCCATGCTAGAGGAATTAGTCTGGGATGGGCAATGAAACTGAGTGGGTTTGTGCATACTGCTGAGGCCGACATACAAAGGACTGGGAGTTCCTGATTTTGAACTCTATTATTAGAACCAGAACTCTTAGCCATGAGGTTGCCCTGTAGTGAGTGGAGACAATTCCTAATGGGAACAAGAGAACCCTTCAAAATTAAGACAGACCACTGAAATCTTCAGTATCTTCACCAACATGCAATGTAGGAACAGTAGCCAGGCACAATGGACCTATATTTTCCAACTGGTATGATTTCGCCATCACTTATATTCCTTGCTTCAAGAACCTCTTGACTGATGTTCTTTCCCATATATATCCTGAATTATTGACTACCGTTGATCAGAAAATTCTAGCCCCTCAACGTGTTATTGGAGCTGCACAACATTCAGTGAGCAGAGTAATATCCAGTTATTCTATAATCCCAATGGAAAAATTGAGTGTTTTACTTGAACAGATCCAAAAACAAGACAAACACTATTTCAAAGGCAAGGCTTTCTTTATACCTATTGAATGTTTACAACTTGAAGTTCTTAAAATGTGCTATGACTACCCCAGAGCTGGTCATCGAGGTGCCAAATCCACCTCAGAATTAATACTTTGCTCCTTTTGGTGTCCTTCTGAATGTAGCGACATGGAACAATATGTCACCCCTTGTCCAATCTATGCCCAAAGAAAACCTTCTCATACCCAGCCTTTAGGTTTGCTACATCCTTTACCCATTCCACCTGTACCCTGGCAAACCATATCAACTGACGTCATTTCAGCATTACCCCCCTTCTGAGGGGATCGAGTCATAATGGTAACAGTAGAGTCCTTTTCCAAGATGGCACATTTTACTCCTCTAAAAAAATTGGCATCAGCTAAAGCATGTCTTTATACACAATATACACAAAATATTTGACATACATGGCCTTCCCCAGTTAATTGCATCTGATCGAGGTCCAGTACATATTTTGGTTTTCGAAAAAGAAATTGCAAGCCTCTGCACATCGAGGTTGCATAGTCCTCTGGTTTCCATCCTCAAACCGATGGCCAGACAGAACGTCTCAACCAGAGTCTAGAACTATACCTCCAATGGTTTGGCATTTGTACTTCGATTGACTGGTTCACCTTTTTGTCTCTTGCTGAATGTTCCTATAATATTTTTAGTTCATAGTGCATCCAAGACTACACCATTTTTTGTCTGTCTGGACTTCATCCTCGAACCTTCCCTACAGGCCTGCAGGGATCTTTTTCAGTTCTTGCTGCTGCCACATTTCTTCATCACCTTCAATCTGTTAGGCGTAAATTTGTCCCTAATTTATAAGAATCCAAGTGTAAGATAAAAGTCCCCTCCAATGTCCATTGGCTTCAATCTCCTGTGTATCAGGTTGGAGAGAAGATTTGGCTTTCTACCTGCCCACCTGTCCTTAAACAAATTCAAACCACGGATCTATGGACAGTTCAAGATTATTCATATAATCAATCTGGTGGTGTTCCGGGTCCAGTTGCCCCTTCTTTGAAGGTACACCCAATGATTCATTCCTCTCAGTTAAAACCCTATGTGAAGGATCCCTTTTGCTGTGTCTATTTACAGCCACCTCGAATTTTGGTAAATGATGCGCTTGAATATGAAGTTCAAGACATTTGTTACTCCTGCTTCTCTAAGAATCGCTTGCAGTTCTTGATCAATGGGAAGGATCATTCTCCCAGTAAACATTCTTGGGAAGATGCTTCTGCACTTCATGCCCCTGACTTGTTCTAACGATATTCTCAGCAGTTTCCTGACAAACGCAGGACCTCCGGGGAGGGGTGCAAACTGTTATACCATGGGCCACGATATGGCACATGCCCTATCCAACTGCTTCCCTCTGTACAGACTGGCATGTGCCTTTCACTTACCTGTGGGGCCGTGGAGATGCAGGCATGCCTCTACAAGTAACCATGAGCATTTCTTCACAGAGGCCGGCCTGCTGGTGTAGTCTCAGGCTATCCTCTCCCTGGGGTCACATTGTAAACTACCATAGTCCTCCTTCCCAGAATCCCTCGGGAGGTTCAAGGGTTTTTTCCATTTATCTATCCATGATGGCAGCCTCTTTATTGGTTTGCGTGGTTTTCTTCTCAATCAAATATGGTGGCACCATTTTCAGGTGCAACTTTCTGTCCTGGTGCTTTAAAAGTGGTTGCATTTTTTTTTACCAATCAATCAATCAATTCTTTATTCGATGAAATTTCATCATAAAAGAAGCAAAATAAGCAGTACAGTACAATATATAAAGCTACCAGACATAAAATTTAGAATAAAAGCAACAGTTTTCGATGCCCCATTATAAAATAGACATTAAAAACATATCAGACAAATTGGAAATCCTAGCCATAGACTTGTAGCTAATGGGTAGACAAAGGGGAGGTTTTGCAACGCCTCATACGGGACCGCCAAGCACTACCCAGGAATTTTGCAACTCCACAGACCATGGCAATGGAGGAAGTATCAGTGCTAAGTATCCGCAAGGCCATTTTATGACATCTAAGACCCAACCCCTTACATAGCGGCTTTAACCAGATCCTCCTGGCTACCCTGTATGCTGGGCAAGCAAAGAAAAAATGCGCCACAGACTCTGTAGGGACAGCGCAGCCAGGACATGAATTCAATCGGCCGTCTTGCTTTTTCCACCCCGAAGTGAAATCGTTTACTGGGAGGATCCCAAACCTAACCTTTAGGTAAAGAGCTCTGTCCAAGGGCAGCTCAATGTAGTCCAGGAGTGGTTCGAAACTCCTAACCCATTTAAATGACAAGAATCGCTCTGTTAGGGGGCCCCCTAGACTACTAGAGAGGGTCTCCTTCTGGACTAGGTCCCAGTACAGCTGTTTAACCACTAACTTGGGTGGAGGTGATTGGCTTTCCCAGGAGTCACTCAAACCCAGAAGGACTACCATCCGCTTCAGGTTGCTCAGCCACTTAATCCTATTGTTGGAATTAAGCTGGATTAGTTCATCTAGGACGGCGGCATAATCCTGAAGCTCCCTTGTCCTTCGTAAGCGAACCCAAAAAAGTAACGGGCGCAAGCGCACTAGTCTTCAGAGGACGTCTACCCATATCTGCCCGAAGAGGGATTAGCGGGGTGGAAACTGAGAGGGCTACCGCATCTCTCAAGAACTTATTTTCGGATCTATCTAGCTCTGTAGTATTTTCAAACCCCCCATAGTTCAGAGCCATATAAGGCGGATGGGAGGACTTGGCCCTCATAGATAGTAAGGAGCGGTGATAAGGGCTTACTCTTAGATTTCCGGTGTTCTCTCATAACCGCCCCAGAAACTCTTTTATAGTTTAACAACATTTTGGCCAAGTGGTCCTTCCAGCTCATACGATTGTTAACCCTAATACCCAAATAATCAAAGGAGTCTACCAACTCCAAGGGCTCCCCATTAAGTAAGAAATTATTCCTAAATCTGGATGAAGGAGCCAAAGCCATGAGCTTGGTTTTTAGAGTATTGATGATAAGTCCTCTATCGCTACAGAATGTACTAAAACGATTCAAAAGCTTTTGTAGGCCTGACGGGGACTTAGAGATCAAGATGGTGTCGTCCGCGAAGAGGAGTGTGGGGATTTTTTCACCTGCCAAGGAAGGAGCATCAGCTGGTTCCTCTCTCAGGTGGTCCACCACTCCGTTCACAAATAAAGAGAACAGAGTAGGGGCCATAACGCATCCCTGGCGTACACCCCTCTTTACGGGTATCTTCTCAGTTAGTTGCCCTTGAGTACCCCACCTGATCCTAGCATAGTTCCCCTCATGGAGATGCACAATAAAACCCAAAAGGGGACCTGGGAACCCCATATTCTCCAGAACTTCCCACAGCCTCTCACGAGGGACCAGGTCGAAGGCCATCCTGAGATCTATGAAAGCCAGGTATAAACTACCTTTATTGATGGTAACCGTCTTCCAATAGATCGCAAAGAAGCGAAAGACCTGGTCCATCGTGCCCACCTTTTGGCGGAACCCCGCTTGCAGATGGGACAAAACATGCATCTCTTCCATCCAGATGCCAACCCTCATAATAATTACCCTGCCAACCACCTTCTGTAACACATCAATCAAACTGATTGGTCTGTAGTTGGCAGGGTCATCTCTGGCACCCTTCTTAAAGACCGTGATTACCTCCGCTCCCTTCCACGAGTCTGGAACAGGGTATCCGTTGGAAATCAGGTTCATTATTTTAGCAATAAGTTTGGCCCATAGCTCCGGTGCCTCTAAGAGGAGGTCTCCGGGGATCCCATCTGGGCCAGCTGCTTTCTTCGGGGTAAGATGTCTAATGGCCAACACCACCTCAGAAGGCAGAAAGGGTTCCTTGACCGGATGCTGGGTAGGGATCCTAGAAACATAGTCAGGGGGAGAAGGAGACACTTCTGGCCCACCGTACAGGGTGGAAAAGTGAGATTGCCATTGCTGGCTGGTTATGTGACTATCTAGGGGGCGAGAGCTAATCAACCTAGCTTTGTTGATCAAATCCCAAAATAGCGATGAATTCTTTCTTTTAGAAGCTGCCTTGAGGTCTTGCCAGCGTTGTTCTTCCCACTCTCGTTTAGCTTGCTCCAGAGCCCTTGCATTTTCTTTCCTGGCTACGCTAACCAGAGATTGACTCTTTTTACGCAAGGCAGTTCTGATCTCATTTCTTTTAACCTTACAATGGGCCGAGTACCAGGGGTTACTTGCTATAATTGAGTTATTTTCCCTACTGGCTCCACTGCCCTTGTTGTTTTCAATTAAAAAGAATTTCCCTACTTTCTCCGTTAAGTTATTGTACGCCTGTACAAAAAACGTGCCCTGAGCGGTCGCTGGTTCCTGGTCAAGCACCGCCAATTCTGTACTCAGGTCTTCAACGTGCGCCCTAATCTTTACCAAGTTGTAAACCTGTGATTGAACTTTCTCCCATTTCAACCTACGATTTCCCTGGAATGGTGTCACCTCATTGGTGGACCTCAGGTAGGTTAACCTCCTGTTGTTATTCCGCTTCCCCCATCTTATCGTCATACATAAAGGGTTGTGATCACTGTCCTGTGAAGGGGTCACCTCCATGTCTACCAAATCACACCACAGTGTCACATCTAATAAGATGTAATCAATTCTTGACGGGCTACTTAGCCTGTTAAAGGTCATTGCACCATCGGGGTCGGAAGGAGTCCTACCGTTAAGAGCTCTAAGGTTATATTCCACAATGAGGGAATTAATCTGTATAACCTTTGTTGACCATTTTTTAATTGGGGCCAAGGACAAGGTCGGAATAGACCATCTAGAGTCCACCTCCTCAATACCCAGGGGATCGTCACCATCCAGTGGTTAAAAGGTACAGTTAAAATCCCCTCCCACAATAGTTTGAGAGGAAGGGGGGCAATTGGCTAATGCCTGATCTAAAATAGATACGGTGCTTGAATTTGTATCCCCTTTGTTCCCTCTTGCAGAGATATTGAATAGCTCTATCCTACTGCCCTTGTTTACCCCCTCGAATGAAATATGTTGGATGTCACAACACCCAGAATCATGAGTAGTTACTGTCCAGTTCAGGGCGGTCTTGATCCATACATGTAGACCCCCGGTTGGTCTACCCCTTCCGCTACTCTGTGCTGGTATAAAAAAAAGTGGTGTATCCTGATTTATGTAGTGGGAGTATGCTCCATGTTTCTTGGAACAAACATACATCAAATTTTTCGATGAAGAAATTCCATTCAGGTAGAGCCAACTTTCTTTGCAGACCAGCCACATTCCATGAGACTAGATGTAAGATTTTATTATCTGTTAAATACAATTCAGAGAGGACCCCCGCGTTCATATCCGGGTCAGGCGGGGTTTGGGCACCTATAGAATCTTCTTGGACTAAAGGGTCTATCAACCTGGGGTCTACAGCACTATAGCCCAAGGGTGCAAGTGGGTAGGGGGAAACAATCCCGCCAGTAGCAATTCCGGTTGGCGGGGATAAACTTATGATCACAGGGACAACTCCAGAGTCTTCCAGACACCTCTCGCGAGTGCCAACCTCAAGACTAGGCGAACCTACTCGTCCCTCTCGGCCCTGCGGAGACTTTAATCTTCAATCACAGTCTACCAAGCTAGAGAGAGCTTCGAACCGGTTGACTGACTCTAAAGGAGTGGAAGGCCTCAAATGGTCCCATCCTCTATTATAGTTCCTAATGGATCTAGGGGGAATAAAGTTCCACCTTGAAGGGTCAACAGCATGGGTAGTATGTGAGGCGCGTGTCAAATAACTGGGTATAAATGTACCTGTTGGAGTAGGGTGCGATAAGACCTGCTTAGTTATACGGGAAGGGGGGAACACCAATGATCTGGGGTAAAAATAGGTTAACGCACGTGGGATAATGCCATTGTTGTCATTTTCGGGGGGCCAGTCCAGGATATGCTTAACTGCTCGTGGGTCTCTAAAGTTTACTACCACGATGTCTCCCTCGATGTTTTTACTTTTACCACCCAGCCATGGGAGACGTCTAACGTGTAATATCTCTCCGTTGATGTTCTCCTCAATTGGTCTATGACTACTAAGCCAATACATGATTTTATTTTTTAGCTCAGTATGCCCTTCTCTTTTATTATCCAACAAAGGTGGAACCCCCGTCAAAACAACCACCAAGGGCACCGCTTCGGGAGGCAGATCAACTTGTGGCATGTTGTTTATTACAGTCTTGTCAATACTGGAACTTTCCCTCTTGTCCCGCAAGGTGATTATGTGAGTACTTAATCCCCCCCCTCTATATCATCCAGTATGGTCGCTCCCTGGGTGCTCCCAGTCGTAGAGGGCAGTGACACATACTGAGTCGCAGCTAACTGGTTAGATGGCTGAACTATAGCCTTAGAAAAGTGGGGATTGGAGTTAGGTGCCACAGCTATGGGAACTAAGCCACTAGAAACAACCGCCTTCCCCTGTCCTATGGTCAGTTCTGTTTTCTTACTTATAGTTGCTTCTAAGTCCGCAAGCCTTTTCTCGACTCTTAATAAGCCTTCAATAAGCGGTGCAATAAGGGACTTAATCACCTGGCCCCAAACGTCCTGGTAAGCAGCAGAAGGGGTAGCTGATCATAGTGGGTCAACAGAGATGAAGCCTGACACAATAGGGGACACTTCGGGTTCAAGGGTAACTGATAAAGCTGGAAGAGGCGATTTAGGTGTGATAATCGCGTCGACTGCTGTCCCTTTTGCTAAATTTATGGCATTCAATGCCTGTTTCCCAAAATCAGAATGGTTGGTCTTAAATTTAACTGAGACTCCCCCTTTCTTGCATCTTCTCTTGCTCGGAGGTGGACCCTGAGTCTTAACTGCTTTAAACGGCTTGGTAAACTTCTTGGCCTGTTTACCAGGTAATGGCGTAGGTTTATTTACAACTTGAGGAAGACTAGAAAAACCAGTGGCATGATTTTCATGAATGACCTGCTCTTTAGGAGCAGATGGTGTGAGGGCACATTCCCTTAACGGGAGAGAATCACTCGGCAGTACAGGAGGGTCAGCTATGGCATTACAACTGTCGTCAACACAAAAGGGGACCTGCAAGTTAGAGTTTTCAGGAGTCCTAAGCTTTAGATTTTCTATAGAGCGACGACGCTCAGTTCTACGTTTGGCCAAGGTGTTGTCCTTTTCCTCCTCATGCAGCACCTTTTTGAAGTAGGTATCTAATGGGCCGGCTGACATAGCTCCCGTCAATTCCAGTACAGCTTTAGTAGAGGTGTTAGTCATGGTAGGAAATTAGCATAAGGTATACGCGTATGCAGGCGCTACAAGATACTGTTGGGTTAATAACCGAGCCCAGCCCGGCCTCACTCGGCCTCTGAGGGCCTAAGAGGGCCCACCCTTTGCCCGGGCTACGTCCCGCGCGCGTCCCGCTTGCGCGTGGAGACAAGGTTGAGCTATAAAGACTAGGGGAATTAGGGGGAGGGTCCGGGAAGAGGAGGCAGCTGCGAACACCGTCAAGCAGCCTGGTCCTCGCAGTCCCGGACTGGAATGCACAAAGTTAAAACACCCCCCACTCAGCACAGCGTCCACGGCAATGTTCTCGGTGAGCCACGAAATCCAGCAGCACGGAATCCAACAGCAAGAGCCCAGGTATGTAGCGAGCAGTGGCGAGCCTGCGAGCGGCGCCCGCGAAGCGGGGGCCGCGAGGCGTTAAGTGCCTACGGAGGGAGGGGCCGGGAAGAGGAGGCAGCTGCGAACACCGCCAAGCAGCCTGGTCCTCGCAGTCCCGGACTGGAATGCACAAAGTTAAAACACCCCCCACTCAGCACAGCGTCCACGGCAATGTTCTCGGTGAGCCACGAAATCCAGCAGCACGGAATCCAACAGCAAGAGCCCAGGTATGTAGCGAGCAGTGTCTTTAACCCTCTAAGTGCACATTTTCTTTCCAACGCAAAAGCTCATGTATTTTTTGAAGAGTTCAAGGCGTACTCCCCGCTAGAAAACCTAGTGCTGCATGCGTCCAGCCTCCTCCCCGGTTTTCTTTTTCCTTGCGTTGCAACACTTTTTTGCTCCTGTTAGTCTTCTTCGCTCCTGTTGGTGTGTTCCATTCTCTTGGTGGTGTGTTCCACGCTAATGTTGGTACTCTTTGATCCTGTTGGGGGTTCTTCTTTCTTGATTATGTCTCTAGTGCTGCTCTGTTGGGTCCATTGTCTCTGCCTTTGTCATCTTAGAGCCCTACTACTTTTGGTGGAGTTTTTTTTCCCTTCAGGGTTTTTCCTCACTGGGGCTCCTTTGGCTTAGGCACTTAATGTGTCTGTGGCCTCATGGCTACTAGAAGGGGTCACCCATATCTCGGGCAGACAAAGACAGTCAAGAATTGGGCTGTAAGATCTACACGCCATCCCAGGCAAATGGTCAGATGTTCTTTTTCTGAGATCTGACACCACTAGGCAATTAAAAAAGGAATGCAGAAATACATTTAATCCCACTACCTCTACCAGGCAATTCCAAAAGGAATAATGGAATACAGTGATTCCCTCTACCTCCACCAGGCAATTCCAAAAGGAAAAAGGGAATACAATGATCCCCCCTGCCTCAACCAACTAAAAGCTGGGGAGATCTCTAATTGTTATGGAACGAAAAAGGGGGGAAGTGCTCAAGGAATCGGGTGTGCAATCTGGATTGGTAGGAGTACTAAGTGAGAGAAAACACAAAATTTTGAAAAATAACCAGCATTCCTCGGTGAACAACCATTACAACGCAACTTTTACAACGCACTGCCATTACAACGAAACTGTTACAACGCAAATGCTGTGACAACGCATGCCATTACAACGCAAGTCTTTACATCGACTTGCACTAGATGGCGTGCTAACATTAAAAATAGTGTAGTTTACTATCCAAACACCTTCCCTACTGCAACGTGGACTGGAGTTAGAATAGTAAATTACCCTTTTTTAATGTTAGCACGCCATCTACTGCAAGTCGATGTAAAGACTTGCGTTGTAAAGACTTGCGTTGTCACAGCATTTGCGTTGTAAAAAATTTGTTGTAACAGCATGCGTTGTAAAAGCATGCGTTGTAACATCATACATCCGCATTCCTCACCATACCCGACTGAATGCATCTGTACCCAACTACTTATCAGAAAATAAATGTAATTGTGGGGGGTGTAACACCCCAAACACCCCCCCTCACCACCCCTAAAGCTACGCCTCTGAGAAGGAGATCATATGGGCGGTGCCCAAAAGATTTGTTGCAGGGGCGCCATCAGCGCTTAAGTCATCCCCAATTCCCTCTTCATTGGCGGTGGCGGTAATCTTGGGTGCAGAAATATACAGTATATATAATGGAGCCCAAAGTGTAATAATTTACCGAAGAGTAAATATTGCAACGCAGGTATTCGGTCATATGGAACAAATTCCGCTGTACAACATCACATGAACTTGGTTACTGTACAAGTGTAAAGATAATTGTGGCGAATGCTTCATAGCTCATGTATATTTCATGCTGGCTTGTTGGTCCAACCGTTGTTTCTTTCATAAACACACTTGTTTCTAAAAAGCTGCATTTCCTAGAATCCATTAAAGGCTTCCAGGCAGAGGCGTTTTAGAAAGCATTACATTGTGTGAGGTGCTGTGCCAAGCTGCACAATGATCGTCACGCTCTAATGAATGAATGCTTAGCTCCGGTATCTCATTCATTATCTGCTTATTCTAAGAGCCCATTTATTTTCGACTCTGAATTAACTACATCCGTGCAAACAATAAAATGTCAAGGTACATTTTTTCACATGTAGGCTATGAATAAGAAGCTGGCAGTGCTGATAAGTGGAAGTATTGAGAAGAGAGACTTATATGAAAATATTTACCGTCATCGGTTTTCAAGGAGCTCAGACGACCAATACAGGAGCACATGCAGGCGTAGAAAGAGTTGCAATACCCTTTTTTCACTTGGATTTCTACTAGATGCAATTTGATGTAGAGCAAAATGGATTTGTGCCCCTTGACAGGATATGCACACAGTAAGGCCAAAATTACAAGTTGCACGGTACTGGCAGGCTGGAAAATCGGTACTTTATCCGTACTGCACAAAATATGAGTTAATTCCCAAGGATTGGGAAAAACAGTGTGAGTCTGTTTTTTCCCGGTCAAATTCCACACACAATTCTTAATGCTGTGGGAATTAACATCTGCTATATGTGTAGGTAGTAAATGGAAACAATGGGGGACGTGTGGGGCAGAGGTTGGGGGTGGTGATAGGGAGAAATGGCAGTGGACCGAGGAGGAAGTAGGCTGACATAGGATTTGGGTCATAAAAGGGGATTGAGGGGGGGGTGGAGGGTGTCGGGCAAAGCAGCTCTTTTATCCCAAGCCATATGCCCATGCTTATAATTGAGAGGAATGGTATTGGTACCTCAGTGCATGTTGGTAAAGCATATAGCCCATGATGACAACTAGGCCATCACACAAGAAGTTATCGGATGTGTTTAACATTACCCTTTGGGTGTGGGTGAATGGTGTGCAGTGGCAGAGAAAGGTCACCTGTGTAACTATGTGGCAAGAATACCGTAGGGTCGTTTTAACATGAAGGGGTGCAACCTAGTTGTTTGCAAAGGAGTAAACATCGGCATTCTCAATTTAAAGTACATAATAGGATATATGTCACCACACTGACAACTTTTTCAGTGACATGACCCACACACTGACAAACCTATTACTGCAGTATAGCCTTGACCTTAATGAGCCTCAAACTCTCTACGGCAATGTTTTAGTTCCAACATTCTGAGCACTACAGCCACGATGAGGTGATGGCAAGTTGATGCACTGTGATGGGGCGCTAATTAATCGGGATCTCTCCTAGGTTGCTTTTTTTGAAGACTGTTGCTCGTATGATTTAGCATCATAAAGAACTAAAATGGGTCAGAAATATTACACACAATATTACATAGGACTGTGGAGGTCCACAGTAGAACGGTGTTTTCTTGAGATGGTGATGGGTGGGTTTTTGCAATATGACTATGGCTCTCCTGTATTCCCACTGTGTGGAGAAGTACAGATGTCTACTAGCACACCTATCATTCATCATTCACACATGTTCTACTGCCATCACTAGACTCGTTTTTTGTTAGATGATGGGAGATGTGAGTTTGGACACAACTCCTTGATTTCCTGGAGCGATACTACTGTTTCCATAGGACAGAGGGTGGTTTGATCATTGCCTCCCCCCCCCCATAAGTGTCACATGTCCATTCACAATACTTCACGCAGCGATGGAGACAAAGGGCCTGATTATGAGTTTGGCTGCTTAGACTGCCAAACTCATGGTGGCGCAGTGGTGGCGGTCCGACTGCCGTATTACAACTTTGGTGGTCAAACCACCATTAAACCACAAGGGAACCGCATTTCCGGGCGGTGGCGTGGCAGTCAGGGGCTCACAATATGCTTGAAACTCGGCGCAGCACCATCATGCATATTATGAGTTTACCAGACCGCCAGTAGTCTCTTGGCGGTTTTTACTCCATGAAACTGCTGCCGGTCAGGAAACAAAGGGGGCCCTACAGAGCCCTCCTTGCCCCATGTATGTTGGTGCATGCAGGGGGCACGTGTTGTGCCCCCCTGTGTGCATACACCCCCAGTTCCAGCATGGCATGGACTTAACAGTCCATGCCGTGCTAGAACGCGCTGTGGCGATGCAGCATTAAGGATCAGATTTGAGCCTTTTTACTGCACCGCACTGGGCCGCCTCGCAACCCGTCTGCCAGATCACGATTTGACTCATAATCTGGCGGGCGGTGGCGTATGGATTTGGCAGTGTGGGAGCAGGGTGGTGGCGTACAGCCCTGCTCCCACACCACCATACTCGTAATCAGGCCCAACGCCTCTTTTCACCCTTATACATAGATATTTAGATTTTTTATTATTTTTCAAAAGATGCAGCAAAGTTCATGTAGAAAATCGTGGCAGCTAAGTACTTTTGCATCTGGTTGCTTGGCGTTTTTTGTCCTTGCTTTCTGGTTGCTCCTCGTTCCATATTATAGTTATGCTTATTGGGCGCAACATATCATGAATAGGAATGGGCTTAATCCCCCATCCATATAGGAAATTCATGGTTATGTCTAAAACTCTGATCTTCTCTGACACCTCTTTTTTTTTTGATAAACAATTTTATTGATATTTTTAAGAGCAAGTAAACAAATAGCAGTATGATACCTTGACCAACAGTCCATGACGCTTCATAATACATTTGCATTGACCGTATATAAGTGAGCGCTTCAGTTCTCAACCACAGCGCATAAACCGTATATTTGTGTACATGGGTAGATTACAATTCTAATCAGTCTAACTGGTTCGTCCATTTGCCCCAGACCTTTTTATGTTTATTTGGGTATCCCCAGACTTCAAATAGGGGTCCTTCTTGTGTGGCACACCAAGCTACGCCCTGGCGCCATTTGGCTATACTTGGGGGTTCAGACTGTGCCCATGTCTCAGCAATGTTGCATTGGCTACCATGATGGCTGTCCCCAGGAATAGTTTGTCAGTTCGGGATCCGTCCAGGTCGTCCATTACTCCCAGGATGAGTCGTAAGGGATCATGAGGAACCTGCCAGCCCAGGACGTGTGTGAATTCATACTATATTGCAGCCCAATATGAGACAGATCATCTGGTAAAAATCTGCCGGTTTCTGTCCACATCGCATGCAGTTCGGAGAGGTTCGCAGACTTGACATGTAGAGGCGTTCTGGGGTGAGATAGGCGGTGTGTAAATAATATAGTTGGATTAGGCGTAGCCTGGCTGAAGTTGTGAGGCCCTCCTCCAGAGGGCCCAGCCATCCATCCCACCGGGTCCTGAGTGGAGTGAATGTTGTGCGGCTATTATTAATAAGGGTACGCTATATTCGGGATACCCCCCTTCCCCAAGTTCCCCATCATGACCTGAGCCTCTAGCGGGCTAAACTCTGGGAGTGTCGTGCCCATTGAGATGTATTTGCCGAGAGCATGACGCAGCTGCAGGTATTTATACAATTGTAAGGCGTGAAGGGTGTAGCGTCCCTGCAGGTCTTGAAACGTCCTAATGTGGTCACCCGCCCATACATTGTTCAGCAATGATATGTCAATATAATCCCATCTTTTGAACCCCGTGAGCGCCGTTACCTCTCCCAACCACCTACTCTGCCAGAGTGTGTTGGCTCAGTTTTATGTCCCATTGCATGTGTCTTAGGGCCGTACGCCAGGCCATCAGGGCCGCCCTGGTTATCGACTGTATTGCTTTAGGTATTGGGCTTCGATATAGGAATGCTTGGATTTGAGGGAACTCCATGTCCCTGAGCTCTGTTCTGTAGGCCGGGTCAGACCAGCCCCCTGTGAACCAGTCGTGGAGGACTAAAAGTCAGGTGGCTATGTAGTATAGGTGGAGATCGGTCATGCCCATGCCACCATCAAAGGGTGGGATCTGACATAAGGCAAGGGAGATGCGTGGTCTCGCCCCTCCCCACAGGAATCTCGCAGCCATGCTATCCATCTCCCTGAACCAAATGCGTGGGAAGTGAAAAGTGGTATTTTGGATAAAATATAGGAAGCGTGGAATGATCATCATTTTAAACAAAGCCACTCTCCTAAGTAGGTTGAGTGGTATTGTTTGCCAGCGTTTGAGATCCTCTTTGTTTTTTTTTCTCTAGTGGGGTAATATTTAATGCCCATTCTAATTCTGGGAACAGAGCAATTCATATCCCCAAATATTTGAAAGATTGTCGCCTGATGGGAATGGATGATTGTCAGTCGAAGCAATCCCTGGAGAGATGAGGGGCACTAGGGTCGATTTTGTATGGGTTGAGCCGGAGTCCTGGGACGCTCTCGAAGGTTTGGAGGGCCCGGAGACACCTAGGGCCGGAGCTGGCTGGGTCCGCCAGAAAAAGCAGGACATTGTCCGTGTATAAGGCGATTTTGTTGGTGTGATGGCTCCCCCAAGACCAGCCCTGGATCAAGTCACCCGATTGAACAAGTTACGCCAGGGGCTCCATTGCTAGCGCAAATAGGAGGGGTTTGAGCGGGGGCAGCCCTGTCTTGTGCCTCTTTGAATCCGGAATGCCTCTGACAGGGCCCCATTGGTGAGCACTCTGGCTTTGGGATTAGAGTAGAGGACCTGGACGAAGCGTCTAAATTGTTGACCCTGGCCCATCATCTTTAAAACGTCCTTTAGGTAGAGCCAGTCGACCGTGTCAAGCTTTTTCGGAGTAGACAAGGAGGAGTGCCAGATAGGGTGAGAGGAGTCGATGGTGTGTAAGAGGCAGGTGAAGGCACCTCAGGCAGTGCCTAGTGCTGCGTGCTGGCATGAAGCCGCATTAGTCCGGGTGGACTAGTTTGTTAAGGAGTGGACGCAGGCACTGGGCCAGGATTGTGGCTTATATCTTTACCTCAGTGTTAATTAAGGAAATGGGGCGTTTATCCGCACAGGATGATGTGGGCGGTTGGATTTTGGGGATCACCACTATGGTTGCCACGTCTGTCTCAGCAACGTGTCCATACAAGTCAGAGAGGTGGGGTACCAATAACTCCCAAAAAGCTGCATAGAACTCCTGTGGGAAGCCGTCCAGTCCCAGTGTTTTCCCAGCTTTCAGCAAAGAGATTGCATTATGTATTTCCTCTGGGGTGAAAGGGGGTCTAAGTCTGCCGCCTCGGTCTCCATGAGGTGAGGGAGCCGGACCTTTGCTTGGCTAAGCATGTATGGGAGGGAAGCTTGCGGCTTAGCGTGATACATCTTTAATACACACTGTGGCCCTCTCTTTTTAGCATACTTTAGTTCCTCTATGCTAATTAAGATATGTATGAGAGGAGGGGCTCTGGAAAGGAGACCCTGCTGTCAAAGCTGAGATTACAGCTTGGATGAGGCTGGGTTTCCACATGGGTGTCTGGCATGGGGTTTATCTTTGTCAAGAGGAACATTGCCAAGTGCACCAGGTCAAGAATGACTGTAGGTGTTTAATTTTGGCAAAACATATTTCTCAAGTAAGGGGATGTCCACAAAAAAGGATTTGCGGCCTTTAGTTGAGTCACTTTGAGATTTCGAAACACAGCTCTCTAGATCCCTGTAACATTGGTGATGAACAGGGTACTGTCCTGCTTAATGATATATTGATGCATCCGACCACAGTGGCACACAAATTTCTGATATGAAAACATGTTACTGTGAACCTCACTAACTAACTAAAAAAATGCTAATAAAAAAGTGTTATAAAATATATTATGCAGTCTCTTAAACACAGTAATGTATGGCTGAATATATACAGACTGTACAACCCAATTTTATTAAAAGTTTGGAGCTCTGTTTTTTTCATCGCTGCTGTGGTATGGGAAACCCTAATTAGGTCTCACCAACTGTAATTCTTTTGCTGAAATGGGGTTTGAGGTGTAACCTCTAGTGCCCGCCGTGAAAATAAGGTCATGTGCTGTGCCGCTATGCAGACTGGGATTGACAAGTGCACGCCTTTGTGTGCACCCATTTGAATTGAATTGAATTGAATTGAAAAGGCTCTTATATAGTGCATGGCTACTCAAAAGCATCCCAGCGCACAGGAAAGATAACCAGAGGATAATAGAGGAACCATTAGCTAATCTGAGATCTCTAATTTCTCGGGAAGAGCCATGTTTTTAGCTTCTTCCGGAACACAAGAAGACTGGGCTCTTGGCGAAAAGATAAAGGAAGAGAATTCCACAATTTGGATACATTCAGTGAAAAAAGACGGCCACCGGAGCGGGATCTATTGATTCTTGGAGTCACTGCAAGATTCTGGTCGTTAGAGCGAAGATTTAGCGAGGGCTTGTAGGGCATTACCATGTTTTCTAAGATGGGAGGACCTTTTCCATGGATGATTTTATGTGCCATACACAACGACTTAAAATGGACCCGCTCTTTCACCGGAAGCCAGTGGAGGGTTTTTAATGCGGGTCTGGCTGATAAGCGGTGACCGGTGCCCGTAAGTAGCCTTGCCGCCGAATTCTGAACAACCTGAAGTTGTTTAATCGCGGAGACCGGGGCTCCTAAATAGATTGCATTCCCATAATCTATCCTGGATAGAATCAATGACTGTATAAAGATTTTTCTTGCTTTTTCCGGCAATTGTGGAAGGATTTTACGCGTGGATTTCAGGAGCCCAAAGCAGGTGGCAGCTGTTTTTCTAGCCTGAGTTCTAAACGACAGTTCTACATCGAGCCAGAACCCCAGGCTTTTAATTTCAGACTTAGGGATGGGGCCAGGACCCATGCAAGAGGGCCAGGAAGTAGAGTTGTCAAATATAGCCTGTCGTCCCAACAACATCAACTCTATCTTTCCACCATTCAGCCTAAGATGGGACTGATCCATCCAGCTTGCGACGGCTTCTAGGCAGTTACACAAATTCAAAGAAGAATGTGCAGCCTGATTCAAAGAGAACACCAGCTGGGTGTCGTCAGCGTAACTCACCAACTGAACCCCAAAAGGAGCCACTATCTCCGCCAGGGGTGCCATATACACGTTAAACAGTGTGGGGCTGAGGGAGGACCCCTGCGGCACCCCACACTGCAGCGGAACCGGGCAGGAGCAATGATCATCCTCAAACACCTTAAAGAATCTATCCCTAAGGAAGGATTCCAACCACTTGAGGGCCTTACCCGTGACTCCGATGTTACTGAGGCGGTAAATGAGAATACGGTGATTAACCGTACCGAAGGCGGCGCTTAGGTCCAAGAGGATAATGGCCGCGCTGCCACCTGCGTCCAGAATCCTCCTGGCCTCCTCCACCACCTTCAGCAGGGCTGTTTCAGTTCCCTGTCCTTTCCTGAACCCAGTTTGGGATGGATGGAGCAGATTATGTGATTCCAAAAAAGAGGCCAGTTGAATGTTAACAAACTTCACAGTCAGTTTACTAATCCCCGGTAGCAAAGAAATGGGGCGATAGTTGGAGAAATCCCCTGGGTCCAGGCTGGGCTTTTTCAACAAAGCCTTGACCATCGCTACCTTCCACTCTCTAGGAACCACAGCTGACTCCATTGATGCATTAACCACGTTCACCATGGGTTTACTGATGGAGGAAAAGAGGAGAGCCTAGGATGATCCAATTGGTCCTGGATGGTAAGTAATGATTGGTGGTCGCCTAAGGGTATTAGAGGGAGCGTATCGATGATCTTTTGAATTTTTGTGCTGAAGAAATTCGCCAATTCTTCACATCGACTACCTGATTCATCTGGAGCGGGCGGCGGATCAGGTACCTCCATCAGTGACTTTACTATTCTGAACATCTCCCTAGGGGCATTAGCGGAGGACTCAATTTTACCTGCGAAGAATACAGATTTAGTGGTGATCAGAGCGGTTCTATATTTCTTTAGAGCAGCTCTATATCTCCTTTTCTTTTCACAGCTAAACTCTTTTCGCCATTGCCTCTCTTCCCTTTTGCACTCTTGTTTCAGGGCTCTTAGCTCCAAATTAAACCAAGGGTGTTTAGTGTGGCCTTTCTTTAATGTTGTCGGTTGCTGTTGTAAGCTGAGTGAGGATGACTGTCATGTTACTCAGCCTGGCATCTGAGCACTGTTGCAGTTAGGTTCCACACTAAATTAATCGGATTCTTATTGGAGACCCAAAGAGACTGAACCACCCCACTTGGAGTATTATACAGAGTATGATGTTTTCACTGTGCACTTTCAGAGCTATTCACAAACGGGACTTACACTTGTGATCAATTTACACATGTAAGTTTGCTCTTACACTTTTGAGTTATTTTATTTATTTTGGCTATTTACAAAATCAGACTGTACAGCTACTGAAAAGTGTAGACTTACAAGTCTCCAACCCTCATAGCAGGTGTAGAGCCCCATTTCTGAATGTAAGATACTAGTGGCAGAAAGAAACAGTAGTAGTACTTCAGCACCATACATCGCCACAAACTGATACTGCAAAATCATCCCATAGAAAAAAATGATGGTAGGGACCTAGAATAAAACCAAAGAGGAAATACTGTTAAATTAAATTAAATGTTTTAAAATAGATAAATATATATATATAGGTATAATTTAATATTAAAACAATCTAAAGATTAAAGATGTATTATTTAGTTATAATAGATTTTACAACGGTTTTTGGATTTATAAATTAATATTAATGTATAATTACATAACTTTTGATACATTTTATACATCATTTAAATATTTATTAATGCATAAGAAAACAAGTCGTTATGTACTTTATGTGCAAATGTAATATCTAATTTAAACTTCAGTAAAATATTTTAATGTAATTTAATACATTTGAATTAAAGATTTAAAAATTAAGTTAAAAATTCTGAAGCATGTTTTCTTTTGTTCTATATTTAATATTAAACAGAATTTTTTTTTACTAATTATGAAGTTTAATAAATCTTTTTAATTTTCTCCATGATTTACCAAAGGGAGGTTTCACTTTCCACCCTAACTGTGGAGTCCCTTTATGGTAACATATGGGGAAAAGTAAAAGAAAAGTTTATTTAACTCAAAACAATTCTTAAAAATATTTTTATGTTAAATATTAATGGAAATAAATTGTGTATATTAAGTTTAAAAACAGAACCAATGGAAAATGCTATACCAAAATTAACTTAATTTTAAATTAAATTATTTTCAATCAAGTTAATTTAAATATGTTCATTTAACAAAAAATCTGAATTTTAAATTAAAAAATAAATTCCTACCTAAAGAAACATTTTTTTTTACTATGCATTAATAAAAAATAAATATGATAGATACATTTAAAAAAGGTTGATAAAAAACTTATAATTGAATAGCAATTATCATTTTTTTTAGATGTTATCCAACATTAAATTATACTTTCTTATATTTTAAACTATTAATCGGCTATGCAAGGCTGTTGAAGTAGCAGTGGTTGCCCATATATGGTGCTAGATGTACTGCAACTCTGAGCTGGAGTAATTTAAGGCTGATTTGGGTTCATTTTGGCTGTAGCACTGTAGAGCTGCACTCTTTTGTGGGTGGGTGCATGTCCCTCCCTAAACACCGCCCTAATATTCCCTAAACTGCTCCTTACGCCTCCCTAAACCCCTCCTACTTAGTAGTAAGTACGCCCCTTTTCCAGCAGGTCCCCCAATCCCACCTACATTTACTACTTAGAAGTTAACTTACATGTGTGCGGCTCTGTGCAATAGAGAAGATAGGAGAGGAGTAGGTGGAGATTCACACTCACAGGCTTCTGAATAGCATTTTGTAGTAATTTAGTAGTACTTCCATATTACAATTAAAGTACTACAAATATAGTTTGCGAATAGGCCTAAAAATGACAAAATTGTGTTTCACTTTATCTCCAGCTTGGTTTATGATACAAAGATCAGAGATGCTACCTTGAATATTACTTACTGAAATCCAAAACCCATAATCCAAATATGAGGTCTGTTAGGACATGTCTAGATTCCATTATATATTTCATAATTTTGCGTATTGTTCTGAGACAGTCCTAGTGAAATTCATCATTTGAAATGCCTGGCAGTGAGAGTTAATTACTTGCTGCCCCAGCAAGCAGATCAAAGACTCACTGAACACAAGAGGCCCATACCAGAGAGATTTAGAACACACCTAGTAGAGAAAAAGGAAGTGGTTGGAATCTCCATAGTTATTAGCAGCCAGTCATTTAGTTTGGAGAATATACCAACATTGGACACAGCGGGAGAAGGTAGAACTGCAGCTCTAGTCACCACAGGAGGTTTCTTTAAAGTCTTGGAGGAGGAGACCAGGCCAGACCGGGTGTAGCTCGATTCAGAGAGAGAAGGATAGGTCACAATTTTGGTGAGAGCTGCCAACTAGAATCTTTCCCAGAGTGTAGCACGATATGGCACAGCAGTGAGCTGATATCTGTTAATAACATTAATGGACATCACCAGGTTAGGTGGGTTTATCACAAGTAGTAACATGATGTGCCTACAAAACCAGAGGAAGCACCAGCCTGGGTAGAAGCACCCCTGTCCATAGTATGGAAACCCCTGGCCTGTAGTTTTGTAGACTTTCTACAGGGCTAGTTGCACCACCTTCCTGGCTCCCTTCCAAGCCCCGCAGAAGATAAACTTGGACTCCTGCGGGGTGCTCCGAAATAGAGCAGGGGTCAGGAGTGGGCATTACAGACTCTAGATAGCCAGGCAAGTGTTGCAAGGCCTGGTTGGTTCAGGAGTACAGGCAAGGCTAGTGGTCTGCGATGGAGGGCCTTTGGATCCGCTGCCAGGAAGACACCTAGGTCAGAAGACCACTAGGGCTGGACAGGAGGGCAGGTCTAGACCCCTAAAGCTAACCTGCCTGCTGCTATTTAGAAGAAAGCAGCAGTGCTAAAGGCTGAGAAAGGCAGCATCATATCCTTATTGTGAAATTCTATGAGTCAGCATTCCCCAGATGACTGCTCTTGGTGGCTAAAGAGCACATCCAGGAGTACAACAGTGAAAACTCTAGTAGAATTCCTCCAGTTGTTTGAGCAGCAGTTTGAGCACTTGGCTTGGGTACCCTGGAGCAGGTGGTACCATCAGCTACACTGAAAACCAAAGCGTGATTTTGAAATTCCTCTTGCTGAGCCTATTGTCTTTGGGTTGTCTCAAAAGACAATGGAACAAGCCCACAACCTATTTGAAATTGGGCCTTTAGAGTTGGAGAACCGCCAGGCAAGGTTCAATTGCCCACCTCCAGAACCCTCAAACCTGTTATGCATAAGCATGTGAGGAGGGGGTCACCAGGCAAAAGAAGGACTGACAATGTTCACCTCTTATGCCCAAAAGTCAGCAGAACAGGAGATAGTGGTCCTCCTCGCCCAGTACCAGAAGGCAGAGTAGCAGGCGATGAGCCAGCTGTAGGGCTGTGTGCACCCTAAACTGCCATGCAATCCCTCAAGGAAGTGTGCCAATGTCCCATAATGGCAATACAAAATCAACCACCTCAAAGAGAATGAAAGAAAGACTCAGTAGAATGGTGCGCTCCTTACAAGTTTGCAGCGAACACATTTGGATATTTTTAGTCGGTGCCCAGGAGTGATCAAGGCATTCGCAAAGTAGTGGAAATTGTATTGGGGTCTCAAGAACTGCAGCTAGCCCACTTTAATCCTCTATGCAAGTCAAATCCTAATTCTTGCAGAAGGGGGGACGGATGGGCCCAGAATAAGCACTACATTAGCTTGAAAGTCATCTGGTGTTTAGGTTTAATGAAAGCCGTCGGGGCACTTTACCTAGACTGTGGAGGGTCCTGAAAAGTTATTTTTATAATAATAATAACTATTATTAAAATCATGACATAGGGTGTTGATCTTATTTTCCAATTGTGAACAGCAATGTCAAAGCCAAAATGTTTAGCTTGGTGGCAGTGAATGGAAACTATTGTGGCCATGCTACTGTTTCATTGTTTGAATAGAACATGCATTGCCAAAACATGTAGGTGTAATATTATAACTGTGAACACCCGAACAAAGCCAATAGGCCTGCCTTCCAATTGGTGTCTCCACCTGCCAGTCTGTAAATATTTTTAATTTTAGTATTTAGCTGTGTGGGTGTTAAATTACATTTCCTTGTTAAATATCAAGCACTAGCTGGATAAAGATGATTTATTAAGGGTTTGTAAATATTTAGAATTATGTGAGTAGTATTTAGTTGTGTGTGTGGTAAAGTACTTTTCCTTGTTAAATAAAATGGACTGACTGAATAATGATTGATTAAGTGTTATTTTGTGCGTTGGTGATTCGGAGCTGCTAGCCCACAGCACTTTCCCGGGTCAGACTTGGGGGTATATCGCCGTGTTTGCATCACAAAAGTGATGCAAATTGACGCTAAATCTTTTTTACAAATTTACTTTCCAGCTCTAAATTTGTTTAGTACTGGAAATTCACTCGAAAGTAGTGCAAAGCAGCGCATAGGTGGTTCATGGGCGTTCCCATGCAACCACCTAAGGTTTCTGACGCTAAGCCTATTTACTTAAAAAAGTAGCCAAGGTTTAGCATCAGTAAATAGCGCCCCCTTCAACCAGGCAATATCACAGAAAAATGCTTTAATTTCTCCTTTCTTTTCACACTTTACATGTGTGCTGCACTGTACAGTGCACATGCAAGGAGGAAACGTTTTAAGGTTAGTCTAAGCATAGTATTTTGTACTGGAAGGGTATCCTTCCAGTACAACACATATGCTAGACTCACAAAAACACCCTTGCACTATAGTGCAGAGGTGTGTAGGTGGCGCACAGCAGCACATTTCAGCGCCGGCGCTATGGAGAGGGGAGGAGAATGCCTCGGTAAATATGGCGCTCTCCTCCTCTGTCTTTCTCACGCAGTGCAGCATTTGCGGCTGCGTGATAAACTAGTAAATCCGTACCTTGGACTGCTCTGCTCACCAGTGGAGAAATACAGGCCCCCGGAGCCCCAAGCTCCAGGGGGCCCCCTCAGCACAATACTCCGGCCGCAAGGGTTCCCGTTTGAGCCAGGAGGGGGCCCCTCTATGTACCTTGCAGGGGGGGGGGGGGGGGCTCAAGTTCCGTTGTGTCAGTGCTGCTCACTAGTGTGAAAGTCAAGTGCTAAAAGGCAGTTTGAGCCCCAGTTTGAGTGTCCCCAATTCTAAGGCCCAAGGTCACCAAACATGAAGGATTCCAGTTGACACATTTGAGGCCACTTAATTTCTGACGGCCTTGCGACCTCCAGAACTGGATTTCTAACACAGACCTCCTGAAAGTAGCATCTCCGTTATGCTGAGGTTTTCAGAGCATCAAGTCCCCTGATCCTAGGGTACTCTATTAGCATTATTCAACTGGATGTTAACCTCAGGACAGAAAAGCCTTAAGATGAATTAGCCAGACAGTTGAAAGCTTTTATGTTGGATAATAAAGGCGCTCCAGAAACCCACTCACTGTAAAGGCATAACTTGATTGCTTCTAATACATTAAGCACCTCAGTTACATTAACAAATGTTACACTGGACATTTGGCTGGATCGTCATTCAATTAATTGCTCATTTGCTTATTATATGAACCCATAGATCTCCACTGCTGCAAATCGTTTAGGTCAAACCAAGGTTCTCCAGATCCTTCAGATCAAAGTGCCCCCAACCTTGACTTTGTGTTTCACTTTCAAGTACCAGTTTCATCCATATCAGAGATAAAGGACCAAGAAGCACCAACTCACACTAAACAGATTGATTCTCATGTTGCCCCTAGTACATGCAGTCTATGAAGAGTATGGCACAAAAATTGAAAGGCTGAAAAATATAACTAAAGTATATTCACCCTGATGACTTCCAAGGACATAAGAGCATCTTTGCTCAGCCGAAGTTAACGTTTGCTCGTGGTAGTAGGAAGCACGCACCGGTAGTAACTTTTCGAAACCTGCAATTATATTTTAAAAATCTGGCCCCGGAGCAAGAGAAAGCATGGGAGAAAAGGGAGAAAGACGCAGGAAGAGAAAGATTGGAAATAGTGACAGAGGGGAGAAAGCAAGGCTGAAAAAAACTGTAAGATTGAAATAAAAAAGGGCATGAGGAAGGGGGGGGGAAGAGGTAGGAGGTGGGCTAGGAAGCCTTGATATGCGACATACCTGTCTTTCAGCTCCTTAAGCAAACCTTGGGCCCCGCAATTATGTTTTAACAAATTAAGGACTGCTGCTTAATGTTAAAAAGACCTCTTGCTAACTAAAAAAATGTTTAGGGAAACCAATGGTTATGAGACCAGACATCAAGGACCGAGTGTCACAGCGAAGACGACCCGGGAGTTATGAAACAGCACTTATCAAGGTGGACTGGAGTTTACCACACACATTGGAATTTCATGCTCATAATACATGCACCTTGAAGGTCAATAATCAAGCCCCGATGAAGTTTACATGTAGTGAACGAAAACGCTTTAACTGTTCTGCTCCTTTCATAAGAAAAATAAAGTGTTTTGAACAACTCAAGGCCGAATTGGACTAATACTTGTGAATAATAATTGTGCGGTGCACTTCACATACATTGGTTGAACTTTTCTGACCCTTTGGGGGTCGCACCCTTTAGAAACAGCAGGTGCAGTGGATGTGCACGCAATACCTCTTTTCTATATTGTATATTTAAATGAGCTGGTGAAAAGGAGGGAGGTGAAATCATTGTTTTGCCTCGCTGTTTCTCTGTTTTGCATCTTTATATCTGAATATGAGGGATGGCGCAGCGGCCAGAGCGGCTGACTCTGGAATCTGGGGATCACGGTTCGATCCCCAGCGGCAGATTAGCCCAGCACCATATGACTCTGGGCAATAGCTTCCTTAATCTTCCCGACGGCCCCCAGCGCCTAGAGACTGTTATGGGTGATTGTTTGCGCTTTACAAATGTGGATATTATTAATGCAATGACAGAAGCAGCAAAACACCAATCGGGCGGCACACTATGCTAAGCACTGATTTTTAGCTCCCATGTTTTAAACCACGCCCTTAATTACATAGGCCACGCCCCTTTGAGAGACCCCCCCCAGTTTTTTCATCCCACTTAAAGTACTAGTCACACCCATCAACATACGCACTCACTCACATCCATTCCCAAACGTGTACACATACACCTACCATTCAACGCACATTCAAATTCACACACCCATTCACAGTACACACGCTCACATGCAGATATATTCATACATACATACATACATGCATACACATATGCATTCAACATTTATTAAGGACTTACCTGCCTTATTTATTTATTTAGTGTGAAGTATCCATTTAAACAATAATTTTCCAGGGAATTAATTCTGTTTCATTATTACTTTTGCACCATTGAGCTTTGCTCGGTTGTTTCGCTAACTCACCTTCATTTGATGTTGTGAAGAATGATTACAGACAACTATGTATTAATGTGTTTTACATATATTGTTAATAGCACAGGATTTATAAGTTATTATGTGAAGCTGAACTTTGAACAATTGAATTAAAAACATTAACGTCACAAATATGTGCGTACCAGTTACAAATATTTAATAATTGATTAATATGAAATGTATTTGCACTCGATAGAACACATTTCAAGCTGGGGCTTACTGCTTTCTATCCAATTCAATGCAATATATTTTATTAAGAATTTGGATCTTCAATGAGGCCCACATAAAGAATGCACACAATTATTGCATAATAAACATATCAAAATACAAACACAGTTCAAATCCACAATAGATAGGTTAAAATACAAAAGCAGGCAATATGATGAATTTATAATAAAATCACTTCAGTTAATTAGTAGGAAAAGTTAATTGTAAAGTGATGTCACTGACCATGTCATGAATGATGTAGTATGTGACGTCATCAGCAGTGCATTTCGGATGCACGAGTTATAGTTAGCTCAACTAACTATAACGGCAAAATTTCTATGGTTTTGTATGAGTGAAATGTCCAACTAACTATAACGTCCCTGAAACCTATGGTTTTTTCAGTGAATTTCAATGGTTTTTTAAATGCTAATTTGTAACTATAACGTGCCTGAAACCTATGTTTTTTTCAGTGAATTTGAAAGGTTTTTAAATGCTAATTTGTGACTATAACACACCTGAAACCTATGGTTTTTTCAGTGAATTTCAAAGGTTTTTTAAATGCTAATTTCTAATTATTTTCTTCTTTAAACCTATAGTTTTTTCAGTGATTTTAAAATATCACAACAGCCAATATCCCCAGTTTTCCAGCAATAGCTTCCACAATGTTTTTTTTGTCACAAATGAAAACAACAACTAACGGTAGTAATATACAGAGTAGAGATCCCCATGCAAATATTAACACAAAAGCCCCAGTTCCCGATATTTTCAACGAGCAACCAAATCTGGGGTGCGATCCAAAAACAGGGAATAAGCCACGTTTGCAGTAGGTATCTAACATGTGCATTTTACTGGTGCAAACCAGGACAACTACCTACAATGTGAAAGGGATCGAAGCCCAGAATCACATCTGAAGTGCAAGATATGTCATTGAGTTACTATCACGCAGCTCAAACACCCATGAAGGCCAAAACACTCACTGACACCAGCCTCAGGACGTCCCCCCAGACCTCCCCCCTTCCTACTACCACCGAGGCAGCACAGAACAGGACAGCGGACCTTCCAAAAACAGCATGGTCCCTCAGCCACACAATACTTGAATGTTGGCAGATATTACAAGCAAATATGTGTGAAGGACGCAACTCCTCCATCAATAATAACAATGCACACAATACCATTGTAGCGGTGATGTGCTGGACAGACCTCACTATACAGATCATAAACCTCTCCATCTGTACATATACTGCTGGTGCGTGTAGTGTTGGGAACAATAGACGTAACCATGTTACCTCAGGCAGTGGTGAAAATCTCGGACATGTAGCTGTGTTGTCCTCCCCTGGAAGCGGAAGCGCAGTGGGCTGGTCCAATGTACACCACTCCAGCGTTGGAGTAGGAATAAATAAGCCGGGGCTCTGGGCGTGATTCACTTGTGAACTGTGAGGACCAACAAGTCTGCCAGAGCGGCGGGCCTCACCCTGCCATGTAGCTGCCGCCATGACCGTGGGTCTCCTCGACACAGGCCCCCTGCGAACCAAGTGGCATAGCCGCAGACATATCTGTACAAACTACTGCCTTCGATCTACACTGCGGACAGCAGGCATCACAATTCAGATAAAGTAGCGATTGCAGATGACGCCGTCCTGTACGCAAGATACATTGCTTCCAGTGCTGCCCTCTCGGACCACACATCATCGCAGGGTGCGCACACGCTGTGGGCTTCAGGTGCCACTAACTCCGTGCACCACAAGTCATCGCCACGTGGCCTTATTAGGGTAGAATTCAAAAGACATTGGTCCGAGTGCGGCCCCCCGGACCACGCATCATCGCAGGATACGTACACGCTGAGCGCCAAAGGTACTACTAACTCAGTGCTCCATAAGTCATCGCCACGTGGCCTTATTGAGGCAGAATTCAATAGACAAAAGACATTAGTCCGAGTGCAGCCCTCCTGACCACGCATCATTGCAGGGTACGTACATGCTGGGCACCAAAGGTACTGCTAACTCAGCACACCATAAGTCATCGCCACGTTGCCTTATTGAGGCAGAATTTAATAGACAAAAGACATTGGTCCGAGCGCGGCCCCCCGGACCACGCATCATCGCAGGGTACGTACACGCTGAGCACCAAAGGTACCACTAACTCAGTGCACCATAAGTCATCGCAAGGAAGAGTGAACAGGTTTATGTCAGCAGTGAGGCATACTATCACTCCAAAATCACCTAAAAAATACTTATAATATAAAAAGAACAGAAGAATCAAAGTAAATTAATGATTACAATCCGGTGATTTTGAAGCTGTGGAATGCAAATATGGACATACAATATGTTGCAGATAACTCAATTGATGTTTCTCGCTATGTTACGTCATATATTACCAAGTCTGAGAAGACAGAATTAAAAGAAATGTGGGAAGAAATTTCACAGCAGAAGACACTTAGTAAGAAATTGTACAGCTTCAGCTTGAAGATGCTTTCACATCGAGAAATTAGATCGTATGAATGTTCAGATCGATTGACATCTGCAAGTTTATATTCAAAGCCAAGAGGAATCATCTGCATAAGTCTAGGTCTTGCTGCAATACGAAATCGTATTTTAAAATCTGTACAAGAAATTCAATACTTGGCACTGAATGACCTGGAAAGTACAGATATTCTGAAAACAAATATGTTGGATACGTGGTATCCAAATAGAAGTCCACACCTGGAAAAGATATCTCTATATGAAATACAACAACATTATAGTTTTTAAATAAATATTACGGAAAATATAAATGAAGGAAAATACGCTGTGATTGGTTCTGAAGGATATTTTTTAAAGCATGCCAAAGGAAATCTGATTAATCACAGGAAACTAAGTTGCGATACTCCAGACAAAAAAGAGTTGTTCAATTTAGCTGTTCTACAACTCTTCAAAACTTGGCGGACTGAAATGGAATTGCTTGGCGATTGTGACTGCTATGAAGATTCTTTCAATGCCTGTAAACATAGCATTGAATGTACAATTTTTCCAAATTATCTCCAAATGTTGAACGAAGAAATTAATCAAGAAAGTACTATTGCAGCTGAAATAGCTAGAGATGGTTCTCAAGATAGTCAGATAATTTCCTGCTTATCTGTTTGTGGAAGCTCGTTTTAAGTTATGTACTGTACAATGTATTTGTAAATATTGTTACAATAAATTATAACAAAACAAAATGCCAGCTAGAGCTGTCCATAATGACTTAGAAATAGTTCTAACCTCCTAAACTTACAGATTTAAATACATACAAGGCCATCCTTAAACAATCTGTGCACACTTTTCACGCTATAATTTGTATGCAGCCTAAAACAGGTAAGCTGCCTTCAACAGATCTATAAAGAGGTTTAAAAGGAAGAGTTGTGTATTTAACTTTAGATTTTAAGAAAAATGTTGAAACTGTCAGTGTAGAAAGAGACGATACTGAACCTGTAGTCATTCTTATTAATGGTGTACCCACAAAGAGTCGGAAAATATGGCAAGAGTTAGTACATGTCCCGAAAGTCCAAAAGGCTACATTATATCTGGTGCAAAACAATATTTCCTATACAATTGTAAATGTAGAAGGAGAAGAAATCACTTTAGAAGATGAAACACATATTTCAAGTGGACAATTCAAGAAAAGAAGAAATTTATGAACATTATACTATACATCCTCTACATTCAAAGGAACTGATAGGACATACTATTGAATTGTTCCAGATGAAAAAAGCAAAACAAACTCCCATGAGTGTGTGGGAAACAAGTTTGGAAGCTTGCTGTTTTCCACAGCTCTTACCTACTGAAAAAGGTAGACGATATGATGAACGACCAGTTCAGATTCTAGCTTCAGAATACCGTACTTTACAGCTGTAATCAGAAAAACCAAGATTTCCTCAGTGTATTCAATAAATGTTTCATCTTTTGTTCCATACACCTACACTACGGTCAGCAGAGCTCACAATTTAAATTGAAACATGATTTATTTATTAAAGAGAATTGTACTCTATGTCCTCGAACTTTGTCAAGAGGAAGTGACTAAAAACATTCCTCGATGTCTGTGCTGACTACTGCCTTCGATGTACACTAGCGATAGCAGGTCTCACAATTCACATCGAGTTGCGATTCTGTGGCTCGCCCGCACCACGCATCATCGCTGGCTGCGCAGACGCTAAATGCATCTGATGCCCCTATCTCAGTGCAGCACAACTCATGCACCCTTTCTGATACAATATTTTGTGTATAATTTCACATCTGCTGTCCTACCTCAGTGTATCACAAGTCATGAACCCTTTACGATAGAATCTTTTCCCGTATGATTTCATATCTGGTACCCGTACCTTAGTGCAGCACAAATCCTTGACCCTTTATGATTGAATCTCTGTGTCTGATCCAATGATTACTGTTGTACTTGTTGCCAGCACCAACCATTCCCAGAGGGTTGGCTTACAATCACCCCACACGCATCCACCACAGATGTCACTGGACATGTGACCCTGGTAATAAAAAGGAGTCGAGCACACGTGCCCGTACCCAGTTCCACTATCTATCTGTGTCTGTGTGTTCATTATGTATGTAACATGCTGCCCCTAGGCCCTACCACATTACATAGTGCTCTGGACAGCGTATGCAACCATCTTACCTTTGACAGTGGGGGAAAACTTTAGTTATGTAACTTTGTCTCGGTCATTGTACAAATACGTACGTCATCATTAGAGTACTGCAAGCAGAGTGTATAGTGAATTTATAAGTGCGTGAGGATCATCGCAGTGATTTTATAAGTACATATGTTGGTGCAGCCTAACTCCGACAACGAGCTTGTCTCTAATTGGCTACCCTCCATGTGCCAAAAACTGAAACACTCCACTGAATGTGCAATAAACATTCATATCCATACAGATGTCTCATGTCCACCATCTTTCTTGTGTGGAACTATGGATGGATATAGGGTCAGTAATTCCCCGTACCTTCCATGTTGCCCATATTGTTGGACCTGACTCACAGAGTGACATTTTGGCTTTTGGAACCCGGGTGACGGTAGCACTCCAACTTGGACACCCGCATCAAGTGTTATCAGATTTTTTAAGCTTCCTATAACCCAAAGCCAACCAAAAAGTAGCCCAAAGTAGTCCAATATTGCTACTTTAGGGAAGGAGGTACAGGGACAGCGTCAAGAAGGTGGTAAATGCATTGGAATTGATGTTGCATCAGGATGCCAAGTAAATATTTGTCTAATAAAGCGCTTTAACATACTACTTTGATGGAGCTCTGTATATATATTTACAATCTGGCAACTAGCACAAACCTAAATCTTACCACACAACCGGCAACATATAGTCCAATTGTGCGTGATCTAGCCCAATCTGGCACCACTGATGCCACAGTCACTCCCTCATGGCTGGTATACACCCACACCACACCCATCCAGCACAGGCGTCACAGGACACGTGACCCTACTATTTATTTATTTATTTATTTTTGAGATTTATACAGCGCGTACAATTGCCCGTAGGCGTCTCGGCGCTAGAAACTTTGAAGGTATTCCCGAGGTTAAGCCGGTAACTATTCTTGATCAAACAGCCAGGTCTTTATCTTTCTACGGAAATGCATCAGGGATGGGCTGTCTTTGATGGATGCTGGCAGGGAGTTCCATAACCTGGGAGCTGCCACAAGGAAGCGTCTATCGCCCCAGTTAACTGTTTTTGTTCGTGGTATTTGAAGGATTTTAAGGTTGTTAGATCGGAGCGATCTTATGGAGGACTGGTATCTGAGATGGGATTTCAGGAAATGTGGACCACAGTTGTGCAATGCTTTATAGAGTATGCACAGCGCTTTAAACTTCATCCTGTTTCGAATCTTGAGCCAATGCAAGTCCCTTATAGTCTCAGAGATTGGTGAGAACTTAGGGATTCCAGACAGGAGGCGGGCTGCAGCATTCTGGATGGTCTGCATTTTGTTGGTCACTCTTGCTTGGGCGTTGATGAATAAGCCGTTACAATAGTCAAGAGATGACAGCACAAGGGCGCTTACCAGCGCCTTACCTGCTGAGGTTGGTAAAAACGGCATGATTTTCTTGATCAACCTAAGTTTGTGATGGGCTGTTGCTGCTATTTTATGTGAGTGGGCCATAAAATTTAATTTATCGTCAAAAATCACCCCCAGATTTCTGACGGTGACGGCTGGTGTAGGTGGTGTTCCGTGCGTGGGGGGCCACCAGGTGTTTGACCATCCTGGGGAGAGATGTCCAAATATGACGACCTCCGATTTTTCGGCATTTAACTTTAGACAGTTAGAGGCCATCCACTCACCGATCGCCCGCATGCCCTCTTGAAAGTTTTTCGCTACTGGGCGCACGTGCTCTAGGCCATTTTAGAGTTGCTCGCAATGCATGCACTGTGGCCGGCACAGTCACACCGCCACAGTGATGGCCTGTCCCGGTGGTTTGGACACTTGATGTTTTGTGTGCTCTGCTGCACCGCAGTGTAGGCCTGAGCCCAACAGCGAGGGCCTACCGCTACGTACTTGGCCTCACTTCTCACTGAGTTAGTAGCACAGCAAGCACTGAGCGGGTGTACAACCTGCGATAATGATAGGTGCACTAGTATGTCCTCTGCCGATATCAAGACACAATTCCAAATGTGAGACCTATTAGCTTGCAGAACGGAGCTGCATGATGTGGAGGGTGCCGTGACCATGAAAAGGTGAGCAGTGAGGCCTTCGTGCGCAGCGTCGGGCAGATACCTCTGGGTGGCGGGAGTGGATGGGGTACAGCAGCCTGAATGCCAAAAGACGGCATAGCGATTTAGGTGTGCACACTCATAGATACCCAAGTTGGATTGGTAACGCGGGCACTGGTGCAATGCCTGAGGAGCCGGTGCCGAGTTCCAACTGTGGGCTGCTTTTTGGAGCAGTCTGGGGGCAGATTTGGGCGGTGTGGCTGTTGTTTGGATACATCCAGCAGCCCAGTGGGTCTCTGAATGGCCTTTCTGGAGGCAGATGGGCATCATTACCTCACGTTTAGCAACAGACAAAGGTGTCACTTTCTTTCTCTTGCAGGGCCGCCCATTAATGTATGCATACCTAGCAGGGCAGGGGACCTGAGCAGAAGTGGCCTCACTTGTTTTTGAGTCACCAGTGTAAACGAATCCGTGAATTTTTTTGTATCTCCCCCACCCCCCTTTTTTAAATAAAATTTCGCTGAAGCAGTGTTTTGAGGAAAGGCAATATGCCCGGGCCGATTTTGAATCCTTATCCAACCCTGGTCTTCCATTACTAATTCTGTACTATCTTTCAGATGTGGGAGCTTGGGAGTTCCACGATGTCGCGGCACGTGGTTGGAGACAGAGCGTGGCGTAAAGGTAAGCTGTCATGGTTTTGTACACAATGTGGGCACTCAGTGACCCTCCTCATCTCTTCCTTTCTCTCCCTCACACTTTTTATCTCCCTCTTCCTCTAACACTGTTTGTCTCTTTCTCTCTCTCTCTCTCTTCCTCTCTCTCTGTTTCTCTCTCTCACTCTTCCTCTGTTTCTCTGTTGCTCTTTCTCACACTCTTTCTCTCTCTCTTCCTCTCACTGTTTCTCTCTCTCTCTTCGTCTTTCTCACTCTTTCTCTCTGTCTTCTCACTTTCTTTCTTTTTCTCTCTCTCTCACTCTCACTGTTTCTCTCTTTCTCTCTGCTCACTCTTTCTTTCTTTCTTTCTCTCTCTCTCTTCCTCTCTCCTTTAATGGGCGCATGACGCACAATCTTATCTTGCTTTTTATCTAACAGGCTGTGAATCACGAATCAACGTTCACCCCCCACCCCAACACCACCAAAGCTGAAAGCGCGAAAAATCTGCGATGATGAGTGGCCATCTTGAACGCATGACAACGTTGCTTCGGCACTTGTTAGACCCTCTTACACACACGCCAGTGGCGGAAGGTGAGCAGAGAGACTTCTTTCCGCAGCAGCAGGAAGTCACCTCTGGGCAGTGGGAGTGGATAGTGTGCAGCAGTCTGGGCGCACTAGAGCGCACAGACACCTCCGAGCAGTGGGAGTGGATGGGGTGCACCAGCCTCATTGCGCATTAGCGAAACAGAGAATTACGTGTGTGCAGTTGTATGTACTCTGCAATTACTAATTCTATACTATCTTTCAGATCACTAAACTTGAGGGCTGCACTATCTCCCAGCACGTGGTTGGAGACACACCGGTAGCACAAAGGTGAGCTGCGAAGATTTTCTCCAGTGTCAACGCTCCCTCTCCATCTCTTCCTTTTTTCTCTCTCTCACACTCTCTCTCTTTCTCTGTCTCTTACTCTCTCTCTCATTCTTTCATTCTCTTTTCCTCTCTCTCACTCTTTCTCTCGCTCTCCCTCCCTCTCTCTCACTCTTTATCTCTCTCTTTTTCCTCTCTCTCATACTATTTCTCTCTTTCTATCCTCCTTGTATCTTACTCTTTCTCTCTTTTTCTCTCACTCTTTTCCCTCCTCTCTCTCTCTTTCTCTCTTTGTCTGTCTTCTCTCTCTCACTCTTCTCTCTTCCTCTCTCACTTTCTCTCTCTCTCTTCCTCACTCTCACTCTTTTTCTCTCTCTCTTTCTCTCTCTCACACTGTTTCTCTCTTTCTCTCTTCCTTGAAACAGAGAATTACGGGTGTGCAGTTGTATGTACTCTGCAATAACTAAATCTATACTATCTTTCAGATCACTAAACTTGACGGTGCACTATGTCCCGGCACGTGGTTGGAGACACACCAGTGGCACAAAGGTGAGCTGCGAAGATTTTCTCCAGTGTCAACACTCTCTCTCCATCTCTTCCTTTTGTCTTACACTTTCTCTCTTTTTCTGTCTCTTCCTCTCTCTCTCATTCTTTCTTTCTCTCTTCCTCTCTCTCACTCTTTCTCTCTCTCTCTCTCTCTCCCTCTCTCCCTTTCTTTCTTTCTCTTCCTCTCTCTCTCTTTATCTCTCTCTTCCTCTCTCTCACACTGTTTCTCTCTTTATCTCTCTCTCTTCCTCTCTCTCACACTGTTTCTCTTGTAGTCTTTCTCTCTGTCTCACTCTTTCTCTCTTTATCTGGCTTCCTCTCTCTCACTCTTTCTCTCTTCCTCTCTCACTTTTTCTCTCTCTCTTCCTCTCTCTCACTCTTTCTCTCTCTCTCTCTCCTCTCTCTCACACTGATTCTCTCTTTCTCTCTTCCTCGTATCTTACTCTTTCTCTCTTTCTCTCTCTTTCTCTGTCTTCCTCGCTCTCACACTGTTTCTCTCTTCCTTGTAGCTCACTCTTTCTCTCTTCCTCTTGCTCACTCTTCTCTCTCTCTCTTCCTCTCTCTCACTCTTTCTCTCTCTGTCTTCCTCTCTCTCACACTGTTTCTCTTTTCTCTCTTCCTTGTATCTTACTCTTTCTCTCTTTTTCTTTCTTACTCTATCTCTCTTTCTCTGTCTTCCTCTCTCTCGCACTCTTTCTCTCTTTCTCTGTCTTCCACTCTCTCTTTCTCTCTTCCTCTCCATCTCTTCCTCTCACTCACTCTTTCTCTCTCTCTCTATCTCCTTTGCTGGACGCATGACGCACCATCTTATGTTTCTTTTTGTCTTGCAGGCTGTGAATCACAAATGGACCAGTGATGACACACCACGGCTGTACATAGTTTTATTTGTTGTTGTTTTGTTTTAATAAAATGTTTTATATGTAAATCTATACATGAGTAAGATTCTTATTTCTCCAACCTCACAAGCATCTTTTTATTAATAGTTCATAGACGGACACTTCCGGGCCAAAGAAGGTTGTTGGGGGTATGCTGGTGATGTGGAAGAGGGTGCGTTACCTGCTAATGTGGGGAGATGCAGCATGAAAGGGTATCTCTCACAGAAAGAGCTCTGGTATGTTTTCAGAAACAGATGCCAGCTGACGGACTGAATCACAAAATGGCTTTTCATGCTCATATAGTGTGACTTATGAACAGTTCGTACCCAGGCTCGCAGAGGGACAACTGCGGCCCGTCCGCTCAACTCACAGAGGCAGAACTACGAGCTCTCCGCTCCCAAAGGAACAGCAGCATAGTAGCTCACAGAGGTAGAGGCACAGCAGCATACAAGCTCGTAGACAGCTGTGAGCCGACAGACTGGCTTCTAAAGGCATAGCTGCGAAGTGGTGATGTTGGGCACAGGGAGCGTGAAAGGGTTATCTTCCTACTGGTGTCCTGGAGTGGAAGTCGTGCAGCCTGGCCCTCACCTGTTTCTCCTTTATTGTTAATAAATCTTAAACCTTCAATGTGTCCAAATCATCATTACACAGAGCTCCGCTTTAGTAAATTGCCCCCGAAACCTTTCTTTTATATTTTCACTTGATGCGAGGGATAAGATGGCTGCTAACCATTCCTGGTTTGAAGTATTAGCAGCCAATCAGAGGACACTTTCTGCTTTGAAGTGTTAGCAGCCAATCAGAGGCAAGCTTGTACTCGGGAGTTAGGCACCGACCAGATATATATATATTTGTTTCCTTTAATATCTCAAAAACTACTCAACGGATTTACACCATTTCTACAAAACCGCGCTTTCTAGACCAAGACCTTTCTCCCTGCCTAATTTGGTGTAATTCCGTTCGGCAGTTTGACCTGTAGCCTTGTCTAAACTTTCCTATGGAAAATGCTTGGAGAAAACACGTTTTGACCCCCCCCTTTTTTTCTCAGCCCCCCCTTGACCAATCACCCCTAAACTTTCAAGATAGCAGCTGATCGAAAAAGATAAACTTTTTGAAAAATTCGTAAAGAATCGTCAAACGACGCTAAAGTTATAAGCAGATGTAGGGCTCCAGTAGGGGGGCCGCGCAACCCCCCTCCCAACATGAGTGAAGCCCCGAGACTGCGGGGACCCCAGCGGGCCCCCGCAACCCCAGCGAGCCCCCACTATTATTTTGTAAGAAATGCCCCCAGGCCCTAGCCCACCCCGGGGTCTCCTTAAAATAAAACAAAGGAACCCGCAACCACAGCACGAATTGCGCCGATTTAAAAAAAAAAAACGTTTTGGGGCCCTAGGGGTCCTTCTGGGACTCCTTGAGCAGGCCTAGGGGGTCAGGGTGTTTCTACCCTGTCCCCTTCTCTTGTCTTCTACCTTTGTTTCTCTGTTTTCTAGCGACTCGCTTCTACCGAGCCACAAGATGGCTGCCAACACTTCCTGGTTTGGAGTGTTGGTAGCCAATCACAGGGAAGCACATGCATGGGACTTAGGCTCCGCCCAGATTTCGAAACTTTTCTTTTTCTAGTTTCTCAGCAACTACTGATCGGATTTACAACATTTAAAAAAAAGGTCGCTTTCTGACCCACCCACTACCTTGGTGCCAAATTTGGGGTAATTCCATTCAGTAGTTTCAGCTGTAGCCTTGCACAAAGTTTCCTATGGGAAATTGATTTTTTTACTCTTATTTTTTGAATTTCTCAAAAACTACTGAACGGATTTACACCATTTAAAAAAAGGTCGCTTTCTGAACCAAGCTCTGCCTTTCTGCCAAATTTGGGGTAATTCCGTTCAGCAGTTCGGGCTGTAGCTCGTTGCAAAATGTCCTGTGGAAATTAACATGGGGAAAATGCGTTTTGGGACCCCCCTTTTTTCTCAGCCCCCCCTTGACGAATCACCCCCAAACTTTCAGGATAGGAGCTGACCTGGATAGACTTTTTTGGGGAGAATTTCACAAAGATTCGCCAAAGTTATTAGCTAATCAAAAAAAGATTTTTCTATGGAAACTAGGTTGTAACTATAACTACCTACTGGGGATCGCCAGTAGGTAATATATATATATATATATATATATATCTATATATATATAGATATATATATATATATATATATATATATATATATATATATATATTCACTGAAAAAACCATAGGTTTCAGGGGCGTTATAGTTAGCTGGACTTTTCACTCGTACAAAACCATTGAAATTCCCCCGTTATAGTTAGTTCAGCTAACTATAAATGCACTGCTGATGACGTCACATATTACATCACTCATGACATGGTCAGTGACATCACTCATGACATCACTGATGATATCTCAAATGATATCACTGATGACATCATCCAGTGAATGTCTGTTTTTCTGAAAATTACATATGTTTTATATATGTATATCTCAAGGTCGATGGAAGAATAAATGGGTATATAAGTGTCTAAATGGATGATTTGTTTTTGAAAAATTGATTGTATAACTGACTGATTAAGTGTATCTTAGTGAATACATGGCTTAGTGAGTAATGTTTAAATATGTAAATATCTGTATCAGTCTCTCACTTTGTGTATAAGTGGCTGCATGGGTTGGTGAGTAGCTACATGAGTGTCTGTATAGGTTATTAGTTGGTTTTTTGAGTATCAGTATGAGTGTCTGTATGGTTCGGTGGGGGTATTACGTAGTGCATAGGTGCATGAATGAGTGACTCACTGTTTGTATGTGTTGAAGACAGCATGTGTGCAGGACTGTATGGGTGGATGAGTGTGTGCATGGGTGTGTTAGTGAGTGAATGACTGTCTCAATAGTGTCTTTATGAGTAACTACATATGTTTTAAACTAGTCTATGTGACTATTGGTGTATATAAGTGAGTATATGTGAGAGTGAGAGATTGAAAGAGTTCCTGTATGAATAAGTATGTGTTTCTATAAGTGATTGTTTAAAAGACTAAGTATGTGTAAGTTTCTGTAGAAGTAAGTGTGGTGGTGTGTGTATAACTGTATATGCAAGTCAATGGATGCTTGATTCTTTATTAGCATGAGTGACTATGTGTGTGAGTAACTCTATGGATGAGTGGTGTTGTGTAACAGGATGTATAGGTGTATGAGTACATATGATGAGTGAGTACATGTATGAGTGACTGTGTAGGACTGTTGGTGAATGAGTGGATGTGTGTGTGTATCTTAGAACTACTGAATAGGTTGTTGTAACTGGTATTGGTATGTCCATTGTTTTGAAAATTTTAGTTTCTATTTTTGAATGTGTGTATCAAAGGTTATATTAGGGGAAGAGGAGGTCTGCCACTCTATCACAAGGATGATGCCATCAGTGATGTCATCAGTGATGTCATTTCAGATGTCATCAGTGATGTCATGAGTGATGTCACTGACCATGTCATGAGTGATGTAATATGTGACGTCATCAGCAGTGCATTGCGGGTGCGCGAGTTATACTTAGCTGAAGTAACTATAACCGGAGAATTTCAATGGTTTTGTACGAGTGAAAAGTCCAGCTAACTATAACGCCCCTGAAACCTCTGGTTTTTTCAGTGAATTTCTAAGGTTTTTTAAATGCTAATTCCTAACTATAACGTGCCTGAAATCTATGGTTTTTTCAGTGTATTTCAAAGGTTTTTTAAATGCTAATTTCTAACTATGCCTACAGAGATAGGACATGTGAAGAAAGAAGAAAAAACGCACAGAAAGAAAAAAAAGAAATGCAGAAAGAAGCAACAGAAGTCCTCAAAGACGAAGAAAAGTGCAGGAAGAAGGATAACGTGCAGAAAGAACAAACAGAAGAGCAGAAAGAAGCCTTGTTGCAAAATCATCCTGTACCCTCACCTTTTTCAGATGGATACTGGTGGTAACTGAGTCTGACTAACCAGTCGTAGAGCCAGTGCTATGTTAAAAGACACTCAGAATACAGTGAAAACACCTACATACACTAGTGAACACTATGCGTTGGGGTCCCCCTGTGATTAGCATGACCTCCTCTGTAAGCCCCTAGTATATAATAGGGCAGGGGATTAAAACTACCTTTTAAAACGCGCCACAGGGCGTGTTTGCACACGTCACCTCAGGCCCCGTCCCCTCCCTTCCCCACTGTGTAAACACGCCCTGTGGCCGTTTTTAGTTGGGAGATTAAGTTCATTTGAATCCTGAGGGTCCCTAGGATCCAACTAGCCCACTAGGTACCTCCAGTAAGCGCCACAGAGCTGCATTGCAGAGAGGTGTAAAAAGTGCCACGGCCTGGACCACCTCTCTGCAACGCAGCTCAGTGGCGCTTACTGGAAGCACCTGGTGGGCTAGTTAGCCCCAGGGGCCCACAGGATTGAAGGGGAATTATTTCCCCAACTTAAAACGTGCCATAGGGCGTGTTTGCACACGTCACCTCAGGCCCCGTCCCCTCCCTTTCCCACTGTGTAAACACGCCTTGTGACTGTTTTTTAAGTTGGAAGATTAAGTCCCCTTGAATCCTGAGGGTCCCTAGGGGCAAAATAGCCCACTAGGTACGTCCAGTAAGCGCCATTGCAGAAAGGTGTAAAAAGGGGCACGGCCTGCACCACCTCTCTGCAATGCAGAGCAGTGGCGCTTACTGGAAGCACCTGGTGGGCTAGTTGGCCCCCAGGGTCCCTCAGGATTGAAAGGGAATTATTTCCCCAACTTAAAACGTGCCACAGGGTGTGTTTGCACACGTCACCTTAGGCCCCGTCCCCTCCCTTCACCACTGTGTAAACGCGCCATGTGGCCGTTCTAAGTTGAGAGATTAAGTCCCCTTGAATCCTAAGGGTCTCTAGGGTCAAACTAGCCCACTAGGTACCTCCAGTAAGCTCCACAGAGCTGCGTTGCATAGAGGTGTAAAAGGGGCGTGGCCTCAGAACACCTGTCTGCATCGCAGCTCCCTGGCGCATACTGGAGATATACCTGTTGGGCTAGTTGGCCCTCAGGGACCCTCAGTATTGAAGGGGAATTAATTCCCCAACTTGCAACTGGCCAGGGGGTGCGTTTGCAGAGTGCTGCAAGGAGGGGGCGTGACCTCCGGCGCGCTGCCGGACTTTTATTTATTTTATTTTTTTAAGAAGCAGGGCTGTGTGGCCCCCCTTCTTTTTCTAATTTATTGGCCCTGGGGACCCCATCCCCCAGGGCCTGCACCCTAATTTTTTTGGTTGAAAAAAATTAATTTGGCCCTCCCAAGGCCTTAATCGGCCCCGGGGACCCCAACCCATGGCATTTTTTTTTTTTAATTCTTTAGGAGGGGATTGCGTTGCCCCCCTCCTCTGGCCACTTCCCCCGGTGCCGGCCTTTGTTTATTATTATTTAAAAAATATATATATTTAAAATATATTTATTGAAAAACACCTAGGACATGCTGGACAAACCGTATGTACCTATCACCATGACGATTTGCGTGATATTCATTAAAAGGCGACTATGCATACAATGAATCCACGTGGAATGTATTTGCAACGCTAGTGAAGCTCTGACGTGTCTGACGCCCACCCACGCCTAATCCCGCCGCCCCCGCCGGTGGGTACTCTCCAAGTAGACACCCTTGTTGTTTATTTATACAATCATGAGTAGCTATTGACGGGCACATTTAATACACACGCACACCAAGCCATTCAAAGGGGATTCGACAAAAATTCTACCAAACTATGCAAGAAACCCCCCTCACGGTTAATAAAACACACATCCACCGCCGGATGTGTAATACTTTTTATTTTACTCTCTGGAAAGGAGACAAACCTCACTTGAGAGTCACAGCGTGCTCCTGACTGAGCCCAATGCTGTGTTACACCCGCCAGTGCCCGCCCAGTGCCACACACCTCTGTGTTGTATTCCACCAGCTAGTGCGTATGCTTTGACACTCTCTAGCCAATGTGCACTGTAACACCACCCCGTGAATATGTCATGCCACACTTGCCTTCGCACGGGTTATATTGCCCCATCTAACGTGCCTTCCTCGATGCCTATGTTATAACGCACAGTGCTATGCCATACATATTACTATCTGGGATCCATATCTTTGTCACAGTGCATATGCAACGTTACACTCCCCAGCACATATTTTATATTACAACTTTAGAGATTAGTTAGGTTACACAACACTGCCCTGTGCATATTTACACTCCAAGGCGCATATCGCATAGCACGCGCTAGTGCCTGTGCTATCTCGCGCTCTCCAATGAATCTGTCATTGCGCACAATGTATTGCATATTATATTTCATGCCCCGGTTCATCTTTTATCACACTTTTTTGGTGCATAGTTTATACCATATACTATATCTAGTTTTCATTTTCAATCGTGCTCTCAGGACTATGTTCTTTATAACACTGCGTCCACCTACCCTTTTCACGGGCATTACATTTTGCGATGGGGGTGGAGGGTCAGGGGGTGTTTCTGCCAAGTGAGCCCGGAGTCACAGTCACAAACGTCCTCTTCTTCCTGAAAAAAAGTGAGATTATGCTGCATACTTGTTCATATTTAAGTAGTTCGCACAGACACACATTTTAAAAACAATAAAGTTCCTAATACCCACCTTCTCTGAACAGTTAGCTTTCTGCCCCATCCACCTCCTCCCTATCCTCTGTTGTCTGAATTCATGGACTAACCTCCTCCCTCCTGCCATGCATGGTCTGATGTGCTGCCACTGCCCTCCATTTAGCATGATGTACCATTCCACTCCTCCTGCCCTCCATTGCCCAATTCTATGGCCCATCATTGACCTCCTGCTTAGCCTCGGTGCTTAGCTTGCTGCCACTATTCTCCTTCCCCCTGCCCTCTGATGTCTTTGTGCATGCCCCTGCTCCATCCTTTTTGCTCACCATGTTCCATGGACCTGCCACTCCTAACTACTCTGTGTGTTCTGTTGAGCTGCCACTCCCCTCCCACCTGCCTAGCATTGTCAGATGACTGTAATCTGTCCCTGCCACCTCAACCCTGCCTGTCCACATGCCATGCCCCTATCCCCTTCCTCCTGTCCTCCATGGTCCACTTTACTGCCACACCCTTCTGCCCTCCCTGGTCTGTTGTGCTGCAACTGCTCCTCCTGCCTGCCCCGCGCGGTCTGTTGTGAGGCCCCTTCCCCTGAACTCTCTTGTCTGTGCCCAGGTCCTGACCCTCCCTTTTATCCTCCATGGTCCTTTGTGCATGCCTCTGCACCATCCTTCTTGCCCATCATAGCCATTGTGCTGCCACTAACCCTCCTGCTTGCCATGCATGGTCTTCTGTGCTGCCATGGCCCCTCCCACCTTCCCTGTGTGGTCAGCTAGCTGCCCCTGACCCCCTCCCACCTTCCCTCCATGGTCTGTGTATATGCCATCATAGTCTCACTGTTGCTCTCCATGGTGTGTCTTGTTTCTAGTGCCCATCCTGCCTGACCTCCATGGTCATCTTGCTGCTCCTGCCCTGCACCCTTGCCCCCAGCCCTCTGTTTCCATGTGCAGACCCCTATTCCCTCCCTCCTGGCTTGTCTGTTCCATTGTAATGCCCCTGATCCGTCCCTCCTGCCCTTTATGGTCTTTTATGCTGCAGCTTTCTCTCCTGTCTGTCCATTATGGTCAGCTAGCTACCACTGCCTCTTTCCCCTTTGTTCTCTGTTGTCCATGTGCATGGTCCTGTCCCCTCCCTATTGCTTTCTATGGATTGTTGTGCTGCACTCCCGTCCCGCATGCCCTGTGTGGTGTATTGTGCTGCTGCAAACACTGATGCCTGCCCTGTATGGTCAGTTTGGTGCACCTCTCCATGTCCCTCCTGTCCTCTGTTATCCGAGTCCATGTCCCTAACCCAATTACTCCTGCCTACCATGATCCGATATACCATACTTACGAACATTTTGAACTTGGTAAGAGGCAGATTTTGAAAAAATACTGGGGTATTGATTTTCCCCCTAGAGTTACATTGAAAAAGAGGAGATTGTAGACAGGAGACAGATCAAATAAAGCCCATTTGAGCTTAAAAACATTGGACGTTTCCTGGCTGAAACGGGTCTGTTGGCATGTATGGTTGTACTACCACTGCCTCTTCCTTCTGCCCACAATGGTCTATTATATTGCCACAGCCTCTCTTGCCAGTCCTGTATTGTTGGTTTGTTGCCCCTGCCCCCCTTTCCACTGCCCTCCATAGTCTGTTGTGCTGCCACTGCCCTTCCTGCCTGCCCAGTTTGGTCAAATTGTTGCCTCTGCACTCTCCTATCTGCCTTCAATTTTCAGAGTCCGTGCCCCTGGCATCTGCCTCTCAACAATATCCCAATGAACAACTAGATTGCTAACATTCTATATATATTACAAAAGTGTGGAACTTCTGACGCCATCTTGATGTAATCAAAACTGTAATACCTAGAGCATTTCCTTTAGAATTACATATATGAGAGGGTCTTATATGCATCAAAATTATGGTTAGTGCTCTAAAAAACTAAAATGAGGACATATTTTCTGAGTTTTCAAATAGCGTCAAAGAACTTTTAAATTATTTGTAATCTTTATGTTTTTTCATCCAGTTGACCACTTGATTAAATGATGCACCTAGCGGAGAGGTGCAGACTTTGCAACTGGGGAACCAGGTTGGAGTTTCTGCTTCAGCTCAACATTCTGTGATTCTGGTCAAATCACTTAATCTCCCCATGTCTACAACCAAAATGAATTTGATCTTGTGTGATGTAACCAATGCTCATGTAAAGCACTCCAATACCTGACAAGCCTGCACTATATAAAACTGCAAATACACAAAAAAAAGTGTTTTTTCACACTTCTGTCATTGGGCTACATGTGGGCTACATCTGGGTGATATTTGGGCTACGTTTGGGCTCTTTTGTCTCTGGTGGCAATCTTGGGAGATTTATTTGTTATGAAGTTTCCTAATTTCGTCATTTACTGCAGTCTCCTCAGTAGGAAATACTTTCAGTTTTTTACTTTGGTTCCATCAAGAAGGCATTCAGATGTGTCACACATTTGCCATAAATTCTGAATGTTAGCACTCTAGTTGCTCATTAGATCACTGTAGTAAACCTACTGCTCACCAGGGAAGTCTGCTGCTGGTATTCAAAGTGCATGTTTCAGTCTGCATGTCAGAATTTATTTATGAAATAGAAGAGGATTTGAGAAGTCAAAATGTGCCCTAATTTTCCTTTCTGCAGCACTAATCATAATTTCTATGGCAAAATGAACCCCCTCATTTTGTTCCTTTGTAAATGAAATGTTTTAAGTGTTACCACTTTATTCCAATCAAGATGGCTTCAGGTGTGCCATACTTTTGTCATAAGTAAGACTGTTAGCGCTCTAGTTGTTCGTTAGAACACTCTGGGACATTATGTCATTGGGCTATACTTGGGCTACATCTGGGTGATATTTGTGCTACATTTGGGCTCGTTTGTATATGGTGGCCATTTTGGGAGACTTATTTGTTATGAAGTTTCCTTATTTCCTCATTTACTACAGTCTCCTCTGTAGGAAATACTTTCAGTTTTTTACTTTGATTCCACCAAGAAGGCATTCAGATGTGTCACACATTTGCCATAAATTCAGAATGTTAGCACTTTAGTTGCTTATTAGATCACTGTAGTAAAGCTACTGCTCACCAGGGAAGTCTGCTGCTGGTATTGAAAGTGCATGTTTCAGTCTGCATGTCAGAATCTTTTAATAAAATAGAAGAGGATTTGAGAAGTCACTCAAAATGTGCCCTAATTTTTCTTTCTGCAGCACTAATCATACTTTCTATGGCAAAATGAACCCCATCATTGTGTTCCTTTTTAAATTAAATGTTTTAAGAGTTACCACTTTATTCCAATCAAGATGGCTTCAGGTGTGCAATACGTTTGTCATAAGTAGGACTGTTAGCGCTCTAGTTGTTCTTTAGAACACTCTGGGAAGCTGCAGTAGAACACAAAGGAATCAACTGACAGTCTCTGCCCTTGTTGGATGTACATGTTTCACTGAGAATGTCAGACTTCATTCTCACATGACTGAGAAAGATAATGTGAATTTACATAAAATATGCTCTCAGTTTAGCTTATAGATCACCTTCCAAACCTCTGTGAGAAAAGCATGAGAAAATAGTTTTCTCTCAAACATGATTCATGATATCACAGCAGAAGGCTTTTTGACATGGTAAAATCACCTTAGAACACACCACAATTCCTAAAATGAGTATGGTACCATCAACAAATGATTTATAATGTAACTAAAGTCTTAAAACCTTCTATTAACTGCAATGCTTTTTAATGAGGTGCTATCATGTATATTGGTCCCAAGATGGCTGCCAACACTTCTTGGATGAAGTACTGACAGCCAATCAGATCTCACGATGAGATGTGTGGTTAGGCTCCGCCCAGATATATCTATCTTTTTAACTCTAATTTTCTCAGGAACTACTGAACGTATTTACACAATATTTAAGCAAAATGCACGAGTCTGAACTGAGGACTACCTCCTTGCCAAATTTGGTGTAATTCCGTTCAGCAGTTCGGGCAGTAGCTGCGTCAACAGGTCCTATGGGAAAATGCATGGGGAAAATGCGTTTTGGGACCCCCCTTCTTTCTCGGCCCCCGCTTGCTGAATCACCGTGAAATTTTAAGGATAGGAGCGGACCGGAGCTGGCCAAAAGTTTGGAAAATTTCACGAAGATTCATCAATCAGCGCCAACGTTATCCCAAATAGAATGTTGCGGATTTCCTATGGAAAATTGGTCCTAACTATAACTACCCACTGGCGACTGCCAGTAGGTAATATATCTATCTATCTATCTATCTATCTATCTATCTATCTATCTATCTATCTATCTATCTATCTATCTATCTATCTATCTATCTATATATATATATATATATATATATATATATATATATATATATATATATATATATATATATATTCACTGAAAAAACCAAAGGTTTCACACACGTTATAGTTAGGAATTAGCATTTAAAAAACCTTGCATATTCACTGAAAAAAACATAGGTTTCAGGGGCGTTAAAGTTAGCTGGCCATTTCTCTCATACAAAACCAATGAAATTCCCCCATTATAGTTAGTTCAGCTAACTATAACTCGCGCCCCCGCAATGCACTGCTGATGACGTCACATATTACATCACTCATGACATGGTCAGTGACATCACTCATGACATCACTGATGACATCTCAAATGACATCACTGATGACATCATCCAGTGAATGTCTGTTTTTCTGAAAATTAAATATGTTTTATATATGTATATCTCAAGGTCGATGGAAGAATAAATGGGTATATAAGTGTCTAAATGGATGATTTGTTTTTGAAAAATTGATTGTGTAACTGACTGATTAAGTGTATCATAGTGAATACATGGCTTAGTGAGTAATCTTTAAATACGTAAATATCTGTATCAGTCTCTCACTTTGTGTATAAGTGGCTGCATGGGTTGGTGAGTAGCTACATGGGTGTCTATATAGGTTATTAGTTGGTTTTTTGAGCATCAGTCTGAGTGTCTGCATGGTTCGGTGGGGGGTATTACGTAGTGCATAGGTGCATGAATGATTGACTCACTATATGTGTTGAAGACAGCATGTCTGCAGGACTGTATGGGTGGATGAGTGTGTGTATGGGTGTGTTAGTGAGTGAATGACTGTCTCAATAGTGTCTCTATGAGTAACTACATATGTTTTAAACTAGTATATGTGACTATTGGTGTATATAAGTGAGTATATGTGAGAGTGAGAGATTGAAAGAGTTCCTGTATGAATAAGTATGTGTTTCTATAAGTGATTGTTTAAAAAACGAAGTATGTGTAAGTTCCGGTAGAAGTAAGTGTGGTGGTGTGTGTATAACTGTATATGCAAGTAAATGTATGTGTGATTCTTTATTAGCATGAGTGACTATGTGTGTCAGTAACTCTATGGATGAGAGGCATTGTGTAACAGGATGTATAGGTGTATGAGTACATATGATGAGTGAGTACATGTATGAGTGACTGTACAGGACTGTTGGTGAATGAGTGGATGTGTATGTGGATCTTAGAATTACTGAAGAGGTTGTTGTAACTGGTATTGGTATGTCCATTGTTTTGAAAATTTTACTCTCTATTTTTGAATGTGTGTATCAAAGGTTATATTAGGGGGAGAGGAGGTCTGCCACTCTACCACGATGATGATGTCATCAGTGATGTCATCAGTGATGTCATCAGTGATGTCATGAGTGATGTCACTGACCATGTCATGAGGGATGTAATATGTGACGTCATCAGCAGTGCATTGCGGGGGCGCGAGTTATAGTTAGCTGAACTAACTATAACGGGGAAATTTCATTGGTTTTGTATGAGAGAAATGTCCAGCTAACTATAACGCCCCTGAAACCTATGGTTTTTTCAGTGAATTTGCAAGGTTTTTTAAATGCTAATTCCTAACTATAACGTGTGTGAAACCTTTGGTTTTTTCAGTGAATTTGTACGGTTTTTTAAATGCTAATTTTTGAATTATTTAATTAAATATTTTTTTTTTATAATAAAAATAAAATTCCTATGTATTCATTTATATATTATCTGTATCCTTTTATTTGTTTTTGCTTTTTTTTTTAAATTTCAATTAGGATAAAGTTGAACAGTTTTTTTAATTTTTGCAATTAATTTTTCTCCACTTTTTTTTTTTATATAAATTCTTGGGGTGCGCACTCTGAGCGCGCTCCTAGTACAATTTCGTACGTTTTTTATGAATACCTTCGTACGTTATTTACATACGCATATATACGTCATAGTGCGCGCTGGGAACGCGCACCCAGTACGTATGCGTACATACGTACGCATGCGTGCGTGCGTCCTACGCGCTCCACGCAGTTCACTTCCACATACGCTTAAATTACGTGCAATAACGTTCGCGTATACGCGTGTTCAACGTATGCGCGCTACGTACGCGCATATGACGTATGCACATGCGCTCCTACGCGTTCGCTCATGCGTAATCACGAGGTGCGCGCTTGGAGCTTGCGCAGTGCGCGCGCCTCGGGTTATATGCTTAATAAAACAACACTTCTTATTGGTTATCATTACTTTCAGTTTCTGATTGTTTCAACACCACACCCAATCCCCTCATGGCAAGTCATGTGATCAAGAATCATCACTTTTGATTGGTTTGAAGTACTTTCAGTTCCAGATTCTTCCCAAACCACACCTACTCCCCTCATTATTAGTTCTGATTCCTTTGGAGAAGGAGCTATTCTGTTGTTGAGAGACAATGGCTGAACAGCAACCATCTTCAGACAGTGACCAGGACACTCTTGAGAGGCAGAGGAGCAGGAAGCAGAAAGACAGCTTTATATGGCAGTTTTTCACTTTTCCAGAGGGACAAAAAAAGGAAAATGCACCTAAAGTTACTTGTGTACTTTGTCAAAAAGTCTTGTCACGTGGGAATCCTAACAAGAAGTATTCTTTTAGCATTCACACTATGTTGAGGCATGTTGACAAAATGCATCCAGTGACTTTTCGTCGAGCTTCTGGAGCAAACCCTCCACCTGTTCAACCGACGACATCTGCAGCAGCTCAGCCGAGTACATCATCGGCAGCTCAGGCAAGCACTTCTTCTGCAGTGGTGCCTTTGCCTTCTTCCACACCTCGTTTTGGACCACCTTGTTTTGCGAGGTTGTCCACACGCTGCACTGATTGCGGTAAACTTATTTCTGTGTGTGAGACCAGTCTTGATCTCAATCAGAGAAAATTTGATGCGCATGAGTGCAGTAAGCCATAGATGTTTTTTCTTTTTTTTCGTTTTTCTCTTCCTGTTTCCCTCCATTAACTCAAGGGCTCTTTTAAGAGCCACTTAAAAACTGAACCCCAAAAATGTTTTGGGGGGATTTATTTATTTAGTTATTTTTTTGGGTGCGTGCACCCTGCGCGCACCCAAGGATGTTTTTAAAAAAATTAAAAAAAAAAATTTAATGTACAAAAAGAGGTGAAGAAATGGAAGCATGAAAAGGGAGGATTGAGAAATACAAATATTTTTCACTTATTTTTTTTAAAAAATAAATTATTTTGAAAAAACATTTTTAAAGTATTTTGCAAGGGAACAGAATTTTTTTTTTTTTTTCTTTCCAGTTCGGCAAAAAAAGAAAAAAGTATTAATATTCAATCATACATTACAAAAAGCATTACATGTTTTTACATATTTTACAAAGCAATTTTTTGCCCTTTTTTTGCTGTTTTCAGAATTTTTTATTTTTCACTTAAAATAGTGAAAGCAATTGTATTCATCATTTAACAGCGGGCAAAAAAAAAAAAATCTGAAAGATTGTTTAAAAAAAGCCGTAAAACTTTCCTCACTAAAATATAACTTGTTAGAAATATTACATATATATTACAAGTACTTTTCTAGATGAATAAACATTTTCTAGACAAACCGTCTTTAAACCTTGTCGCAAAAGCACACATGCCAAAATAATTTCTGTCAAAGGAGTCCACAATTGTTTTTATTACCTTTCCTTTAGGCCAAATAGTAATTTCAAAATCCTTTTTAAGTGATATCTTCAATTATATTCCTTACAAGTTCAAAACAGTTAAATATCTCGCAAACCTCAAAATGTAAAACATAACTTTTGAAGAAGATTCACAATTCTAATATTTATCTCAAAAATCACCACATACTTCCCCTCTCAAACTCATAACTCACCTTTAAAATTAGTTAGTTGTGAAAGAAATGTGCCACTCAAACAGCAGACTATCAGAGTCAGAATATCAGAGCTCTACACCTCTCTCCTCTCTCCAGAACCAGTAAATGGCAATGTTTCCCTCTCTTTTTTCACACATATACATGTTAATTTCAAATCTCAGTGCTTCCCACTTTTTTTCAAATGAAATCACACATTTCTATTGGTTGAAAACTTCAACCCCTTTCCAAATGTACCCTTCCCCCAACTTGACTTCTGCCTGCTACCATAGCAACAGGTCATGGAACACTGCTGTGAAGAGAGAGGTCAGAAGTTCAGCAGACAATGTTTCATATCCAAAGAGCAAGAGTGCTTGACTTTTCAAACCTAACAGCCAATCCATAGTAATGTTCTTTGGTAACACATTTTTCTGTACCAATACAAAACATGCTTTTTAAAATTTAAACATACAGCCTAGTTTTTAGTGTAGAATGGTTTGAAACAGCCAATGAGTTCTTTTTATAAAAAAAACTATGTGTGCCCCCATTTTTCAACTGTCTTTCATTTCATATTGCCTTTCTACTGAAAGACACCTCCTGAGTGCATCCAGATCTCCTTGGAAGATGTTCACAGTGTGGATTGTAGGTCACAGCTATGTCTTCTGGAGTGAAAAATTTGCAGAAAAAAGAGGTATGGTGAGAGACCTTGCTTTGCCAAATGTAGACATTAAATGGATTGGTCAGAGAGGGTTAAAGTGGCACCAATTAATGACTTTGGTGAAAACCTTTCTACATCTCCCACAGCCTAACCTTATTATTGTGCACTGTGGTGGTAATGACCTAGGCACTTTAACTGGGGTAGGTCTGGAAATGCTTATTAAGGACACCTTTGTGCAATTGATGCCGCTTTTTCCACAAACTGCCTTTGTATATTCTAACATATGCCAAAGGCAAAAGTGGAACTGGTCCAACCAATTTTGTCCGCAGATTGACAAAGCAAGGAAGCACGTCAACAAATCTATTTCTGCTTTCCTCAGAGACTATGGTATGGGTTCTATATACCACAACAACTTGCGTTACAACATGCAAGACATTTATAGAGGAGATGGTGTACACTTCACTGATGAAGGCAACAGAGTCTTATTCTTGAACTTTAGACTCTGCATCGGTACTTACTTGTAGGTACGAAAAAACACTCAATAAACACAAGGGCTCTTTTTAGAGCCACCTTATATCTTTTTACTTAATTGCAAATTTTTTTTTTTTTTAAATTTCGGGTGCGCGCTGGGTGCGCGCACTCGGCGATATTTTTTTTCAAAATATAAATCTTTTTTTTTGCCCTACAAGGTCCTACTGTGACCCCCTTACAATGCCTAGTGGGTCAATATCTCCCCACTCTGCCCCCTTTTCAAGTTCTCCCCCTTTGTTTATCACCCCCTCTTTATGCGAGAGACAAAATGGCGGCCGCCGCTTCCTGATTTCCACCGATTCGAATGTTTACTGATATCTAACAACCAATCAGAAGTGCGCTCGCGCACGGCAAGGTGCGCGCACTGGACTTGCTCAGTGCGCGCACGCTGCGCGCGTACAGATATATATATTGATTTAAATGCTAATTTCTCAGGAAATACTGAACAGATTTACACCAAACCTGCAAAAGGCACTTCATGGACCTTATGGCTACCTCTCTGCCAAATTTCACATAATTCTGTTCAGCCGTTCGGGCTGTAGCTGCGACTAAAGTTCTTATGAAAAAATGCATGGGGAAAACGCATTTTGGGACCCCCCTTTTTTCTCGGCCCCCGCTTGACGAATCACCCCGAAACTTTCAGGGTAGGAGCTGAGCGGAGCGCCCCATTAGTTTTGAAAATTTCGTGAAGATTCGTCAACCGGCGCCAAAGTTATTCAAAATAGAATTTTGAGATTTCCTATGGAAACACGGTCCTAACTATAACTACCTACTGGCGACCGCCAGTAGGTAATATATATATACATACATATATATATATATTCACTGAAAAAACCATAGGTTTCACACACGTTATAATTAGCTGGACATTTCACTCGAAAAAAACCATTGAAATTCCCCCGTTATAGTTAGTTCAGCTAACTATAACTCGCGCGCCCGCAATCCACTGCTGATGATGTCACATATTACATCACTCATGACATGGTCAGTGACATCACTGATGACATCACTGATGACATCTCAAATGAAATCACTGATGACATCATCAATGTGATAAATTACTGCATAACTATAACGTGTGTGAAACCTATGGTTTTTTCAGTAAATTTGTAAGGTTTTTTAAATGCTAATTCCTAACTATAACGTGTGTGAAACCTATGGTTTTTTCAGTGAATTTGCAAGGTTTTTTAAATGCTAATTCCTAACTATAACGTGTGTGAAACCTATGGTTTTTTCAGTGAATTTGTAAGGTTTTTAAAATGCTAACTCCTAACTTTAATGTGTGTGAAACCTATGGTTTTTTAAGTGAATTTACAAGGTTTTTTAAATGCTAATTTATTAATGTTTTATTATATTTTTTAATTATTTATTTCACAATAAGCTACCTATGTATATAATTATAGATTTACTGTATCCTGCAATATAGAATGGGTCATTTTTTTTTATTTTATTTTGGATATAGTTGAACAGCATAGTTAATATCTTCTATAAACCTCTAAACATATATATATTTTTTTAAGGATTTTTGACCGTGCGCGCACTGTACGTGTACGGTACGCGTACGGTGCGCGCACGGTGCTTGCATGCGTACGTGCTCCGTGTGCGCATGCGTACGTGCTCCACGTGCGCATGCGTACTTCGTGCGTGATCCGTACGCACGTGCTCCGTACACGCATGCGGGCGTGCACCTTTCGCGCATGCGCGCGTGCTCCGTACGCGCATGCGCGCGTGCTCCGTACGCGCTTGCTCCGTACGCGCATGCGCACGTGCTACGTACGCGCATGCACGCGTCCTCCCTACATGCGTGCTCCGTACGCGCATGCGCGCGTGCTCCATACGCGCATGCGTGCTTGTACCGTGCGTGCACCGTACGCGCTCGGTGCGCGCACGGCAAGCCATGTGATCAAGAAACAACACTTTTCATTGGTTAATAGTAGTTTCTGGTCATGTGATTAAGAAACAACACTTTTCATTGGTTTATAGTAGTTTCAGTTCCAGAAACTTCCAACACCACACCCACTCCCCTCATTATTACTTCTGATTCCCTGGGAGAAGGAGCTGAGCAGCTATTCTAGTACTTCAGTACTTCAGAATGGCAGAGCAGCAGTCATCTTCTGGGAGTTAGCAGGAGACCCTTGTGAGACAGAGACAGAGGAAACAGAAAGATTCTTTTATCTGGCAATTTTTTACATTTCCACTGGGGCAGAAGAAAGTGAATGCTCCCAAAGTCACCTGCACTCTTTGTGATCGTGTCTTATCAAGAGGAGATCCTAAAAAGAAATACTCTTTTAGTATCTTCACTATGATCAGGCACGTTAGAGATGTACATCCTGTGGCTTATGCTCGAGCTGCTAGAGAAAACCCTCCAGCAGCTCAGCCGAGCACATCCGCAGCAGCTCAGCCGAACACATCATCGGCAGCTCAGCAGAGCACTTCATCTGCGGCGGCAGCTTCACCTTCTTCGGTTCCTCTGGATATACACCCTCTGTTTGAGAGGGTGCATATACGGTGCAATTCGTGTAATGCTCTTATCTCTTATGCGGACACAAGCATTCCGCTAATAGAGAGGAAGATACATCAGCACACGTGCGGCACCCTATAATTTTTGCCATGTCTTTTTTTTCCTCTGTCCCTCAATTAACACAACGGCTCTTTTTAGAGCCACCTAACATCTAAACACTTAAATTTGTTTTTTAATTCTATTATTTTTATGTTTTTTTCCCGCCGTGCGCGCACCGTGCGCGCACGGTACGCGCACCCGCGATTTTTTTAAATATAATAAAATGTTTTTTTCACCCTTCATGGTCCTTCAGGGACCCCCTGACAAAAGCTAGGGAGTCAGGAACTCTGTACCCTGCCCCCTTTTCACGTTCTCCACATTTCTTTTAAATGGACACACACATTTCTTTTTTTTCCATATTTCAACCCTTTCCAAATGATTTCAACCCCCAACATGACTTCTACCTGCTAGCATAGCATTAGATCATGGAACACTGGTGTGAGCAGAGACGTCAGAAGTTCAGCACGTAATGTTTCTAATCCAAAGAGCAAGATTGCTTAACTTTTCAAACCTAACAGCAAATCCAAAGTAATGTTCTGTGGGAACACATTTTTCAGGACCAATACAAAACATGCTTTTAAAAATTTAAACATACAGCCTAGTTTTTATTGTAAAATGGTCTGAAACAGCCAATGAGTTCTTTTAAAAAAAAAAAAGTATATAAGCCTCCATTTTACAACTACATTTCTTTTCATTTTGTCATTCTACTGAAAGACACCTTCAGAGTGCATCCAGGTCTCCTCCTCACTCCCTGAAATACACTGCTGTTCTACCATTTTCAATTAAAATTGATTGCTGCTCAGCTCCTTGTCCCAGGTAATAAGAGGAAATAGTGAAGGGAGTGGCTATGGTGTATGAAGATTCTGGAAACTACTATGAAACAATGCTTCTGAGTGCATCCAGATGTCCTCCTCACCCCCTGAAGTAGAGTGCTCTTCTGCCATTTACAACTAAAATTGATACCTGTTCTGCTCCTTGTCCCACGAAATAAGAAGAAATAGTGAGGGGATTGGCAAGGCATTTATAGAGTAGATGGTGTACATTTCACAGATGAAGGGAACAGAGTCTTCCTCTTGATCTTTAGACTCTGCATCGATACTTACTTATAGGTACCAAAAAACACTTAATTAACACAATGGCTCTTTTTAGAGCCAACCAACATCCAAACACTTAAACTTTATTTTTAATTCTATTTTTTATACGACTTTTTTGTCGCATCTCTATGCTTTCCCTGCGCAGGCGTACAAACTGCAGCCATGCGCCGGTGCAGGCTCCCTTGCACCATGGTTCAAGGATGCCTGCGTGGTGGGGAGATTGTTCTTGTGCAGGAAGGGACACCGTCCTGCACAAAAACAATCACAAGAGGCTTTTTCCTCTTTCAATGCGTGCTGTAGAATGGAGGACGCACTAAAAGAGGAAAAAACGAGGAGAAATAAAAACATTTCTCCTCGTTGTGCCTAGCAACACCACCTCTAGGGTGGTGTAGCATTCACACGCATCTCCAGAGTTACGATTTCTTGTAAACCTGGAGATGTGTCTAGTTCTTTGTGTGTTGCGTGGGAACACCCACAACAACACCCATGGAATGCCCCTTCAACGCACGTGTGAAGTGGCTGTATTTATGTGGAGAGGAAAAGTCACGCAGGGTGGCTTTTCCTCTCCTTGTAAATATGGAGGAGCTCCCTGTGCCACCAGTACGTTATGAAAAGTGACGTAGTGGTGGCGCAGGGGCCTTGTTAATCTTCCCCAGAGATGTTAAGCAAATTAAGGGTAAGACAGACAAAGGGAGAGAGACAGAAACAGAAACACTGATGCCTGCCCTGTATGGTCAGTTTGGTGCACCTCTCCATGTCCCTCCTGTCCTCTGTTATCCGAGTCCATGTCCCTAACCCAATTACTCCTGCCTACCATGATCCGATATACCATACTTACGAACATTTTGAACTTGGTAAGAGGCAGATTTTGAAAAAATACTGGGGTATTGATTTTCCCCCTAGAGTTACATTGAAAAAGAGGAGATTGTAGACAGGAGACAGATCAAATAAAGCCCATTTGAGCTTAAAAACATTGGACGTTTCCTGGCTGAAACGGGTCTGTTGGCATGTATGGTTGTACTACCACTGCCTCTTCCTTCTGCCCACAATGGTCTATTATATTGCCACAGCCTCTCTTGCCAGTCCTGTATTGTTGGTTTGTTGCCCCTGCCCCCCTTTCCACTGCCCTCCATAGTCTGTTGTGCTGCCACTGCCCTTCCTGCCTGCCCAGTTTGGTCAAATTGTTGCCTCTGCACTCTCCTATCTGCCTTCAATTTTCAGAGTCCGTGCCCCTGGCATCTGCCTCTCAACAATATCCCAATGAACAACTAGATTGCTAACATTCTATATATATTACAAAAGTGTGGAACTTCTGACGCCATCTTGATGTAATCAAAACTGTAATACCTAGAGCATTTCCTTTAGAATTACATATATGAGAGGGTCTTATATGCATCAAAATTATGGTTAGTGCTCTAAAAAACTAAAATGAGGACATATTTTCTGAGTTTTCAAATAGCGTCAAAGAACTTTTAAATTATTTGTAATCTTTATGTTTTTTCATCCAGTTGACCACTTGATTAAATGATGCACCTAGCGGAGAGGTGCAGACTTTGCAACTGGGGAACCAGGTTGGAGTTTCTGCTTCAGCTCAACATTCTGTGATTCTGGTCAAATCACTTAATCTCCCCATGTCTACAACCAAAATGAATTTGATCTTGTGTGATGTAACCAATGCTCATGTAAAGCACTCCAATACCTGACAAGCCTGCACTATATAAAACTGCAAATACACAAAAAAAAGTGTTTTTTCACACTTCTGTCATTGGGCTACATGTGGGCTACATCTGGGTGATATTTGGGCTACGTTTGGGCTCTTTTGTCTCTGGTGGCAATCTTGGGAGATTTATTTGTTATGAAGTTTCCTAATTTCGTCATTTACTGCAGTCTCCTCAGTAGGAAATACTTTCAGTTTTTTACTTTGGTTCCATCAAGAAGGCATTCAGATGTGTCACACATTTGCCATAAATTCTGAATGTTAGCACTCTAGTTGCTCATTAGATCACTGTAGTAAACCTACTGCTCACCAGGGAAGTCTGCTGCTGGTATTCAAAGTGCATGTTTCAGTCTGCATGTCAGAATTTATTTATGAAATAGAAGAGGATTTGAGAAGTCAAAATGTGCCCTAATTTTCCTTTCTGCAGCACTAATCATAATTTCTATGGCAAAATGAACCCCCTCATTTTGTTCCTTTGTAAATGAAATGTTTTAAGTGTTACCACTTTATTCCAATCAAGATGGCTTCAGGTGTGCCATACTTTTGTCATAAGTAAGACTGTTAGCGCTCTAGTTGTTCGTTAGAACACTCTGGGACATTATGTCATTGGGCTATACTTGGGCTACATCTGGGTGATATTTGTGCTACATTTGGGCTCGTTTGTATATGGTGGCCATTTTGGGAGACTTATTTGTTATGAAGTTTCCTTATTTCCTCATTTACTACAGTCTCCTCTGTAGGAAATACTTTCAGTTTTTTACTTTGATTCCACCAAGAAGGCATTCAGATGTGTCACACATTTGCCATAAATTCAGAATGTTAGCACTTTAGTTGCTTATTAGATCACTGTAGTAAAGCTACTGCTCACCAGGGAAGTCTGCTGCTGGTATTGAAAGTGCATGTTTCAGTCTGCATGTCAGAATCTTTTAATAAAATAGAAGAGGATTTGAGAAGTCACTCAAAATGTGCCCTAATTTTTCTTTCTGCAGCACTAATCATACTTTCTATGGCAAAATGAACCCCATCATTGTGTTCCTTTTTAAATTAAATGTTTTAAGAGTTACCACTTTATTCCAATCAAGATGGCTTCAGGTGTGCAATACGTTTGTCATAAGTAGGACTGTTAGCGCTCTAGTTGTTCTTTAGAACACTCTGGGAAGCTGCAGTAGAACACAAAGGAATCAACTGACAGTCTCTGCCCTTGTTGGATGTACATGTTTCACTGAGAATGTCAGACTTCATTCTCACATGACTGAGAAAGATAATGTGAATTTACATAAAATATGCTCTCAGTTTAGCTTATAGATCACCTTCCAAACCTCTGTGAGAAAAGCATGAGAAAATAGTTTTCTCTCAAACATGATTCATGATATCACAGCAGAAGGCTTTTTGACATGGTAAAATCACCTTAGAACACACCACAATTCCTAAAATGAGTATGGTACCATCAACAAATGATTTATAATGTAACTAAAGTCTTAAAACCTTCTATTAACTGCAATGCTTTTTAATGAGGTGCTATCATGTATATTGGTCCCAAGATGGCTGCCAACACTTCTTGGATGAAGTACTGACAGCCAATCAGATCTCACGATGAGATGTGTGGTTAGGCTCCGCCCAGATATATCTATCTTTTTAACTCTAATTTTCTCAGGAACTACTGAACGTATTTACACAATATTTAAGCAAAATGCACGAGTCTGAACTGAGGACTACCTCCTTGCCAAATTTGGTGTAATTCCGTTCAGCAGTTCGGGCAGTAGCTGCGTCAACAGGTCCTATGGGAAAATGCATGGGGAAAATGCGTTTTGGGACCCCCCTTCTTTCTCGGCCCCCGCTTGCTGAATCACCGTGAAATTTTAAGGATAGGAGCGGACCGGAGCTGGCCAAAAGTTTGGAAAATTTCACGAAGATTCATCAATCAGCGCCAACGTTATCCCAAATAGAATGTTGCGGATTTCCTATGGAAAATTGGTCCTAACTATAACTACCCACTGGCGACTGCCAGTAGGTAATATATCTATCTATCTATCTATCTATCTATCTATCTATCTATCTATCTATCTATCTATCTATCTATCTATCTATCTATCTATATATATATATATATATATATATATATATATATATATATATATATATATATATATATATATATTCACTGAAAAAACCAAAGGTTTCACACACGTTATAGTTAGGAATTAGCATTTAAAAAACCTTGCATATTCACTGAAAAAAACATAGGTTTCAGGGGCGTTAAAGTTAGCTGGCCATTTCTCTCATACAAAACCAATGAAATTCCCCCATTATAGTTAGTTCAGCTAACTATAACTCGCGCCCCCGCAATGCACTGCTGATGACGTCACATATTACATCACTCATGACATGGTCAGTGACATCACTCATGACATCACTGATGACATCTCAAATGACATCACTGATGACATCATCCAGTGAATGTCTGTTTTTCTGAAAATTAAATATGTTTTATATATGTATATCTCAAGGTCGATGGAAGAATAAATGGGTATATAAGTGTCTAAATGGATGATTTGTTTTTGAAAAATTGATTGTGTAACTGACTGATTAAGTGTATCATAGTGAATACATGGCTTAGTGAGTAATCTTTAAATACGTAAATATCTGTATCAGTCTCTCACTTTGTGTATAAGTGGCTGCATGGGTTGGTGAGTAGCTACATGGGTGTCTATATAGGTTATTAGTTGGTTTTTTGAGCATCAGTCTGAGTGTCTGCATGGTTCGGTGGGGGGTATTACGTAGTGCATAGGTGCATGAATGATTGACTCACTATATGTGTTGAAGACAGCATGTCTGCAGGACTGTATGGGTGGATGAGTGTGTGTATGGGTGTGTTAGTGAGTGAATGACTGTCTCAATAGTGTCTCTATGAGTAACTACATATGTTTTAAACTAGTATATGTGACTATTGGTGTATATAAGTGAGTATATGTGAGAGTGAGAGATTGAAAGAGTTCCTGTATGAATAAGTATGTGTTTCTATAAGTGATTGTTTAAAAAACGAAGTATGTGTAAGTTCCGGTAGAAGTAAGTGTGGTGGTGTGTGTATAACTGTATATGCAAGTAAATGTATGTGTGATTCTTTATTAGCATGAGTGACTATGTGTGTCAGTAACTCTATGGATGAGAGGCATTGTGTAACAGGATGTATAGGTGTATGAGTACATATGATGAGTGAGTACATGTATGAGTGACTGTACAGGACTGTTGGTGAATGAGTGGATGTGTATGTGGATCTTAGAATTACTGAAGAGGTTGTTGTAACTGGTATTGGTATGTCCATTGTTTTGAAAATTTTACTCTCTATTTTTGAATGTGTGTATCAAAGGTTATATTAGGGGGAGAGGAGGTCTGCCACTCTACCACGATGATGATGTCATCAGTGATGTCATCAGTGATGTCATCAGTGATGTCATGAGTGATGTCACTGACCATGTCATGAGGGATGTAATATGTGACGTCATCAGCAGTGCATTGCGGGGGCGCGAGTTATAGTTAGCTGAACTAACTATAACGGGGAAATTTCATTGGTTTTGTATGAGAGAAATGTCCAGCTAACTATAACGCCCCTGAAACCTATGGTTTTTTCAGTGAATTTGCAAGGTTTTTTAAATGCTAATTCCTAACTATAACGTGTGTGAAACCTTTGGTTTTTTCAGTGAATTTGTACGGTTTTTTAAATGCTAATTTTTGAATTATTTAATTAAATATTTTTTTTTTATAATAAAAATAAAATTCCTATGTATTCATTTATATATTATCTGTATCCTTTTATTTGTTTTTGCTTTTTTTTTTAAATTTCAATTAGGATAAAGTTGAACAGTTTTTTTAATTTTTGCAATTAATTTTTCTCCACTTTTTTTTTTTATATAAATTCTTGGGGTGCGCACTCTGAGCGCGCTCCTAGTACAATTTCGTACGTTTTTTATGAATACCTTCGTACGTTATTTACATACGCATATATACGTCATAGTGCGCGCTGGGAACGCGCACCCAGTACGTATGCGTACATACGTACGCATGCGTGCGTGCGTCCTACGCGCTCCACGCAGTTCACTTCCACATACGCTTAAATTACGTGCAATAACGTTCGCGTATACGCGTGTTCAACGTATGCGCGCTACGTACGCGCATATGACGTATGCACATGCGCTCCTACGCGTTCGCTCATGCGTAATCACGAGGTGCGCGCTTGGAGCTTGCGCAGTGCGCGCGCCTCGGGTTATATGCTTAATAAAACAACACTTCTTATTGGTTATCATTACTTTCAGTTTCTGATTGTTTCAACACCACACCCAATCCCCTCATGGCAAGTCATGTGATCAAGAATCATCACTTTTGATTGGTTTGAAGTACTTTCAGTTCCAGATTCTTCCCAAACCACACCTACTCCCCTCATTATTAGTTCTGATTCCTTTGGAGAAGGAGCTATTCTGTTGTTGAGAGACAATGGCTGAACAGCAACCATCTTCAGACAGTGACCAGGACACTCTTGAGAGGCAGAGGAGCAGGAAGCAGAAAGACAGCTTTATATGGCAGTTTTTCACTTTTCCAGAGGGACAAAAAAAGGAAAATGCACCTAAAGTTACTTGTGTACTTTGTCAAAAAGTCTTGTCACGTGGGAATCCTAACAAGAAGTATTCTTTTAGCATTCACACTATGTTGAGGCATGTTGACAAAATGCATCCAGTGACTTTTCGTCGAGCTTCTGGAGCAAACCCTCCACCTGTTCAACCGACGACATCTGCAGCAGCTCAGCCGAGTACATCATCGGCAGCTCAGGCAAGCACTTCTTCTGCAGTGGTGCCTTTGCCTTCTTCCACACCTCGTTTTGGACCACCTTGTTTTGCGAGGTTGTCCACACGCTGCACTGATTGCGGTAAACTTATTTCTGTGTGTGAGACCAGTCTTGATCTCAATCAGAGAAAATTTGATGCGCATGAGTGCAGTAAGCCATAGATGTTTTTTCTTTTTTTTCGTTTTTCTCTTCCTGTTTCCCTCCATTAACTCAAGGGCTCTTTTAAGAGCCACTTAAAAACTGAACCCCAAAAATGTTTTGGGGGGATTTATTTATTTAGTTATTTTTTTGGGTGCGTGCACCCTGCGCGCACCCAAGGATGTTTTTAAAAAAATTAAAAAAAAAAATTTAATGTACAAAAAGAGGTGAAGAAATGGAAGCATGAAAAGGGAGGATTGAGAAATACAAATATTTTTCACTTATTTTTTTTAAAAAATAAATTATTTTGAAAAAACATTTTTAAAGTATTTTGCAAGGGAACAGAATTTTTTTTTTTTTTTCTTTCCAGTTCGGCAAAAAAAGAAAAAAGTATTAATATTCAATCATACATTACAAAAAGCATTACATGTTTTTACATATTTTACAAAGCAATTTTTTGCCCTTTTTTTGCTGTTTTCAGAATTTTTTATTTTTCACTTAAAATAGTGAAAGCAATTGTATTCATCATTTAACAGCGGGCAAAAAAAAAAAAATCTGAAAGATTGTTTAAAAAAAGCCGTAAAACTTTCCTCACTAAAATATAACTTGTTAGAAATATTACATATATATTACAAGTACTTTTCTAGATGAATAAACATTTTCTAGACAAACCGTCTTTAAACCTTGTCGCAAAAGCACACATGCCAAAATAATTTCTGTCAAAGGAGTCCACAATTGTTTTTATTACCTTTCCTTTAGGCCAAATAGTAATTTCAAAATCCTTTTTAAGTGATATCTTCAATTATATTCCTTACAAGTTCAAAACAGTTAAATATCTCGCAAACCTCAAAATGTAAAACATAACTTTTGAAGAAGATTCACAATTCTAATATTTATCTCAAAAATCACCACATACTTCCCCTCTCAAACTCATAACTCACCTTTAAAATTAGTTAGTTGTGAAAGAAATGTGCCACTCAAACAGCAGACTATCAGAGTCAGAATATCAGAGCTCTACACCTCTCTCCTCTCTCCAGAACCAGTAAATGGCAATGTTTCCCTCTCTTTTTTCACACATATACATGTTAATTTCAAATCTCAGTGCTTCCCACTTTTTTTCAAATGAAATCACACATTTCTATTGGTTGAAAACTTCAACCCCTTTCCAAATGTACCCTTCCCCCAACTTGACTTCTGCCTGCTACCATAGCAACAGGTCATGGAACACTGCTGTGAAGAGAGAGGTCAGAAGTTCAGCAGACAATGTTTCATATCCAAAGAGCAAGAGTGCTTGACTTTTCAAACCTAACAGCCAATCCATAGTAATGTTCTTTGGTAACACATTTTTCTGTACCAATACAAAACATGCTTTTTAAAATTTAAACATACAGCCTAGTTTTTAGTGTAGAATGGTTTGAAACAGCCAATGAGTTCTTTTTATAAAAAAAACTATGTGTGCCCCCATTTTTCAACTGTCTTTCATTTCATATTGCCTTTCTACTGAAAGACACCTCCTGAGTGCATCCAGATCTCCTTGGAAGATGTTCACAGTGTGGATTGTAGGTCACAGCTATGTCTTCTGGAGTGAAAAATTTGCAGAAAAAAGAGGTATGGTGAGAGACCTTGCTTTGCCAAATGTAGACATTAAATGGATTGGTCAGAGAGGGTTAAAGTGGCACCAATTAATGACTTTGGTGAAAACCTTTCTACATCTCCCACAGCCTAACCTTATTATTGTGCACTGTGGTGGTAATGACCTAGGCACTTTAACTGGGGTAGGTCTGGAAATGCTTATTAAGGACACCTTTGTGCAATTGATGCCGCTTTTTCCACAAACTGCCTTTGTATATTCTAACATATGCCAAAGGCAAAAGTGGAACTGGTCCAACCAATTTTGTCCGCAGATTGACAAAGCAAGGAAGCACGTCAACAAATCTATTTCTGCTTTCCTCAGAGACTATGGTATGGGTTCTATATACCACAACAACTTGCGTTACAACATGCAAGACATTTATAGAGGAGATGGTGTACACTTCACTGATGAAGGCAACAGAGTCTTATTCTTGAACTTTAGACTCTGCATCGGTACTTACTTGTAGGTACGAAAAAACACTCAATAAACACAAGGGCTCTTTTTAGAGCCACCTTATATCTTTTTACTTAATTGCAAATTTTTTTTTTTTTTAAATTTCGGGTGCGCGCTGGGTGCGCGCACTCGGCGATATTTTTTTTCAAAATATAAATCTTTTTTTTTGCCCTACAAGGTCCTACTGTGACCCCCTTACAATGCCTAGTGGGTCAATATCTCCCCACTCTGCCCCCTTTTCAAGTTCTCCCCCTTTGTTTATCACCCCCTCTTTATGCGAGAGACAAAATGGCGGCCGCCGCTTCCTGATTTCCACCGATTCGAATGTTTACTGATATCTAACAACCAATCAGAAGTGCGCTCGCGCACGGCAAGGTGCGCGCACTGGACTTGCTCAGTGCGCGCACGCTGCGCGCGTACAGATATATATATTGATTTAAATGCTAATTTCTCAGGAAATACTGAACAGATTTACACCAAACCTGCAAAAGGCACTTCATGGACCTTATGGCTACCTCTCTGCCAAATTTCACATAATTCTGTTCAGCCGTTCGGGCTGTAGCTGCGACTAAAGTTCTTATGAAAAAATGCATGGGGAAAACGCATTTTGGGACCCCCCTTTTTTCTCGGCCCCCGCTTGACGAATCACCCCGAAACTTTCAGGGTAGGAGCTGAGCGGAGCGCCCCATTAGTTTTGAAAATTTCGTGAAGATTCGTCAACCGGCGCCAAAGTTATTCAAAATAGAATTTTGAGATTTCCTATGGAAACACGGTCCTAACTATAACTACCTACTGGCGACCGCCAGTAGGTAATATATATATACATACATATATATATATATTCACTGAAAAAACCATAGGTTTCACACACGTTATAATTAGCTGGACATTTCACTCGAAAAAAACCATTGAAATTCCCCCGTTATAGTTAGTTCAGCTAACTATAACTCGCGCGCCCGCAATCCACTGCTGATGATGTCACATATTACATCACTCATGACATGGTCAGTGACATCACTGATGACATCACTGATGACATCTCAAATGAAATCACTGATGACATCATCAATGTGATAAATTACTGCATAACTATAACGTGTGTGAAACCTATGGTTTTTTCAGTAAATTTGTAAGGTTTTTTAAATGCTAATTCCTAACTATAACGTGTGTGAAACCTATGGTTTTTTCAGTGAATTTGCAAGGTTTTTTAAATGCTAATTCCTAACTATAACGTGTGTGAAACCTATGGTTTTTTCAGTGAATTTGTAAGGTTTTTAAAATGCTAACTCCTAACTTTAATGTGTGTGAAACCTATGGTTTTTTAAGTGAATTTACAAGGTTTTTTAAATGCTAATTTATTAATGTTTTATTATATTTTTTAATTATTTATTTCACAATAAGCTACCTATGTATATAATTATAGATTTACTGTATCCTGCAATATAGAATGGGTCATTTTTTTTTATTTTATTTTGGATATAGTTGAACAGCATAGTTAATATCTTCTATAAACCTCTAAACATATATATATTTTTTTAAGGATTTTTGACCGTGCGCGCACTGTACGTGTACGGTACGCGTACGGTGCGCGCACGGTGCTTGCATGCGTACGTGCTCCGTGTGCGCATGCGTACGTGCTCCACGTGCGCATGCGTACTTCGTGCGTGATCCGTACGCACGTGCTCCGTACACGCATGCGGGCGTGCACCTTTCGCGCATGCGCGCGTGCTCCGTACGCGCATGCGCGCGTGCTCCGTACGCGCTTGCTCCGTACGCGCATGCGCACGTGCTACGTACGCGCATGCACGCGTCCTCCCTACATGCGTGCTCCGTACGCGCATGCGCGCGTGCTCCATACGCGCATGCGTGCTTGTACCGTGCGTGCACCGTACGCGCTCGGTGCGCGCACGGCAAGCCATGTGATCAAGAAACAACACTTTTCATTGGTTAATAGTAGTTTCTGGTCATGTGATTAAGAAACAACACTTTTCATTGGTTTATAGTAGTTTCAGTTCCAGAAACTTCCAACACCACACCCACTCCCCTCATTATTACTTCTGATTCCCTGGGAGAAGGAGCTGAGCAGCTATTCTAGTACTTCAGTACTTCAGAATGGCAGAGCAGCAGTCATCTTCTGGGAGTTAGCAGGAGACCCTTGTGAGACAGAGACAGAGGAAACAGAAAGATTCTTTTATCTGGCAATTTTTTACATTTCCACTGGGGCAGAAGAAAGTGAATGCTCCCAAAGTCACCTGCACTCTTTGTGATCGTGTCTTATCAAGAGGAGATCCTAAAAAGAAATACTCTTTTAGTATCTTCACTATGATCAGGCACGTTAGAGATGTACATCCTGTGGCTTATGCTCGAGCTGCTAGAGAAAACCCTCCAGCAGCTCAGCCGAGCACATCCGCAGCAGCTCAGCCGAACACATCATCGGCAGCTCAGCAGAGCACTTCATCTGCGGCGGCAGCTTCACCTTCTTCGGTTCCTCTGGATATACACCCTCTGTTTGAGAGGGTGCATATACGGTGCAATTCGTGTAATGCTCTTATCTCTTATGCGGACACAAGCATTCCGCTAATAGAGAGGAAGATACATCAGCACACGTGCGGCACCCTATAATTTTTGCCATGTCTTTTTTTTCCTCTGTCCCTCAATTAACACAACGGCTCTTTTTAGAGCCACCTAACATCTAAACACTTAAATTTGTTTTTTAATTCTATTATTTTTATGTTTTTTTCCCGCCGTGCGCGCACCGTGCGCGCACGGTACGCGCACCCGCGATTTTTTTAAATATAATAAAATGTTTTTTTCACCCTTCATGGTCCTTCAGGGACCCCCTGACAAAAGCTAGGGAGTCAGGAACTCTGTACCCTGCCCCCTTTTCACGTTCTCCACATTTCTTTTAAATGGACACACACATTTCTTTTTTTTCCATATTTCAACCCTTTCCAAATGATTTCAACCCCCAACATGACTTCTACCTGCTAGCATAGCATTAGATCATGGAACACTGGTGTGAGCAGAGACGTCAGAAGTTCAGCACGTAATGTTTCTAATCCAAAGAGCAAGATTGCTTAACTTTTCAAACCTAACAGCAAATCCAAAGTAATGTTCTGTGGGAACACATTTTTCAGGACCAATACAAAACATGCTTTTAAAAATTTAAACATACAGCCTAGTTTTTATTGTAAAATGGTCTGAAACAGCCAATGAGTTCTTTTAAAAAAAAAAAAGTATATAAGCCTCCATTTTACAACTACATTTCTTTTCATTTTGTCATTCTACTGAAAGACACCTTCAGAGTGCATCCAGGTCTCCTCCTCACTCCCTGAAATACACTGCTGTTCTACCATTTTCAATTAAAATTGATTGCTGCTCAGCTCCTTGTCCCAGGTAATAAGAGGAAATAGTGAAGGGAGTGGCTATGGTGTATGAAGATTCTGGAAACTACTATGAAACAATGCTTCTGAGTGCATCCAGATGTCCTCCTCACCCCCTGAAGTAGAGTGCTCTTCTGCCATTTACAACTAAAATTGATACCTGTTCTGCTCCTTGTCCCACGAAATAAGAAGAAATAGTGAGGGGATTGGCAAGGCATTTATAGAGTAGATGGTGTACATTTCACAGATGAAGGGAACAGAGTCTTCCTCTTGATCTTTAGACTCTGCATCGATACTTACTTATAGGTACCAAAAAACACTTAATTAACACAATGGCTCTTTTTAGAGCCAACCAACATCCAAACACTTAAACTTTATTTTTAATTCTATTTTTTATACGACTTTTTTGTCGCATCTCTATGCTTTCCCTGCGCAGGCGTACAAACTGCAGCCATGCGCCGGTGCAGGCTCCCTTGCACCATGGTTCAAGGATGCCTGCGTGGTGGGGAGATTGTTCTTGTGCAGGAAGGGACACCGTCCTGCACAAAAACAATCACAAGAGGCTTTTTCCTCTTTCAATGCGTGCTGTAGAATGGAGGACGCACTAAAAGAGGAAAAAACGAGGAGAAATAAAAACATTTCTCCTCGTTGTGCCTAGCAACACCACCTCTAGGGTGGTGTAGCATTCACACGCATCTCCAGAGTTACGATTTCTTGTAAACCTGGAGATGTGTCTAGTTCTTTGTGTGTTGCGTGGGAACACCCACAACAACACCCATGGAATGCCCCTTCAACGCACGTGTGAAGTGGCTGTATTTATGTGGAGAGGAAAAGTCACGCAGGGTGGCTTTTCCTCTCCTTGTAAATATGGAGGAGCTCCCTGTGCCACCAGTACGTTATGAAAAGTGACGTAGTGGTGGCGCAGGGGCCTTGTTAATCTTCCCCAGAGATGTTAAGCAAATTAAGGGTAAGACAGACAAAGGGAGAGAGACAGAAACAGAGACAGAGAGCAAGGAACTGAGAAGGAGTAAGGCAGTTAGAATGACTGAGACACATGGAGACAGGGAGAGATACATGGTTGAAAAAGTAGTGATGGAGGCAGTAAACCTAGGGGAGTAGTATAGAAGGAGTGAGGGAGTTACAAAAGAGCAGTAAAGGAAGAAGAGAGAGAGAAGGGGAATGAGAAAAGCAGAGTAAGGAGAAGTGAAGAAAAGGGAGCATGAAAGTGAAGGGGTGAGAAATACAGATATTTCCTGACCAACAAAATAACTTAATTATAAATAAATGGGTTTTTTTAATTGCTAGAAAAAAGGATTACATTTCCTAAATTTTCTTTCTCGATCTGAAAAAAAAGAAAAAAGTAGTAATATTTAACAATACATTTTAGAATACAGTACACATATTTTCATATTTAACAAAGTAATTTTTTGCCCTTTTTTTGCTGTTTTCAGAATATATTGAATTTCACTGCAAATTGTGAAATCAATTGCATTCATCACTTAACAGCGGGCAAAAAAATTAACAATCTGAAAGATTGTTTAAAAAAAGCCCTGAATCTCTCCTCAGTAAAACATACCTTGATAGAAATGTAACATATATATTAAAAATATCATCTAAGAACAATAACTATTTGCAATAAATAACGTCTGTAAATCTTGTTGCTTAAGCTCATACACCAAAATAATATCTGTCAAAGAAGTCCACAATAGAAACAGTTACCTTTCCATGAGGCCAAATGGTAATTTTTAAATTCTTTTTTGGTGAAATATCCAATGGCAATCCTATAAAATCGAAATAATGGTTTCTTCAGATGCTGCAATATGTATCTAACATTTTCAATATGTATCTAAAATTTTGGTTTTAGAAAAATTAAGTAGGAATTTGGTAATTCTGCAGGCAAACGTTGCTTGAAAATCAATTGTGAATCATTACACAGTGTCCAGCCTTTTTCACATTTTAGATAAACTGTGTAATGACCAGAAGTTATAGAAGGTCCATCATGGAAAATTATTGCAACTGCAACAAAAGCTTTTCCTGATATTGATAATTGATTTCCTGTAAACTTCTTTATTAAAGTGTCCAATTTTGTTCCATCAGCTCTACAACGTTGCATCATTAAAATTACATACTGTCCATATTTCTTTAAAAATAAAGTTGATAACATTTCTGATTTACATTGAGAACATTCCATGTTGTGATTTGCATCTTTAACTAATTTACTAAAAGTCACTGATTTACTCTCTGGTAATGTTAAATATATGAACCTTTCAGAATCAACATTAGAGCTGCATGTGTTCAAACAGTTTTCACAACTATGTTCCCATTTATAAGAGAGACCAAACATATTTTCTATTTCTACCCCTTCATCTTCCAGTACCATAAGCATATACATTAAGAATTCCTGTGCATCTTGCTGGACGTTTTGAGTAAACTGTCTACATCCAGAACATACATCTAAAAGATTTCTAACATCAGACGCACTTTCTATTTTAGTTTTATCATTACTCAGCTTCTCATAAAGGAAACTCAGCAGAGAACAGAATCTTTTTTCATGATTTAGTGTTATCTGCTCTTTCAAACTTTCAAGATAAAATACAACATTCAGCACTACATTAGCGTAGCAGTTGACACCAGAGCTATTTTCAAAATGACAACCAACAACCTCTTCAGCATTGTCCTTTTTCTTTTTGCTTGCAATCACATCAGTCTCTATATGTTTACTCTTCTGTACATCCTCATTACAGATATTCTCAATTCTCCTTTTCCGACAAACAACACGTTTTTCAAACACAGGATACAGACCTAAATGAGGAGCATAGCTTCTTCTTAATCTATTATATTCCTTTACACAGTTTGCATCAGCACTAACTTTTGACTCATCAAAGTCTATCATGAATAAACCAGATATTTTTTTCACGCATGACAAAGCAACATATGCCATACCTTCTTTAAACACACTAGATCCAATGTTTACAAAAGCACTATCTACATTTAATCCTTGAGATTTGTAAATAGTTACAGCATATGCTAGAGAAAACGGAAACTGCTTCCTACGTACATATAAGTCTTTCACAAGCAAGAAACGAACTGAACAACGACTAATGTCTTTAACCTCTTCAATCTGATCAAATTTTATTTTAAAAAATTCAATTCCATCTTTTTTCTGATAATTAAAAAAAACCACAACTTTACCAATAGCTCCATTCACTAAACCTTTTTCTACATCCAAATTACGTCTTAAAATTACTCGACAGTTCATACATACATAAAGATTCTTTTATCAACCAGCTGTTTTTGATATGTTTTTCTCTAGAGAATCCAATTTAGTTGTCAATTTGCTTGTCACTATAATAATTATTCCTTCATGCTGTATTTTATCCACAGCTTCCAGTTTTATAATCTCTTCATTTTCCAATTTTAAAAGTTCTTGATTGAATATAGAGCATTCATGTAGTGTTGGCATTAAGCAGATTACAGTATTTTTTCCAGCAATTTTCTTGTATATTTTCTCTGGAACTATTTGTTCTGTTGGAAACAAATTACATAGCAATCAACTCTGTAAAGCTTTTCTGCCATGTTCTGTGAGTAGTCCAATTCTGATATCTTTTAGAATACTTGCATAATCATCATCATTTGCTTGCCGCATATTGGTAATGAGTTCTTTGTACTCAAAGTATGTCCAAATATTCACATTACCAATACTTCCTAACGACTTTTTCGTGTCTTCATGTGTAAGAGTATGAAATACTGGTTGTCCTTTAACTGGAGTGATATGCAGTAGATCCCCAAAAATTATAACATGTTTTCCTCCAAATAGCACGTCATAGTTTGTCTTTAGAATTTGCTGCATTCTTAAATGCACAAAGGCAAGCATTAAGTTTGATACCATGCTTACCTCATCAATAACGAGGACTTTCATTTTTTTCAATACTCTTGAAACTTCAAAACATGCTTCTCCTGTTAGCTTGTGGTATTGTATTTTGTTCTCATGCTCTACTGGTAACATTAGCAAACGATGGAGGGTAATTCCTTTTAAGGAATATATGCTGCTAACCCAGTTGGAGCAGTAACAACACAAGACAAAGTTGAATCAGTTTTTTTCTGTAGGTAGCTTCTAATTACTTTAATTAAGAATCTTTTTCCAGTTCCAGCTTGTCCACTCACATACATTTTGATTGGTTCAAATGATGTGCATGAGCACTCTTTATTTTCATGTGGTAAGTTTATTAAATCTTCCTGAGCTTGATTCATAGCTGTTTCCACTTCAGTCATGGCTATTGCAGCTTCATTTTCTACGATTGGTTGTCCTAGGGGATCTTGACTGAGCGTCCCAGAACTTTGAATGTCTTGAGAACTGTCTCTAGCTACTTCAGCTGCAATTGTTGCTTCTTGTTCAATTTCTTCATTTAACATCTGTACATAAGTTGTGAAAGTACTGCATTCTATGGTATCTTTGCATGCATTAAAGGAATCTTCATAGCTTTGAAAATGTCCAAGCAATTCATCCTCTGAACGCCATGGTTTAAACAACTGTAAAAGTGCTAAGTGGTAAAATTCCTTCTTGTCAGTAGTGTCGCAACTCAGCTTTCTGTGATTAATCAAACGTCCTTTTGTTTCTTTTACCAAACATCCTTCCTCACCAATGACTTTATATTTTCCATTGTTGATGTCTTCTGTGGTATTCCGTTTAAAAATGTAGTTCTGCAGCACTTCATAGAGACACATGTTCTCAAGATGATGACTTCTCTTTGGGTAATATGTGTCCAACATGTTTGTTCTTAAAATGTCTGTACTTTCTGGTTCGTACTCTGCTAAATATTCAATTTCTCGAATAGATTTCAATACCCGATTTCGCTTTCCTGCAAGGCCTAAACTTACCCAAATTATTCGTCTGGATTTGGAGTACAGACTTGCAGATGATAACCTATCTGATCATTCGTATGACCCAATTTCTCGATGCGATAACATCTTTAAACTGAAACTGTATAGCTTTTTACTGACAGTCTTCTCGTGAGAAATCTCTTCCCACATTTCTTTCAATTCCGTTTTCTCAGATTTAGTGATGTAAGATGTGACATACCGAGCAACAGCAATAGAATTGTCAGCTACATACTGAATATCCATGTTAGCATTCCACATGGATAAAATGACTGGGCTGTAGTCATTTATATATTTTGACTCTTCTTTTCTTCTTAGGTTGTAGGTATTTTTAGGCGATTTTCTAATAATAGTATGTCGCACAGCTGACATAAAACTGTTTACTCTTCCTTTTGAAAGAACAGGTCGTGGAAATCCAAATCGACATTTTGTGTAGAATCTATCTTTACTCTTGTACTTTCGTCAAAAGTATTTCCCACACCGATGACTTTGGAAATGTAAAACTTGCTCTTTTAAGTTTTTTTCTTCTGTGCTTTTAGGTATAGCACATGTTGCATATCCTTCAATGAAAGATAAAACTGCATCATCAGAATCTGTTCCAAATTTTGGGGCATCCTTGATCCACAACAGCATATGAATATGAGGAGCACCTCTTGCTTGGTACTCTTTTCTCCAAAAGAAATCCACAACTTCTCCAAGAGGTGGATTTTTTTATTGCAGATGAAGGACATCATAGCCTCAAATCTATGATTGAAATATCTGCAAACATTAACCAGATCCAATTAGCACAATTCTCCTGCTGTCTTCTATTGGATGTTTTCAATATTTGAATTTGCCTCTCGAAGAAAATCCAGTGAATCATCCCAAGCGTACTCAGCACAGCTTAGGGTAAGGAACCATGTAGGAGTTCCTAAATTCCGTAACATACATTTCAATTCTCCATGGCGTCGGTACCAATATTCATCAGTCCCACGCTGACAAGCCATCAGATTAATCAATTGAGATTCCAAATGATCATCTCGCTGTTGCACTTTGTTCAGAAAATCCTTTGCAGACACATTATGTAGATGTACTCCAGTTTTTAAAATGTGATTTACTGCATAAGATAGTGCAGATAAGTCACTTTCAAATAAAAGATGGAACAAATAAGGAATACTTTGACGAAATCTTGGATCTTCTGCATATAATCTTGTAGTCCGATACTCAGAAGCAGGAATCTGTACTGGACGCTCATCATATCGTCCACCTTTTCCTGTAGGAAACAGCTGGGGAAAACAACGAGCTTCCAAGCTCTCCTCCCATACACTCACGGGAGTTCCTTTTGCTTTTTTCATCTGAAACAGATCAATAGTGTTTCCCATAACTTCTTTAGAATGAAGAGGATGTATGCTGAAATGTTCATAAATTTCTTCTTCTTTTGACTTATCCACTTTTTCAATTTGCCCAGTTGGTATTCCTGTGTCTGCTAGTAAAACTTCTTCATCTTCATCCATATAAATTGATTCATACCATTTATTATTTCTTTTCAAATATAAATTTGCTCTTTGTACTTTTCGTACATCTACCAGCTCCTGCCAAATTTTCTTATTCTTTGTAGGTACACCATTAACCAGAATAACTAATGGTTCAGTTTCCAAACTATCTGCATCAATTGTTTCAATATTTTTTTTCAAATCTAATGGCAAATAGACAACTCTTCCTTTTAAACCTCTTTGTAAATCTGAAGGAGGTAGTTTACCTGTTTTGGGCTCCATATGAACTATAGTCTGAAACGGATGGACACATTGAATGAGTATAGACTCATACGTATTTAAATCATTAAGTTCTGCAGGAATATCAACCAATTCTAAATTATTATGTACAGCTCTAGCTGGCATTTTATTTTCTTCTAACTTGTTATAACAGTATTTACAAATACGCTGATCTTCACCCAATTCAAAACAATTTTCCAGAAACAAATATGTAGCAAAATCCTTCCACTTAGAATTATTTTCTTTTTCACTTTTTTTATAGAGATCAACATTCCTTGTTTGAGTTTTATAATGGCTTCTCCGGCAACCAATACAAGTAATATTTGGTCTTTCATTAGAGATGATAGTATATTTTGTCATTTGATCTTCAAATGTTTTACTAACAGTGGGTTCTACATTCTCTTCCACATTTTCTTCGATAACTGTGTAATTTCCTGCACTTTCTTGCTCTGGACCAAAGTAACAAAACTCAATATCCTCACAAACCTTCTTCACATCTGATACAGATCCACGGAACAGAGCACTATTCAACTCATGTAACTTTAGTGCTGGACTTTTAGCAAAATACAATCTTCTCACAAACTTTCTCATTTCAGTATGATGAACTGCCAGCATTCTAAAATGGTGTAAAATACTCTGACAAACTTTCCTAGAAAGACAAGCCAGAGAATGTCCCTGCAAACCAGTATTCTCTCTCACTCTGCATGGATCTAGTCTTTGAAGCACCTTAATCTTCTGTTTAACACTTTTTTTTACTTTATTCTCTTAGAAAGTCACGTAATTTATCAATAGATTCCTGTCGCACAGTGCAAATAGTACTACAATTCCAAGTGTACACTGGGGCTTAAGGACGTCTCCCCATTACCTCATCAGCTAACACTTCTTCCTCATTTCTTGGGACCATTTTCTCCTTTTCCATTACACAACCATCTTTAACTTCATAAGCTCGACCATTGGTGTCAACTGCATGCAACAAACTATTACTTTGAAGATAACTCTCTTCATTAAAAAATGGCTCAGTACTTGAACTATACTTCCATTCTCCTAAGAACACTTTACAAAAGTTATTTTTTTTCACTACTCTTTTCCTTTTGCTTTGTGACTTCATTGCTTTGACTAATTTTTCTAATCTACGCATCCTGTTCAAAATTAAAATTAATAGTTTTCGTTTTATTTTCAAAGCCTTAGCAACAATTGTTTCAATATATTTCTTTTTTTTATAAAATTTGGTTTTCTTCTTATATTTTTTCACATCCTTTAGCAAATTTAACATCACTCTTCTCTGAAACATTTTTCTACGAATGTTTTTAAAATCTATTTTTCGTGTTAAGTCACTCTTTCTTACTTCTGATTCAACATTGGCTTTTCGTATTTTCTGTCGACTCTGTTTTGTACTTGAAACACTATTTGCATTTTTTCTTTGTTTGAAGATATTTTTTTAAAAATCCTTAGTCTGCTTACCAGAAGACTTTTTCTTTTTTCCAACATGATGTTCTTCAACTATTTTTTTGGGTCCAGTTTTCTTCAAATATAGATGTTGTTGCTGTTATTTTCTCTTTCTTGACTTTATAGGCATCTTTAATTAATTTCTCTGTTGTTCAGCAATACCTGAAAGAAACTAAAAAAAAAATACCTTTATGTAATTTTAATACATTACAATTCTTTTTTTGAGCTTTTCAAATCCTATCATATGACCTGTCCCTTTCCTACAACTGCAAGTCTGATAGAACAAGAGCAACATGTATTAAATCTCTAACATCAATTCCTGTGTGCACACAGACTCATGGTGTGATTCTAGGCAAAAAACAATTTTGGTTTGGCAATTTCAAAGCACATTTACTACTGTGGAAGAGTAAGTGATAATTACTATGGCAGCCTGACACATTTTCCTTATATTTTAGAGAGGCAGAAAAGAGTACATGTCCTAACAACTACTTGAGACCATCAGCATGTGTTACAGGGTGAGTGATTAGAGTAGAGCAAAGGAAATGAGCCTTGGTGACGTTGAATGTCTTAGCATTACACACTGCTATCTGAAATACCACACAGAGCTGAATAGTAAGCATGAGAGTGCAGGAGAAGCACCTGTCTGTGTGCTAAGAGCGTGCTTCTGGAGACCGTGTATTTTCAGGTGCAACACAAATCTGCATGTCCGCTTGCACAACTGCATGAAGACTGCAGACATGTATGTAAGACTACATGTGTGGTAAAGGTTAATTGGACTTTTGAACATGTAAAAACTACCTCACCCATTGTGGGAGTGGAAGGAAAATGTTCCATGCTAATTTCAAATGTGTTAGCATTTGCCTCTCATTTGTGAGAAAGTGATTTCTGGTAAATGTTCACCATCACAATTCTTGAAAACAAGCTGCCCCTTTCCTGCGAGTGCAAGTCTAACAGAACAAGAGCAACACAAATTAAATCAACTGGCAAGAATTCCTGTGTGCACACAGACTCATGGTGTGATTCTAGGCCCAAAACAGTATCCCTGGGTGATACCATTACACCTTAACTTATGGTGAAGACATACTCCATAATATCTGACATGTTCAAGGCAGTTAAATATCTTCCTTATCATACAATGTAAAACACAACTTTTAAAGTGGTAGGAAAATGTACCATGCTAATTTAAAATGTGTTTGCATTTGCCTCTCATTTGTGAGAAAGTGATTTCTGCTGAATGCTAACCATCACAGTTCTTGAAAACAAGCTGCCCCTTTCCTGCGAGTGCAAGGCTAACAGAGCAAGAGCCACACGAATTAAATCTCTGAGAAGAATTCCTGTGTGCAGACAGACTCATGGTGTGATTCTAGACACAAAGCATTATTTCTGGGTGATACCAGTACACCTTAACTTATGGGGAAGACATACTCCATAATATCTTTCAAGTTCAAGGCACTTAAATATCTTCCTTAACATAAAATGTAAAACACAACTTTAAAAGTGGAAGGAAATTTTACCATGCTAATTTCAAATGTGTTTGCATTTGCCTCTCATTTGTGAGAAAGTGATTTCTGCTGAATGCTAACCATCACAGTTCTTGAAAACAAGCTGCCCCTTTCCTGCAAGTGCAAGGCTAACAGAGCAAGAGCAACACAAATTAAATCTCTGAGAAGAATTCCTGTGTGCAGACAGACTCATGGTGTGATTCTAGACACAAAGCATTATTTCTGGGTGATACCAGTACACCTTAAGTTACGGTGAAGACATACTCCATAATATCTTTCAAGTTCAAGGCACTTAAATATCTTCCTTAACATAAAATGTAAAATACAACTTTTAAAAAGGTAGGAAAATGTACCATGCTAATTTCAAATGTGTTAGCATTTGCCTCTCATTTGTGAGAAAGTGATTTCTGCTGAATGCTAACCATCACAGTTCTTGAAAACAAGCTGCCCCTTTCCTGTGAGTGCAAGTCTAACAGAGCAAGAGCAACACAAATTAAATCTCTGGCAAGAATTCCTGTGTGCACACAGACTCATGGTGTGATTCTATGCACAAAACAGTATCCCTGGGTGATACCATTACACCTTAACTTATGGTGAAGACATACTCCATAATATCTGACATGTTCAAGGCAGTTAAATATCTTCCTTATGATAAAATGTAAAACACAACTTTTAAAGTGGTAGGAAAATGTACCATGCTAATTTAAAATGTGTTAGCATTTGCCTCTCATTTGTGAGAAAGTGATTTCTGCTGAATGCTAACCATCACAGTTCTTGAAAACAAGCTGCCCCTTTCCTGTGAGTGCAAGGCTAACAGAACAAGAGCAACACAAATTAAATCTCTGAGAAGAATTCCTGTGTGCAGACAGACTCATGGTGTGATTCTAGACACAAAGCATTATTTCTGGGTGATACCAGTACACCTTAACTTATGGTGAAAACATACTCCATAATATCTTTCAAGTTCAAGGCACTTAAATATCTTCCTTAACATAAAATGTAAAACACAACTTTTAAAGTGGTAGGAAAATGTTCCTTGCTAATTTCAAATGTGTTTGCATTTGCCTCTCATTTGTGACAAAGTGATTTCTGCTCAATGCTAACCATCTCAGTTCAAGAAAACAAGCTGCCCCTTTCCTGCAAGTGCAAGTCTAACAGAGCAGGAGCAACACGGATGAAATCTCTGAGAAGAATTCCTGTGTGCACACAGACTCATGGTGTGATTCTAGGCACAAACCAGTATTTCTGGGTGATACCAATACACCTTAACTTATGGTGAAGACATACTCCATAATATCTTTCAAGTTCAAGGCACTTAAATATCTCCCTTAACATAAACTGTAAAACACAACTTTAAAAGTGGAAGGAAATTTTACCATGCTATTTTCAAATGTGTTTGCATTTGCCTCTCATTTGTGAGAAAGTCATTTCTGCTTAATGCTAACCATCACAGTTCTTGAAAACAAGCTGCCCCTTTCCTGCGAGTGCAAGGCTAACAGAGCAAGAGCAACACAAATTAAATCTCTGAGAAGAATTCCTGTGTGCAGACAGACTCATGGTGTGATTCTAGACACAAAGCATTATTTCTGGGTGATACCAGTACACCTTAACTTATGGTGAAGACATACTGCATAATATCACATTTCTATTATTTATATCCAACTACACCACATAAATCCCCTCTCAAATTCATAACTCACCTTTAAAAGTAGTTAGTTGAGAAAGAAATGTGCCACTCACACAGCAGATTATCAGAGCCAGAATCTCTGAACTGTACACCTCTCAGCAGAACCAGTAAATGGCAATCTTTCCCTCTTCTTTTTCACACATATACATGTTAACTTCAAATCACAGTGTTTCCCACATTTTTTCAAATGGAATCACACATTTCTATTGGTTGCAAATTTCAACCCTTTTCCAAATGATCCCTTTCCCCAACATGACTTCTGCCTGCTACCATAGCAACAGCTCATGGAACACTGGTGTGAGCAGAGAGGTCAGAAGTTCAGCACACAATGTTTCAAATCCAAAGAGCAAGAGTGCTTGACTTTTCAAACCTAACAGCAAATCCAAACTAATGTTCTGCGGGAACACATTTTTCTGAACCAATACAAAACATGTTTTTAAAAATTTAAACATACACCCTAGTTTTTAGTGTTGAATGGTCTGAAACAGCCAATGATTTCTTTTTATTTTAAAAAAAGTATGTAAGCCTCCATTATACAAGTATCTTTCTTTTCATATTGCCATTCTACTGAAAGACACCTTCTGAGTGCATCCAGACCTCCTTGGAAGATGTTCACAGTGTGGATTATAGGTCACAGCTATGTCTTCTGGAGTGAAAAGTTTGCAGAAAAAAGAGGTATTGTGAAAGATCTTGCTTTGCCAAATGTAGACATTAAATGGATTGGTCAGAGAGGGTTAAAGTGGCACCAATTAATGCCTTTGGTGAAAACCTTTCTACATCTCCCACAGCCTAACCTTATTATTGTGCACTGTGGTGGAAATGACCTAGGCACTTTAACTGGGGTAGGTCTGGAAATGCTTATTAAGGACACCTTTCTGCAATTGATGTCACTTTTTCCACAAACTGCCTTTGTATATTCTAATATATGCCAAAGGCAAAAGTGGAACTGGTCCAACCAACATTGTCCACAGATTGACAAAGCAAGAAAGCATGTCAATAAATCTGTCTCTGCTTTCCTCAGAGACTATGGTATGGGTTCTATATACCACAACAACTTGCGTTACAACATGCAAGACATTTATAGAGAAGACGGTGTACATTTCAATGATGAAGGGAACAGAGTCTTCCTCTTGAACTTTAGACTCTGCATCGGTACTTACTTGTAGGTACCAAAAAACACTCTATAAACACAACGGCGCTTTTTAGAGCCACCTAATATCTAAACACTTAATCTTCTTTTTAAAATCTTTTATTTTTTTTTAAATGTTTTACCGTCCACCTCGCGAATTTTAAAAAAAATCTTTTTTTGGGCCCTTCGGGGTCCCACTGTGACCCTCTGACAAACGCTAGGGGGTCAGAAACTCCCTACCCTGCCCCCTTTTCACGTTCTCCTCCTTTCCTTTTCAGTGTGACAGACAAAATGGTGGCCGACACTTCCTGATTTCGACCAATTCGAATGTTTACAGACATACAACAACTAATCAGAATTTCGCTCACGTACGTTAGGGTGCACGTACCGTACGCTTACGGTGCGCGCACGGTACGCGCTTATAGATATTTATATGCTTTTAAATGCTATTTTCTCAGGAACTACTGAACAGATTGACACCAAACCTGCAAAAGGCACTTCCCTGACCTGAGGACTACTTCTCTGCCAAATTTCAAGTAATTCTGTTCAGCCTTTCGGGCTGTACCTTCAACTAAAGGTCCTATGGAAAAATGCATGGGGAAAATGCGTTTTGGGAACCCCTTTTTTCTTGGCCCCCACTTGACGAATCACCCCGAGACTTTCAGGGTAGGAGCTGAGCGGAGCACCCCATTAGTTTTGAAAATTTCGCGAGGATTCGTCAAACGGCGCCAAAGTTATTCAAAATAGAATTTTGAGATTTCCTATGGAAACACGGTCCTAACTATAACTATCTACTGGCGACCGCCAGTAGATAATATATATATATATATATATATATATATATATATATATATATAATCGGGAGCATGACCCACTCGCCAGTCACACGCCTACAGAGGAAGCTAATTCAGCGAAAGCGTGACGACCGAGGAAGGGATTCAGAGGGGTTCACATCCCACTCTGATCGTGCCGGAGGAGGGGCATTTTTCCTGGCTAACCGTCTAAATGTGAGCACTTGCAGAGAATTATTATTCATATGACGGAATGAGCAAAAATATTAACAGTGACTTTCTTGCATTTACCATGAATACATTTTCAAATAACGGAAAGCAATGAAGAGCTATTAAGACTCCATGCCATATAGTCTAATTAATGGTACATGCATTCTGGGACTTGTATTCCGAAAGATACTGTCATGTGACCTTTAAGATAAAAGAGCAAGCATGAACGCACTTTGTTTTAGACTGTCTCCACCTGTGATCAAGGCGATCAATGCCGAAACGCGTAAGGACTATGAGACCTGATGTGCTGCTGTGCCAGAAATAAAAGTCTTTACCTCCGATATTGGGCCTCTCTCTGCATCGTGTCTGTCGACAATTTGATGAGCTGCTCCGTGCTCATTTTCAAAAGAGGCCGCCCTGAAGGGTTGGGGGCTCCTTGTGCTCGGAGGCTGTTTTCTGTGATTTAAATCGGGAGCATGACCCACTCGCCAGTCACACGCCTACAGAGGAAGCTAATTCAGCGAAAGCGTGACGACCGAGGAAGGGATTCAGAGGGGTTCACATCCCACTCTGATCGTGCCGGAGGAGGGGCATTTTTCCTGGCTAACCGTCTAAATGTGAGCACTTGCAGAGAATTATTATTCATATGACGGTATGAGCAAAAATATTAACAGTGACTTTCTTGCATTTACCATGAATACATTTTCAAATAACGGAAAGCAATGAAGAGCTATTAAGACTCCATGCCATATAGTCTAATTAATGGTACATGCATTCTGGGACTTGTATTCCGAAAGATACTGTCATGTGACCTTTAAGATAAAAGAGCAAGCATGAACGCACTTTGTTTTAGACTGTCTCCACCTGTGATCAAGGCGATCAACGCCGAAACGCATAAGGACTATGAGACCTGATGTGCTGCTGTGCCAGAAATAAAAGTCTTTACCTCCGATATTGGGCCTCTCTCTGCATCGTGTCTGTCGACAATTTGATGAGCTGCTCCGTGCTCATTTTCAAAAGAGGCCGCTCTGAAGGGTTGGGGGCTCCTTGTGCTCGGAGGCTGTTTTCTGTGATTTAAATCGGGAGCATGACCCACTCGCCAGTCACACGCCTACAGAGGAAGCTAATTCAGCGAAAGCGTGACGACCGAGGAAGGGATTCAGAGGGGTTCACATCCCACTCTGATCGTGCCAGAGGAGGGGCATTTTTCCTGGCTAACCGTCTAAATGTGAGCACTTGCAGAGAATTATTATTCATATGACGGTATGAGCAAAAATATTAACAGTGACTTTCTTGCATTTACCATGAATACATTTTCAAATAACGGAAAGCAATGAAGAGCTATTAAGACTCCATGCCATATAGTCTAATTAATGGTACATGCATTCTGGGACTTGTATTCCGAAAGATACTGTCATGTGACCTTTAAGATAAAAGAGCAAGCATGAACGCACTTTGTTTTAGACTGTCTCCACCTGTGATCAAGGCGATCAACGCCAAAACGCGTAAGGACTATGAGACCTGATGTGCTGCTGTGCCAGAAATAAAAGTCTTTACCTCCGATATTGGGCCTCTCTCTGCATCGTGTCTGTCGACAATTTGATGAGCTGCTCCGTGCTCATTTTCAAAAGAGGCCGCCCTGAAGGGTTGGGGGCTCCTTGTGCTCGGAGGCTGTTTTCTGTGATTTAAATCGGGAGCATGACCCACTCGCCAGTCACACGCCTACAGAGGAAGCTGATTCAGCGAAAGCGTGACGACCGAGGAAGGGATTCAGAGGGGTTCACATCCCACTCTGATCGTGCCGGAGGAGGGGCATTTTTCCTGGCTAACCGTCTAAATGTGAGCACTTGCAGAGAATTATTATTCATATGACGGTATGAGCAAAAATATTAACAGTGACTTTCTTGCATTTACCATGAATACATTTTCAAATAACGGAAAGCAATGAAGAGCTATTAAGACTCCATGCCATATAGTCTAATTAATGGTACATGCATTCTGGGACTTGTATTCCGAAAGATACTGTCATGTGACCTTTAAGATAAAAGAGCAAGCATGAACGCACTTTGTTTTAGACTGTCTCCACCTGTGATCAAGGCGATCAACGCCGAAACGCGTAAGGACTATGAGACCTGATGTGCTGCTGTGCCAGAAATAAAAGTCTTTACCTCCGATATTGGGCCTCTCTCTGCATCGTGTCTGTCGACAATTTGATGAGCTGCTCCGTGCTCATTTTCAAAAGAGGCCGCCCTGAAGGGTTGGGGGCTCCTTGTGCTCGGAGGCAGTTTTCTGTGATATAAATATATATATATATATATATAAAATATGAAATATGAGATAATTTGGAGCAATTATTGGGACATTGTCAATGCACGCGAAGATCGCAAAATTGAAAACATGCCGTGTCTCAAACAGAACATTGTGTTCTGGGGCTTGCAGGCATAATACAAGCCATGTGACCACTGGGACTACTAATGAACATTACACTCACCTGTGACCAAGGCCTAATGGCTGAAACGCGTAAGGATTGGTTGTTCTTATCTCTGCTTCCTGTGACGAATAAAAGTCAAGCCTGTCGATTAGTCGGTGTTGGGCTCTTTTCTGTGTTGGTGAAAGTCATGCTACCAGGATCTCCATTCCTGGCATCAGAGCCCGCCCTGCAGGACCGGGGGCCCCAAGTAAATGGAGGTGTTTTCCTGATATATATATATATATATATATGTATATACATTTACATATGAAACCAACACCTCGTTGAATCGAATAAGGTGGAATCGGCACTCCTAAGGTTCTTCACTCCAATTTTATTGTTGCTTGAGTGACACAATCATCTACGCATTTCGGCTACCAGACGTAGCCTTGTTCACGGCGATGAGCACCATTAATTTTTTTACTTAAACACAATCTACATTTACTCAAACATAGAAAAAGGACAGCGTTAGCATTTTTACACATTATCCAGTATACATGGGCACCATCTTGGAACATGTTCATATGTGTAGTTACATTGTACCTTCTTACATATAAAAAAAACTTCACAATAGTTTAATTAAAAATGTAAAGCAACACTGTTAACTCCAATTTTTCAGTTGAGTTTATATGTGTAATTAGGCAAGTGCCTATTGGTTCCTGGATGCCACCTTCCACAAACGTTTTCCTAAAAGAAAAACAACTCAGAGGTTTGTTAATGTGCAAAACATGCTAAAGTGCTGATATTATTCTAAAGTGCTTTGTGCAAAAAAAGTGCTTAAAATTCTCATAAAGTACAAATCCATCCCCCTATTTTAACCACTCACAGTCTAAGTACTGGTATTAATCTTCTTTTACTCAGGGCCTATGTTGATAGGTCATCGTTCTGGTCCATCAACTTTTTTCAGTCCCTTTTGCAACGATTAATATATAATTATTTTTTCTGTTACTCCCAGTATCTAACAATAAATAATTAAAAACCTTATTCAACGTGACTAAAGTGTTATCCTTCATAAATTTAAAGTGCAAATTGTGTATTTGTGCTGTCCTGTACTCTATTCAAATTGTACTGCTCTATGATAAATGCGCTTAATGAGATACAGGTATCAATGGAGGCAGGTCAACAATATATATAAATCTTACCTATATCGTGAGGAACTAGTTTCCATAGGAAAAGGGTTTTTTGGCTTACCTATATCTTTGGCGCCATTTTCTGAATCTTCACAAAATTTTCCCCAAAAAGTGCCCACCTCGGTCTAGTTGTACATGGAAAGTTTTGGGGTGATTCATCAAGCTGTAGCTGAGAAAAACATGGGCTCAAAAAAAGTGCATTCCCCTGTGAATACCCGTAGGGATTTTAGACACAACTACAGCCAGAACAAGAACGGAATTACACCAAATTTGACAGAAAGCTAGATCTTGGTCTAGAAAGTGTGCTTTTTGTGATTTGGTGTAAATCCCTTCAGTAGTTTTCAAGGTGTTAAACACAATCCAACTTTTTATATCTTTGGCCACGAAGCCTCCACGAATATTGCCGATCTCGTGTAGAGATCTGATTGGTTGCCAACACTTCAACCAGGAAGTGTTGGCAGCCATCTTGAGACTAGGCCTCAGACGAGTCTTCCCCATAAAAGTAAAAATGAAGGAAATGGGGCAGGGTAGGAAGACCCTGACCCCCTAGCCCTGGTGCTGGGGTCCCCCAGGGACACCACAAGGGCATGAAAGCATTTAAAAAAAAAACTTTTGCCATGAAATCGTGATTATTTGTGAAGGCTCCCATGCTTCTTTATTGATTACCCCCCTGGTGGGCCAGGTCCCAGGGGCATCTTTATATATGTAAAATGGGGAGGGGCCCACATGGCTCCCCTCCCCAAGGGCAATCTTGGCCCCGGTGAACGCCACCTCCCAGTAGACAGGCCAGTGTCATTTAAACTGGAGGGGGTCATGTCCTGAGGCATTTAGAAGCCCCGGGCCACCACCTTGCCGGGTTTTATAAAAAATTGGAAGGGGCCGTTTGTACACACATTCATTGCCTATAATGGCCCCGGGCATCACCATGCCCCCTGGGCAACAAACTAAATTAAAAGGGGGAGGGGGCCATGCAGCTACTCCTCTCTGCCATTTACGACTTTGGGGCCACCCCCTCCCCAGGACTTGTAAAATGTTTAAAAGGAGGGGGGCTGTGCAACACCCCTCCGAAGCCGTTCTAAGTCCCATGGACCACCACCTCCCAGGGACAAGCCCTACATAAACAAAGTAGGTGGGCAGTGTGGCTGCCCTCCTGGAGCCATTAATGGCCCTGGGGAACGTAACTACTGCAGGTTTTGCTCCCTATGTCCCGGGATGCCCACCCCACATAGCTATTTCCTCTCACTTAGTGGGAACTTTGACTGCTCCCGCGAAGCAAGAGAAAACAGTAACTCCATTCCCAGTGGGCGGGATCAGGAAAAATGCTCCCGCTTGCTGGGAGTCGAGTTTTCATCTGTTTCTCTGCCTGCTGTCAAGAGGGCAGGAAAACAGATAACAGAATTGCTCCCACATGCAGCGAGAACCCTTTCTGCCTGCTTCCTACGTGTGGGAGCAATGCCGGCTCCTGCTGGAGGTGGGGAGCTAGCAGGGACCACAGGGGCATTGAGGCTTCCCCCTTGGTCCCCAACATTGTATACTGGATGCTTTTAGTGGGCTCCAGGGCACCCAGGAGTGAGAGGCGGGACCAGGGGGGATGGGGTTCCAAGGGCCTAAATCAGCCTGGGGAGGGGGGCCATGCCGTCTCCTCCCCCATTATGTTCTGGCTGGTCCATTCAGGCCCTGATGCTCATTTTACAGATATTAAACCTCAATGGGAGGCATTTACAAATATGAACATAGCAGGTGCCCCAGTTGTAGCTTCACTTCTGTAAAGGACCAATGATCCTAACTTCCTGGCTTGGCCAAGACAAAGCACATGTGTTTTTTCAGCAATTCCACATTGAAAGATGATCTGAAATCCTTCTTGGAGGTGAATGCATCATTGATCTATTAGAGCGCAATCTGTAGTGACTGTGCAGTGGGTTCTTTCTTGGCTTCTCCCAACGAGAGCAGGTCCATGGTTCTCCCTTTAGATTACAATAAGTGTGCAAATGTACAAATCACCTGAAAGATCCACCCTTTTGGCCTGCCCCGCCCACCTTAGTATTATGGCCAGGTATACCCACCTTTTGCCGGGATGATGGACAGCTTACCAATAGGGCCCCCAGCACGTTTATGGCAGATTTTGGTGGCACTTTCTTGATTTCGAGGAGTATGAAGACATATACACCAAACAAAGAAGCACTTACTTCATATAGTTAAGATGAAAGGCCCTTGTTTGGTGGAGATTTACCTCTTTGTAGTCTTGTTCTCTTCTCTATAGGAGGCTTCATGTTATCATAGATTTCTGGATGCAGACACCGTAGGAACGATCACTTTGCCAAAACGCACACAAGGTCAATGGAGACATTGCCTCATAGTCCATTACGCAGATGTAGTGTAGAATATGCACTGGGCATTTACTCAAGGAGGTAGCACTTAATAAGAAAGCAGTAGAAAGTACTCCAGTTGGGTAGATATTTTGTGCAAAACTCAATCAATCAAGGTTAGTAGAGCACGCTACTCACCCTTGAGGGTTTCAAGACGTGAGCTGCTCCGTTGGGGTCATTCGAAGAGCCAGGTCTTGAGGTCCATTCTGAACTGGTGCAGCGTCGGCTTTGTCAGAGGTGAAGGGGAAGTTCATTCTAGGTCTTGGCTGCAAGGTAGGAGAAGGATCTACCATCTGCTCTGGTCCTGTAGAAACGAGGGACGGTGGCTAGGACGAGGTCGGCTGAACAGAGGTTTCTCTTGGGGTGTGGAAGGAGATTCGCTTGTTGAGGTATTGTGGTCTGGTGTTGTGGAGGGCTTTGTAGGTGTGTGTGAGCAGTTTGAAGGTTATTCTTCTTTCAACGGGGAACCAGTGGAGGTCATGGAGGTTGTGGGTGATGTGGTCATGTCGTGGGATGTTTAGGATTAGTCTGGCTGCAGCATTCTGGATGGTCTGGAGTTTGTGGAGGAGTTTTTTGTTGATTTAGGCATAGAGAGCGGTTCCGTAGTCCAGTCTGCTGGTGATGAGTGCGTGGGTGATGGTTTTCAAGGAGTCATGAGGATCCACTTGAAAGTCTTGTGAAGTATGCAGAGGGTGTCGAAGCATGTGGAGGATACTGCATTGATCTGGCTATTCATGGTAAGTGAAGAGTTGAGTATGATGCTGAGGTTGCATGCGTGGTCCGTTGGGGTGAGGGGGTTTCCGAGGGCAGGGGGTCACTGGCTGTTGTCCCATGCGGAAGAGGTGGAGCCAAGGATGAGGACTTCTGTTTTCTCTGAGTTGAGCTTCAGGCAGTTGTTGATCATCCAGGTTATGACAGCTTTCATCCCTTCTTGGAAATTACGCCTGGTGATGTCAGGTTTGCTTGGTGTGGGAGAGGATGAGCTGGGTGTCATCGGCATAGGAGACGCTGTTGAGTCTGTGTTTTCTAATTATGGTTGTGACGGGGGCCATTTAGACGTTGAAGAGTGTGGGGCTGAAGGAGGATCCTTGGGGTACACCGCATCTGATCTCTGTTGGTTCTGAAAGGAAGGGCAGGAATCATATTCTCTGTGTTCTGCCCGAGAGAAAAGATCGTATCCAGTCTAAATCTGTTCCTCCGGAATATGATGACAACAATGCATTAAATTCTTTGTTTTATCATCGTAGGGGAAATGTCTGGTTCCAGGAGCCCACAGGATGGTAGGCTTCTGGCACTGGGGGAACAGTGAAAAGCACATTGGTCAAAAAAGGTGACAGATACTGCTAATAGCCATGTACAGCCAAGAGAAAATCTCAGTTGCCATACATGGTTTATAGAGAAGAGAGCTAGAAAGAGAATAAAAAATATTGAGAAGTACAAAGAAAACAAAAGAGAGATAGAGAGGAGATGTTCTAGAAAAGGAGAGAAGATTAAGAGAAAGAAAGAAGAGTAAATAGAAAAGGTAGAGTAATAGGAGAGACAGAAATAGGAAGATAGATGCAGCAGCAAATAGGAAAGGATAGCGGGGAAAAGGTTGAGAGAGGCAGCTGGGGCAGAGATTCGGAGTAAACAGAGAAAGTAAGAGAGAGCTTAATGGAGCAAAATTATAGCTAGGTACATGTAGACAAATGGTGATTGGTGATTTTAAGTGGAATTTGTAAGCTTATCATGTTTTGGCTACTACACCTGGGCCAATGTGATTTCAAAGCACGATTTTACACTTTATTTTCTAAACGGGATCTTAGTGAAAGATACACTAATCACCTTGCTTAGTGGTGTTTAACATTCTTATATGGTCTAACCATGTTTACCTGATTCACATTGCTTTTTGCAAATTGCTTAACAATGGCACCCCTCTTTGTATTTGTTACTATGTGCTCTTTGTGAGAAGTGCTGACACCTTCTCTTTTAAAAAGACACACAATTGATGGACGGAATGCAGAACAAATCAAAACATTCACCCCCAGTCAAGAGATCTGGGTTAAATCCATTACTCTTTTGCTCACCATGACACCCCAGTTTAGACCTGGCTATATGCAAATCAGTATTGACCCTGTGCCTCATGGGAACAGTCCACTCCGAACTGCCAAGCCAGGTCCTCCCTGGACTGGAAACAAGCATCCTAGGACCGGTTTCGGGGTTTCACCCCTCTTCATCCAGGATAGCTTGATTCCAGTGGCACAGTGAGCCCAGGACTCACGTCTGAGCATACCTGACGCACTTAGGGCGAGAAAGCAAAAGACACACAATTGATGGACGGAATGCAGAACATATCAAAACATTCACCCCCAGTCAAGAGATCTGGGTTAAATCCATCATTCTTTTGCTCTCCATGCCACCCCAGTTTAGACCTGGCTATATGCAAATCAGTCTTGACCCTGTGCCTCATGGGAACAGTCCAGCCCGAACTGCCAAGCCAGGTCCTACCTGGACCGGAAACAAGCATCCTAGGACCGGTTTCGGGGTTTCACCCCTCTTCAGCCATCCTTAATTTATATATATATATTTTTTAAGGGTTTTTGACCGTGCGCGCATGCGTATGTGCTCCGTGTGCGCATGCGTACGTGCTCCGTGTGTGCATGCGTACGTGCTCCACGTGCGCATGCGTACGTCGTGCGTGCTCCGTACGCGCGTGCTCCTTACGCGCGTGCTCTGTACGCGCATGCGCGCGTGCTCCGGACGCGCGTGCTCCGTACGCGCATGCGCGCGTGCTCCGGACGCGCCTTCTCCATACGCGCATGCACGGCAAGTCATGTGATTAAGAAACAACACTATTCATTGGTTTATAGTAGTTTCAGGTCATGTGATTAAGAAACAACACTTTTCATTGGTTTATAGTAGTTTCAGTTCCAGAAACTTCCAACACCTCACCCACTCCCCTCATTATTTCTTCTGATTCCCTGGGAGAAGGAGCTGAGCAGCTTTTCCGGTACTCCAGTACTTGAGAATGGCAGAGCAGCAGTCATCTTCTGGGAGTGAGCAGGAGACCCTTGTGCTACAGAGACAGAGGAAGCAGAAAGACTCTTTTATATGGCAATTTTTTACATTTCCAGAGGGGCAGAAGAAGGTGAATGCTCCAAAAGTCACCTGCACTATTTGTGGTGTTGTCTTATCAAGAGGAGATCCTAAAAAGAAATACTCTTTTAGTATTTTCACTATGATCAGGCACGTTAAAGGAGTACATACTGTGGCTTTTGCTCGAGCTGCTAGAGACAACCCTCCAGCAGCTCAGCCGAGCACATGAAATGAAATGAAATGAAAATGAAATGAAATGAAATCCAATTTATAAAGCGCTACTAAGCCCAATGGGCGTCAAGGCGCCTAACCCAATAATGCTAGTTGAGACACATGGACGTGCTTACGGGTAGGCCTTAATAAAACACCACGTTTTGAGCGCTTTTTTAAAAAGGGCTAATGAAGGTTGGGCCTTAATCTCCGAGGGGAGGGCATTCCGTAATCGAGGGGCCACATTGGAAAAAGCCCTGCTGCCCCATCTGACTTTCTTGAAGCGGGGGACTACAAGAAGATTCATCTCAGAGGAGCGGAGACACCTGCCTGGGATATAGCAGGTTAATAATGAACCTAAGGCATCCGAGGAACCAGCCAAAAGGGCTCCATACACCAAGCACAGAAGTTTGAACGAGATCCTGTGCTGGATTGGAAGCCAATGCAGACTTTTCCTAGCCAAAGTAGCCGAGGAAGCGTTAGGTGCAGCTAGAACAAATCTTGCTGCAGCATTCTGCACAACCTGAAGGCGATGGATGAGACCCTTGTTAATATCTGCATACAGTGCATTACAATAGTACAACCTTGAACCCACTAGCGCAACCACTGTCTGCTTACGGGCCTGGGGGGAGAGATAATGAACAATTCTCCTAAGAATCTTAATAACCCCCCAGCAAGTGGCCACCGTTCTATTAACCTGGAGAGTCATGGTCAGTGAGGTGTCAAATATAATGCCGAGGTTCCTAGCAGAGTGGGATGGAATGGGGCAGGTTCCCAAAGATGGGGGCCACCACTCACTAGACCAAATATCCTGATTGTTACCAAAAATCAAGACCTCGGTTTTATCGCCGTTCAACTGTAGGGAGTTCTGGATCATCCATTCAGAAACTACTTGCATGCAGTTTCTAAAGTTGAACGCGGATGTACTAACCGAGTGAGTCAGGGACACCATGATTTGGGTGTCATCGGCGTATGACACAACCTCCATCCCCTTAGATTTCACCAGCCTCGCAAGTGGGGCCACGTAAATGTTAAACAGGGTCGGACTCAAGGCCGACCCCTGTGGGACCCCACATTGCAAGGATTTGGCAGGGGAGAGGAACTCTCCAAGCTTGACCTTCTGCTCTCTTAGATCTAAAAAAGAGGATAGAAGGCTCAAGGCCGGGCCTGCTACTCCTGCCTCCCTCAGACGAGATGTTAAAGTCGAGGGAGACAGGGTATCAAATGCTGCTGTTAGATCAAGAAGGACCAAGAGAGTCGTCTGACCTTGATCCACCTTCGTTCGGATATTATTCACCACCATAGTAAGTGCAGATTCCGTACTATGGAATTTCCTGAATCCATGCTGGGAGTTGTCCAAGTACCCAGAGGAATCCAGGAAGGCAGACAGATGAAAATTAAGGTGGGATTCGAGCATTTTGGCTGGGGCCGGCAGCAAAGATATAGGTCGAAAGTTTTTGAGCATTTCTGGGTCCAGAGTAGACTTTTTAAGCAAGGGCTTCACTATAGCCTTTTTCCAGGCTGCTGGAAAAGTACCCTGAATCATAGCACCATTCATCACCTCCAACAGAGGCGGTAGTAGTGTATCCCAACATGTTTTCAACACTTTCAGGGGACAGGGATCCAAGGGAGAGGCTGACTTAGTCCTGTCCAGCAAAAGATCCAGCTCAACAAGGGAAAGCGGCGGGAAATGGGTGAAGATCTTAGAGGGATCTCTGGTCCAGGACTCCAATTGAACAAGGGCCAAGGGGGAGTGAGTCCCCAAGGTACTTCTCTGTGTTTCCAGAGCAAGATAGATATCCTCGATTTTATGGTGGAAGAACTCTGAGATATTATTACACAGCTCCTGCGAGCCTACCACAGGATCAGGCACTTGTAGGGAACAGAGGGAATCCACAATCTTAAAAAGTTCCTTGGATGAAGTAAGGAATGTGGTAAGGTTATCGAAGAACTCCTGCTTTTCCTTTATCACCCTGACCTTGTATTCTCGCAACAGACGTTTGTGTGCCTCTCCTTCCATGGGGTTCCAGAATTTACGCCATCTTCTCTCCTGTCTCCTACAGCTCTGCCTCAGGAGCCTTAACGGCTCGGTTAACCAGGGAGCTGAAGGTTTGAGCCTTGCTGAATACCGGAGGGATGCAGGGGCTAGCACATCTACAGCTCTAGTGATAGAAATAGCGAGCTCTTGTGCCGCTTCACCAGCATCCCTGGTAGAAGAGTACAAGGTTCCCCTTATAAAAGGAGCAAGGGCTACGTTGGTAATATTCCTATAGCTCCTTTTGGGTTCTCTATTAGTGGAATTCAGCTTAGGCGCCCCTAAGGGGGAAGATGCCAATTCTAGAGGCACTGCCAAGTGGTCAGACCAGACCAGAGGCAGGGGGGGAGCAACCGGGATTCTCGGATCGTTGGTAAACACCCCGTCTAATATATGACCAGCTCGGTGGGTTTGACTATTCACCAATTGAGTGAAGCCACACGCGTCTAGCGAGTCTACCAAGGAAAGCGTATCCTTAGACCCCCGGTCATCCAAATGAAAGTTTAGGTCCCCAAGTATGGTAAGATGGGATTTTCCAAAATAGGGTTCCAAAATTCTAAAGCGCTCATAACTAAAGTTGGATCTGGGTCCAGGAGGTCTATAAAGAAGGATGCCTGTAAAGGATACCGATGGAGAACAGGAGATAGAAAAGTACATGGCCTCGAAGGAGTCCGAGGACTCGGACAGGGCTCTAGTACTACAGGCAAAAGAAACTTTATAAAGAATTGCCAGCCCGCCCCCCCTACATCTAATTCTATCAAGTCTATGTAGTGCATATCCTTCAGGAATTGCCATCACTAGATCATGACCGGATGAGTCCGAGGCCCAGGTTTCTGTCACGAACACCCAGGAGGGATTCCTAGCAGTCACAAAGTCATGAAAGGCGACATTATTTTTAATAAGTGACCTAGCATTAACTAGGAAACCCTTACTAAATTGGGTATGATTTAGTGGAACTAAAGAGGAGTGTATTGACCTGATAATAGAGCAGGAGGGCAATGGAACCTCGTAACAAGTATGGCATATAGAGGAGCGTAAAATGCCCTTAGGCGTAAAGCTATGATGACAGGCTTGTGGAGCAGCAGCTCAGCCGAGCACATCATCGGCAGCTCAGCCGAGCACTTCATCTGCGGCTGCAGCTTCACCTGCTTCTGTTCCTCTGGATATGCACCCTCTGTTCAAGAGGGTGCATATACGGTTCAATGCGTGCAATGCTCTTCTCTCTTATGGTGACACCAGCATTCCCCTAATAGAGAGCAAGATACAGCAGCACACATGCGGCACCCCATAATTTTTTTCATTTTTTTTGTTCCTCTGTTCCTCAATTAACACAACGGCTCTTTTTAGAGCCACCTAACATCAAAACACTTAAATTTGATTTTTAATTCTATTTTTTTTAATGATTTTTTTCCACAGTGTGCGCACCTCGTGACGGTGCGCGCACGGTGCGCGCACCTCGTGATTTTTTTAAAAAAAATAAAATGTTTTTTTCACCCTTCAGGGTCCTTCAGGGACCCCCTGACAAAAGCTAGGGGGTCAGGAACTCTGTACCCTGCCCCCTTTTCTCGTTCTCCACCTTTCTTTTTCACTGTCACACACAAAATGGCGTCCGACACTTCCTGATTTCGACCGATTGGAATGTTGACTGACATCTAAGCACCAATCACAATTACGCTCGCGCACGTTAAGGTGCGCGCACGGTTCGCGCTTATAGATATTTATGTACTTTTAACTGCAATTTTCTCAGGAACTACTGAACAGATTGACACCATATATGCAAAAGGCACATCCCTGACCTGAGGACTACCTCTTTGCCAAATTTCAAGTAATTCTGTTCAGCCGTTCGGGCTGTACCTTCGACTGAAGGTCCTATGGGAAAATACATGGGGAAAACGCGTTTTGGGACCCCCTTTTTTCTCAGCCCCCGCTTGACGAATCACCCCGAGACTTTCAGGGTGGGAGCTGAGCGGAGCGCCCCATTAGTTTTGAAAATTTCGTGAGGATCCATCAACCGGCGCCAAAGTTATTCAAAATAGAATTTTCAGATGCCCTACGGAAACACGGTGCTAACTATAACTATCTACTGGCGACCGCCAGTAGATAATATATATATATATATATATATATAACCTACTGGTGGTCGCCAGTAGGTAGTTATAGTTAGGATCTATTTTTCATAGGAAATCCACAACATTCTATTTGGATTAATTTTGGCGCCCGTTGACGAATCTTCGCGAAATTTTCAAAACTTTTGGCCAGCTCCGGTCCGCTCCTATCCTGAAAGTCTCGGGATGATTCGTGTAGTGGGAGCTGAGACAAAAGGGGTCCCAAAACGTGTTTTCCCCATGTAATTTCCATAGGACCTTTAGCCGCAGCTACAGCCCGATCTGCAGAATGGAATTACACCAAATTTGGCAGAAAGGTAGACCTTGGTTCAGAGTCATGCCTTTTGCTTAAATGGTGTAAATCCGTTCAGAAGTTCCTGAGAAAATCAAAATCAAAATCAGATGTATATATCTGGGCAGAGCCTAACCACACATCTCATCGTGAGATCTGATTGGCTGTCAGTACTTTATCCAAGAAGTGTTGGCAGCCATCTTGGGACCAATATACATGATAGCACCTCATTAAAAAGCATTGCAGTTAATAGAAGGTTTTAAGACTTTAGTTACAGTTTAAATCATTTGTTGATGGTACCATACTCATTTTAGGAATTGTGGTGTGTTCTAAGGTGATTTTACCATGTGAAAAAAGCCTTCTGCTGTGATATCATGAATCATGTTTGAGAGAAAACTATTTTCTCATGCTTTTCCCACAGAGGTTTGGAAGGTGATCTATAAGCTAAACTGAGGGCATATTTTCTGTAAATTCACATTATCTTTCTCAGTCATGTCAGAATGAAGTCTGACATTCTCAGTAAAACATGTACATCCAACAAGGGCAGAGACTGTCAGTTGATTCCTTTGTGTTCTACTGCAGCTTCCCAGAGCGTTCTAAAGAAGAACTAGAGCGCTAACAGTCCTATTTATGACAAACGTATTGCACACCTGGAGCCATCTTGATTGGAATAAAGTGGTATCTCTTAAAACATTTATTTAAAAAGGAACAAAATGAGGGGGTTCATTTTGCCATAGAAAGTATGATTAGTGCTGCAGAAAGAAAAATTAGGGCACATTTTGAGAGACTTCACAAATCCTCTTCTATTTCATTAAAAAAATTCTGACATGCAGACTGAAACATGCACTTTCAATACCAGCTGCAGACTTCCCTGGTGAGCAGTAGCTTTACTACAGTGATCTAATGAGCAAGTAGAGTGCTAACATTCTGAATTTATGGCAAATGTGTGACACATCTGAATGATGGAACCAAAGTAAAAAAATGAAAGTATTTCCTACTGAGGAGACTGCAGTAAATGAGGAAATTAGGAAACTTCATAACAAATAAGTCACCCAAGATGGCCACCAGAGACAAAAGAGACCAAATGTAGCCCAACTATCACCCAGATGTAGCCCAAGTATAGCCCAATGACAGAATGTCCCAGTGTGTTCTTAAGAACAACTAGAGCGCTTACTGTCTTACTTATGACATAAGTATGGCACACCTGAAGCCACCTTGTTTGGAATAAACTGGTAACACTTAAAACATTTAATTTAAAAAGGAACACAATGAGGGGGTTCATTTTGCAATAGAAATAATGATTAGTGCTGAAGAAAGAAAAATTAGGGCACATTTCGAGTAACTTCTCAAATCCTCTTTTATTTCATTAAAACATTCTGACATGCAGACAGAAACATGCACTTTTAATACCAGCAGCAGATTTCCGTGGTAAGCAGTAGCTTTACTACAGTGATCTAATGAGCAACTAGAGTGCTAACATTCAGATTGTATGGCAAATGTGTGACATATCTGAATACCTTCTTGATGGAGTAAAAAAACTGAAAGCATTTCCTACTGAGGAGACTGCAAAGCAGGAGGTCAATGATGGGGCATAGAATTGGGCAATGGAGGGCAGGAGGAGTGGACTGGTACATCATGCTAAATGGAGGGCAGTGGCAGCACATCAGACCATGCATGGCAGGAGGGAGGAGGCTAGTCCATGGATTCAGACAACAGAGGATAGGGAGGAGGTGGATGGGGCAGCAAGCTAACTGTTCAGAGAAGTTGGGTATTAGAAACATTATTGTTTTTAAAATGTGTGTCTGTGCGAACTACTTAAAATATGAACAAGTATGCAGTATAATCTCACTTTTATTCAGGAAGAAGAGGACGTTTGTGACTATGACTCCGGGCTCACTTGGCAGAAACACCCCCTGACCCTCCACCCCTTATCGCAAAATGTAATGCCCGTGAAAAGGGTAGGTGAACGCAGTGTTATATAGAACATAGCTAGATATAGTGTAAAGCATAAACTATGCACCAAAAAGTGTGATATAAGATGAACCGGGCGTGAAATATAATATGCAATACATTGTGCGCAATGACAGATTCATTGGAGAGCGCAAGATAGCAGAGGCACTAGTGCGTGCTATGCGATATGCACCTTGGAGTGTAATATGCACAGGGCAGTGTTGTTTAACCTAACTAGTCTCTAAAGTTGTAATATAAAATATGTGCTGGGGAGTGTAACGTTGCATATGCACTGTGACAAAGATATGCATCCCAGATTGTAATATGTATGGCATAGAGCTGTGCGTTATAACATAGGCATCGAGGAATGCACGTTAGATGGGGCAATATAACCCATGCGAAGGCAAGTGTGGCATGACATATTCACGGGGTGGTGTTACAGTGCACATGGGCTAGAGAGTGTCATAGCATACGCACTAGCTAATGGAATACTCGGCAGGCACTGGTGGGTGTAACACAGCATTGGGCTCAGCCAGGAGCGTGCTGTGACTCTCAAGTGAGGTTTGTCTCCTTTCCAGAGAGTAAAATAAAAAGTATTACACATCCGGCGGTGGATGTGTGTTTTAGTAACCGTGAGGGGGGTTTCTTGCATAGTTTTGGTCGAATTTTTGTCGTATCCCATTTGAATGGCTTGGTGTGCGTGTGTATTAAATGTGCCCGTCAATAGCTACCCATGTTTGTATATATAAACGACAAGGGTGTCTACTTGGAGAGTACCCACCGGCGGGGGCGCCAGGATTAGGCACGGTAGGGCATCAGACACATCAGAGCTTCACTAGCGGTGTAAATACATTCCACGTGGATTCATTGTATGCATAGTCGCCTTTTAATGAATATCATGCAAATCGTCATGGTGATAGGTACATACGGTTTGTCCAGCATGTCCTAGGTGTTTCTATAAATATATTTAAAAAAAATTATAATAAAAAACAAAGGCCGGCCCCGGGGGATGGGGTCCCCGGGGTCATAAGTGGCCTGAGGAGGGGGGCAACGCAGCCCCCCTCCTAAAGAATTTTTTTAAAAAAAGGCCATGCCCCGGGGGTTGGGGTACCCGGGGCCGATTAAGGCCTTGGGAGGGGGGCCACGCGGCACCCTTCCAAATTTTATTTTTTTTCCCCAAAAAAATTAGGGGGCAGGCCCTGGGGGATGGGGTCCCCAGGGCCAATAAATTAGAAAAAGAAGGGGGACCACACAGCCCCCTTCTTAAAAAAATAAAAGCACTCTGCAAACGCGTCCCCTGGCCAGTTGTAAGTTGGGGAATTAATGCCCCTTCAATACTGTGGGTCCCTGAGGGCCAACTAGCCCAAAAGGTATCTACAGTATGCGCCAGGGAGCTGCGTTGCAGACAGGTGTTCTGATGCCACGCCCCTTTTTGCACCTCTCTGTAACGCAGCTCTGTGGTGCTTACTGGAGGTACCTAGTGGGCTAGTTTGACAATAGGGACCCTTAGGATTCAAGGTGACTTACTCTCTCAACTTAGAATGGCCACAGGGCGCGTTTACACAGTGGTGAAGGGAGGGGACGGGGCCTGAGGTGACGTGTGCAAACACTACCTGTGGCGCTTTTTAAGTTGGGGAAATTATTCCCTTTCAATCCTGAGGGACCCTGGGGGCCAACTAGCCCACCAGGTGCTTCCAGTAAGAGCCACTGCTCTGCGTTGCAGAGAGGTGGTGCAGGCCGTGCCCCTTTTTATATCTCTCTGCAACGCAGCTCTGTGGCGCTTACTGGAGGTACCTAGTGGTCTAGTTGGACCCTAGGGACCCTCAGGATTCAAGGGGACTTAATCTCCCAACTTAAAATGGCCACAGGGCGTGTTTACACAGTGGGGAAGGGAGGGGACGGGGCCTGAGATGACGTGTGCAAACACGCCCTGTGGCACGTTTTAAGTGGTAGTTTTAATCCCCCTGCCCTATTATATACTAGGGGCTTACAGAGGATGTCATGCTAATCACAGGGGGACCCCAACGCATAGTGTTCCCTAGTGTATGTAGGTGTTTTCACTGTATTCTGAGTGTCTTTTAACATAGCACTGGCTCTAGGACTGGTTAGTCAGACTTAGTTACCACCAGTTTCCATCTGAAAAAGTTGAGGGTACAGGAGGATTTTGCAACAAGGCTTCTTTCTGCTCTTCTGTTTGTTATTTCTGCACGTTATCCTTCTTCCTGCACTTTTCTTCGTCTTTGAGGACTGTTACTTCTGGTATTCACAGAATGAACTTACTACTTTTGCGATTCACAGAATAAACTTACTACTTTTGCTATTCACAGAATGGATTTAAGACTACTAACTTTACGTCCGCACTCGGGCCGGAAATTCCGGCCCGGAGGCGGAGCTTCCGGCCCGGAGGCGGAGCTTCCGGGCCGGAGGCGGGGCTTCTGGGCCGGAGGCGGAGCTTCCGGCCCGGAGGTGGGGATTCCGGCCGGTGGCGGAGATTTTAAATCTCCACCTCTGGGCCGGAAGCCCCGCCTCCGGGCCGGAAGCTCCGCCTCCGGGCCGGAAGCTCCGCCTCCGGGCCGGAATTTCCGGCCCGAGTGCGGACGTAAAGTTAGTAGTCTTAAATCCATTCTGTGAATAGCAAAAGTAGTAAGTTTATTCTGTGAATCGCAAAAGTAGTAAGTTCATTCTGTGAATACCAGAAGTAGTAAGTGCATTCTGTGAATACCAAAATGGTACTAAGTTTAGGATTTTGTCTTAAGTTTGTTCTGTGAATCGGGCCCACTAGGTTTCAGGGGCGTTATAGTTAGCTGGACTTTTCACTCGTACAAAACCATCGAAATTCCCCCATTATAGTTAGTTTAGCTAACTCACGCGCCCCCAATGCACTGCTGATGACATCACATATTACATCACTCATGACATGGTCAGTGACATCACTCATGACATCACTGATGACATCTCAAATGACATCACTGATTACATCACTGATGACATCATCCTTGTGATAGAGTGGCAGACCTCCTCTCACCCTAATATAACCTTTGATACACACATTCAGAAATAGAAATTAAATTTTCAAAACAATGGACATACCAATACCAGTTACAACAATCTATTCAGTAATTCTAAGATCCGCATACACATCCACTCATTCACCAACAGTCCTATACAGTCACTCATACATGTACTCACTCATCATATGTACACATACACCTATACATCCTGTTACACAACCCCACTTATCCATAGAGTTATTCACACACATAGTCACTCATGCTAATAAAGAATCAAACATCCATTTACTTGCATATACAGTTAGACACACACCACCACACTTACTTCTACCGAAACTTATACATACTTAGTCTTTTAAACAATAACTTATAGAAACACATACTTATTCATACAGGAACTCTTCCAATCTTTCACTCTCACATATACTCACTTATATACACCAATAGTCACATAGACTAGTTTAAAACATATGTAGTTACTCATAAAGACACTATTGAGACAGTCATTCACTCACTAACACACCCATGCACACACTCATCCACCCATACAGTCCTGCACACATGCTGTCCTCAACACATACAAACAGTGAGTCACTCATTCATGCACCTATGCACTACATAATACCCCAACCGAACCATACAGACACTCAGACACTCATACTGATACTCAAAAAACCAACTAATAACCTATATAGACACTAATGTAGCTACTCACCAACCCATACAGCTACTTATGCACAAAGTGAGAGACTGATACAGATATTTACATATTTAAACATTACTCACTAAGCCATGTATTCACTAAGATACACTTAATCAGTCAGTTATACAATCAATTTTTCAAAAACAAATCATCCAGTTAGACACTTATATACCCATTTATTCTTCCATCGACCTTGAGATATACATATATAAAACATATTTAATTTTCAGAAAAACACACATTCATTGGATGATGTCATCAGTGATGTCATCAGTGATGTCATCAGTGATGTCATCAGTGATGTCACTGACCATGTCATGAGTGATGTAATATGTGACGTCATCAGCAGAGCATTGCGGGCGCGCGAGTTATAGTTAGCTGAACTAACTATAACGGGGGAATTTCAATGTTTTTGTACGAGTGAAAAGTCCAGCTAACTAGAATGCCCATGAAACCTATGGTTTTTTCAGTGAATTTCTAAGTTTTTTTAAATGCTAATTACTAACTGTAACGTGCCTGAAACCTATGTTTTTTTCAGTGAGATATAAAGATATATATATAAATATATATATATATCTTCCAGGTATGTAGATGTGGAGTTAGGAGTGGTAAATCTATACTTTCCTATATGCACTCACCTTTAAATATTCTGCCCTCGATATTCTTGTATCACGATATGTTTGGGGTCGTTACTTAGTAGTACAACCAGTGTTTGGGTACAAATGCACTTATAGAGCATAGCTTTAATGTTTGGTCATAGCTGAGGGCTGTTCCCCCCTAAAAATATACTTTTGGCTTCCAGTCTGGTGTGCATCCACATGGCGTGTAGGACCCGCTTTGTTTCATCCCTGCCACGTTTTTTTAATGACTGGCGGTTGCGGTAGTCTCAGGGCGACCTGACTGCGCTGGACATAATTGGGCATCATGGGGCAGTCGGAAGACCGCCACCATTGCGCCCCCGCAAGTCTGGCAGTCCGTGGACCACCAGACTCGTAATCAAGCCCTAGGCATTGTACGATATTAACACCAATGTGAACAACTAGCATAATGCTAAGTAATGCATTTAGTCATTAAAATCATAATCATATATAGATATTGTATATATTATATATATATTATATATATCTATGGATGGTAAATATATTACAAGGATGGAATGACAAATGCACATTGAAAAATGATATTACAGTATTCAACAAAGACACACACATTTGCCATTGGTTTATGTGTCACAGATACAGTGGGATTACCGAAACACATAATAAGACAGACAGGATAAATCAAAATTAGTAACAATTGACCAGAAAGCAAATTAAATTAAAATAAAAGCACAAATAAATTGTAATTGGAATACAAACATGGAATGAAAAACACACATAGAAAAATTATATATCGAAAAATTATTCCAACTAGGCAAACCATCAAAGAGGGAAAGTCATTGGTAAGTTTATAAAATGGTGTTCTATTTATTTTGTGTGTTCAGGCCATTAGATACTGACCAGCACTTGAAAACCCATTTACATTCCAATCTGTTGAGCAGGTGCTGACTGTCTCTCCTTCTGGGTTGGGGTTTGATGATGTCGATTACTTGCCACAAGAAGTCGTTCTCAGTGTAGCCTTGTAGAAGAAAATGTACCACCAGAGGTGCCGTGGTGACTTTGAAATGAATTGTGTTCTTGTGTTGGGAAAACCTTGCTTTCACTTTATGAGTTGTTTGACTAATATCGACCATGTCACAAAGGCAACAAATACAGTAAATGATATCACTTGACTTACAGTTTGAAAATAGTTTAAGATCTTGATGAATGTTTATTCCCATGATGGAACATTTTGGAGTTTGTGTTCAGATTACATGATGTGCAATGTCCACATTTGTAGAGGCCCTGCACTGGTGGAAGGTTCAGAAGAGGGTGTGGGGTGTTGTCAATGCATTTTGGTTTGTGTGCCCTAACGAGATGGTCATGCCCTCATTTGAATGAGAACAGAGGGGGCTTCAATGATAGGGTTGTCGTGGATAAAATGTTTCGGTGTTCTTTGATCATCTTAGTCAATTTATTTCTGTGGGGATAAAAGGTTGTAATACAGGTAGTGATTTCACCACAGCTCGAACTTATTGATAGGCACGCCATTCATTGGACCGTTCGTTAAGCCAGTCGTACACGAGCCCATGCCACTCAGGTTCGTTCTCTCCTCCACACCTTGTTTGCAGTCCTGGGGCTTCAATTTAATTTATTTAGGCTCGCCTCTTTTTCTCCTTCTCTGAAATTGCTCATATAGCCCTGATTAGTGTAGGCTTCTCTATTTACAGAGCGCTTAACAATTCTGGAACTCTACAGCTTCAAACAAACCAGCACGAGCCATCACTTCACCTGGCTCACTCTGCCGCACAGTGGTACCGTGATTTCACCACAGCTTGTTCTTATTGATAGGTGAGTCCCTCCCCTAACCAATGGATTCTTCCCCCTGCCTTGCCTTGCGCCCCCAGCAATATTCACCATTTCTCTGTTTTATCAGGGCTAATCTGGATGCTCTGATTGCCTTCTCACATCCTACTGATGTGATCATCCCACTTAAATTGACTCCTGTTATTATTGTTGCCCCAGGCATTTCAACCTTCCTTTAACATCAGATGAACCACCTCCAGGCCCATATGGACTTTCCCTTGATTCTTATACATATGTTTTAATTCCAGATAGCAGGTGCTAACTCCCGGTCCTGATGATGACCTCATATTGCCAGAGGTTGAAACGCCGTTGACAAAAAACCTATATAGACTCCTAATATTCTGTCAAAAATAATTTGAAGGAGTCATCTGTTTTTTTTTTGTATGATACACTTTTTCTTTCGCCTTTCGATCACTTATCACTGCACCTCTCTTCACTTAAGTGTGAGCACTGGAATTTTCTTAAACAACAAAAAAAAGTGTAATAATGATAAAAGTACACAATGAATGAATACATTGCTTTACAATATTGATTACCTGCCTGTTTCTTCCTTACCTTGGGCAATTGTTGTTGTTATGTCTCTAATGACTGAAGACATATTGCTTTTTGTTGGGATTGATGCCCCAGTGAACTACTGTGTATTACTTGTCAGCATTCATATTTCATTCTCTGCTACTCATTTCTACTAATTTGCAGTGCCATACGCAATTTGCTGTCAGTATTCAACCACCCACTGTGCTAATGCTAACCAGTTCATCCTTCCCCCTTTTTTTCATATTCTCTTTATATAAAGTGCTAGCGTCAGCATCATTTTTGCCAAGTGGGATGCCACACAGATGCCTTTCCCACCTTGAATGGACTCCTCCATCAAGATGGCTGTTGGTTTTTTACATGGTATGTGGCCCCCTTTCCCAGGCCATTTTTGGTCACGGGGACCCCATCCCCTGGGGCCCAATCTAGTAAATTACAGGAGGGGGTGTGCAGTCCGCCTCCTCCAAGACATTTTCAGACCCGGGGACCCCATCCCCTTGGGTCCATATTATTTTTTAAGGGGAGGATGGCTGTGGGGCTCCCCACCACCGGCTTTTAAAAGGCTCTGAGGACCCCATGCCCAGGGCCATGACAAAATAAAATGGAAGTGGGGCGTGCAGCCCCCTCACTTTTATTTATTTATATTTTAGCCCTGGGGGATGGAGGCCCCAGGGCATAATTAGGCTTAGGGAGATGGGCTGTGTGCCTCCCCTCCCTTTATTAATTACTCAGCCGTGGGAGATAGGGTCCCAGGAGCCCAAAGGTCAATCCTACACCACGTGGCAAAGGCTCAACCTCCCGCCCTGGATGGCTGAAGGCTGTGTGTAGGTTGGCTACCTGCGATGGTTTGGCCACAGCGTGTGTCTGAAGGCCAGGCCCTGTGGCCAGCCCCCTGTCAGGCATGGCCGAAAGCCCTGCTCAGCGTGGGGTTGGTTGCCTTTGTGGGGGTAGGCCGCAGGGCCTGGCTGAGGATAGGCCTTGAGGCCCAACCTACAGCGCATGACCGAAGGCTGGGCACAGCATGGGCTTAGCTGCCTTCGGGGGGGATTGCCCACGGGGCCTGGCCACAGGCCTGACCCAGTGGCCAACCCCCCACTGCACATGCTGAAGAGCGTGCACAGTGTGGTGTTGGCTGCATGTTGGAGATTGGCTGCAGTGTTTTGGCCTTGCGAAGGGGCGGTTGGATTTATGAATAGTAATAAAAAACAAAGGTTAAAGTAACATTATAGTTAGGTAAAATGTTCAGTAATAACGTAGCATTTTAAACTCCAGTAACCACAGAAATTCACCAGTTATTGTTATAGTAATCTCAAGTAACTATAACTCGTGCTCTAAGGTAATTATAACTTGTGCCCTCGCCATGCACTGCTAATTTTCCCACATATTTCATTGATCATGACATCTTCTATGACATTATTGATAATACTGCAACATTCACAATGAAATTATTGATGAGAAAACTGTGAGATGTGAGATGTTACAGCTTGGAGCAGCTCAGGGTAGCCAAGAACATGAAAAACCAGGTGTGAATGTGTGCAGCTTAGCAGATCAGGTGCCAAAGAAAATTGGCCAGAGAGAAACTGTTAAGGCTACTTCAAACTCAGAGGAAGGAGGCCTAGGAAGCAGTATCAGCTTGAATAAAGGAAAGGATCATGTCCGACATGTACTGAGGAAGTGCCTGAGGTTGGGTGGTTTGCAAAACAGAAGTTTGGAACCCACTGATTTCAGATAGGTGCAGTGGCGGAGGTATTGAGGCTGGGGTGGCTGGAGAAAAGATGAAAAGATAGGGGAGGTGGATATCTAAAAATATGTGGGGGGACAAGAGACCAGAACGCACTGGGAGGGAGCATGAGGTTAATGTTTTTCTTCTTCATAGGAATGGCATTGCTCGAAGGGACGAAACAAGAATACTGGATATGCTGCCACTTCATTTTGTGAAGTGGAGGGGGGCAAAGAGGCAATGCCATCGCCAGCCGTTAGGTGTGGGCAACAACAATGTGGCAGTGGCATTGAAAGGAGTTGGATGAGTTGGTAGCAATTACTGCTGATGTTGTGGAATTTGAGAGGGGGATGGCCAAGGCTGGACTTTGTAGGGGTGCACCTGCAGGGGAATGACCTGGTGAAATTGTCTGGGTTGGAGCTGTTGACTGTCATACTAACCAACTCTGACGACAACCGGAAGGCTAAGCACCTTCCAGAATCGGGTGTGGCTTTAAATAGCCGTGCCACACCCAAGATGGCCACCACGCCGACGCACGTACAATGTAAGCGGCGTGGTTAAGGTTCATTCTTTACCTGCAGTGTTCCGGAGCAGACGGGTCTGACTTGATCGACTTGATCGGTGTCAGGTTCAGTAATCGTTTCGTTTTCTTTAACTTAGTCTCATGAGCACTTATCCTGGAATGCCAAAATGTGGGTTACTAGTAAAGCTTGCATAAGTGTACAAATTGTAATATGTCAGATACAAACGTTCGTGACAATAATTTCTATGCACAGATTATTATACATAAAGGGCGCAATTCACAGATCATTATACATAAAGGACGCAATGCACAGTATAAACAACTTGCACAAAAATGGTTGTGCTGGTTGCACGGGACTGGGATGGGTTTTTATTGAGATGAACTAATTATAGGGATTATTATGAATCCCTTTGATTAATTATTCCTGGCACTGCCGTACATTCTAGTTGGCCAAATATTCTAGGTGGTCAATCAATCATGACAGTTGAAGCTAATAAAGAAAGACTTGTTGGTGGTGAAGGACATGGGAGAAATTAGATGTCATGTGGACAAGGTTGTCACCAAGATGAATGTGGAGGAGAGTGGAAGTTAGTGACTATTGATACAGCAAGTTAGGAGGTGAGCAGAGAGATAGACAGTTCCTGGAAGGCGAGAGGTATAGGAGTGGTCAGTCATTCAGACATAGAGCAGAATATTCCAATGTGAATAGGCTAGATGGGGTGCACATGTAAGTGATGGGAAACAAGACATAGCTGGTTAAAGTGATGCGAGTCACAAAGGAATGGTTAGAGGACAGAGAGTGCAAATAAGGCTAAAAACGGAGGGCCTTGAAAGAACAGCACAAGGGAAGGTGTCTTCTGGTGGTAGAAAGGAGCACTCAGAACAAAGTAGGGAAGGAGATGGCAAGTTTAGAAGAAAAAATAGGAGCAATATCATAGCATTCGGAGGGTCTTGCCACTTGGGCCAGTGAGGAGCCAGAAGAAGAGGAGGGAGACTTTGCAAGAGTGCAAAGGAAAACAAGTTTTTGCTGTTAAAATATGTTATGGTGATAATGTTACACTGCTTGGGTGATGATGATTAAGAGGAAGTTAGGGTTAGAAGTTGTTGCTGGGTCAGATTTTAGGGCCCTTAAAGTATGTGGCTAAGCCAAGTGTTAAATTAACGAGAGGTTTGCTTACTTCCTATAAAGTGGCCTTTTCTACAAGACGGTAATGAGTGGACATTCACAAGGAGGGCCCAGCGTGAAGGGTTTGTACCTTCCCCTGCTTCGCTTGAGAAGTGTGGAGAGGCCCAACATGCAAGATGTGCTAATGATGTCAGTAGCCGTAAGGTCACCTGTTACATCCTGGTTTCTATGTGTTCATGCTCTGCCAGTGGGTTCCTTCTAGAATGATGTAATATGGAATGTTGAGGGTCAGAAGCTACAGTTGGAGAAGAGCTGAGCAGCATGCTGGCTGCTCCTGGTGGGGCTAGTCTTGGACTGAACATCTTTACTTGTAACTACTTAATAAATACTCCTGAAATACTACAACCTGCGTGGAGTTACTCACTACAATGTTATGGCGACGAGTGCAGTGATTGTTTCCACTTTAATGGAAGTACATGTCAAGCGTTTCTTATGCTCTGCTGGACTGAGCGTCATACTGCGATCACCGATGACCTTAAATTCAACGCATGGAGGCGGAGGCCAGAGGACACTGTTTTTTTTGCTCCTGTGGTGAGTGGCCATGGTGCACGGTATTTCTCAATTTAACTATGGACACCCTTGTACTTTGAAGTGCTATCTACATTTTAGCTCGCCTGTCTCTCAAGATCGTGGTGACAGGCACACCTCTCACAAGATTCTCTTTTCCTCCTGTTGTGCCACACGCTGCACGTAGAGCCAACCTAATGTTCACACACTAGACAACTGTGATGTGTTGTCTTCATCCCGTCTTGGTCCAAATTTCCACCGTTTGGGTGGGATCCCGCTCACTGGGGATGTCATATTGTGACTCTATTTAATATATTTCTTATAAGTAAGCAATGTACTAGTGTTTGTTTGCTGCAACACATGTTGAGAGTTTTCTAGCACATTTGTTTATGCAAATTTTGTTTCACGATCCTCTATGATTCAATGTCTTTATTGACTCTATTTACAAGTGTGTTTTATTTCATTCTAAGCCACAGGGTGTACAGTGTGGGTCTTGCTCCTATTGCTACAGTCTTCAAAATTAGATTTTACCCCACGTAGGGTGTATAGCATGGGTCTACCCCATTGCTACAGTGCACGTAAACAGACCTCCACACAAGGTCGTCGTTTCTTGTTTTGTTACCCTACATGAGGTGTGTTTTATGGGTTCTATGCCCATTGTTACAGTGCACAATGTTTTACCTTAAAGTACACGATGCACAACTCTTGACCTCTCCGTGAGGTGTGTCTGTTGGGTCTTCTCCCATCGTTATGTGCATAACACTTGACCTCCACTGGAGGTGTCTCGCATGGGTCCTATTCCCTTTGCTCAGTGCACGTTGTCTGTACCTCTCCACGAGGTGCGTCCTTACACATGGTGCACAACATGTGACCTCAATTCGAGGTGCGTTCGTTCATGTACTTACTCACATTCATTTATACCCTTTCTCTTAGTGCACAATTTTACCTTTCTTAAGGTGTGTAGTGTGAGTTGTACCCTGTTTCTAATAGTGCACAACATATTAATCTCCATTCGAGATTGCCTTTACACATTAAAATTGTTACCCTTTTGGGTGTGTAGTTTGGGTTCTAGTCCCATTTCTACAGTGCATGAGTTACGTCACACTGGGTGTTTTATGCTTCTTGTCTCGCCTTTGACTCTTTAACCCAGTGCTCTTTTCAATTTAGTATTCATTACTTTTTCATTATGCGATGGAGAAGTATGAGTAATCTTTTGTATTTCTCTGCTTCTCTGTCTTCTTGTTTCCTCCTCCTCTGACTTGCTTCACGCATACCTTTCTGGCCAATGGGTGTGCAGGTGGTAGTCATTGATGTTTTTTTCCTCTTTCATTGTTTTTTTTCTGTCTCTTTCTTTTCTTTGGTTATATAGAGAAGGGAGGATGGGTAATGGATTATCTTTATCTGTTTTGTTCTTAATTCTATTAACTCCCACTGCTCTTCTTGTCTCTCCCTGGCTCTCTCTACTCTCTTCCACTTATCTAGCTTCTGTTTTCTCCTTTTATCCACTATGGTGTTCTTTTCTGTTTTCCTTTTTGGAAGAAAGGGGGATATGTTATATCATGGTTTCTATGTGTTCATGCTCTGCCCGTGGGTTCCTCCTAGAATGATGTAATATGGAATGTTGGGGGTCAGAAGCTACAGTTGGAGAAGGGCTAAGCAGCGTGCTGGCTGCTCCTGGTGGGGCTAGTCTTGGACTGAACATCTTTACTTGTAACTACTTAATAAACACTCCTGAAATACTACAACCTGCGTGGAGTTAATCACTACACCACCACATCTCTGCAACAACTCGCTCATGCGCAAAAAAGAAATAGCATCTCCTTTTCCACTCAAGAATTGTCCAGAACAAAACAGGGAAAGAGATAGGAATTTTAACAAAGGAGGTGAAATGTCATAGCAATTTGAGGGTGGAGGCAGGTGGACTTAGAAGTGGAAGACATTGCAAGAGTGCAAAGGCAAACAAGATTTTGTTGCTAACGCGTTTAAGGTATAAACATTTCACTGCGGTCGGTGGAGGGCAGGCTCAAGGGTGGGCGAATATTAGGGGTGAGGGATTGGGTTAGAAGTTATTGTTAGATGGGATTTTAGGATGCTTAGAGTGGGCAGATAAGCCACATGGTATAACGACGAGAGCTTTTCTACAAGCACAAGAGTGTAACAAGTGGTCTTTCCCCAAAGTAAGTCTAGGAATCGTGGCAAAGGTTGTGTAAACTAACAAACTATGCAGAGAGGTTATTCTGGAAGATGATTTCCGACTAGTAGGGTTTTCTTACCAGTTGGTACCTTCCTGAGGCGTAAATGTGGTCGAAAAACATATGTATCTGTAAAGATTGCGTCCTGACCAAAAAAGTGCCCAGTTCTGCAACAATCTCTCTTTCAATCGTACTGATAGACCAATTTTGATCAGTAACGATGGAGCGCCCCCAGAGGTTTATTATTTTATTGAGAAAGAAGGGAAATATATTGTACAATAGCCCTTTGAGTAAGCAAATCCTGCCTGTTATATGCCCTCCCAGTACGAGATTTGACCTTCTCATTCCGTTTTTAGGTCTCGCCTGACCCAGCGCATGTGCTGGTCTGGCGAGACTTTTTGTGAGGGCTCAAAATATGCTACCATGGCCAGCCTAGAGCTACGGTGCATGTGCGCGGGCGCACACTTAGGAGCAGAGGCTGGCAAACCTCGTCATGCTCATTAAGCGCCCGCAATCACTTTCACTTTCACCCGCGATCACTTTCGCGGCGCCCCTTTGATGTTCTCGTTCAAAGAACATCAAACATCAAAGAACATGTTGTTGTGTTAATGCTTTGCTGCGTCCGTTTGACTTACAATGTGCTTTCTCTTTCCACAAACTCGATGTTTGTGTTGTTTCATTTTGAAATGCTTTTAGTATTACTGTTTTGTGACTCAAAGAACATTAAGGAAATGTTACTGTGAAACTGGACAACGTTCACAGCATTTATTTCTGATCGCAGCGGCTGCTTCGTGTCCGTTGCACCATTCAGGGAGTCCTTTCGTTGGCGCTTTCATGAGGACATGATGAGGAAGCTGGAAACCTTTGGCAAATTCTCTTTAAAAGCACAGCATGTTGGCGACTGTTTAATCGATTAGACCTATGTAGCGCTTTAGATCTCAAAGCGCTATGGTGGGTGCAGCAGTTACAACTCATGAAATATGGGGTGCAACTCACAAGGAGGGGGCAGGTTTGAGTGCACATTGTCTGCAATCGAACTCTTAAGATGATGGGCTGTGTGTATCCATTATCAGCACTCAGTCTTCGCTAAGTGATCTTGTTTGTTTTGTTGTTGTGTTAATGCTTTGCTGCACCCGTTTGACTTACAACGTGCTTTCTCTTTCCACAAACTCAATGTTTGTGTTCCTTTACTTTGAGATGCTTTTAGTATTACTGTCACACACACAACCACAACCACATACACAACCACACACACAACCACAACCACACGCACAACCATACAACCAGACACACACACACACACACAACCACACACACACAACCACACATAACCACACATACAACCACACACACACCCACACACACACAACCACACACATACACACAACCACACACACACAACCACAGCCACAACCATATACACATAACCACAAAACCACACACACAACCACACACACAACCAGACACACACAACCACACACAACCACACATACAACCCCACACACAACCCCACACACAACCACACACAACCACAACCACATACACAACCACACATACACAACCACACACACAACCACACACACACAACCACACACAACCACAACCACACACACAATCACACAAACAACCACACACACAACCACACCCACAACCACACCCACAACCACACAGACAAACACACACACAACCACACACACAACCACACACACAACCACACACACAACCACACACACAACCACAACCACACACACAACCACACACACACAGCCACACACACACTACCACACACAACCACACACACAACCACACACACAACCACAACCACACCCACAACCACACACACAACCACACACACACAACCACACACACAACCACACACAACCACACACAACCACACACACACACAACCACACACGCACACAACCACACACAACCACACACACAACCCCACAACCACACACAACCACAACCACACACACACAATCACACCCACAACCACACACAACTATAACCACACCCAACCACACACACAACCACACACAACCACACACACAAGCACACACACAAGCATACACACAACCACACACACAACCACACACACAACCACAACCATACACACAACCACACACACACACACAACCACACCCAACCACACACACACAACCACACACACAACACACACAACCACAACCCCACACATACACATCCACACACACACAACCACAACCACACACACAACCACACACACAACCACACACACAACCACACACACCTACAACCACACACACAACCACACACACACACACAACCACACACACACAACCACACACACAACCACAACCACCCACACAACCACACATACAACCACACACACAACCACAACCACACATACAACCACACACACACAACCACACACACACAACCACACACACACACACATAACTACACACACAACCACACACACAACCACACACACACAACCACACACACAACCACACACAACCACACACAACCACACACACACAACCACACACGCACACAACCACACACAACCACACACACAACCACACCCACAACCACACACACACAACCACAACCACACACAACCACACACACACAATCACACCCATAACCACACACAACTACAACCACACCCAACCACACACACAACCACACACAACCACACACACAAGCACACACACAAGCATACACACAACCACACACATAACCACACACACAACAACAACCATACACACAACCACACACACACACAACCACACCCAACCGCACACACACAACCACACACACAACACACACAACCACAACCCCACACATACACAACCACACACACACAACCGCAACCACACACACACAACCACACACACAACCACACACACAACCACACACACCTACAACCACACACACAACCACACAACCACACACACAACCACACACACACACATAACCACACACACACAACCACACACACAATCACACACAACCACACACACAGCCACACACACAACCACACACATACAACCACACACACAACCACACACACAACCACACATACAACCACAACCACACATACAACCACACACACAACCACACATATAACCACACACACACATAACCACACATACAACCACACACAACCACACACACACATAACTACACACACACCCACACACAACCACACACAACCACACACACAACCACAACCACACACAACCGCACACACAACCACACCCAACCACACGTCCACACACACACCCACAACCACTTCCACACACAACCACACACACAACCACACACACAAGTACACACACACCCACACACACAACCACACACACAACCACACACAACCACAACCATACACACAACCACACACACACAACCGCACACACACAACCACACACACAACCACACACACAACACACACAACCACAACCACACACAACCACACACACACAATCACACACACAACCACACACAACCACACATCCACACCCACACCCACAACCGCACCCGAACCCACAACTGCACCGACAACCACACCCACACACACAACCACACACACAAACACACATAACCACACACACAGAACCACACACACAGAACCACACACAGAACCACACACACACATACAACCACACACACAACCACACACACAACCACACACACACACAACCACACACACACAACCACACACACAACCACACACACAAGCACACACACAACCACACCAAGCATTGGCATAGTCAATTGGTCTCGCCTTTGGGACCTTATAAGTGTTTAGCCACACAACAGTTGATGTGGTTGCACCAAGGTTATTGTGCTGCATATCTAAATACTTAGAAGGTCCCAAAAGCGAGACCTATTTGGCTATGCCAATGCTTGTTTAATGTACTGTTTCAGTGGACTCTATGGAAGCTAGAAGATGCACTGTTACCTTAAAAAATACCAATTGTGACTTGCTGTGTATTCCACAATAGTTGCCTGTACCAAGACGTCTAATCTGAATTTTATGCCCAGAATTTATGCAGACATCATTATGGGAAAATCATAAATTATGCTTGGAAAGTTTTACATAGAGTAACAAAAGTTTTTGCACCGGTGGTTACACTTTGGAAGTGACAGAATGGTGTTGTTCTGCTTTAAATGCCTACAGAACTGTTCATGGATGGATAAAGCGCAGAAGAACCATCGCCGGCGGGATTCATGGATGTGCTGTACTGCGCTTGTCATTCACTCAAGGTCATGAAATTATTCAGGTTCACTAACTTTTACATACAGATGAAAGTGATGACATGCATGAATTGAGTAGTTCTCTGTAGAGTTTCCATTTTACTGATGAAAGAAGGGAAATAAAGTCAAATGAGTTTCTTAGGATATTTTCAATCCAGTCTACGTCGCTCAAAATCCATTGTAAGATATTACAGACAGACATATCTATAGTTTGTTAATATATAATCGGTTAATATATACCACTGAAAAGGGCATATATTAACCGAAAAAAGGGGACATGAACATTGTCATAAGATGGATGCTCTACATTAGTGCTCATGGGGATTTTCACAGATGTTATCAAATACAATTTCCAGACAGAAAACTGGTTGAGGACTTTTCTCTGAAGAAAATAAGTAATGTGAAAAAAAAAAATCCCAGTTGACAGGCTGAAAATACCCAGACCCATATTTAATAAGGCGTTGAACAACGTGCAACATAATGAGGCGCATGTTGTTAACTAGCATCACACAATGAGTTTTTTGCTGGATATGTGACTCTTCACTGAACAAATACTGCTTTGTGCTGCTTTCAAATTCTACCTTATTTTGAATTGTTTGTGACCTCACCTGAGGTCTACAATTATCAACTTATAAAACCAAGTAAAATCAACTCCACAAAAAAAGTATATTCACAATACATAAAATGGAACAAAAGTCATTCATAAAATCACAGTGATATTTCTTTCATTAGAAATACTTAAAAATATTCTAAAAATGTATGCACTTTAAAACAAAGAAATTCTTTAGAGGAATTTGAATTTATAATAAGTCCGTTAAGTCTTGATGTGTGTCCAGCTGCAATCTCCTTATTAAAGGAAATAAGTATTTGTTTCTAGCCTCTTTCATTGCCAGACAAAGATGGAAAACATGGATCATGTCTTGGGCTCCTTTATGGCAGAGGTCAAAAATAGTAGATTTTTGAGAATACTTATTCCACCTCGCCGAGGGATTTTACCTAAATGGAGACAAATAAAAAAAATATAACACCACGAGGAATTCGAAAAGAAAAGTAGGACTGGGACCGTCCCAACAAAATTTTGGTAGACAGTGTCCTATAAACTTTCAGGGAAGCACAGTGACCTAGTTATCTAGCGTGTAACTAAGTCAAATACATTGTACTGCTTTTCACCTTTTTGTGTCCAGATAGGGGCCGATTACGATCCGGGTCGGAAGGCCACCGAACGCGATCTGGCCGGAAAAACTACGAGCCGTACGCGTGTTTTCCGGCCGACTCGTACAGCTGTATGAGCGAGCAAGTACGATGCGAGCTACGTGAGATTCACCGACTGAGTCGTTTCCGGGTCCGAACCGCTCCGTACTTCTCGGTCAGAAGCTAACCGTGGCGTGCAAATGGATGCGATTTACAACGGAGCCAGTACGATGCACGCGTCGGACAGCCTGTGCAAGCCGGAGTATCCGGCTCGCAAAAGCTCCTGGAGTCAGACATTGGAGGTCCACGTCGGACCCCCTGACACCCGCAGCCCTACGACTCGGACACAGGGGGAGACCTATGGGTCTCCCCAACACAGGCATGTACGATGCGGAAGGCGGCGACACATACCCACTGTAGGGGGCGCACTTGTTCGAGACGTACCCATTCAGTCAATGGGAGCACATGTACGTGTCGTACAACTGCCTCCCATTGACTTCTATGGGAGTCCGACCAAACCGATTCCGACAGCATACGTGCGCATCGTACTCGCTCAGTCGGACTGTAGGGGTCCGGCTCGGGCGGAAAACACTCCAGATCCGACTCAGTCGGAGTGCTTTCCAACCCGGATCAGAATCGGCCCCATAGTGTTGATGAGTCGCATCAATTCACAGTTTCATCGATTTTGGTGCAATGCTCCCTCTACTAAGATAGAAAGATAGGGATTTGCGTCAAAACTAACTGCTTAAAGCAGGAACATAGAAGAGGAAATGTGCTCATTTATCAAAATAAAAATTAGCATTGCAATTCATGCTAAAGGATATGCCTTCAGTACAAATCCTGTGCTAGGCAGAGCAAAATGATCACTGCATGATGGTACGAGGCAGCCTGTTTGTGCATCAGCGCAGGGCATAACACTAGGAGGGAAATCTTTGTAGCTACGATGCTGCACTGTGTTTTCCGTCAGGCACAACTCAAACTTGGATGCTACATTGTGTTACGTCAGAAAATAATAAATCTGGGCTTTCATGTGTAGGTAATATGGTATTTGAACAAAATATCGGAAAAAAATTATTGTGATACGAAAAAATCATGGCAGGAATGTTGACGGTAAAAATATTGTTTTTAGTGTTGGTTTTAATATCATTGTAAAAAATACTGATGTAGAAAACATCCTTGTATGTAATTTTGTTTGTAATTTATTGCGGTGTGTTTCATTGCTTCTGTTTATTAGTTTTTTTATTTGGGTTTATAGTAAGATAATATTTTAGTTATGAAATTGTTGACATTTTATTTTTAGTTGTATTCATTTATTTTAATAATTCTTTAATACTTTTTTTAGGGGATAAGGGTAGGGAGATTTAAAAAAACATATATTTTAAATATTACAATAATAATTTTGATGAAATGGAAATTAATAATTTTGAATTTTAAAATGTATTGCATTACATTAATATTTCCAATACATTTAAATTTATTATTAAGATATATCATATATACTATATATATATATATTATAAACAGCGAAGTTGCTCCTTCTGGATTACCGGGACCCTTGAAGGTTGGCGTACACTCCGGCGGAGCCAGCCGGCGAAAATATCCAATTCAATGCAAAAATCCAGTATGCTCTCAGTAAAGTAAGACAGAGTCCCAGAAGTAGTGAATGGTCTAGTGATTTATTTCATACAACGCGTTTCGGCCTTGTAGATATATATATATATATATATATATATATATATATATATATATATATATATATATATATATATATATATATATATATATATCTTAATATGACATTTAAATGTATTGAAAATATTAATGTAATGCAATACATTTTAAAATTGAAAATCATTAATTTGCATTTCTTCAAAATTATTATTGTAATATTTGATTTAAAATATATTTTTTAAAATGTCCCTACCCTTATCCCCCCAAAAAAGTATTAAAGAATTATTAAAATACATGAATACAACTACAAATAAAAATGTCAACAATTTCATAACTAAAATATTATCTTACTATAAACACAAATAAAAAAATAATAAGCAGATGCAATGAAATAATTTGCAAACAAAATTACATGCAAGGATGTTTTCTATATATATATTTATTTATATATATATATATAAATTACTCTGAACACCAATTGCCGGTTTGGGAAATTATGCCTGCAGTGGAGTGCGCATTCAAGCAATAAGGAAAACTTTGTGGGAACATATATAAATATATATATATATTATATACAAAAGATCCTCAGTTTGGAAGCTCACTTAAAGCCGGATTAATATGGGCATTTAAACATTGCATCCCTCGGAAATACATTCTTGCCTTACACGTTTCAGAGTTATGAACTCCTTGTTCACAGGCATTGCATTGTATCGGTGCAGATTACACAGAAAAGCCACCTACTCCAGCCTGTTGGTATTTATGACGCTCTTTAATTAGCAACAGGTTATTTTAGTTTGTACTGTAAGCTGGAAGTTGTAGTATTAAGTTGTTTTTCTCTTCGTGAGCTTTGAGTGCGCTTCCGAACTGAGGATCTTTGGTATACTATATCTATATATATGTATATATTATCTACTGGCGGTCGCCAGTAGATAGTTATAGTTAGGACCTATTTTCCATAGGAAATCCGCAACATTCTATTCCCAATAAGTCTGCGGCGATTGACGAATCTTCGCGAAATTTTCCAAACTTTTGGCCAGCTCCGCTCCGCTCCTACCCTGAAAGTTTTGTGGTGATTCGTCAAGCGGGGGCCGATGAAAAAAAGGGGGGTCCCAAAACACATTTTCCCCATGCAATTTCCAATAGGATCTGTTGTCGCAGCTACAGCCCGAACTGCTGAACGGAATTACACCAAATTTGGCAAATAGGTAGTCCTCAGTTCAGACTCGTGCCTTTTGCTTAAATGGTGTAAATCCGTTCAGTAGTTCCTGAGAAAATTAGGGTAAAAAAGTTAGTGATTTCTATGGCCGGGGAGGATCCGCGCACCCTCCCCGCACCCAGAGCGCACCCTGCCGTGCACGAGCTGTATTCTAATTGGCTGCCAACACTCCAGATCAGGAAGTGTTGGCAGCCATCTTGTGCCTCGGTAGAACCAAGGCACAAGAAACCTAAAAAACAAACGCGCAAAATGCGACAAGGGGAAAGGGTAGAAACACCTTGACCCCCTAGGCCTGCTGAGGGGGTCCCACAAGGACCGCAGGGCCCAAAAAAGATTATTTTTTTTTTTAAATCGGCGAGATTCGCGCACCCAGCGCGAATTTCGGCCGAAATTTTTAAAAAATTCAGCGCGGTCTCCCGCGCTGAATATTCTAATTTGGCCCGGGGGCCAAATCCCGGGGGCTTAATTAAAAAAAAAAGTTTGGGGGGTCCCAATCCCCCCCACATTGCCCCGGGGACTGCCACCCCCAGGGGCTCCGACATTGTATATGCGGGGGGGCTCACGGCCCCCCGCGGCCCCGGCTGGCCAAAACAATGGCCCCTGGGCCTTAATGTGGCCAGAGGAGGGTGGCTATTCAGCCCCCCTCCATAACAAATTTTTAAAAAAGGCCCATGCCCTGAGGGGTGGGGTCCCCGGGGCAAATTATGGCCTTGGGAGGGGGGCCACGCGGCAACAAAAAAAACAGGATCGGGCCAGAGGCCATGCCCCCTCCTTACACCACTCTGCAAACGCACCCCCTGGCACGTTTGCAGAGGGGGAACTAATTCCCCTTGAATACTGGGGGTCCCTGGGGGCCAACTAGCCCACCAGGAACCTCCAGTATGCGCCAGGGGGCTGCGTTGCAGAGAGGTGTAATGAGGCCACGCCCCTTTTTACACCTCTCTGCAATGCAGCTCCGTGGCTCTTACTGGAGGTACCTGGTGGCCTAGTTGGCTGCTAGGGGACCTCAGGATTCAAGGGGACTTAATCCCCCAACTTAAAACACGCCACGGGGTGGGTTTGCACAGTGGTGAAGGTAGGGGGCGGGGCCTGAGGTGATATGTGTGCAAACACGCCCTGTGGCGCGTTTTAAGTTTTGGAATTAATTCCTCTTCAATCCAGAGGTCCCCTAGGGGCCAACTAGCCCACCAGGTACCTCAAGGAAGCACCACGGAGCTGCATTGCAGAGTGCTGTAAAAAGGGGCGTGGCCTCTGAACACCTCTCTGCAACGCAGCTCCCTGACGCATACTGGAGGCACCTGGTGGGCTAGTTGGCCCCCAGGGGACCGCAGGATTGAAGAGGAATTAATTCCCCAACTTAAAATGCGCCACAGGGCGTGTTTGCACACGTCACCTCAGGCCCCGCCCCCTTCCTTTACCATTGTACAATTATTCCTCTAAAATCAGCCGAACGACGAATTCCGATTTACTCACCTGTTATCAGGAGAGAACCCAGGGCTGCATCTTTTAGACCAGCACTGACCCTGAAAAGTAATTCTAAGCGTACTTACCAGTAACTTGTATTTCCTTCCATAGGAATCCATTGTGTGGTTTTCACCAGAAAATTTTCTAAGTGTCCATTTTTGAAACGTACAAATATTCCTCTAAAACCAGCCGAACTACGAATTCCGATTTACTCACCTGTTATCAGGAGAGAACCCAGGGCTGCATCTTTTAGCCCAGCACTGACCCTGAAAAGTAATTCTAAGCGTACTTACCAGTAACTTGTATTTTCTTCCATAGGAATCCATTGTGTGGTTTTCACCAGAAAAGTTTCTAAGTGTCTATTTTCACAAACTAAAAATATTCCTAAAAAATCGTCTGTATGACTTAAACACATTCTTTCAACTGTTTACAGGAGGTTGGCCAGTGCTGGATCCTGGACCCACCACTGAGTAAGAAAAAGTAACGATAACACTACTTACCTGCTAAGTGAATTTTCTGCCATAGGATAACATTGGTGATTCTATGGGAAAAAGTTTCTGTCAACTTTTAAAATACAATAATATTCCTTAAAAAATATTACTGTAACCAAAGCGCTTTTACTGAACTGTTTACAGGAGATGTCTAAGGACTGAATCTAGGATCCAGTCCTGTGGTTAGAAAAGTAATCCATAAAGTAACTAATTGCATTTAATTAGAAATTCACATTGAGCTCAATGTTGCTTTGTGTTTGAAATTGTGTTGCCCATTGCAACAACTGTAACTACTGTACTTAAAAGTCTGTTGCCTATTTGCCAAGTATTTAAACTAAAGTAATTCATTCTGAGAAAGTAGATTTTGTATTGTAATGTATAATGTAATTATAATGTAATTATAAAAAATATATCTAAAATTAAATAGTTTTAAAAATGTAGTAAATCAGTAATATAAAAATCAGTATAACAATTAATACATTAAACATTGTCATTTACAAAACCTTTGAAATTCACTGAAAAAAACATAGGTTTCAGGCCTGATATAGTTAGGAATTAGCATTTAAAAAACCTTTGAAATTCACTGAAAAAAACATAGGTTTCAGGGGCGTTATAGTTAGGAATTGGCATTTAAAAAACCTTAGACCTATGTTTTTTGAGATGTCATCAGTGATGTCATCAGTGATGTCACTGACCATGTCATGAGTGATGTAATATGTGGCATCATCAGCAGTGCATTGCGGGGGCGCGAGTTATAGTTAGCTGAACTAACTGTAACGGGGGAATTTCTAGGGTTTTGTACAAGGGAAATGTCCAGCTAACTATAACGCCCCTGAAACCTATGGTTTTTTCAGTGAATATGTATATAGATAGATAGATAGATAGATAGATAGATAGATAGATAGATAGATAGATAGATAGATAGATAGATAGATAGATAGATAGATAGATAGATAGATAGATAGATAGATAGATAGATAGATATGTATATGGTATTTTAAAATGTTAAATATTAAAATATATAACACAATTCTTCATAAAGTAAACATTTTGAAATATATTTATGCAAAATTGTAAAATTTTATATTTTTTTAAGAAAATCATTTTAAATTGTAGAAATGTTTTAATTTGTTTGTTTCAAAATTGTACATTTATTTTGAAAATATATGTAATATTTTTAAATATGTAAAAATGTATTTAAATATTTTTATATTTTATGATTATTCATTTTGGATTATTAGTTTATTTGTCATTTTATGAATTACAGTTTAGGAATGGTAGTAAAAAGTTTCGAAGAATATTCGTTATTAATAATAAAAAAATATATATTTTATATATTAATATATAAATATGTGAATATAGGCTTGTAGATTGAGTATGGAGTATTGATTGTGTATTTTCAATTATATTGCAGTGGATGTTGTAAATTTCACCTCTCTAGCATCCAACATCTTTTTCAAATAACCTTAGATTAAAGTGGTAATAGTAAATGTCATCCCTTTAGTGTCCAATACCTTCCCCCAACATTGTTAGATTGGAGTGGGAGTAATAAATGGGCCCCCTTTAATATCAAAAACTTTCTCCAAATTAGTTTAGATTGGAGTAGGTACAGTACATGTCACCACTTTAGTGTCTAACACCTCCAAATCGGTTTAGATTGTAGTGGGAATAGTAAATGTCACCCCTTTACAGCCCAACACCTTTCCCAAATTGGTTTTGATTGAAGTGATAATAGTAGATGTCACCTATTTAGTGTCCAACACCTTCCCCCAAAACGGCTGGTTTGGAGTGGCATCCAACACCTTTACATTGGAATGGGAATACCCCTATATTGTTCAACACCTTCCCCAAATTGGTTTAGGCTGGAGTGGGAATAGTGAATGTCATCCCTTTAGTGTCCAGCACATTGCCCCACTATGGTTGGATTGTAGTGGAACTAGAAAATATCACCCTGTTAGTGTCCAACACCATTACCAAATTGGTTTAGATTGGAGTGGGAATAGTAAGTGTCACCCCTTTAGTGTTCAACACTTTCCCCAAATTGATTTTGACTAGAGTGGAAATTGTAAATTTCACCCTTTTAATAAACAACACCTCTCTCAAATTGGTTTTAATTGGAGTGGTAATAGTAAATGTTATCCCTTTGGTGTCCAACACCTTCAGCCAAAATGATTTGAGTGGAATGGGAATAATAAATGTGACCCCTTTAGTGTCCAACGCCTTCCCCAGATTGGTATAAATTGGAGTGGGAATAGTAAAGGTCACCCCTCCAGTGTCCAACGCCTTCCTCAAAATGGCTTAAATAGGAGTAGGAATAGTAAATGTCACCTCTTTTTTTGTTGTTGTTTTTATTGGCATGTTGAAAGAGGAAAAAACACTGTATATATTCATTAATAACATTGGATCCTTATCACATCTTCGTGTTTATACATGCCATTTATAAACTCCCCTCCTCCTTAGCCCACCTCCTCCCACCCCTGGTTTAGATACTCTATATCTGATATAGGAGACTCTAAATTACCTTGTGCATAGAAGGGGTTAATGGATGACCCCGCACACCCTCAATGCGTCACTGTATGTGAAAAACAAACACCCTGTATCCCTGTCTCTCTGCAACCCCTATTGTAGCGTGACCGCAGATCTGCACCTCTGATCTTTTTCTGTCCCCAGCACTCTACAGGGGTAACTCGTCTGGTGGTGTCAATTGCTCTGTTAACATTGCCTTACATGCCCTCATATCCTTACTCACTCTCTCATCCCTTTGGGTTGCCCTCATGTGACCGGCCTTTGCATCAAACCATTCAGCCATATCCTTCGACCAATCCTCTCTCTTGGGGTGCCTGGGGGACATCTGTGCTGGTTCCCTCGAAGTCTCCCACCCTGTGACGGTGTTAAGTTTCAAAAGGATGGACTGCCAGTACACCTCAATGTCTAGGCAGCTCCACAGCATATGTAGGAAAACTGCTGGCTGCCCCCTACATCTTGGGCACTCTAATGAACGCTCCGGGTATATGACCTGCAGCCAGCTGGGCGCCAGGTATACACCCTATGCACCACATTGTATTGTATAGGCTTAAACCTTGTGTTTGTGGATGGGTGTTTGACCCCTTCATGGATCTTCTCCCAATCCCTTTCGGTAATGGGCCTTTCCACCTGTGCCTCCCACCACTCTTGTATCGGATGTGCCTTTCTGGGGGCATCCTCCCTCAACGCCCTATATATATATGAGAAATCAGCCTCTTGTCCTCTGCCATCTGTAGGAGAACTTCTAACGTCTGGGGGGTAGGTAGCGCGTCAGGAAATGACGGCCAGATCCCTGGTGCGGTGGCTGCAATTTTTGCATATTGCAAAAACTGCCCTGATCACTGCTGGAAAGTCTCCATTGCATAATGTAATGTTAAAAAATTGTTGTTGGGATAAAGATCTCCCAGAGTCACGGAGCCAAACTGTCACCTCTTTAGTGTCCATCACCTACCCCAAATTAGTTTTGATTGCAGTGGTGACAGTAAATGTCATCCCTTTATTGTCCAACACCTCCCCTAAATTGGTTTAGATTGGAGTGGGAATAGTAAATGTCACCCCTTTATTGTACAACACCCTCCCCAAATTGGTTTAGATTAGAGCGGGAATAGTAAATGTCACCCCTTTACTGTCCAACACCTTCCCCAAATTGGTTTAAATTGTAGTGGGAGTCGTAAGTGTCACCCCTTCAGTGTTCAACACCTTCCCCTAATTTTGGGCCCCATTAGGATCCGCCACCCTAGCGGTGTTGGGACCGGCCGCAAGCAGTGTGGCGGTCCCGCACCACCGATTAGGATGCGACCACCACCCTGGTGGTCGCATTCCATATTGTTAACATTGCGGGGTGCTGCTGTGAGCAGCACCCGCCGCATTGCCAAATATACATGTTGTGCATTGCCATGCACAACGTGGCAGGCACCAACAGTAATTCCCACCAGCCTTTCCCTGGCGGCAAACCCCTTTATTGTGTAACATTTCTATTTCAATTATTTATTTTGAAGTGTTATGATTTAAATGTTTTATTTTACTTCTATTTGTATGTAGTAGAAATACTTTCTAGTATTTTAGTAGTATTGTTGTTGATTAGAAATATAATGAAAAAGTAGTTGTACGTTTGTAGCCAATAATATTACTAAGTATAATTGTGTGTATAATAAGGACGTGTCACACATTTTTCTCATTTTGTTTATGTTGACAAAGTTTATTTATTGTATATTTCTACATTTCTAATCATTTATATTTCATCACAAAAATAAATATTTATATAAAGTTGAGTAAATAGAATTTTGTTTTTATTAATATTTTTATTATTAAAAAGCATGTAAATTATATTGAAATACTATTATATGTTGTACATTATCAGATTTTATTTCTGATTGTTTAACAGTTTTTTAACGTTTCTTAAATTGCTTTATATACATATTTTCGACATCATTTTATCATGTTTTTCAAAATACTACTATTTATTATTTATTTTCTACTTTATTTTTTTAACATTGTATTACATCACTTTATGGCATGTTTTACATGTTTAATAATTATTTAAAATTTTGTATACATTTATTCAACATTTGTAAGATATTTCCCATTAGTTTTTATTTTACCGCTACCTTCTATTTTTTAGTCGATTTGTGTTATTTTTAGTCTATTTTCCCTGAACCTTTTTGGGGGTTTTCTGGAGCGTTATTTCCAAAAACACTTTATCAGGTTTTTTTATAGTTCCTAGATACTTTGGATTGCTTTGTAGGATTTCTATTGCATTTGCTTCATTTATGCATTATTTGTTTTTTACTTTCTTGGTTGGTGAAAGTTACATTATTTTGTCACAATTTTCAAGGGCTTTTTTAGGTTTGTATTTATTGTATAATATTTTTGGGCTGTTATTTTTAAGTAATCTACTCCTTGGTTATTTATGAAGAGTATGATTCTAAATTGTAGAATATCATAAATCCTTTTGGTTTGTTTGCTAAGTTTAGGGGAAATTTGGCTAACAAATTGCTCCATTCGCAGTTCTTGATAGCTTTGATCTTTTTGTAATTCTTCTATAAATTTGTAGAGTATAGGTTAGATTTTGCCTGGTGTGGATTGGAAAGCATTGTGCCATCCTTCCACTGTGTTGTTTAATTGGGCATCCTGTGCCAAGGTGCCATCATAGACATTCCACCATGGTATTTGGAATTTGAGTTGGGGTCTGTGTCTGGACCTATGAAGTCTGTGAACCCAAGTGTCTTCGAAATAGTCAGTTTTGGGGCTAAATTTGTCTTCATTTTGTTGATAGAAAGGGTTTTTTATTAGTACATTGTACTTGTTGACTACCATCTGTGACACAGACATAGGCTAGTGCTATCATTTTTTTAAAATTTCAAAGCTAAATTGGCTTTTTGTAGAATATTCTACACTCAGGGCCTGATTAAGAGGTTGGTTGTCTGACTGCCCAAATGCTGTGGCTGCAGCTTCCAGAATACTGCAGTGCTGGCGGTCATCCAACTGCCATATTGTGAATTAACCACGGTGCCTGCGGGAAGGTGCAGAGATCTAACGGCGGTGGGGAATGGCTTTACATATATATTAATGCCTGTGTGAGCATTTCAACTGCATATGTGTCAAATGCACACATATGCATAATACATGTGGAAAAATACCACCTACCCATTGTCAAAGTCCGGGCCATATGTGGGCAGTCTAGGCAATGTGTATATGGTACAAAAAGGACTTACCTGTTCATTGCCATAAACAGGGTTGTATTCCTTAGGTGAAGATGCTGCTGTGAAGGGGGGACCTGAAGAAAGGGATCTACGTCGAACTCTGATGGGAAGAACAGAAAAGGGTGAGTATGCGTCCCAAATAATTTGTTTCTGCCGATCTGAAGATGGCGGTCCCACTGCCGCAGTTGACTTGTCGGAAAGCCAACTCCTAATAGGGACGGTGGTAAGATTCCTCAGTACCGCTCTTTCGCAGCTGCTTTTCCCCGACCGCAGCCGCCGCAGGATGCGGATGGCTGGCGGTGTTGGTGGTTCAACAGCTGTGTTTGCAAATATTTGTGTTTTTACTAGTTAAGTATAGGAAGAAGATATTTTTGATAGTGATATTTATTTTGCCATATTCTTGTGTTTTGTTATTGTAAGCATCAATATTATGTCAGTGATCTGGTAGTATGTGACACCATTGAAAGGTTTACTCCCCCTAATTGCCTAAATATACGATATGATACAATATTATCTTGCATCCCAGCTTCATGGGGTGGCCAAATAGATAGTGGGGATTCAGCTCTCTGACACTGCCGCATCAGTTTCTGCTTAATACTTCACTAACTGCGGCACTTGGTGGCAAATGGGAAGACATATCAAGGGAACGCCCCAACACACCTTACTATCCAATGCCTACATGTTATGGGGTCAGGCAGGCACTGCATGAGAGGGGTTGCCACCTCACTGTGCCAACACACGCCGATATCACTCCTATCCCTGAGGTGGTATTCGGAGGAGGATCTAGCCCATCCTGGCACAGATAAAGAGTGGTTTGCCATACTAGAAAGCTCAATTGAGTCCCTTGCAATACTCGCTTTTGACACTTTCAGTACTACATTGTCCAGAGGAATTACCTCACCCCGCTATGATGAATAGATACTTTCACCTTACTGGCATGTCACATGGCAAACACTGACCTTCTTCACATGTTATGGCTATACCCACTTCTTACTACTTACTGGCGAGGATTCATGACCCAATTGTTAGGCTTGCAGGAGTAAGCAACAGGGGGTCACTTCCAGCTCTCTAGATCTGGGCATGCTGGTAGCCAAGCATCTAATCACGAGATGCTGGAAGTCGCCTGAGCCTCCCCCTCTGGAGGCCTGGAGAGAATCGCTACTCATGTGGGCCCAAGCCGAAAGCATTGCGTTACACAGAAAGGATACTCTGGGGCTCTGCAAGATCCCTATAGCTGCCAACTGGGACACTATACTACATGATTTTCAAAATGAGCCACATGTAGAGTTGGATCACCCGGATGCCACAACGGCAGAAGAGGGAGTAAATGGGGAGGTCCAATCTTCCACCTCATAATAGGTGTGCAAAATGTTAGTTAATATTTTCATGTACGCCTCATACCACTACTAAGGGTTGCTGGGTCTATTGTTTGGAAATGTACATATTGTAGATATATTCTATGGGCTGGGCGGGATGAGAGAGGGCTGGGTGAACCTAAGTTGGGCTAGTTTGTCCTTGTAATTTTTCTTTTTCTTTGTCCTTTTTTCCCCGCCTTCCGTTATTGATGAGTTTGAACAGGAATTGCACTCCGCCAACACCACATATTGATGGCCCTGCAATAAGACGTTCATGAGCGCTCAGTGGTGACCCCCATGCATTGAGACAGACGCACCTATTGACCTTTGAGTATGGCCACAGGCCTGCCAATAGTGTATGCGAAACTACTGTGTATAGCACCTTTTGGGCTATAATAGGGGCATATTATCAAGAAACGGCGTTAAAATTATCGCCGCTTTAGCGGCAGAAAACTGCCGCTAAAGCGGCTATAATGGGCTTGATAATATGCCCTTGGGAATTCCCATAGAAGCCCATGTTCTGGTGTAAACATGGGCTTCTATTGGAATTCTCTGCGGCATAATATCAAGCCCATTATCGCCGCTGTAGCGGCAGTTTTCTGCCGCTGAAGCGGCGATAATTTTAACGCCATGCTTGAAAATATGACCCATAATTCTTACATGCGTTTCTTTTTACGTGCGATTTTTATGTAAACTTGACAATGTAACTTGCACTGTTATGTTGATTCTTTAACCGTTTTTGCTTGAATAATTATAAAACCGATACAAACAAAAATAAATATATTGACTGACTAAACAAACCAGGTCGGAATGAATGTTTGGGAATTATGGATGAGGGTGATTATTTTGTCATTTTGGAGATTCAAGGAAGCCTAATTCTTCAGAAAAGGGTCCCCAAATTAGTTTTGATTGCAGTGGTGACAGTAAATGTCATCCCTTTATTGTCCAACACCTCCCCTAAATTGGTTTAGATTGGAGTGGGAATAGTAAATGTCACCCCTTTATTGTACAACACCCTCCCCAAATTGGTTTAGATTAGAGCGGGAATAGTAAATGTCACCCCTTTACTGTCCAAAACCTTCCCCAAATTGGTTTAAATTGTAGTGGGAGTCGTAAGTGTCACCCCTTCAGTGTTCAACACCTTCCCCTAATTTTGGGCCCCATTAGGATCCGCCACCCTAGCGGTGTTGGGACCGGCCGCAAGCAGTGTGGCGGTCCCGCACCACCGATTAGGATGCGACCACCACCCTGGTGGTCGCATTCCATATTGTTAACATTGCGGGGTGCTGCTGTGAGCAGCACCCGCCGCATTGCCAAATATACATGTTGTGCATTGCCATGCACAACGTGGCAGGCACCGTGCAGTGCCTGCCACCTTGTGCGTGGCAATGAGGGATGGTAGCATAGGAACCCCCAAAGTGCAGCACCCCATCCCCCCACTCCCCCCGGGGGCTCACAACGGGCCCCAACAGTAATTCCCACCAGCCTTTCCCTGGCGGCAAACCCCTTTATTGTGTAACATTTCTATTTCAATTATTTATTTAGAAGTGTTATGATTTAAATGTTTTATTTTACTTCTATTTGTATGTAGTAGAAATACTTTCTAGTATTTTAGTAGTATTGTTGTTGATTAGAAATATGATGAAAAAGTAGTTGTACGTTTGTAGCCAATAATATTACTAAGTATAATTTTGTGTATAATAAAGACGTGTCACACATTTTTCTCATTTTGTTTATGTTGACAAAGTTTATTTATTGTATATTTCTACATTTCTAATCATTTATATTTCATCACAAAAATAAATATTTATATAAAGTTGAGTAAATAGAATTTTGTTTTTATTAATATTTTTATTATTAAAAAGCATGTAAATTATATTGAAATACTATTATATGTTGTACGTTATCAGATTTTATTTCTGATTGTTTAACAGTTTTTTAACATTTCTTAAATTGCTTTATATACATATTTTCGACATCATTTTATCATGTTTTTCAAAATACTACTATTTATTATTTATTTTCGACTTTGTTTTTTTAACATTGTATTACATCACTTTATGGCATGTTTTGCATGTTTAATAATTATTTAAAATTTTGTATACATTTATTCAACATTTGTAAGATATTTCCCATTAATTTTCATTTTACCGCTACCTTCTATTTTTTAGTCTATTTGTGTTATTTTTAGTCTATTTTCCCTGAACCTTTTTGGGGGTTTTCTGGAGCGTTATTTCAAAAAACACTTTATCAGGTTTTTTTATAGTTCCTAGATACTTTGGATTGCTTTGTAGGATTTCTATTGAATTTGCTTCATTTATGCATTATTTGTTTTTTACTTTCTTGGTTGGTGAAAGTTACATTATTTTGTCACAATTTTCAAGGGCTTTTTTAGGTTTGTATTTATTGTATAATATTTTTGGGCTGTTATTTCTAAGTAATCTACTCCTTGGTTATTTATGAAGAGTATGACTCTAAATTGTAGAATATCATAAATCCTTTTGGTTTGTTTGCTAAGTTTAGGGGAAATTTGGCTAACAAATTGCTCCATTCGCAGTTCTTGATAGCTTTGATCTTTTTGTAATTCTTCTATAAATTTGTAGAGTATAGGTTAGATTTCGCCTGGTGTGGATTGGAAAGCATTGTGCCATCCTTCCACTGTGTTGTTTAATTGGGCATCCTGTGCCAAGGTGCCATCATAGACATTCCACCATGGTATTTGGAATTTGAGTTGGGGTCTGTGTCTGGACCTATGAAGTCTGTGAACCCAAGTGTCTTCGAAATAGTCAGTTTTGGGGCTAAATTTGTCTTCATTTTGTTGATAGAAAGGGTTTTTTATTAGTACATTGTACTTGTTGACTACCATCTGTGACACAGACATAGGCTAGTGCTATCATTTTTTTAAAATTTCAAAGCTAAATTGGCTTTTTGTAGAATATTCTACACTCAGGGCCTGATTAAGAGGTTGGTTGTCTGACTGCCCAAATGCTGTGGCTGCAGCTTCCAGAAGACTGCAGTGCTGGCGGTCATCCAACTGCCATATTGTGAATTAACCACGATGCCTGCGGGAAGGTGCAGAGATCTAACGGCGGTGGGGAATGGCTTTACATATATATTAATGCCTGTGTGAGCATTTCAACTGCATATGTGTCAAATGCACACATATGCATAATACATGTGGAAAAATACCACCTACCCATTGTCAAAGTCCGCGCCATATGTGGGCAGTCTAGGCAATGTGTATATGGTACAAAAAGGACTTACCTGTTCAGTGCCATAAACAGGGTTGTATTCCTTAGGTGAAGATGCTACTGTGAAAGGGGGACCTGAAGAAAGGGATCTACGTCGAACTCTGATGGGAAAAACAGAAAAGGGTGAGTATGCGTCCCAAATAATTTGTTTCTGCCGATCTGAAGATGGCGGTCCCACTGCCGCAGTTGACTTGTCGGAAAGCCAACTCCTAATAGGGACGGTGGTAAGATTCCTCAGTACCGCTCTTTCGCAGCTGCTTTTCCCCGACCGCAGCTACCGCAGGATGCGGATGGCTGGCGGTGTTGGTGGTTCAACAGCTGTGTTTGCAAATATTTGTGTTTTTACTAGTTAAGTATAGGAAGAAGATATTTTTGATAGTGATATTTATTTTGCCATATTCTTGTGTTTTGTTATTGTAAGCATCAATATTATGTCAGTGATCTGGTAGTATGTGACACCATTGAAAGGTTTACTCCCCCTAATTGCCTAAATATGCGATATGATACAATATTATCTTGCATCCCAGCTTCATGGGGTGGCCAAATAGATAGTGGGGATTCAGCTCTCTGACACTGCCGCATCAGTTTCTGCTTAATACTTCACTAACTGCGGCACTTGGTGGCAAATGGGAAGACATATCAAGGGAACGCCCCAACACACCTTACTATCCAATGCCTACATGTTATGGGGTCAGGCAGGCACTGCATGAGAGGGGTTGCCACCTCACTGTGCCAACACACGCCGATATCACTCCTATCCCTGAGGTGGTATTCGGAGGAGGATCTAGCCCATCCTTGCACAGATAAAGAGTGGTTTGCCATACTAGAAAGCTCAATTGAGTCCCTTGCAATACTCGCTTTTGACTCTTTCAGTACTACATTGTCCAGAGGAATTACCTCACCCCGCTATGATGAATAGATACTTTCACCTTACTGGCATGTCACATGGCAAACACTGACCTTCTTCACATGTTATGGCTATACCCACTTCTTACTACTTACTGGCGAGGATTCATGACCCAATTGTTAGGCTTGCAGGAGTAAGCAACAGGGGGTCACTTCCAGCTCTCTAGATCTGGGCATGCTGGTAGCCAAGCGTCTAATCACGAGATGCTGGAAGTCGCCTGAGCCTCCCCCTCTGGAGGCCTGGAGAGAATCGCTACTCATGTGGGCCCAAGCCGAAAGCATTGCGTTACACAGAAAGGATACTCTGGGGCTCTGCAAGATCCCTATAGCTGCCAACTGGGACACTATACTACATGATTTTCAAAATGAGCCACATGTAGAGTTGGATCACCCGGATGCCACAACGGCAGAAGAGGGAGTAAATGGGGAGGTCCAATCTTCAACTTCATAATAGGTGTGCAAAATGTTAGTTAATATTTTCATGTACGCCTCATACCACTACTAATGGTTGCTGGGTCTATTGTTTGGAAATGTACATATTGTAGATATATTCTATGGGCTGGGCGGGATGAGAGAGGGCTGGGTGAACCTAAGTTGGGCTAGTTTGTCCTTGTAATTTTTCTTTTTCTTTGTCCTTTTTTCCCCGCCTTCCGTTATTGATGAGTTTGAACAGGAATTGCACTCCGCCAACACCACATATTGATGGCCCTGCAATAAGACGTTCATGAGCGCTCAGTGGTGACCCCCATGCATTGAGACAGACGCACCTATTGACCTTTGAGTATGGCCACAGGCCTGCCAATAGTGTATGCGAAACTACTGTGTATAGCACCTTTTGTGCTATAATAGGGGCATATTATCAAGAAACGGCGTTAAAATTATCGCCGCTTTAGCGGCAGAAAACTGCCGCTAAAGCGGCGATAATGGGCTTGATAATATGCCCTTGGGAATTCCCATAGAAGCCCATGTTCTGGTGTAAACATGGGCTTCTATTGGAATTCTCTGCGGCATAATATCAAGCCCATTATCGCCGCTGTAGCGGCAGTTTTCTGCCGCTGAAGCGGCGATAATTTTAACGCCATGCTTGATAATATGACCCATAATTCTTACATGCGTTTCTTTTTACGTGCGATTTTTATGTAAACTTGACAATGTAACTTGCACTGTTATGTTGATTCTTTAACCGTTTTTGCTTGAATAATTATAAAACAGATACAAACAAAAAGAAATATATTGACTGACTAAACAAACCAGGTCGGAATGAATGTTTGGGAATTATGGATGAGGGTGATTATTTTGTCATTTTGGAGATTCAAGGAAGCCTAATTCTTCAGAAAAGGGTCCCCTTGTCGAGTTTCACAGATTTTCACAGGGATCTGCAGTCAAGAAAAATTAAAGAATTCCATATAGAAGGCAACCCAGGTGCAAATGTGCAATTTTGGCAACAAAATATTTTGTATCCGACCGTCTGTGACTCAGGTACAGTTTTGCTCATTGGTTATTAAAATGTTCTTTTCAGAAGATCTGTTGGGAAATAATTTAAACATAAACCTTGTTCACAAGCTGCATTTTGCGGTAAGCACAGTAGTACTATAATAGTACTACTCAGGAACTACAAAATGCTGTAATAGTAGTGACTTCCCAGGTTTATTGAAAGAGAGAGTGTGAGAGAGAGAGAGAGAGAGAGAGAGAGAGAGAGATGTCCAAGCATCTCATTTACAATAGGGTCGTGATGGGGAACCCATCAAACTGTGATACTCACCCTGGCATAAGTGCCCTATTGATTGTACCACACCTAGGTACACATGCCACTTTCAGGGACATCTCTGACTCCCTCATGGTTCCAATATGATGGGAAGCCATACCAGAATATAACGAACGGAAAAGTCTAACTAATATTGTGTCCTAAATATCATTTACAAAAATATCATTCAATTGGGTGTAGGTTTTCCATTATTAAGTTCAATTAGGTGATATTTTCATAGATGATATTTAGGATATAACATTTATGTCACAGTATTCTTATGCCACTATTATGCTACTACACTATACCTTCTGACCTAAAGGTAACAACATTTTCCACAAGGTATCTTGCTGGTGAGGTGATTAGGTATAATTAGGACTTACGTCATGTCAGACGTCACACCAAAGTCATGATTTACCACGCCGGCAACCAGGATTTATGGACAGCTACAATTACCATCCAGATAGATGCCCTAAAGCCAGCTGGCCTTCTTTGCCATTAGATCAAGCTGGAGACATCCATTCCAAACGGGATTTTATTCTGTCCCACTTCAGATAATAATGTTTTTAAAAATCTAATGCACTCTAATCCTGACCGAGGGGCAACAGCTTGCCCATAAACTAATAACATATAAACCAGTGTAATTTGACACACGTTTAACAATTTAATATAAGAGAAACACAATACTGGAGTTCCCCGCGGGCTGCATTCGGTACAGGCTGGGGGTAGTACAGGAGAATTCATTGACGAGAGTATGGTAAGGTAGTACATGGACTACAAGGGACTGGGGGTCCACAGGTAAGTACTGAATACTGCTAAAGGGTATACAAAGGGTATACAAGAATAGTACAGCCAAGACTTTGGCTTACCCATTCCAATTGCTGATGTTGAGATGCACACTGGAATACCAGAAGGAGACCCCTAGATGCCAATGCGAACCCCACCCGGACAAGAGCTGAGGAAGCAAGCCAGAGAGAGGCAAGGTCCTTGAAGGTAGCAAGAACACAATACAAACACAATGAGAGGGAGGTAGGGGGGCAAGAGAATCAGGATAAGCAGAAAACGAGGAACACAACAAAAGTGAAGGATGCAAGAATGGATGTAAAACAATATAAAATAAAGACCCACAACTAATGAAGCACTGCCAGCCATCAATGTGCCTTCAGTACATTTCGACACACTGTTTTGCCTTTGAAAAACCTGTGATTTTGTGGATTGTAGGCTTTACTACTTCAAAAAGATGTATACATCAGGCCTAAAGAGAAGTGCCATGGGAAAGACCCTAGACACAACTGTGCCTGCTGGAATGGCAAATCTAGGTTAGAAGGCTGTCTGGGCATAGGTAACGCCTTGTATTGTGCATCCAATTGGCATGTATGATGGAAGCTTTATTTTTTGTTTGTAGCATATAGTACTAGACTGATTTGTTTTCAAGTTTGGGGTAATTTCTCTGCATTTCCCCAGTTCTACAACATTCTAACAAAGCACATTTCTGCTCCTGTGGTTTAGAGCTTTGGATATTACAATCATCTTTTAAAATTCTGGAAAGTTCTGGAAAAGCATAAGGTAACCCCATGATCACCACTACACAATTAAGCAGTTATGGACAATCATTAATACTAACGGTGGATAGATATGAGTATGTCTTTAACATTGGGCCGTATATTTTTGCTTTATAACAATTTATAGAATTTTTCGGCAAGATCTGTATGTTCAGCAATGTCACAATGCATTATTGGCCTCATAAATATCACTGTGTGCGTAGGCATATCATTTCAACACTTATGTGGCTAATGAGAACAGAAAGGACTACCAAGAAATAAGAGAGGTTCAGATCATTGCAAATGTTTGAATACATATCTGCTCACAAAATGGAATGCATTTTTTACAAGATGATATTTATTCTGGAATATAAATGAGTTTCAACCTAAGATTTGACTTGATGATTTGTGGCATGCATAGAATCTCCTTTAAGTGAGAAGTATTGATATATATATATAAAGAACATGTTCGGTGAAAGCAAATGTGTAGTTATGTGAAGGTCATACATTCAATTGAAAAGACATCTCTTTAATAGCTTTTGCTACTTTTGACAGAGAAGCACAAAACCTCATCTAATCTGGGTTCAGCATGGTTTGTTTCGTGCACATCCATCAAAGGCGTGAGGAATGGGAGAGGTGAGAAAAGCAAAACTTCTGAGGATCATGAATGATTACTTAAACGAGTTGCTTTGTGCCCCCTGCCTCTATTTTGCCTTAAAATATGCAGATTCTGTAGCGATATTCCAATATCCCAGCCCTGCCAGAATAAACTGATGAAATAACAGTGTATGTGTGTTTAGAGCCTTGCATAAGTGACTGGTGGAACCGTGAAGGTCGATTGCCAAAGGAGGGGAACAGCGAGGGTCGAACCACGCATGCCGTTCTAACACAAGCGCAACCACACTTGCCTGAACCACGCATCTGCCTTAACTGCGCATATGTGTCGTTAAGGCAGATAGCGGTCTAGTGTTCAAGATGAGCAGGGACAAGAAGAAACAGTGTCGGAACAGGAAGCTCAGGACGCGGACGGGTAAGTGGGGCTGAGGTTCGGTTTGGAGGGTAGTTTTTAGGGGTGGGGTCGTTCTAGGGCTCAGGGCGGGGGAGTCAGGGTATTTTCGGGAAGAGAAACGGGGATTTAGGCCTCAGGGTGGAGCAGGGGGTCAGGGTAGTTTTAAGGGCTGGGGCTTTGTTTGGGGGTAGTTTTTAGGATTGGGGTGGTTTTCGGGCTCTCAGGGTGGGGGGGAGTGGGGTCTTGTTTTTTAATTGGGGCAGGGTTTTAGGCCTCAGGACAGTGGAAGGGGTTGGGGTAGTTTTATGGACAGTGCAGGGGTAAGTTTAAGGGCTCAGGATGGGGGTCTGGGGTCCGGGTAGTTCCTGCTAGGGGGTAGGGTGAAAGGCCTCATTGGGTGGGAAAGGGGTAGTTTTAAGGGCAGGCAGGTATTATGGTTCAGGTCAGGGGCAAGGAAGGGGGATATAATTTTAAGACTTAGGGCAGGGCGAGGTTGTCGAGGTAGTGGGGATCTTAACCATGCATACCCCCTTACCAATCATGCCTTTACAACGAAAAAGCGTGGTAAAGGCATGCATGGTAAAGGAATGCGTGGCTAAGATGCATTCGTGGTTCAGGCTGCGTGGTAGAGGCATGCATTGTTTAGTCATGCGTGCCTCTGTCATATAACCCCAGAGGAGCCTTGAGGGTGGGGCCTGACAGGGAAGTGGTATGGCTGGCTACAGCTGCCGCTGCTCGAGTCGTTCACAGCGGACCAGCTCCCCAGATGTAGAGGTTGACAAATGACAGGACAAAAGAGGCCGGACCCTGCCTTGGCGTGGAGGTAGGCTCGGGTCTGGTTGGAGGTGGCCGAGCCTGCTGAGAACAATGCACAACATGAGAGGTGGGCCTAATTGTGGTACTCACCTGCTGGAGTGTCATGGTACTATGAACTCTGCCGCCCAGCACTGATGTGGGTCTGTTAGAAACGGGCAGCGTGGTGCAGAGCGGGTGGGCCAAACTCCAGAGGAAATGTGCAAAGCATCCACGCAGTACACACAGGTGACACACAAGGCACACTCCAAAAAGAGACGCTACACAAGATTGTGTAAGAATAACTTTTGTATTGTAGAACACAGGGTAAATTTCAGTAATCTCTATACTGCGCCAACCGGCGCCAGGTCAATATTTACAGGGGATAGTATATACATGGCAGGACCAATCGGGCCCCTTCCAGAACCATTGCGACATACAAGACAATAAAGATAAGTCCATCAGCCTCAATCCTGCAATAAAGACTTCAGGGCGTAACATTAGGCATTAGGCCGGAACACCTGCAATAAAACATCATGGCCTCACCATATGCACAGACGATAGGAATGACCCCTGAGGCAGGAAAGCTGTAAGAGGAAAACATTAGGCCTCCACCTATGGGAACAGACATAGTAGGCATCCGGTATTAGGCATAAAGGCATCATTCGGAAACTTGAACCTGTGGGCATAAACATGTGAACCTTAGGCCTATTTCGCAGGGAAAACAAGTTAGGCAGAACTCCAATGATGTAGGCCTAAGGGGAAAAGAAACCATTCACTTTAGGCATGAGCATGTTCAGTAGCATCATCGTATGCACTAGACATCCTTGTGGGCTTAAACATGAAGCCTAAAATGAACACATCCAGTCAGGCATATAAACAGTCTATGTGCCAACCCCTATCAGACTGGGGCCTAGAACCCATGCGCATGAAGGCACATCAGCATGAAAACATCGATGTAGGGCATTAGGCAAAATCACCAATCATAAATGTATTACCGCCAGGAGCTGCTGGTGAATAGCGAACTTCGCATCAGCACATTAGCGTACCCCCCATTAACAGTGGACATAATTATAGCAGGACGGGCACTAGGCGTAATCAGATTAGCAGGGACGCAGGCAGCCCAAAGCCACCAGCATCAACGTGCTAGGGAGCAGCGGCGCACATCATAAGTGCCCCCAACGATGCAACTGCCCGCTGTCCTCGGGGCAGTTGTGTTCCACCAAGTCAGTCCTGGCCTGACCTTGTCCAGTGGGGAGCCCCTCTCTGGGACTCTAACTCAAATTGCCCCCAAAAGAACACTGGGCAAGCTGGCGTCCCCTTCTCTGGGGCTCAGAAGTCCGGAAGGCCCCTTCGTTGCAGCAGACCACTGACCTGCGGGGCAGCTGTGCTGAGTGCAGCAAGTTCCCGTAACGTTGGAGTCCCCTCCGGGACTCTGAAGTGCAGGAAATGCCCCCAAAGCAAGTACGGCCCCCACGGGGCCCTCCGTGCAGCCACAGGGGCGGGCACCGACTGTGTGCCCCGACTTCACCCCCCCCACCAAGGCAAGGCTGAGCCCCACTCACCGTGCTCACTGAAGGACTCCGCTCTTCGCTCGGCAGGTGGGGCTCTCTCTTGCTGCAGGTCGGGACATGCAGGGCTCTCCTCAGCTCCTGAGAGCCCCGCCAGCAGCAGTGCCTCGCCAGACTTCACCCGGGCCCCCTCCTGGGACCCGGGGCTTCCACGAGGATCCTGCTTCCTCCCGGAGCTCTCCTCTCTCTTCCAGCCGCCGGTGCAGGGCACACGCGGGGCTCCCCCTCGCCCTACGTGAGCCCCGCCAACGGCAGCCCGTCTCCTGGCTTGGCACGGCCCCTGCGAGGCTCCGACGTCGTCCAAGCCCCGTCCACCACCAGGCAAGGCTTCCGGGTCGCCGCAGGCAGTGCGGCGGCCCTCAGTGCTCTCAGGCGACACTCTGCCCGGGCCGGTGGCGGTGATTAGCGGCCAGATTAAAGTGCGGGGTGGGCTCCCGTCTTCAGCTGATGAGGCGTCCACACGCGGGGTAGGCACCCGCTGGGTAACGTCACACGCGGGGTAGGCTCCGGCTAGTTCCAAGACACAGCTCCTCCTGGGCAGCACTGTCGGCAGCAGCAAGGCGGGGTAGGCACCCGCGAAATTTAAAAATGCGCACAGCGCCGCCATGACGCGGGGTGGGCACTCGCTGTAAAGATTAAGTACACCGGTTGCGGAGACACGGGGTGGCCTCCCGCGGTCTCAATATGCCAAAAATACCGCTACAGCACGGGGGATCAAAATGCAGCGCCCTCCAGGCGCTAGGGAGCAGACAGCTGGGATTGCAGCACTCACCAGCAGAGCACAGTCAATTAAAATACAGCGCCCCCCGAATATAGCGCTCTCCTACCCCTGGCAACTTGAATATAGCGCTCTCCTTCCGCAGGGAATGTAGTCAGGGTCCCACGAGGCGCTAAGGTGCAGGCAGGGAGTTCAGTCATTTAAGTGTGGTGTTCCCGCTCCTCACCTCTTGGGTAGTGAGATCGGCGCTCCTCTTCTCCAGGCGCTCGTTCGCAGAGCAGCAGGCACTCGGGAGTTGGCCTCCCTGGTTCCCATGGGCAAGGTCAGACAGGCAGGCAGGATTACTCAGCTAGCTTGGGGACAGCAGAGCCTCAGCTCAGTCAGCCACAGTAGTGCAGTCTCCTCCTCGCTCCAACCGCCTATACTCCAATAGAGGTTCCCCTGGTCCAGTGGTGCCCTAGCTATGGCTCTCCCTGGCCCTGTGGACAGCAGAGGGGTGCAGATAAGCTCAGGGCCCAGCAAACAGGCCCCTGTGGTGGTACCCCCTGGCAGCAGGTCCCCTCTCTCTCAGGTCCACGCTCTGACTGAGCACATGGCAGCCCAGCTCCGCCTACCAGACAGTGCCAGAAGCTTCTAGAAGCGTCTGGGGAAACCGGTTTTAACTGGCACAGGGGGAGGTGTCCTGCACCCTGGGTGCCAGGCTTCCCTCTGAAATCTGGGGTTGCTGGGAAATAACAACTAGACTTGTAACCCAGCTCAGTCAGGCGGCACAACCACACAGCCATGGCATCCATTTTAAAAGTTACATGTTTAAATAGGGAAACTCAGTCTGCGCACGCCATTGCACAGCACGTCTTATGGCATCTCACACCACACATGGCCTATACATTTCTCTACCATGGGGGAGATAAAGGTGTGTACACTAGTGCACCGCATTCAACATTTGCATTTAACACGCATTCACATAGCATGTGGTTTCCCATAAAAAGCGAAAAACTTCAGGGAAAAGGACCAAGTCCAACAGGGTCCGAATCAAGTGACAGCAGTGGGAGTGCAGCCAGGACCCAAGAGTGAAATGTAGAACAGGGATGCCATTGCATCACTCGCAGAAGGTGGAAGAAGAAAGACTCAGAGGTTCTTGTGAAAATCTGTTATTGGTGGCTAGGAGGGGACCCTGTAAAGAGTGGACTCTGGCCCCTTGCTTAGGACACATGCACTACCAAATGAGATTGACTGGCAGTCACACCTCAGCATGAACATAGGGTGAGTGCCTTGGAACTGCTGCGTGGCCGGATCTGGGGAGCAGGGTGAGACGCACATGCTGAAGAGGCCTCCCTTCCATGGTGACACATTAACGGCACCACTGGGAGGTGCCCTAGTGGGGCTAACAATTTGCAACTATGGGCAAGACCAATTAAAGACAGGCAAAACTAATGTTAGAGGCCTGCAAACCCTCAAACATGTCCATGAGAACAGATGGGAGAGGAGCCACTGGGCTACAGAGTGGCAATGATGACATGTAGAGAACATAAATGTAAAAGGTTGATTACTGGACAGGAAGCAGAGTCTCTTGGTCATAGATACAAAGCTCAACACCTTTATAGGCCGCATAGAAAGGCTTACTGCAAGAATGGACAAATGTGTTGGATGCCAGGACATGTCCAAGTGGCGGATCTCAGAAGAAGAGGATGAATCCACCACACACACTCAAAAGATAAGCCTCAAATGAAGAAAGATCTTGCTAATGTGAGTGTGGAGAATAAGCACCTGTAATCGATTTTTTTCACAATGAACTTGTCTATAATCAGTATCCCTGAATCGACCAACAATTAACATATGCCACAAAACACTGAAAAGTTACTATAGAACCTCTTTGAAGAGAATCAATTCTATCGCATACTTGTGGTGAAAAGAGCCCACTGCATACTGGTCATCATAATGTAGCGTTAAAGTTGGCTTCAGAACAGCGAGCAGCTCTGTAACATAAAGGTGTGAATATTCTACTAAAGCTAAACTTTACCATCATGGTGCAAGAAGCATGACACTATTTCCTCCCTGTGAAAAAAAAGATGATGCAACTGGGTATGGAGTATGGATGTTTATCTCATGACAAATACCATCCTCTGTGGGGGGCAGGGTGGTGTCCTTCACATTAACACTAGCCTTGATAAGCACAATGATCCACCACATCCCGAGGTCCATGCTCCAGGTGGTCAGTCGACCGGATGCATGCACTTCTTCCACTTGATTGATCTCAGGTAAAACTTTAATCCAGACAAAAAGGAATACACATTCTATTCTTCGGTACTCAATGCCCACTCCTTCATAGACTAATGAAAGCCATCCAGAGACACCTGCACCCTGGTAGGAAGTTTCCTTCTGTGTACACTTGCAGACCACTCCCCAGTTTTCATGAAGTTATTGATATATCAGAGTACCTATGGTTAGGTCTTGGGCTTCCCATTCGTAGCCCTTGGAGATACTGTTTTTAAGTCAGATATTTGACAGGGAATAACTGAGTTGTCTGACCGTAATGTTGGCTCAATCTCTAACGTCTCAATGGTTTGGGAGCATTCAAGGACTATAATAAATCATTCAGTATATCCAAGCAGGGAGGTATATCTAAATTAATAAGATGCATGCTGACACTGATGTAAAGTCCCTAAGGCCTGACACCATCTAGAGCAGGCCTAAACTCCATTTTCTCTATTTTCCCCTAATCATTGACATGTTTAACTTTGATGCAGATGTTGTCTATTCTTCTTTTTCCAAAAACCTGTAGAAGTGGCAAGTCATTCAGACAATGACATGGACAATACACCTAATATACAGACGATGACCATTGTTCCACCACATAAGACACCTGTTGTAACATCAGTCTGGGACAAGTGCCTTGTTATCCCTATCTCAAGGTCAGATAATAATAACAACATAAACAGTGTAGTCTGAATTGATGTGTTTTTACCTTATTTGTTGATAAGAATGCATTTAAGACTAGCATATTGATGCACAGTGGTTATGTCAGACATTCCTAAGGTTATGTCAGAGATTCCAATTTCAGATAGTATAGTATAGCAGGCCTGCTAATCGACCACTTTGATGAAGTATTCTTTCACTTCAGATTATCATAGAAGATAATGCAAGAAGATTTTGACAGAGACTATCAGAATGCCGTGATTCAACAACATACCATTCGACACTGAAAGCGAATACTGAGCAAAGACAGGGAGGACAGAAGCTGCTGCTGGTGCGAGTTTTCCTTTTGAGGGAACACTTGCTCCCCACTACTGATAACAACAGCGTTTAGCTGTAAACGGTTATGAAGTGCATTGATTCTCCCTAAGAAACTCTAGATGTGAGTTAAGGTACTCCATGCGCTCATAGTATAGCGCTTAATAGTAGGCTTTAAGGCGTTAGGCTGCTAGACATTTTAACTATGGTAGAAATGTTCACTTTATTCTTGTTGTTCACAACATGCATTAATCCTGTTTTAATAATAATTAGTGTAGTTATTTTAGATGTACTAAGCCACAGGATGAGACTCTTGAAAGTCACACTTTTAAGCATATGGTGTCTTATTCTTAGCGCAATGTGTGTGTGAAATATTGTAAATATCAAAATTGGGTGTTCAACTTGCAACTGCCTCCCTGGATCCGTATTTAGGGGCTGTTAGGAACCTAAAGAAACAGACACCATTTCACCTATGTATTGAATGGCATTGTGTGGGGGCTGCAACAACCTCCTCCTTTATATTCCATTGCTAGTGCATTGAACTAAGTTCACGTGTAACACCCGTGGGTGTGAAGGCAGAACATGCACAGCTAACCCAGATTCTTTGTTTCTGCAACAACACAATTGGAGACAGAGTTTAAAAGATTAGAGGGGCAATGTGCAGTGACTCCATGTTATCAGTGAATGAAAGAATTCCATGACACACTTACCCAATTCCATGATCAGGCAGGCTGGAAAACTAGATTCTTGGGGAAAACTGAGGCCTTACTCATGTGGGGAGGGTAACAGTCCTTGACTCCAAAATGGGCTTTGCGGGATATAATTGAGGTGGACGATGATGACAGAACATGTTGTCTCACCACTGTGGAGATACCTAAACTGTTCAAGCAGTGTTACACAAATCTCTATGAAGCAGGGCAGCAATGATCAGATACGTCCCTAAAAGACTACCTGTCAGAGGCCATATTGCCATTGCTGCAAGTATCTGAAAAGGGACCCATAAAAACGCCGTTGACCCCCAGAGAAAATCAAACTAGCTATTATAGCATTACCAGTTGATAAGACGCCAGGCCTGGATGGGGTGGCACATGATTTTTTTAAAGAGTATGTCAATCTTTTAATACTATATTTATTAACAGTGTATAAAGAGTCACCCAAGGATGGATAACTGCCCTCCAGATTTTGGGAAACAGTGATTGTAGTTCTGCTAAAGCCAGGTAAATCACCTGCAAAATGTGCTTTCTAGAGACCGATTTCCCTAGATGTCGACAACAAAATATTATCAAAAGCTTTAGCTAACCAACTCTACTCATATATGAGAGTCCTGATGTCACCCGAGAAATCTGGACTCATACCAAGCAGATCTACATTGGACAACTGGCATTCTACTTCCCCATTGCACATTGGGAGAACCCTGGCCTTCCAGTGGAGGCGATATTTCTGGACTCCCAAAAAGCATTTGACTCTCTCACTTGGATATATATACTCTCTACATTAATTCAAATGGGGCTGGGAGTCTAAATTTTGAGTCTAGAGTTAGAATAAACTATTCAGATCTGAACAAACAAGGAATGTCCATTGTCAACCCTGCTCTTTGCACAAGCAATGGAACCTTTCTTCAGCATAATCAAGGAAAAACATGCCCCTAGGTGGGTACACATATTGGATAGACACCACCAATTATGCAGACAATATCACAATATATATTAAGTATTCATCTGACAACATGTCCCCTGCACTTCGCGAGTTTACTGAATTTGCCCAATACTCTTGGTTCCAAATTAATTGAGACAAACCATACATCATGCCCATTACAAAAACACATTGTAGCCACACTGTAACTTTCCCCTGAAGCAGAGCGTGGAGCTATTAGATGCCTTTGGGTCAGAGTCCAAAGTGATCTGCTGAGAGACAATTACTGGTTGGTAATACTTAAAATTCAAGATAATGATTAAGAATGGCTCAGCCCCCACCCCCCTTGGTGGCTGCGCAAATATTGATTATTTAAATTGTATTCCTGCTGCAACTTCTGTACCTCTTTATAATGCCCTCATCCCCTTGACCGGACTTTCTTCCAACAGATTGTTTTAACACTATTCAAATACTTAAAGGGCAATAAACACCCACTGCTCTGTTGGGAGAATATGACCCTCCATAAGACAGAGGGAGCTTCACAGTGGAAGATTATTAGACGGTAGCTCAGGCAAACATGCTTTTAGTAGCTACAATACGGGAAACATCCATTACAACGCAGTCATTACATCGCACTGAATGGCACTGGTATTTTTAATTTTTTTTAATGGCACTGGTATAAGACTATATTGTTTGATTAAAAATCATCACAATTTAAAAACACATTAGATTCAATCATAAAAGAGACCACTGAGTAAAAAAATGCAGAACTTGTAAGTTGCTTAAAATCCTCAAAAGCATTGTAGACAGATAATGTCTAGATAGGGAGCCATTGATGTAATCGGCTGTTAATGGCAGTCTAGGGTTCTGCTGTTGAGCCTGCAGGCTGAATGCCGGCCTGCAGGGGGGAGGGAGATTTGGGGGCACTAGCGTCTCCCAACAGTTTTGACGCCTTGTTGACAAATTTGGTGAGCCCGATATTCAGCTTGGTGTTGTCTGGATTTAAGGCAGCTATTATAGCCTGGCGGCATGAACGGACTCCTAGCCTGATCCATTCTTCCTGGTTATTTTCTAATATTAATGGATAGCGGGGGATCCTGGGCGTTGTGATTATTATGCCCCAGTTTTTAAATTGATCGGTTTTTGAATATACCAGTTCTCGAATTGCCGGGGATGCTTGTGTGAGTTGGGTTGCTTCACCCATTTTAGTTCCTATGGTTGGTATAAATTCAATGGCAATTATGTCTTTCGATTGCAAGGTGCTTAAATCCAGGAGTGATTTGAAGATGTTCCCTCGATTAAGAATGTCATGATGACCTCTCGAGACGTATTCTGGAGTTAGCAACAGTTTGGTGCCTAAGCTGTTGGTTACTTGTGTGGAGACCTCGTCAATCATTGCTGGCTTTGAATACTTTAAATTTTCTTCAGGGGCGGCTTGGTTATGCATATGGCGGACGGTGGAAGGAACAATACACAGTGATAAGTAATTGAAGGTAAAACAGGAGTTCTTTTGCATGTGGCCACCAACTGTTGACGGCTTGATAAATTTGAAGGGTTCAAGTGGCCAAACGCCTTGGCTGTGCCCTGCGGCCCCGGATTGTTGTCCTCCACTGTAGATGGACGTATGGAGCTGGTGTCTAGAAATGGCATCTGAAATATTGCAGTTCTCGATTGCCCTTCGTGTGATGCTGGCGCCACTATCGGGGATTGATTGGAGCCTGGTTTTACTTGGGTAAGTGGCTGCGAGGAGGGCCGTGGGTCTTGAAATGGACCTGCAGGTTGGCTAATCTGTTGTGAGATGCGAGGAGGAAGGTCGGGGTTGCACTTCCGAAGGAGTCGGTCCCTGTACCAAGCTAGAAGCCTGGAGTGGGGAATCAGGTAGCTCCGGGTCTGTGAGCTTCTTAATTTCCGTTAATACTAGGGAAAGAAATTGAGGTAAAGACGACAAAGAGTCAATAACGGGGGAGCAACAGCAAACTGATTGGACTAGTTGGACTTGGGATTGGGCTTTTATAATAAGTGAGTTAAGCGCCTCCAGTTTTTGATAAATCCCAGCAGTGTACACAGCAAGTGTGTTTAAAAGGTGCACCTGCAGGTCCATCATACCTGAATGGTAGGTTAGTGCTGCATCCGTGGTTTGAAGGGTTTGCAGTAATTGAGACCATAGGTCTTTACGGTCAATTGGTGGAGACTTTTCCTGCACGGTGGACTTTTTAGGTTCGGTGATGAAGAACGATATGTCTAAAGGAGTGTGGATTACATTCTCATGGAGCCCTTCTGGGTTGACCATTTGATCACCTTGGTCAGCGTTGTCTGGAGGACTTTCTGGATGTGACCGATTGTGTTTGCTGAAGTGGGCACTTGGGTGAGTAATGACCTGTGGTGACAGAACTTTAGGGCTCCTTGTTTGGTGATCAAATATGGTTGAGGTTGGGAATATTAGTGCTATTGGGGAGAACTGACTGGGGTTCAGGGTGGGTTGAGAAGTTGGCAAAGAGGCGTCTTTGAAGATGGTAACTTGAAGAGAAGCCTGTTTGGTTTGTGCTGTCTGTTCGTCAGAGGCCTGGTGTGAACAACTGTCGTCTAGAGCGTCTGAAGCGTCTACAAGAAAGGATTCTGTCATTACTGGGAGGCTTGTTGGTGTCGAGCTGTTTGACCCACCAGCAGCCACGTGGATCATGGGCTGAACCCAAATTTGATGCGACACTGCTGCTATGTTCGTAGGGAATGAAGCCTGAAACTTATCCGAGGGACTAGTTTTTTTTTCTCAAGGCTTTCGCTGGTGCTGAGCTCCTAAAGTAATCCCTTAATGAAACCTTTTTGGTCTTGGATTTTATGGATTCTATCAGGCCTGGTTTCGGCACTTCAGTGATCAGGTCATCATGCTGTCGAAGACTGTTTTTAGATTTGCGGGTGATTGAGGTTGCGTGATGGCCACTGAGGTTACTACTGAGCGTTCGAGGGAAGCCTTCGTCTTTGCCCTTTTTTTGGTAGGCCTTGTTGTAGCTTTCCACACTCACCCCGATCTCATTCTAGGGGACTTTTGCTAGTGAGAGGGGCTGCACATCTTCCTGATGCTTGGTTGGTAATGAATCTTGGAGGTTGCGCGTTTACGTAGACTGTGCGTAGACTGTAGTTGCAGTTGCAATTATTTAGCAGAGACTGTGGTTGTTTTGCAATTTTGTCAGTTAATTGTTCCACCTGAGAGACCAGTGAGTGCCTGGGTAGCCGGGTACCTGGGACAACTGTGGGCTACTGAAGAACAGCCTTAATGTCGCCTTAATGTCACTAGAGCACCTTATCTCGTGCCTCGTCTTCTCGTCTCCCACACCTTGTCTTAGCTTTTCTATTGTGGATAGGGGTGCTGGCGATGGTAAACTGTGAGCTGAGAAACAGCAGGGTTTTAACTGTGAAGTGAATTTGTGGCTGGTTAAAGAGACTGCTGGACCAACATTGTGATTGGGATGGTGTGGTGTGGTATAAAGATGAATATGATGAGGCGGCGGAGAGCTGGAGCGAGGACGGGGCAAGCGGGACACTCAAGGCTGTGTTGCAGGCTGCACCTGGACTAGTCAGGCCGCCTCCGCAAGACGCCAGGGGCACACACTTGCTGCGGCCGCCTGCTAAAGGGCAGCCGCGCTTGCCTCCTACAAACAGCAGCAGTCACCAGGAGTCCCCAGCGAGGGTCCAGCAAGGGTCTTTCCACACCAGACTTGCCAAGTATAAATCTAAATGTAAATAATTATGTTTTGGAGGGGTGTAGCAAAGTGGAATGGAGCCGGGGCCGAGATGCAAAGGTAGGGGGAAGGGCGGTTAGCAGTTAGCGTTTAGCTGCGCAGATTTCTCCCCTCGCTCGCGCTCACCTGGGGCACCCCCTGCTTCTCACCACTCTCATCGCTCGTCTCTCCTCGTCTCTGCTCTGGATGTGTTCCACTCGCCCTCTCGTTCTAATCGCCCTGTTCCGCTGCTCCGTGACCGCAACTCCCGCTACTCCGCTCTGCTCGCTGCTACCGCTACATCACACTGCTTTTACAACGCAACTGTTACAACGCAACTGCCTTTACATCGCATGCCATTACCACCCATACCATTACAATGCATGCCATCACAACGCATTAAAAGGTAAGTAATGGAGATTTTTTAGTTTTAGGGTGGGTATGGGTTTTGGGGTAGATGGGAATAGTATTTTTTACCCCTACACTATCCAACACTTGCCCTACTGTTGCACTCACTGGAGTGGGAATAGTAATTTTTACCCCTACACTATCCCACACTTACCCTACTGTTGCCCTAAAAGTATTATGCGCTGTAATGGTATTCGTTGTAATGGTATGCGTTGTAATGAAATGCGTTGTAATAGTAGTTTTTAAAAATGCGTTGTAAAAACTCATGCAATGTAATGGTAGTTGCGATGTAAAAACCATGTTGTAAAAGCATGCGTTGTAATTGTTTGCGTTGTAACGTCATATATTCCTGCAATACACTGCATAGACTGCTCTCACATTCAATAGAAGCAGACATGGCAATGCCCATGACATTAACAACGGTCATATCCAAATCTGTGTCCTGACCTAGAGCACAATTTAATACTATTTAAAAAATTGTTGTCAGTCCCACTACCAAAAATAGCGAAAGAACCGAGATGGTTTGACTCGACTTGTTCTAAGGCAAATAGGGATCTCCGTAAAGCATTGTCTTCTAACCCAAGGTGTATACTAGAGGTACAGCTGGCCAGGAAAAACTACAAGCTAAAAACAACTGAAAGGAAGGCTGCGCTGCTGACAGAACAGTGGGAAACATTGGTCGCGAGTGCAAATTTGAAGAGCAGCGGCCCCTTCTGGTCAGCCGTTAGGAAGACGCGAGATATGGGGAAACAATTGTCCCCAATTAGCTGCAATATTACTAGTAGTAGCTGGGAGGCCCATTTTGCCAAAATATATGCTACCCCCTCTAAGGAAGTAATTATTCCTTCTTTGAGGGTGACATGCAATCTTAAGATTGACCTCCCCGAGATAGTCACAGCCATTAAAGAAAGCCTTGGTAACAAGGCCCCTGGCCCCGATGGGCTTCCTATAGACATTATTAAGCATAACACGGATTTATGGGCACCAATTCTCCTTAATGTTTTCAATAGTCTACCTATGGCGCCAATGCCTGACACTTGGGCGACCAGCACCATAGTTCCCATCTTTAAGAAGGGAGATAGGTCAGATCCAGCCAACTATCGTCCAATCTCGCTATTGGACAATACCTTAAAAATCCTTGGACGAGTTATCTATAATAGGATGATAGAGTGGACTGAAGACACTGACCTACTGGATCCGTGCCAGTTGGGATTCAGGAGTGGCGTAGGCACGGTGGAGCAGTGCCTAAATTTGAAATTGATTATCGATAAGTACAATGTTGCTCGCTCTAGTCCAATTTACCTCGCATTTATGGATCTTTCATCTGCATTCGACCTAGTTAATAGATCCAAATTATGGCTTATGCTTTCTAACTATGGTCTGGACGCAAGTCTTGTTAATTTTCTGGCCTATCTCCACACGGACCTTAAAGCACAAGTTAGGATCGGGTCTGGTGGCGATGTGTCCGGACCCATAAAAATAGGTAGGGGGGTGAGGCAGGGGTGCGTCCTGGCACCTCTGCTATTTATTATTTATATTAATGGTCTTGCCAAAGCCTTGAGACAAGTGACGAGAGATGTTCCAATTATCCAGGGGAATCCACTACCAGTTTTATTATACGCAGATGATGCGGTCATTATGGGCCGAACCCCTAATGCTCTTCGTTTGCTTATTAGAGCATTCGTCCAGCATATGGAGGCACTTGATCTGCGTGTGAATTTTAAAAAATCTTTTATCATGTCTAGCGGACCCGGGAAAAGGAAGCTCAATACGATAAATGTAGGTTCGGACAAATTAGAATCCGTAACCTCCTTTCCATACCTAGGATTGGTTTTCGCTGCGAACGGCTCATGGAGTGGGCATTTTGCCCACGCCATGGGCAAGTTCTCGAAAGCCACTAACTCTATACTGAGCCTCCAACGCCCGAAGAAAATAGGTGCCACTAGGGCCATTTTAAAATTTTTTAAATTACAGTGCATTCCTGTGGCAACATATGGGGCTGAGGTCTGGGGCTCAAGGAGAAATTCAGGGATTCAACGGGAGGAAAATCGTTTTTGTAGAAAAATATTGGGTGCTCCCTTTTCAGCCTCTGAATTCATCTGCCATAAAGAACTAAATCTCCCCTATGTATGTGATTTTATTAGAGCCAGACCAGCCCTATTTTGGATTAGGATTTGGACAAATAACTTTGCGACCCTAACCAAAAACATTATATTGGATTGCCTAAAATGTGACCACCATATGTCAATACCCTGGTTAGCTGAGGTCTCTAAAACATTATGTGCAGTGGATAAAGGCAATCTTTTCTTAGAACCCACAGGAATTGAGATGAATGATAAGGTCGTAGTCAAACAAGCACTTTATGCACTTTTTAATTCAGAAAGAATGGGGAAGGAGTTATCTAAATCTTCTGTTGCTACATACATGGGGTACGATTTGTGTAGACACCCACTACCATCTTACCTAACTCTCCCCATGTCCAATTGGGAACGATCGCTGCTCTTTCGTTTAAGGGCAGGTTCTGTAAAAACCTTGCTGGCCTTCCCTTTGGGGTATCATCACACAGTAGAATACAATCCTTGCCCATGTGATGGAATTAGCAAACAGAATGACATTCACTTCCTATTCTTCTGCAAATTTTATTTAAAATATATTAACTGGTTTTTAACTCCCTATTTTAGGAAATTAAGACCCCTTTCATTGGGGGAATCATGTTCATTATTATTTTCCCTGGATACAGATGAACTAATTTTTCGCACCAGCACTTTTCTGAGATTAATAGTACACGCACGTAAAACGATGGAAAATCCCTGAAAACTATTTATGCTAGTTGTATATTTGTAAATGAATTACTGTGATTGTGGTGTTTTTATGGATTGTATTATTGTATAAATGTGTTGTTTTGCTTTGTTGTACTTTTATGGATTTTATGAAATTCGAATAAAGGTCTTTTGAATTTGAATTTGAATTTTTACTATTTATAATACTATATATATGTATTCACACCATATATAATATACTGTATAATACTATGACTAAACTGGTATATGCATGGCACAAACTCACAAACCACTCTGAAGTCAAAGAGTTATACTACCTCCGCTTACCTAATAGTCATTTAGGATCAGGCCCCTCACAGTCCAAATCAATACAACAACAGGCTGCATTTATTTTATTTATTTATTTTATTTATTTTAAAGGTTTTATATAGCGCTGGCTAGACCCGGAGGTATCAGAGCGCTTTACATGAGTATCAGACCATAGTTGCAGGTTACATCGTTACAAAGGTTACACAGTTATTAGAGCATGGTCGAGACAAACAAGAAGGACATATACGTAAGGGAAAAAGCAGGCAAGGGGAGAGATTCAGGGGAGGGGGCAGGAGCAGGGGAAGTAGACAGAGAATGGAGGAGGGAAAGAGGAGGGGAGGGTGAGAGACACAGCATGGAAAGAGGAGGGGAGGGTGACGGGACACAAACCGGTAGACGAGTCAAAGCTGTGTCCAAAGTCCGGTAAACTGTGGTCCCAGGGGATGTGGTATCATTTCCCTATCTCTGTTGCGAGAGGTTCCCTATACGCAGTGGACTCTCTCAGAAGGGTCTCTGAGACTCCAAGGCCTACATACTGGATCCTTCTCCAAAAAGGGGAGAGGGAGTGCTTTGGCAAGGGGTGCCATACCATACCTCAACTGTGAGTGGCTCCTTTGGCGCTGTGGACTCTCTCAGCAGGTTCGCTGAGACTCCAGAGTATAAATATTGGATCTTTCCCCAACAAGGGGAGAAGGAGTGCTTAGTCACAGGGCACAAAAGGGCAGGGGGCTAGGCGGTGTAGCATGCAAGGGGAGAGATTCAGGGGAGAGGGGATGGGAGCAAAGGAAGTAGACAAAGAAAGAGAGTACTAAATGGGAACAAACCGCATCAATTTGGGGGACAGACTGTTTTCTCTCTGTGGCCATGAATTTGCCCCATCTCTAAGGTAAAAGCCTAGCACAGGCCATTCCAGAAGCTTTGCCATCCAGGACATGAAGCCCACAGTTAGTAATTCGAGTAATTTTTTTAAACATGTTTTTTTTTTTTCACGTTTCACAGAAGTTTATAGTACGCTGCACATCAGCAATCCAGATGTTATCATATTAAGTTCTTCGGTGTAGAGGATGATGCTCAGTTCGCCATGTTGTGTTCCCCTGTTGTCGGCACCTGTGAGTCTTTGGAGGGTGAATAGGATCCATGGATTCCAGACTGTGTTAAACATCTTTGTTAAAGTTTCAACCAATTATTTGAGCTAAATATGAGTCTTTAGGCATACATAATTTGTCATAAGAATATCTAAATAATGAATAAAAAGACAGGCACAAAAATTATATGGCCCTCCTGTATAGTGAATCGCTCATCACAACGTCTCTAATGGCAGATTAATGAGTGCACTTGTATATTGACCAATTCTTCTAGTGTCCCCTCATATCATTATTTGGTTTATATATGCTTGATATTTAAATTGTACATGACAAAAAAATGTCTAGCAGCACCACCTGGCATCAGCCATGTTGCGCAGGTCTCAGCGATCAGGAAAAGAACGTTTTGAATAGATACATAGGCTACAGTGGTATAATCAAGTAGTGGAAGATCATGTCCCCACTAGAGGATAGAGGTAAAAGAAGGGGGGGGAGTAAACAAACCAGATAAGGAACTGGGGCTGCCATTTAGGGTGGATGGGGGATGTGTTCGAGGTCTGGACGAAGTCGGTACCCATTTTATAACTTTGCATAGGCATGAGGTGTATTATGTGGAAGACGCTTACATTGCAAATTTAAAATCGTCTCTCGTCATTAATGAGCTCGTCGTACCATGGTTAACATCATAAGATGGTGCATTATGGGGCAGGCGCTTATTTTGCGAAGTTATAACCACTCCTCGGTGTTATTGAACTTGTCGTAGCAGTGTTCGCATCAGGGATAACATAGCATCTTCATTTGAGTCCCGGTTTGCCGCCATCTTAGGGTCAGGCACTATGATTATTTTCACTGCAAGCCCTTCTCCATTTTAGTAAGTAACTTTTGCTGCGTTGAATAGTAGAAGTGTTATGTGTTTCCTTACTCTCTGTAGAATAGGCATGAGATGGTGCAATATGAGGTCGGCGCCTACGCTGCCATGTTATAGCCGCACCAATTCTTTATTGCGGTCATCACAACAGGGTTCACTGAACCCGAGGGGCCACCATTTTAGATACAGGCATCAAAGTTTGTTTGTCCCGTGCCTAGCCGCCACCAAGGCCAGCACGTTAGATGCAGCATCTCCCAGGATCCGGTGCGGGGACCCTTGCCCCCTGCCTCTCAGTCACTCACCAGTAATGATTTCAGGTTTTTTATTTTTTTTTATTTAGCTGCCAGCGACGGACTCAAGTTACGGGCGGGAGGGGACCCTCCCTCCAATGCTCCCGGAACCATTTGATGGGCTGTCCCGTCTCTCTTCTCGCGTTCTCGAGTTTTCCCTGTTTCTTTCCGCCGTCTGTCTGGGGGCTTTAAAGAACGGAGCAGCCTGGTCAGTCTCAATGGATGCCCGCCTCTCCTTGCTTTCCAAGCTGCAACGCGAACGTGACAGTGTCTGACCTGAGACTGTGGCTCAGAGAGGGCGTTTGTCATCCGCATCCGCTTCTGAGAGCCCTGTGACCAGCAGGCAGGTGCCTCTCAGCCAACCTAGGAGGCTGCCTTGAGTGCAGGCGCTCGGACTCCCTCCTGGGAGCTGGTGGGGTAACTCAAAACAGCAAAACTGTAGATCAAGGATCCTTTCACCACTGCGTTGTTCCGATGTCCAGGGTTCAGTCGCAGCAGCACTACAGATGCCGTTTGCAGGAAGTCACCTTAATGCAGTCTCACCGGGTCACTTCTGTGCGCACCGGGTATGCAGAGGGGGCAGCTCAGGGACACGCTGCACTTCCGACGCAGTCTCCAGTGGGCCCGCTCCTGAGTATGCGGTCCCCGCTCAGATATAAGGTTGCAGCGAGTCTGCTGAGCTTCCAGCGCCATTTTGAGGTGCGATCGCCTGGCAGGTTGAAAGCCGATAACATGGCAAGGCAGAGGTTTAGGGAGAAGGCACCCACATCGGCAGATGCACCCAAAGCTTCGATATCGGGAGATAGCTTGTCAGCTGGTTTTTGGTGAGGAAAAGTACCGCAATTGGTTGCCGTGCCTTGGGCTATCACGGAGCTTCTGCTCCGAGCAGCCATGATGGAACCAAGCCTCCAAAACTCCTCCAAAACGTTTGGGGATCTATATATAGACCACCAGTTTATTACTACTGACCAGTCCAAGGAAGGACGAGTAACAGCACCATTAGATATGTTCTCATACTCCAGGATCCGCCTTGCCCCAGAACCTGTTTCCTCACATTTCCCACGAAATTGCTCTTCTCAGTGTTTGATTTGCTGCTCACAGTCCATTACTGCGTTTCTGCACAGAATATATCCCACACCACTGGGCCAGTATAAACTGGGCCTCAGGTCAGATAAACATTACGGGGCATATCAGCAACAGATGATGATAAATATCACAAAGCGCGCTTAGCGCTTTTATATTTATCGCCGCCTATCGCTGTAATTTATCGCCCGGATAACGCGTTATTAACAACGCGTTACTCCAGGGCGATACATTTTACATCAAAAGTGGCGTTATGTGGGAATATCGCTGTTAAAACAGCGATATTCCCACAGCGATAGAAGAAACCTTGATGATAGGGAGAAGTGGATTCAGCCACTGAATCCACCTCCCATGCCATAGATAGGGTAGTCATGAAAAATAGCAGACTTAAAATACCGGCCATAACAGCGGTTAACGCTGTATTTTACATCGCTATGGGTGTCCTGGGCCGTATTGTAAATACAGAGTAGGGCAGTTAGACATCATTTTCCCTTAGTTTTTGCAGGGAACGCCTACTTTGCATCTCATTAGAGATGCAAAGCGAGGCGTGAACTAAACAAGAGCTGAATCAAGGAAACACGCGATAGCGTGTCCTTGTAAATAATGCGAAATAATTATCGCCTCTTTTTGCCCAAAAACGGACGCTAAAGTGGGGATAATTACTTCGCCAGCCCTTGGTGATATGCCCTTACATACGCTGACAATATACAGTCGCAGGTTTTGCCCACATGACGTGATTCTGTCCACCTGTGGAGGACTTCTGGAATAAAGTATTGAGTACAATCTCAGAGATGACGCATCATAATATGTCCTCCACACTATTTGTTGCGTTGCTAGGATATGTAAGGACTACACCGGAAGAGGACAGAGGGTTACAAGCCATGGCTTGCATGCTAGCCGAAAGACGTGTTGCAGTATGGCGCTGATATGACTGACTGAGCATTATGGTAAAAAATGTAATGAAAATTCAGACATCATTCCATCAAAATGAGATACTAGAGAAGGGGATAGTGAAGACGCCCGTAGTGAGAGTGAGTGTGTGCCATCGGGTAGACATGACTCTGCCAAGTACAGATAGACATTGCTCTTGAGGACCCGGGCTGTGCATGGGAGGACACGGGGAGAGGGACTGGTGCTGGTAAGTATTCTTGCTCACAGTAATGATTGGCAGATTGTATTGGCACGTGCATGGAATGATTCCTTAGATAACATGATGACATCTTTTCCTTTTTTACTTACAAAGACCAGTTGAGGTAGTTCCGCAAAGTGTTATATACTGTACTCTTTTTTTCGTTAAACTTAATAAACCAACATTTAATAAAGAAACATTTTCCGTTCAAACTCCTACAAGAATCTTTGCTCTTCAGTATAGATGCAGAACGGAATTACTCCAAACCGGGCAAACAATAAATATGTACTCAAAGAGGTGACTTTGCTTGGTTTGCTGTAAATCCGTTCAGTAGTTTTTCAGAAAGAAATCTTTATAAAATGTTACGAGATGGGTTTGCAGGGGTCAAAAAGTCAGAGCTATCTGAAACGTTAGTCATAGAATACATGAAAACAAATAATCAAATTCAATTGGATGAGGGAGTTTATTCTTGTCTTGGGATTAGAGTCTCTGATTGACTGGCTGCAGGAGAAAGGTTTGTCTTGCCTGTCATTATAGAATGCAGGGCTTGGTTACCGTGTCCTGAAAATGTTTTTAAAAAATTACATATGGGGCAGGATGAGCACACCATGACTCCCCAGGCCTTAGTGAGAGGGTGCCCCAGAGTTTGTATGTGACTCCAACTTTCAGGGCTTTCCTGCAATGCCCCCGCCCCTTGTAGACAATTTACTCATAGCTCAATGACAGTGATTGCTTTGACCTGTTTCAGCAAAAACCTGACAGGTATAAAATCCACAGTTTGTCAATTAATACAGCACATCATTCCCACATTTTTTTTACCCTTATAATTTGTCAATATTTTTGGTTACATACATTTTTCGAACACTATACACTCCACAAAGTTTCCTGGTGCCAGAGCACTAGAATACACTATTACTAGAGTGGGTTCAGCTTAGGGGTGGATGGAATTTGTGGAATTTTTCAAAAACTCGGCCAATGGATGGAAAAGAACACATTACACTGCTCGTGAAGCGATTTAGTGCTGGTAGGGAGTTCTGCACTGAAGAATCAGCGCAAATGGCAACACGCTCAAGCTCATTTTGCTGCCGCTCAAGTAGAAAATCAAGTCGAGGAGCAGCTCGCTGACCACGACCGCTCCCACAACCACTCGTAATCGAAAATCAAGCCTGAAGGCTTCCTAGCCACCGCAAATAGTGCAACGGGATACCAACTCGCTCACGTACTTGTTTGCTGGAGCCTAGGTTGTTGCCCTTGTCATCGCATTGCTCGAATGGAAAAGGAGTTCCACCACGCGGCTATTGGTGAAATTTGGCCAGAACTCCGCATTAAGAGAGTAACACAAAATCGTCAAATTCCTCCAATTCCGCAAGCAAGATTCAAAATTCCTTCCTGACCCAGTCCAGCTACGGTAGAGTCAAGTTTTGAAACATTTCTGATGCTGCCATTCACCACTTAACAGAATGGGAAGCACATGCCACTGCTGAACTGACAAAGTTTGAAAGTAGGGTGCACAGATATTACAGAGGGTCTCAGCACTCTCTTTGGATTCTATTAAACATGGCTACAAAAAAGATTTCAATATATGTGCCTCTGTAATCCAAAAGCTCTTTTGGACACCAGAAATCAGGGAACAGAAGACATTGTTATAAAAAACATTGTCAAACATATACTGGCACATGCATCATCATAGTGTTTTGCGATTCCTTAATTGCGATTATTAAGGAATCGCAATTAAGGAATAGCAAAACCCTATGCATGTAGGAATCGCTAAAGAAATAGCGATTCCCACAAATTCCTTAATTGCGACTCACAAATTACGAGTCACAATTAAGGAATGTCTTCCCATTCATTCCTATGGGCCTCCAGGCCCATAGGAATGAATTGGAGATTGCGGGAGCAATTTGCGAGTACCAGTAGGTACTCGCAAATTGCTCCTGCAATTTCAATGGTGCAAGGGTGTCAAAATGACACCCTATTGCACCCATGTATGTTAACACTGCACAAATGTTGCATACACACATGCTCTAAGGGCATGTGTGTGTGCAACATGAAACTTAGAAAAATGCAAATAAGTGCACTTTTCTAAGTTTTAGCAAATTACCATGAAGTCCAGCTTCATGGTAATTTGCTCCCGCTAATAGCGAAATCGCTATTTTTTACACTGTAATGCATTGCATTTAAGGAATGTCAATTAGGGATTCCTTAAATGCAATCGCTATTTAAGGAATCGCTATTTTGAGATTCCTTAAATAGCGATTTTTGCATTTGGGATGATGCATCCCAAATGCAAAAATACCGGTCGCAAAGGGGCAGATTCTGAGAATCTGCCCGTTTGCGACCGGTTTTCTGCTTGATGCATGTGCCCCATAGAGCCCCATTAGAAATCTGGCTATGGTGTAATATCCACAAAAGGTTGTAGGTGATGCTTCCACATGTGTGTTGTTGCCATAATGTAGGTATGACTGAAAAACTAATTTGCCAATCACTTTGTATGAATCACCCCCAAATAGCAGAATTCATGTGTACCGAAACAATACAGGACACTTTGGGGGTAATTGTCAGTACAGCACAAATATTTAGGGAAGCATGCGGATTTCTCTTACCACTTTTATTATGAATGAGATAGGTAAACATGGGCATGGCATTGAAAACATTATCCAAGACCACTTTTCATATTTTTGCCCATGCAATTATTCCCAGCCTTTACTTGGGATAAAATCAGGTTTTTTTCATATTCTAGTGTTAAGCTACTCCAAAACTGATATCATAAATCTTCATCACACAACAGTCTTACTTCTCAACTGGAAATATACACAAATTATAATATGCATTGAAATTGGGTTTCAGTACATAATTGTAATATATACCACTGTTCAAACGAGTGACTTAGAGATGTTCGATGAAATATCGCAAAAATATAATACTCCAAAAACAGGCATGGGTTCTTTCTGAAGGCTGGAAATTATGGGTTGATGTTCAAAGATTAGGGGTCTGATGTAGAGATTGGCAGACAGGTTACTCCATCACGAAGTGAAAGATATCCCTTTGGCCTTATTACACACTGCCATTGCATTTGCATAACTGGAAATTGATACATGCATGAGCATTCCAGGGAATCTTTGATAGTCACAACTTCCCAGGTGTACTTCTGGAGAGAGAGAGAGTGTGTGTGTGTGTGTACGCGCATGTATGCGTGTGTGCGTGTGTGTGTGTGTGTGTGTGTGTATTGGTATGTGCATGTGTGTGTGCTTTCATTTCACACTATGAGGACAGGATTGGTGCTCGTAGTGTTGGTATACTCTGACGGGACCAGAGAAACGCCATCGCTGTGAGGACTGGTGCTCTATGCATACTAGCCCTGATTGAGCTTTAGGTACTTTCGAGCAAGTGTATCAAAATACTAAAAGTGCAGTTCTATTTGCTGTAGGAAGGTGGAATCTAACTGCATGGTTACCCCCACATTTTGCCTGGTGTTTTTCTGGTTTTCAACTTAGTTTGACAGGGATCCTACTAATCAGGACCCCGTCTATCTGCTTTCTCTCTAAATTGGTTGTTCATGTACTTCAGGTACACTTCAGATTGGATTCTGGGGTACCCTTATAAGTCCGTAGTATATGGTATACTATATACCTAGGGCATAGGTATCCTAGGGGCATCTCAGGGACTGCAACATGTATTATGCCACCCCTGGGAGACCATTAAAAATGACACCACAGGTCTGCTACAGCAGCCTGTTTAAGGTGGTGTATGCACCCCTTACTTAGATATAGGTTCCCTATATCTATCCATACCACTGCACATATAAACCTATCAGTCACCCCTAGAGCAGGTCTAATCAATCCTGAAGGCAGGGTGCTGGGTTTTATGTGAGAGGGTGCAACTGCATGAGCAGGGCCCCTCTGCAGCCTTCGGAACCTCTATTCCGGGGTTGTTTGTGATTCAGGCGACCATATACTCTTATGTGCATTATAACCTCTCGGTAAATGCTAACTTTAAAACGGCTGCATGGAAACATGTCGTGTTTGGTGTCAAACACCTTGGAATCATACCTCCACACCAGTAACTGGTGTGGGAGGTATGATTCTACCCTACTAGAGGGAGAAATACGACAGCACCTGTACACCTGGTGCCAGCTTTACAAACCCTGACATCACAACATGGATGCTGCCAGCCACAAACACAAGTCTGCCCTCCTGCTGCTGGACGAAACTCCTGACAGGCTTTAGTGTATTGGGGCAGTGCATAGTCCAGCTCAAACCGGTTGCAGGTGCTATCAGCCCCTGCTCTGGCGCAAAACTGGACAAAGGACATGGGTGTAGCCATCCCTCTGTCCTGACCCTCCCATAGATGGGTCCCCGGAGTTTGTCCCACCCCTTCTTTGCGTATAATGTAGGAACCCCTGGCTACAGGACTTTAGATTTACCTGGCCGAAACTCTGCTACAGAAACCAAGTACTTCAATTAACTACACTACATTGGATGACCGAAGAATCTCCCATGGAGTAAAGGAGTTACACCCCTACAAGGCAGACACCAAAGACGCATAGGACCGGTTTGCATCTACGCAGCTCCTGCAGACTCCGAAGATTTAGCAACACAGGAGGTGGGTTCCTAAGCTTTCCCAAAGCCAACCAGTGCTCTCAGCACCCCTGATACCCGCAGCCCTCGTGGGGGCCATGCAACCCGAACATCTGGACACCGTGCCCATTTGCAGCAGCATATGCTTTTTGGTGATCCCTGAGGCTGTGCTTTGGGCTACTTGTAGTCCAGACCCCGGCCAGTAATTCCACTGAAGATTACTGGCCTACACTCCACGAGTGTTTCGTGGGCTGGTATTTAGTGATTCCTCTCGAGGTCCCTTCGCGATCCCTGGTCCGTCGACCTGTGGGTCCCTGAGAAGGGTACTTTAACTTTCAGTGGGCTTTCCTGGTTGCTCCAGACGTGCCCTGACTCTCCATTGCTTGGGGAGTCCACAGGACCTTGCTGGTCCACACGGAAGCATCTTTTCTCTGACCACGTGGGTTGCAGTTGCCAAGGTTTTTTGGTCTCCAATCCGGACACTGACCCCCCCAGCACTTGACATCCTTCGTGGGACAGCTCGCCTGTGGACTTTGGTCATCGTCGACGTTTCTTGGTCCCCGTGGCTGCAGAGACAAGCTTCTCCTCTTCGCACCTGAAACACCCGACATCGGTGGGCATTCGTCTATCGTGCCCCTGGTCACTGGCAAGTGACCCAGACTCTGTCCCCTCTGCTTTAAGGTTCTTCTCAGCTCCGATCCAGGCTTGGATCACAACGGACACTTTTCCTCTTCACGGCAGCAGCACTTTGCAGCATCACGCCATTGAAAACGATGAAGATGCCCAACATCATTTGACACCTATGCACCCGGCTTTCCTGGGTTAGGTAACACGAGTACTCCGGTGCTCACATGGGTGCTGGCCTTAGAACCTTCTAAGTTTGAAAGGGTTTGCTCCAAGTCCTCTGCTAAGTGTCCTTAAGCTCTAAAATTCCAACCGCGACTTTCCCATAGGATTGTACGGAGCTCGCTGCTGTGTTCTCACACTGCACGCGTCCCCAGTGGGTTCCCTGTGTCACTACCTTGGGTGGTTCCTTGGGGTCCCAGTGATTCTACGTGTTCTAGGCACTGTGTCTAGTCAAGTCGTGGTTGTCATACCACTTTCTTAATATATGGTTTGGTCTCCCCCTGGGGCCCACTGTGTATTGTGCTACTTACTGTCGTTCTAGTTTATTAATATTGTGTGCCTTGTTCTCAATTCTCATAAAGAGTTTAGTAGAGAGTGTTTAGTAATAAATACATATATTTGATATAAATATATTGTGTGGTTCTCCTTTCATTTGGTCATTCAAGAGTTCATAATCTGGTAAACCAAGCTGCTTTACATTCCTTCGAGATTTAGCCTGAAGGCTGTTCTTCATAGGTACCACTAGCATAGCTTTCAATAAAGGTTGTCTTTAAACTAATCACCAATAAAGGTTGTTTGGACTGGTACAAGGTGCACACTTTAATTAGTGGACAGCATATACCAGGCCAACTTTTCACATTTGCTTTAGCCGGATTTTAGACTACTTCACTATGAAAGAGTGTGTAGAAAGTGTATGTGGTTGTGTTCTGCGCATGCTGCAGATATCTCTTAATGCAGCTTGACTTAAATAATAGGGTATACATAGTGGAGAAAGCTAGTGACCTACAGTGATAATGAACACTAACCACTGGCAATGGAAAATCATCACAGCCCCTCCCCAAACAGGGTGTACAGTGTTGGTGCTGATAATATTGGGCTGCCTAACATGCTGGTTTGCCTACTAACATATCAATCAATCAAGTCATATTTGTATAGCGCATCTTATCACCTTGGGGGTATCCAGGCACTGCGCTGCAGGGATCAGTCAAACAGCCAGGTCTTGAGTCTCTTCCTGAAGTGCTTCAACGAGGGACAGCTTTCAGGCAGTGCAACAGGTGCGGTTGCACTGCGCACTGACCTGTGGAGGGGATGCTGTATTTAGCAATAACTTATGATTGGAGAGATGAGGGGCACTTTTGCCCGGTGGAAGTGAGAAAATCCGGGGAGGCTGTCAAGGGGTGTGGGGGTGCCAAAATTATTCTTGCACCAAGCGCCACCAGCGCTAAAGCCAGCCCTGGGTGCAGTGTGGTGGGGGAGGGTGTTCCAGGCTTTGGCAGCAAGTTGGGTGAAGGAACATCCTCCGGAGTGGTGTCGGATCACAGGTAAGGTGTGTGAAGCGGAGGCTTCAGGTCATTTGGTGGAAGATCAGGTGGTGGTTCATGTAGGATGGTCCTTGGTTGTGGAGGGTATTGAAAGCATGGATCAGGAGCTTGAAATGGCATTTCTTCTGGTCAGGGAACCAGTGGAGGTCTTTTAGGTGCTAAGGTGATGGGTGTCCTCTTGGGCAGGTTGAGGATCAGTATGGCTGCTGTGTTCTGGATTGTCTGGAGTCTTTGCATGGGTTCTGTGATGGTGCTGGCATAGAGTGAGTTGCTGTAGTCAAGCCGGCTGGTGATGAGGGCCTGAATCACAGTTTTTCTTGTGATGATGGGGAGTCATCTGATGATTTTGCAGAGCTTGTGGATCGTAGCATATAAGAGACACAATTCAATAGAAAGCGCAGAATGCCAGAAACTCTGTGTAGGTGTCATGTTCAGCAGGTGAGGTATACTTAATAGGGCACTTATATGAAGGTGAGTCTTACAATTCAGTTGTTTCTATATTCCTACTCTATTCTAAATTTGGTCCTTTGATTTTAAAATAAGGTGTTGTGTCCTTTGCCTTTTACAGTTTTTGTGGCACTCATTAATTTCAATAAATGTATATAATAATAGTCATAGCTTAATTGTATATACTGTTTATCCAGCATGGGGCACATTTCAATTGTATTACTCTCAGTGCCTAATTTGAGCTGGTGGTTGCAGGTAGGACCCCAGCACTTATTTCTAGGGACTGGCACATATTTTTCCGTAACAGAATTTGTTTCAGAGCAAGAGAGAGAAAAACACAAAAAGGGTGAAGAAAGAGGAAGAGAAAGATGGAAAAACAGTAACAAATGGAGCAAGCATGGGTGAAAAAGAGCCTGTAAGAGTGAGATAAAGAGACAGGCAGAGTCTGGTGGTGGAATAAAGGGGCGTGAAGTGGAATCGAGACTACACAGCCTTCTATTCGGCACCCTGGCCTTCAATAGTACTGGCCGCGGACTTCTGAGCAAAACTTATGGCTGGCACTTTTCCAAATCAAGCGTTGATTGTTCCGCAGTTTAAGATTCACCTTAATAGCAAATCATAGAAGCACATTGAGGTGAAACAATCGGTAGAGGTTCCCCAAAAAGTTACACTTTGGCACATTGCCAAGGTAAAACTAAGTACCTGTTGCCACATAGGGGAAGGGAAAATCCTCCCCTCTGCATTCCAAGAAATAAAAATCAATAGAGTCTCCTGTTCTGACATTTTGACAAGGTAGAGAGCAAACAAATCATGCCTCTGGCCATCTCTCAGGACTAGTGTCTTAAGCTTGGAAAAACCACCAAGAAAACAAGGCCACAAATGGTACAGAAACCAGGAGAGGATGAGCAGTGGGTGGAGGAGCAGGAGGGGAGGGCTTAGCAATCACCTCTCTCCCCCAGGTACGTATCTCTTCCGAAAGCTCTCCCGCTTGGACTCTCACTCTGTCACTTGCCCCTCTGATCTACCAGGCTGTCTGATGCTCATGTGCGCATCCCCACATCCAGGTGGCTCAATGATCTCCTCACCCTCTATCCAAAGACACTCTTTCTTGTTCTCTTTGAATACCAATCTCCTACAGGAACTTCTATTCACACCCCAGGCACTATTGCTCATCTAGTCTTGCAGGCTTCTTGAATGAATCCTATTCACCCCTCTTAGCTCAGGGAGTGGCTATCAGGAGCAGTAGCCAGGTTGTGTGAGGTAGCGGCAGCCCAAAGCACCAGCTTGGGCCAGAACAATGGCAGAAGATATGCAAGAAAAAAATGATGTTTGTGTGTGAATGCATGTGTGGCTGTGTGTGTGAGCATGGTTGTTACTGTGTGTGTTTGTATGCACGTACATGCATGTCTGTGAATGTGATTGTGCGTGCATTAATATTGTGTATGAGTGCTGTTGCCACTGCCTACCCTGGTAAAATGCAGGGCTTGGAAGAATGGTGGTGCTGTTGTCAGCTTCTGGCCATCTGTAGAATGATGCCCATTGCCTACCCCTGATAAGATGCTAGCCTTTGCATTATGATGGTATTTTTTGGCAACTTGTGAGCATAAACGGCATGTTGCGTACCCCTGGTAAAATACTTGCTCTAGTATAATAGTGGAAATATCCGTTTGATTGTGACTACCTCTGGCATGATGCTGGTTCTGATAGCTGTGGTCATTCTTGACATATCCGGTGCATCCATGAGTGATTGCTCATCGTATAATGAAGGCCCTAGCAGTGTGGTAACTGTTGGCATATTGTGGGCATTCATTTTACAGTGTTGCCTAATTTTTGCATATTTTCACCCTCACAAAAGGGTGGTAATTCCTGGATTATTGTGGGCATCCACACAGTGATGATTGTGTCAGTGTAATGGTAACTATTGCCATTTTGAGGTTATTTATTGCAGACTAGTGGTATTTCTTGACATACTGTCGGAATCCATGATACACAAACCTACTATAATGATGGTCTGTCCATATAATGGTGTGTAAACCAAACTAACATTTTGTCTGTATTATGCTAATATACTCTTATACACATTTTTGTTAATAAATGCACATGTGGCGCTGAACGTATCAATTATGTGGCTCAAATTTGGATGTCATTTTATTTTAGTTTGAGACTTTGGGTAACACTGAACATGCTTGTTAGTTTTCATGCCTCTATTAGGCCCACAAGCCACAGGTCTTAGGGATGTCCTTCGCACATTTTATAATAGCCTAATCATGCTTTCAAACCAGGCAAGTGGAAGAGGGTTTTTGCTAGGATAATGACACTTGTATCATACACATGTATGATATCTTCTCATCAAAGCCTTTCAGCACTTTCTCAGGGGATGATCTTACCGCCTGCACATTAGATAAGGTTTCACAGGGAGTTACACATTTCTGTTGCATGGTTAAGCTTCATTGACTTGTATTGAGAGAACATATATATATACTATGGTTTTCTATGTATTTCATTCCAACTAACCATGTTCTAGAAAGAGCTGTCAGTTGAAATGACAATTTTCTTTGATATTTTGCTGTGCTGCTTGCCACTTTGTATTAAGCCCCACTTGAACTCAAGGCTTCCCGACGTCTTGTGTTTTACTTTAAACGGATGATACATTGGTAGGAAATTGCCTCTACAAAAGAAGAAAGCAAGGGATCACTGTAATAAGTGCCACATTACTATCCCAGTCTCCAGAGGGAAAGGAGAAGTTTCTTTGAGGGAACTGGGGTGGAGGACAGCACCTTGGCAATTGGCATAAATATGGGAGCAAACCAAACCAACATTTTAGGTAAAGTCTAACAGTGTTTACTGGTTGTCTGTAGCTTGCTGTGCATGACTTATATTGTCTTGCGGTTAATGTATTGTCAAAAATGGTGTGCTCAGATGTCATCCACATAGGAAGCAATGGTGAATATGAAATTGGTTGGGTATGTAAGATTGGAAGGAGTCTAGAGAACAGAGGATGAGTACAAGTGAGAACCAATGGTAGATGACACGGCAATAATACTGTGGTTGTATTGGTTGCATGTGCGGGCATAGCTGCCTCTCACTCATCACACTTGTTGTCTTGAGATGTTGTGCAGTGACACTATCTTGCTTGCTCACATTTTTTTTTTATTATTATTCACCTTAGGTAAGTTTTGCGAACCTATCTGGCTCAGATAATAAATCCCTTCTTTTGTATATTTATTTAGTAAGAAAAGAATAACCTGTTTTCCTGCATTGTGTCAAAACAATATGCTTTTGTTTGTAATTCCTCTCTAGTAGGTTGACTTATTCAGTCGGTTCTAAGAAAACTCAAGTAGGATTCACCTGGGTGCTTGTGTTTGTAATGTAGGTGCATTGTCTTGTAGGATAGATTGAGCCTTCTGTCTAAATTTAGGGAATCCTAGAGCCCTGATGAATGCCAAAGACCGAGAAGGCTAGTTATTTGGGCAGAAACATGTTGGCTATTATAAGATGGGTTTGAGTCATTGCTCTCTTTTTACCCGCTTGAGACAGTGTTTTTAGACATACCTATAGTCCTTACTATAAAGGGGATAACCGAGGAACTCTAAAGTATTTTTAGATTGTCTGGATCCCACTTTGTTCAGGAGTTTTTTTCAAGAACTCACACCAACTCCCAAGTCTTTGAGGAGGTCGAATCTGCCCTGGTGGTACCATCTTGCCAGGGTGGGGAGAGGATGCCAATGATGAAGCATGACACTATTATGTGTGCGAGGCATCCTCTTCCATGAGGTATGGTTTTCCCACTTAACCAGAATCGTGCTATGTGTAACTGTGTATAATGCTGAGCACTTTCCTAAAATCTAGGAAACTGTCTTCCTTGTGATACTTTGGTTTATTTAGAATCCCTGTATCTTGTTATACTAGCTTTGTGTTGGAGGAACGTACAAAAGCATTTCCTCCACCTCTCTTTTTTGTGCTGATAGAAAATATTTGGTCACCGGTTTGTGATATTAGAATGTATATGAGTTCTGGGCTGAGCATGCACCAGGGTTGAACGCCAACATTCTTGCCTTTGAGCGTCTGACAAGATGGTAAATGCTAAAGGAGAGCATTCTATCATTTACACTATTAAAAAATAAACCCTTTGCCAGGCCCAAACCTTCCCTTTTTATACATATAAGTCACCCCTAAGGTAGGCCCTGGATTACCCAGATGGCAGGGTGCAATGTATTTAATAGGCTGGACGTGCTTTTAAGTTTTACATGTTCTGGTAGGGAAAAACACTTAAATTCATTTTTCACTACTGCAAGGCCGATCTTTTCCTTGTCAGTGCCTCAGTAAATATTTTGAGTGTAACTCATGGATGTCATTTGGGATAAATCAGGGCCCGCAGCTGTGACCTTTAGCTTGCTCCCTGCTACTCCTGGCGCTACCTTTGTGACCCCAGTCCTTTGAGGGGGCAACGCTTTTGCCTCCTCTGAGGCCCGAGTTCACAAAGGAGATGCCAGGAGTAGCAGGGAGCAAGCTAGAGGCCACCGTTGCGGACCACGACTACTCCCAAATGGAGTCCATTGTGTAAATCCCAATAGTGAAGAGATAAACGTTTCGAGTTTGGTGTCTCTGGAATCACAATTTAAAATTCAAACATATGGTGAAGTCCGATTTGAAATTGAAATTCTGAAAATGCCACTTTTGAACGTTGGCATTTGCTTACTTTAGCCGTTTGGTGCCTGAAGCTTGTCTCTGGTCACATGTCAGGGGTGGATGACAGTTGGGCTTTGTGTATTCCCCCTAGAGAGCCACATTGAGCTTAGGTGTGACTTGATGGACCATCCTGATAGGGAGGGCAGAGCTTAACCAAGCCTCAATTACACCTGACTAGGCTGTGTCCTGCCCCCACACAAAGGGCTGCATACCCCCCTGTAGTGAGTCTGAAGCCAGAGCAGGACGGTAGGACCTCTATACACTTCAAAGGCCTGTCTTTGAAGTTTCCCCCACTTCAAAGGCACCACCGGGTTTGAGTACTGGGCCTCTGAGACCACCACTTCATTATACTTCTTGACCTGTGAAGACTCTGCAAAGAAGAACGAGCGCTGTGCTGCTGAAGGACTGCCACTCTGCTGGACTGCTGATTTGCTGGACTCCTGTCTTGCTGTACTGCCTTACTGCCTGCTGTTCCCCTGCCTGGGTTAGAAGGACAGGATCTGCATCACTTGAACCCAGAGTGACTCCAAAGGATAGCTGGATGATCTCTTGATCTGAAATCTCACAGACAAAAATGACTTCCAACCCCCCTGAATCTGCACCTGGACTCTGCCACCTGTGAGTCTGCCCTGCCAAGTGGTGCCACCCCAGTCCTGGACCTTTGGCAGTGGGCCTAAGGTGTTTGATTCAACAGGACCCATGCATCTTCTGCCGAAACGGCACACCACCTTAGTTGAGTATATCAGAGCCTAAGAATCGCCACTGTTGCATGGATCAGAACGTTGCCTCTGTTGTGTGGATTGGCACTGGTGCATCGTTGCTAGTGCGTGGGTCGGACCTGATGCATCACCTCAGAACCACCACTTCGCAACGCTGTCTCCGGTACAAGGTCATCGCATCTCCATTGACCGCAACCTCAATGACGACGACGAATTTCTTCATCGCATCACCCTGCTCATTGCAGCCGGCGCATTGCCCTGGCCCTATTGTGTGGATCAGAACCAGCACATCGCCATCCCTGCATGGATAGGCACAGGCACATAGCCTCATCTGCACCCCTCAACCTTGACGTTGACGCAACCAGGATCAAGGTGCTTTTGTTCAGCGGGTCTCACTGGGTCCCTGTATCCGGCCCACGCTCGATTGTGGTCGGCCTGAACTTTTGACTTTGTCCTGGTCTGGCATGACCAGATATCCCAAGTAACCACTTACTGCTTCATTACTCAAGGTCTACTTAAAGGTTTTTTGTTGTTTGGTCTTGTTTTATTTCATAAATTAACCTCTATTTTTCTAACCTGGTATGCAATGTTTTTGTGTGATGTTCTCAATATTTAATTGTTTGAATTCTTCAACTAATACTTTACAAATTTCCTCTAAACTTTAGCCTGACTGCCTTGTGCCAAGCTAACAGAGGGTGAGCACAGGTTAATTTAGGGTTTGCCCACTTTTTACGCTGACGAGGATTGTGGTTGCTGGTTGACTAGGACTCATACCCCAGTTAACCTGCAACCCAATTTCTAACAAGTGAACTCTGTCATACCATGCACACTCATAATATGTTATTAATTACCATTGTAAAAAAAAATAAACCACAGCATTTTGGGAAACTTAGTGTCCAACTAGTGTTTAATGCAAAATAGCAAGCAGGACAGCAAAAGATAAAAGACAATTGCCATTTCAACTACCAGGGCCCTCACTTGAAAATGGCCAGTTGGAGGAAAGAGGTAAAATACATAGAAAATCAATCTAGTGTATACTTAATTTCTCCCAATACAAGTCAATGAAGTTTATTCATGTGACAAACACTTGCTACTCCAAGGGAAAATGTATCTAATGTGCAGGTGGCAGGGTCTTCTCCCCAATTAATCCCTAAACATCCTTGGGGGGGAATACACCAATTGTATGGACAACACTAGCCTCATTATTTTCACAAAATAAAGCTTCATCTTGCCAAATGTTACGCTGTTAGTAAATGTCCAAGGTACTACACTGAACCCTATGGCTTCTGGGTGAACATTCAGGGATACCTGTGTTGTAATTATTACAACATTATTTATATGAGAGTATCTTAGCATATTGCAGACATAATTCAAGTTTGTTTTCACAGCCCTTCCTTTTTTCTTGAGAGGAAAAGAATCAATTACAATAGTTTAAGTATATGTAATGTCACAATTTACTTATCAATCTCATCCTTATCTCTTTCTTTAAAGTAGCAACTGTAAAAGTGTAACTTGTGCCTTTAAATTTCCAAGTGAACAAAACAATGATGGATGGAATATTTGAATTCATCCCAGCCACTGGTAATTGCATTGGCCGCTTCCCAGGCCATATAAATAATCAAATTACCAAAGACACCTTATGCACAGCTAGCATTAATGAGGGAATTGTAACTGTTTTTTTCTTTAGCATCTGACCTCAATTTCCCCAAAGTTTCAATGAAGCTCTTTATAATTTACTCACTCGCAGGCGCCTAGAGGCATTTGCTTACCTACAGGTTTGAATTACAAATCCTTAACCACTAAGACAACTGGTGAATTGTACACTAGGTCACAGATTTTAATCGTAGCTGGCAGCAGGGCTGGTCCATGCTCTTCGATCGCTCCGAGATCAACACAAGAATTAGCCTCTTGGATAAACAATATCACAGAATAGCTCATGCAATCTATCTTTCATGGAATTAGATGTACCATATGCATCTCACTATTGACCCAAGTAACTACCTAGGCAAAACATTTGCCTTTTTCATCTAACCTAAAATGCCTTGAATCATATTTGGGGGAAGGATGAGCTATATAATTCAACTTTATGTAAGGTACATTACTTACTTTCAATATGAATAGTTGTCTCCTGTGTTAATATTTTCCCCCCTCTTTGTGATAAGAGCTTCCCGCTCACAGAAGTGCAGGTATGTGACCCGCACTTCTGTGAGCAGGAAGCTCTTAGGTTGGAGTCATCCCCTAGAGTCTAGGGGATGACTCCAACCTAAGAGCTAGAGGATGCTATGGAAGCCTCTTCACTCACGTACTCACTCAGAAGGCCTTACATGTGCCTGGAGCAGTTAGCGCTTAGAGACAGTTAGAAATTAAGAATGAATATTACACATACATACCCACTCTGAGGGCCATGCCGGTGCATGCACTTCTCTGAGCTTGGAGCGCTTAGAAGCGGATTGGTGCCTGGAGCAGTAAGCCCTAAGAGGTGGTTCAGTCTTCAGAACAGCGCTACACCTGCATCCTGATGTGTGTGCATCTCACATTCCACCTTCATCTCCATTATTAGCAAACACAGAGAAATGCAAGCTTACAGCTGCAAATCAACTCCAAAGGAAAGCAAGGCACATGCTAATAACACATTCATGTTAATGACGCAAACTTAAACAACTTCACGTAGGCAAGAAATACTGCCGGAACAACCTCTGAGGGAATAGAACCATGCGCAACATCCAACTATCAAATTACTGTAACTCATGTACCTTCGTATACAGTGTTGTCAACTCGCTAGTAGGGCTACATGAACTATATAATTCAATACTCTACCATGCACAGCGTTCTCACAAGTGTTGTTATAAATGCTATGATTTTATATGTAAAAGTGATGTAGTATGAAAGGGTATAACCAATACGTTGGTGCAAGTTATAGGTAATGTAGTGTGCCTAGCAAGTTGACAACACTGTGTACGGATGTGGGCAAGTTACAGTAATTTGATAGTGGTGTGTAAATTATAAATTTAAGGTGTAACTATAACTTTAGAATTTCTAATGTTTGTGTAGTTTGTTTGGTTTTTATAGAAAGAATGAATACAGTTATAGCAATTTGAAGGTAGTGCGTAAATTACACATTTTAGTTAAAACTATAACTTTAGAATTTCTTATATTTTTGTTGTTTAAGTTGCTTTTGTATAGAAAGAATAAATAAAGTTTTCCTAACTATAACTTATCCTTAATCTTTGTTTTCTTGTTGAATTTTGATGGCTTTTATTTTTTATTAGAGTCAAATGTCATTGAGTGGAGTGTCGTTAAGTGGCGTGTCGGAGAGTACAGTGGATGAGAGGGTCGTAGAGTGGAATAGAGAGGAGTACAATGTTGTTGAGTGGAGTGTCGTACAGTGTAGTGTCATAGGGTCTCGTACAGTGTAGTGTCATAGAGTGAAGTGTTGTAGAGTGGCATGTCAAGCAGGTGATTGTGTTAAAGTGTCGTACAGTGGAGTGGAGTAGAGTAGAGTAGAGTTGAGTGGCATAGTTTGGATGGGTATATTGTAGTGTCTTCTAGAGTGGAGTAGTGTAGAGTAAAGTGGCATGTCGTATAATACATTACAGTGTCATAGATTGGAGCGGAGTGCCGGACAGTGGAGTAGAGTGGCATGGAGGGGCAAACTGTGGAGTACAGTCTTCTAAAGTGGAGAGTCGTGGAGTGAACTGTTGTAGAGTGGAGTATCGTCCAGTAGTGTGTTGGTCAGAGGAGCGTCTTCAAGTGGAGTGTTGTTGACTAGAGTATTGTAGACTGGCATAGACTGGACTAGAGTGTTGTACAGTAGAATGGGATAGAGTAGGGTGAAGTAGAGAATCACAGGGTGGAGTGTTGTGCAATGGAGTGCCGTAGAGTACAGTGAGAGAAGAAGAGGGGAGTGCTGTAGCGTAGCGTGCCCTTTCATATAGTGGAGTTGTGTGTCGTAGAGAGGAGTGGAGTGGCATGTCATATGGTGTCATACAGTGTAGTAGAGTGGCGTAGAGTGAATGAGCAAAGAGAGCAGTAGAGTGTCGTAGAGTTGCAAAGAGTGTAGTAGAGTGTTGTGGAGTAGAGTTGCATACAGTGGAGTAGAGTGTTGTACAGTGGAGCGGCATAGAGTGGAGTATTGTACAGAGGTGCAGAGTCATGCAAAGTGTTGTACAGTGGAGTACAGTAGAGTGTCATAGAAAAGAGTGGAGTAAAGTGTCAGAGTAGAGTGGTGTGGCATGTTGCACAGTGTTGGAAACTGTTGTAGAGTAGATTGGAGTAGCCTACACTGGAGTACAGTGTTTTAGAGATGAGTGGTGTACAGTAGAGTAGACTGCCACAGAGTGCGGTAGAGCAGAGTGGCATAGAGTGTCATAGAGTGGAGTGGCATAGAGTGGAGTAGCATACAGTGGAGTTGTGCAGTACAGTGGATTAAAGTAGAGTACTCTGTCATAGAGGAGGGTAGAGTAAAGTGGGGTTGTGTGGCATAAAGAGAGTTGTGTAGTCTCGAAGAATGGAGTAGAGTATCGTAAAGTGGCATAGAATGAAGTAGAGTGCTGTACAGTGCAGCAGAGTGTTTCACAATGGAGTGTAGGGGCATAGAGTGGATTAGAGTGGCGAAGAGTAGCATAGAATGTACTAGAGTGTTGAAGAGTGGAGCGGTATAGACTAGAGTGTCGTACAGTGTCAATACTAACTGATAAACGGAAAGTGGCTAGTTCGTGCACTAAGAAAATAACAGCTTTCTACGAAAAGAAGGAAACGCGTATTGCCCAGATGCTGCTGAACACAGTGCTATTGTAGAAATTGCTTCCCGTGATGAAGGTCCTTTAGGTTCATTGCCTTCCTCCCCTAGCTTGAGTAATACAAAGGGATCACATTTTTATATTTCCCCCAAAGTTATGAACACTGTTGAAAAGTGGGAAGAGGGTGTAATTTCCATAAGCTGCTCAAATAGATACGAGTTGTTATACTCCCTGGAAGGGCCAATTTGCACTGAAATTAAGTCTTCAGTCTACAAGTGCAATACCAATGAACATGACTGTGAACAACACACTGCCCAAATACCAGTAAGAATTTGCTCACTGTCTGAACCTGTAAACCCTAATATAATGATGGCAGAGCTCTACTCAAGACTTGAAGCTCTGACCAAAAAGGTTGAAGACTTAAAACAACTAATTGCAAAATTGGTGGTACAAACTACCAATGTAGGGGTACACCAAGAGGGAGAAACTTGCAAGCATATTACCACATACGTTGGAAACGCCCAAGCAATAAAAATATGTGATCAGGGTTCCCAATTACTTCCCCACTCTCACAGACTTTCAGATAATCAAGCAGTTAATACCAATAATAATATGCAGATTCCAGGTAATTCAAATTTAAACAAAGGGTTGAGCATGACCAAATGGAGTACAGGAATAAGGCCACCGAGAGACTACCTGCCAGTAGGAGGGGCAAAGGGCTTTAGTACTTATGGAGTAAGAGAGGCCAGTTGACTTCCAGGTGACTCCCAGTATTTGGGGCATAGGAAGAATCCAGAACTGAAGATTAGAGGTCGGTGAACTGCCAATAACTCAAATGCTTTTCGGTAGCAGACATCCGTACCCAACACGCTATACATTAGACTATCTTAATAGCCACCTACAAAGTGGCTGAGAGTACAAGGTACTCATGACTAATGAGTCGAAGCTAAATCCTGGAGACAGGGAGGATGAAGAGTCCTTAAAGAATAAGGTAACGTATTGGACCAGACATCATCTCCAGTGCTTGTCCATAGTATGATCAGGCACAATTAAGGCTGCACATTTATTGAGTGCATGTGGGGACTCCGACAATATAGTGCTGGTATTCGGGGCAATGACTATTGTTGATGGCCTGATTGCACTAGATTTAAGGCCAAACCCACCCTTAGACTCCCCGATAAGATTCAAGCTGAATAGATCCAACAGGGAAATGAATCATACTCAGGGAATGCAGCAAAGATTATCTAATCCCTCCTTCCCTACTTAAACTATTGACAATTTAGAATCTGTTGATTGACTGTCAAGGCTGGTAACCATAAATAATTCTAGAAGTGATCTGATGTTAAATCCTTGTACAACTGATTCCAATGCTTCAGTGAACAGCTCAATAAAGACATTTTGTTATGCTTCCGATGAAGTAGATACAGCAATCACTGATTTAGCTAATGAAGGAAGTGCACAAGCTGAGTGCACTCCGTTTTTGACCAGGAGTTGTAATGGCCTGTGCTTATACCTCCGCACACCTTTGTTTCTGGATTTGCTTCCATCATCATCAAAGAATAACAGGTTGTTTCAGGTGCTTGAATTGCTGCTGATTGTGAGTTACTGTAATTATTGTGAACTATATATACCCATCACCCACACTATTTAAGCAACCTTGCCATGTTTTCAAGGTCTATGCTTGACTAGTTGCCACAGTCAAGATTTTTTCTTAAAATTCTGGGACTTGTTGTCTTGTTTATTCCATTGTAAAACCAGAACTACCAGCCCAGAATTCAAAAGAAAAAAAACTTGGACTGGCACAGCTCATCACAAATTGGCCTAGGAACATTTTCAGCTATGTGAAAGCTCCGTCTGAAAGGACTAGGTTGATTTTGAATTACTGAAATTAGCACAAACTTCATTTACTAGAGTGCAAAGGGGAGCTTTTGCTGAGATGCCAGCAGTGTGCTCCCTCCCCTCTGCAGCGGTGAAGCTCCTCCTAAACTCATCAGACCGAAGAGCCTTGGGTGCACATTCAAGCTCTGGGGTGGTGCTGACTACCTCAAGCAACAACAGCAGCATTGCAAGCATCTCTAAAGAAATATGCTACTTCCTGTTGAAAAATGGCAACCGCCCAGAAATACATCCAGGAATGCACAGAAATACAGGCACCGGTTGCATCCCCTGATGGTGAACTCGTCCTTACCTTTGAGTTACTGAAAATATCATGAACTTTATTTAGCAGAATACAATGGGGAACTATTGCTGAGGTGCTAACTGTGGACTCTCACCTCCTCTGTGAAGGTATCATCATATCTTTTTCTGGGATACATACTACTAAACTGAAAACCTGGGGGCATATCATCAACGAGGCGATAAAAAATTATCACCGCTTTCGCGTCCCTTTCAGACGAAAAGCGGCGATAATTTTATCGCCTAATCAGCAAGGTCACGCTATCGCGTGAAACCTTGCATTAGCGCCTGTTTTCTGAATGCCCAGATTTGCATCTCTAATGAGCTGGTAATGGTAATTGCATTGGCCGCTTCCCAGGCCATATAAATAATCAAATTACCAAAGACACCTTATGCACAGCTAGCATTAATGAGGGAATTGTAACTGTTTTTTTCTTTAGCATCTGACCTCAATTTCCCCAAAGTTTCAATGAAGCTCTTTATAATTTACTCACTCGCAGGCGCCTAGAGGCATTTGCTTACCTACAGGTTTGAATTACAAATCCTTAACCACTAAGACAACTGGTGAATTGTACACTAGGTCACAGATTTTAATCGTAGCTGGCAGCAGGGCTGGTCCATGCTCTTCGATCGCTCCGAGATCAACACAAGAATTAGCCTCTTGGATAAACAATATCACAGAATAGCTCATGCAATCTATCTTTCATGGAATTAGATGTACCATATGCATCTCACTATTGACCCAAGTAACTACCTAGGCAAAACATTTGCCTTTTTCATCTAACCTAAAATGCCTTGAATCATATTTGGGGGAAGGATGAGCTATATAATTCAACTTTATGTAAGGTACATTACTTACTTTCAATATGAATAGTTGTCTCCTGTGTTAATATTTTCCCCCCTCTTTGTGATAAGAGCTTCCTGCTCACAGAAGTGCAGGTATGTGACCCGCACTTCTGTGAGCAGGAAGCTCTTAGGTTGGAGTCATCCCCTAGAGTCTAGGGGATGACTCCAACCTAAGAGCTAGAGGATGCTATGGAAGCCTCTTCACTCACCTACTCACTCAGAAAGCCTTACATGTGCCTGGAGCAGTTAGCGCTTAGAGACAGTTAGAAATTAAGAATGAATATTACACATACATACCCACTCTGAGGGCCATGCCGGTGCATGCACTTCTCTGAGCTTGGAGCGCTTAGAAGCGGATTGGTGCCTGGAGCAGTAAGCCCTAAGAGGTGGTTCAGTCTTCAGAACAGCGCTACACCTGCATCCTGATGTGTGTGCATCTCACATTCCACCTTCATCTCCATTATTAGCAAACACAGAGAAATGCAAGCTTACAGCTGCAAATCAACTCCAAAGGAAAGCAAGGCACATGCTAATAACACATTCATGTTAATGACGCAAACTTAAACAACTTCACGTAGGCAAGAAATACTGCCGGAACAACCTCTGAGGGAATAGAACCATGCGCAACATCCAACTATCAAATTACTGTAACTCATGTACCTTCGTATACAGTGTTGTCAACTCGCTAGTAGGGCTACATGAACTATATAATTCAATACTCTACCATGCACAGCGTTCTCACAAGTGTTGTTATAAATGCTATGATTTTATATGTAAAAGTGATGTAGTATGAAAGGGTATAACCAATACGTTGGTGCAAGTTATAGGTAATGTAGTGTGCCTAGCAAGTTGACAACACTGTGTACGGATGTGGGCAAGTTACAGTAATTTGATAGTGGTGTGTAAATTATAAATTTAAGGTGTAACTATAACTTTAGAATTTCTAATGTTTGTGTAGTTTGTTTGGTTTTTATAGAAAGAATGAATACAGTTATAGCAATTTGAAGGTAGTGCGTAAATTACACATTTTAGTTAAAACTATAACTTTAGAATTTCTTATATTTTTGTTGTTTAAGTTGCTTTTGTATAGAAAGAATAAATAAAGTTTTCCTAACTATAACTTATCCTTAATCTTTGTTTTCTTGTTGAATTTTGATGGCTTTTATTTTTTATTAGAGTCAAATGTCATTGAGTGGAGTGTCGTTAAGTGGCGTGTCGGAGAGTACAGTGGATGAGAGGGTCGTAGAGTGGAATAGAGAGGAGTACAATGTTGTTGAGTGGAGTGTCGTACAGTGTAGTGTCATAGGGTCTCGTACAGTGTAGTGTCATAGAGTGAAGTGTTGTAGAGTGGCATGTCAAGCAGGTGATTGTGTTAAAGTGTCGTACAGTGGAGTGGAGTAGAGTAGAGTAGAGTTGAGTGGCATAGTTTGGATGGGTATACTGTGGAGTAGTGTCTTCTAGAGTGGAGTAGTGTAGAGTAAAGTGGCATGTCGTATAGTACATTACAGTGTCATAGATTGGAGCGGAGTGCCGGACAGTGGAGTAGAGTGGCATGGAGGGGCAAACTGTGGAGTACAGTCTTCTAAAGTGGAGAGTCGTGGAGTGAACTGTTGTAGAGTGGAGTATCGTCCAGTAGTGTGTTGGTCAGAGGAGCGTCTTCAAGTGGAGTGTTGTTGACTAGAGTATTGTAGACTGGCATAGACTGGACTAGAGTGTTGTACAGTAGAATGGGATAGAGTAGGGTGAAGTAGAGAATCACAGGGTGGAGTGTTGTGCAATGGAGTGCCGTAGAGTACAGTGAGAGAAGAAGAGGGGAGTGCTGTAGCGTAGCGTGCCCTTTCATATAGTGGAGTTGTGTGTCGTAGAGAGGAGTGGAGTGGCATGTCATATGGTGTCATACAGTGTAGTAGAGTGGCGTAGAGTGAATGAGCAAAGAGAGCAGTAGAGTGTCGTAGAGTTGCAAAGAGTGTAGTAGAGTGTTGTGGAGTAGAGTTGCATACAGTGGAGTAGAGTGTTGTACAGTGGAGCGGCATAGAGTGGAGTATTGTACAGAGGTGCAGAGTCATGCAAAGTGGTGTACAGTGGAGTACAGTAGAGTGTCATAGAAAAGAGTGGTGTAAAGTGTCAGAGTAGAGTGGTGTGGCATGTTGCACAGTGTTGGAAACTGTTGTAGAGTAGATTGGAGTAGCCTACACTGGAGTACAGTGTTTTAGATATGAGTGGTGTACAGTAGAGTAGACTGCCACAGAGTGCGGTAGAGCGGAGTGGCATAGAGTGTCATAGAGTGTCATAGAGTGTCATAGAGTGGAGTGGCATAGAGTGGTGTAGAGTGGAGTAGCATACAGTGGAGTTGTGGTGTCATACAGTGTAGTAGAGTGGCGTAGAGTGAATGAGCAAAGAGAGCAGTAGAGTGTCGTAGAGTTGCAAAGAGTGTAGTAGAGTGTTGTGGAGTAGAGTTGCATACAGTGGAGTAGAGTGTTGTACAGTGGAGCGGCATAGAGTGGAGTATTGTACAGAGGTGCAGAGTCATGCAAAGTGTTGTACAGTGGAGTACAGTAGAGTGTCATAGAAAAGAGTGGAGTAAAGTGTCAGAGTAGAGTGGTGTTGCATGTTGCACAGTGTTGGAAACTGTTGTAGAGTAGATTGGAGTAGCCTACACTGGAGTACAGTGTTTTAGAGATGAGTGGTGTACAGTAGAGTAGACTGCCACAGAGTGCGGTAGAGCAGAGTGGCATAGAGTGTCATAGAGTGGAGTGGCATAGAGTGGAGTAGCATACAGTGGAGTTGTGCAGTACAGTGGATTAAAGTAGAGTACTCTGTCATAGAGGAGGGTAGAGTAAAGTGGGGTTGTGTGGCATAAAGAGAGTTGTGTAGTCTCGAAGAATGGAGTAGAGTATCGTAAAGTGGCATAGAATGAAGTAGAGTGCTGTACAGTGCAGCAGAGTGTTTCCCAATGGAGTGTAGGGGCATAGAGTGGATTAGAGTGGCGAAGAGTAGCATAGAATGTACTAGAGTGTTGAAGAGTGGAGCGGCATAGACTAGAGTGTCGTACAGTGTCAATACTAACTGATAAACGGAAAGTGGCTAGTTCGTGCACTAAGAAAATAACAGCTTTCTACGAAAAGAAGGAAACGCGTATTGCCCAGATGCTGCTGAACACAGTGCTATTGTAGAAATTGCTTCCCGTGATGAAGGTCCTTTAGGTTCATTGCCTTCCTCCCCTAGCTTGAGTAATACAAAGGGATCACATTTTTATATTTCCCCCAAAGTTATGAACACTGTTGAAAAGTGGGAAGAGGGTGTAATTTCCATAAGCTGCTCAAATAGATACGAGTTGTTATACTCCCTGGAAGGGCCAATTTGCACTGAAATTAAGTCTTCAGTCTACAAGTGCAATACCAATGAACATGACTGTGAACAACACACTGCCCAAATACCAGTAAGAATTTGCTCACTGTCTGAACCTGTAAACCCTAATATAATGATGGCAGAGCTCTACTCAAGACTTGAAGCTCTGACCAAAAAGGTTGAAGACTTAAAACAACTAATTGCAAAATTGGTGGTACAAACTACCAATGTAGGGGTACACCAAGAGGGAGAAACTTGCAAGCATATTACCACATACGTTGGAAACGCCCAAGCAATAAAAATATGTGATCAGGGTTCCCAATTACTTCCCCACTCTCACAGACTTTCAGATAATCAAGCAGTTAATACCAATAATAATATGCAGATTCCAGGTAATTCAAATTTAAACAAAGGGTTGAGCATGACCAAATGGAGTACAGGAATAAGGCCACCGAGAGACTACCTGCCAGTAGGAGGGGCAAAGGGCTTTAGTACTTATGGAGTAAGAGAGGCCAGTTGACTTCCAGGTGACTCCCAGTATTTGGGGCATAGGAAGAATCCAGAACTGAAGATTAGAGGTCGGTGAACTGCCAATAACTCAAATGCTTTTCGGTAGCAGACATCCGTACCCAACACGCTATACATTAGACTATCTTAATAGCCACCTACAAAGTGGCTGAGAGTACAAGGTACTCATGACTAATGAGTCGAAGCTAAATCCTGGAGACAGGGAGGATGAAGAGTCCTTAAAGAATAAGGTAACGTATTGGACCAGACATCATCTCCAGTGCTTGTCCATAGTATGATCAGGCACAATTAAGGCTGCACATTTATTGAGTGCATGTGGGGACTCCGACAATATAGTGCTGGTATTCGGGGCAATGACTATTGTTGATGGCCTGATTGCACTAGATTTAAGGCCAAACCCACCCTTAGACTCCCCGATAAGATTCAAGCTGAATAGATCCAACAGGGAAATGAATCATACTCAGGGGATGCAGCAAAGATTATCTAATCCCTCCTTCCCTACTTAAACTATTGACAATTTAGAATCTGTTGATTGACTGTCAAGGCTGGTAACCATAAATAATTCTAGAAGTGATCTGATGTTAAATCCTTGTACAACTGATTCCAATGCTTCAGTGAACAGCTCAATAAAGACATTTTGTTATGCTTCCGATGAAGTAAATACAGCAATCACTGATTTAGCTAATGAAGGAAGTGCACAAGCTGAGTGCACTCCGTTTTTGACCAGGAGTTGTAATGGCCTGTGCTTATACCTCCGCACACCTTTGTTTCTGGATTTGCTTCCATCATCATCAAAGAATAACAGGTTGTTTCAGGTGCTTGAATTGCTGCTGATTGTGAGTTACTGTAATTATTGTGAACTATATATACCCATCACCCACACTATTTAAGCAACCTTGCCATGTTTTCAAGGTCTATGCTTGACTAGTTGCCACAGTCAAGATTTTTTCTTAAAATTCTGGGACTTGTTGTCTTGTTTATTCCATTGTAAAACCAGAACTACCAGCCCAGAATTCAAAAGAAAAAAAACTTGGACTGGCACAGCTCATCACAAATTGGCCTAGGAACATTTTCAGCTATGTGAATGTCCGTCTGAAGGGACTAGGTTGATTTTGAATTACTGAAATTAGCACAAACTTCATTTACTAGAGTGCAAAGGGGAGCTTTTGCTGAGATGCCACAGGGTGCTCCCTCCCCTCTGCAGCGGTGAAGCTCCTCCTAAACTCATCAGACCGAAGAGCCTTGGGTGCACATTCAAGCTCTGGGGTGGTGCTGACTACCTCAAGCAACAACAGCAGCATTGCAAGCATCTCTAAAGACATATGCTACTTCCTGTTGAAAAATGGCAACCGCCCAGAAATACATCCAGGAATGCACAGAAATACAGGCACCGGTTGCATCCCCTGATGGTGAACTCGTCCTTACCTTTGAGTTACTGAAAATATCATGAACTTTATTTAGCAGAATACAATGGGGAACTATTGCTGAGGTGCTAACTGTGGACTCTCACCTCCTCTGTGAAGGTATCATCATATCTTTTTCTGGGATACATACTACTAAACTGAAAACCTGGGGGCATATCATCAACGAGGCGATAAAAAATTATCACCGCTTTCGCGTCCCTTTCAGACGAAAAGCGGCGATAATTTTATCGCCTAATCAGCAAGGTCACGCTATCACGTGAAACCTTGCATTAGCGCCTGTTTTCTGAATGCCCAGATTTGCATCTCTAATGAGCTGCAAAGTGGGCGTTCCTGCCCTGACATAAATGGAGAAATAGCGATATTTCTTCAATTATCAATGGGCGCGCTAACCTGCAGAGCAACAAGCAAAGTAGCGATAACCTCTGTTATCGCTACTTTCCTTACGCCTGCTTCAAGACTGACTTAGCCAGGATATCCTATGTAAGGTGGATATCATGGCTAAGTATGCCTTGCCCTATCATCAAGCTATCGCCAAACTTTATGAGAATATCGCTGGATTTCCAGCGATAATCTCACATTTGGCAGTTAGCGCATGGAATTGTATTGCTTTTGAGATAAGCGTTGATAATAGCATGCTATCTCAGCGATAAAATTCCACGTTACCCGGCGATAATTATCCTAGCGCTAAGTGCGCTTAGCGATAATTATCGCCGGTCCTTGATGAAATGCCCCCTGGTTTGTTTAGAGTAATTTCTCTAACTTTTCCTAGGAACCCATTATTCTAACAAAGCACATTGTCTGCTCAACCTGTGACTTTGGTGCAGTGGAGATTACAAGCATTTTTAAAAGTCGGTAAAAGTATAAGGGGGCCACCACATAATAAAACAGGTATTAGACAATTGTGAATTCCAAAGATAAATGGACGTAAGCATGTCTTCAGCAATGGGCCATTTATTTAACGGCTGAAACTATTTAAATAACTTTTTGGGAAAGTTCTGTGTATTCGGCAATGTCACAATTAATTACTGGACTCATAAATATCACTGTGTGCTTAGGCGTTCGCATATCATGTTAACACTTATATGGCTAAAGAGAACAGAAAGAAAGACATACTAATAATAGAGGTGCAGAACATTGCAAATTTCTGAATACATATCTGTTCATAAAAAGCAAAGTATTTTTTCAAGCAAGTATTCACTTTAAATATATAAATGGGTTTCATAACGCAAGTCAGGTTTTGATTTGATGATTTGTGGCATACATAAAATCTCCTTTAAATAAGAAGAATATTTATATGTGTAAAAAAGACTCTGTGATAGCGACTGTGAGATTACATTTAGTTCAACGTTTCAATAGAAAGGGCATCTTTTGTTTTTTCGATTAATTTGCCACCTTTCGAAAAATCTGATTGAACCGTCATCTGATTTGGGCTCGGGACAGCAAGAATCATGCACATCCGTCAAACAGGCAGGGGGAAGAAGAAAAGTCAGAAAAACAACATTTCAAATTTTAACTCCAAAGGGGATCTTTGCTCTCAAATATAGATGCTGACAGGAATTACACCAAACTTTGATGTCGCAGGGAAGTGATTTGAGGTCTGATTTCGAGTTTGACGGTCTTACCGCCATACCGCTGCGGTCTCCCACCCGTCTTATTATGATGCAACGCTGGCCCAGTGGTGGTGTTGCTAACGGCAGAGAATATTTTTTCATATGTGTCGATGCAGATGTGTATATTTTGACTGCACAAGTGTTGAATTGACACATATGCATGGCACATAAAAAATCCCTAGTTCGAGTAATTTCCCATTGTTGGAGTCAGAACCATATGTGCCCAGTCCAGTCAATGGGTGAAAAGTGTAAATCGAACTTACCTGGATTTTGGCGCCAACAGGGTTGTTTTCTTCGGGGTCAAGATGCAGCTGTGAAGGGGTGCCCAGGAGGAAGGGATCCATGTGGAAGACTGAAGGTAAGAACAGGAAAAGGGTGAGTTAACACCACAATTCCTCCGATTCAGATGACTTGAAGCAGGCAGATTCACCACCACGGACGGCTCGACGGAAAGCCAGCTCATAATTCCGACAGCGGTGACCTTGTCTGTACTGCCCTCTGGCAGCGGATGTATGACGTTACAATGCATGCTATTACAACGCCTACCGTTACAACGCATTTTTTACAACGCAAACACTACTACAACGCTATCCTTTACAACGAATACTTTTACAACGCTAAACTTATTAAAATACTTAAAAGTGCTGTTACAACGAAAACCATTACAACGCATACCATTACAACGCGAAAAAAATATTTTGTTAATAAAAAGTACAATAAAATCTGGCACGGGATGCAGGGAAATTAGGGGTTTTAGGGTGGGGAAGTGTATTAAAATGTGGAGAAAAACTGTACGTAAATTGACTGAAATGCATTACAAAATAAATACTCGAGTATTAAAATTAATACTCGAGTATTAAAATTAATACTACAATTTCCCCCAAAAATCCGTTTTCACACATTTCAAAGTTTAACACAAATAACGAAAAATTTAACAACAGTTCATACACATTTTAATCATGAATATATCGGAAAATAAGTAAACAGAGTAAAACAGAAGACACATACACATAGGCGCCATTTTATCCATCTCACTTGTAAAACTTGTCCTACAACACTTTCTATGAAAACAATAGTAAAAGACATGTTCCAAAATGGATGCCAAAACGGAGCAAATGAATGAAAACAATACATCTTTTAATGCTTTTTAAAATTATAATTTTCCACAGAAAAATAAAGTATATTAAAAAACACAACGAACGCAGTTTTAAAAAAAATTAATAGTGACACTGACTAAAACTTATAAATACCAGGAAGACACCATTTTGCAATCAGTTGATTATCAACTACCAGAGAGACCAGACGTAAAAACCTGACCCTCTGACACCTCCACTGTGACCTCCACTGAGAGAGCACTGCATTCGTTTGGAAAAGCATTGTTAGTTCGCAACTACTAGTAAGTCACTAATATATTTTAACACCTTGTTTTATCCTTAATCATGTTTTATTTCCATACAAAATATGTTTAAAAAATATTTATATTAACTTATAAAATTTACTGTTTCTAATTTACTGTTTCTAATTTTTTATCACTAAAAAAACTGTAATACATACCAACTTAAATCATCTATTTTTTTTTCAAAAAACAGAAACTTGTTATTCTTTCAAAATCAAGAAATCTTGTCCCTAATTTTCCATCACCTCAACGTAATCGACTCACCTTTACTATTGTGAAGGTAAATGTTTTTTAATTGTAATTATTTTACTTTAAAAATATATTTTTAGCATTAGCAAAAGTGTTGTATGGTAAAGGGGATTATATTAATTTTTTACACATTCACACTGCATCATAAACGAAATTATGCGATGGTGCAGGGGTAACAATTAATAATATGACTGCAGTTAGGTACTGCATTTGAGAAAGCGTTTCATGGTACTGGGGTAACTATTACTATTCTAAGTCCCAGAATGTTCAGCAGTAGAGTAATTGAGTGATGGTGTAGGGGTATCCATTATTACTCTTATTTCATAATGCATTGAAAGTGTATTATGTTTTGCTGTACCAATTGTTACTCATACTCTTGTGTGATGCAGCACCATGAAAAGTATGATATGTGATGTAGTTAGAGTGAAATAAAATATCAGATTGGTCTCTTTTTTTTTTTTCAACCAACGTTGTCAAAGTTGTATTAATTATTTTTTTTTTTTTTCATTTTCACAGTCAATCGGTTGCAACTTTGTGGATTAAATCACTAAAATAAATAGCTTAATCCTGCAGCCAGCACTACCAAGAAACCACGAAAACAATCAGCTAAAGAAAAAGGTATTTTAAATTTACACTGTTATAAATTCCACAATGTAATAGTCATACCTTTTGCTATTGTTACTCCAGGAAAGTGCAGAAGTAGGGTAAGTGTTGGATAGTTTAGGGGTACAATTTACTATTCTAACTCCATGAAGGTGCAGCAGTAGGGAAAGTGTTGGATGGTGTAGGGGTAAAATTTACTATTCTAACTCCAGGAAGGTGCAGCAGTAGGGAAAGTGTTATGTACTAATAGTTAAATTCAATGTCATAATTTCAAAAAGTTTTTCATAATTTGCATTTGTCACCAACGTTCAGTTTTTTCATTTTTTCTTTTTTCATTTTTCCAGACAATTGTTTTCAACTTTGTTTTACGATTCAGTCCAACACATAAGTGAAAACTCCAGCCAGCAGGCCAATACCACTTCAGAAGCCTCACCAAGGAAAGGAATCCCAAAAAAAAGGTATTTTAAAACAACATTGTTTTTAAACCATCAATATGTTAGGCAAACCATTTACTTATTAATGTTAATAAAATCCCAAAATATATAAAATAAGGGTTGCAGTTGGAAGAAGTTATTTTTCTAACTCCAGGAAGGTGCAGCAGTAGGGAAAGTGTTGGATAGTGTAGGGGTACAATTTACTATTCTAACTCCAGGAAGGTGCAGCAGTAAGGAAAGTGTTGGATGGTGTAGGGGTGCAATTTACTATTCTAACTCCAGAAAGGTGCAGCAGTAGGGAAAGTGTTGGATGGTGTATGGGTATAATTTACTATTCTATCTCCAGGTAGGTGCAGCAGTAGGGAAAGTGTTGGATGGTGTAGGCGTATAATTTACTATTCTAACTCCAGGAAGGTGCAGCAGTAGAGAAAGTGTTGGATGGTGTAGGGGTATAATTTACTATTCTAACTCCAGGAAGGTGCAGCAGTAGGGAAAGTGTTGGATGGTGTAGGGGTACAATTTACTATTCAAACTCCTAGTAGGTGCAGCAGTAGAGAAAGTGTTGGATGGTGTAGGGGTATAAATTACTATTCTAACTCCAGGTAGGTGCAGCAGTAGGGAAAGTGTTGGATGGTGTAGAGGTATAGTTTACTATTCTAACTCCAGGAAGGTGCAGCAGTAGGGAAAGTGTTGGATGGTGTAGGGGTATAATTTACTATTCTAACTCCAGGAAGGTGCAGCAGTAGGGAAAGTGTTGGATGGTGTAGGGGTACAATTTACTATTCAAACTCCTAGTAGGTGCAACAGTAGAGAAAGTGTTGGATGGTGTAGGGGTATAAATTACTATTCTAACTCCAGGAAGGTGCAGCAGTAGGGAAAGTGTTGGATGGTGTAGGGGTACAATTTACTATTCAAACTCCTAGTAGGTGCAGCAGTAGGGAAAGTGTTGGATGGTGTAGGGGTATAAATTACTATTCTAACTCCAGGAAGGTGCAGCAGTAGGGAAAGTGTTGGATGGTGTATGGGTATAATTTACTATTCTAACTCCAGGAAGGTGCAGCAGTAGAGAAAGTGTTGGATGGTGTAGGGGTATAATTTACTATTCTAACTCCAGGAAGGTGCAGCAGTAGGGAAAGTGTTGGATGGTGTAGAGGTACAATTTACTATTCTAACTCCAGGAAGGTGCAGCAGTAGGGAAAGTGTTGGATGGTGTAGGGGTGCAATTTACTATTCTAACTCCAGGAAGGTGCAGCAGTAGGGAAAGTGTTGGATGGTGTAGGGGTAACATTTGAGGTATAGTATTTACTTTTACATCCTAATTTGTTTTTCTTCTCTTCTCTTTTCAGATAATGTCTAGTCTTGAAGCAGCGAAATACATTAAATCCAGGAAAGGAAAAAATTTATTAAACCATGGAGGATACATATATAGTAAGGAAAGAATAAGTTTTCCTAGAAATCATTGGAGGTGTGTGCAATACTACACTACCCATTGCAGTGGCAGAGCGGTTACTCTTGATAATTTAGTTGTGAAAACAACAGAACATAACCACTCTGCCTCTGCAATGGAGGTAGAAATAAGAGAAACAGTTAACGAAATGAAAGCTATTGCAAGCACCTCCAATGATTCTACAGGATCCATTTTAAGAGAGGTTGCACAGCATGTCCCCAGTCATGTTGCTAGTAACATGCCTATAATTCCTAATTTGAGAAGAATTATTCAAAGACAAAAGCAGGCAAGTAACATTCAATTATCTAAACCACATTCTTTCTCTGACATTAGAATTCCACATGATCTTTCTTTTCTTTTTCTGATGAACCTTTCCTTTTGCATGACAACCAAAACCCTCAAAAACGAATTCAGATTTTTAGTACCCCACGTAACCTTGCAAAGTTAAAAAATAGTGAAAATTGGATGATGGATGGGACGTTTAAAAGTACACCCCATCCTTTCACTCAAATTTATACTATACATGCAAAAATTAACAATAATGTAATTCCCTTAGTATATAGTTTGCTACCTGATAAGACTTCTGCAACATACTCTGAACTTGTATCAGTTATTAAAAGTAAAACATCTCAAAGTCCTAGGAAAATAATAATTGATTTTGAATTGAGCATGATCAATGTGATCAATAAAACGTACACGGATACCCAAATTCAGGGATGTTTTTTCCATTTTTCCCAGGCTTTTTGGCGTAAATTACAAAAAACATCCCTAGTTGCAGAATATTCTCGTGATAGCAAACTACAATTTGAACTAAAAAAATTAACAGCACTTTGTTTTGTTCCTCCCGATAGTGTGGACGAGTACTACACTGCAATTATAGAATCTGCTTATTATACAAGTAATGAAGAGAAATTGGCTCCCATCCTAAATTATTTCGAGGACACATGGATTGGGCACCTAAGCAGATCGGGTCGCAGGAGGAAGCCACGATTCCATGTGGAGTGGTGGAACTGCTACACGAGCTGTTTAGAGGGAGAAGCAAAAACAAACAATGCCATTGAGGGATGGCATAACTCCTTCAACCACACAATTGGCAAACCTCATCCAAACTTCTACTCTTTCTTGGAAACTTTGAAGAAGGAGCAAAGTTTTCAAGAAATGAGACTAGCCCAAACACTTGCAGGTAGTCTAAACCCACGAGTAACTGTCAAAACTAAGGAAATGTCTGAGAGACTATTGGCTATATTACAACAATTTTCGTTGTGTGTGGCTATAGACTACCTGGAAAATCTTTCTAACATTCTTTCTTTCTAAAATTAGTTTTGTACTTACTTTCTTGCTTTGCTTCAAATTTAAATATCATTTAATTACAATTGGCATACAATTTTTTTCCAAAAATGTTTTCAAACTTAAAAGTCGGGTCTCCTTATTTTTTTTTTTTTTTTCAAATCTTCATTTTTTGCAAAACTACCAATGTGACCAAATCTACTGTTCCATAGTATTCGACCAATTTTTCTAAAACCAAACGCCAGTAGATTAATATCAGAAAACTTCATTATTAACTACCACCCTAAAAATGCACCAAAAATCCAACTACTCAAAATTTCAGAAGTCAAGCAATTATCCAAAATGCACATTGCTGCATAAACACCAAATTTTTATCAATCACTTTTTTCCAAAATTTACAAATACGCCATTTTTTTTTCTCTAAGTAATGAAGATATAAGTCATTATTATTGGTTTTGAAGTTATGAAATAAACTTTGTGAGCAGTAACTTAAATTAATTTTACAGTTACTTACATTTTTGTAATGAACCAATACATTTGCGCGACCCGACATAGGCATAAATTAATGACATAAATGTGGACATGATTTAAAACATTTTCAACATCAATTAGTTATTCCGCAACCTCTCCTTATTCTTTTCTTACTATATATGTATCTTTATTAAAGGTTTAATCTATAAATAAAAGTGAAAATGTTTCCTACCTGGACGCAGATCAGCTTCCTGCTGCTTCTACGTCTTACGTCTACGTTCACGTCATGACGTCATCGCGCGCATCAATGTTTAAAATGGACTATTTTATTTACTTTATCTGTAAATAAATGTTTATAATTGTTAATAAATTATGTATATGTTTTCTAAAAAATGTACATTATGTTTAAAAAATCAATAAAACTTAATAGTATTTTCTAAGTTTGTTCCAATAAAGAAATATTTAATAAACCTTATTTGTTTACTGTTATTATTTTTTAAAATTGTAATTTAAACATGTGAAATGTTACTTTTTATTCGTAAATTTACTAAATGTGTTCCTTACCTCGACTCTATTTTCTTTTTCCTTCCAAACTTGCTCTTTCTTCTCTTTCTGCTCCTTCTTTTCTTGTACCGCGGGTTGTATATTCTGAAGCTGCCAAAATAAATGATGGACAAATAAGCTCAAAGACTTCAATGCAAAAGCGTGGGATTTTTTTTTAAAGTAAGTTCTATTTTCTTTGCTCTATTTTCTTTTGGTATAATTTCATGTTAAATACATTTCTAATTACTCTATTAATAATTTAAATATTTTATTTATTGTTTAATTTTTTTTTAACATTTCTCATATTTTATATTAAAATACTCCAAAAGTACTCTTACTTTTTTTACAAATTTTATTTCATTCATTACATTTTAAATAAGAAGGTTAAAAATACTCAAGTATTAATCTTTCATAATACTAATATTTTAATAAATTTTTAATTTTATTTGTTTTATAAAAAATACTCTAGTATTAATATTTTATAATACTTCTCATATTTCTCATTTTTACATATTTTTCAAATAATGTATACACAATATATAATCTTTCATATTTTTAAAAATATAATCCTTAAAATAATTAATAACATTTTACCTAATTATTTTTTAATACTTCTCATATTTAATATTTTTACATATTTATTAAATAATTTTTACACAATATTTAATCTTTCATATTTTTAAAAATATAGTATTTTATATAAATAATAAAATATTACTTAATTATTTTTTATATACTCCAACAGTACTTTCTTTTTTTAAATCTTTTATATTATTTATTACATGTTTTTATAATTAAGAAAAACATACTCAAGTATTAATTTCTCATAATACAAATCATTTATTATACAATTTATATTTATTTATTTTAACTTAAAAAATACTCTTTGATATTTGATTAATACTCAAGTATTAATCGTTTATTAAACTACTCACATTTTTTAATTTTTCTAAATTATTAAATAATTTATACTCAATAATTACTCTTTCATATTTATCAAATACAGTATTTTATATAAATAATAAAATATTAATTAATTTTTTTTCAAAAAACATTTTTCTTAAAAATAAACAAAAAAAAAATGTGTTGTAATGGTATATGCGTTGTAAAAGTACTTACCATATAACAGCATGCGTTGTAAATGCATGCGTTGTAAAAGCTTTTGCGTTGTAAAAAATGCGTTGTAATAGCATTGCGTTGTAAAAGTTGCGTTGTAAAGGTTGTTTCCCTCTGGCAGCTGCTTTCCCCCTATCACCATCCCGGCAGTCTGTGAATGACTCTCACGTCGGCGGGACTCCGGCGGTCTTTCCTTCAACTTAACTCCAATATCGTAATTCAGCAGATGGACCGCCAACTGGGCAGCAGGGAATCAGGTGCCTTTTCGATAGCGGATCCCTTACCGCTAAACTCGTGATCAGGAACTTTGTTTAGTTTGCCATAAATCCATTTAATAGTTTTTGAGAAAGAAATTAGGGTAAATATTGGGGAGAAGAGTTGGCCTAACAGCTAGGGCGGTCAACCTCTAATCTGGGGAACTGGGTTCGAGTCTTGGCAATGACGCTGAACATTCTGTGATTCTGGGCAAATCACTTAATCTCCCCGTGCCTAACAAAAATGAATGTGTCCTCATGTAATGCAAGTGGTGCTATGTAAAGCGCTCTGATACCCGATTCGAGCCAGGTTCGAGCTATATAAAACTCTGTAAAATAAAATTGAAAACATTGTTTCAGGATGTGCTTGAAGAGGTTAAAGATTTAGAGATATCTGGACATTTTATTGTCAGTTGCCCAAAACTGGGTCCCCAGCCCTGAAGGATCTGATTGGTTGGAAACAAGAGAAATGTTTCTCCAGTGGGTGCATTTACAGAATGCAGGGCATGGTCCTCGTGTTGTGAAAAAAATGATAAACGTCACATCAGGGAGCAAGGAGAAAAACATACCTCTCTAGGTCTTACTTGGGGATTCCATAAAGGCTAACCTGTTATAGTTTAAAATTAAGCTAAAAAATGTTTTTCACAGACCGCAGTAGGCACAGGTTCCATGAGTTTGTGGTCCATAGACCGTGGTCTCAGTACTGACACTACAGCCTATGGAAAGGATTCCAGCATGGATTCACAGGTTTCATATTCCGCTGCTCCGCTACCAGGAATAGGGACTATGGATGCCATTTTGGATGTGTTGGATCCTTGACCGTGTTAAAGAAACCCATAAACAAGAACATTTTTATGTGCCTCTAACGTCCAGCGCATTGCTGCCATGGGATACACATGAGTACCCCTTGGAGACGATGTATTCATAAAAATGTAATCAGATGTTGCTTTACCCATAGCTGAAATCTAAGCAAAAATAGCTTTGTGATATGAGCCAGATGACACTATTACTGTAGCCTGTTATACTATTAGCTGGTTCAGCAATAACCTGCCTGGTTATCTGCACAGCCACTGTTTTTCAATCCATAAATCAGGTGACTGGCATTATTTTTCAACCCTTGTAATTTGTCAGCATTATTTTTTGGGCGAAGTACACAAACCCAAATGTTTCATGGTGCTTGCAGACCAATGAAGGATTTAGCTGGAGCATAAAGAGCCAATTCTCCAATCGCTCTGTAAATTTCTTATATTGTGATTCAGTCTTTAAGGCAGCAATGGACAACACATTCCACTGCTTAACTGCTGTGATTTGAAAAACCTATATCCAACTTTCACCGATTTCAAATTAAAGGAGGGCATACAGAGATTATACTGAGTAGAAGATCCCAGCAGTCGCTTTGGATGATATCATTAAACAATGCTACCAAATATCTTTCAAAATATGTGGCACCGGTACCATGGCAAGACGAGTAGAGAGACGAGGAGCAGGAGGAAAGAGCTCATCAGCTACTTCTATCCACAGGCACACACATCTGCCCTCTCACTCCTCAAAGCACCCCCCCCCCAGAGTCTGGTTGATCCTCTAACACTTGTCCCTTGTAATGTAATGTAATGTAAGGTGGATTTACAGTGAGAGTATCCAGTGGCTTCTCTTCCCTCCCCAAGACTTCCTGATGCTCTCATGTGTGTCCCCTCGTCCAGGACCTTCAATGACCACCCCACCCTTTACCCAGAAACACTCTTGGTTGTCCTCTCTCCATACTTCTCACCCACAGAGGTTCACAATGTCAGGCACTTCTGGCCTTCCCCTCCCATAGGCCACCCAGAGAGCTATCCCCACTCCTCCCTCCTCACTGGCGTGCAGCAGCTGGGTTGTGCACAGCAATCTGGAACACCAGCATGACAAATATGAAAAATGTTGATGTTTTGTGTGTTCTACGTGTGTGAGTATGTTTGTGGCTTTGTGTACACACATGCACATCTGTGTCAATGAGTGTATTTATGCATGTATTAGGACTGTGAGTATTGATTGGCACCACTACTCACCCTGATAAAATGCAGGACCTGGCAGATTGATGGTAATTGTTGTCAATTTCTGGACATCCACGTGATGATGCCCATGGTAAGATGTGGGCCTTTTTGAAATGGTGGCATTTCTTAGCAAAGTAATGGCCTATTGCCAACCTCTGGTAAAATGCTTGCCCTGGCATAATGGTGGTAATTTCTAGCTTACTGTCAGCATCCATTGTTTAATGGCGGCTCATGAGCTTCAGAATGCCAACCGATGTCTTTAGAGGTGCTTCTCGGATTTGTCACTGCGACGGAGCTTCTTCACAATCATTAATGCCATTTGGTGCACATGCATCAAGAATTTTACCGGTCGCAAACGGAGTGATCAGCAGAATCGGCCCATTTGCGACCGCTAAAATGCTATTTGCGATGCATCAAGCCCAAAGGCATTTGCAAAACAGGTAATCACAATTTTTGCGATTACCTATATTGCAAATCCAGTTAGGGAATCGCGAATTGCGTTTTCCCAATTTGGAATCGCAAATTACCATCAACTTCAAGTTGAAGGTAATTTGCAACTCCTTTGAAAATGCAAATAAAATCTTTTTCAAAGTGCAATGTGGTGCATACACATGCCCTTAGGCCATTTGTGTGCACCACTTATGCATACTTACCTTTATTGGGGGTGCATCATGGTGGCCTTTTGGCCCCCTCGCACCCTTGTAATTGCATATGCAATTTGCGATTACCTATTTGGTAATCGCAAATTGCGAATGCTGTCCTATTCATTCCTATGGGCCTCTAAGCCCGTAGGAATGAATGGGAAGGCATTCCTTAATTGCGAGTCGCAATTTGCGATTCGCAATTAAGGAATGTGTAGGAATCGCTAATATTTTAGCGAAACCTACATGCATAAGGAATTGCGATCCCATAATAGCGATTCCTTAAGAATCGCTATTATGGAATTGCTATTCCTTAGCTTGATGCATGTGGCCCTATATATGTTATTGTAATTATTTTAGCGATCCACGAAAACCTTTTCTTAAACCCCTTTTAAAATTTTCGAGGCATTGTAGATGTGAACAGGCTTTGCACAACATGCAAAAAATGAATATCCCAATTATTTGTTGCAGGGTGAGTGCCTTTCTTAAAACTGCTATTCGTACAAAGAGCTCAATGGAAGAATAATAATGCCTGCTTCGACAGATCACCACTCAAGTCTTAGATACTTATTGTCCTTGATCAGGCTACATTTTATAGACGCACTATGCACTTTATATGCAAACTGTTTTTTATTCTATTCATATGCTCGCTGAGCATCTGCTGTTGGGTACTATGGTCCTTGTGTTATTTGTTTTTAATGTCAAGTAGCTTTGCAGTGGACGATGATGTTATTTTAAATTAGCTTTATGATCATTTCAATCATTCTGTATTGTTCTTGTCTTTAATGGGCATATGTTACCTAATAAACAATAAAGATTGATTGATGGTACGTATCTCTGATAAATTGCTGTTCTTGACAGCAGTGATCATTCTTGACATGTGCGCATCTGTGGCTCGATCATCAATGAAGAACCTGGCAGTAAGGTGTTACATTTTGGCATATTGTGGGAATCCATTGCAAATAATGTTCGCCCTGGTATTAATGAGGGTATATATGGTGCAGTGATCATTTTGACAGTACAGTGATAATTATTGCCCTATTGTGGGTATCCATGGCAACATACCAGTAAGGCTTGACATATTGTAGGCATCCACGACACTCAGACTTGCTATAATGATATAACCTGCATTAACTGGTAATGTATGGCTTGATTGAGTTCACCTTAACATAACGTTGGCTTAATGGTGCCGTTGCCTAGCATATTGTGTGCATCCAGGTATATATATGCCAGGGCAAGACTGGATACACTTTAAACAGGGTAACAACAAGGGGTATGCCGTTTCCAAAGAAACTTAGAGATAGAACAAAAACAGGTCAGTGCTTAAGAGCTGAGGACCCAGATGGGGGGCATCTGAATGCTCAGGAGCAAGAGCCCTCATACATCCAGATGGGTATGCTCTTGTCGAGCCGGCGCTGCAATGTCCAACGGGCACCCACAGAGATGCTCTTTGCCAGAAATCTTTTTTTTGCTGTATGTGAACTGAAGGTGTACGTGCATGGGCTTTCAAGTGTAGTTTGGTTTAGAAGTGAGAGTTAAAATAGGTCATGGAGTACCTTAATAATGTTTTTGTTTAGTGGGTCAGCTTGTCTAGGTTAAAATCAGGCTGTATCCAGAAGTCTGTATCAGCTCCTAGGATAGTGTATAAAGTCAATATGTTTCTCGCCAAGGTAGTCAAAATTGATCAAGGGCAATTATTCAGGACCTAAATTCCGATTCTACACAGTGATTGGGACTATGAGTAAAGTGACCCCTTTCTGGAGGAAGATCCCAAAGAGGGTAATGTACAGACCCTGTGGCTTTCCATGGTCTTGAATGGACAATCATGTCTTTTAAATTGCTGGTGCATTTGCAGGCATACCTAGATCTAGGAAATGTCAGACTGCCCTTCTATAAAATAACCTAATGTTTTCTGATGATTTTTTGTATGTTATTGGAATTAGGTGTGAATGTGGTGACGCATGTTATCACATCTTCCTGTGTGCGGGTACGGAGTTCCAGAAGGGCTTCCCTGTTGCTGTTTCTTGACCTCTTGCATGCTGCTTTTTACACCATGTGGTGGATAGAGATTGTGCTTGTATCTCTAAGTCTTGCGTAGAGCTGCAATTGCGGCAGAGCCGCAGAAATTGACCAAATGGGAGGTTGTCCCTGACGGATTTTGGGTGATGGCTACTGTAAAAGTGCATACTGTTACTGTCTGTGGGTTTTTTATATGTAGTGATTGTCAATCTGCCCTCCGTACTGGTGAACAAAAAATCTAAGAAGGGGAGTCCCTTGTCTGAGATGTTCTTTGTGAATTCTAGCTAGGGATTGAGCATATTCACCCAGTTGCAATACTTTTCACATGCAATTCTGTCCCCTTTCCAGAAGGTCATCTATATATCTGCACCAAAGTAAATATTAGCAGTATAAGGGTTGGTGGTACACAGAATATGGTCTTTCTCGAAGCTGCCCATGTGGAAACAGGTCGAACTTGGGGCAAAAGTGCTTCCCGTACTGGGTTTGGTGATACAGTTGGTCCCCACATTGGAAGAAATTCTCTTTAAGAGCCAATGTAGCACAATGATCGATCTCACTAGTGTGGGGGATGCCTATTCTTCAGATAGTAGGATACTTTCAACCACCTCCAGGGTGGTGAGCTGGGGAATGTTGGTCAATCTGGTTAGTGTTATTGGTCTGTTTATCCCTAGCATCTTTAAGGAATGATGGAGTTTTGGTTACTAGTGGCTGAAACAAAATGATCACAACATTTTGAGAGTGGTTTCAAAAGTGAACCTATCCCCAAGTCTGCGTGCAGTGGAGATTATTCCTTTGTGGTTTTTGTGTAGGATATATTATGGGATTTTGGGACTTGTGTTCACCAGGAAATCAGCCTCATTCTTACTAATTCATCTATTGGTTTCAGCAGAGGATGCCATTATGGTGATCTGTGTACTCAGGCACCCTGTGGGATCAAGGTTGATCAGTGTGCAGTAGATATGATTGGATAACTGACGGAGGCATTCAGTATTGTAATCTGCTGTGGACATGATTTCAATTGCTCCCCACTTACCTGCTTGCTTGATCGAGATCTGGGTGTCTTTGGCAAGTAATTTTATTGCTTGTAACTCACAGTTAGATATGTTGTGAAATGTGCATTTGTCAAAGTCTTTAAGTACGGCCTATTCAAAGGTTATGGGTTTGTAAGGTATCATCCCAGCTGAGGGTGTAAACCTAGATGGGTTACATAAACCTGAATCCTGTTGTTCTTTTTCAGGTTTATCATGAAAAAAGGCTCTTAAGCAGATTTTCAGAATAATTGTGTAGCTCGCAATTCATCCAGAATTTATTGTTCTTTCTTAAGGACCTTGGTCTCTATGTTGAAGAGAGTTCTTTGAAATAGGTTTACAATCAATTTGTCTTCCCTGTCTGTCTCCTCAATTGCATTGGAGGCGGCAGTTCCTGCCATTGCACTCTGTTTGACCACTTCTCCTTCTTCCTCTTCCTCTGCCCCGGCCTCTGCCAAAAAAAACTGGGGTTGTAAGGCTGCGTGAAGAACTGCTGGGGGCTTAAGGGAAGGTAGGGTATTGTTGGTACCACATTGGTTGTGGTCCCTGAAAAAAGGGCAGGCTGTATCCAAACATCAGGGATGGAGGGCCCCTTCTACTATCATTGCTACCACAGCTGTCTGAAATAGATTTACTGTTAAAGAATGTATTTCTTGTCCGTGTTGGCTGACTTTCATCAGAGGAGGTCTCACCTCCTGTGATCACAATATCGTCCTTGAGACAGGGGTAAATTCTTTCTTTATCTAATTTTTTAATGTCATTTTGAAGCTTAGAGGTCTTTTGCTTCATACGATAATCTTTATTTTCAGTGGTCTTACTGTTAATTTCTGCCAGCCTGGTGTTATAGGCTGAGATGAGAATGTTTGATTTCAGAGCACCATCTGCTATTTGGATCCTGATCACCAACGCTTCAGTGAGGCGTTTGGCTGTATTTATATTCAGTGCCAGCCAGTCTCTAGAACACTTCCAGGCCACCTGGGACCATTCATGTTTGAAAATGGCATCTTCAAGGAAGATGCTTGGCATGTTGGATACTATCAAGCCATTTGGTGAGATGTTGGCTCTTAGATTTTACTTCCGTATGGAGGGTTATTTTATACCAGTTGTCTCTATAAAGCTATTAAAGAGTTCCAGTTGTCGCCCTGGCTACCCGATCGGGTAGTCCCATCTGCCCCTAACAAGCAAGGAGTTTTTAGGATTTCTATCACCATGTCGTCTCTGAAGCTCAACCATCAGTTGACAGCCATTGTGGGAGCCTTAGGTGTGCCAATCTGTTCGCAAGAGTGGTGAGTGATCAGATGGATCACACGAAAAATAAAGAGAAGGACACCTAGATGGGTGTGATGCTTCATCACAGGGCATGCTCCTCATTGGGCGCTGGCACTGCAATGCTCGATGGGCACCTACAAGGGCGTTCTTTGCTGGAGATCGTTTGTTTTTTGCTGTATGTGAAGTGAGTATGTACGTTTATGGGGTCTCAAGTGCAGATTGCTGTATAAGTGAATGAGTTAGAACAGGCTAAGGAGTACCCTAATAATATTTGTATTCACTGTATTCCTGCATGTGTGCACAAATGCTTTTCACACTGCCCCTGAGATAAGCCTGTTTGCTCGTGCCAAGCTACCAAGGGGGCAAGCAGGGGTTATTTTAGAAGTGTATCCCTCTTACCCTGACTAGGAAGAAGGGACCCTACACGGACAAAGGTGCAAACCTTGCCAACTAGAGACCCCCATATCTAAGAATATCCTACTCTGTTTAACATCTATGTGGCCCCATTGGCCGCCATCATAGAATCCTGTGGTTTCCAAACCATCTCCTATGCGGATGACACTCAGGTGCTTATCCCCATAGAAAAGGATCACCTACTGACTAGAGAAAGATTCAAGAGCTGCATGACTAAAATCTCCAGCTGGATGAAAGACAATTATCTCCAACTTAATCCCACTAAGACGGAGATTTTATTGTTCGGGAAGGCAGAGGAAGTATGGTCAGATGAGTGGTGGCCAGAGGCATTAGGCCCTTCACCCCTCCCAAAAAAATGGGCAAGAAATCTGGGGGTGATTTCGGATACGAATCTATCCATGGAACAGCATGTCAAAACTGTAACAGGTAAATGTTTTGGCATGATGCGCACTCTAAGGAAGATTTTTCCATGGGTGTCCCTCTCTGCGAGAAGGGTTCTGATCCAGTCACTATTAGTGAGCAGACTGGTCTATGGGAATGCTCTTCTGGTAGAAGTCAGGGAAGATCTATTGTCAAGGCTACAAGTCGTACAAAATACGGCAGCGCGTTTGGCTTTGAATAAACCTCCACGCACGCCATCTGCCCCTCTACTGAGAGAGCTACATTGGCTACCAATCAGAAAGAGGGCTCTCTTTAAACTCCTTTGTCTAGCTTTTAAAGCACGGGTCGGTCATGGGCCGGCTTACCTCACAAAGAAACTAGTCTGGCACTCCCTGGTGCGTTGCCTAAGATCGAGTGGGCTAAAATTCTTTCAAACACCGAGAATTAGGAAGAAGAAACTGGGAGGTCATGCCTTCTCCTATCTGGCGCCCAAGTATTGGAACCAGCTGCCCAGGGATCTGCGCTCCTGTACAGACTTAAACATCTTCAGAAAACACTTAAAGACCTGGCTGTTCAGCTGATTTGTTGCGGTCATTCAGAGCCTGCCTCATCTGCGCCGAGAGATCCCTTTGGGGATGATTTGAGCGCAATATAAATGTAATAATAATAATAACAGTGCGCCGGTGGTGTTAGGATTTGGGACAACTGGAAGGTGCCACAATGTCTATTCTGCTGTGACCTTCCTTCTTCCTTGTATATGTGCTGCTCTGTATCTTCTCTCCAGTTCTATCTTTTTCCTCTTGATCCTGCAGCAACTACAAGGTCCCTGAGAGCTGCTTGGGAGAAAGGGGCCTTAGACTTACTGGCTGGTGTGAAGGTTTCACTACAGTGTGAGTATCTTTAAGGATCAAAGTCAATATTACTCGTATACTCAGGTGGTTACTAGGGGTCAGCGCCCGTAAAGCCTGACACATGGTGATTGGCAGAGCTTTTGCCAAACTCTGTGCAAAGTGGCAAAACTCTGCAGACTACCCCAGTGGAGCAGACCTTACCACACACTCCTCTACTCCTGGGGTCATGGTTTCAATGACCCAGAAGACTTGTGTTATTTTTTCTAGTTTTGCTAGGGGAATGCAGACCTCTCTACAGCCTCCCCACAACATATATGTAAGTAGCCCTCCAAAGGCATTATGGGGCACTCCTTGTAGGAGCAGTGAATAATAGATGAGCAGCTCTGGCTGATCATTTATTATTCACCTCTTTAAAAATGTCTGGGTGTCCTTACCCCCACCCAGGATACCCACAGTTTTTTTTAAAGTCAGGTGTGGAGGGAGCCCCACGGTACTCGCAGGCCCACCAGCTCCCTGCAACTGGATCCATTTCATGGGGCACGCACAAGCCAGCATTTGTTCAATACATGCAGTGCCCTGGTGCCCACCAGCCCCCTCCCGCACCATTATAACTCTTGGGGCCATGGGGGGACACCAGGACCACTGTGGCCCCACTGGCTCCCTGCAGGAGCCAGCACATTTTTTTGTGAACGGGTGCTCACTCAGGGCCAACCTACAGCACTTCCTTCATTGGGGGTTCAAGTTATAATTAGCTCTGCTAACTATAACTGGTGATGTTTTGTTTTTTTTTAGTTCAAAACATTAATGTTGACACTGATATATTCATCTAACTATAACATTACTTTAACCTTTGTTTTTTTTCAGCAGGTGGTTGGCTAGAGGGCGTGGACAGCGCAACCCACACAGAGGCTGTCAACCCACCTGCAGGCAACCAACACCATGGTACACGTGGCCTTTCATCGTGCGCTTGCAGACAGGCCCTGCACTCAACTTGCCGCAGGCAGCTGACCTCAAGCCATGCATGGCCTTTGTCGTGCATGGAGTGGAGCAAGCCACAGGGCCTGTCATGCAGCCAGGCCCTACGTCCAACTCCGCAACAGGCTTCCAACCCCACACTGCGGACAGCCTGTGGCCTGTGCAGTATAGGGTTAGCCTTCGGGCTGGGGGACCCCACCCCATGGGGCAGAAATACATGTATTAGGGGGATGGGGCTGTGCAGCCCCCCTCCTCAACCCTTAATTGGCCCCAGGAACCCCATGGCCTGGAGCCAGTTTCAATAAAAAGGGGAAGGATGCCACATGACCACCCTCCACAAACCTTTTTAAGGGCTCCACGGACTCCATCCCACAGGACCAATTACAAGTAAGCATGGGAGGAGGGTGTACAGCCCCCCTCGCTGAGGGCCACCAAAATCTAAGTGGAGGCAAGCGTGCAGCCCCCGCCCCCACCCTCAGCCTTAATAGGCCCCAGGAACTCCATCCCCTGAGGCCAAATACAATAAAATGGGGAGGTGTAGTGTGGCCCCCCCCCAAGCCTTACCAGGTCCTTTGACCCTAACCTCTAGATCTAAACCCAATAGAAATGGGGAGCGGGCCGCATGCCCGCGAGCCTTATTATGCCCTGAGTACCCCATCCCCTGGCCCAAATATAATAAAAAAGGAGAGTGGGCCGCACAGATCCCCTCCCTGAGCCTTTCTCAGGCCCCTGGAACCCTATTCCCTGGGCTGTGCATTTTTTAAAGGGGGAGGTGGGCCATGAAAACCCCCTCCCAGAGCCTTCTCATGCACTGGGGGCCCACTTACCCAGGACCCAATTCACTTAACAAGGGGAGGGGCCACACTCCCCGACCCATATTAGGCCCTGGGGACTCCATCTACCAGGGCCTTATTTATGTTCAAAGGGGCGGGGCAATCTGCCTCCCTCCCCCGGCCTTCGTAGGACCTGGGGACCCCATCCTCCAGGGCTGTATTCCTTCTAAAAGGAGAGGCGGCCATGCAACACCCCTACCGAGCCTTCTCAGGCTCCCAGGGATCCGTTCCCCAAGGCCTATGGTTTTTTGTTTTTTTAAAGGGGAGGGGGCCTGCATTGCCGCCCGTCCCGAGCCTATTTTGGTCCTGAGGATACCGTCCCCCAGGGCCCACAACATTAGGGGCCACAAGGGGATCCCCAAGGCTCCGGTGGCCAAGCTGGCTCCCCGCATGGTGCAGGAGCCGGCATTGCTCCCCCCCAGAGGGAGCAGCTATTTATGCTGCTTCATCTGGGCGGGAGCAATCTGTTGTTCTGTTTTCCTGCCCCTATCAGTGTGGGCAGGGAAACAGATCACATAATTCTGCTCCCAACTGGTGGGATCATTTTTCTAGCTCCTGCCCGCTGTGCGCAGACTTTGTGTTTGCTCTCATTAGGAGGGAGATATAAAAATGCTCCCTCCAGACAGGATCATACACATTTCCCAGCTCTCACTAGTGAGAGCAGGGAAAGCACTGTGCCATGGGTGTGGGCTTCTCTGAATACAGTCAGCGAGCTGGCCCTGGGGAATGGGGTCTCCGAGCCATTAAATGCTTAGGGGTGTACCCCTCTCCCTTTATTAAATGCATTGGGCCCTGGGGGATGGGGTTCCCTGGGCAGAATACGGCTCGGGGAGGGGTGCCACAAACCTCCTCCCCTTAATAGCTAGATTAAGCCCCAGGGACATGGGGTCCCCTGGGCTGAAAACGGCTCGGGGAGGGAAGCTGCTCACTCCCCTCCTCTTAAATATACACAGCCCCATAGGGTTGGGGGCCCTAAATGGGCTAGAGAGGGGGGCCCTACCCCCCTATATAAATTAGAATATGGTGGGTGCTATCGTACTACTGCAGGATCACGGCAAAATGTGCCTAATTCTTTTTTGGTTATCCTGCCTCCCCATGGAGCCTAGGGAGGCAGGGTTTCCCTATCCAGCCACCTTATATTATTTGTTTTTAAGTTACAGTCCTGTAATGGCTGCCAGCAACATTTTTCTCATGTTGCTGACAGCCAAACAGAGCACTAGCTCCCGCTGGAGTCTGACTCCAGAGGGAACGCATTGGATCAAGTGAAAAAAGCTCCCTGGGCTAATCAGAATGATCCATTATTTAAAATTAGGTAAGAGGAACTCTCACAAGAGTCCCTCAAACCCAGGCCCCCCCCCACTGGCTACACTAGACACGGCAGCAGGTCTCAAGCGACTCCCTTACCCTTCCTTGCACCCTATGTCCTCAGTTTGGTTCAAACTGCACTATATCTGAACTGTTCACATGCATACCTTCCGGTGGTAAGACTCATCGACATCGATACGCCTTGTCTATAGTCACTGCCCTACGACCTCTTGTGGTCACTGTGATACACTCATCTGTCTCTTCCTTTGCTGTTGGGTACTAGACACTGTACTGTCTGCAACCACCTTTTCTTGACGCACAAGCACTGCTTTGTTTGTATGCTTAAAATGAGCAAAATGTTAATAAAAAGATTTAAACAAATAGATATTCAAATATGTTTAAGTGTTAATTACTCCAATAATACTGAACAGATTTACACCAAATCACAAAAAGCATACTTTCTGAAACAAAATCTAGATTCCTGCCAAATTTGGTCTAATTCCGTTCAGCAGTTTTTGCGGTAGCGCTGTCTAAAAAAAAGTCTATAAAAACGCATGGGGATTTTGGGACTCCCCTTTTTCTCAAACCTGTTTGACGGATCACCCCGAGACTTTCCATGCACAAACTAGGCAAAAAATAGCACTTTTTGAGGGAACGTTTCTTGAAGATTTGTCAAAAGGCACCAAAGGTATTAGCTAATCAGAAAAGCCATTTCCTATGGAAAAAGTGATCTAAATAAAACTACACAGTGGAACCCACCACTGGGTAATATCTTTATCTTCAGTTCCAGGGCTGCTGGCCCAGACTTTTAGATTTCCATTTTCTTCATTTAAGTGTCCCCTTTCTTTTCTTTGCTTTTCCTCATTTTGCTTTCATTTTAGTGCATACAACAGTGGTCCAGACAGTGCTAATGACCCACTGGCTTACCAATCATTTCATCTACAGAACACCGCATCATGTGTGTTCATTACCTCTAAACCAGACAACCAGAATAGGATAATATTGATCATAGTATATCATTGTTTTACCATTTCAAGATGGACATTAGTCTAAATGTGATGGCCATGCTGGAAACTCAAAAACAATGATATACTATATTCAATAACATTGCAAGATGGGCACTTACTGCTGTGTTAAATTTTACGTGCTATTGCAAGCATATGCCTATCCTGTTTAGCTGACAGCATGTTTTATTTTTTCTACTTTTAATTTCTATTTCTTATGATGAGTTTTTTTGTGAGTTGTGTTGCATGCATGCTGTGTACATCAACAAAATAAATGGGTTTTGATAGAAACCCCGACATTCTGGCCCTGGGGACACCAGAACAGGGGGAGCCTCTTTTCTGGATGGATCAGGGAACTGGGGCAAATATGGGGGGGGGGGTGCAATTGGTTATCCTGGTAGTGCTATGGAAGGCTAACGAAGCTCCGACCATATAAACGGAACTGGCTGCCCGTTCGCGCCAGGAAGAGGTGCTTTCCCCCTTGATGGTACAAGGCACTTGCAGCCTCTTCCCTTTACTGGGGTGAGAGGCAGGGTGCGCATGTCTCTCCCGGAGAGTTTGGGTAGTAGAAGTGAGTCACCCATGGGGGACTGGAGCAATTAGAGCAGTTTTCACCTCAACTTGTTGCACACATGGGTGAGGGGATTGGACTTGCTTCTCATTCTGGAGTGGGTCTGGACAGGCCAGAGCGCCCCCGTGCCCAATAGCCCCACCCCTCCGCCCCCCATGTCCCATGCAGGTAGCTCGCCGCTTTCTGCCCATAGCGGCTGGAGGGTGAACGCCTGGCCGTGGGTTAGCATACTAACAAAGCACAGCTTGTGCTGCTGCGAGCCTGGCACCAAACCAAACTGTGTGCATCCTCCTCACGTAGAGACAGCCCGGGCATCCCCTGCCAAACCAGGCCGGCCGAGACACTGGCATGGCGCGCAGCTCCAGGCAAAAACATGCGTCAACAGCTAATAAAACCCATTTGTTTACTAATTGGGAGAATGAAATTCTGCTCCGGGCCGGTTAAAATGGGTGCATTGAGTCAAGTAAACAAGAGAACTAACTAAACCATCTCGTACACACCGACTGGGAAAGGGAAAACATTTGAAAAAGATGAGTAAGAAATCGGTCTGTTTTGCACAATGTCTCAGCAAGGGAGGCATTTTCACTACACAAACCCAGTCTGCTGGCAGCAGCAAGAGACCTGCCCAACTCCCTCACACATAACTCTGGCGGCGGCGCACCACGCACGTCCACTGCACGGTGCAAAGGACAACACAGGAGCACCACAAATAAGTGCACGACCCAAGATATAAATACACGATCCACCTAGCTTTCCGAGACCACCCCTTCAAGGAATGTGAACACAAACACACATTGTAAAATAGTACACCGCACGTGGAAAATGCACAATCGAGTACACGGAACAAACTCAGAAACATAAAGTAATTGAAGCAAACACACAAAGGAAATATACATACGCAGCACAAACACACATAATGCAAAGAAAAAAAACACACTGGACAATCACGCCACACATCACGGATGCATAACTGATACATGAAATAAATACACAATCCTAATGTAGAAACATTACACAACGCTAGCGATCACAGATCGCAAGGCACCAATCCATAGTCACACACAGCACATGACACAAATGCACAATCACATACAAAAAGAGATTGAAATTCAGTGACAAGTAACAGGGGCGCTGATGCACAATTACACAGTGCGACACATGCACAGGGCATACAAAAAATGGAGTGACACACGGCGCAAATTTACAGTGACACAGGAGATTAAAGAAAAGCACAACCACACATACAGCAGAGGCGGAGTACATTTTCCATTCCACCAGTGGGTGCACGGCTCTGCAGAAAGGGCAGCGCACACCTTTCACAACGCACACACATCCTTTTGTTCCTCGCTGCGAGTAGCATGTCTTCAGACAGAGACAGTGAGTCTAGCGGACAGCCAGAGCCAGCCATTAAGATGATGGTAAATGTAAATTGTAAATGTAAATTGATACTTGTATAGATCACTACTCACCCGCAAGGGTCTCAAGGCGCTTGTACGAATACCGCTGTGGAACCCATCCTGGCTTTCCCTGTGAGGCGTCCACTCCTGGGCACCCCCAAGGTGGAGGCCAGGCATCCTTTAGCGTTGTGGGGGCCGTTGTGGAGATTAAGCAAGCTATTGCCCAGAGTTGCAGAGTGGGACTCCATGATTGGAATAGCACCAAGACGAGAATTATCAGGTCCGTGGAATTTTTGAGCCCAAGACCCGCCGAGGCGGGGAATTGAACCCTGGTCCCGGGCTAGACCTCTGTATCAGGGTCTGCCGCTCTAATCATTGAGCCACACTTCTCCATGGTGTGCACTCTTCCATCACGCCTCGTTTAAACTCTCCGCCCCCATAATGAGGCCGAGCAAGGCTGCCAGCGCCCCATGTTTATGCTCCAGCAGAAGGGTATTCTGGCAGCCTCTCTGATCCCATTAGCCCCTATTCTAGAATGAGTCCTTAAAAACTGATGCCAGCCACCTCTTCCTCACATACACACCACCACATACATCCTCACACGAGGAGGGCATGCAAACGCAGGGGGCAGCGCCGTGACTCCACTCAGAGGACGCAATAAGATCTCATCAAAAGCTGGCCCACAAATGCCTCACTTTTAACAAGACCCCCCTCAGAAAACAAGCCAGCAGAATGACCCAGCAACTCGGCGGGCTTCAGCAACCGCTTCCTTCTGCCCGCACTTGATTTCTCCACTCAGAGACTTTTAAACTCTCCTCACATTTCTGACTGGATTGCACGGATCCATTTTAAAACAGCTATTGTTTTACTTCACTTGTCTCCGTTATGTAATTTGTGATTGCCCCCGGGACATGGCCCACCCGGGGGCATAAGAATAATAATATAATATTTAAAAAATATTTGGCAGTATTCGCGCACCCAGCGCGAATTCTGCCGTTTAAAAAAAAAAGCTTTTTTGGGCCCTGGGGGGCTCTGTGGGACCCCCTCAACAGGCTTAGGGGGTCAGAGTGTTTTCACCCTGCCCCCTGTTCTTGTTTTTTTATGTTTTTTTCACTGTTTTCTTGTGACTTGGTTTCCGAGTCACAAGATGGCTGACAACACTTCCTTGTTTGGAGTGTTGACAGCCAATCAGAGTGAAGCTTGTGCCCGGGAGGGTTTGTAAACCTCGGTGCTCAGATATCAAAACTTTTCTTTTTTTAACTTCTCTGGAACTCCTGAACGGATTTACACCATTTGAAAAAAAGGGCTCTTTCTGAACCAAGACCTACCTTTTTGCCAAATTTGGTGTAATTCCGCTTAGCAGTTCTGGCTGAAGCCTACGGAAATTAACATGGGGAAAATGCATTTTGGGACACCCCTTTTTTCTCGCCTCCCACTTGACGAATCACCCTGAAACTTTCAAACAGGAACTGACCGGAGCGCCCCATTAGTTTTGAAAATTTTGCGAAGATTTGTCAACTGGCGCCAAAGATATTGGCAAAAGAAAAAACACTTTTTGAATAGAAACGGGGACCTAAATATAACAACCTACTGGCGACCGCCAATAGGTAATATATATATATATGTATATATAACCTACTGGCAGTCGCCAGTAGGTAATTATTCTTAGAACCTAGTTTCCTTAGTTTTTATTTGCCAATAACTTTGGCGTTGTTTAATGAATCCATGCAAACTTTTCAAAACTAATACGCCAGTCACTTCAGCTGCTTTCTTGAAAGTTACGGGGTGATCCGTCAAGTGGGGACCGATAAAAAGGGTGGGTCACAAAATGCTTTTTCTCCATGTTAATGTCCATTGGAAACATTAGACACTGCTACAGCCCGAACTGCTGAATGGAATTACACCAAGTTTGGCTAAAAGGTAGCTCTTGATCCAGAAAGCACTCTTTTTGTTAAATGGTGTAAATTTATTCAGTAGTATCTGAGAAATGTAATGATTTTTCAGATACATAACTGTGGCGGTGGTGGATCCGTGACACCTCCAGATCTCGTGCCTGAGATCTGATTAGCTGTCAACACTTCAAACCAGGTGATGGCAACCATCTTGTGACTTGGTTGAACCAAGTCACAAGAAAAAACATTTAAAAACAGAAAAGGGGCCAGGGTAGAAACACCCTGACCCCCTAGGCATGTTCAGGGCCTACCCACAGGGCCAAAAAAGCGGCTGGAGTTGCGTTGGATCTGCGAATCCTGCTGAGACTTAATTAAACCCCCAGTGGGGCCAGGTCCTGGGGGCAATTACAGATAAGTATGCGGGGCCCGCTCAAGCCCTAGCAGCTCCAGGGACTGCCATCTCCTCTGGACTAATTGATTGATTGAAATGCGTGGGGCCACACGCCCCCCTCACCACCCGGGGTCTGCCTCGGGGCTAAATGCCTAAAAATGCAGCGGGACAAGCAACTGGGTTTTCTTGGCTCCTAAGGACCCTCAGCAGCCAAGGGGACTTCATCCCCCAACCAGGAGTGTGCCAGGAGGTGCATTTGCAGAGGAGTGGAGAAAGGGGCAGGGCCTCCTTTTAAAGGGGGGCCACCCCTCCCAGGACCATTTTGGGCCCCAGGGACCCCATCCCCAAGGGCCAGGCCATCAATAATTTTTTTTTAAATGGAGAGGGGGCCTGTACGGCCTCCATCCCATTGGGCCGAAATTACCCAGGGCATGCCCATTTTAAAAAAACAATTGGAAGGGGGGCCACACACTCCTCCGCCCCAGGCCGATTCTAGCCCCGGGGACCCCATCCCCCAGGGCCAGTCCTTCACATTTTTTTTTAAATGGGGAGGGGGGCCAGTGCGGTCCCCAGGCCAATATTGCCCTGGGCAATGACCTCATGTTGGGGACCGCGGGGGAACCTCACAGCCTCCACGGTCCCTGCTGACTCTCCACCTCCTGCGGGAGCTGGCATTTCTTTTGGACAGAGGGAGCTGCAAACCTGCAGCTACCTCTGTCCAAAATCAATTCCTCCCCGCTTCATGGTAGCGACATCATTTTCCATGCAATCGCTTACGTGAGGCAGACCTGAGTTTGCTATGGCTTGCCGTAGCAAACTGCAATGTCCAGGGGGTGGGCACCCAATGAAATTGTTGTAGCCGGCCCTGTGGGGGGGTGGCAGTCCCCAGGGCTATGGAAGGCTCCTGGAGCAGGCTGAATCATTTTAAATACAGCCCTCGTGAGGTGACAGTCCCCAGGGCAGCGTGGGGCACATGGCCCCCCGCATTCCAGTATATTAGCCCCAGGGAGGTGGCAGTCCCTGGAGCTGCATGGGGGGTTGGAGCCCCCCACACATTTTAATTTAATATAGCCCAGAGGAGGAGGTGGTCCCTGGGGCAGCAGGGGGGCCATGCGGCCCCCCAAATTTCAATCAATCAGCTCCGGGGAAGTGGTAGTCCCTGGGGCTGCAGGGGTTTTCGCGTGCCCCCGCATTATTATTTGTAATTGCCCCAGGGACCATTTAAAAAAGAAAATAAAGTTGGAAACAAGTCAATCTGATTAAAAAGAAAATTGGCAGCGCAAAATACATAAGACATATGCAAGAAATTGAAGGAGAATCTGAAGAAGAAATTGAGCAATTAGAAAAATTATATATGATGCAAGAAGGTAACACAATGCAAGAAAACAACATTTGTCAACAAATTAATATGATTAAAAGAAAAAATATTTACCCCCAGGAAGTCCCAGACAGCAGGATTGCTGAGAAGTTGTCAGAGGCCATGCCCCTTTCTCCACCACTCTGCAAAGTGCCTCCCGGTGCATTATTAGTTTGGGGATAAAGTCCCCTTGGCTCCAGAGGGACATTTGGGGCCAAGAAGCCCTCCTGGTACCTCATGTAAATCCCACACAGTAGAATTCCTGAGAGCTAGTCGGAGGCCCAGCCCCCACTCTGCAAACGGTACTGCTAGTTAAAAAACTTTAGAAATTCACACAAAAAAACAAAGGTTACAGGCATGTTATAATTAGCAAATAGAATTGATGAAAAACCTTAGAAATTCACTTTAAAAACCAAAGGTTGCATGGACGTTATAGTTAGGGTTAGATATTACTCATAGAAAACCAGAGAAATTCAGCTGTTATAGTTACCTGAGTTAACTATAACTTGTGCCCCCACAACGTACTGCTTATCATCTCACATATTACATCACTTATGACATGGTTAGTGGCATTACTGATGATATCACTGATGACATCTCAAATGGCATCACTCATGACATCAGTGATGACTTTAACCACAGCATCTCTGACACACTCACTCACTCGCACCCCTATAGAATCTTTTATGGACCCACTGCCACTCCCACACAACCATTCACAAACCAATTCACAGCGCTGGTCCAGTGCATACACACCCACTCACTGATTCATAGATCTACATACCCATCCACTCGCTCACCCATACTACTACTCATACACCCACTCACTCAAAATACAGATGTTGACATATCCACTCATACAGACACTCACAAACTGAGCCATAGAACTACTCACACGCCTAGAAACTCACCCATACAGTCAATCACACAGCCACTTACTCACCCAAACAGTTACACACACCTCCACTTACTTATTCATACAAATAGTAAAACATATATAGTTAGTGACAGAAGCACGCACTCATCCATATAGCCTCTCTCAATTTCCCTGTCACTCACCTACACTGCCTTTCATATACCCAGTTACTCACCCATACTGACACATGCACTCAATCACTGACACGGCCATACAGACTCACTCACCCATACAGCTTCTCAAACACGCACACAGTACCCCATACAGCCACTGACTCACTCATCCATACAGGCAGTCACACACCTCCTCACTCACACATGCAGACACCCAGACAACCATAGAGGTAGTCAGTCAATCAATCACTCACAAATATAGCCATTTTTGTACCAACTAACACACTCATACACCCACTTACAGATCAGATGACAGACAGATACACTCATTTACACAACCAGTCACTCACCTATATATTCACTGAGACACCTAATCACTCAGTTATACAGTCAGTCATGTCCCCACCGAGTCATCCATACAGACACTCATACAACCACTAATTCACCAATCCACCTTAGTATTTTTTTTAATTTTTTTATTTGATAGAGTTTTATATAGCGCAAACTAGACCCAAAGATATCAGGTATCAGAGCGCTTTACATAGCACCAATTTCGTTACACAAGGACACATTCATTTTTTGTTAGGCACAGGAGATAAAGTGATTTGCTCAGAATCAAAGGATGTTGAGCATCATTGCCAAGACTAGAACCCGGTTCACCAGCTTCGACGTCGACCGCTTTAGCCGTAAGGCTACATCCCCTCCCCTCTTAGTATATATCTTTAACACTCATAAACATTTTAAAAAGAGTCACTGGATGATGTCATGAGTGATGTCATAAGTGATGTCACTGACCATGTCATGAGTGAGGTCAGAAGCAGTGCATTGCAGGGGCGTGAGTTATAGTTAACTCAGGTAAATATAACGGTTGAATTTCTCTGATTTTGCATGAGTGAAATCTGACCCTCACTATAAAGTCCCTCTGACCTTTGGTTTTTAAAGTGAAAAAGTATGCAGAGGAAACAGACCAATAAGGGACACTGAGACATACATGTACAAATGTAATTTTTATAAATGATGTTGTTTTTAGAACGCAACGCCCACTTGAGCGGGTCCTTTGGTAAATATGTTATTATGACAATGAATTTTGTGTCATATAGATATATAAATGCATTTTCACAAATGATGTGGTTTGTATAACATAATGCCCACTGGGGCTGGATTGCTGTGCAAAAATGTCAAGGTGTTGATTTATAATGCAAGCGCAGAATATGGGCTAACATTGGTTCAAATTATGTGACTTTTAGATCATAATACCCACTGGGGCAGGATTGTCTAGGGCAATACGTGAACTCATGCATTGGGTGTAAAATACAGGCCAACATTAGCTAAAGTAAACATAGAATGTATTACCCCTATCTGTTTACTATTTCCGCTGTATAGATGAAATATTAATACATTTTAAAGCAATATTTGTTATATGTACAGCAGGGGAAAGCTCACGAATATTTGCTTAAGACATCTTAAAATGGCGCTGACAAAATCTGCTCGGCTAGATCTCATATACTGTGTTTGTCCTCTCTCACTGTTAATTGCGCTGTGCGCACTGTGTGTGTATGTAATCGGAAGCACTGTGACTCAAACCATACCCTGAACAAGCCGAAAGGCGAATCGCGTTGATAGAGGCATTTATTGCTAATAAAATAATCAAGCATCCTAGTGAGTCCTGGCATTTTCTTGAAGTAAGGAAATCTGTGTTGGAATATATATATATATATTATCTACTGGCGGTCGCCAGTAGATAGTTATAGTTAGGACCGTGTTTCCATAGGAAATCCGCAACATTCTATTTGGAATAACATTGGCGCCGGTTGACGAATCCTCGCGAAAGTTTCAAAATAGGTGGGGCGCTCCGCTCCGCTCCTACCCTGAAAGTCTCGGGGGGATTCGTCAAGCAAGGGCTGAGAAAAAAAGGGGGTCCCAAAACACGTTTTCCCCATGCAATTTTCCATAGGGACCTTTAGTCCAAGGTACAGCCCGAACGGCTGAACAGAATTACTTGAAATTTGGCAGAGAGGTAGTTCTCAGCTCAGGGAAGTGCCTTTTGCAGGTCTGGTGTCAATCTGTTCAGTAGTTCCTGAGAAAATCAAAAGTAAAATCATATATATATATGGGCGGAGCCTAACCACACATCTCATCCTGAGATCTGATTGGCTGTCAGCACTTCATCCAAGAAGTGTTGGCAGCCATCTTGGGACCAATATACATGATAGCACCTCATTAAAAAGCATTGCAGTTAATAGAAGGTTTTAAGACTTTAGTTACATTATAAATCATTTGTTGATGGTACCATACTCATTTTAGGAATTGTGGTATGTTCTAAGGTGATTACACCATGTGAAAAAGCCTTCTGCTGGGATATCATGATTCAGAGAAAAATATTTTCTCATGCTTTTCCCACAGAGGTTTGGAAGGTGATCTATAAGCTAAACTGAGAGCTTATTTTCTGTAAATTCACATTATCTTTCTCAGTCATGTGAGAATGAAGTCTGACATTCTCAGTAAAACATGTACATCCAACAAGGGCAGAGACTGTCAGTTGATTCCTTTGTGTTCTACTGCAGCTTCCCAGAGTGTTCCAAAGAACAACTAGAGCGCTAACAGTCCTACTTATGATAAACGTATGGCACACCTGAAGCCACCTTGCTTGGATTAAAGTGGTAACTCTTAAAACATTTAATTTAAAAAGGAACAAAATGAGGGGGTTCATTTTTCCATAACAAGTATGATTAGTGCTGCAGAAAGAAAAACTAGGGCACATTTTGACTTCTGAAATCCTCTTTTATTTCATTAAAAAATTCTGACATGCAGACTGAAACATGCACTTTCAATACCAGCAGCAGTTTTCCCTGGTGAGCAGTAGCTTTACTACAGTGATCTAATGAGCAAAAAGAGTGCTAACATTCTGAATTTATGGCAAATGTGTGACACATCTGAATGCCTTCTTGATGAAATCAAAGTAAAAAACTGAAAGTATTTCCTACTGAGGAGACTGTAGTAAATGAGGAAATTAAGAAACTTCATAACAAATAAGTCTCCCAAGATGGCCATCAGAGACAAAAGAGCCCAAATGTAGCCCAAATATCACCCAGATGTCGCCAAGCATAGCCAATGACAGAATGTCCCAGAGTGTTCTTAAAAACAACTAGAGCGCTTACTGTCTTCATTATGACAAAAGTATGGCACACCTGAAGCCATCTTGATTGGAATAAACTGGTAACACTTAAAACATTTAATTTAAAAAGGAACACAATGAGGAGGTTCATTTTGCCATAGAAATTATTATTAATGCTGAAGAAAGAAAATGAGGGCACATTTTGAGTGACTTCTCAAATCCTCTTCTATTTCATTAAAAAATTCTGACATGCAGACTGAAACATGCACATTTAATACCAGGAGCAGACTTCCATGGTGAACAGTAGTTTTACTACAGTGATCTAATGAGCAACTAGACTGCTAACTTTCAGAATTTATGGCAAATGTTTGACATATCTGAATACTTCATGATGGAATCAAAGTAAAAAACTGAAAGCATTTCCTACTGAGGAGACTGCAGTACATGAGGAAATTAGGAAACTTCATAACAAATAAATCTCCCAAGATGGCCACCGGAGACAAAAGAGCCCAAATGTAGCCCAAAATCACCCAGATGTAGCCCAAATATAGCCCAATGACAGAAGTGTGCAAAACACTTATTATTTTGTGTTTTTGCAGTGTTATATAGTACAGACTTGTCAGGTATTGGAGTGCTTTACATGAGCATTGGTTACATCACACAAGAACAAATTTATTTTGGTTGTAGACATGGGGAGACTAAGTGATTTGACCAGAATTACAGAATGTCGAGCTGAAGCAGAAACTCCAACCTGCTTCCCCAGTTGCAAAGTCTGCAGTTCTGGAAGTAACACCACATCCTCTCCCCTAAGTGCAACATTTAATCAAGTGGTCAACTGGATAAAAAAACATAAAGATAACAAATAATTTAAAAGTGCTTTGTCGCTATTTGAAAACTCAGAAACTATGTCCTTATTTTAGTCTTTTAGAGCACTAACCATAATTGTGATGCCAATAAGACCCTCTCATATATGTAATTTCTAAAGGAAATGCTCTAGGTAATACAGTTTTCATTACATCAAGATGATGTCAGGCGTTCCACACTTTTGTAATAAATATAGAATGTTAGCAATCTAGTTGTTCATTAGGATACTGTTGAGAGGCAGAGGCCAGGGGCACGGACTCTGAAAATTGAAGGCAGGTAGGAGGGTGCAAAGGCAAAAATTTAACCACACTGAGCAGGCAGGAAGGGCCATGGCAGCACAACAGGCTATGGAGGGCAGTGGAAAGGGGGGGCAGGGGCAACAAACCAACAATACAGGACTTGCAAGAGAGGCTGTGGCAATTTAATAGACCATTGTGGGCAGAAGGAAGAGGCAATGGTAGTACAACCATACATGCCAACAGACCCGATTCAGCCAGGAAACGTCCAATGTTTTTAAGCTCAAATGGGCTTTATTTGATCTGTCTCCTGTCTACAATCTCCTCTTTTTCAATGTAACTCAAAGGGGAAAATCAATACCCCAGTTTTTTTTCAAAATCTCCCTATTACCAAGTGCAAAATGTTCGCAAGTATGGTACATTGGATCATGGAAGGAAAGGGGGTAGGGACATGGACTTGGATAACAGAGGACAGGAGGGACATGGAGAGGTGCACCAAACTGACCCTACAGGGCAGGCATCAGGGTTTGCAGCAGCACAATACACCACACAGGGCATGCGGGACGGGAGTGCAGCACAACAATCCATAGAAAGCAAGAGGGAGGGGACAGGACCATGCACATGGACAACAGAGAACAGAGGGGCAAGAGGCAATGGTAGCTAGCTGACCATAATGGACAGACAGGAGAGAAAGCTGCAGCATAACAGACCATAAAGGGCAGGAGGGACGGATCAGGGGCATTACAATGGAACAGACAAGCCAGGAGGGAGGGAGTAGGGGTCTGCACATGTAAACAGAGGGCTGGGGGCAAGGGGGCAGGGCAGGAGCAGCAAGATAGCCATGGAGGTCAGGCAGGATGGGCACTAGAAGCAAGACACACCATGAAGAGCAACAGTGAGACTGTGATGGCATACACACACACCATGGAGGAAAGGTGGGAGGGGGTCAGGGGCAGCTAACTGACCACACAGGGAAGGTGGGAGGGGCCATGGCAGCACAGAAGACCATGCATGGCAAGTGGGAGGGTTAGTGGCAGCACAATGGCTATGATGGGCAAGAATGAGGGTGCAGGGGCATGCACAAAGGACGATGGAGGATAGAAGGCATGGTCAGGACCTGTGCACAGACAAGTAAGTTCAGGGGAAGGGGCCTCACAACAGACCGCACGGGGCAGGCAGGAGGAGCAGTTGCAGCACAACAGGGAGGGCAGAAGGATGTGGCAGTACAATGGACCATCTAGGACAGGAGGAAGAGGATAGGGGCATGGCATGTGGACAGGCAGGGTGGAGGTGGCAGGGACAGGTTACAGTCAACTGACTATGCTAGGCAGGTGGGAGGGGAGTGGCAGCTCAACAGAACACTCAGAGTAGATAGGAGTGGCAGGTCCATGGAACATGGTGGGCAAAAAGGATGGAGCAGGGGCATGCACAAAGACATCGGAGGGCAGGGGGAAGGAGAATAGGGGCAGCAAGCTAAGCACAGAGTTTAAGCAGGAGGTCAATGATGGGGCATAGAATTGGGCAATGGAGGGCAGGAGGAGGGGACTGGTACATCATACTAAATTGAGGGCAGTGGCAGCACATCAGACCATGCATGGCAGGAGGGAGGAGGCTAGTCCATGGATTCACACAACAGAGGATAGGGAGGAGGGGGATGGGGCAGCAAGCTAACTGTTCAGAGAAGGCGGGTATTAGGAACGTTATTGTTTTTAAAACGTGTGTCTGTGCGAACTACTTAAAATATGAACAAGTATGCAGCATAATCTCACTTTTATTCAGGAAGAAGAGGACGTTTGTGACTGTGACTCCGGGCTCACTTGGCAGAAACACCCCCTGACCCTCCACCCCCTATCGCAAAATGTAATGCCCGTGAAAAGGGTAGGTGAACACAGTGTTATATAGAACATAGTCCTGAGAGCACGATTGAAAATGAAAACTAGATATAGTGTATGGTATAAACTATGCACCAAAAAGTGTGATATAAGATGAACCGGGCGTGAAATATAATATGCAATACAATGTGCGCAATGACAGATTCATTGGAGAGCGCGAGATAGCACAGGCACTAGCGCGTGCTATGCGATGTGCGCCTTGGAGTGTAATATGCACAGGGCAGTGTTGTGTAACCTAACCAGTCTCTAAAGTTGTAATATAAAATATGTGCTGGGGAGTGTAACGTTGCATATGCACTGTGACAAAGATATGGATCCCAGATTGTAATATGTATGGCATAGCACTGTGCGTTATAACATAGGCATCGAGGAAGGCACGTTAGATGGGGCAATATAACCCGTGCGAAGACAAGTGCGGCATGACATATTCACGGGGTGGTGTTACAGTGCACATGGGCTAGAGAGTGTCATAGCATATGCACTAGCTGGTGGAATACAATAGAGAGGTGTGTGGTACTCAGCAGGCAATGGTGGGTGTAACACAGCATTGGGCTCTGCCAGGAGCGCGCTGTGACTCTCAAGTGATGTTCGTCCCCTTTCCAGAGAGTAAAATAAAAAGTATTACACATCCGGCAGTGGATGTGTGTTTTATTAACCGTGAGGGGGGTTTATTACATAGTTTTGTCGAATCCCCTTTGAATGGCTTGGTGTGCATGTGTATTAAATGTGCCCGTCAATAGCTACCCATGTTTGTATAAATAAACGACAAGGGTGTCTACCGGGATTAGGCACGGTAGGGCATCAGACCTGTCAAAGCTTCATTAGTGGTGTAAATACATTCCACGTGGATTCATTGTATGCATAGTCGCCTTTTAATGAATATCACTCAAATCGTCATGGTGATAGGTACGTACGGTTTGTTCAGCATGTCCTAGGTGTGTCTATAAATATATATTTTTTAAAAATAATAAAAAACAGTGGCCGGCCCTGGGGATTGGGGTCAAAAAAATATAATTAGGAGACAGGCCCTGGGGGATGGGGTCATCAGGGCCAATAAATTAGAATAAGAAGGGGGACCACACAGCACCCCTTCTTAAAAAATTAAAATAAATAAAAGACTGGCATTGTGCTGGAGGCCACGCCCCCTCCTTGCAGCACTCTGAAAACGCGCCCCCTGGCGAGTTGTAAGTTGGGGAATTAATTCCTCTTCAATACTGAGGGTCCCTGAGGGCCAACTAGCCCAACAGGTATCTCCAGTATGCGCCAGGGAGCTGCGCTGCAGACAGGTGTTCTGAGGCCAAGCCCCTTTTTACACCTCTCTGCAACGCAGCTCTGTGGCGCTTACTGGAGGTACCTAGTGGTCTAGTTTGACCCTAGGGACCCTTAGGATTTAAGGGGACTTAATCTCTCAACTTAGAACAGCCACAGGGCGCGTTTACACAGTGGTGAAGGGAGGGGACGGGGCCTGAGGTGACGTGTGCAAACACGCACTATGGCACGTTTTAAATTGGGGATATAATTTCCCTTCAATACTGAGGGCCCCTGGGGGCTAACTAGCCCACCAAGTGCTTCCAGTAAGCGCCACTGAGCTGCATTGCAGAGAGGTGGTCCAGGCTGTGCCACTTTTTACACCTCTCAGCAACGCAGCTCTGTGGCACTTACTGGAGGTACCTAGTGGGCTAGTTGGACCCTAGGGACCCTCAGGATTCAAATGAACTTAATCTCCCAACTAAAAACGGACACAGGGCGTGTTTACACAGTGGTGAAGGGAGGGGACGGGGCCTGAGTTAACGTGTGCAAAAACGCCCTGTGGCCTGTTTTAAGAGGTAGTTTTAATCCCCCTGCCCTAGTATATACTAGGGGCTTACAGAGGAGGTCATGCTAATCACAGGGGGACCCCAAAGCATAATGTTCCCTAGTGTATGTAGGTGTTTTCACTGTATTCTAAGTGTCTTTTAACATAGCACTGGCTCTAGGACTGGTTAGTCAGACTCAGTTACCACCAGTATCCGTCTGAAAAAGTTGAGGGTACAGGATGATTTTGCAACAAGGATTCTTTCTGCTCTTCTTTTTGTTCTTTCTGCACGTTATCCTTCTTCCTGCACTTTTCTTCATCTTTGAGGACTTCTGTTGCTTCTTTCTACACTTCTTTTTTTCTTTCTGTGCATTTTTTCTTCTTTCTTCACATGTCCTATCTCTGTAGGCATAGTTAGAAATTAGCATTTAAAAAACCTTTGAAATTCACAGAAAAAACCATAGGTTTCAGGCACGTTATAGTTAGGAATTAGCATTTAAAAAACCTCAGAAATTCACTGAAAAAAACATAGGTTTCAGGGGTGTTATAGTTAGCTGGACTTTTCACTTGTACAAAACCATTGAAATTCCCCCGTTATAGTTAGTTCAGCTAACTATAACTCGCGCGCCCGCAATGCACTGCTGATGACGTCACATATTACATCACTCATGACATGGTCAGTGACATCACTGATGACATCACTGATGACATCTCAAATGACATCATTGATGACATCACTGATGACATCATCCTTGTGATAGAGTGGCAGACCTCCTCTCACCCTAATATAATCTTTGATACACACATTCAAAAATAGAGACTAAAGTTTTCAAAACAATGGACATACCAATACCAGTTACAACAACCTCTTCAGTAATTCTAAGATCCACATACACATCCACTCATTCACCAACAGTCCTATACAGTCACTCATACATGTACTCACTCATCATATGTACTCATACACCTATACATCCTGTTACACAATGCCACTCATCCATAGAGTTACTCACACACATAGTCACTCATGCTAATAAAGAATCAAACATACATTTACTTGCATATACAGTTATACACACACCACCACACTTACTTCTACGGAAACTTACACACACTTAGTCTTTTAAACAATCACTTATAGAAACACATACTTATTCATACAGGAACTCTTTCAATCTCTCACTCTCACATATACTCACTTATATACACCAAAAGTCACATATACTAGTTTAAAACATATGTAGTTACTCATAAAGACACTATTGAGACAGTCATTCACTCACTAACACACCCATACACACACTCATCCACCCATATAGTCCTGCACACATGCTGTCTTCAACACATACAAACAGTGAGTCACTCATTCATGCACCTATGCACTACGTAATACCCCCCACCGAACCATGCAGACACTCAGACTGATACTCAAAAAAACAACTAATAACCTATATAGACACCCATGTAGCTACTCACCAACCCATGCAGCCACTTATACACAAAGTGAGAGACTGATACAGATATTTACATATTTAAACATTACTCACTAAGCCATGTATTCACTATGATACACTTAATCAGTCAGTTACACAATCAATTTTTCAAAAACAAATCATCCATTTAGACACTTATATACCCATTTATTCTTCCATCGACCTTGAGATATACATATATAAAACATATTTAATTTTCAGAAAAACAGACATTCACTGGATGATGTCATCAGTGATGTCATCAGTGATGTCATTTGAGATGTCATTAGTGATGTCATGAGTGATGTCACTGACCATGTCATGAGTGATGTAATATGTGACGTCATCAGCAGTGCATTGCGGGCCCGCGAGTTATAGTTAGCTGAACTAACTATAACGGGGGAATTTCAATGGTTTTGTACAAGTGAAAAGTCCAGCTAACTATAACACCCCTGAAACCTATGGTTTTTTCAGTGAATATATATATATATATATATATATATATATATATATATATATATATATATATATATATATTACCTACTGGCGGTCGCCAGTAGGTAGTTATAGTTAGGACCACGTTTCCATAGGAAATCCGCAACATTCTATTTTGAATAACTTTGGCGCCGGTCAACGAATCCTCGCGAATTTTTCAAAATAGGTGGGGCGCTACGCTCCGCTCCTACCCTGAAAGTCTCGGGGGGATTCGTCAAGCGGGGGCTGAGATAAAAGGGGGGTCCCAAAACACGTTTTTCCCATGCATTTTTCCATAGGACCTTTAGACACAGCTACAGCCCGAACGGCTGAACAGAATTACTTGAAATTTGGCAGAGAGGTAGTCCTCAGGTTAAGGAAGTGCCTTTTGTAGGTTTGGTGTAAATCTGTTCAGTAGATTCTGAGAAAATAGCCTTTAAATCAATATATATATCTGAGCCAGCGTACGGTGCGCTTACGGTGCGCTTACCGTACGCGTACGGTGGCGTGCGCGAGCACGATTTTGATTGGCTGTTAGATCTTAGTAAACATTCGAATCGGTCGAAACCAGGAAGCGGCGGCCGCCATTTTCTCTCTCGCTCTCTGAGTTGGGCAGCAAAAACGATGCCAAAAAATGTCTAAAGAGGCAGTTTCTTGAGATCCTAACCACCCAGCATTGATATAGGGGTCCCCAAACAACCCCCAAGCCCAAATAAAAAAATATTTTTTTTTTCGGAAAATCGCCGATTACGCTTACCGAAGCGCACCGTGCGCACACGGAACGAACTGCGTTAACTGGGCGCGCACGCCACGAATGGCGTAAAGTAACTTAGCATTTAAAAATCCGTACAAATTCACTGAAAAAACCATAGGTTTCACATACGTTATAGTTAGGAATTAGCATTTAAAAAACCTTGCAAATTCACTGAAAAAACCATAGGTTTCACACATGTTATAGTTAGCTGTACATTTCACTCGTAAAAAACCAATGAAATTCCCCCGTTATAGTTAGTGCAGGCAACTATAACTCACGCGACCGCAATCTTCTGCTGATGACATATGTGTCTTTATGAAAAAAAAATATTTGTAATATATGTATAGCTAAAATTTAATGGAAGAAGACATGGGCAAATAAGTGTCTAAATACAGTATTAGCATCAGCAGAGGATTGCGGTCGCGTGAGTTATAGTTGCCTGCACTAACTATAACGGGGGAATTTCATTGGTTTTTTACGAGTGAAATGTACAGCTAACTATAACATGTGTGAAACCTATGGTTTTTTCAGTGAATATATATATATATATATATATATATATATATATATATATATATATATATATATATTCCACGTACTCCGTCAGTTATCCTGCTCCCAGCACAGCGGGTGCACCAGCCGCGAGGGCGGAACTCGCGAATCACTTTCAGCCACAGTTTTCAAAAATTGCTGCGCACTCTGGTCAATTGCAATTAAAGTAATTTATTTCAATTCGTTGCAAAACACGATCTGTAAACGCTCTGCTGACAAACGCGTTTCAGCCTCCTGGCCTTCGTCAATGTCAATAGTGTTCAATTACCATAATCTATTTAAGCATTTCATTGGTTGCCATGATCATAGAAAAATGGAAATAAAGAGCGGACTGCATATATACAGATATTCAGTGAGGGAAGTGTCGGCCATCTTAACATTATGTAATACCACTCAATTCATAGAGACAAATAACTTATGTAAATCAGGAATATATACATGTGTTTCAATTCACAGTTGAGTAAACAGAGTTCTGTCTCACCGACTTTTAAATTCATGAAAACACCACGTCTGCTAATCATAAACGTTTTGCAAAAAATAATAATGAAACGCGCCCTGAATGGGCTGTCTTTCATATAAATCAAGCATGTATACCTGAGTTAATACACAACTAGGTAATAAAATTCTGTATCTACAGCTTTTAAATTCATGCAAGCACAACGTATGTTAGTCATAAACGTGTTGCAAAGAAATAACGCCCTGAATGGGCTATCGTTCATTCTGCTAGTCTGAGTGGTTAATAGCCATACTTCCCCATGATCAAAAAAGTTTCAAGGGACAGCGGTAGGGTATAAGTTGCTCTATCCAATAAAGGACCAGAGTTCCTCCTCCTGGTTCAGTCCCCCCGGGGTTCTGGTGCGTAGCTCCACTATGAGTTTCGCCTCAAGTTGTCTCAGTGACCTGACTCTGTCCCCTCCTCTTTCTCCCGCTGGGACCTATATATATATATAATAATCTTTTCACCACCTCAGAATTCCGGGACACAGAAGCGGCGGTGCAAAGCAGGGTCCGAGGCCATCCTGACATCTATAAAGTTTCACCATGCAAACAACGTTTACACGTTTGCACTCCTTCCCAAATAAACAGCGATAATGGAAAGAATCGAAAAGTAAATTTATTCCAGGTGCATAAAGCCAAAATAGTACACCCAACGCGTTTCGGCGAAAAAAACACCTTGCTCACGAGTAACTTTACACTTAGTGAAAAAAAACCATATATACACACATACATGAATAGTACGTCTAAACGTAATGCGACTAGACATCAAAGATGGACAAGTGTTTGAAAAAAGCGTCAGCCATCTTGGAATGGTTTAGGCGGGTGAATAACAGATTGCAAACCATTGGTGCCTAAAATAATAGCATTCAATGTAAAACCTTACACAATTGTAAGTTTGAATTTCGATCATTCGGATTAACAGAGTCCAATACATTCTCAATTACAATGGGCAATCCTGCTGGCAAAATATATATAGTTAATTCACATATACTAACTCAAATTCACAAATATAATGGAGTCACGAAAAATATCATCTCGTAATTATTCGGATTAACCTATGGTCCGAAACATTTCAGATTACTTATTTCCAATCTCATTCTAAATTACTGCATATTGATAGACTCCAACTGTTTAACACGTATATATTCAAAATATAGACATCCTAAAACCTATAGTAGGTAATTTGAAAATTAGCGTTTCATCTATCAATGTCTAAGCTTGCCGGTGCCCAAAAGGAAAATACCAATTTTGAATTTTCGAAATACACAATTCCATATTCTACCCCAGTGGGTAAACAACTATTACAATGTTCGCAAAATCTTAGTTCATTTGGAGAAAAAACATAAAAATTACAAAGTGAACAAATTTCAATTAAGCCCAAGTGGGCACTGAAATCACTGTTTCTTTTTTTCGTTTTTCTTGTTATCTACTCATAATATTACGCATTTCAGATCGATCTTCTCCTCAAACCAACACCACCTAAACACAAAAGGGATAATGAAATGTAAACCACAATGTCAGCCCATACAGGAGTCTCACGTCATAAGTACAAGTTAAAATTTTCTTATAAAAACAAGATAACACCAGAATTAGTATCGGAGCTAAGATTAGAGCCAATTGATCATTGCATAAGATATCAATGTTAGATCAAAAAACTTTGAGATAAAGAGTATTGATAATTAATACTAATAATAATCTTCAAATCAAAGACTTAAAGGATAAATCTAAAGAACATGAATTTTCAGATATGTGAAATAGCAGGTATTCATAGGAGAAATTATCGGAAATTAAGGCATTACAGTTATTCTCCTAAATGCCAAGACAATTCTTCCTCAGAATTTAATCCCACTGGGATTTTAGTGTTCAATTCCAGGATATACCTGGATTCAAGTTGGCGTAATTTATGAATTCTGGCACAACCCCTATTAAGGGGCAAAACTCTATCAATAACAAAGAAGCGTAACAGATTCCGATTGCTTTTGTGGAATTCTTCAAAATGTCTTGCAACGGGAGATAGCTTATCTTTATTCTGGATAGCTCTCATGTGTTCCAAAATGCGTTTTTTGCGGCAAACATGGTACTGCCTACGTATTTTTTAGGGCACAGACATATCAGAACATAAACACAATAATCAGAATGGCATGTAAGATGTTTATCAATAAGCCTGTCTGAATCAGAAACTGGATAATGCACAATTTTAACATTGGAGCTAGTCTTACAAGCCTTGCAAGAAATACAGGTAAAAAAGCCTTGAATGCCCATGTTAGGGCTCTTCATGCAAGACACCTCATTGCTACAAAGTTTATCTTTTAGAGAATTAGCCTTTCTATAGGTGATATTTGCAAAGTCGCCCACTACATCATCTAAAGTAGATTCTGTCTTGAGGACTTTCCAATGTCTATTAAGGCATTTCCTTACTTCATAAGAGCTAGAGGTAAAGGTGGTAATAAATCTGATAATCTGATCATCTTTCTCCACTGTTCTCTCCTTAGGTCCTAACAGCTCAATTTGTTTAAAGTGTGCTGCTTTGGAGTGTGCCTCACTAATCACATTAGGTTTGTATCCTCTCTCCAAAAACCTTTTGGTCATACAGTCACTTTCTCGATTAAAATCTACTTCAGTACTGCAATTTCTCCGAGCCCGGAGAAATTCCCCATAAGGTATGCTGCGGATCAAGGTTTTAGGATGACTGCTTTCTGCATGTAGCAGAGTATTCCCAGCAGTTGTCTTGCGGTAGAGTCTGGAAGATAATTTGTTCTCCACTACTTCTATTTCCAGGTCCAGAAACTGAATCCTTTGCTTACTTACAGTTCCTTCAAACTTCAGATTTTTCTCATTCATATTCAAACAGAAATAAAATTATTGGCCTGTTCAGCAGACCCGTCCCAGATAATAAAAAGGTCATCAATATACTGCAGCCAAAGTTTCACATGGCTGCGGTATTGATCTTGTGTTCTGGACACCTGTTGCTCCCAATGACCCATAAAAAGGTTAGCATAACTAGGAGCAAAACAGGTGCCCATAGCTGTGCCTTGTTTCTGTCTGTTGAAAGTCTCATTGAAAATAAAAAAATTATTCTCAACACAGAATTTAATCATCTGTAGAACCATTTCTTTATGTTGGAAAAACGAAATAGAACGGGAACTGAGAAACTGTCTGCAGGCTTCAATACCATCCGCATGTTTGATAGATGTGTACAAGCTACAGACATCCAAAGTAATTAATAAAAAACCTTCCTGCCAAGCAACATGTTTGATTTTGTTCAGAAAATCTTTGCTGTCTTTTAAATATGACGGCAGAGTCTCCACATAAGGCCGCAAGAAAAAATCAATATATTTTGACGTGTTCTCAAGTAAGGAACCCATTGAAGAAACAATGGGTTTTCCAGGAGGTGTAATGGGATTTTTGTGCAATTTAGGTAATAGATAAAGAATAGCAACCTTGGGATTACGATTCAAAAGAAAGGAATATTCATTCCATTCTAAGATGCCCTGCGAATGCCATTCTTTCAGCATACCATGAAAGATAGCATTTGACTCATCAATAGTGGCTTTGGAAACTTGCTCATAACAGTCCTGATCGTCTAACTGACGTAGCCCTTCCTGTATGTAATCATGCACATTCAATATAACCACATTACCTCCTTTATCCGACTGGCGGATAACAATATTACGATCTAATTGTAAAGATTTAACTGCTAGTCTTTGTTGTTTGGTCAGATTGTCATGAAACCATTTCTTTTTTTTGCCAGATTTTTAAAATCATTAATTACTAATGTTTCAAAAATATCAATGCCACAAGGAGGTAAAGTAGGGTTAAAAACAGACTTGGGTTTGAAATTATTGGGACAACTCAGATCAACCTTATAACCCAATGTTTGTGCATTTATAGGTACTGACTCCACATTGTCCCATTCTAGTTCTTTTAGGGCAATAAGAGTATTAACTTCATTAATAGTTTCCATAGCCGGAAGAAATGTTGAAGTTGTCCTGGGGAGTACAGTATTTTTAACCTTCAACTCATGCCACTTGTGCAGACGTAACTTATGTGTGAAATGGAATAAGTCAATCCTTTCTTGGGGATATGAAAAGATAGTGGTGGGACAGAATGAAAGACCATATTGTAAAACCTCATGTTCAACATTACTAAGGGAATGTAGGGAAAGATTTACCACATTCCTGCAGTCATTCATTTTCCTCACATCTTTTGTCCCCTTGTTTCCACTCCCACTGGGGTTGTTGTTGCCTTTCCACCATCCGCCCCTCCTGATTTGTTTGCAGATGGCAATGTTTCTCTTGAAGTTTTTCCTCTTCCTCTGCCTCGTCCTGTGAAGCCTCGTCCTCTTACTCGGCCCCTGTCTATTTGCCAGTTCTGTTGACTTGATGTCAAATTCATCAAACGGAACTCCTCCCAAAAATTTGCCGGCTTTGTCGAGGTATTAACCATTTGTGGGGTCTCATCCTCCGAGACACCACCTTCACTTACATCACTCTCAGCCCCACCAGTCGATTGTGCTGTATCTATATTCCCTTGTAGTCCTTTACGATTCACATTATCATATTTACGGCTAAATGTGAACACTCTGCCTGACTGATAATCAATTTTGTCACGCAAGATTTCCTTTCTTTCTTAGCAATGATTTTTTCCTCCTGTTTGTCTATCCTCTTTTGTATCTCATCCATCTTGGTAGTAAAGTTCTCAATCATATCCTCTTTTTGAATCTCTTCTTTAAGCTCTGCAATGCTCTTAAGCAATATAACTCTCTCTTTCCAAGCAAATTTAATCAAGATTGATAACATACGATTTGAGCAATCCATGAGGTTGTCGGCCCATTCTTCAGCTAGCTCAGGATCTGGATCCTCATATGAAGGAGCAATCAGGATCCGAAGTCCCCGTGGGACTCTCTTTTCTTCTTGATACTTCTCTAGCGTGATTGCCTCCCACCATTTGGAGATTTCTTTCTTTCTTTATTTTTCCAATTTTTGATATTTTTGATACAAGGATGTTAGTGCTGTCGCTTTTTCATTGGTTTGTAATTGTTCAGCCGTCTTGACAAACATGGTTTTGGCTCTGAGTCTCCTTCGTAATTCTGTGTCCTGATCCATAATACTCACTTTTTGGCTTAAAATAATGCTGAATAAATGGCCAAACTTATTACTCCACTGCCATTTATTGTGTAGATACCACACTTTGAAAGACTTTTATCCATATATGACGACCAGCCGGTAGTCATTTGCTGTTAGAGGGAAGCCCCGTAAATCTCAATGACAAATTATGGCAGAGATGCAACGGGGAACGCTGTGATACAGATCTTTAAATAGGAGGCGATGTCCAAACAGAATACCTAGGAGCGAGCTGATTTAGATACAATAGGCTTGAGAGATATCAGCGAATAAATCGATAACAAATGAATGAAGCGCTGTGCCATGCAGGATTTACTCACTGGAGACGTCGTCTAGTTCCTGGTACGTCGGACCATCGTCGGTATCTCATAAATCCCACCGACTCGATCCGCGTAGGTCTTAGCACTTGCCTCCCACAGTCAATCTCCACAATAGCCGAACAGCCCGTTCACAGATACCTCCTGTTAGAGTATCACGGTCAACCGGATTCAATATTCAACAATCTTTTCACCACCTCAGAATTCCGGGACACAGAAGCGGCGGTGCAAAGCAGGGTCTGAGGCCATCCTGACATCTATAAAGTTTCACCATGCACGTTTGCACTCCTTCCCAAATAAACAGCGATAATGGATAGAATCGAAAAGTAAATTTATTCCAGGTGCATAAAGCCAAAATAGTACACCCACTGCGTTTCGGCGAAAAAAACGCCTTGCTCACGGGTAACTTTACACTTAGTGAAAAAAAAACATACTGTGTATAAGGAATTTACATCTAAGGTAACTAGGATGTAATCCTTCCTCCACTCAAATTTCTCGATTTTACTTAAGAAATCTTTGGTGTCTCTTACATAAGAGGGTAGAGTTAGAACAAAATTTCTCAAATAGTGGTCTACATACCGTGAGATGTTTTCTAAAACACAGCCTCTTGAGGAGATGATCGGTCTCCCTGGTGGATTCTCCCTATTTTTAAAACGTAGGAACATCAGATTTCTGGGACATACTGCAATGTGATTTCTAATTCTGCCTAACTCGAATGGAATAATAGGATCTCTTCCCTCTCCGTCTTCCAGATGAATTCTTCCTTTTATAATTATTTGATTTTCACTTATGGGTGTTGTACAGGAAGTTTGAATGAATAGGGTAAGCACAACATGCCACTTACGCAGTTCCGATGAAGACACTGGACGTTAATAGAATAGTTTTGAGTACCATCAATATAAGTAATAATCTTTATAAAAATCTTTTTCAAAAGGACTTCCATATAGAGCATTTGCGAACATGTTTGAAGCCACTTTCAAATTGTGATATCACTAGAAATTAATTCAACTAAGGCTTTCTGCCACTATTAGGCGAGATTCTTTTGCTTGTAGTTTTTGTAATTACTTGACCGAATTAAGTTCCATGTTAAAAAGAATTGAGGATTATTAATTACAATAAGATTTCTTTTCACTATTTATTCGTAAACATGACGGTGGTCACTTTAGAATTGTGATACTGTTCATAACGTGATACAAACGAGATATCAATTGACTATTGCCACTATTAGACGTAATACTCTTGTTTGTGTATTCTCATGCTTGCGTAAAGTTATATTCAAAAGTAGTCTCCCAAGCGGTATGAAGGACTATTCCTTAAAGCGTTACATCAACACTCGAGGTGCCATATCATGAGCGCTATTTTTCCGAATCTAAACTATACTGTGCAGCTAAAATGATTTCAAGCTATTGTTTTACCATTTAAGATTTGTGTAATTCTTACATGCAACATGTGCAACAGATTTACATCGGGTGCGAATTTAGCGCAAGTAGACGGAAGAGTACCCAAACCACAATTGAGGTATATTCTACCATTAAGGGGAACCAGTAGAAACACCAATAAAGAGGTAACCTCATAAATGTATGTCATTTTACTGCACTTGTTATGACTGATAACACATTTTCAAAATGGCGCTTAGTTGAATCTAACTTTGATGACACTATGTTTTTTCAAGAGTCCTTTGTTTATGTTATTGACAGTATGTATTGTGGCAAACTTGGTTGACACGCTGTGTGAACAAGCCCGTTTGCGGGTGAAACGCGTCATAGCTGGTTTATGATGTGAATAAACCTACCTTTGTTGATGTGACCACTCGTTTCCCTGGTATGGATTTTTTGCTCCACGAGCGCGTTTGGAACTCCGTTTGTGATTTTATATATATATATATATATATATTCACAGAAAAAAACATAGGTTTCAGGGTTGTTATAGTTAGCTGGACATTTCACTCGTACAAAACCATAGAAATTCCTCCGTTATCGTTAGTTCTGCTAACTATAACTCGCACGCCCGCAATGCACTGCTGATGATGTCACATATTACATCATTCATGACATGGTCAGTGACATCACTGATGACATCACTGATGACATCACTGATGACATCATCCAGTGAATGTGGTTTAGTTTGAAATTTAAATATGTATTATATATATACCAATCTGTATTGAAGATTGAGTGGATATAAAACTGTCTGGATGGAGGATTTAGTAGCTGTCTCACTGTCTGTTTAAGTGAGTAACTAAAAGTGTCTCACTTAATACATGGATTAGTAACTAAACTATGTGAATGTGTGCATCACTGTCTCTGTTGTTGTATAACATGCTGCATCAGTTGGTCACTAACGACATGAGTGTGTATATTAGTTATTGATTAGTGGGGTGAGTATTTGTATGGGACACTGAGTTTGTGTGTGGTTGGATGGGGTGTGTGTAACTCTATGCATAGATGTGTGAATGGTTGATTGACTAGGTGTATAGAATTAAGAGTGCATGAGGAAACAGTTGTTTGGTGACTGAGTGTATTTATTTGTGGGTTGGTGAGCGAATATATGTTTTAGTTGTACATCTTCAACAAAGTAAAAAAATAAAAGGCATTGTATGTGAGAGTTGGTGTATATAAATAAGTATATATAAGAGTCAGTGATTGTGAGAATAACTATATGAATGATTGTATAATTGTAATAGTGATTTTTTAACATATTAACTATGAGTTACTATGTGTTTGAATAAATGAGGTGTTGTGTGTATAATTGTGTAAGTGAGTAAATGTAAGTGTGATTAATTTTTGTCATGAGCGAGTAGGATGACTGCATAACCGACTAAGATGACTGCTGATGTGTCAATGTCTATATATGTGTATAAGTGCATTTGATAGTGTTCTATTAATTAGTGACTGCATGTATAAGGGATTCTGTTCTTGAATGAGTAGTTGTGTATGTAGACTTAGGAATCAGTGAGTGGGTACGTAGTAACTGGTATTGGTGTGTCAATGGTTTCAAATTTGGTACTCTGTATTTTACAGTGAGTGATGAAAGGTTATACTAGTGTATGATGAGGTGTATCTGATTGTCACGTGGATGATGTCATCAGTGATGTCATTTGAGATGTCATCAGTGATGTCATCAGTGGTCACTGACCATGTCATGAATGATGTAATATGTGACATCATCAGCAGTGCATTGCGGGCGCGCGAGTTATAGTTAGCAGAACTAACTATAACAGAGGAATTTCTATGTTTTTGTACGAGTGAAATGTCCAGCGAACTATAACATCCTTGAAACCTATGGTTTTTTCTAAGAATTTCTAAGGTTTTTAAATGCTAATTTCTAACTATACCATCTCTGAAACCTATGGTTTTTTCAGTGAATTTCAAAGCTTTTTTAAATGCTAATTTCTAACTATAACGTCTCTGAAACCTATGGTTTTTTCAGTGAACTTCAAAGGTTTTTTAAATACTAATTTTTAAGTGAAATAGTAGTTATACCTATTTTTTTGTACTGATTTTCTACAGTTTTTTAACTGTTTATTTATAAATATTTTATTCATTAAATAACATTATATATTTTTCATAAAATTGCACACAAAAAATGTAAATTAAAACTGAAATATTGTTTAATTTTTTGGTTTATTTTTTTATTTTAATATATTTATATTATTTTCTTTTTTATTTTTATTTTCCCAATTTGTTTTCGGAGTCGCGCACCCAAAGCGTACACATCACAGTGGGTGCGCGGATTCTAGCCGCCATTTTAGAAATGTCGTGAAGGATCCGCGTATGGTGTGTGACGGCTGCGTATTTTTCAGTTACATCATATTCATCTAATATTACATGATGTGCGCGATTGATATGCGACCAGTCCACAAGAGAAGAAAGTAAATGCGAGAAAGGTGACATGCAAAATTTGTGACCGAGTCCTGTCAAGAGGCAGTGAAAAAAAATACTCTTGTGGCACTGCTTCTATGTGCAAGCATCTCCAGACCACAAATCCTCTCAATCTTGCTCGGGAGGAAATGAGGCCAGCTGCTTTGAACCCCTCACCTGCTGTGGCAAGTACATCTGGTCATCCTCAGGAACACCTGCAATGGACATTAGGCCAGAATTCGCCTTTCTCGAGCATCATTGCGTGAAGTGTAAGAAACTTATATAAGACGGGATAGACTGGCTATATTGGAGACGGAAGGGCAGGTGCTGTGACCTGAAACCTCCGGACCAGCAGAAATTGTATGTGCGCGGGGGGCTCCCCGATCCTAACATGTATATGTAACCCCCTGTACTGCTTTACTAATTGCTCTGAGTTATTTTTTTATGCCCCTAATATATTGCCTGTTATTTTCAACGCCCAAATGTATATTTCTCCTACTGAGGTCACTGTGTAAGTGTCATTACTGCTGCTGAGTTGTGATTTTTATTTTCAATAAAAATTGTTTTAAGAAAAAAAAAAAAGAAACTTATATGCTTCGGTGAGCAGTCGGTGGATGCAGTTTGTGCTGCGTAACGCAACCATCGTTGTTAATTTTCTTGTTTTTGGAATGATAATTCCAAATGTTTTCTGTTTTATACGTTCTTTTTTTTGTTCATTTTTAAAAAAAACAAAAAAAATACAAAATTGTTCACAAAAAAATAATACAAAAGAAAAAAGAAGAAAAAAAAAGTTCTTATCAGAACTACCTTATCTCGTTAAAGAAAGAACTATAATTGCAAGGTAATGTGTGAAAGTTTGGTTGAATATATGTATATAGCATGATTGACTGAAAGAATTCATTAGTAGTGTATGGTGAATTTATAGGTGAAGATTTATGAGGAAGTACTGCAGCGTGACACTGCAAGCTCTTTAGCTGCACAGCACTGTGGCACTTCCGAAGCACAGGGATGTGACATATGTACATGAATATGTTGCAACTCTTTTAGGGGTGGCAGCAATCCTCCACGGCCTGGAGCCGCCACGTATCATATCACCACAGGTTGCCCAGAAAATGTGGACGCGTTCCGCTGTAGGGTAAGTATCCCCTAAAAGACATGAAGTGGGCGACCATATGAGGGGAAGCTCTCTCCTTGTTTCAGTGACGCTGAAGGCAACAGATTAAGACTACCAGGGTCCCATCCAGGCCGAATGGAGGGCCAATAACTTTGTACCGTATAGAATCGTGAGTGACCCAACCCACTGGAGGGATTAAGATGTGCGTTCAAAAGTACAAATCCCAGCATGCCCGATGTGAAAATGATAAAAAGGCACACCTGAGGCCAGCATCTACACAGAAGCACGCAGAGGAGAATGCAGCGCTGATAAAGAGTATTCACTGACGATGGCCTCTGAGGAAGGAGATAAAAGAACTCCGAAACGCGTCAGGCCAAGGACTTTTGAAAGGGATGCGAAACTGATAGTTTGTTAAATAAATTAAGGGGATACTTACCCTACAACGGAGCGCGTCCTCATTTTCTGGGCAACCTGTGGTGATATGTTGTGTCGCGTGATCGTGGGCACGCAGGAGTAAGCTAAGTCTTGGATGCACTGGGTGTGTGTCGAATTTCATGCCAAAGCATTGGTGAGGAGCGCCTGGTCGTGGTGTGCATGGAGAGAAGGGGTGAGGCTCGGACGCGCAGTGTGCGTGTTGTGGTGCAGCCCGGGTGTTGGTGAAGAGCACCTGAGCCTCATGTGCACTAAAGGAAGAAGCGAGACTCGGACACGCTGGGTGCTTGTCGGGGTACAGCCAGGGCGTTGGTGAAAGGCGCCTGGGTATTGTGTGCACCAACGGAAGAAGTGAGTCTCGGACGGGCTGGGTGCGTGTCATGGTGCAACCCGGTTGTTGGTGTAGAGCGGCTGGGCCTCGTAGGCACCAAAAGAAGAAGTGAGTCTCGGACGCTCTGGGTGCGTGTTGTGGTGCAGCCTTGGCATTGGGGAGGAGCACCTGGACATTGTGTGCACCGGGAGAAGAGGTGAGACTCAGATGCGCAGAGTGCGTGTCGTTGTGCAGCCAGGGCGTTGGTGAAGAGCGTCTGGACATCGTGTGCACCGGGAGAAAAGGAGAGACTCGAATTCGCAGGGTGCATGTTGAAGTGCAAGCGGAGCGTTGGTGAAGAGCGCTGGATCGTCGTGAGCACCAGAGAAGAGGTGAGTCTCGGACGCGTGGTGTGCATGTCGAAGTGCAACCTGAGGCACTGGTGAGGAGTGCCTGAGTAAGGGGCACACCGAATTGGAAGTAAAGTCTCCACAGTGCTGAGAGCAGAAAACAGTGTGGACTGAGACCGCCGGAAGGAGGGCCAAGTCATTGGGCCCTCGGAGTCAACCGCAGCGGCCCGTACCAGCAGCCACAGAAGTGCTGAGCCTCCGAACCGAGTCGGCCGCACCCCGTAAC